>NC_050098.1:53863206-55113206 GCF_902167145.1 Zea mays | reverse complement strand
CCCGGCCTCGCCCGACCGTATCTCCGCTCGCCCGCGCTCGCGGTGATTATTTGTTAATTAGCGTGTTGCGTCGCGCGCTTCGCCGCGTGACGGATTTGTCTAAATTCGGATTCCATCTTGTGTTGCGTCGTGCGCTTCGTCGCGCGACGATCCATTTTTGTTTCGGATTGTTTAAGGTGTAACGCCGCGTGTGTATTCACGCGACGTTCCACTTTGGACTCAGCTTAGTCGACGTATGCCGTCGTGCGCTTCGTCGCGCGACGCTTAACGTCTCCTCGTAACTAAGGCGAAGTGTCTCATTGCGTGCTCGGTCGCGCGACGAGTCGTTAACTTCTTAATTTGTTTTAGAGAGCTTTGTCGCGCGTCTTGCCGCACAACCATCTTTTTATTTATCTCCACCTGCTTATAATAATTAGACATGAAACATGACTTTACTTTATGCTAAACATAGTGTCTACATTAAATTTCCTTCCATTAAGCGAGTGGTTAATCTATAATCATGTAACGTGATCGTTTCTCGACTGTCTTTTCCTCTTTCTCTCTTGACCGTACTCGCGAACCCGCGTGGAACGTCTGTTTACTTATTGCATTCTATTGTATGGTGTACTGTTCTTTGGTATTAAATATGTGGATGTATGTATGTTTGCGCTCGCATAGAGAACGATCCGGTTGAAGAGCCCGAGGAACTCGCAGGAGAAGCCCCTGAGCAGCAGTCGGTTGGTGGAGGCAAGTGTCCCTTGACCTATCTCTGTCCTATTCATTATTTAATTCACCTCCCGCTTTACACATTTATGCCTAAGGATTGACTAGCTTTTGTTATCCATGTCCTTGTTTACCTATTTGGGTTGGATTATTATTGTTTAGCTTTATGCTATTGCTCAAACTCTAATCAATGAACATGATGAGATTATCTATGATACGCTGTTTTCCCTTCTCTTATTATGATGTTATACTTGTGGTCTTCAAGGGGGCTCGAGCGGTTTCTCGAGTGCCTCTCCGTAAGGACCTGTTCTATGGATGACCGCCCGGGAAAACAGTGCAACCATGAGGGTGGAATGGGGTGCCCTTAGCTGAATAATTAGAGGATCCGGGGTGTAGTTCACTTAGCCGTCGTGCCGTCAATGGGGCTCGGTGTATGCGGCTCGCTCTGCCAAGTTTGGGTTCGCCCCTTGGGGAGGAGTGCGGTGCATTTAGGAAACCTAACGGGTGGCTACAGCCCCGGGGAATCTTTGTAAAGGCTACGTAGTGATGCCCTGCTGGGTCACCTTGGTAGTGATCAATGGAGAGTCATGATCTCCGGGCAGAATGGGAATCACGGCTTGTGGGTAAAGTGCACAACCTCTGCAGAGTGTTTGAAAACTGATATATCAGCCGTGCTCGCGGTTATGAGCGGCCAAGGGAGCTCCAGTGATTAGTGGTACTTGATCAGAGACACTTTGGTACAGGTGGCTATGAGATCGATGGTTTTGATTATGACTATGGTACTGGTAAGTGGTATTCTTTCCGTTTGGAAAGGGTACATCGGGCTAATAATTTGGGTTAATGCTAAAACCTGGCTTTCTATTAGTAAATAATAATCTGACCAACTAAAAGCAACTGCTTGACTTATCCCCACATAAAGCTAGTCCACTACAGCCAAACAGGATACTTGCTGAGTATGTTGATGTGTACTCACCCTTGCTCTACACACCAAACCCCCCCCATCCCCAGGTTGTCAGCATTGCAACCACTGCTCAGGCGAAGATGAAGCTGTGGAAGGAGACTTCCAGGAGTTCCAAGACTACGACAAGTTCTAGGCGTGGGTTAGCGGCAACCCCCAGTCGGCTGCCTGTGAAGGCCGCGGTTATCTACGTTTCTTTTCCGCACTTTGATTTATTGTAAGGACTATATGGACGTCTCAGACGTATGATGTAATCGACTATTATTTCCCCTTTTAATACTATTTGAGCACTGTGTGATGATGTCCATGTTATGTAACTGCTGTGTACGTGAATAACTGATCCTGGCACGTACATGGTTCGCATTCGGTTTGCCTTCTAAAACCGGGTGTGACATAAGTGGTATCAAAGCCGTGCTGACTGTAGGACCGCTAACCTAGAATAGAATGGTCGTTCTAAGGACTATAGACCTCTGTCTCTGCCTTGACTTTGATATCCCTTCAAAAGTTGGTCATACCGGCCAAACCTATGTTCTACTATATAAAATACCTTGCTGAAAATTGTGTTTTATTCTAATCCTTCATTTACTTATGATTCATTATTTGCTGGTCATATTAATTCTGTTCTCACCCCTTTTGCTTGCGATGACTTTTGTAGATGGCTTGACTTAGACACACTGCACGAAAGTCTGTCATCCCCTTCTTACCCTACCGCCTTGCTGAGCGTCCGCTTCGCCGTCCCGTGGCCGGACAGTCCAGCCACTTGGAGAGACTGCACCACCGCCTGCATGAGGAGCAGGAACGTCGACGACAGGAGCAGCAGGGCTCTTCTTTCTCGCTCCACCAGGAGATAGAGTCTGTGAGGAGCTGCTCCCCTGTGCTTCCTCTGGAGGCGCCCCCTGCACCACCACTGGGAGCCCCAGCTTCTGGAGTAGCTGCTGGAGGAGACCCAGACGACGGAGGTGGCGATGACAGCTCGAGCCACGACACCGACTTCTCTGCTAACCCTGAGCCGGAAGGATGGGTTGCTCGACCCATCACTCGTGACGCTGCTCGCGGGTGTCACTTCCACGATGCGCTCGACACCCTGCTACGTCGGGCATTTAACCGGCATACTTGGTCCGTCGAGTATCGCTGTGTGGTCTACCAGCACAGTCGCGGGGTCTACCCGGACCGCTGGGAGGCAACCTGCTTGGTGCGCTGCCCGGAGAACAGTCTCCAGGGTGCGGAGGCCTGCTCAGAGCACTATTCTATCTCTGAGCGGGACTCAGCTGAGGCAGCCATGCAAGATGCTGCACGGTGTGCGCTTTCGCACTACTGCTCGGTTTTCGGTGGGGCAGCTGACGGTCTTGACCTGAAGTATTACCCCCGCCGTCCATCTGGCAGCACAGGAGGCGTGATTGTCTCACCTGTCGGTGAGGGCAATCCTAGGTTGAGCAGCACAGTCAACCTAGCCGTCGTGCTAAACACGGAGCTGGACCATGCATTAGACGAGCTGAGTAGGGCTCGTGCTGAGATCGCCCTGCTGCGGGCTGAGCGCGCGGAACGTCGTCACCTGGATGGTGGTTCCCCCGCTCCCGTCGGGACTCAGCACCCGTACCGCTCACCTCAGCGTGGACACCAGTCTTATGGCAATCCCGACTGCAAGACCAAGATAACTCTAGAACCATAGTTCGTTAGAGTTGGACCTTGTAATTAATACGAAATATATACATAGAAGCTTCAGTCTTAGCGTTAGTCTCGGTCTTAGTTAGTCTTAGTTAGACAGGGTAGTTTGCTATATCCTGTGCATTTATGTTTGTCATGATGAACTATGTTTGGTTTGGATCTTTGTAATGACTGTCACCAGAGTGTGGGTATCCCCCGCATTTTGGTTTACCTATTATGTTAATGGAGTTAGTTATATAGTTGGGAAACCTTTTATTCCACTTTCCTCTTTATCTGAGAAGCTGTGTGGTCTATGTTGGAGATCAGTGAAGATGCTCATCTGTTCAGTGCTGTTGAAGAACTCTATTCTCTTTTCTTATGCTGCAAGATTTGCCAGATCAGTTCTGATGTGTGGTTGCATTCTGCAGATGTCAGAGAACAGGCGCAGAGGAGGAAGGCATCCTCAGCAGGAGCGAGCCGCTCAACAGGATGAGGTGCCCCAGTAGCAGCACCTGCCGCCCCCGCCCCCGATGTCCATCGAGCAGATGTTTCTGATGCAGACTCAGGCAGTTCAAGCCATCGGTCAGACTTTGGCTGCCATTCAGCAGCAGCAGCAGCAGGCCCCACCTCAGCCTCAGATGCCTCAGATGCCCAGAGACAAGCGTGCTGAATTCATGAGAGGTCATCCACCAATGTTCGCTCACTCTTCTGACCCCATGGATGCTGAAGACTGGCTGCGCACTGTGGAGCGGGAGTTGCATACCGCTCAGTGCGATGACAGGGAGAAAGTCCTGTATGGTCCCCGTCTGTTGAGAGGAGCAACCCAATCATGGTGGGAGTCTTACCTCGCCACCCATGCCCACCCTGACGCCATCACCTGGGAAGAGTTCAGAGGTAGCTTTCGTCAGTACCATGTTCCCGTAGGTCTGATGACTGTGAAGAAGGAGGAGATTCTGGCCCTCAAGCAAGGGCCATTGTCTGTCAGTGAGTACCGGGACAGGTTTCTGCAATTGTCTCGCTATGCTCCTGAAGATGTCAACACTGATGCCAAGCGACAGTACCGTTTCCTGAGAGGCTTGGTTGACCCTCTGCAGTACCAACTGATGAATCACACCTTCCCGACATTCCAGCACCTGATTGACAGAGCAATCATGACAGAGAGGAAGCGTAAGAAGATGGAAGATCGTAAGCGCAAGATCAGTGGACCCCAGCCTGGAAGTAGCAGTCGTCCTCGTTTCTCAGGCAATCAACCTCAGCAGTTCAGGCAGAACCAGCGTCCACCTCAGCAGCATCAGCAGTTCCAAAGGCAGTATCCTCAGCACCAGTACCAGAACCGTTAGAGCAATCAGTCAGGAGGTCAGTTTCAGAGGCAGAATCAGCAGGCACCTCGTCTTCCTGTCCCAGCAAACCAGCAGAACAGTCAGGCAGCACCAGCTCAGGTTGGAAACAGAGCATGTTTCCACTGTGGAGAGCAAGGCCACTGGGTGATGCAATGTCCGAAGAAGGCAGCCCAGCAGCAGTCAGGCCCCAATGCCCCAGCAAAGCAGAATGTGCCTCCGCATGGAGCAGGCAATCGCTCTCAGCCGCGCTATAATCATGGAAGGTTGAACCACTTGGAGGCTGAAGCAGTTCATGAGACCCCCGGCATGATAGTAGGTATGTTCCCAGTCGACTCCCATATTGCAGAAGTGTTATTTGATACTGGAGCAACACATTCTTTCATTACTGCATCATGGGTAGAAGCACATAATCTTCCAATTACTACTATGTCAACCCCCATTCAAATTGACTCAGCCGGTGGTAGAATTCGAGCCGATAGCATTTGTTTGAATATAAGTGTGGAAATGGGATGAAATTGGTATGGATTTCATAGTCGGATTGCCTCGCACTCGAGCCGGCTACGATTCCATCTGGGTAGTAGTGGACCGCTTGACCAAGTCCGCCCACTTCATACCTGTCAAGACCAACTACAGCAGTGCAGTATTGGCAGAATTGTATATGTCTCGGATCGTTTGTCTTCATGGTGTGCCAAATAAGATAGTGTCAGACAGAGGAACGCAGTTCACCTCTCATTTCTGGCAGCAGTTGCATGAAGCTTTGGGCACGCATCTGAATTTCAGTTCAGCTTATCATCCGCAGACAGATGGTCAGACCGAAAGGACCAATCAAATTCTTGAAGACATGTTGAGAGCCTGTGCGTTGCAAGACTAGTCCGGATGGGATAAGAGATTGTCTTATGCAGAGTTTTCCTATAACAACAGTTACCAGGCCAGTTTGAAGATGTCACCATTTCAGGCGCTTTATGGAAGGAGTTGTAGAACTCCGTTGCAATGGGATCAGCCTGGAGAAAAGCAAGTGTTTGGGCCAGACATTTTGCTTGAAGCCGAAGAGAACATCAAGATGGTCCGAGAGAATCTGAAGATAGCGCAGTCAAGACAGCGAAGCTATGCAGACACAAGAAGAAGAGAGCTGAGTTTCGAAGTCGGAGACTTTGTCTATCTGAAAGTGTCACCGATCAGAGGAGTCAGAAGATTCAGAGTGAAAGGCAAGCTAGCACCCCGCTACATTGGTCCGTATCAGATCCTTGCAAGACGTGGAGAAGTGGCCTATCAGCTCAGTTTGCCCGAGAATTTGTCTGCTGTGCACGATGTCTTTCATGTGTCTCAGTTGAAGAAGTGCTTGCGTGTGCCAGAAGAGCAGTTGCCAGTGGAAGGTCTTGAAGTCCAGGAGGACTTGACCTATGTTGAGAAGCCAGTGCAAATCCTTGAGGTTGCAGACCGAGTCACCCGAAGGAAGACCATCAGAATGTGCAAGGTCAAATGGAATCATCACTCTGAAGAAGAAGCAACCTGGGAGCGTGAAGATGATCTGATGGCTAAATACCCTGAGCTCTTTGCTAGCCAACCCTGAATCTCGAGGGCGAGATTCTTTTAAGGGGGATAGGTTTGTAACACCCTGAATTTGGGGGTAGAATTTTTTCTTCTTTTCTCTCACCAAATTCGGGCGTTACTCTCTTTTCTCTTTCCCCGTTTGCTCCTTCTTCCCAATTTCAAACCAGTATAGCGACAAATGCCGTGTCATGTATAAACCAAAACCTAAGTGTCATGGGTGTTGCATCATGCCGAAGCACTTTTCTTTGTCTGATGTTGAGTGTTTGTCTCGTTCCGTTCCGGATTTCGATTCGTGATTTAATTTCGTTTAGCGCTCGTGCACGTCGTGGGTTTTCGATCCGCGAAGTGGCCTAGCCCGGCCTAGCCCAGTCCAGCCCAACCCAGCCGGCCCGCCCCGGCCTGCGCGCCCCTGGCGCCAACCCCCCCATGCGCCCCTCCCTCTCTCTCTCTCTCTCATTTGGATCTCCCGTGCAACAACCTCTCCTCTCCCTCTTCCACCTCTCTCTCCCCGTGGTGCCCTAGGGTTTGGAGACGGCGATCACCGGATTTTGGACCCCGAGGTGAGCTCCCCTCCCCTTCTCCTCTCTCTCTCCCTCCCCTCCTCTTTCCCCCCCCCCCGCGCGCCCTCCCTTTTCCCCCTGCCCGCGCGCGCCCCTGCCTGCCCCGGCCCCGGCGGCGTTCGGCCCCCCCCGCTCGGCCCTCCCCGGCGCGGCGGCGCCCGTCCCCGGCCTCCCCTCGCGCGGCCCCGCCCGGTCTCCCTCCCCGCGGCGGCGCTCGGCCCTCCCCCTCCCTCCCCGGCGGCGCCCCGCTCGGCCCCTCCCCCTCCCTCCCCGGCGGTGCTCGGCCCCCGCCCGGCCTCCCCGGCGGCGCCCGCCCCTGCCTCGGCCCCTGCGCGTGGCGCTCGCCCGCCCCTGCCCCCGGCTCGGCCGCCCCTGGCCGGTTCAACCGCCCCGGCCCCGGCTCGGCCGCCCGTTCCCCCGTCCCAGCCTCGCCCGACCGTATCTCCGCTCGCCCGCGCTCGCGGTGATTATTTGTTAATTAGCGTGTTGCGTCGCGCGCTTCGCCGCGCGACGGATTTGTCTAAATTCGGATTCCATCTTGTGTTGCGTCGTGCGCTTCGTCGCGCGACGATCCATTTTTGTTTCGGATTGTTTAAGGTGTAACGCCGCGTGTGTATTCACGCGACGTTCCACTTTGGACTCAGCTTAGTCGACGTATGCCGTCGTGCGCTTCGTCGCGCGACGCTTAACGTCTCCTCGTAACTAAGGCGAAGTGTCTCGTTGCGTGCTCGGTCGCGCGACGAGTCGTTAACTTCTTAATTTGTTTTAGAGAGCTTTGTCGCGCGTCTCGCCGTGCAACCATCTTTTTATTTATCTCCACCTGCTTATAATAATTAGACATGAAACATGACTTTACTTTATGCTAAACATAGTGTCTACATTAAATTTCCTTCCATTAAGCGAGTGGTTAATCTATAATCATGTAACGTGATCGTTTCTCGACTGTCTTTTCCTCTTTCTCTCTTGACCGTACTCGTGAACCCACGTGGAACGTCTGTTTACTTATTGCATTCTATTGTATGGTGTACTGTTCTTTGGTATTAAATATGTGGATGTATGTATGTTTGCGCTCACATAGAGAACGATCCGGTTGAAGAGCCCGAGGAACTCGCAGGAGAAGCCCCTGAGCAGCAGTCGGTTGGTGGAGGCAAGTGTCCCTTGACCTATCTCTGTCCTATTCATTATTTAATTCACCTCCCGCTTTACACATTTATGCCTAAGGATTGACTAGCTTTTGTTATCCATGTCCTTGTTTACCTATTTGGGTTGGATTATTATTGTTTAGCTTTATGCTATTGCTCAAACTCTAATCAATGAACATGATGAGATTATCTATGATACGCTGTTTTCCCTTCTCTTATTATGATGTTATACTTGTGGTCTTCAAGGGGGCTCGAGCGGTTTCTCGAGTGCCTCTCCGTAAGGACCTGTTCTATGGATGACCGCCCGGGAAAACAGTGCAACCATGTGGGTGGAATGGGGGTGCCCTTAGCTGAATAATTAGAGGATCCGGGGTTTAGTTCACTTAGCCGTCGTGCCGTCAATGGGGCTCAGTGTATGCGGCTCGCTCTGCCAAGTTTGGGTTCGCCCCTTGGGGAGGAGTGCGGTGCATTTAGGAAACCTAACGGGTGGCTACAGCCCCAGGGAATCTTTGTAAAGGCTACATAGTGATGCCCTGCTGGGTCACCTTGGTAGTGATCAATGGAGAGTCATGATCTCCGGGCAGAATGGGAATCACGGCTTGTGGGTAAAGTGCACAACCTCTGCAGAGTGTTTGAAAACTGATATATCAGCCGTGCTCGCGGTTATGAGCGGCCAAGGGAGCTCCAGTGATTAGTGGTACTTGATCAGAGACACTTTGGTACAGGTGGCTATGAGATCGATGGTTTTGATTATGACTATGGTACTGGTAAGTGGTATTCTTTCCGTTTGGAAAGGGTACATCGGGCTAATAATTTGGGTTAATGCTAAAACCTGGCTTTCTATTAGTAAATAATAATCTGACCAACTAAAAGCAACTGCTTGACTTATCCCCACATAAAGCTAGTCCACTACAGCCAAACAGGATACTTGCTGAGTATGTTGATGTGTACTCACCCTTGCTCTACACACCAAACCCCCCCCCCCATCCCCAGGTTGTCAGCATTGCAACCACTGCTCAGGCGAAGATGAAGCTGTGGAAGGAGACTTCCAGGAGTTCCAAGACTACGACGAGTTCTAGGCGTGGGTTAGCGGCAACCCCCAGTCGGCTGCCTGTGAAGGCCGCGGTTATCTACGTTTTGTTTTCCGCACTTTGATTTATTGTAAGGACTATATGGACGTCTCAGACGTATGATGTAATCGACTATTATTTCCCCTTTTAATACTATTTGAGCACTGTGTGATGATGTCCATGTTATGTAACTGCTGTGTACGTGAATAACTGATCCTGGCACGTACATGGTTCGCATTCGGTTTGCCTTCTAAAACCGGGTGTGACAACAAGTCATCCCTGGACCTTACAAATCCTTATGCAAATAATGCACATGTTTAGGGGTAGGATGTACTACAACTTGATCCTTTGAGACTAATGTGTTTGTTTAAGTGATTTTGATATAGTCTCAAAGATGGATTGGAAGGGAAACGGTGGACTTGGACAAAGAAGAGGTTTCCACTGCATTCCGGTATCATGTACCTTGTCCAAATATTTTTGTTTTTCTCCTTGCCCTTAGTTTTACTTGCAATTTTTTGTGAGGCAATGGGATTAAAGGCCAAATAGTTTTTCTGTTTTGGTGCTTAATATCAAAGGGGGAGAAGTTAAGGCCAAAGCAACTGGATCAGCTACCACTTGTGAATTTCAAAATTTTAGTGTAAGTATACTTGGTTTTTGATCAAAACCCTTTTATTGCAAAAACTACTCTCTTATGTGGGGAGAAATTTGATTATGGGAAAAGGGGGAGTTTTGGTGTTTGGTCAAA
Source organism: Zea mays (assembly GCF_902167145.1). Classification (NCBI taxonomy): domain Eukaryota; kingdom Viridiplantae; phylum Streptophyta; class Magnoliopsida; order Poales; family Poaceae; genus Zea; species Zea mays. The sequence goes on along the minus strand of NC_050098.1, from coordinate 55,103,494 downwards.
ACTAGTTTTGAAAGATATTTTGATTTGCCAAAACAAGTGTTTTTGACATAGAGATAGGAAAATGGAATTGTCTTGCGAAAACAAACCAAATGATGGCAAAAGTGATCCAAATATGCCAAATCCTCTGATAATTTTTTTGGTCTTCAATTTGACATCAATTTGCACTTTTTAGCTCTTTTGGATATGTTAGTTCAGTATGAGTTGCTTTTTGATGTGTTGGCGTAAATCACCAAAAAGGGGAGATTGAAAGGGAAATGTGCCCTTGGGCCATTTCTATATTGTTTTGGTGATAGATGCACAACATATTATGTTTGAACTAACATGAGGTGTAAGCAAAGGTATATGAGGCAAATTGAACTCCGTAGAGGACATACTGCAAATCTAGATGGACCAAGTAAAAAAGGTAAGCTCTAGACACTTAGTAAATTGTTTTATATGCTAATCATATTTGTCTAAGTGTCAGGGACTTTATGAAGTCCAGCCAAAACAGAGCAAAAGTGAACAAGAAAGAAAAAGAGAAAATATGCTGGACTGCAGACCACCGGACAGTCTGGTGCCCCTCACCGGACGGTCCGGTGCACGGTCCGGCCAAGTCTGTGCTCTCGGGATTTTTAGCCTGCGTTGGCTATAATTCACCCGATGGTCCGCGCAAGGCGCCGGTTTAACGGCTAGCTGCCACGTCGACTAGGAGCAACGGTCAACAGAAACACCGGATGGTCTGGTGCCCTCAAAAATAGGAAAGCAACCAATCAGGGGATTCTACACCCACACACTGTTGTGAGAGACTCAAAATTGTGGAGATTCCTCACAGAGGGATATTGTTGAGATAAAGAGAACCGTGGTATTCAAGTTGATCTTTGGATCACTTGAAAGGCGTTGAGTGCAACCGTCGCCCCTTGGGATGCCACAACGTGGAGTAGGAAAGTATTCTACTTGACCGAACCACAGGATAAAAATCGTTGTGTCACGTGTCCTTATCCAACTGCGATTTTCTCTCTATTCACTTCACTTTATTGCTCTAAGTTTAATACTCCGCTCATAATCCTCATTCAAACTTGACTCTTGCTTTCACTAATCCAATATTAGTCCAAGTTTGTCTAGTTGAGCTGTTTTTTACAGGATCACCTATTCACCCCTCCTCTAAGCGCTCTCAGAAGCAGGCCACTGGCTAAAAAATTGTGATACATCGTTCTCCAGTCGTCTATGGGTTGGACTAGGAGGTTCGTTCCTTCCACAATAGTGACTAGTTCCGGGACCATGGCTTCACACCCAAGGGTTGCTCGTCCCTTTGGCCGGACTCATCATGTCGGACGATCAGCTTGAAAAGGTTAGTGGCAAATACTCTCAGTGGGACAGTCGTTTGTCCTTATGCCATCTTTGCGAGGGTATCCGCTGCTTCGTTATCTCACTAAGGGATGTGATTTAACTCATGGCCATCGAACTGGTCTTCCAGCCATCGTACCTCCCGGGAGTACATTGCCATCTTAGGGTCGCGGCACTCTGACTCCTTCATTACTTGTCCTACGACAAGTTGAGAGTCCCCCGGATGTCCAAACGACAAACGCTTAGCTCTATGGCAATGCATAGGTCGTTCACGAGGGACTCATACTTAGCCACGTTGATAGAATCTTGAAAATAGAGTCGAAAGGCGACATAAAAACGAGGTCACCGCCAGCTCCCTCCTTTATTAGTGACCCATCAAAATGCATGATCCAACATTTCTTGGTGGTCGGTGTCGGCTCCATTTGGGTCTCGGTCCACTCCACGATGAAGTCAGCAAGGACTTGTGATTTGATCATTGTACACAGAGTGTAGGAGATCTCGTATCCCATCAACTCGAGAGCCCATTTGGCGATCCTCCCAGAAATGTTCGGATTGCGGGTCACTTTGCCCAGGGGGAACAACGTCACCACAGTGATAGGATACAATTCAAAATTGTCACACCCGGGTTTTAGGGGTCATAAGCCCGGGCGCGAACATAATCACCAGGTGTGCTGGGACCAAGTCTCACACATATGATGAATCATGGCACAGGATCGAATGTCACATCTTTACTATATAATCGGAGTTTTGTACAAAATAAATAAATAATTACATTACATAGAGACAACGGTCCGGCAACCCAAAGTTGACTGGGAGACGACGGCCTAGATCTCTCTCACGAACTCATCACAACATCCTCCATGCGCCTCATCCTGCGGTACCTGTTCTTGACCTGTGGGGGGGTGTGAGACAGCAAGAGTGAGCTCACATACGTTCATCGCTCAACAAGTTGTGGGGAATAATGTGCATGAACTCGCCAAAGGTGGGAGCTCATGTGAAGTGTAAGGCTTACCAAAGAGGATGGTTAAAGCTGAGCATTGCTTTTAAAGTTGGTCAAAATTTTATTAGCAATTACTAAGTATAAGTAAATACCAGCCCAATTAAGTAGTATAACAAAAGTAACACCCTCACCTGCGATGCAATGCATATGACAAATTGAGTTTAAGTTCCATAATTTAATCATCAGAGAGTCCTGAGCTGCTCATGACCGTGAGCTCGGCTAGTATACCAGTTTTACACTCTGCAGAGGTGGTACCCTTTACCCACAAGTCATGTTACCCATCTGCCAAGGGATCGCGACTTCCCATACACCTCTACCGAGGAGGCGAGGCAGGGTAACACTACGAGGCCTTTACAAAGTTCCACTAGCTTCAGAAAACCCGCTACAGTTTATAGGAAGCTCCAATGCAGGGTTCTTGCCTGACCGCCATCGCAGCAAAATCAACCAAGGACCTCCCTACACTGACCACTCCCCTACTGCCCTTGCCCCTTTCGGGTAAGGTAGTCCTCCACTAGCTTTCCTAATTAATCAGCCAAGGGCGTCCATAAACCCTTGTGGTGGCACGTGTTTCTCAAGTTAAGCTCTATGTTCCAATTAACATTAATGATCTTGACATGAATAGTAAATAACAACGGATAACAAAAGCATAATCATGAATAATGTGTATCTCAATGCCCAAAACCACATATAGCACTAGCAAGTACTACCCAAAAAGTTCAGTGGTAAACAAGGCATAAAGATAGACAAACTAGGGTAACCTATTAGGTCCCATCAAAATTAACCTATGCAGATCATTATGATTAATTAGAACATGAGTGGGTAAAAGAAGTGATCAAGGGCACAACTTGCCTGAGACTTGAAATTCCAGGTACCAACTTGCTCTTCAGATGACTCGTAACCTCACTGCTAGTCGTAGTAATACAAACAAACATGGTATAGGTAAAAATTAACATTACACCAAACATAAGAATAAAGTGTGTAATAATAGTCTAAGCGCTGCTACGAGATCGTAGAAACAAGAACCACTAAATTCGGAACTACGATTATTAAGTTATGAATTTCCGAAATTTATTAGTGCTTAGAATAGTTTAATCCAAATGAACAATTTTAATTCAAGTTTCGTGGATAAACAAAGGTACTAGGTGATAAACAATATTAACACAAAATTATTTCAACTGGAATGACTCAATTTGGAGTTAACATGAATTAACTATGAATCATACAAATTTCTGGAATTATTTTTGTATTAAAAATCAATTTCTATAATTAATTTTCTATTTTTTTATTGTTATCTGGACTGGGCATCAAAAACAGAGGAACTCGGGGTTTGCTTTGTAAAAATTCTCAAGACTCAGCTACACCTAGGAAAGGATTGTGGGTTGATTTCGACATAAGGCAGGGTCTCTTTTGCAAAACGCGTCGGTCGAAAGGGTATCGGTTAATTCTGGCCGTTCGATCAAAAAACAATGCTCCAGATTAGATCTGTTATTGATTTCAACCGGTATGCTACCAGAGCCGATAGATCCACAATCGACGGCCCAGATCTGCACGCGCGAAGGTACACGCCAGATCGAATCTCCACCACACATCTTCAGATCAATGGTCCGCCCAATGTCTAATCCTAACTACTTGCTAAGGAATCAACGACCCACAGTGATTCCTTCCCCAGATCTAATCCCACGCGTTGACTGCAGATCCAACGGTCGTGATGCCATATAGCCGAACGCGTACGCCCGGCCCGATCCGAGCCGTTAGCGGCTCGATCAACGGCAGTCAAAGTGTCTTCCCCGCCCGACCACATAGCGCAGCGGCGCGCAAAGCCAGTATGGCAGCGGCCATTGCCGGACACAGGAAGACCGGCCACCGGGCACAAAGCTTCATCCTTATGGGCTCTACTCAAAAAGGAAGGACGGGCGAACGACATAAGTGGGTTCTTACCGGCCAAAGGGCAGTCGTAGACTCTGACCACGACACGAGGCGGCACCGCGGCGACGATGTACATTGGCGACGAATTCCAAACTGCACGGTGATCCCCGAGTCCTCCCAGATGCTAATACGCGATCAATGAGCCACGGCGTACCACCACGACCTAACCAATCGGCCCAGATTGACGGCGGGCCGGAATACGGCAGTGGCGGCCGATCTACCCACCAACCGCGTTCACGGCCATGGAGGTGCTGCCGCGAGGTGGTGGTAGAGGCGAATTCAATGGGCGATGAACGCAGAGGAGAGGCTTTGGGTTTATTTTATACTCGTAGATCCACGAGAATCATGGAGGATTTGTGGGGAATTAGTTGGGGAGCCCCCCGCGCACAGCTCGGACGCAGAGAAGAGATAGAGAGGAGAAGAGGATGGTCGAGCAGAGAGCTTCAAGCGCGAGGTTAACCACCCCCCGCAGAAACGGTGCGCATGGTTAGAGATCCGATCTCCGCGGCCGAGCTCGAAGGCGTTGTTGATCGGCGGAAGTGGGGCTGGCACGTGCGCAGTTGTTGTTGATCCCGCTTATGGCGGCGATGAACTAGGGACGGCCGCACAAGACCCGGCATGGTTGCGGCAACAGGGAAGGTCGGCGCGGGTTCACAGGCCGGTGGAGGCACGCGCGGATACCGGTCGAGGGGACTAGCTGACTAGGTCGTGCGATGGTTGCGGGGGAATCTCCACCGAACAAACCCGATAACGGCGGCTCCGAACGGAGGCAAAAAGAGGAAGAAGATATCGACACGAGGGTCCCACCTGTCATCCACTGTTCGGAAGCAAACGTGTGCACAGGCAAGGATTGGAGCACGGGCCCGCATGGCAGCACCGGGCACCATCCAGCACGCGGTGATTTGAGGCATAGCTGGGCCGAAATGGAGTAGGAGGACCAGCTAGGTAGAGTTTTCCTTTTTTATTATTTTTATGTTCCAAATTCAAGGATTCAAACTATGTCTAATTTCTTATTTTAAATTTCAGATTTCAATGATCAACAAATTATGATGTGAATCATACTCCTACAGCCTGCAATGACATTATTTATTTATTGTTATTATTATTTATTATTCTCCCTATTGCTTAGTTAGGGAAGAAAGGAATGACTTTATTAAACCCCCTTTTATATATTTTCATTTATAAGTTGGGCTCGATTTAAATTATGATTCCTTGATTCAAATAAAATACATCACAGAAATAATATCAGCATGAGAGACACATTTGTTTATTTATTTATTTATTTGTTTGTTTGTTATTTACATAATTTAATGCCATTAGTTGAGTATGCAAAGAGAAATAAAAAGGAATTCGAGGAATCCCTAAAACACCCTCTTATAAATTTATTTATTTGTTCATTTTATTATTTTTTTTTCTTATACCAATTTTGGGCTTTACAAATCCTACCCCCCTTAACAGAAACCTCGTCCCCGAGATTTGTAAAAAAAAAGGATACAATAGGTTTGGTTTAGAATTTTAGTTTCTCATTGGGTTTTGGAAATCAAAGTTTTGTTCCAGTTTTTACATAACAGTTAGTAGACGATTTGGAACATATGGATATTGTATGTCTAGCCATCTATTAGGTCAGATGAGGTACGGTTATGGCAAGTAGGGGTTGTGGCAAGGGTATAATAAGGAAAGACTTCATCCTAAACTCTGGACCTTGATTCTTCTGGCGATCCAACTTGATCTTTGAATACTTGAGTTGATGCTTATCCTCCTTTGACTTGGTTGGTCTTCTTTGGCCTTTATTCATGGAGTTGCCATCCGAATTAAGGACATATGGCTAAGGATATATGGTTAGGATAGCCGGGGTACATGAGGTAGTTCGGTTTAAACAGAGTTTTACTTTGCTTTTGGGATATCTGGATTAGGCAGCCTATGATGTAGGTTAGGTCGTTGTTTACGGACGACTTAGTCCAAGGTATTAATTTAGGGTAAGATAAATTTATAGAATTAGGGCCTAATTTATGTCGCCAACATTATCTAACTTATTTAACTCAATTTGGATTAGATCATGTTAGATTAGGTGGATCTAGATAAGATTGGTATAACTAGATAAGATCTATTTATTTTAGGCTAGATCATGGTTGTTACTGTAGAGTGGGATATGTATGCCTATTAGAACAAGATAAATCCATAAGGATAAGGTAGAATATTTTGAGGTCAGTTAGATCTATTAGGGTGACATAAATTTTTTTTAAGATAAGATGAATCTACTAAGGTAATAGAATATCTTTTAAGATAAGATGGATCTATGAGTGTAGGATAGAATCTTTTAAGATGAGATGGATATTGTTTAGGCTAGATACTTTAATGAGGGATAATTTGTATTGTCTATTTTATAAATATCCTCCCTTATGCCTAGATGTATATGTAGATGCAATTGTGGACATTACTCCACAACTCATCACACTCAATCAAAGATCCAAATCAGACAAGTATCATAAGAACAAAACATTGCAGCACATAGATACCTATACAAAAATAGTTTTGTTTTTGTTCCTATGAGTAGGTCTCCTATTCCTAAAGGTCACTTTAGGCACAGGATTTCAAAGTGTGAAATCCAAGTTTGTCTTTAGAAGGAAAAAGGTAAGAGTAATCAGAGTAAAGCGGAAATAGATGAGAAAGATTAAGGAAAGTTTAGAAAAGATCAGAGTAGCAAAGGTAAGTAGACAATGGTTGTCCAGTTCTATCTAGGTTTCGTCCTACAGTCAACATTCCTCTGATACCACTTCTGTCACACCCGGGTTTTAGGGGTCATAAGCCCGGGCGCGAACATAATCACCAGGTGTGCTGCGACCAAGTCTCACACATATGATGAATCATGGCACAGGATCGAATGTCACATCTTTACTATATAATCGGAGTTTTGTACAAAATAAATAAATAATTACATTATATAGAGACAACGGTCCGGCAACCCAAAGTTGACTGGGAGACGACGGCCTAGATCTCTCTCACGAACTCATCACAGCATCCTCCATGCGCCTCATCCTGCGGTACCTGTTCTTGACCTGTGGGGGGGGGTGTGAGACAGCAAGAGTGAGCTCACATACGTTCATCGCTCAACAAGTTGTGGGGAATAATGTGCATGAACTCGCCAAAGGTGGGAGCTCATGTGAAGTGTAAGGCTTACCAAAGAGGATGGTTAAAGCTGAGCATTGCTTTTAAAGTTGGTCAAAATTTTATTAGCAATTACTAAGTATAAGTAAATACCAGCCCAATTAAGTAGTATAACAAAAGTAACAACCTCACCTGCGATGCAATGCATATGACAAATTGAGTTTAAGTTCCATAATTTAATCATCAGAGAGTCCTGAGCTGCTCATGACCGTGAGCTCGGCTAGTATACCAGTTTTACACTCTGCAGAGGTGGTACCCTTTACCCACAAGTCATGTTACCCATCTGCCAAGGGATCGCGACTTCCCATACACCTCTACCGAGGAGGCGAGGCAGGGTAACACTACGAGGCCTTTACAAAGTTCCACTAGCTTCAGAAAACCCGCTACAGTTTATAGGAAGCTCCAATGCAGGGTTCTTGCCTGACCGCCATCGCAGCAAAATCAACCAAGGACCTCCCTACACTGACCACTCCCCTACTGCCCTTGCCCCTTTCGGGTAAGGTAGTCCTCCACTAGCTTTCCTAATTAATCAGCCAAGGGCGTCCATAAACCCTTATGGTGGCACGTGTTTCTCAAGTTAAGCTCTATGTTCCAATTAACATTAATGATCTTGACATGAATAGTAAATAACAACGGATAACAAAAGCATAATCATGAATAATGTGTATCTCAATGCCCAAAACCACATATAGCACTAGCAAGTACTACCCAAAAAGTTCAGTGGTAAACAAGGCATAAAGATAGACAAACTAGGGAAACCTATTAGGTCCCATCAAAATTAACCTATGCAGATCATTATGATTAATTAGAACATGAGTGGGTAAAAGAAGTGATCAAGGGCACAACTTGCCTGAGACTTGAAATTCCAGGTACCAACTTGCTCTTCAGATGACTCGTAACCTCACTGCTAGTCGTAGTAATACAAACAAACATGGAATAGGTAAAAATTAACATTACACCAAACATAAGAATAAACTGCGTAATAATAGTCTAAGCGCTGCTACGAGATCGTAGAAACAAGAACCACTAAATTCGGAACTACGGTTATTAAGTTATGAATTTCCGAAATTTATTAGTGCTTAGAATAGTTTAATCCAAATGAACAATTTTAATTCAAGTTTCGTGGATAAACAAAGGTACTAGGTGATAAACAATATTAATACAAAATTATTTCAACTGGAATGACTCAATTTGGAGTTAAAATGAATTAACTATGAATCATACAAATTTCTGGAATTATTTTTGTATTAAAAATCAATTTCTATAATTAATTTTCTATTTTTTTATTGTTATCTGGACTGGGCATCAAAAACAGAGGAACTCGGGGTTTGCTTTGTAAAAATTCTCAAGACTCAGCTACACCTAGGAAAGGATCGCGGGTTGATTTCGACATAAGGCAGGGTCTCTTTTGCAAAACGCGTCGGTCGAAAGGGTATCAGTTAATTCTGGCCGTTCGATCAAAAAACAATGCTCCAGATTAGATCTGTTATTGATTTCAACCGGTATGCTACCAGAGCCGATAGATCCGCAATCGACGGCCCAGATCTGCACGCGCGAAGGTACACGCCAGATCGAATCTCCACCACACATCTTCAGATCAATGGTCCGCCCAATGTCTAATCCTAACCACTTGCTAAGGAATCAACGGCCCACAGTGATTCCTTCCCCAGATCTAATCCCACGCGTTGACTGCAGATCCAACGGTCGTGATGCCATATAGCCGAACGCGTACGCCCGGCCCGATCCGAGCCGTTAGCGGCTGGATCAACGGCAGTCAAAGTGTCTTCCCCGCCCGACCACACAGCGCAGCGGCGCGCAAAGCCAGTATGGCAGCGGCCATTGCCGGACACAGGAAGACCGGCCACCGGGCACAAAGCTTCATCCTGATGGGCTCTACTCAAAAAGGAAGGACGGGTGAACGACATAAGTGGGTTCTTACCGGCCAAAGGGCAGTCGTAGACTCCGACCACGACACGAGGCGGCACCGCGGCGACGATGTACATTGGCGATGAATTCCAAACTGCACGGTGATCCCCGAGTCCTCCTAGATGCTAATACGCGATCAATGAGCCACGGCGTACCACCACGACCCAACCAATCGGCCCAGATTGACGGCGGGCCGGAATACGGCAGTGGCGGCCGATCTACCCACCAACCGCGTTCACGGCCATGGAGGTGCTGCCGCGAGGTGGTGGTAGAGGCGAATTCAATGGGCGATGAACGCAGAGGAGAGGCTTCGGGTTTATTTTATACTCGTAGATCCATGAGAATCATGGAGGATTTGTGGGGAATTAGTTGGGGAGCCCCCCCGCGCACAGCTCGGACGCAGAGAAGAGATAGAGAGGAGAAGAGGATGGTCGAGCAGAGTGCTTCAAGCGCGAGGTTAACCACCCCCGGCAGAAACAGTGCGCATGGTTAGAGATCCGATCTCCGCGGCCGAGCTCGAAGGCGTTGTTGCTCGGCGGAAGTGGGGCTGGCACGTGCGCAGTTATTGTCGATCCCGCTTATGGCGGCGATGAACTAGGGACGGCCGCACAAGACCCGGCATGGTTGCGGCAACAGGGAAGGTCGGCGCGGGTTCACAGGCCGGTGGAGGCACGCGCGGATACCGGTCGAGGGGACTAGCTGACTAGGTCGTGCGATGGTTGCGGGGGAATCTCCACCGAACAAACCCGATAACGGCGGCCGCGAACGGAGGCAAAAAGAAGAAGAAGATATCGACACGAGGGTCCCACCTGTCATCCACTGTTCGGAAGCAAACGTGTGCACAGGCAAGGATTGGAGCGCGGGCCCGCATGGCAGCACCGGGCACCATCCAGCACGCGGTGATTTGAGGCATAGCTGGGCCGAAATGGAGTAGGAGGCCCAGCTAGGTAGAGTTTTCCTTTTTTTTTATTTTTATGTTCCAAATTCAAGGATTCAAACTATGTCTAATTTCTTATTTTAAATTTCAGATTTCAATGATCAACAAATTATGATGTGAATCATACTCCTACAGCCTGCAATGACATTATTTATTTATTGTTATTATTATTTATTATTCTCCCTATTGCTTAGTTAGGGAAGAAAGGAATGACTTTATTAAACCCCCTTTTATATATTTTCATTTATAAGTTGGGGTCAATTTAAATTATGATTCCTTGATTCAAATAAAATGCATCACAGAAATAATATCAGCATGAGAGACACATTTATTTATTTATTTATTTATTTGTTTGTTTGTTATTTACATAATTTAATGCCATTAGTTGAGTATGCAAAGAGAAATAAAAAGGAATTCGAGGAATCCCTAAAACACCCTCTTATAAATTTATTTATTTATTCATTTTATTATTTTTTTTCTTATACCAATTTTGGGCTTTACAAAAATAATGCCTAAGGTTTTGTTTAGTGATTAAGGTAGCATACATGAGTTTTTGTACCTATGGGGTAGCGATTTTTCACACCGATGAGGACTTCACTTATGAAGTAGACGGGGCATTGAAGTGGTCGCGCTCCTTCTCTCTCCTGCCTTTCGACGACGAGCATCGAGTTGACCACCTGGGCGGTCCCTATGACGTAAAGTAGGAGCGGTTCCTTATCCTCTAGTGGGACCAATATGGGGGCCTGAGTCAAGAGACTTGAGGCCGTCGAGGGCCCTATGTGCCTCTGTTGTCCACTTGAAATGGTCGGTTTTCCTCAATAGTTTATAGAGCGATAACCCACGCTCCCTGAGGCGTGATATGAAATGGATGAGGGAAGCCAAGCACCCCATTACTCACTGAACACCCTTGAGATTCATATGGGTCCCATATTCATGATGGCCAAAAGCTTCTTTAGGTTGGCCTCGAGTCCCTCGATACCTCGCCCGGAGATCAGAAAATCGAACATCATGCCTCCTAGAAAGCCAAAGACACACTTTTCTAGATTTAATTTAATATTGTTGGCCTTCAACTTATCGAATGTTTCCCTGAGGTTGCGGATGAGGCATTTAGACCGTGTGGCCTTGACCATGATGTCATCAACATAGGCCTCTATGGTTCTTCCGATGACGTTACCGAAGCATTTGATCATGCATCCTTGGTATGTGGCTCTTGCATTATTTAGTCCGAACGACATCATTATGTAGCAATGAAGGAGGTCGCGGGTTGGTCGGATTCCTTCATCGCTATCTGGTGATAGCCTGAGTAAGCGTCGAGGAAACTTAGCATTTCACAGCCGGAGGTAGAGTTGATCACCCGATCGAGGCACGTGAGAGGGAATGGGTCATTTGGGCACGCCTTATTGAGGCCGGTGTAATCGACACACATTCTCCATTTCCCATTTTTCTTTCAGACCAACACAGGGTTGGCCTGCCACTCGTGGTGGTTAATATCTTAGATGAAACCAGCGACTAGGAGCTTGCTGATCTCTTCCCCAATGACCTTACATTTTTCCTCGCCAAATCAACGCAACTGTTGCTTCACCGGCTTGGATTCAGGACTAGCTTGTAAAGGGTGCTCGGTGACCTCCCTTGGGATGCCCTTCATATTAGAGAGCTTCTAGGAAAAAATGTCTTTTTCCATGTAGAGGAAGCCAACGAGTGTGCTTTCCTATTTTGGAGAGAGGTTGGATCAAATGTGCATTGCCCTTCCGTCGGCGCGTTCGAGATCCAGGTGCACCTCTTGCACATCATTCGATGGCTTGAGAGCTGCGCCCACCCTTTTTTGAGATTGGTGCTTGCTCGTCCATGGTCTGCAGCATTTTTGAGAGCTCTTATCTTATGGTGGCCCCTTGGCTAAGTCACAACACTTGACCTCATACTCGTACTCATACGCATGGCACACCGTGGTACCCACAGTGATGGTGCCTGTGGGGCCCATCATTTTGAGCTTTAGGTAGCTGTAGTTAGGGATAGCCATGAACTTTGCGTAACAAGGTCGCCCGAGAATGGCATGGTAGGTCCCTTGAAATCTGACTATCTCGAAGGTCAAGGTTTTGGTCCTGAAGTTGATCGACGTCCCGAAGGTGACGGGGAGGTCAATCTGCTCGAGCAGGGTCGCCCGCCTTCCTAGCACCACCTCATGGAAAAAGGCCCTCCTATCGGTCAAAGGTGTTCCCGATCGAGGCCCATGGCGTCGAGCGTGGTGGAGTAGAGGATATTGAGTTTGCTCCCTCCGTCCATCAACACCTTTGTTAGTCGCACCCACCCGACGATGGAACTGATAAAGAGGGGGTATCGCCCGGGTCAAAGGATATGCTCCAGGTGGTCGGTACGATCGTAGGTGATAGCATGATCAGACCAATTGAGAAATGTCGGGGATGCTTGCCAAATCTAGAGTATCGCTCGCCGTTCTGACTCCTGGTGCCTTATCGACACGTAGTAGTCCGATCCTCCGAGGATCAGCAAACACCCAGTTTCGTCGGGGAAAACAGACTCGTGTTCCCATGCTCGTCGCTCTGCTGTGGTTTGACCTCCCTCTCGGGCAGCATCCCTTTGCTCAGGAATTTCCTCAGCAACCCACAGTCCTTTTAGGCATGTTGGGCCGAGTAGCGGTAATTTGGACACGGGGCTTTGAGCTATTTCTCAAAATGGTTGGTGGCCTCCTTGGTCGGTGGTTTCCTCCCTTTCTAACCTATCACAGCTACAATCACTTTGTCATGTCTCCGCTTGTCCTTCTTTATTTTATTGAGTCACCCCCATGGCCTTCATCGGGTTCTTTGTCGCTCTTGGCCTTCTGCTTGCAATGGTTGAAAATCTCTCCCACCGCATCCTGCCCTGATGTGTGGGTCATCGTGATGTCCAATAGTTCCTTCGTGGTTCACGGACTTTTGCGCCCTAGCTTATGCACTAGAGTTTCACTCATGGTTCCCGAGATGAATGCGCTGATAATGTCAGCATCAGCAAGGTTAGTCAGTTCATTGCATTGTCGCGAGAAGTATCGGATGTAGTCTCTCAAGGTTCTGTCAGGCTTTTGTCGGTACTTCTTGAGGTCCCACGGGTTGCCTTGGCAAACGTATGTGTCTCGGAAATTTTCCATGAAGATTTCCTCGAGGTCGGCCTAGTTCTGGATGCAGTCATGCCTCAGGTTCTCTAATCATGCCCACACCGAATCTGTCAAGTATAGGGCGAGGTTGCAAATTATAAAATTGTTGTGGTCCGCTCCTCCCACGTGGCATGTCAATTGGTAGTCTCCCAACTAGAGGTTGGGGTTTCCCTCTGCCAAATATTTTTGCGATATTGGTAGGCGCCATGTACCGCTGCGACACCAGTGCTCGAAGAATGCGACGGCTAAAGGCCCGAGGCCCCAGTGGTGGCGGGCTTAGGCTTCGGTCGCCATCGAGAACGAAACGGCCTCCGCGACATTGGTTATACCGATGGGTGTGGCCCGACATGCCACATCCCTCCTCTTCAGTCCCATGATTAGGCACGCTCCACATGCTTCAACCTAGCTTTTGGCATTGACGAGGTCGGATCCGGGCTGTGCTTTCTTCGAGTTTAGGGTATTGCTGTGATGTGGCATCGTTTGCTATCATCGTAGACATGATGGTGAAAGAGAAATAGGGTTAACCATTTCCTATAAATAGATTTTGGTGGTTGACGACCAACACAAACCACGTGGACTAACTAGTTTGGCTAGATGTGATTTATCTCAGTTAGGGACTCAATCAAAGATTGGAGCAAGACATAGAGTGTGCTGATTTTTGGCGCACAAGACAGTGTCCGGTGTGCACCAGACACCCTTCGAACAAACCACTCTCGGGAATTAAGAGGCACGCTCTGCTATAATTCACCAGACTGTCTGGTGTGCCACTAGACTGTCCGGTGAGATAGTGAAGCAATGGCTCCCTGCGTGCCAACGGTCGACTGCAAAATGCTACAGTGCGGAACAGTGCCACGACAGAAGTCAGAGCGCAGAAGTCAGAGGTCACCGGACAGACTGTCCGATGCAGCAAAAAGACAAACGCCTCCAACGGTCAACTGCTCCGAACCCTAACAGACGCGCTGATGTGGCGCGCACTAGACAGTGAACAGTGACTGGACAGTGCTTCGAACCCTAACCAAGTGCGAAACTTATGATCAAAGACTCCAAACATATTGTCAACTTGGAGCAAGGCGCCACCTCTACTCCCAAGGTGCAACCTGTTGCATTCAAAGCAACAGAAGAAAAGAAGGATGAGTCTACACCAAGTAGGCCTCCAATCGATGCCTCCAAGCTCGACAACGAGGAGATGGCGCTCATCATCAAGGGCTTTCGCCAAATCCTCAAGCAAAGGAGAAGGGAGGACTACAAGCCCCGCTCCAAAAGGGTGTGCTACCGGTGTGGTAAGTTCGGTCACTTTATCGCTAAATGTCTACATTCTAGTGAAAGTGACAGGGACGAAGACAAGAAGGGGAAGAAGAAGGAGAAGAAGAGATACTACAAGAAGAAGGGCGGTGATGCGCACATGGGGCGAGAATGGTACTCCGACGAGAGCTCCACCGACTCCTCCTCCGACGAGGACGTCGCCAACATCGTCGTCAACAAAGGCCTCCTCTTCCCCAATATCGGCCACAAGTGTCTGATGGCTAAGTACGACAAAAAGAAGAAGGTACACTCTAGAGCCACACCCAAATATACTACATCTAGTGATGAGTGTAGCTCTAGCGATAATGAAGATGATTTAATTTCCCTCTTTGCCAACCTTAACATGGACCAAAAGAAAAAAAAATTAAATGAACTAATAGAGACCATTAATGAGAAGGATGATCTCTTGGAATGCCAAGAGGACTTGCTCGTTAAGGAGAACAAAAAATTTGTTAAGTCAAAAAATGCTTATGCTCTAGAAGTAGAAAAGTGTGAAAACTTAACTAGAGACCTTAGCATTTGCAATGATTCAATTTCATGTCTTAGAGATTAGAATGCTAGTCTAAATACTAAGATTGATGAATTGAATATTAGCAATCCATCTACATCTACTGTTGAGCATGTTTCCATTTGCACTAGATGTAAAGATGTTAATATTGAAGCTATTGATGATCACCTTGCTATAATTAAACAACAAAATGATCATATAGCTAAATTAGATGCAAAAATTGCCGAGCATGAGCTTGAAAATGACAAATTTAAATTTGCTAGAAGCATGCTCTATAATGGGAGACACCCTGGCATTAAGGATGGGATTGGTTTCCAACAAGGGAACCAAAACAACACCAAACTTAATGCCCCTAAGAAATTGTCTAATTTTGTTAAGGGTAAGGCTCCCATGGTTCAGGATAGAGAGGACTATATTTTATATCTTGCAAACTATCCTGAGCATAAGATTAGGAAAATTCATGCTAGGAAACCTCATACTTTTTCTCACCATGCTTTTATGTATAAAAATGAAGCTTCTAGTTCTAGGAATTCCACTCATGTTAAAATGCCTAAGAAGAAAACTCCTAATGCATCAAATGAACATAATATTTCATTTAAAACTTTTGATGCTTCTTATGTGCTTACTAACAAATCAGGCAAAGTAGTTGCCAAATACGTTGGGGGCAAACACAAGAGTCCAAAGACTTGTGTTTGGGTACCCAAGGTGCTTGTTCTAATGTAAAAGGACCCAAGACTGTTTGGGTACCTAAGAACAAGGCCTAAAATTGTTTTGTAGGTTTATGCATCATGTGGTTCAAGTTGGATAATCGATAGCGGGTGCACAAACCACATGACAGGGGAGAAAAAGATGTTCTCCTCATACGAGAAAAATGAAGATCCCCAAAGAGCTATCACATTCGGGGATGGAAATCAAGTTTGGTCAAAGGTTTGGGTAAAATAGCTATATCTCCTGACCATTCTATTTCCAATGTTTTCTTGTAGATTCTTTAGATTACAACTTGCTTTCTGTTTCTCAATTATGCAAAATGGGCTACAACTGTCTATTCACTGATGTAGGTGTCACTATCTTTAGAACAAGTGACGATTCAATAGCATTTAAGGGAGTGTTAGATGGTCAGCTATATTTAGTTGATTTTAATGATAACCAAGCTGAACTAGACACTTGCTTAATTGCTAAGACTAACATGGGTTGGCTCTAGCATCGCCGACTTGCCCATGTTGGTATGAAGAATCTCCACAAACTTCTAAAGGGAGAACACATTTTAGGACTAACCAATGTTCATTTTGAGAAAGACAGGATTTGTAGCGCATGTCAAGCAGGGAAGCAAGTTGGAGTCCATCATCCACACAAGAACATCATGACGACTGACAGGTCGCTTGAGCTACTCCACATGGATCTATTCGGGCTGATCGCTTACATAAGCATCGACGAGAGTAAGTACTGTCTAGTTATTGTGGATGATTATTCTCGCTTCACTTGTGTATTCTTTTTGCAGGAAAAATCTCAAACCCAAGAGACATTAAAGAGATTCTTGAGACGGGCTCAAAATGAGTAGGGATTGAGAATAAAAAAGATTAGAAGCGATAATGGAACGGAGTTGAAGAACTCTCAAATCGAAGGATTTCTTGAGGAGAGCATCAAGCATGAGTTCTCTTCTCCCTACACACCTCAACAAAATGGTGTTGTAGAGAGGAAAATTAGAACTCTACTAGACATGGCAAGAACCATGCTTGATGAGTACAAGACACCGGATCAGTTCTGGGCTGAGGCGATTAACACCGCCTGCTACTCCATCAACCAGTTATATCTTCACCGAATCATCAAGAAGACATCATATGAACTCCTCGCTGGTAAAAAGCCCAATGTTTCATATTTTAGAGTCTTTGGGAGCAAATGCTTTATTCTTATTAAAAGAGGTAGAAGTTCTAAATTTGCTACTAAAGCAGTAGAAGGCTTTTTATTAGGCTATGACTCAAACACAAGGGCATATAGAGTCTTCAATAAATCCACTAGACTAGTTGAAGTTTCTTGTGACATTGTGTTTGATGAGACTAATGGCTCCCAAGTGGAGCAAGTTGATCTTGATGAAATAGATGATGAAGAGGCTCCGTGCGTCACGCTAAGGAACATGTCCATTGGTGACATGTGTCTAAAAGAATCCGAGGAGCCCACACAAGCACAAGATCAACCATCATCTTCCATGCAAGCATCTCCACTAACCCAAGATGAGGACCAGGCTCAAGATAATGAAGATGAAGATCAAGAGGATGAGCCACCTCGAGAGGAGGACATTGATCAAGGGGAAGATGAAGACAATGAAGACAAGGAAGATGAACAAGAGATTCAGGATCAAAGACCGCCACACCCAAGAGTCCATTAAGCAATTCAAAGAGATCACCCTGTCAACTCCATTCTTAGTGACATTCATAAGGGAGTAACCACTAGATCTCGAGTTGCTCATTTATGTGAACATTACTCTTTTGTGTCCTTTATTGAGCCATACAGGGTAGATGATGCATTAAGAGATCCGGATTGGGTGGTGGCTATGCAAGAAGAGCTCAACAACTTCACGAGGAATGAGGTATGGCATTTAGTTCCATGGCCTAACCAAAATGGTGTAGGTACCAAATGGGTATTCCACAACAAGCAAGATGAGCATGGTGTGGTGACAAGGAACAAAGCCCGACTTATAGCAAAAGGTTATTCACAAGTCGAAGGTTTGGATTTCGATGAAACTTATGCACACGTAGCTAGGCTTGAGTCAATTCGTATATTACTTGCATATGCTACTTACCATGGCTTTAAGCTTTATCAAATGGACATGAAAAGTGCCTTCCTCAATGGCCCTATCAAGGAAGAGGTCTATGTTGAGCAACCTCCCGGCTTTGAAGACAGTGAGTACCCTAACCATGTGTATAAGCTCTCAAAGGCGCTTTATGGGCTCAAGCAAACCCCAAGAGCATGGTATGAATGCCTACGAGATTTCCTTATCACTACTGGCTTCAAAGCCAGAAAGGTCGGTCCTACTCTCTTCACTAAAACTGTTGCAAAACACTTGTTTATATACCAAATTTATGTTGATGATTATGACACCCCACTATCACTTAGGGTTTTTCTCAGTGCTAACTCAAGAACCATCATTTCATGTAAGCCAAAGTGAGTATGAAGCACCAAATCAAATTAAGAATAAAAGATCCACTAAGTTTATATCTAAAGAATCATGTTCAAAACAAATGAGGTTTTCAAAAGAGGGAAAAATGTTGAAACCCTAATGCCAACCCTAATTAAGCTATTTAAGTAGAAAAGAAGAAAAGGGATGAAAGACCATGAAAAACATGAAATCATGGCTTAGGCCAAATATAAAAATTGAAATACACTAAATAAGCTACAATAAAGATTATGAAAGCTTGGCCAAAATAGTTTATTAAAAACTCCAAACAAGTCATTCAAGTGGAGGTTCAATGGGGAAATCTCAAATTCAGATTTCTGAATTTTCAGCCTTTGAACTAAAACCGAGCATGTTCACCTTGATCCTTACCTCTAATACTAATGCTCCCATTGACAAAAATGTGCCTAACTAACCTCTCTACCTCATACCAGAAGATGGCATCGGGACGCGTGCTCTGGACACGTCAAACCCGATATCTTCTCTCTGTGCTCGGCAGTGAGACAAACCCAACTTCTCCCTCTATATCTCTTGATCCAGTCAGTGAAACCTGCAAGCCTCCACACACAAACGACAAAGGAATGTCAGGGGAGGAGATCTCACAACGGGATCATGGCCATAATCTCAAAGATTTGGAGCCAATCCGCGCTTGAACACGACCTCTCTCTGCGCTGCGTCGTGCTCGACACTGTGCCAGACGCTAGAGCGCGCACTAGCGCACGCCCGCGCACGCCTCGAGCGCTTGTCATAGCCTCCCCTCGGACGCGCTCGCTCACGCCTTTAAAACCTCCCTCGGGCGCGCCTCACCTCACCCCGTGCTCACCCTCGCTGGCCAGACGCCCCTCCTTAGCTCTGACAAGCTTTCCTCCGCCCGCCATCACCGCCCGAGCCTCGGCCATCGCGGCCAGCTCACTCCAGCCACGTCCAAGTTGCGCCTGCCCCTTGGTTAGCTTCGCCAGTGGCCCATGGAGCTTTCCAAGCTCTCGGGCCCGACAGAACCTCACCAGAGACCCGAGATCATCTTCGCCGGACTTCGGTTGCCCGGGGCCGCGCGTGGACCGAGCAATCCTGTGAGCCATGATCAAATTCCTCGCCCACACATCTTCCTTGATCTCTGGTGAAGCTTCCTGACCCATTTAATTGAGTTGCATCGCCCTGGTTAGGCCAGACTCCTCACCGCCGACGAGCTCCCCCACCTGCGCACGTGGACCGGCCGACTCCGACCATTCCCGACGGCGACCCACACATCGTCGTGACCCTCAGGACATCCCCTACATCCACTACAAGAAACTGATAAATGTTCGTGTGTAAAACTAAGAACATGGGTACCATCGTTCTTACATGAGTTAAGTTCGTGGGTGTAGTTAAAAACGTGGGTACCCACGTTCTTAAATAAGTTCGTGGGCCCTAGCCAAAACCGTCGAACTTAACTCATTAGGAACGTGGGTACCCATGTTCTTAATTTAAGTTCGTGGGCCAACTGAACACCGTCGAACTTAACCCAAAACACCTAAATCCCTAACCTGCGCCGCCCCGAGCCTCTCTCTCACCAGCTCTCTCTCACCAGCCCTTTCCCGCCCACCGCTCCGTCGCCACAACATCGGCCGCCGAACACCGACCCCGCCAGCACAGCACTGCGCCACCGCCAGCTCGCCAAATCCCTTCCTCGGCTTGCTGCCCCGCAGGCAAAGCACACCGCACCACCACCCCACATCCAAAGCTGACCGCGCTACCGCCAGCACCTCGCCACCGCAAGGCCGCCCAAGCTCGTCCTCCGCCATCGTCCTCCACGGTCGCTAGTCGTCCTCCGCCACAAGGCCACCCAAGCTTGACTCGCCTCTATCCTCCTCCATCGTCCTCCACGGTAGCCAGTGGTGGCACCGCCTCTGTTCTCCGCGAGCGTGGCCGCCTGACCCCCCCACGACATCAATGGCAACCCAGTCGTGCCACCTCCATCGCCAGTCACGCCATCCATCACCAGTCGCTGCCTCCTGCCGTGAGCCTCCTGCCGTGAGTCACCTGTTGTATCACATTATCACACCCGGTTTTAGAAGGCAAACCGAATGCGAACCATGTACGTGCCAGGATCAGCAATTCACGTACACAGCAGTTACATAACATGGACATCATCACACAGTGCTCAAATAGTATTAAAAAGGGAAATAATAGTCGATTACATCATATGTCTGAGACATCCACATAGTCTTTACAATAAATCAAAGTGCTGAAAAGAAACGTAGACAAACGCGGCCTTCACAGGCAGCCGACTGGGGGTTGCCGCTAACCCACGCCTAGAACTCGTCATAGTCTTGGAACTCCTGGAAGTCTCCTTCCACGGCTTCATCTTCTCCTGAGCAGTGGTTGCAATGCTGACAACCTGGGGATGGGGGGGTTTGGTGTGTAGAGCAAGGGTGAGTACACATCAACATACTCAGCAAGTATCCTGTTTGGCTGTAGTGGACTAGCTTTATGTGGGGATAAGTCAAGTAGTTGCTTTTAGTTGGTCAGATTATTATTTACTAGTAGAAAGCTAGGTTTTAATCATTAACCCAAGTTATTAGCCCGATGTACCGTTTCCAAACGGAAAGAATACCACTTACCAGCACCATAGACATAGCCAAAACCATCAGTCTCATTGCCACCTGTAAACCAAAGTGTCTCTGATCAAGTACCACTAATCACTGGAGCTCCCTTGGCCGCTCATAACCGCGAGCACGGCTGATATATCAGTTTTCAAACACTCTGCAGAGGTTGTGCACTTTACCCACAAGTCGTGATTCCCTTTCTGCCCGGAGAGAGCTACTCCCCATTGACCACTACCTAGGTGGCCTAGCAGGGCATCACTATGTAGCCTTTACAAAGATTCCCCGGGGCTATAGCCGCCCGTTAGGTTTCCTAAATGCACTGCACTCCTCCCCAAGGGGCGAACCCAAACTTGGCAGAGCGAGCCGCATACACCGAGCCCCATAGACGGCACAACGGCTAAGCGAACTACACCCCGGATCCTCTAATTATTTAGCTAATGGCATCCCATTCCACCCTCATGGTTGCACTGTTTTCCCGGGCGGTCATCCATAGAACAGGTCCTTACGGAGAGGCACTCGAGAAACCGCTCGAGCCCCCTTAAAGGCCACAAGTACAACATCATAATAAGAGAAGGGAAAACAACATATCATAGATAATCTCATCATGTTCATTGATTAGAGTTTGAGCAATAACATAAAGCTAAACAATAATAATCCAACCCAAATAGGTAAACAAGGACATGGATAACAAAGCTAGTCAATCCTTAGGCATAAATGTGCAATGTGGGAGGTGAATTAAATAATGAATAGGACAGAGATAGGTCAAGGGACACTTGCCACCACCAACCGACTACTGCTCAGGGTCTTCTCCTGCGAGTTCTTCGAGCTCTTCAACCGAATCGTTCTCTATGCGAGCGCAAACATACATACATCCACACATTTAATACAAACGAATAGTACACCATACAATAGAATGCGGTAAGTAAACACCATACAATGAAGCGCACGACGCAGCACGCTAACTAATGGAGTTTGACATTAACTACAAACCAAAAATAATCACCGCGCACGGGTTTGCGCACGCGGGAACGCGTTAGTGGATGAACGAGGTCGTGCGAGTAGCGCCGGGGCCAGGACGCTGCGCGCAGGGGCTGAGGGCCGCGCGCAGGGACCAAACCGCCACGTCGGGGCAGAGGACCACGCCTGGCCGAGCCGCCAGGGGCCGCGCTGGGGGCCGGAGGCCGCGCCGGGGCCGTGCCGGGGGCCGCGCCGCGCGAGCAGGGGGCGGGGGCCGCGCGCCGCCGCGGGCGGGGAAGGGCGGGGGCCGCCGCGCGCCGCCGCAGGCAGGGAAGGGCGGGGTGGGGCCGCGTTGCCGGCGAGCGGGGAGGGCAGGGGCGCGCGCAAGGAGGGGAAAGAGAGGGCGCGCGCGGGGGGGGGGGGGGGGGGGGGAAGAAGAGGAGGGAGAGGGAGAGAGAGAGAGAAGGGGAGGGGAGGGGAGCTCACCTCGGGGTCCAAATTCTGGTGATCGTCGTCTCCAATCTCTAGGGCACCACGGGGAGAGAGAGGTGGAAGAGGGAGAGGGAAGTTGCTGCGCGGGAAATCCAAATGAGAGAGAGAGAGAGAAGGAGGGGGCGCATGGGGGGTGTGGGCGCCACGGGCGCGCAGGGCTGGGCCGGGCCGGACCGTGCCGGGCTGGGTTGGGTTGGGTTGGGTTGGGTTGGGCCGAGCCACTTCGCGGATCAAAACCCACGACGTGCACGACCACTAAACGGAATTAAATCGCGAATCGAAATCCGAAACGGAATGAGACGAACACGCAACATCAGACAAAGAAATGTGCTTCGGCATGATGCAACACCCATGACACTTAGGTTTTGGTTTATACATGACACGGACACCTGTCACTATACTGGTTTGAAATTGGGAAGAGGGAGCGAAGCATGAAAGAGAAAAGAGAGTAACGCCCGAATTTGGTGAGAGAAAAGAAAAAAATTCTACCCCCAAATTCAGGGCGTTACAAACCTATCCCCCTTAAAAGAATCTCGCCCTCGAGATTCAGGGTTGGCTAGCAAAGAGCTCAGGGTATTTAGCCATCAGATCATCTTCACGCTCCCAGGTTGCCTCTTCTTCCGAGTGGTGATTCCATCTGACTTTGCGCATTCTGATGGTCTTCCTTCGGGTGACTCTGTCTGCGGTCTCAAGGATTTGTGTTGGCTTCTCAATGTAGGTCAAGTCCTCTTGGATTTCAAGACCTTCAACTGGCAATTGCTCTTTCGGCACATGCAAGCACTTCTTCAACTGAGACACATGAAAAACATCATGCACGGCAGACAAATTCTCTGGCAAACTGAGCTGATAGGCCACTTCTCCACGCCTTGAGAGAATTTGGTACGGACCGATGTAGCGGGGTGCTAGCTTGCCTTTGACTCCGAACCTTCTGACTCCTCTGATCGGTGACACTTTCAGATAGACAAAGTCTCCGACTTCAAAACTCAGCTCTCTTCTTCTTGTGTCTGCATAGCTTCGCTGCCTCGATTGCGCTATCTTCAGATTCTCTCGGACCATCTTGATGTTCTCTTCGGCTTCAAGCAAAATGTCTGGCCCAAACACCTGCTTTTCTCCAGGCTGATCCCATTGCAACGGAGTTCTACAACTTCTTCCATAGAGCGCCTGAAATGGTGACATCTTCAAACTGGCCTGGTAACTGTTGTTATAGGAAAACTCTGCATAAGGCAATCTCTTATCCCATCCGGACTGATCTTGCAACGCACAGGCTCTCAACATGTCTTCCAGAATTTGATTGGTTCTTTCGGTCTGACCATCTGTCTGCAGATGATAGGCTGAACTGAAATTCAGATGCGTGCCCAAGGCTTCATGCAACTGCTGCCAGAAATGAGAGGTGAACTTCGTTCCTCTGTCTGACACTATCTTCTTTGGCACACCATGAAGGCAAACGATCCGAGACATATACAACTCTGCCAATACTGCACTGCTGTAGTTGGTCTTGACAGGTATGAAGTGGGCTGACTTGGTCAAGCAGTCCACTACTACCCAAATGGAATCGTAGCCGGCTCGAGTGCGAGGCAATCCGACTATGAAATCCATACCGATTTCATCCCATTTCCACTGAGGAATTTGCAATGGTTGCAGCAATCCAGCTGGTCTCTGGTGCTCTGCCTTGATCCGCCGACAACTATCACACATAGCCACATGCTCTGCGATTTCCCTCTTCATTCCGTACCACCAAAATTTCTTCTTCAGATCCTGATACATCTTCTCACTTCCGGGGTGAATCGAATAAGCTGTCTCATGAGCTTCCTTGAGGATCAATTCCCGAATGGATTGGACATTGGGAACACACAAGCGGTCTTTGAACCATATCACACCTTCTGCATCTTCCCGAAAATCTTTGCCTCTGCCATCTAGAATCAGTCGCCGGATCTCACTGATCTTCTCATCGTTCTTCTGCGCTTCTTTGATTTCTCGCTCCAAGGTAGGTTCCAACTCAACGGTGACTCCTCGCGAATTGTTCAGAAATCCGAGGCTCAACCTATCAAACTCCTTGGCCAACTCATAAGGCATCGGACGAGCGACCATCAGATTGACTTGACTCTTCCTGCTCAAAGCATCTGCCACTACGTTCGCTTTGCCTGGATGGTAATGGATATCCAACTCATAGTCTTTGATCAACTCTAACCATCTTCGCTGCCTCATATTCAACTCTGACTAAGTGAATATGTACTTCAGACTCTTGTGGTCTGTGTAAACATCGCATTTCTGTCCATACAGATAGTGCCTCCATGTCTTCAGTGCGTGAACCACTGCTGCCAACTCTAGATCATGGATTGGGTAATTCTTCTCATGAACCTTCAGCTGTCGGGACGAGTAAGCCACAACTCTTCCCTCTTGCATCAACACACATCCCAATCCTGTGTAACAAGCATCACAATACACCGAGAAGGGCTTGTGCACATCAGGCAAGACTAGGACAGGCGTTGTTGTCAACTTCTCTTTCAGCGCTTCAAAAGCCTCTTGACATTTCTGGGTCCACTTGAACTCAACTTTGCTACCTAGCAACGCTGTCATTGGTTTCGCAATCTTCGAAAACCCTTCAATGAATCGCCAATAATATCCGGCCATTCCAATGAAACTCTTGATTCCTCGAGCATCTATTGGCGCTTTCCAGTTCAGAATGTCTGCCACTTTCTTCGGATCCACAGTCAATCCTTTTTTGTTGATTATGTGACCCAAGAACAGGACTTCACTGATCCAGAACTCGCACTTGCTTAACTTTGCATACAACTGGTGCTCTCGCAATCTCTGCAATACCATCCTCAAATGACTTGCATGCTCTTCTTCGCTATGAGAATAAATCAGAATGTCATCGATGAATACCACCACAAACTTGTCGAGATAGTCCATGAATACACTGTTCATCAAGTTCATGAAGAAGGCCGGTGCATTGGTCAAACCAAAAGACATCACAGTGAACTCATACAAACCATACTTGGTAATGAATGCCGTCTTCGGAATGTCCGAAGGTCGGATCCTGAGCTGATGATAACCTGACCTCAGATCTATCTTGGAGAACACATTGGCTACTCTCAACTGGTCGAACAGATCTTCTATTCTGGGCAAAGGGTACTTGTTCTTGATCGTGACTTCATTCAAAGCTCGGTAATCGATACACATCCTTTTGGTGCCATCTTTCTTCTCCACAAATAGGACACGGGCGGCCCAAGGCGAGGTGCTTGGCCGAATGTAACCTTTCTCTGACAGCTCATCAATCTGCTTCTTAAGTTCAACCAACTCTGGTCCGGATATTCTGTAAGCTCTCTTAAAGATGGGAGCGGTTCCAGGAAGAAGCTCTATGGCAAACTCAACTTTCCGCTCTGGTGGCATACCCGGTAAATCCTTTGGAAACACATCTGGGAATTCAGACACAATCTTGATCCTCTCAATCGGGTCTGCTTCACTGCTATCCACAGCCATCTGATAACAATTTCCTTTCTTCGGCTCAGGCGGGACTAACTCGGTCACCACTTCCTCTCCTAGTGGGGACACCAACTTGATTGTCCTCTTATCACAACTGATAACTGCTTGATACTTATCTAGCCAATTCATCCCCAGGATGACATCTATTCCCTGAGTACTCATTACTATAAGGTTGGCGGGAAACGTTATCCCCCTTATTTCCACACATACATTCAAACAAATGCTATCGGCTCGAATTCTACCACCGGCTGAGTCAATTTGAATGGGGGTTGACATGGTAGTAATTGGAAGATTATGTGCTTCTACCCATGATGCAGTAATGAAAGAATGCGTTGCTCCAGTATCAAATAACACTTCTGCAATATGGGAGTCGACTGGGAACATACCTACTATCATGTCGGGGGTCTCCTGAACTGCTTCAGCCTCCAAGTGGTTCAGTCTTCCATGTTTATAGCGTGGCTGAGAGCGGTTGCCTGCTCCAGGCTGAGACACATTCTGCTTTGATGGGGCATTGGGGCCTGATTGCTGTTGGGCTGACTTCTTTGGACATTGCATCACCCAGTGGCCTTGCTCTCCACAGTGGAAACATGCTCTGTTTCCAACCTGAGCTGGTGCTGCCTGATTGCTCTGCTGGTTTGCTGGGGCAGGAAGACGAGGTGCTTGCTGATTCTGCCTCTGAAACTGACCTCCTGACTGATTGCTCTGATGGTTCTGATACTGGTGCTGAGGATACTGCCTTTGGAACTGCTGATGCTGCTGAGGTGGACGCTGGTTCTGCCTGAACTGCTGAGGTTGATTGCCTGAGAAACGAGGACGATTGCTGCTTCCAGGCTGAGGTCCACTGATCTTGTGCTTATGATCCTCCATCTCCTTATGCTTCCTCTCTGTCATGATTGCTCTGTCAATCAGGTGCTGGAACGTCGGAAAGGTATGATTCATCAGTTGATAGTGCAGAGGGTCAACCAAGCCTTTCAGGAAACGGTATTGTCTCTTGGCGTCGATGTTGACATCTTCAAGAGCATAACGAGACAATTGCAGAAACCTGTCTCGATACTCACTAACTGACATCGACCCTTGCTTAAGGTCCAGGAACTCTTCCTTCTTCACTGTCATCAGACCTACAGGAACATGGTACTGATGAAAGCTACCTCTGAACTCTTCCTAGGTGATGGCGTCGGGGTTGGCATGGGTGGCGAGATAAGACTCCCACCATGACTGAGCTGCTCCTCTCAAAAGACGGGGACCATACAGGACCTTCTCCCTATCGTCACACTGAGCGGTATGCAACTCCCGCTCCACAGTGCGCAGCCAGTCTTCAGCATCCATGGGGTCAGAAGAGTGAGCAAACATTGGTGGATGACCTCTCATGAATTCAGCACGCTTGTCTCTAGGCATCTGAGGCATCTGAGGGTGAGGTGGTGTCTGCTGCTGTTGTTGTTGCTGCTGCTGCTGCTGAATGGCGGCCAGAGTCTGACCGATGGCTTGAACTGCCTGAGTCTGCATCAGAAACATCTGCTCGATCGACATCGGGGGCGGGGGCGGCAGGTGCTGTTGCGGAGGCACCTCATCCTGCTGAGCGGCTCGCTCCTGCTGAGCACGCCTTCCTCCTCTGCGCCTGTTCTCTGACATCTGCAGAATGCAACCACACATCAGAACTGATCTGGCAAATCTTGCAGTATAAGAAAAGAGTATAGAATCCTTCGACAGCACTGAACAGATGAGCATCTTCACTGATCTCCAACACAGACCACACAGCTTCTCAGATAGAGAGGAAAGTGGAATAAAAGGTTTCCCAACTATATAACTAACTCCATTAACATAATAGGTAAACCAAAATGCAGGGGATACCCACACTCTGGTGACAGTCATTACATAGATCCAAACCAAACATAGTTCATCATGACAAACATAAATGC
Source organism: Zea mays (assembly GCF_902167145.1). NCBI lineage: Eukaryota > Viridiplantae > Streptophyta > Magnoliopsida > Poales > Poaceae > Zea > Zea mays. The sequence continues at coordinate 55,075,660 of NC_050098.1, read as the reverse complement.
ACAAGATATAGCAAACTACCCTGTCTAACTAAGACTAACTAAGAGCGAGACTAACGCTAAGACTGTAGCTTCTAAGTATATATTTTGTATTAATTACAAGATCCAACTATAACGATCTATGGTTCTAGATTTATCTTAGTCTTGCAGTCGGGGTTGCCATAAGACTGGCGTCCACGCCGAGGTGAGCGGTACGGGTGCTGAGTCCCGACGGGAGCGGGGGAACCATCATCCAGGTGACGACGTTCCACGCGCTCAGCTCGCAGCAGGGCGATCTCAGCACGAGCCCTACTCAGCTCGTCTAGCGCATGGTCCAGCTCCGTGTTTAGCACGGCGGCTAGGTTGACTGTGCTGCTCAACCTAGGATTGTCCTCACCGACAGGTGAAACAATCACGCCTCCTGTGCTGCCAGATGGACGACAGGGGTAGTACTTCAGGTTGAGACTGTCAGCTACCCCACCGAGAACCGAGCAGTAGTGCGAAAGCGCACGCCGTGCAACATCTTGCATGGCCGCCTCAGCTGAGTCCCGCTCGGAGATAGAATAGTGCTCTGAGCAGACCTCAGCACCTTGGAGACTGTTCTCCGGACGGCGCACCAAGCAGGTCGCCTCCCAGCAGTCCGAGTAGATCCCGCGACTATGCTGGTAGACCACACAGCGATACTCGATGGACCAAGTACGCCGGTTAAGTGCCCGATGTAGCAGGGTGTCGAACGCATCGTGGAAGTGACACCCGTGAGCAGCGTCGCGAGTGATGGGTCGAGCAACCCATCCTTCTGGCTCCTGGTCAGCAGAGAAGTCGGTGTCATGGCTCGAGCTGTCGTCGCCACCTCCGTCGTCTGGGTCTCCTCCAGCAGCTACTCCAGAAGCTGGGGCGCCCGGTGGTGGTGCAGGGGGCGCCTCCAGGGGAAGCACAGGGGAGCAGCTCCTCACGGACTCTATCTCCTGGTGGAGCGAGAAAGAAGAACCCTGCTGCTCCTGTCGTCGACGCTCCTGCTCCTCATGCAGGCGGTGGTGCAGCCTCTCCAAGTGACTGGACTGTCCGGCCACGGGACGGCGAAGCGGACGCTCAGCAAGGCGGGAGGGTAAGAAGGGGATGACGGACTTTCGTGCAGTGTGTCTAAGATGAGCCATCTACAAAAGACACCGCAAGCAAAAGAGTGAGAACAGAATCAATATGACCAGCAAGTAATGAACCATAAATAAATGAAGGATTAGAAATAAACATAATTTTCAGCAAGGTATAATATATAGTAGAACATAGGTTTTTGGTCGATATGACCAACTTTTAAAGGGATATCAAAGTCAAGGCAGGGACAGAGGTCTATAGTCCTTAGAACGACCATTCTACTCTAGGTTAGCGGTCCTACAGTCAGCACGGCTTTGATACCACCTATGTCACACCCGGTTTTAGAAGGCAAACCGAATGCGAACCATGTACGTGCCAGGATCAGCAATTCACGTACACAGCAGTTACATAACATGGACATCATCACACAATGCTCAAATAGTATTAAAAAGGGAAATAATAGTCGATTACATCATATGTCTGAGACATCCACATAGTCTTTACAATAAATCAAAGTGCGGAAAAGAAATGTAGATAAACGCGGCCTTCACAGGCAGCCGACTTGGGGTTGCCGCTAACCCACGCCTAGAACTCGTCATAGTCTTGGAACTCCTGGAAGTCTCCTTCCACGGCTTCATCTTCTCCTGAGCAGTGGTTGCAATGCTGACAACCTGGGGATGGGGGGTTTGGTGTGTAGAGCAAGGGTGAGTACACATCAACATACTCAGCAAGTATCATGTTTGGCTGTAGTGGACTAGCTTTATGTGGGGATAAGTCAAGCAGTTGCTTTTAGTTGGTCAGATTATTATTTACTAGTAGAAAGCCAGGTTTTAATCATTAACCCAAGTTATTAGCCCGATGTACCCTTTCCAAACGGAAAGAATACCACTTACCAGCACCATAGACATAGCCAAAACCATCAGTCTCATTGCCACCTGTAAACCAAAGTGTCTCTGATCAAGTACCACTAATCACTGGAGCTCCCTTGACCGCTCATAACCGCGAGCACGACTGATATATCAGTTTTCAAACACTCTGCAGAGGTTGTGCACTTTACCCACAAGTCGTGATTCCCTTTTTGCCCGGAGAGAGCTACTCCCCATTGACCACTACCTAGGTGGCCTAGCAGGGCATCACTACGTAGCCTTTACAAAGATTCCCCGGGGCTGTAGCCGCCCGTTTGGTTTCCTAAATGCACCGCACTCCTCCCCAAGGGGCGAACCCAAACTTGGCAGAGCGAGCCGCATACACCGAGCCCCATAGACGGCACAACGGCTAAGCGAACTACACCCCGGATCCTCTAATTATTCTGCTAAGGGCATCCCATTCCACCCTCATGGTTGCACTGTTTTCCCGGGCGGTCATCCATAGAACAGGTCCTTACGGAGAGGCACTCGAGAAACCGCTCGAGCCCCCTTAAAGGCCACAAGTACAACATCATAATAAGAGAAGGGAAAACAGCGTATCATAGATAATCTCATCATGTTCATTGATTAGAGTTTGAGCAATAGCATAAAGCTAAACAATAATAATCCAACCCAAATAGGTAAACAAGGACATGGATAACAAAGCTAGTCAATCCTTAGGCATAAATGTGCAATGTGGGAGGTGAATTAAAGAATGAATAGGACAGAGATAGGTCAAGGGACACTTGCCTCCACCAACCGACTGCTGCTCAGGGGCTTCTCCTGCGAGTTCTTCGAGCTCTTCAACCGGATCATTCTCTATGCGAGCGCAAACATACATACATCCACACATTTAATACAAACGAACAGTACACCATACAATAGAATGCGGTAAGTAAACAGATGTTCCACGCGGGCTCGCAGTTAAGGTTAAGAGAGAAAGAGAAAAATACAGTCGAGGAACGATCACGTTACATATTTATGAATTAAACCACTCGCTCAATTGAAAGGCATTAATACAGACACTATGTTTAGCATAAAGTAAAGTCATGTTTCATGTCTAATCATTTTAAGCAGATGAAGGTGAATAAAAAAGATTGTCGCGCGGCGAGACGAGCGACATAGCACGCTAAATCAAATGAAGAAATCCACGACTAGTCGCGCGACCGAGCGCACAACGAGGCACTTTGCATTAATTGTAAAGAGACGTTAAGCTTCGCGCGACGAAACGCACGACGACATACGTCGACTAAACTGAGTCTAAAGTGGAACGTCGCGTGAATACACGCGCGACGTTACACCTTAAACAACCTAAAATTAAAATGGATCGTCGCGCGATGAAGCGCACGACGCAACACATAAATAGAATCTGAAATTAGACAAATCCGTCGCGCGACGAAGCGCGCGACGCAACACGCTAACTAACGGAGTTTGACATTAACTACAAACCAAAAATAATCACCGCGCTCGGGTTTGCGCACGCGGGAACGCGTTAGTGGATGAACGAGGTCGTGCGAGTCGCGCCGGGGCCAGGACGCCGCGTGCAGGGGCTGAGGGCCGCGCGCAGGGACCGAACCGCCGCGCCGGGGCAGAGGACCACGCCGGGCCGAGCCGCGGGAGGCCACGCCGGGGGCCGCGCCGGGCGAGCAGGGGACAGGGCCGGGGCGCCGCCGCGCGAGCTGGGGGCGGGGGCCGCGCGCCGCCGCAGGCTGGGGAGGGCGGGGGGCGCCGCCGCGGGCTGGGGAGGGCGGGGGCCGCCGCGCGCCGCCGCGGGCAGGGAGGGGGCGGGGCGGGGCCGCGCCGCCGGTGAGCGGGGAGGGCAGGGGCGCGCGCGAGCAGGGGAAAGAGAGGGCGCGCGCGGGGGGAAAAGAAGAGGAGGGAGAGGGAGAGAAAGAGAGAAGGGGAGGGGAGGGGAGCTCACCTCGGGGTCCAAATTCTGGTGATCGTCGTCTCCAATCCCTAGGGCACCACGGGGAGAGAGAGGTGGAAGAGGGAGAGGGAAGTTGCTGCGCGGGAAATCCAAATGAGAGAGAGAGAGAAGGAGGGGGCGCATGGGGGGTGTGGGCGCCAGGGGCGCGCAGGGCCGGGCCGGGCTAGGTTGGGTTGGGTTGGGTTGGGTTGGGCCGAGCCACTTCTCGGATCGAAACCCACGACGTGCACGACCACTAAACGGAATTAAATCGCGAATCGAAATCCGAAACGGAACGAGATGAACACGCAACATCAGACAAAGATATGTGCTTCGGCATGATGCAACACCCATGACACTTAGGTTTTGGTTTATACATGACACGGACACCTGTCACTATACTGGTTTGAAATTGGGAAGAGGGAGCGAAGCAGGAAAGAGAAAAGAGAGTAACGCCCGAATTTGGTGAGAGAAAAGAAGAAAAAATTCTACCCCCAAATTCAGGGCGTTACACACATGTATTTCCCCATACTGCTCTCCGACCTCTGTATGCTTGTAGCAACCCGGCCAATGTTTGGTTTTGAGTCAATGCTGTAATCATCGCTGCTGTCGACACTTCCAGTGTTAGTCTATGCATCGTTGTTGATAGCATCACTATTTGCAACAAATCCATAGTTGGATTTCACATTAGCATCGACGGTGTCATTGCTCTTATCACTGGTGTCATTGCTCTTATCACTGGTGTCATTGCTCTTATCACTTCTATTGATCGGTTTTATGTCCACACACTTGGCATTATCAGCACTACTAACAATTTTACTGCTGGATTTACACTATTAAATACTTGTTTATGTTTAATATCAATATATCCAGACTCCGACAATGGGCTAGATTGAAACTGAGTTCTACCTGATTGCTTTATTAGTTATGCTACTAAGTTAGTGGCTTTATTAGTTATGCTACTATGTTTCTGCTTGTTTAGCTGTTGGGATTTGGGTTACTTATGGTACAAGCTCTCCTATATTCTAGTACAGTAAAGTAAAAAGTCTGTCTCCAAGCCTGTTTCTGTAGTTGTATGGTCTCCACCGAAAAAGCACTGCAGACTTGGTTCCTGTCTACAATTTAGCCGAGTTTTCAAACCGAAGCGCATCTTGGTAAATTAATTAGCAACGATATGCTTGATGTGTCAGTTTTCCACCCTCTGCAGTTTTAACTCTTGTGCCACTTTTCTAGGAAAGCTTTGTAGGAAACCCAGTTGGATGCACTATACTTTGTTTTGATTATATATTTTAGTGAAAAACAAAACTCCGAATTCCAAAAACTGTCTCGTCTTCACTTCATTTGCAATGGCAAATTTCTTGCACCCATGTTGGTGCATCATAACAACAGTGTGGTTTATCTTGCTGGATTGAATTTCTTGAACTTACTCTGTTTCTGACTTTCTGTTACTTCCCTTTGCTACTTCATTTCCATACATGTAGCATATTTTAAGTCGTAGCTTTTAGTTGAGTGCATTTTTTGTGACGAAGCTTTTTTATTGTTATGAGCTTGGTGGATGTTCTAAATTTTTATTGTTTCTTTTGATCTAATACTCGTCATTAGTGTCAATGTGGCGTTCATTTACTTTCACTGCCATTCTCTGCTAGATAGTCAGTCATTAAGTCACAAGTTTTAGAACTTCTTTTGGTCAGTATTACATCATCTTGTGTGTTCAAAATTCAGCAGTTTTAGAACTTTTACAAGATTTAGAATTAGAAATATATTCTGACTACCCTAGGAGATTTAGACATCCACCATTAGAATTATTTTACTTAAAATGACAGGGAATACATGTTTTTTAGTTTTAGCTATCACTCTGTATTTTACTATATTTTTTGCTTAAACATGCTGGAGAGCTACATGTCATTGCATTAAAAAAGAAAGTTGGATGTACAACACTCAGCACACACCCACATGCACCCAGATTTAAATTACATCGCTGAAAAATCATGAAAGCTTAGGGACTGATCACTTGTTTTACAGGTTGATTAGAGAAGCACACAACAAAGGAGCAAAGATTGTACTCGTTCAGCTAAATTTATGTGATAGCTATGGATCAACAAGATTTTAATTGCAATTCTTCTTTTCAAAACTGAAAGCAGAAAGGGCATAGGAGTTTGGACAGATATTCTCGTTTCCGTTTTCCTTAAATTTTTCATTCTATCTCTCCCTCATATTTCTTAAATGTCCTAGGAATTGTTTGAGGGGCACTATTTCTGCCAAGCTGAAAGACTGGATTTCTTTCGACGCGCTAAGCCTTACAAAGGCAATCCAACTATTATAAGGTAGACATGTTTGTTCCTATCAGCAGTCAATAAAAGCATGTATTCTATTTCTTTGGCATTTAGGCAGCTTTGCCCCTCATGGTCCATAGGATGCAACAACTTGCAAAGGAGCTGGAAGTTGACACTAGTTGTTTCAGGAATATCTGTCACCATCCTACACAATAGTGAACCAATATCATAATAAGGCAAACTAAAAATAACCAAATTTTAGATCTGAGGTAGTGTGATACTAGTTAGTAGTTACTGCCTTTTTTGTGCTCTCTTTGTTGCATGGGTGATGTTTCTTCATTTGAATTCAGAAGTTGCAGATGTCCTAAAGTAAGAATAGAAAGAAAAAAACTTGCAGTTGCGTATAGTTATTTTTCTGGGTGACTAGGTACTGGGTAGCAGGGCGTATAGTTATGTTTTGTTCTATGCAAAGTTTCTCCAAATTCATAAGGTAGTTAGTGTCATACTGAATTTGATATATCCTTGTTTCCTTGCACTGGTTGCCCGACATCAAGTGGACTCAATGTGAGGCCAGCTTCTTACTTTTGAATTTTAACAAACGCATAAATTTTAACACAAGCAGCAAGCAACACCCCACCTCCTTGCATTGACTGTTGCATTTTTTATGAAACCTAAAGCCGTGTTTCCATCTAATTGTAGGCCCATTTGACTCTAGTCTCCGGTCTCTCTCTCCACTCTAACTACAGCCGGCCCGCGTCTCCTCGACCATCACCACCTTGACGGTCTCCGTGAAGGTATTTTTCTTCTTTCTTTGATGCATATTATTATAATTAGTTTGTTAGTTAAAATTTGATGCATGATTTTTGGGTAGTTGTTACAATTGATGCATAATTTCTTGTTCATTGTAAATTAATCAATGTTAGGTTCAATGTTTGGTTAAATGTTTTTTATGTCTAGTGATCCTTCCTAATAGAAGAAGGGCTTAATGATGTTTATTTACACATTTTTTATTTATGTTTGTATGCTTAATGATGTTTATTTACACATTTTTTATTTACGTTTATATGCTTAATTATGTTTATTTACACATTTTTTATACATTGGGTTATTTAGTTTTGGAAATGGATGATAATAGAAGAAGGGTGATGTATGATGGATTCAATAGCGTGACTCTAGGTCACTCAAAGTAATGGGTTAGGGTTGCAAAACAATTCGTGGATCTCGCATTTTCCGGTGGACCTCGTGTGGTGAAGTGTCCGTGTACCAAGTAACTCCCTGTCAGGTTAGTTTGGTGCTCAGTTCAACACTAAATTATGAATTCTGTCAGGTAAACTAACCTGAACATGCTTTAGTGAATCTGGAATTTAGTGTTGTGAGAGCTGTTTTGTTGTGACATCCTTTGGACTGTTAGGTGGCTGAATTGTGAATTTTCAAATTTGGAATAGCGTCTAAGTCTGAATTTCCAAAGTAGTTTCTTGGACAGTTAACATCACGGATCCTTTGCACGATGCATCATTTTAAATAACAAGGTCATGCGTCTTGAAATGAAGTCTGTTTTCACTCTCATGTTCATGTTCATGCACAAATATGGAAGCCACATTTTATGTTTATCATGCTTTCCTATATCTTTGTGTACATGTGATTTAATGCCAGTTGTGTATTTATGAGAATTTTGGTTTATTTTGTAGGATTCCGGCTGTCATCAAGTGACTCCACCCCGTCACGTTGACTTTGCGGACAAATGTCTCAATTCTAGTGGTGGAGCTACGAACAACAATCTGATGTCCTGATCGAGAGCGACGGAGCTAATGTTTGAACTTGTGAACTATGGATGTGAACTTGTGTGAATTTGTGAACTTATGTATTTGGACTTATGTGAATTTGCGAACTTATATATTTGGACTTGTGTGAATTTGTGATATTCACATATAACAATGTGCTTGAAATCTGTATTGTATGTGATATATTGTGTTGCATGTGATATTTTGTGTGTCTAATTTTTCATTTTTTGTATTTTTTATTTTTTTTCTGGAAAAGGGTCCACGTTCTTAACCTTAAGAACGTGGGTACCTTCGAACTTATTGTGCAGTCCGCGCAGACCCACGCAGGGTTAAAAACGTGGGTACCCACGTTCTTAATCTTAAGAACGTGGGTACCGTCGAACTTATTGTGCAGTGCGCGCAGACGTCTGCAGGACACATAAGTTCGACGACCACGGGGCCCCGTCGAACTTAAGGTTAAGAACGTGGGTGCCATCGAACTTATGGGAAAAAATTCGACGGCCCCCGTCGAACTTAAAAACCCACGTTCTTAACATTAAGTTCGACGGTACCCACGTGCTTAACCAGTTTCCTGTAGTGATCCTCGACCACCTTTGCCGTCGAACTTACTTCTCTAAGTTCGTCCAAAAATCACCATCGGCTATATTCGTCGGTAAACCACGTTCTTACGGTAAGTTCGCCGGCTTATTACATTAAGTTCGACGGTTTTTCACCCACGTTCATTAACCAATTTCCTGTAGTGATCCTCGAACACCTCACCGGAGCAGTCTCGCCGCCGGTAAGCCCCTCCGCCCCTTTCTTCCTTCACGGCCACTGTTCCATTAGGGAAGGACTGTGGGTTTGATTTTGCAAAACCCTAGGGGGTTTTCTGCAGAGCCGTAGACTCATGTGAATAGTGCACCGAGGACCTGTCTGTAATTCACCTAAAATCTTTCGCCAGGGACCCCAGCGCAAAACCATTTTCCCTTTATCCATTTCTATTTAACCTTTTTAAATTCAGTAGAGAATTTATATCTTGAGTTATATTCAAACAATTTTGACCAAACCAATTTTGCTGGATTCAAAATATTATGGACTATCAATTAAAAATACTGAACCCTATGCTTTCTGTTTTAAATTTTAGAGTTTGAAATTGATTAAGGAAAATGACCAAACCTTATTGAATTAAAGAAAATTAGTTATGCTTCTGTGCTGAACTTAAGAAAATTTGTAGAAGTGTAAACCCCTCTTAGGCACTGTTTAAAAATAGTGAGCACCACTGTATTGAAAATTTAAGTAGGGTTATCTATTAAAAGCCATTTTTGCTTAAAACTAGGAAAATCAGAAAGGCATTAGAGAATAATGAACAGTGAATGTAATTATTTTTCCTAGTCCACTTAAGTAATAGAGAACCTTTGAAAAATAAAGGGACCCTTAGTCCAGAACAAATTCTAGGAAATGTTTTATTAGGCACTAATCAAACTAGAAAGACAATTATTAGAATTATGAAAACAATTTCAAAATTGTTAATAAAAATCCAGTGGACTTGTAACCACTAGAACCCCATTACAAAATGATAAACACCCCAGCCCATCATTTTAAGTAGGGTAAACAAATAGAACTTGATATTGGGCCATATTTCAATTAAATCATGAGCAAACCAAAAAGAGTCAATAATGGGCAGATAAATTTTTACCAGATAGGTAATGAAGTAGGCCACCCGAGAAAATTGTAAAACCCAATTGAAAGCTGCAAAATACTACCCATTGCCAATACTTCATGAAAAAGGCCATTTAATCCAAATAAATCCTACCACCCTTCCCTTAAGCAAAACGTTGCCAAACTTCAGAATGATTGCTCTTGCACAAAGAAGGAGATAGGAAAAATTAGAAATCTGTTGTTTGATATTTTTCAAATATAGTGGTAGTAGAAAGCACCCCTTTGACTAGAAACTTTAGAAAATCATAGCAAAAAAACTAATAAGTATTAATGGCTAAAAATTTGTACAAAGTCATGTTATAACATCTAGATGCCAGTAAAAATATGTCTTAGAGAATAACCCTCTGTTAAAAGGTAGTTGTAGTTCAAACACCCCCTCTACCCTAATATTTGCTAATTTTATACAGAGAGAACCACTCACTTTTTAAAGCCCAAATTTTGAAACAGAGACTTATACACCAGTAAGAAGCCACTGTAATTGTTGCAGATTTTTTGGAAATCCATTAAGTAAGCTTGTAGTTCAAACCCACCTTAAAAGCATAAAGGAAATAAAAGAGAAAAGGGGGAATAATAATCTCACTCTAATGATTCAGCTAGAAACCTTAATAAACTCTCACTAAGACATTAAAGGGAAATCAGTAAGGCACCAAAAGAAACTTACCAATTAGCTTAATCAAGCTTGACCCTAATTTGTCAAGTATAGCAGAAGAATCTTCAGTAGCAAGAATAAAGCTCTACCTTATTAATTTAATCATTCACCACCAAAGTTTTATTGCTAAATTGCATATCATACCATGCATGTATCTTACTCATTGCATTCATTAGATTGCAATCTCGCTGACGGAGAGTACGTGCTCATCCCCGAGCAAGGAGCTGTCCACGAGGAAGACCAGGAGCAAGCTCCCGAGACTGCCATCGAGGATCTCCCCGCAGCCCCAGCTATTGAAGGCAAGCCCCGGTTTTATGCATAACCGTATCTATATATGCTACTTTACTACACTTAATGTTTGTAGGATTGTAATGTGTACTTAAGTGTAGGAGTTGCTTGAAACCTCTAGTTGCATGATCTTAGGATTCCTTTTGAGATGGATACTAGTATGCTAGGTCGAGTAGCTGCTTGCTAATCAGGATCTTGGTAGAAGTCGAGTGATTTTTCTAGCACTCGCGCGAGGTCAGGAATTGATTGTATTCATCTTGATAACAGGATCTATGATGGTCTATGTACTTGGATCCAGGGAGGATGCCTTCTCCATGAGACGAGAAAAAGGAATTAAGGATTAATGTGTGGATACCTGAATCAAGTGTTTGAATGTACTAAGCACATGTCGGGAAATATGGTAACCGGTAAACCTAGTACCTAAGTGAAGCCGGGCGCGGACTTTACCCCTCACGCGACCTGAGACTGGGTCTCCCATGCTAGCTATGGTGGGTACAAGTGCGGTCACTGCACAGCGGCAGCCAGGGTCAGTGGAGCATTGTATGCCAAGGTGGTGAGGCCTGGCCGCGAACAGGGAATCGATGGGGACGGTTGACATGTGTGGGGACAGAGTGCCCTGACATGTCGTGTGTTTAGGTTTACCTTGCAAGGTTAAAACTCGATTCGAATCGTCTGCTTCTCGCAGCTAATGAGACTGCTTGACCCCTTGTACTACATTGAGTAAGAAGTGAAATGAGGTTTACTTGAGACAACTTGTTGATTGTACTAAATGCTTGCCACCATGTATGCTTAGAAGGAGCAAACTTAGCTAAGATAATGATGCTAGAAATTGGAAAGCTAAAAATTGATTTTAGACTCAGCTAGTGCTTTTTGGCAAACCAAACCCCTCAGCCAAACAGCTGCATGGTCTAGAGGTAGAGGAGTAGACTCCTCACACCGAGTAAGTCTAGCTGAGTATTAGTATACTCAGCCTTGCTTGTGGCATAATTTTTGCAGGTACGCTTTAGGATATGGTTGATGGTGTGACTTGGCCTACCACCCTGCCACCGGGTTGGACGGTCGAGTGGGATGCTGCTCCGACAGGAGAGGAGCAGGAGGAGTAGTGGGCCAGGCCTTGCCCAATTCCTCGCTACTGATGACATCGATTATCCATTGCAAAATCTATCTTATGAACTATTTCAGTTAACTTGAGAAACTCCAATTTATGTAATAACTCCAGTACTTTAATTTGAGATTTTTCATATTTTATTGTATTTCTTCTGTGACTCACCTTCGAGTGAGTTTGTGGTATTTGATCCTGGTTAAGTGGCTTTATCAGACTAGATCTGAGGGACTGACGGGTTATTCCGATTTAAGTGTGTTACGGCCCCTGAGGCGTGACTTAGGCACTTAAGCTAGAATAATTCGGGCAGTTCTGCCACATCTGGTATCGGAGCAAATACCACCACAGAGAAGGACAATAAACCATGAATACCCATTTTCAAAATCTAAAACTTGCTTAGAAACTAGTGTGAATCGTCAAGACTAGAACGCTAGACCTAGGACGAAAGGCCATAGGAATAGAGGGAAAATAGGTGGCTAATTAAGTAGGCCCTGTGGGCCAGTCCTTAGCTTTTTAAAGGATGCCCTAGAAGCACCCTTTTATTCGGAGAGGAGACGTTATTTTTAGCATGCATGCATTATAAAAATTAAAAGGGAATAGAAACTAAAGAAGAAAAATTTGAGCTAACCCGCTTCCTTTTAAACCACCCAGGCTCTTTTATTTTCTTCCTTCCACCATAATCTTTACCTCTAATACCCTTCCGCAAATGACTTCACCTACCCCCGCCAGTGGAGGAGACACTCGTTTCAGCTCTAACTTCCTTTCTCACGATGGCTTTCCTTCCATCTTGTGGGAAGTGCTTAACTCCGCCAGTTACCCTACGCCCCCTTTGTACACGGTGCAGCTATACGAGGAGCATCGGGTACCACGTTGCCAAGTCTGGCTGACTTTGGAGGCTCATCCCCTTTAGCTGGGTTGGCGTTCTCTTGGCTCCGAGACGATTGGATTCAGGACGGACGACACCACTGAAGCGGCAGCGATGAAGACTCTGACAACTTTCTATGGATACCATCACCTGGAGATGGTGATGCACCCCTTGGGACTCTTCCCTGCTGAGAAGAAGGATGACCCCATGTGGTGTAACCGTGTGAGCCATGTGAAGGATGTGTGGGCAATGTATCCTGACTTGGTTGGGAGGGTCACTGTTCAGTGCATGAGTGCGTTGTACCGCCTTCAGGCCCAGTAGAGCGATGCTATGGCACATCTTGCTAACATCACTCAAACCACCAAGCTCACCCTCGACAGCCGAGAAGACTTTGTGGTCGACTTGTCTTCCGAGTTGGTGGAGAAGGACCTACTGGTGGAAAGGCTGAGCCAGCGCATTAGCACCTTGGAGCAGCAGGTGGAGATCCGAGACAACACTATTGATGTCTTGGAGAACCAGCTCCATGATGTGCAGCGAGAACTTGAAGAAGCTAATGACCACCTGGAATGCACCACTTAGAGATGGAGGCCAATGAGGCCAAAAGCGAGGGAGAAGAGGCTCCTGAGGAGTGAGGACCAGCCCCTGGTGCCAGTGGGACTACCTCCACGATGCACCCTTCACCCGCATTCAGTGTCGCTTCCACTACTTAGGGTTGACGAGTCGTTTTGACGTCTTAGAGGATAGAAACCTACGCGAGCTTAGATAATGACAGATTTTGGACTAGGCTTACGGGTACTTTCCCCTAATTGATGTAACCCTTGAGAACTTTTGAGATCTGTGGGATGTTTGTAACCATGTTACCTTCATTCGAACATAATGTTATGATTATGGCAATTTATTTCCATATGAGATAATAGCATGTTGTTCGAAATTGTGAATTGGGATAACAATGGTGACGATCTCTGTTTTCAGATGGCAGCTAGGCAGCATCACGGGCATAACGAGCAAGTTCCCCTGCCACCTCCTCTAGCTCCCACAGTGCAGGAGCTGATGGCCCAGCAGAATGAGATTCTACGATAGCTCTTGCAGCGCCAGCCCCACCCTCAGCAGTATGGTGGAGGCCAGCCGTAGCGACATCCGGCAGCGGCAACCTACCAGGAGTTCCTGACCACGCAGCCGCCCTTATTCACCAAGGCAGAGGATCCGTTGGATGCCGACGTGTGGTTACACGTCGTTGAGTCCAAGTTTCCCCTCCTCGCGGGAGACTGCCCTGATGATACCAAGGCTCGCTTCGCCGGGCAGCAGCTTCGCGGCCCTGCTTGGACTTGGTGGGACCACTTCCATGTTATGCTACCTACTGGTCATGAAGTGTCTTAGGAGGAATTCAAGACTGCTTTCAGAGGGCACTCAATCAAGGAATCCGCACGGTATTGCAATACGCTCAGGCCTTCAACGACCTGTGCCAGTACGCAGGTTATCATGCTGATTCTGACGAGAAGAAGAGAGATTGCTTCCGCAAGGGTCTCAACACCAAGCTGCGGGAACGTCTCAACACTATCCGGGCCGATAGCTTCAATGAGTTGGTCAACCTGGCCATCTCCCAGGATGACTGTATTGTAGCTAACCGGGCAGAGAAGAAGAGAAAGGCACCAATGGCAGCACCATCCGCTCAGGCCTAGAGGTTCAGGATTGTTTCTCACAGAGCAGGGGATTTCAGCAGCAGGCAGGCAGATGGGTGATCAGGCCACCTCAGCAGTAGCAGTCGGCACCCACTCATTTTCCAGCTCCCGCTCCAAGAAGCAATCAGCCTCCACAGCAGCAGCAGTTCCGCCAGGGCAATGGGAACAAGTGCTTCACTTGTGGCAATGTGGGCCACTATGCCAAGAATTGCCCAAGAAATCAGCAGAGGCAGATGCCAACACTAAATCAAGACAAGGGAAGAAAGCAAAAGGTACAAGTCAGGCAAGGGAAGCTCAACTTCACTACTCTGGAAAAGTTACCTGAGGGAGCCCCCATCATGACTGGTATCTTTTCAGTTTATAATCAACCTGCTTTAATTCTGTTTGATTCTGGTGCATCTCATAGTTTCATTAGCCAAAAGTTCAGTGCTAAATGTCAACTGTCTTTCTATCACACAAAAGGGTCATTCATGATAGCCACACCTGGAGGTAAAATTGCAACTAACCAATTAAACCAGAGTGTGCCTATTCAACTGGAAGCCACATTATCAAAACCACCCTTCTTTGTTTTGGGTTTGGAGAATGTGGATATTATTTTGAGAGCTAATTGGATGACCAGACACCAAGTAGTGCTTGATGTAGCCTCCCGCATCGTTGAAATCAATTCCCCAATCTGTGGGAGTTCCACCTTGTTTCTGCCCAGTCAAGATTCTACTCAGTCATGTGCTTTTGCTATGACGGAGTTACCCCTGAAGAAGATTCTAGTGGTCTGTGAGTATGCTGACGTTTTTCCAGATGAATTGCCAGGGATGCCACCAGACCGGGATATTGAATTCGCCATCGAGTTGCAACAGGGAACGACACCTATTTCCAAGAGGCCATACCAGATGCCACCCGCTGAGTTGGCAGAATTGAAGAAGCAATTGCAAGAATTGTTGGACAAAGGTTTTATCCGCCCAAGTACTTCGCCTTGGGGATGTTCATCCTTGTTTGTAAAGAAGAAAGATGAAAGCTTGAGGCTATGCATAGATTACCGCCCACTTAATGCGGTGACTATCAAGAAAAAGTATCCTTTGCCTCGTCTTGATGTTCTTTTTGATCAGTTGGTCGGAGCCAAAGTGTTTTCCAAGATAGACCTTCGCTCCGACTACCATCAGATTAAGATATGAGCAAGCGATATTCCGAAGACTGCCTTCTCAACCAGATATGGGCTATATGAATTCTTGGTGATGTCTTTTGGGCTGACTAATGCACCAGCATATTTCATGTATCTAATGAATTCTATTTTCATGCCTGAATTGGACAAGTTCGTAGTGGTTTTCATCGATGATATCTTGGTGTACTCAAAGAACGAAGAAGAACATGCCAGGCATTTGCATGTAGTGCTTCAACGTCTGTGAGAGCACCATCTTTATGCAAAATTGTCAAAATGTGATTTTTGGCTAAAGGAGATCAAATTCTTGGGTCACACTATCTCTCAGGCAGCTATAGCTATTGATCCTGATAAGGTGCAAGAGGTGATGAACTAGAAGTCGCCAACGACTGTCCGTCAGATTCGGAGTTTTCTAGGATTAGCTCGTTATTACCGAAGATTCATTCCAGATTTCTCTCGAATTGCTAAGCCCATAACTGAGCTATTGAAGAAAGAAGCCAAGTTTGTTTGGGGTCAGAAGTGCGAAGATGCATTTCATGCATTAAGGCAACATCTGACCACAGCACCGGTGTTAGCGCAACCCGACAGCAGCAAGCCATTTGATGTGTATTGTGATGCCTCTGGCACTGGACTAGGTTGTGTCTTGATGCAAGACAACCGAGTCATTGCTTATGCATCAAGAGCACTCAGGCCTCATGAGCAAAATTATCCCACTCATGACCTGGAGTTGGCAGCCGTGGTCCATGCATTGAAAATATGGAGACACTATTTGATGGGAACCCACTACAACATCTTCACTGATCATAAGAGCCTTAAGTATATCTTTACTCAGGCTGATCTCAACATGAGACAGAGAAGATGGCTAGAGCTGATCAAGGACTATGATCTGGAGGTACATTATCACCCAGGAAAGGCCAATGTAGTGGCGGATGCATTGAGTCAGAAATTGCAATGCAACTGTGTTATGATGGATTCTCGCATTGACACATTGTGTGATGAGTTGAGAAAAATGAAGATTGAAGTGATTCCTTTTGGTGCTTTGTCTTACATTTCCGTTGAGCCAACTTTGCAAGATCAGATCATCATGGCCTAGCTCAGTGATAAGGGAGTGCAAATTATTAAGGAGAACCTCCATCAGAAGACCGAGAAGTATAAATGTTTCCGCCAAGATGGAAATGGTATATTGTGGTTTGAAAGCAGATTGGTGGTTCCTAAAAACAAGGATCTCAAGAAGAAAATCTTGGATGAGGCCCATCTCTCCAAATTCTCCATACATCCAGGGAGCACCAAAATGTACCATGATTTGAAGCCCTTGTGTTGGTGGACCAGAATGAAGAGGGAGATAGCCCAATATGTATCGGAATGTGACACCTGTCAGAGGGTAAAGGCAAGCCACTTGAAATCAGCTGGCGCCTTGTAACCGCTATCCATACCTACGTGGAAATGGGATGACATCACCATGGATTTCATTGTGGGTCTGCCCAGCACCTCTCGTCATCATGATTCGATTTGGGTTATTATGGACCGACTGACAAAAGTGGCACATTTTCTCCCAATGCACACCACTGATAAGGCTCAAAAGTATGCAGAATTGTACAATGACCGAATCGTGTGTTTGCACGGATTGCCCCGGACCATTGTTTCTGACCGAGGAGCCCAATTTGTTGCCAGATTTTGGGAACAACTGCAACAGTCTTTGGGAACCAAGCTAATCAGAAGTTCAGCTTACCACCCACAGACTGATGGTCAGACCGAGAGGGTAAATCAAATTCTTGAAGATATGTTGAGGGCTTGTGCGATCGATTGTGGCAAGAACTGGGATAAGCACATCTCCTTGGCGGAGTTTGCTTATAACAACAGTTATCAATCCAGCCTAAAGATGGCACCCTTCGAAGCTCTCTATGGGAGAAGGTGTAGAACACCCCTCAATTGGTCTCAGTCTGGAGAAAGAGAAGTTTTCGGACCTGACTTAGTGACTGAAGCCGAAAGGAAGGTCAAACTAATCAGGAAGAATCTAGAAGCTGCTCAGGCCAGGCAGAAGAGTTACCATGATAAGAGAAGGAAACCTCTCCAATTCAAGGTGGGAGATTTTGTATATCTGAAGGTATCGCCCACCAAGGGAGTGCAGAGATTCGGGATCAAAGGCAAGTTAGCCCCTCGTTACATTGGACCTTATGAGATCATAGAAGCATGTGGACCCATGGCATACAAGTTGAAGTTACCTCCAAAAATGTCTGCCATCCATAATGTATTCCATGTATCCCAACTGAAGAAGTGTGTTCGATTGCCGACTGAGATCATAGCAGAACCAGAATTGGAGATAGAGCCAGATCTATCGTACCAAGAGTACCCTTCCAAGGTTCTGGATTGCAAAGAAAGATCAACTCGGGCTAAATCGATCAAAATGTATAAGATCCAATGGAGTAATCACTCAGAGGAAGAGGCTACTTGGGAGACTAAGCAATTTCTGCGTTCCAACTTTCTCGATTGCCTACCTAAGGAAATTGGTATGTAATCATGCCTAGCCCCTCCTCCTGCCCTTCGAATCTAAATTTCAGAAAAATGATCCTAAAATAGAATGAGTTGATTATAGAACTAAAGTTAAAAGGACTTCCTTCTGGAGTTGCAAAGAGAATGACATTCGAAGAGCAGTTTGCCCTAATAAATAAAGCACCCACTTCATGTAAGTCTCACCCTTCGCTTCACCCTGGGAGGACACCGACCCGAATCTCGGGACGATATTCCTTTAAGGGGGGAAGGCTGTGACACCCCAGTGTCACCTAGGGTTTTTCTCAATGCTAACTCAAGAACCATCATTTCATGTAAGCCAAAGTGAGCATGAAGCACCAAATCAAATTAAGAATAAAAGATCCACTAAGTTTATATCTAAAGAATCATGTTCCAAACAAATGATGTTTTCAAAAGAGGGAAAAATGTTGAAACCCTAATACCAACCCTAATTAAGCTATTTAAGTAGAAAAGAAGAAAAGGGATGAAAGACCATGAAAAACATGAAATCATGGCTTAGGCCAATTATAAAAATTGAAATACACTAAATAAGCTACAATAAAGATTATGAAAGCTTGGCCATAATAGTTTATTAAAAACTCCAAACAAGCCATTCAAGTGGAGGTTCAATGGGGAAATCTGAAATTCAGATTTCTGAATTTTCAGCCTTTGAACCAAAACCGAGCGCGTTCACCTTGATCCTTAGCTCTAATACTAATGCTCCCATTAACAAAAATGTGCCTAACTAACCCCTCTACCTCATACCAGAAGATGGCATCGGGACGCGTGCTCTGGACATGTCAAACCCGAGATCTTCTCTCTGTGCTCGGTAGTGAGACAAACCCAACTTCTCCCCTCTATATCTCTTGATCCAGTCAGCGAAACCTGCAAGCCTCCATACACAAACGACAAAGGAATGTTAGGGGAAGAGATCTCTCAATGGGATCATGGCCATAATCTCAAAGATTTGGAGCCAATCCACACTTGAACACGACCTCTCTCTGCGCTGCCTCGTGCTCGACACTGTGCCAGACGCCAGAGCGAGCACTGGCGCTCGCCCGCGCACGCCCCAAGTGCTTGTCAGAGCCTCCCCTTGGCCGCGCTCGCCCGCGCCTTTAAAACCTCCCCTGGGTGCGCCTCACCTCACCTCGTGCTCACCCTCGCTGGCCAAACGCCCCTCCTTAGCTCCGGCGAGCTTTCCTCCACCCGCCATCACCGCCTGAGCCTCGGCCACCTCGGCCAGCTCACTCCAGCCACGTCCAAGTTGCGTCTACCCCTCGGTTAGCTTCGCCAGTGGCCCGTGGAGCTTTCCAAGCTCTCGGACCCGACAGAACCTCACTGGAGACCCGAGATCATCTTCGCCATATTTCGGTCGCCCGTGGCCGCGCGTGGACCGAGCAATCCGGTGAGCCATTCTCAAATTCCTCGCGCACACATCTTCCTTGATCTCTGGTGAAGCTTCCTAACCCATTTAATTGAATTGTATCGCCCAGGTTAGGCCGGACTCCTCGCCGCCGATGAGCTCCCCTGCCTGCGCACGTGGACCGGACGACTCCGACCATTCCCGACGGCGACCCGCACATCGCCGTGACCCTCAGGACCTCCCCTACATCCTCGACCACCTCACCGGAGCAGTCTCGCCGCCAGTAAGCCCCTCCGCCCCTTTCTTCCTCTGTGGCCACTGTTCCACTAGGGAAGGACTGCAGGTTTGATTTTGCAAAACCCTAGGGGGTTTTCTGTAGAGCCGTAGACTCATGTGAATAGTGCACCGAGGACCTGTCTATAATTTACCTAAAATCTCTTGCCAGGACCCAGCGCAAAACCATTTTTCCTTTATCCATTTCTATTTAACCTTTTTAAATTCAGCAGAGAACTTAGAGAATTGATATCTTGAGTTATATTCAACCAAATTTGACCAAACCAATTTTGCCGGATTCAAAATATTATGGACTATCAATTAAAAATGTTGAACCCTATGCTTTCTGTTTTAAATTTTAGAGTTTGAAATTGATTAAGGAAAATGACCAAACCTTATTGAATTAAAGAAAATTAGTTATGCTTCTGTGCTGAACTTAAGAAATTTTGTAGAAGTGTAAACCCCCTTAGGCACTGTTTAAAAATAGTGAGCACCCCAGTATTGAAAATTTAAGTAGGGTTATCTATTAAAAGCCATTTTTGCCCAAAACTTAGGAAAATCAGAAAGACATTAGAGAATAATGAACAGTGAATGCAATTATTTTTCCTAGTCCACATAAGTAATAGAGAACCTAGGAAAAATAAAGGGACCCCTAGTCCAGAACAAATTCTAGGAGAAATGTTTTATTAGGCACTAATCAAACTAGAAAAATAATTATTAGAATTATGAAAACAATTTCAAAATTGTTAATAAAAATCTAGTGGACTTGTAACCACTAGAACCCCACTACAAAAATGATAAACACTCCATCGCACCATTTTAAGTATGGTAAACAAATAGAACTTGATATTGGGCCATATTTCAATTAAATCATGAGCAAACCAAAAAGAGTGCAATAATGGGCAAATAATTTTTTACCACATAGGTAATGAAGTAGGCCACCAGAGAAAATTGTAAAACACAATTGAAAGCTGCAAAATACTACACATTGCCAATACTTCATGAAAAAGGCCATTTAATCCAAATAAATCCTACCACCCTTCCCTTAAGCAAAAAGTTGCCAAACTTCAGAATGATTACTCTTGCATAAAGAAGAAGATAGGAAAAATTAGAAATCTGTTGTTTGATATTTTTCAAATATAGTGGTAGTAGAAAGCACCCCTTTGACTAGAAACTTTAGAAAATCATAGCAAAATAACTAATAAGTATTAATGGATAAAAATTTGTACAAAGTCATGTTAGACATTAAAGGGAAATTAGTAAGGCACCAAAAGAAACTTACCAATTAGCTTAACCAAGCTTGACCCTAATTTGCCAAGTATACCACAAGAATCTTCAGTAGAAAGAATAAAACTCTACCTTATTAATTTAATCATTCACCACCAAAGTTTAATTGCTAAATTGCATAGCATACCATGCATGTATTTTATTCATTGCATTCATTAGATTGCAATCTCGCTGACGGAGAGTACGTGCTCATCCCCAAGCAAGGAGCTGTCGACGAGGAAGACCAGGAGCAAGCTCCCAAGACTACCATCGAGGATCTCCCCGCAGCCCCAGCTATTGAAGGCAAGCCCCAGTTTTATGCATAACCGTATCTATATATGCTACTTTACTACACTTAATGTTTGTAGGATTGTAATGTGCACTTAAGTGTAGGAGTTGCTTGAAACCTCTAGTTGCATGATCTTAGGATTCCTTTTGAGATGGATACTAGTATGCTAGGTCAAGTAGCTGCTTGCTAATCAGAATCTTGGTAGAAGTCGAGTGATTTTTCTAGCACTCGCGCGAGGTCAGGAATTGATTGTATTCATCTTGATAACGGGATCTATGATGGTCTATGGACTTGGATCCAGGGAGGATGCCTTGTCCATGAGATGGGAAAAAGGAATTAAGGATTAATGTGTGGATACCTGAGTCAAGCGTTTAAATGTACTAAGCACATGTCGGGAAATATGGTAACCGGTAAACCTAGTACCTGAGTAAAGCCGGGCGTGGACTTTACCCCTCACACGACCTGAGACTAGGTCTCCTATGCTAGCTATGGTGGGTACAAGTGCGGTCACTGCACGGTGGTAGCCGGGGTCAGTGGAGCATTGTATGCCAAGG
This sequence comes from Zea mays, assembly GCF_902167145.1. Taxonomy (NCBI): domain Eukaryota; kingdom Viridiplantae; phylum Streptophyta; class Magnoliopsida; order Poales; family Poaceae; genus Zea; species Zea mays. The sequence goes on along the minus strand of NC_050098.1, from coordinate 55,054,040 downwards.
CGGTGAGGCCTGGCCGCGAACGGGGAATCGATGGGGACAGTTGACATGTGTGGGGATGGAGTGCCCTGACATGTCGTGAGTTTAGGTTTACCTTGCAAGGTTAAAACTCGATTCGAATCGTCTGCTTCTCGCAGCTAATGAGACTGTTTGACCCCTTGTACAACATTGAGTAAGAAGTGAAATGAGGTTTACTTGAGACAACTTGTTGATTGTACTAAATGCTTGCCACCACGTATGCTTAGAAGGAGCAAACTTAGCTAAGATAATGATGCTAGAAATTGGAAAGCTAAAAATTGATTTTAGACTCAGCTAGTGCTTTTTGGCAAACCAAACCCCTCAGCCAAACAATTGCATGGTCTAGAGGTAGAGGAGTAGACTCCTCACACCGGGTAAGTCTAGCTGAGTATTAGTATACTCAGCCTTGCTTGTGGCATAATTTTTGCAGGTACGCTTTAGGATAGGGTTGATGGTGTGACTTGGCCTACCACCCTGCCACCAGGTTGGATGGTCGAGTGGGATGCTTCTCCGACAGGAGAGGAGCAGGAGGAGTAGTGGGCCAGGCCTTGCCCAATTCCTCGCTACCGATGACATCGATTATCCGCTGCAAAATCTATCTTATGAACTATTTCAGTTTACTTGAGAAACTCCGATTTATGTAATAACTCCAGTACTTTAATTTAAGGTTTTTCCTGTGTTGGGGGCCTTCGTCCTCTGAAGGTCCTCAAAAACGTGATTTAACAATGTCTTCCAAGTGTGACATATGAATAGGTACCTTCGAACTCGGGTTAAAAGCATATACGATGTAAAAAGCATGATCGTGACGAAGGCTGGAGTTGCTCCAAAGCTACGCGCAAGGGAGCTTTGGCTAAATAGCGGAAAAAGGAACCGACTTAAAGGGGAAAAGACTATCTAGTCCTCATAGATTTGTCTATAAGTCAATAGTAAATATAAAGGGCATGAATGTAATTTCTTATAGGCTGCGTCCTGTGCCTATAAATAGATGAACAGTACCCCCGTACTGTTCACGCTGGTTTGTACTCACACATGCATTACGCTTGTACTATCTCCTTCTATCAAGCCGAAGGTACAAATGTAATTCTATATTACTTCTGTTTATTCATGATAATAGAATAAAAGATGAGTTAATAATGTTTCATAATTATTTATATTGTTTTCTATGTTTTACATACTTCTTCTTTCATTAATGTATATTGTGATCATGAAGGTATGTCCTTCATGACCTTCGTTTGAAGATCATTATATCCTGAGGGGAATAATGCTTCGAAGGACGAAGGGCTTTAACCTTTAACATTTTGTGTTGCCTTGTTCTTAACTCATAGCATTTGAGAACAAGTCTCCAACATTGGCGCCCACCTCCGGTGAACTCTTTCGACCACCTTCGGCAAGCACTGACCTTCGTTATGCTGCCAAAGAAAGCTTCAGTGCCAGGGGCTGCTGCACTGCAGCCACTGGACCCAAACCAGGAAACTCTTTCTCTTCGAGAAGCTCGAAGCCAGAAGAGGAAGGCCACCAGTCCAACACTCCAGGAGGAGGAGTAGGACCAAGAGATCAGGGACATGGAAATCATCCATCAGCAAGTACAAAGGAAGAAGGAGAAGATGGCGCGGCTGGCTGATCTTCAAAGGAAGATCGACGAAGCTACTGAAGAAGTGTCTCATCTTGCTCAAGATGAACAAGATCAAAGGCCCAACATAGAGAGCTTTGTCAAGAAGGCTTATTCAACGAAGATGGATGGTATGATGATTTTAATCATGATACCTTTACTTTTGATGATGCTTCTCCCTTGGCAGCAGAACTACAGGCTACCCCATGGCCCCCATCATACAAGCCACCTCAGCTTCCCATGTATGATGGGCACTCAGATCCAAAGCAGCTTCTGATGAGCTACGAAGCAACTATATCTTCGTATGGAGGCAATACCACAGTCATGGCGAAGTCCTTTGTCATGGCAGTCCGGAATGTAGCCCAAACATGGTATTCTTCTCTTCGGCCAGGGACTATCACGTCATGGCAGAAGCTTAAGGACATGCTGGTTACCAGTTTCCAAGGCTTTCAAATGAAGCTAGTCACAGCTCAGGCCCTGTTCCAATGCACGCAAGACCACGAAGAATACCTTTAGGCATATGAACGAAGGTTCTTGCGACTGAGGGCACAAGCGCCTACAGTGCCTAATGAAATTGTCATTGAGGCCATGATCAAGGGTCTTAGGCCAGGACCTACTACTCAATATTTCACCAGAAAGCCCCCACAGACCCTGGAGAAGCTACTTCAGAAGATGGATGAGTACATTCGGGCTGATAACGACTTCCGCCAAAGAAGGGAGGAAGCGTACAGATTCTCTGAGATGACCAGGGGCTTCGGAGGACGAATCCACCCGAGGCATGTCAGGTCGATTCATAACTCCAGTCAGAACGACGACAAAGGGAGCCAGCCTTAGAGGTCAGAGTACACCTCACAATCTTCGTCCCAACAGCAAAGCTCTTTTAGACCACCAGCTCCAAGGGGCAGAGGCGCTAGAGGCTTCGGAGGAAGATTTGGGGATCAGCCCAGGAAGATCTACTATTTATTCTGTGGCGAGGACAAGGGCCATACTACAAGAATGTGCCAAATCACTATTCAGAAACAAAAGGAGATCGCAGAAGCCGAAGCTCGGCAGAATCAGCCGAAGCAGGTCTTGCACACTGCTTCGTGCCACTCTCCCTACATACTAGAGTATGTGGCCAATCATCCTGCAGCTTCTGTTGCTTCAGCTAGTCAGTCACACGCTTCCTGGCCACAGCCCCCACCTCCGCCACCACTTCAACTTACCTATTCATGGGGCCAACAGCCAGAGGAGCGCCAGCACTCTCAACAGCAACGGGAATTCAGGGAGGAATCCAAAGCTCGCACAGTCAATAGTACTGTACCGGAATCAAAGCACATTTATTGAGAGATACCCTACCTCTGAAATACTTTTATGTCCTATGTCTTTTTGTTTTTCAATAAGGAACAAGTAAAGTAAATTTAGTTTTAATTCCTTGTAATAGTTTCGCTTCTATTAAAATGAAATATATCTCCTTCACAGATTTATGAAGCTCAAAAATTGCCGAAGCTCAAAATCGTTCCTAAGGAAATGTAGAGCTAGATAAATGCCGTAGCTACAAAAAAGATGCTCCTAAGGGAGTGCAGCGTAAGTTTTGCCGAAGCTACAAAAAAGTCATTCCTAAGGGAGAGCAGTGTAAGTTTTCTGCTCAAAAGTCATTCCAAATGGAATGCAGAGCCAAATACCGCCGAAATATAAGGCGAAGAAGTTCAAAAGACGTTCCTAAGGGAATGCAGAACTTACATCGAAAAGTCAATGGTGATACCGCCAAAATATAAGGCGAAGAAGTTCAAAAGACGTTCCTAAGGGGATGCAGAACTTACACCGAAAAATAAGCGGTGAAGCCGAAAAATAAACGGCAAAGAAGACTTCGGTTGTTCCTAAGGGAATGCAGAGACTGTGTGTTTCAGTCTGGGCATGTGGGTGTGTGTCTTCGGCATTAGCATCATATTTTGCATCATATCATCACATCATCCCACATAAGCATCACATCATACATCATATCGCACTGATGACACGAATTGAATACGAAGTCGATCTTCGGAGAATGCTCCGTGAAATAAAAATGTGCCAAGGCACAAAAGTAAGCCGAGCAATGCAGTTGCATTAGCTATGTTGCAAAAGAAGGGATCCCTTGTTTTTGAAGCATGGATGATTTTATGAAGCATGAATGTTTTTACGAAGTATGGATATTTTCACGAAGCATGGATTCTTTTCTTTACGAAGCATGAAAAAGAAGGGAAGGTGTTTTTTCGCCGAAGGCTCAAAAACGGTATGTGTATAAAAGTTTCATGCATCGCAAAGAAGAGAATTACAAATAGTTTACCTATTAGATTCAAAAAGTCTACACATCGAATATTACAACCTTGGTGCAACAAAGTTACATTGTTCATCTAAAAATGTTTTCACAATAAGTATTAGTCTTCCTCCAGGACCTTCTCCGCAACTTCATTCAGCAATTTGTTAACGACTTCGTCAACAACAGATTCGGCCATATTTATAATTTCTAGTGCTTCCTTCATTGCTGGATTGGCTAGTGGATCGAATGGTTCCGGTAGCGGAGATAATTCAGCTACAACGGAAAAATTAGTCAGTCCGAAGCCACAAAAACAAAAGCTGAAGCTAGGTGCTGCGAAACAATACCTATGCGTCTCTCGCGCTCTGCAGCTTCTTCAGCTTGTTTTGCTTGTACTCGGGCGTCGTGAATGTCTTTCTCACTTTTCTTCATAATTTTGTGAGCCATTTCTCGGCCACCATTTACCCAGATGTCATTGTAAAATTTTCCGCCCATTAAACTAGCTTCAGCTGAGGGATCCTTTGTATCATCCACAGAGAAGGCAGCTTCGGCTTGGGCCAGGGTCTTGACATGGTCGCACCTCGCCATCTCCAGGATGGCTGAAATTCCTCTCGCACCAGAGAACACGCAGACATCCCCGCGATCACTTAAAATTTCTTCGAAAGCTTCGGCTTCTCCACTTATCCATTCAATAACACCTTCAGGATCGCCACGAATGAAGTTATCTTTGTTGGAATAGGTGCCCACGTTGGCGAAGCTAGCCTTTATCTTCTCCACGTAGCCTAAGGATTTTTCGAAGCATCTTTTTTTGGATGCGCAAAGTTCTTCAACTATTTTTTCTAAATAGTTTTTCCAATATTCACTAATATCTCGGTTAGCCTCTGCGAGACCACATTTTTCTTTGGCTTCGGCCAACTGTTTCCGAAGGTCTTCGATCTCATTCTTTTGAATTTCAGCTTGAGCCTTGAAACTAGCTTCATCTTCTTTCACTTTGTTTACCAATGAAATCAATATTTTGTCTTTTTCAAGACCTTCGTTCCTTAATTCGATTACCTCTGAACGAAGGTTGTTCAGAGCCATTGTATATCCTTCATCTTCAATGTTTTTCTGTGCTCTAAGGGCATTGCTAAGGATTAAGCCCTGCAAGAGGAGGACAGAATTAAGTATAAACAAATAAAATATTTCGTTTTCAAAATACAAAATTAGCTTTTATACCTTTATGCTATTATACGCCAAACTGTCAGCGAGCTCATCCTTTGATAATATTGAAAGGCCATCTTCTAGCTTCGGGAATCCGATGCTTCTGCATATCTCCCGGTAGACATATATCTCTTTATTATCCGGGAGACAGTACAAAAAATCTTCTTCCCCACTACCATTAAACACTAATGCCCCCTTCGGGTATTTCAATTATTGGGCATAGTGTTGTGCTTCTCGTTTTTCTTCTTGAGAAAGTCCCTTTCCCGAAGCATGGCGAATGATGTAATCAATGCTCTCTTTTAAAGCTTTGGGAGCAGGAGTTGCAACCTTTTTAGACGAAATTTGCTTTGTGGCCTTTTCTTCTGTTGCCTTTTCTTCAATTTCGACAGGCTCGATCTCAGCGGGCTCTAAAGGCCCTGCTTTGGTTTTGGTTTGAATTATTGTAGCTTCGACCTCTGCCTGTTTCGTTTCAGCTTCGGGTTGCGCCTTAGAAGCTTTGGCAATTTTTCTGGTAGGAGCAGGATTCAAGGTTTTTATTGTTTCTAATACAACATCTAGCACATTTGCTATCCTCCTCCTCTTAGGAGTTGTGGCAGAACTATTTTGTGTCTTCGGCGCTGTTGCTTCTGTTGAAGGGCTTAAAATCTCTAGCATCTTTGTTACTTCTTCAGTTTTTGACCTTTCAGCTTTATCTTTGTCAACCTTCGTTTCAACTAGCTCAACCAAAGGTGCCTTCGGCATTGTAGCAGGCTCTTCAGTCCTTTGCACGGGAGGAATAGTTTCTCTTGTTTCAGCAGCTGAAGAGGCCTCCCCGCCAAACTCAGGCACCACAACCGGTTCAATGTAAAGCGGCCGGTGGGTAAGTACCTTCATCTTTTTGCCCGAAGCCTTTAGCACAGGCTCAGCTAGGGCGGCCAAAGCAGCAGCTTTTCTCTTCTTCCCCTATCCCCGCAGCGGGTAGCGGTAGTTGGGGTAGATGAAGCCGATGGCGTCAAAAACTCTATTCATTCTCTTTTTTCCCCGACCTCCGAAGGTTGCAGATAGCGCATTATCTTCTGCCTCGGAATAAGCTCCAGGCAGTTCATCACTTGTAGTTTCGATGCATTTCAGCCAGTCATCGTTTGGTTCATCGAACTTATCCCCAAACCTGAATGTATACTTCAGCCGAACTTAATCACCTTCGCTAGACTTGGTGACGGTCTCCTTCGGCATTTCCCAGCTTTCTACAAGCGGCCATACTCTGAATGCTATATGCTCTTAAATTAAATCTCTTGTACCAATGAAGGAGCAGACCGTACTAAAGGCCTTTTGACACGCTTCAGTGGCATCATCAATTTCGACCTTTGGCTTTCGGAGGCCTAAGCGGGACCAGATGGGGCGCATAATGATTTCCTTAATATCTTCTCTTGCTTTCAGATCATTTTTCACATAAAACCATTCTTCCATCCAAGCTCCGGGCCATCTCTTCCCAAATGTTGGTACTAGATGGCTTGCGTTGGAACGGGCGATAAATCCATAACAACCGAAGTTGTTGTGGTACTGTTCTTTACCCATGGCCTTCGTCTCATATAGCAATTCATGCATATTACAGAAGCACTTTGCGCTTAGTTCTAACCCCTGGCTCCTTACTGCCCAGACAAAAATCCCCATCATTTTTATGGCTTGGGGGTGATCTGATGAAGAAAGATTTGGAACGTCTTCAGCACTTCTACTACAAACTAACTCAAAGGGAACCGAAGTCTGGCCTTGAAGAAGCTTTGGTAGATCACAACTTCATTTTCTTCAGGGGCAGGGACGTTGTTGTCTCCGCCAGCTCTCATAATAGACATATCTCGGAAATACGTTCCTCTCATGTTCTCAAGATGACTTTGTTTGATGGTTGATTTTCCGAAGATTGAATGACTTAGCCTCCAAGGCCGATCCTCAGAATCTTCATCCCCACTTTCTACATCATAGCTATCGTTGTCACCAGTATCTTCAGACAGGCCCTCCAGTATCTCCTTAGTAATCTTCTCTATATTTGTTTTTGCCATTGACTCAATAAATACAGCAATATAAGGATTCACAGCCTTCTTCTCCTCAAAAAGCTTCTCCTCTTCAGTCAGCTTCGTCTCAGTAGCAACTTTCTTGTCTTGAGACATTTCTTCTTCAGAAATGATGAAAATGTGTCTTTTTAACTGAAGCTCAGAGAGCTTGAAAAACTAGCAAGCATTAGTAAGCAAGAGCTATGAAATTGAGAAAATAAAGCAAATGGCACAAGCAGCGTATCAAATGTAGCTGGTGTGAGTTCTTATTTATATGCTCAACACGCTCCAAATTGGGGGGCCCCGTCCGTCATTGACTGTTGCTATTCTAGCAAAGGGAAGGTGTTTTTTCGGACCTTTGGCTTAAGGCCTTCGTCCATGTCACAGTCTGAATTCATTATCTTAAGCAAATTAATACTGCGAGGGGCTACTGTTGGGGGCCTTCGTCCTCCGAAGGTCCTCAAAAACGTGATTTAACAATGTCTTCCAAGTGTGACATATGAACAGGTACCTTCGAACTCGAGTTAAAAGCATATACGATGTAAAAAGCATGATCGTGACGAAGGCTGGAGTTGCTTCGAAGCTACGCGCAAGGGAGCTTCGGCTAAATAGCGGAAAAAGGAACCGACTTAAACGGGAAAAGGCTATCTAGTCCTCATAGATTTGTCTATAAGTCAATAGTAAATATAAAGGGCATGAATGTAATTTCTTACAGGCTGCGTCCTGTGCCTATAAATAGATGAACAGTACCCCCGTACTGTTCACGCTGATTTGTACTCGCACGTGCATTACGCTTGTACTATCTCCTTCTGTCAAGCCGAAGGTACAAATGTAATTCTATGTTTTCTTTGTTTTACATACTTCTTATTTCATTAATGTATATTGTGATCATGAAGGTATGTCCTTCATGACCTTCGTCTGAAGATCATTATATCCTGAGGGGAATAATGCTTCGAAGGACGAAGGGCTTTAACCTTTAACATTTTGTGTTGCCTTGTTCTTAACTCATAACATTTGAGAACAAGTCTCCAACATCCTGTTTTATTGTATTTCTTCTGTGACTCACCTTCGAGTGAGTTTGTGGTATTTGATCCTGGTTAAGTGGCTTTATCAGACTAGATCCGAGGGACTGATGGGTTATTCCGATTTAAGTGTGTTACGGCCCTGAGGCGTGAGTTAGGCACTTAAGCTAGAATAATTCGGGCAGTTCTGCCACAATGATATTATTATATTTCGGTCTACTAACAAGTCAACTTGTGAAGAGTTTAGTAGGATCATGATATAGAAATTCGAGATGTCTATGATGGGGGAGTTGAAGTATTTCCTTGGATTTCAAATCAAGCAACTCCAGAGGGCACATTCATCAGCCCAACAAAGTACATTCAAGACATACTAAGAAGTTTGGAATGAAGAATGGCAAACCCATCAAGACACCCATGGGAACCAATGGGCATCTTGACCTCGACACGGGAGGTAAGTCCGTGGATCAAAAGGTATACCGGTCGATGATAGGTTCTTTACTCTACTTATATGCATCTCAACCGGATATTATACTTTCTATATGTATGTGTGCAAGGTTCCAGGCAAATCCTAAGGAAGTTCACCTTAGGGCCGTGAAGAGAATCATGAGGTATTTAGTTTACACTCCTAAGTTTGGGCTATGGTACCCGAAGGGATCTACCTTTGATTTAATTGGGTATTCCGATGCCGATTATGCCGGATGTAAAATTGATAGGAAAAGCACATCAGGGACTTGTCAGTTTCTGGGAAGATCTCTGGTGTCATGGGCTTCAAAGAAACAAAATCCAGTCGCTCTTTCCACCACCGAAGCCGAGTACATTGCTGCAGGTCATTGTTGTGCGCAATTACTTTGGATGAGGCAAACCCTTAGGGACTATGGCTACAAGCTGAGCAAAGTCCCTCTCCTATGTGATAATGAGAGTGCAATCCGCATGGAGGATAATCCCGTTGAACACAGCCGCACTAAGCACATAGACATCCGGTATCACTTTCTGAGAGATCACCAACAAAAGGGGATATCGAAATTGCTTATGTGACCACCCACAACCAATTAGTCGATATCTTTACCAAGCCACTAGATCAGAAAACTTTTAGGAAACTCAGGAATGAGCTAAATATACTTGATTCTCAGAACTTTGATTGAAACGTTCCACATAGCTAATTTATATACCTTTGATCATATCTCTTTCATTCGGTACAAATACATATTTCTTGTTCTTCTTGTGCCAAGGCTAAGACTAATGTGCTTTCAAGAATATTTCTATCCTTAGTCTTAGATTGAAAGGGAAATGGAGTATTCGGCAAAGACAAGGCTTCCACTCCAACTCTGACGGTATCATTTACGCTTTGTCGTTACTCATGTATCTCTCAAGTGGTATGACCCTTCACTCACATTTCCTTACCAATGGGGAGAAAGTATTAGGAGAAATTATCAAGGGCTCTCAAGTTTTCCGTTTTTGGCGATTAATGTCAAAGGGGGAGAAAGTATTAAGCCCAAAGCAAATGGACCGCACCACCATTTCAAAAGGACCGCACCACCATTTCAAAAAATTTCACAAATGCTTATTTCAACTTAGTAATTGAGTTTATTTCAATTGGTTTTTGAGTTAGCCTCAAAATGAATTTTCAAATGGTATCTAATTTTCAATTGGTTTGTAAAAGTAAGATTTCTATTGGTGTCTCATTTGGTATTTCAAAATTATTTTTCAAACCTATGCACCCATAGCTAGGCTTGAATCAATTCGTATATTACTTGCCTATGCTACTTACCATGGCTTCAAGCTTTATCAAATGGACATGAAAAGTGCCTTCCTCAATGGACCAATCAAGGAAGAGGTCTATGTTGAGCAACCTCCTGGCTTTGAAGATAGTGAGTACCCTAATCACGTTTATAAACTCTCTAAGGCGCTTTATGGGCTCAAGCAAGCCCCAAGAGCATGGTATGAATTCCTAAGAGATTTTCTTATCACTAATGGCTTCAAAGTCAAAAAAGTCGATCCTACACTCTTTACTAAAACCATTGCAAATGATTTGTTTGTATGCCAAATTTATGTTGATGATATCATATTTGGGTCTACTAACAAATCTACTTGTGAAGAGTTTAGTAGGATAATGATTCAAAAATTCGAGATGTCTATGATGGGGAGTTGAAGTATTTCTTAGGATTTCAAGTGAAGCAACTCCAAGAGGGCACCTTCATCAGCCAAACTAAGTACATTCAAGACATACTTACCAAGTTTGGATTGAAGGATGCCAAGCCCATCAAGACACCCATGGGAACAAATGGGCATCTCGACCTCGACACGGGAGGTAAATCCGTAGATCAAAAGGTATATCGGTCGATGATAGGATCTTTACTCTATTTATGTGCATCTCGACCGGATATTATGCTTTCCGTATGCATGTGTGCAAGATTCCAAGCCGATCCTAAGGAAGTTCACCTTAGGGCCGTGAAAAGAATTATGAGATATTTAGTTCATACACCTAAGTTTGGTTTTTAGTACCCTAAGGGATCCACTTTTGATTTAATAGGCTATTCAGATGTTGATTGGGTAGGGTGTAAAATTGATAGGAAGAGCACATCAGGGACTTGTCATTTTCTGCCAAGATCCCTGGTGTTTTGGGCTTCAAAGAAACAAAACTCAGTAGCTCTTTCTACCGCCGAAGCCGAGTACATTGCCACAGGCTATTGTTGCGCGCAATTGCTTTGGATGAGGCAAACCCTTAGGGACTATGGCTACAAATTGAGCAAAGTCCCTCTCCTATGTGATAATGAGAGTGCAATCCGCATGGCAGATAATCCCGTTGAACACAGCCGCACTAAGCACATAGTCATTCGGTATCACTTTTTGAGGGATCACCAACAAAGGGGGGATATCGAGATTGCTTATGTTAGCACCAAAGAACAACTAGCCGATATCTTTACCAAACCATTAGATGAGAAAACCTTTACCAAACTTAGGAATGAGCTAAACATTCTTGATTATCGGAACTTTGATTGATACTTTGCATACATAGCTCATTTATGTACCTTTGATCATATCTCTTTTATGTCTACAACTAATATGTTTTCAAGTGTATTCCTATGCTAAGTCGTAGATTGAAAGGGAAATGGAGTCTTCGGCGAAGACAAGGCTTCCACTCCACTCTATCGGTACTATTTACCCTTCGTCATCACTCCGCATCACTCTCCACTTTGGTATAATCTTCACTCTTATTACTCATACCATTGAGGAGAAATTAAAAAGGGCTCTCAAAAGACTCTGTTTTTGGCGATTAATGACAAAGGGGGAGAAATATTAAGCCCAAAGCAAAAGGACCGCACCGCCACCAATTTCAAAGTTTTAAAAAGAAGTTTTCAAATTGGTATCTTATGATGAAATATTTAAAAGAGGATTTTCAATTTGGTATCTAAAATATTTGGTCTTCTTTCAATTGGTAAAACCCTCTTGAACACTAAGAGGAGAATTTCATTCAGGGGGGAGTTTTGTTTAAGTCAAAGGAAAAGCATTTAAAATAGGGGGAGAAAATCTCAAATCTTGAAAATGCTTCTTGAAATCTTATTCATATACCTTTTACTATTTGCAAAAAAAACTTTTAAAAAGAATTTCCAAAAAGATTTGCAAAAACAAAACAAGTGGTGCAAATGTGGTCCAAAATGGTGAAAGAAAGAAAGCAATCCACGCATATCTAGTAAAAATTGGTTTAATTCCAAGCAACCTTTGCACTTACCCTATGCAAACTAGTTCAAATTCTGCACTTATAAATTGCTTTGGTTTGTGTTGGCATCAATCACCAAAAAGGGGGAGATTGAAAGGGAAATACGGTCAAACCTTTTCCTAAATGATTTTGGTGGTTGAAATGCCCAACACAAACAATTGGACTAACTAGTTTGCTCTAGATTATATATTCTACAGGTGCCAAAGGTTCAACACAAACCAATAAAAAGATCTAAGTTAGGGTTCAAAAGAAAGGAGCAAAAGAAACCAAAGAGAACCCTGGTCTGGCGCACCGGACAGTGTCCGGTGCCCCAGGGACCATACAGGCTGAACTCCTCACCTTCGAGTTTCTGGACAACTGCTCCGCTATAATTCACTGGACTGTCCGGTGTACCAGTGGAGCAATGACTCCAGCGCAATGGTCGACTCCAACGGACACCTACAAAAGCGCTACAGTGCGCGGACAGTTCGTGCAGAGTCAGAGCAGCGCCAGAAGGCGCACCGGACAGTGAACAGTGCCTGTCCGGTGCAGCACCGGACTGTCCGGTTCCCCAAGCTGGATGAGCTCCAACGGTCGAAACCGTCAGAACCCTAACGGTTGGGTGACGTGGCTGGCGCACCGGACTGTCCGGTGCGCCCATCGACAGCAGCCCTCCCCAACGGCTGTTTTGGTGGTTGGGGCTATAAATACCCCCCAACCACCACTATTCAAGGATCCAAGTTTCCAGCATATTGCATTCAATACAAGAGCTCTAGACTTCACTCCAAGACATAAACAAGAGATCAAATCCTCTCCAAAGTCCAAAACTACTCCAAACACTTAGTTACTTCTGAGAGAGAGATTTTCGTGTTCATTTGAGTTCTTTTCGCTTGGATCGCTTTTGTTGGAGACTTGTTCTCAAATGCTATGAGTCAAGAACAAGGCAACATAGAAAATGTTAATCGGTAGAGTCCTTCGTCCTTCGAAGCATTATTCCTCTCAGGATATAATGGTTTTCGGACGAAGGTTATGAAGGGCATACCTTCATAAATATATTATATAATGACGAAGGATGAATTATAAGAAATATAATGAACAACATAAACAATTATGTCTTATTATCATGTATAAATAGAAATAATCATTGGATTACAAATGTACCTTCAACTTGAAGGAGATGAAAGTACAAGCGTGACGCAAAAGTGAATGCCAAATCAGCCCCCTCAGTACGGGGGTACTGTTCACCTATTTATAGGCACAGGTCACAGCCTATGCAAAATTACATTCATGCCCTTTACATTTGATAATAATTCTATTGTAATCTATCGAGGTCTGAATAGCCTTTTCATCTTTAAGTCGGTTTCATTTTGTTGCTATCATGCCGAAGCTTTCCTGCTCACACCTTCGGCGTTGTATCAACCTTCGTATTATTCTGGTCTGCTGTGATACCGAGTTGAGTCCGAAGATACCTGTTCACACATTAAACTCCAGAAATACTGTTAAATCCTGTTTTTGAGGACCTTCGTAAGCCGAAGGCCCCCAACAGTAGCCCCTCGCAATATTAATTTGTTTAAAACAATAAATTTAGATTGCGATATGGACGAAGGCTTTACGCCGAAGGTCCGAAAAAACACCTTCCCTTTGCTAGAATAGCAACATTCACTGACAAGCGGGGTCTTTCAATTTTCAACGCACTGGGCGTATAAATACGGTCATACCGCAAACTCATTTGGCACGCTCTCTTGTCATCTGCTCTCGCTCACTCGATTTTTAGCTTTTGTGCACTAAGAATTTCTGAGCTTTTAGTTTTGAAGCTTCGGCTTTGAAAACAGTTTTTAGTGTTTCCGAAGATGTCTGGAGATAAGAAGGCTGCTGCTGAGACGAAGCTGAGTCTTGACGAAGAGAAAAACTTGGGGTTTCTTATAGCGATGTCGAAGACCAACACGGAAAAAATCACCAAGGAGATTCTAGAAGGTTTGTCTGAGGATACTGGTGACAGCGACAGTTATGATGTGGACATCGATGGTGAAGACTCCGAAGATCGTCCCTGGCGACCAAGCCACTCAGTTTATGGTAAATCAGCTATCAAAGAGAATCATCTTGTCAACATGAGAGGGAGGTATTTCCGGGATTTGTCCATTGTGAGGGCCGACGAAGGGGAGAAGACTTGTCCACACCCTGAAGAGAATGAAGTCGTAGTGTACCGAAGCTTTTTGAAAGCTGGGCTGCGATTTCCCTTGAGCAACTTCGTCGTGGAGGTGTTGAAAATCTTCGAAGTCTATCTTCACCAACTTACCCCCGAGGCAATTATAAGGCTGAATATCTTCGTGTGGGCCGTGAGAAGCCAAGGTCTGAAGCCTGATGCAAAAAGCTTCTGCAATATACACGAATTATCATACGAAACAAAACCTTGGGGTAAGGAACAGTATCATAATAATTTTGGCTGCTACAGTTTCGTTTCTCGCTCCGGGTCAAGCTGTCCCGTGCCAACCTTTCGGAAGAGATGGCCCGGCGACTGGATGACAGAATGGTTTTATGTGAAGAATGACCTGTCAGTACGAGAAGATATCAAAGGTATAATTATGCGCCCTATTTGGCAAAGCTTCGGCCTTCGGAGGCCGAAGGTTGAAATGAATGAAGCTGCCGAAGAATGCCAGAGGGCGTTCGGCGTTATTTGTTCTTTTATTAGAACGAGAGATTTAGTACAAGAGCATATTGCCTTCCGGGTATGGCCGCTCGCGGAGAAATGGGAAATGCCGCAAGAAATCATAAAAGAGGCCGACGAAGGTGGACTTGTCAGACTGAAGTACACCTTCAAGTTCGGAGATAAATTTGTTGAGCCAGATGATGACTGGTTAAAAAGCATTGAAAATTTAAGTGATGAGCTGCTTGGGGCTTATTCGAAGGCCGAAGATACTGCGATGTCAGCAGCCTTCGGAGGCCGAAAAAAGAAGAGGCTGAATCGGGTATTTGATGCAATTAGGTTTGTCTACCCTGACTATTGCTATCCCATTCGAAGGCAGAAGAGAAAAAACACAACCTCTGCAAAAGAAGAAGCTGAAACTGCTCCTAGCGAGCCAGAACCGAAAAGAAAGAAGATAAAGGTCCTCACACATCGGCCGCGCTATATTGAACCAGCTTCGGTGCCTGAGTTTACCGGGAAAACTTCTTCGGCCACCGAGGCTAAAAGGCCAACCAAACCAACCTTGCTGCCAGTAGTTGCAGAAATGGCCGAAGCGCCAAAAAGGATAGAATTGGAAGAACCGAAGATTTTACTACCAGAAACCGAAAAAATGGCCGAAGCGCCATCCACAGAAAAAATGGAAGAAGTGAAAAAACCATCTGAAGAAAAAGCATCAAAAGTTGTGAGTCCTGCAGCAAATGTTGAGTCAGTAAAAAATCAAAAAGTGCCAGCAGTGACTCCGAAAAGAAAGAGAATGGCTAATGTGCTAGATGTACTGGAAACAATCAAATCTTCAAGCACACCTCCGAAGAAGGCTGCTGCCACTCCTGAAACAACAACTGAAATTTCTGATACAAAAGCTCCAGAGCAAGAAACTAAAGCCGAAGCTGGGGCCTCAGAGCCCGTAAAGATAAAATCCTTGGAAACTGAGGAAGAAAAAATAACAAAGCCAACTTTTGTTGAAGAAATCGGTGTCGTTGCCCCCGAAGCATCCTCCAAAATTCGTGATTATATTGTTCGTCATGCTTCGGGGAAAAAACTATCAGAAAAAGAAGAGCAAGAGGCCCAGCGCTACGCCCAAAAACTGAAGTATCCAAAGGGGGCGTTAATATTCAATGGTAGTGGAGAAGAAGACTTTTTGTATTGTCTCCCTGACAGCAAGGAGATTTCTGTCTGCCGGGAGATGAGCAAGAGCTTCGGATTCCCAACTTTAGAAGACGGGCTCTCGGTGCTGTCGAAGAACGATCTGGCCGACAACCTGGCCTATAATAGCTTAAAGGTGCGACAAATGGGATCCTTGTATTTTTTGTTGAGACCAAAATTTTTCGTTTGTTTAAATTTATTGACACACACACATATTTCTCTTTGCAGGGTCTGATACTTAGCAATGCCCTCAGGGCACAGAAAGATGTTGAAGACGAAGGGTGTGCTATAGCCCTGAGCAACCTTCGTTCCGAAGTAATTGAACTGAGGAACGAAGGTCTCGAAAAAGATAAAATATTACACTCATTGATAAATAAAATAAAGGAATACAAAGCTTCTTTTAAGGGTCAAGCTGAAGCTCAGAAGCGCGAAATTGAAGATCTTCAGAAACAACTGGCCAGAGCCAAGGAAGAACGCATACTTGAAGAAACAAGGCGAGAACTCAGCGACCAATGGGCAGATCACTTAGAAGTAACTGTTGAAGAGCTTCGTTCGTCCAAGAAGAGATGCTATAACAAATCTATAGAGTGTGTTAAGAAGTTAAAAGCTAGCTTCGCCAGGGTCGGCGCCTTCTCAAGCGAAGAAAACTTTACGAGAGGCAATCCCGAAGGTCCCATCGAAT
Source organism: Zea mays (assembly GCF_902167145.1). Taxonomy (NCBI): domain Eukaryota; kingdom Viridiplantae; phylum Streptophyta; class Magnoliopsida; order Poales; family Poaceae; genus Zea; species Zea mays. The sequence goes on along the minus strand of NC_050098.1, from coordinate 55,037,690 downwards.
GGATCGACCACGAAGCTGAGGCCTTCGAAGAAATTTTAAATAGTCGTGGAGATATATGTGCTTTCTCTGGTGCCAGAGGAATTGCCACCATTTTAGAGAAGAAGGGCTGCGGACATGTAAAAATTTTAGCACAATCCGAAGCTGCTTTGTCCTTTGAAGATGCAAGAGATCCTTCGGCCGAAGCTAGCACGATCGGTGGAAAATTTTTCACCGATATCTGGGATAATGGTGGCCGAGAAATGGCCGGAGAAATTATTCAAAAAAGTGAAAAGGGCATTCACGATGCTAGAGAAGTGGCTGAGGCTGCTGAAAAGAGCGCAGAGCCCGAAGGTCAATTAGGTATTAACTAATAGTTTTTATTGCGTTGTAATTTTTGGTTTTAAGCTTCGTTTGCCATTTGTAATAGCAATGTAGTCGTATCCTGTCCTTCTTTAGATCCTGCTAAAGCGTCTCCGGGCCCTCAGCCGAAAGGAGACGACGAAATTAAAAAGATGGCTGAAGCCATTATGGACGAAGTCGTCAATCGGCTCCTGAATGAGGCTGCAGAAGTTGTTCTGAGAGAAGATTAAATACTATTGTAAATTAAACTTCTGAAATGTAATATATTGTAACATGTTGTAATCCTGAATGTAATATACCCGTTTTTATTGCTCAACTCTTTACGATGCATGAAACTTTACACGTACCGCTTTTGAGTCTTTGACGAAAAAACACCTTCCCTTCTTTTCATGCTTCGTGAAGAGAAATTTTTCTTTGTCACAACAATATCCAGTGTTCTAATGAATAATATCCAGGCTTCGTGAAGATACTTTCCGAAGCTATACTTCCGAAGATCAATAATGTATCTCCTTGTGACATTATGATTTTTCCCTTTTTTCAAAACGTTCTTCTGTAGATTAATATGATGTCCACCTCTTGTGCCATATGCAACATGATGTATGATGCTTATGCTATGCGAAATGATGCGATGATGTTATGCTGTGTAAGATGGTGTTTATTCCGAAGATACACACATTCCTGCGACAAAACACATAATCTTTTGAATCAGCATTGTCTTTTTACTATAAGCCTCCCTTAGGAGCTTCTTCGCCTTTTACTTCGGCGGAATCAGCGTTTATTTTTCGCTGTAAGCCTCCCTTAGGAGCTTCTTCGCCTTTTACTTTCAGCGGTATTCGCGTTGACTTTTCGCGCTTCGCCTTTTACTTAGGCGGTATCAGCGTTGACTTTTCGCTGTATGCTCTGCATTCCCTTTGGAACGACTTTGGAGCAGAAAACTTACACTGCGCTCCCTTTGGAACGACTTTTTTGTGACTTCGGCAAACTTACTCTGCGTTCTTTAGAACGACTTTTTGTTGCTTCGAAGAATTTTCGATAGTTCGAAGGTCCTCTTTGTTATCACCAGTCTTTCAACAATTTAATCCTGTGAAGAAAATATATTTTCCTTGTGGGAATCAACGAAACTATTTACATGAAACCTGAACAATGTCCTTTATTATAGAAAATAAAACTGAATGAAAAAGATTGCTATTAAGGTAGGATATTTGTCAATAGATGTGCTTTGACTCTGGCACAGTGCTGTTGACTGTGCGAGCTTCGGACTGTTCTCTGAAGTCCCTTTGATGTGGAGCATATTGGCTCCCTTCTGGCTGCTGACCTTGTTGCAGTGGTGGTGGAGGCGGAGGTTGTTGCCAGGAAGCCTGAGGTTGACTCGCCGAAGCAACAGAAACTTCAGGGTGATTGCCTACATACTCTGGGATGTAAGGCGAATGATACGAAGCAGTGTGCATGACCTGCTTCGGCTGAGCCTGTTGTGCTGCCGCTTCGGCTATTTCTTTTTGCTTCTGGATGGTAACATGGCACATCCTGGTGGTATGACCTTTGTTCTCACCACAGAATAAGCAAAAGATTCTTCTCGGTTGATCGCCAAATCTTCCTCCGAAGCCCCTGGCGCCTCTGCCTCTTGGAGCTGGTGGTCGGAAGGAGCCTTGTTGTTGCCCCGAAGCCTGTGAGGAACATTGTGGCCTTTGCTGTTGGCTCCCTCTATCATCATTTTGTGTAGAGTTATGAATTGATCTAACATGCCTCGGGTAGGACCTCCCTCCAAAGCCCCTGGTCATTTCAGAAAACCTGAAAGCCTCCTCCCTTCTTTGGCGAAAATCATTATCGGCCCGAATGTACTCGTCCATCTTCTGGAGCAGCTTCTCCAAAGTTTGAGGAGGCTTCCTAGCGAAGTACTGAGCTGACGGTCCTGGCCGAAGCCCCTTGATCATGGCCTCAATGACAATTTCATTGGGCACCGTTGGTGCCTGTGCCCTCAAACGCAAGAACCTTCGGACATACGCCTGAAGGTATTCTTCGTGATCCTGGGTGCACTGGAACAGAGCTTGAGCAGTAACCGGCTTCGTCTGAAACCCTTGGAAGCTAGTTAACAACAAGTCCTTTAGCTTCTGCCATGAAGTGATCGTTCCTGGTCGAAGGGAGGAATACCAGGTTTGAGCGACACTCCTAACAGCCATAACAAAAGATTTGGCCATGACTGCAGCGTTGCCACCATACGAAGATACTGTTGCTTCGTAGCTCATCAAAAACTGCTTCGGGTCTGAGTGGCCATCGAATACGGGAAGCTGAGGCGGCTTGTAGGATGGAGGCCAAGGTGTAGCCTGCAGCTCAGCGGACAGAGGAGAAGCATCGTCAAAAACAAAATTCCCATGATGGAAATTGTCATACCAGTCATCTTCGTTGGGAAAACCCTCCTGATGAAGGTCTTGGTGCTGAGGCCTTCGGTGTTGCTCATCCTGAACAAGATGACGAACTTCTTCAGAGGCTTCGTCTATCTGCCTCTGTAGTTCAGCTAGCCTGGCCATCTTTTCTTTCTTCCTCTGTACTTGTTGATGAAGCATCTCCATATTTCTGATTTCTTGATCTATCTCGTCCTCTGGTGGTGTCGGGCTAACAGCCTTCCTTTTCTGGCTTCGGGCCTCCCGAAGGGAGACTGTCTCCTGATTGTGGTCCAGCGGTTGCAGAGCTGCAGCCGCAGTTGCTGAAGCTTTCTTCGGCGCCATAACGAAGGTTTATGATCGCCGAAGGTGTTCAAAAAACTCAAAGAGTGGAAGTGAGTTCACCGGAGGTGGGCGCCAATGTTGGAGACTTGTTCTCAAATGCTATGAGTCAAGAACAAGGCAACATAGAAAATGTTAATCGGTAGAGTCCTTCGTCCTTCGAAGCATTATTCCTCTCAGGATATAATGGTTTTCGGACGAAGGTTATGAAGGGCATACCTTCATAAATATATTATATAATGACGAAGGATGAATTATAAGAAATATAATGAACAACATAAACAATTATGTCTTATTATCATGTATAAACAGAAATAATCATTGGATTACAAATGTACCTTCAACTTGAAGGAGATGAAAGTACAAGCGTGACGCAAAAGTGAATGCCAAATCAGCCCCCTCAGTACGGGGGTACTCTTCACCTATTTATAGGCACAGGTCACAGCCTATGCAAAATTACATTCATGCCCTTTACATTTGATAATAATTCTATTGTAATCTATCGAGGTCTGAATAGCCTTTTCATCTTTAAGTCGGTTTCATTTTGTTGCTATCATGCTGAAGCTTTCCTGCTCACACCTTCGGCGTTGTATCAACCTTCGTATTATTCTGGTCTGCTGTGATACCGAGTTGAGTCCGAAGATACCTGTTCACACATTAAACTCCAGAAATACTGTTAAATCCTGTTTTTGAGGACCTTCGTAAGCCGAAGGCCCCCAACAGCTTTCTTCTTCCCCATTCTTGTTCTTCCAACACTTGTAATCAAAGCAAGAGACACCAATTATGTGGTGGTCCTTGCGGGGTCTAAGTGACCCATTTGATTGAGGAGAAAGCTCACTCGGTCTAGGTGACCGTTTGAGAGAGGCAAAGGGTTGAAAGAGACCCGATCTTTATGACCACCTCATCGGGGACTAGGTTTGCAAGAACCGAACCTCGGTAAAACAAATCACTGTGTCATCCGCTTCATTTGCTTGTGATTTGTTTTCGCCCTCTCTTTTGGACTCGGTTTTATTTCTAATGCTAACCCCAGCTTGTAGTTGTGTTTAAAGTTTGTAAATTTCAGTTTCCGCATATCCACCCCCTCTCTAGGCGACTTTCACTCTCCAAGTCCCAAATTCATCTCAACCACTTAGTGACTTGAGAGAGAGTTTTTATGTTCATGTGCGCTCTTGTCGCTTGGATTGCCTTTCTTCCTTCCTCACTCTTTTTCTAAGTGCTTGTAAAGCTAAGCAAGAGACACCAAGTGTGTGGTGGTCCTTGCGAGGTCTTAGTGACTCGTTTGATTAAGGAAAAGGCTCACTCGGTCTAAGTGACCGTTTGAGAGAGAGGTAAAGGGTTGAAATTGACTCGACCTTTGTGGCCTCCTCAACGGGGACTAGGTTCTTTGGAACCGAACCTCGGTAAAACAAATCATCGTGTCTACTCACTTTGATTCTCGCTTGATTTGTTTGCCCTCTTTCCTCTCTCTAACGTTTCCTTGCTATTATTAATTTGAGCTTGCTCCTATACGTCATCCGCATCCTTTGAGCAACTCTTAGCAAGAGAAACATTCTTTCGGACTTGAATTTAATTCTAACGCTAACCCCTGCCTTAGTGTGTGTTTAAGTTTATAAATTTTAGGTTTCGCCTATTCAGCCCCCCCCCCTCTAGGCGACTTTCAGATGCACCAGTTAGTTTTCGATTCGTAACGTCGAGACATGGAACTCTCGACATGCCACCACACTGTGAGGCCGATAAGATCTCGGATTTCTTGGTGGGTTTTTTGCTCACTTGATGTATCTGCTTTGGGGAGTTTGTCCAGAAGTGTCACAGCAGGCGTGATGTTTTGGCTTGCTCAAGGGAAACGTGATGATATGCCCCTATCATAAACCAAATGGCGAAAGGCGTTCATCATCGTGGTGTGCCTTCGCCCTACAACTAGACGTGGTTGCCCAGTCCTCTATCGTGACCTGCTCTGCCTCCCGCCCGCGGGGTGCTGGCTGTTCCATGAAAGGCTAGGGCCCAACGGAGGGTCCTAAGGAGCTAGGGTGAGGCAGACATCGTGGCACATATCGTGACACTAGGAGAAGTCCCCCTAAGCTTCCTGCGTAGGGAAAGTGATCTCTCGTCGTGTTGGCTGCGAGGCACTCTTGGACGGGGTTGCAACTTGCCTCGCTATGCGAAGAGGAGAGTCCATCCTCCGATCCTAATAGGAGGATGTCCAGGAATGAATCTCGGATGGGGTCCAATACCCCTATGACATCGGTACGAGTGGGTCGTGCTGAGCCCTGAAGCCCGCGCTCCTCCTGAGGAGGACAGAGCCAGAGGTCGCCGAGACCTCTGCCAACGTTGGGTAAGTCAGTCGTCGAAGGGACTAGAGTCTCTGGGGCTCTAGTCATTTCCCCTTCATTGTTGACGATGGAATCCAGACTCCCGAAACGGATGGCTATGTTGGGGGTGTAGACCACGTTGCTATCGTTGCTAGCCATCCGGAGTTTGGAAAACCTCGTCATGGAACACGCAAGTCCCTACATGGCACTCCAAGTGTCAGTGTTTCGAACCTCGCTCCAACAAGTAAACTTATTGTACATGTTCCGGGCTTCAGACGGTGTGCGCAGTGGGCACAAGATTTATACTGGTTCAGGAAGAACGTCCCTACATCCAGTCATCGGTGAGTTACGCTACCGACACCATCGATGATCAATGCTCATTTTAGGGGTTACAAGAGAGAGGGAGGAGAGGCTCCCAAGTCTCTTGTTCATGGTGGAGGTGGTTACAAGGTGGAGTCCTAGCTAAGTCTTGGCTTGGAGATGGGCCCCGGCCTCTAGGTCCTCTACCTGTTTATCGGTCTTTTGGTTGTTGTCTTCCTTAGGGTTCATCCTTGCGTCGTCCATCCGAGAGGAAGGAAAAAACTTCCCTATTTGGTGGTCAGCCTCCTCCTTGTATAGGCTAAAGAGGGGGATTGGCCCATGGTGGCATCCTTGGGAAGGAGTCACCAGGCGATTGTAAAACTAGGCATCTTACCATGGGGTAAAGCCACGCACACATGCGGTCGCTTGGTTGTCCTGTATTTTTTTATTATGGAAGGTGTTTGTAGTGTGGGCCTGGGTGCCATCATTTGGGTTATGATGACCCCTGGCCTTTGTAGCCCTAGGCTTGGTGCAGCTCGTCGTGTTGCGCCCTACTAGCGTTCTTGAAAGGGAAATAGGCTTACACCTTTTCCTATACGAATTTTGGTGGTTGAATTGCCCAACGCAAATTAATTGGACTAACTAGTTTGCTCTATATTATGAGTTCTACAGGTGCCAAAGGTTCACAACAAACCAATAAAAAGACCAAGAAAGGGTTCAAATAAAAAGAGCAAAAGACTACCGAAGTGTGCCCTGGTCTGGCGCACCGGACTGTCTGGTGTGCCACCGGACAGTGTCCGGTGCACCAGGGAACCCAACTCCGAACTTGCCACCTTCGGGAATTCTAGGAGCCACTCTGCGCCAACGGACTGTCTAGTGTGCTAGCGGAGTAATGGCTACACAGCGCCAACGGTCGTCTGCAACGGAACAGTAAAAGTGAACAGTGCGCGCCTGCGCGCGCAGAAGTCAGAGCAGCGCCAGAAGGCGCACCGGACGGTGGCCCACCTGTCAGAAGCTCCAACGGTCAGAACCCAACGGCCGGGTGACGTGGCTGGCGCACCGGACAGTGTCCGGTGGCACACCAGACTGTCCGGTGCGCCATACGACAGCAGCCTCCACCAACGGTTCTTTTGGTGGTTGGGGCTATAAATACCCCCAACCACCACACTTCAATGCATCCAAGTTTTCAGCCTTTAAACCTCATACAAGAGCTCTAGACTTCATTCAAAGACACAATCAAAGAGATCAAATCCTCTCCCAAGTCCGAAATCACTCCAAAGAAATTAGTGACTAGAGAGAGAGACATTTGTGTTCATTTGAGCTCTTGCGCTTGGATTGCTTTTCTTCTTCCTTCTTTCTTGTGTTCAACTCACTTGTAATCAAAACAAGAGACACCAAGTTGTGGTGGTCCTTGTAGTGGACTTAGTGTCCCATTTGATTGAAGAGAAAGGCTCACTCGGTCTAGGTGACCGTTTGAGAGAGGGAAAGGGTTGAAAGAGACCCGGTCTTTGTGACCACCTCAACGGGGAGTAGGTTTGCAAGAACCGAACCTCGGTAAAACAAATCACCTTGTCATCCGCCTTATTTGCTTGTGATTTGTTTTTGCCCTCTCTTTCAGACTTGTTTATATTTCTAACGCTAACCCCGGCTTGTAGTGTGTGCTTAAGTTTATAAATTTCAGATTTGCCTATTCACCCCCCTATAGGTGACTTTCAATTGGTATCGGAGCCCGATACTTCATTAAGAGCCTAACCGCTTGAAGTTATGTTGGGAGATCATGCCAAGAAGGAGATGGTGACCGACGAGAAGCCCGCCACAAGCCACGGGAAGGCTCCATCGGGAGAGTCCGGCAACAAGAGGGAGGAATCACCTCTGTGGGGGATAGATATCCCCTGGGTCCACTAAAGAAGTGAAAGGCCTCACGAAAGGCCCGAGGGCCCAATAATTCGTAAGGTCATTCTTTCGTGGGTCTGGGGAAAGACAACCAACAAAGAAGAGAAGACGTGAGACCAGATTGGTGCAAGCCCGGACGACCCACATCGTCGAACGAGTAAATCGCAACGGAGACCCGACTTTCCCGCGCTGAAGTCCCCATGCGATGGAACCATGCGAGGATAGGGTTATGTAGGGATAAACTCAGGAGATTCACTACCTTTCAGCTACTTGTTGTTATCATATCCACGTGTACTGCCCCACGGTCGAGTATATAAGGCCTAGGGGGCACCCCTTCAGAATGATGGACCCTGTTTGACATAGCCACCCACGTAAAACTCTCTGCGCCCTCTATCAGAGAACCCTCTTGTAACCACGCTCATATACTCACCAGGACGTAGGGTATTACGCACTTCTAAGCGGCCCGAACCTGCAAATCTTGTCCATTGTCCCTCGTGCGATCGGCACGAACCATTTTGCTACAGTCGTTGACACCGTCCTACTCCTAAAAACACCTTGAGGGGCAACCCCGGGTGTGCGGTCGGACCCAAAACACCGACAGCTGGCGCGCCAGGTAGGGGTGTGTCGACGATCCAAGCTAGCTCAATGGCCGTCACCTTCCACAGCAAGATCACCGTGCGTCCTGGATCTGTATTCTGCTTCGGGACAATCTCATCTGTAGCGGATGAAGAGGGAATTCTACATCGCCTCACGGATCTGCCGGAAAAGAAGTCTCCTCCAACAAACTCCGAAAATGCCGGAAAGACGCTACCTCCGGCTCTTCGGAAAAAGATTGTCTCCGGGAAGGCTGGAGCTGGAAGCTCGCTGACCCGGAAGACTCCGCTGCCTACTTCCCCGACGAAGGAATGGACACGGATCGCGAGGAAGAAGGAGACCAGGGAGAGGCAAGTCGTTCTTCCCGTTCCTCCGGCCTCAAAGGAGAACGGAAAGAAAATCGCCGCGACAGCAGTACCGTTCTACCCCGATGTCCTCTTCATTGGGAGAGCAGAGTCGCCCGCCGTCTCTGATGACGAACCGACCGCGCCTGGAGAAGAACCACCTCAACGAGAATCCCGTCGACGGAGGAACCGACGCAGGAACGTTCGACGACATCACGCGGCTGGAGAACGGGATCCGGAGCAGCCTGTCTCGCGAGACGAGGTCTCAGAGATAGGGGAAACTCCGGAAGAACGCGTCTTCAGGGAACGAAGGAACTCCCGACGACGTGATCGCCGACGGACTCAGGAGCAAGCCGAGCAAGATGCAAGGCAACGCCGGGAGAATCCGCTCTTCGGGCGCAACCTGAACCCCGACTTCGCCCGAGCTATGAACACGCCGAGTGAGGTCGGAGGCGTTCTAGCTCGGATAGCTGACGGACTTCCTCGGACTCCCGACGCCGAAGGATACCGACGCCTGTTCACTCAGGCGGCCAACCATCTTCTACCGCTCGCTCACCCGCCGAACGATTTGCGACACGCCATCAACAGTCGCCGACACGCGTGAAGCTCTATCAATGCTTCGCGCGAACGGCGGCATGAGAACGAAATTCGCCGTCAAGAGGAGTATGACCGAGATCATGGCTTCCCGACTCAAAGCCAGGCCACCCGAACTGAGTCGGCAACAGCTTCAACTGGTGGTACCACCCGGGGACGGTCGAGGAACCACCACCGCCACTCCCCTCCCCGGGACAGATGTCATCCCCGACGACAGGAGGACACATGCGGAGTATCCGCCCTTACTCCGCGCCTTAGGGCCATCCAATGGCCTCCCAACTTCAAGGTATCCAATGTCGACAAATATGAACCTAAGCAGGATCCAGGGGGTTGGTTAGCCGTCTACACCACCGCTGCTCGGGCTGCCGGAGCATCCGAGGACGTCATGACCGTGTATCTGCCCATCGTCCTTGGGCAAGATGCGCTGCAGTGGCTACGACATCTACCCCGACACTGCATCGACGACTGGGGAGACTTCAGTCGACGTTTCACCGCCAACTTCCAGTCTCTCTCCGACAAGCCAGCGCAACCATGGGACCTCAAATCCATCAAGCGCCGGGGGGATGAGACTCTCCGGTCATACCTTAAAAGGTTCTAGACCATGAGAAACCGCATCCCTGAGGTCACGGAGGCGGCCGTGATCGAGGACTTCTACAGAGGATCTAACGACTCGGCTTTCGTCCAAGCCATACTACAAAAGGCGACGACTACCTCCGAGGAGCTATTCCGGGAAGCCGACCTCTACATCACCGCCGACGAGCGGGCCCAGGATCTCATCGGAGGAGCAAAGCCTGCACCGGCAGCACCACGACGTGACGCGAACCAGCCATCCGACAAACGCTGGGAGAAGAGGCCTCATGAAGAGGTACACGCTGCCGGACCACCCGCCTCTCGCGCCCGAGGAGGGCCTCGAGGAGGCGAGCGCACGCTGGACGACATCCTCGACGCCCAGTGCCCGTACCATAAGGACATGCGCCACACTCTCCGCAACTGCCGGGATTTCAAGCACTCCGTCGGGCATGGCCGACCCTTCCAACCCCTACCACCTCCTCCGCCGAGGGGAGGACCAGGTGAACCACGACAGCCCCATCAGCCGGAGGAGGGAGGAGGAGGAGGAGCTTTCCCGCGCGTTGACAGGGAGGTCAACGTCATCTTCGGCGGACATGGGTCGCAGGAGAACAAAAGACAACAAAAGCTCAACGACCGCCAGATACTGGTGGCAACCACCGGTCCTCCCGCCCCATACCGGTGGTCGGAGCACCCGATCACTTTCACTCGGGAGGATCAGTGGCTCAACTTCGACCATCCAGGCAAATACCCGCTCCTCGTCGATCCGGTGATCCAAGAGAGCCGGGTAAAGAAGGTGCTAGTGGACGGGGGGAGCAGCATCAACGTCACTTTCCCCCGTACGCTCCAAGGCTTGGGAGTTCACCTCAAAGAGCTCCACGAGTCGGACACTCCTTTCTTCGGCATCGTGCCGACGGAAGGGGAATACCCGCTGGGCCACATCTACATGCCGGTCACCTTCGGAACTCCGGAGAACTACAGAACCGAGTTCCTGAGGTTCGAGGTGGCGAACTTCGACTGCGGGTACAACGCCATCATCGGGAGGCCGGGACTGGCCAAATTCATGGCCATTCCGCACTATACATACATGATACTGAAGATGCCGGGACCACGAGGAATCATAACTGTGCGCGCCGACTTCCAAGGCGCCGCAGAGTGTTTCCGAGTGGCCATTCAAGCAGCCCTCACCACCAAGCCGTCGACGGTTCCTTCTACATCGGCGAACTCTAAGCCTGAGGAGGACCCCACGGTACCGGCGAACGAAGCTCAGGCTGCGACCTCTATGCGGCCGACTGAAGAAACCAAGCGAATCAACCTGGGGTTTGCTGATGAGCGCAAGACGGCCATCATCAGCTCCAGTTTGAATGACAAATAGGAAAGCGCGCTCGTCCAGTTCCTGCAAGATAACCGAGACGTATTCGCATGGCAACCTGCGGATATGCCGGGAGTCCCGAGGGAGTTGGCCGAGCACAAATTGAAAGTCTATCCTCAGGCGAGGCCGATCCGGCAAAAGCTGCGTCGTTTCACGCCAGACAAGAGAGAGGCCATTCGTGCCGAGTTAGCTCGCTTGGTCGCGACTGGATTTATTAGAGAAGTATTACACCCCGAGTGGTTAGCCAACCCTGTTCTTGTACTCAAAAAGAATAAAGTGGATTGGCGCATGTGCGTCGACTATACCGATCTCAACAAACACTGCCCGAAGGATCCCTTCGGGCTCCCGAGGATAGATCAGGTGGTGGATTCCACCGCTGGGTGTTCTGTGCTGTCTTTTTTAGATTGCTATTCCGGGTATCATCAGATTAGTTTGGCAAAAGAAGACGAGGAAAAAATGGCGTTCATCACCCCGTTTGGTGCTTTCTGTTATACCTCCATGCCATTCGGCCTCAAAAACGCTGGAGCGACTTATCAGAGAGCCATTCAAACATGCTTAGCCGATCACTGGGGCAAGCGTGTGGAGGCTTACGTTGATGACGTGGTGATCAAAACTGAGAATTCGGAAAACTTCATCGAAGATTTACAGCTGGTTTTCAACAGCCTAAGAAGATATAGATGGAAGCTCAATCCTGAAAAATGCGTTTTCGGGGTACCAGCAGGAAAGTTGCTCGGATTTATCGTCAGCCACCGGGGAATTGAGGCTAATCCAGATAAGATTGAAGCTATCATGAAGATGGAAGCTCCTCGGTCACAGAAGAAGGTTCAGCGACTCACCGGATGTATGGCAGCTCTAAGCAGATTTATATCCAGGCTGGGGGAGAAAGGCTTGCCGTTTTACAAACTACTCAAGAAGGTGGATAAGTTTCAATGGACTTCAGAAGCACAAGAAGCTCTAGATGCATTGAAAAAATTCTTGACAACACCACCAGTACTGAAACCACCTCGGCGAGCTACATCAACTCAACCGGCTGAAGATTTGCTGTTGTACATCTCTTGCACGACTCACGTGGTAAGCACCGCGTTGGTAGTCGAGCGAGTAGAAGAAGGGCATGCCTATCCGGTACAGCATCCTGTTTATTTCATCAGTGAGGTTCTAGGCCCATCGAAGAAAAAGTATCCTCAAGTTCAGAAGCTATTATATGCAGTACTTCTAACTGCCCGCAAGCTGCGCCACTACTTTGACGATCACAAAGTCATAGTAGTTACTGGTTTTCCAATAGGGGACATTCTTCACAACAAGGAAGCCATTGGCCGAATAGCCAAGTGGGCTTGCGAGTTGGGATCCCATGATATCGAGTTCCAACCTCGCGCTGCCATCAAGACTCAAGCACTGGTTGATTTCGTATCAGAGTGGACAGAACAGCAAGTTCCAGACAATCCAGAAACGGCAAAAGTATGGCGAATGTATTTTGATGGCTCGCTGAAGCTGCAGGGAGCAGGAGCAGGGATTCTCTTCACCACACCTGGAGGCGAGCACCTCAAGTATGCCCTCCAATTGCTATTCCCGGCCTCTAACAACGCAGTCGAGTATGAAGCTTTGATACACGGATTAAACATCGCCATATCATTGGGCGTCAAGAGACTGATGGTGTATAGAGATTCTCTGGTAGTCATCAGTCAGATAAACAAGGAATGGGATTGTTCAAGTAATTCAATGGGAAAATACTGCGCCGTCGTCCGAAAGCTAGAAGATAAATTCGAGGGTCTGGAGTTTCATCATATAGAAAGAGATCGGAACACGGCGGCCGATGTACTGTCCAAGCTCGGATCCGGTCGGACTCAGGTCCCGCCCGGGGTCTTCGTGCAAGAAATTCTCCAGCCGAGCATCTCGACGGATCAAATAGAAGAGTGCAACATCATAGATCAACCCGAGTCAGACTCTGATGACTGGAGGCAACCGATTATTAAGTATATAAAGAATGAAGAAGAACCAGATGACAAGAACTCGGCAGAGCGCATTGCCAGACAATCAGCTCACTATACACTCATTGGGGAGGTATTATACAGGAGGGGCGCGTCAGGCGTCCTCATGAAGTGCGTTCTCCCGTCCACCGGAAAGCAACTTCTGGAGGAAGTCCATGCAGGGCAGTGTGGAGTACATGCGGCATCCAGAACACTAGTCGGGAAGGTTTTCAGGTCAGGATTCTATTGGCCGACGGCGAAGAATGATGCAGCCGAGTTAGTTCAGAGATGCGAAGCTTGCCAATACCTGTCAAAGCAACAGCACATGCCAGCACAGCAGCTACAGACCATACCAGTAACTTGGCCTTTCGCATGCTGGGGATTGGATATGATTGGACCTTTCAAGAAAGCTCAAGGGGGATATACTCATGTACTGGTGGCGATTGACAAATTCACTAAATGGATAGAGTTCAAGCCCATTGCTTCTTTAACCTCTGCTAAGGCCGTGGAATTCATACAGGATATAATATTCAGATTCGGGACACCAAACAGCATCATCACTGACTTAGGATCCAACTTCACCAGCTCAGAATTCTTTGACTTCTGCGAGCAAAAAAGCATTCAGATCAAGTACGCATCTGTAGCACATCCAAGAGCCAACGGGCAGGTTGAGCGAGCCAATGGAATGATACTGGAGGCACTCAGGAAAAGAGTCTTTGATAAGAATGAAAAATTCGCAGGAAAGTGGATAAGAGAGCTGCCTTATGTTGTTTGGAGCCTGAGAACTCAACCTAGCCGAGCCCTGCATGGAAACACTCCTTTCTTCATGGTCTATGGGTCGGAGGCAGTGCTACCTGCTGATCTTAAGTTCGGGGCACCAAGGTTGATCTTCGACAGTATAGCAGAAGCTGAAGCCACCAGATTAGAGGATATTGATGTACTCGAGGAGGAACGGCTAAATGCAGTGATCCAATCAGCACGGTACCAGCAGACTCTAAGACGCTATCATGACAAGGCCGTGCGGCAACGATTCTTCTCAGTAGGAGATCTCGTCCTCCGCCGAATTCTAACGGGGGAGGGACGGCACAAGTTGTCACCCTTATGGGAAGGGCCTTTCATAGTATCAGAGGTCACTCGGCCCGGATCGTATCGTCTCACTCAGATGGATGGCACAGAAGTTGGGAACTCCTGGAATATAGAACACCTCAGGAAGTTTTATCCCTAGCTGTATCTCAAAACTGCTGGGATAACGATGTAATCTGTAAAGTGGAAATATGTCATCAATAAAAAAGAGGTTTTCAAAGATACTCAGTTCATCTACGATTGACTTGCATTCTTACTTAACTCGGGGCGACCACTATGCCCTGCTAACGGAGCAATCGACTTAAGTCGGCGACGACTTAAGGCGGTGCAACATGCTCGCGCTCACTTAACTCGGGGTGACCACTATGCCCTGCTAACGGAGCAATCGACTTAAGTCGGCGACGACTTAAGGCGGTGCAACATGCTCGCGCTCACTTAACTCGGGGTGACCACTATGCCCTGCTAACGGAGCAATCGACTTAAGTCGGCGATGACTTAAGGCGGTGCAACATGCTCGCGCTCACTTAACTCGGGGTGACCACTATGCCCTGCTAACGGAGCAATCGACTTAAGTCGGCGACGACTTAAGGCGGTGCAACATGCTCACGCTTACTTAACTCGGGGTGGCCACTATGCCCTGCTAACGGAGCAATCGACTTAAGTCGGCGACGACTTAAGGTGGTGCAACATGCTCACGCTTACTTAACTCGGGGTGACCACTATGCCCTGCTAACGGAGCAATCGACTTAAGTCGGCGACGACTTAAGGCGGTGCAACATGCTCACGCTTACTTAACTCGGGGTGACCACTATGCCCTGCTAACGGAGCAATCGACTTAAGTCGGCGACAACTTAAGGCGGTGCAACATGCTCACGCTCACTTAACTCGGGGTGACCACTATGCCCTGCTAACGGAGCAGTCGATTTAAGTCGGCAACGACTTAAGCCGGCGCAACACGCTCATGCTCATGCAATTAAGGGGATGACTTCTATATCCCGCAAACAAATCTCATAATCATCGTGCGTCGTTTTCATTACTGTAAATTTATGAACTAATGAATTCTGATACAATAAGAGAGTAATTATATCATTCGAATGCTGAGCTGATGTCCTCTAACAGATACTTGATTATGCTAACCGCGCGCTCGAAGCACGCAAAATGTTTTCTATTTGGCAATGTCTTTCTCAGAAGCGACCGACGAAGAAGGGCGACTTGAGGAATCAGGGGCAGCGATCACGTCAGCCCTTATGTCCTCAGGAACAACCACACCGGGTCTCCTCATCAAGATTCGTCCTGCCCGAATAGCCTTGTCCATGGCTTTATCGCGCTGGGCTTTGAGAGTAGCTGCAGTCTCTTCGGCAACCTTGGCAGCCAGCCGAGTGGTTTCCAACTCCTGAGCAATGGACTTCTTAGAAGCTCGGAATTCCTTGATGGCGGCATCCTTTGCTGATAGCAACTGCGTAAGGCGGGTCACTTCGTCCGAAGATTCCTGCAGCTTGCAACGCTGATTGTCCAGTTCCTCCATTGTGAAACGGTGGCTCCTCTCCAAGATGGTCAGCGAGTTGCTAGAATCACGATACAATCTGTCCAGATTGTCGCGAGAAGCAGCAAGGATACGTTTCTCTTCCTACAAACAAAAATCAACTCCTTCGGAATCCAAGCAAGTAATAAGAGCATAGCAAGGTGAGGCACGGTCTCGTAAGTTACCTTTTCAGAGTCAAGCCGAGCATGAAGAGAAGAACTCAGAGCGTTGGCGTCATCCAAAGCAGCGGAGACTTGATTCAGTTCAGTCTGGCTTTGAGAATACTTCTCCTCGAAGTCAGCGCACCGTTGAGCCATTTCAGCTTGATCTTGGGAATGTTTTTCTTCAAGAACTGCAATCTGCCGAGTCATTCCTATCAAGGGGTAATCAAATGAAATAAGGTCAGAAGGTAAAACAATCCACGAACAAAGGCAAAGAAGAAGAAGGAAAAGAGCACCAACCAGCATTTGTTGCCTCCAACTCGGACACACGACGTTGAAGCGACACTGGATTCCAGCACGCAAGAGACGAAGCCACTTCCGGGACAGAAGCACCCTGCAATCTCAGCTGGCTGGCCATCCCATTCACTAAAGCCTGATGAGAAGAACAGATGAGTATAATGGCAACAGTTCATGCAATGTAGGGATCAAGCTACAATACAGCACAAATACCTGGAGGTTGGAGAAGAACGAAGGTATTCCCAAATCAGGAGAGATCAGTGGATAATCAGGTGCAAGACCACCATCCGAAGCAGCTTGCAACGGATCAGTAGGCATCAGCTCAGTGCCTTCGACAGAGCCAAACACCAGATCAGCGGGAACGCTGCCCTCTAAAGCAACTCCCTGATTCGGAATTTGGGCTACAACCATGCAGCCAGAATGTGGAGGCGAACCCGCGTGAACGTCCATGGAAGTGCAGGAAGGAGACCCTGCTCGGGCACCCTCGGGGGCTGGGTCACAGTCGGCACTGCCCACTTGAGCCGGATCATCCCCGGCAACACCCTCGGGGGCTGGGCAGTGGCTTACACTCTTCGCCCGAGCTAAGTCACTCCCGGCGACATCCTCGGGGGCTGGGCATATATCAGCACCATTCTTGGGACCCAGGCTCTCTGCAGTAACCACCTCTAAGGTTGACAGGCCTTCAGCCACTTCCATGGGACCAGGACAATCCAAGTCAGCATCCTGACCCTCGAGATCGCGCTCTAAGGTCGACGAGGCACGGGATGACCTCAACCCAGCATCAGGCACGGCAGCACAGATCTCTGTTGCGTCAACATCCATAGGCTCTGATAACAAATCCTCTGGCACCATGTCCTCTAGAGTTTGATCAAAGTTGGCCAGGGACAGTTCTTGCAGACCAATAAGGGCAGACAAAGCGGGAGAAGGAACTCCACTACTTCCACCACTGGCGATGAACTGCCGACTGTTTTTCCGAGTTAATGGAGCTTCATTTTCTTCCTCCTCATTTTCCACAGTGACAATGCAAACAGCACCCCCATTGGGGTCGGCAGTAGATGGAGCACACCCATTGGGATCAGTGTCAGCAAGGCCGGTTGCAGGCACTTCTTCAGCAGCAGGAGCTAAGGTACTGGCGTCCTCATCAAAACTAGATACTCGCCGCAGGCGTCTTCTCTTCTTCTTTTGTTCATCAGCAGAAGGCTCGGGCTGGCTGGTTCGGCTAGGGCGCCTCGGGCGAGTACTGACAGGTTTTGGGACATCCAAAGTTGTATCAACCTCTGGAAGGGGCACCACTGCCAAGGTACCATCAGGAGCAGCATCGGACGAATCCTCGGCTAATAGATCAAGCATGTCATTTATGTCAGCATCACTGGGGTTCAGAGGCACTTCGAAATAAACCTGCCGTTCATCATCAGGAATTGCCCCGAGCGAAGCAACCAAAGTACTGACTTCCTCGGCAGAAGGTCGCACTCTAAGACCCAAATTGCTATCAGTCACGGGTGGATTGGACACAAAAAGGGTGAAAGCTTTGGGAGAAGGAAGGTTCCAAGCCGAGTAAGCCACTAGAGCACCAACGTTTGAGACTTTACCCCTGAGGATCATCTCAAGTCGGCTTACCAAGTCAACAGAAGGAATTCTCCTATTGGTAACTCGGGTTGAGTCGGCCAGCCCTCAATAAAGATATGCCGGATAAGCCCTGTCTTTCAGCGGCTGAATGTTCTTGAAAACAAAATCCGTGACCACAGCTTCAGCAGTCAGGCCTCTCTCTTTCAGTAATCCGACTTCAGAAAGCAACACGCCTGCCTCGGCCACCTCTTGATCCGTGGGAAACTCAGTCTAACTCGGAGTACGAATGTCTGGCTGTCTTCCTGACCGGGAGGGGAGAGAATTTCCATAGTTATCAACTATAAACCACTCCAGACGCCAACCTTTAATGCTGTCTTTGAGGGGTATTTCAAGATACTCGGTTTTCCGCCCACGACGCATCTCCAAACTGGCACCTCCGACCAACTGATGTTGCCCCCCGGCCATCCCAGGACGGCAGTGATACAGATACTTCCATAAACCAAAATGCGGCAGTACGCCGAGATAAGCTTCGCAAAGGTGAACGAAAATAGAGATTTGGAGAATGGAATTAGGGTTCAAATGAGTCAGGTTGATGTGATAAAAATCAAGGAGGCCACGAAAAAAGGAGATATGGGAAGGCCGAGGCCGCGGAGAAGGAAAGGAGCGTAAACTACTGACTCGTGGGTATCTTCGGTTGGGACGGTAGTCCCGTGGCAAATCCGCCAAGAACAGAGTTCCCGCGGAGGAAGAACCCCGATGGAGACAAGACGGAGGAGCTCAGCTTCGGAAATAACAGACGTATGGTTACCTGCGAAGGGTAACTGACTGTTGGGGTCGATTGCGGGGATCACTGCAGCAGACGAGTTCGCGGTTTTCCTCTTGGGCGCCATCTTGCTTCTCGCTGGCAAACAGAGTAGGAGGCGAGTGGCGGAGAAGATTCAGATGCGGAAATGCAAGAACTAGGGCACGGAAAGCAAAGGCGGCTAAAAGAGCGACTCTTAAGGGATATTCTTGAGCCAGATACCCTTTCAAAAAGTGCCCAGTCATCACCCGGCGGTTATTTCCGAAATCCCAGCATGCCACGTGGATATCCGACAGTTATTTCCAAGAAAGCCGACGTGCCACTTCATCACTCGGTTATTATCCTCAAAGTAACTCGTGAAGCTGGCTATCACTCGGCGTGTCCTCTAACACGTCGACCACGTGTTCAATCGCTCGGCGTTGCCTCTAAAATGCCGACGCCGACCTCCAATCACTCGGCGTGTCCTCTAACACGCCGACCACGTGTTCAATCGCTCGACATTACTTCTAAAATACCGACGCCGACCTTCCATCACTCGGCGTTGCCTCTAAAACGCCGACCATGTGTTCAATCGCTCGGCGTTGCCTCTAAAATGCCGACGCCGACCTCCAATCACTCGGCGTGTCCTCTAACACGCCGACCACGTGTTCAATCGCTCGGAATTTCTTCTAAAATGCCGACGCCGACCTTCCATCACTCGACGTTGCTTCTAAAATGCCGACCTCGTGTCCAAATCGCTCGGCATTACTTCTAAAATGCCGATGTCGACCTTTAAACACTCGGCGTTGCCTCTATAACGCCAGGCTCGTATTCTGTCGCTCGGCATTACTTCTAAAATGCCGATGCCGACCTTCTATCGTTCGGCATTGCCTCTAAAACGCTGGTCTTGTGTTCGATTGCTTGGTGTTACTTCTAAAACGCTGATGTCAACCTTCACATCGCTCGGCGTTGTTTCTACTATATCAAAAGAATCAGTTCAACATTCAGAAAAAGCAACAACGAGTCATCGAAAAGGGGGGTCAACGACAGTTCTTCATTAAAGGGAAGTTAATGAGTTTACAAACCAACTCTTCGCGAGTTGGTGCTTCCCTACTTCTACTCTACATTACTACTACTACTAAACTACACTAATTACTACAACATTATTCTAACTATACTAATATCTAAAGACCAGTGGCGTTTAGCCACTGGCCCTGCTGCCGCTGCCCTTGCCGCCGCCGCCTCCGGTGCTGCCCACGCTGCTGCCGCCCTTGGTGCCGCCCTTGCCGCCGCTGCCTCCGCTGCCGTTGCCGCCATCACCGCCGCCGTCGCCACCGTCGTCGTCGTCGCCGTCGTCGTCGTCGTCATCCTCGCCCTCGCCGCCGTCCGAGTCCTCCTCGTTCGAGGAGAACTCAGACTCATCCGAGCCCTCGAGCCCGGAGCGCTCGACGGCCCGGATGTACGTCCAGACCTCCGCCGCAAGCCCCTGGGAGTCGTCTGAGTCATCAGACGACTCACGCAGGGGGATGGGAGCCGGAGACCCCTCGGACTCAGAGGAGAACTCCTCCTCTGAGTATTCCGAGTCACCAAACTCCTCCGATGGAGGAGTCGGCTCACGCTTGCGCTTGTTGTTCTTGCCCATGGTGGAAGCAAACAGAAGGGAGGAGAAGAAGGCAGTAAAGAGCAACGAAGAGATGCGAAAAAACCAGAGAAGCAAAGGGGTTATTTATAGAAGGGAAAAGCAACCGCTCGCTTCCAACCGCGGTCGCTGAACAGTCGCAAGGCATTCAATAAGCACTCCCACCCATTTGAAGACACGTCAGACGGCGGACGCCGTTTCATGCAACACTACACCCATTGGGACTCCAGTCAACAGTGCAAAAGATATGATTACACTAGCCGTCCCATCGCATTACTACTCAGAAGCAGTCGGCTAAAACACTCAGCGTACCAAGCCGTCCCTTGCCCACACCCATTGGGGGGGGGGACGCCCAGGAATTTTCAGTATATTTTTCAAAACGGTCACATCCGTGCAGGACATGCAGTGAATACCTCAAGACAAAAATGAGATATCAGTAAGGATCAGAGGAAAGCCAAATATAGCCAGCAAAGTACAAGATATGGCCGACAGAAGCGACGTGAAGACTAGACAGAGAACGTCCGTCAAACGTCCAATCAATCACAGAAGCAAATAAATTGCACCACCTAGCAAGATATGGATGGATTACAAACTCGGCTGCTAAAGACAAAATATATGCTGACCTCTGCAGCAAAGTTTTGATGACATAATGCTGACTTCCAAAGCATAATGCGAATAGCTTCATGCCAATTTTTTCAAGCAAAAGGAAGACCTTCGAATGGATTATCCTCAAAAAATCCATTTGAAAGTCGGGGGCTACACCCATTGGGTGCACCTCCGGTGCACCCCATGGAGTATCATTCTAAACCGATATAACGTCGACTTCTAAGGCGTAGAGCAAGGTTGAAAAGACCAATCCTCAACCGAGATGCAGGAGCGCGAATGGAGATAACCTTGGGAAGAAGACCTTCGAGTAGATTATCTTCTAAAATCTACTCAAAGGTCGGGGGCTACACCCATTGGGTGCACCTCCGGTGCACCCAATAAAGTCCAGAATCTTACAATCCAAATTGCCGACCTCTAAGGCACAAGCTCAAAACTAAACTTCGGTCGAACGAGTGATCAGAGCAAGAGTAAGCAACAGGAAATTATTTTTCGGACCTTGGATCTTTGAGTAGATTACTTCTAAATCAACTCAAAGATCGGGGGCTTGTGGGGGATAGATATCCCCTGGGTCCACTAAAGAAGTGAAAGGCCTCACGAAAGGCCCGAGGGCCCAATAATTCGTAAGGTCATTCTTTCGTGGGCCTGGGGAAAGACAACCAACAAAGAAGAGAAGACGTGAGACCAGATTGGTGCAAGCCCGGACGACCCACATCGTCGAACGAGTAAATCGCAACGGAGACCCGACTTTCCCGTGCTGAAGTCCCCATGCGATGGAACCATGCGAGGATAAGTCGGCGAGGGTTATGTAGGGATAAACTCAGGAGATTCACTACCTTTCAGCTACTTGTTGTTATCATATCCACGTGTACTGCCCCACGGTCGAGTATATAAGGCCTAGGGGGCACCCCTTCAGAACGATGGACCCTGTTTGACATAGCCACCCACGTAAAACTCTCTGCGCCCTCTATCAGAGAACCCTCTTGTAACCACGCTCATATACTCACCAGGACGTAGGGTATTACGCACTTCTAAGCGGCCCGAACCTGCAAATCTTGTCCATTGTCCCTCGTGCGATCGGCACGAACCATTTTGCTACAGTCGTTGACACCGTCCTACTCCTAAAAACACCTTGAGGGGCAACCCCGGGTGTGCGGTCGGACCCAAAACACCGACAACCTCCCCGCGTCAAGTCGCACCGGAGTGGCGACAAGAAGAAGAAGATGAAAAAGGTGGTCTACTATGAGATCAAATCTTCGTCGCCATCCACCTCCGGCTCCGACGCGACGTCCGTCACTTCTAAGCGCCATGAGCGCAAGAAGTTTAGTAAGATCCCCTTACGCTATCCTTGCATTTCCAAACATACTCCATTACTTTCCGTTCCATTAGGCAAACCACCGGCTTTTAACGGTGAAGATTATTCTAGGTGGAGTGAAATGATGAAATATCACCTAACCTCACTCCACACAAACATATGGGACATTGTTGAATTTGGAGCACAGGTACCATCCGTGGGGGATGAAGATTATGATGCGGACGAAGTCGCCCAAATCCAACACTTTAATTCCCAAGCAACTACTATACTCCTCACCTCTCTAAGTCGAGAGGAGTATAATAAGGTGCAAGGGTTGAGAAGTGCAAAAGAGATTTGGGACGTATTAAAGACCGCGCACGAAGGAGACGAAGTGACCAAGATTACCAAGATGGAAACGATCGAGGGGGAGCTCGGTCGATTTATGCTTAACCAAGCGGAGGAGCCACAAGCCATGTACAACCGGCTCAAAACCTTGGTGAACCAAGTGCGCAACCTCGGGGGCACCAAATGGGATGACCATGAAATGGTCAAGGTTATTCTTATATCACTCGTATTTCTTAACCCTACTCAAGTTCAATTAATTCATGGTGATCCAAGATATAAACTAATGTCTCCCAAGGAAGTGATAGGAAAGTTTGTGAGCTTTGAACTCATGATCAAAGGCTCCAAACAAATCATTGAGCGAGGCGCCACCTCCACACCCGAGGTGCAACCTGTCGCCTTCAAAGCGACGGAGGAGAAGAAGGAAGAGTCTACACCAAGTAGGCTTCCCATCGACGCCTCCAAGCTCGACAACGAGGAGATGGCTTTAATCATCTAAAGCTTTCGCCAAATCCTCAAGCAAAGGAAGGGGAGAGATTACAAGCCCCGTTCCAAGAAGGTGTGCTACAAGTGTGGTAAGCCCGGTCACTTTATAGAAAAATGTCCTATTTCTAGTGACAGTGACAGGGGCAACGACAAGAGGGGGAAGAAGAAGGAGAAGAAGAGGTACTACAAGAAGAAGGGCGGCGATGCCCATGTTTGCCGGGAATGGGACTCCGACGAGAGCTCCACTGACTCCTCCGACGAGGACGCCGCAAACATCACCGTCACCAAGGGTCTTCTTTTCCCCAATGTCGGCCACAAGTGCCTCATGGCAAAGGATGGCAAGAAGAAGAAGGTTTATGCATCCCGAGGCTCAAGTTGGATCATTGATAGCGGGTGCACGAACCACATGACAGGGGAGAAAAGGATGTTCTCCTCCTACGAGAAAAACCATGATCCCCAACGAGCTATCACATTCGGGGATGGAAATCATGGTTTGGTCAAAGGACTGGGTAAAATTGCTATATCTCCTGACCATTCCATTTCTAATGTTTTTCTTGTAGACTCTTTAGATTACAATTTGCTTTCTGTTTCTCAATTATGTAAAATGGGCTACAACTATCTTTTTACGGATATAGGTGTTACTGTCTTTAGAAGAAGTGATGATTCAGTAGCATTTAAGGGAGTGTTAGAGGGTCAGCTATACTTAGTTGATTTTAATAGAGCTGAACTCGACACTTGCTTAATTGCTAAGACTAACATGGGTTGGCTCTGGCACCGCCGACTAGCCCATGTTGGGATGAAGAATCTTCATAAGCTTCTAAAGGGAGAGCACATTTTGGTACTAACCAATGTTCATTTTGAGAAAGACAGGGTTTGTAGCGCATGTCAAGCAGGAAAGCAAGTTGGTGTTCATCATCCACACAAGAACATCATGACGACTGACAGGCCGCTTGAGCTACTCCACATGGACCTATTCGGCTCGATAGCTTACATAAGCATCGGCGGGAGTAAGTACTGTCTAGTTATTGTGGATGATTATTCTCGCTTCACTTGGGTATTCTTCTTGCAGGAAAAATCTCAAACCCAAGAGACTCTAAAGGGATTCTTGAGACAGGCACAAAATGAGTTCGGCTTAAGGATCAAAAAGATTAGAAGCGACAACGGGACGGAGTTCAAGAACTCTCAAATTGAAGGCTTCCTTGAGGATGAGGGCATCAAGCATGAGTTCTCTTCTCCCTACACGCCACAACAAAATGGTGTAGTGGAGAGGAAGAATATAACTCTACTTGACATGGCGAGGACCATGCTTGATGAGTACAAGACT
The DNA here is from genome assembly GCF_902167145.1 of Zea mays. Taxonomy (NCBI): domain Eukaryota; kingdom Viridiplantae; phylum Streptophyta; class Magnoliopsida; order Poales; family Poaceae; genus Zea; species Zea mays. Next base: position 55,013,596 of record NC_050098.1, on the reverse strand, counting down.
TTGGACCGATTTTGGGCGGAAGCAATCAACACCGCTTGCTACGCCATCAACCGCCTCTACCTTCACCGAATCCTCAAGAAGACATCATATGAACTCCTAACCAGTAAAAAGCCCAATGTTTCATATTTTAGAGTCTTTGGTAGCAAATATTTTATTCTTGTTAAAAGAGGTAGAAAATCTAAATTTGCTCCTAAGGCTGTAGAAGGCTTTTTACTTGGTTATGATTCAAACACAAGGGCATATGGAGTCTTTAACAAGTCCACTGGACTAGTTGAAGTTTCTTGTGACATTGTGTTTGATGAGACTAACGGCTCTCAAGTAGAGCAAGTTGATCTTGATGAGCTAGATGATGAAGAGGCTCTGTGCGTAGCGCTAATGAACATGTCCATTGGGGATGTGTGTCCTAAGGAATCCGAAGAACCTCCACAAGCACAAGATCAACCATCTTCCTCTATGCAAGCATCTCCACCAACTCAAGATGAGGATCAAGCTCAAGAGGATTAAAATGAAGATCAAGAAGATGAGCCACCTCAAGAGGAGGGCAATGATCAAGGGGGAGACGCCAATGATCAAGACAAGGAAGATGATGACTGTTGGGGACTTGTTCTCAAATGCTTTGTATTAAGAACAAGGCAACATAAAATGTTAAATGTTAATGCCCTTCGTCCATTGAAGCTTTATCTCCCCAAGGATATAATGAACTTTGGACGAAGGTCATGAGCAAAAATCACGAAGGTCATACCTTCGTGATTAGAGTTGTGAAATAATGAAAGAAGAAATATAAGATATAAAACATGAAGGAATAATAAATCAAAACACATAAACTTATTCGTATATTTCATTATACAAACTTAAATATTAAAACATAACATTTAATCACATTTATACCTTTGTCTTGACAGAAGGCAATAATCCAAGTGTCGCATGCAAGTGATTACAAGATTGTGTGAACAGTACGAGGGTACTGTTCATCTATTTATAGGCACAGGGCGCAGCCTGTGTGAAATTACATTTATGCCCTTTATAATCGATTACAATCATGACACAAACTATCATGGGTCTATTGGTCATTTCATCTTTAAGTCGGTTCACTCCTTCGTCTTGAGTCATGTCACTATGCCGAAGCTTTATGAGTGATAGCTTCGGCACTGCTTTTGAGAGGATCTGCCGAAGGTGTTTCTTTCTTCAGGATCTTCGGCTACGAAGCATACCCCCAACAGTAGCCCCTTTGTGGTACTAGATCGTTTTTCGTAACGAGCTTGATCCGTGAAAAAGTCTCCTAGGCTTCGGGATGCCGAAGATCCGAAAAACACCTTCCCTGAGCTCGTTACCAAGAAACGATTAAAATAATCCGAGCGCGAGGTGACCCCACCATGCAGCAGTTACGCGCGTCCTGGCGATTCACCTTCTCAGGCTCTGTGGCCCACCGTTCAGTGGGTGCGGGCGGCTGTTTGTCCGGTGCGGAAGACTTGACGATTTACCTTCCCACCCGCGGCACTATATAAACAGACGGGTAGGTGTGAAGTTACCACAGCATTCATTGCTATTGCACTGTTTTGCTGCCAAAAATTTGACCATAGCCGAAGCTTGCTTACTGCGTCCTCAACCAAAGCTATTCATTTTGCTCAAGCTTCGTAACAAGAAAGAGCTTCGGCAAAGTTAAAAATTTTCAACTTCGTAAAAAATCAAGAAATTCAATCATCAAATGGCTAGGATACGCTCAATAGCTAGGGTTACTCGCGACGGAGAGGAAGCCGAAGGTGCCGAAACCGCTCCAATCTCTGAAGTGATGAAACGATCAGGGCTGGTAGTATCGGAGGATGCGCCTGCCGCTGAAGCTGAGCAGGTTGATGCTGAGGAAATTGAATCTGAAGATGATTACAGCGTCGTGCCATCTAAACCCAGCCACCTGGAGTTTGGGAAATCCACCATTACGAAGGTGATATGTCTAAGCTGATGAAGTTGGGCTATTTCAGTGAAGCAAAAAAGGAGCTGGTTCGTTTTGGCGAAGAGAAAATTACTCCGAAGCCAAAAAAGGATGAGGTGGTAGTGTTCAAAAGTTTCTTTAAAGCAGGATTAAGATTTCCTTTGAATGGGATGATTGCTGATGTTTTGAAGAAGTTTGGGATTTATCTTCATCAACTAACTCCTAACGCCATTGTTAGGCTTAGTGTCTACATCTCGGCCCTCCGAAGCCAGGGGGTAGAATCATTTGCCGAAGGCTTCTGCCGAGTACATGAGCTTCATTATCAAACAAAAGCTAGAGAAGATGGGCTGCATGAAAACTTCGGCTGCTACAATTTTGCCTATCGCAAAAATACGAAATTTCCAGTTATCAGCTATCGTACCAAGTGGCCAGCTGGCTGGAAGACTGAATGGTTTTACGTCAAAGTTGATGAAGAAAAGGACAAGCTGGTCCAAAGTCCACTGGAATTAATCTTTGGAGAAACCAGGCCCCAGTTGTAACACCCACTTTGTAATTTGCTAGAAATAATACCAATAGAGAAATAATTTCTCCTTATGTGGGTTTAACCTTTATGCATCATCCTATGTGAACACCATATTCAAAAGCAAATAATTAATAAAAGAATATATGCCATCAAAATTATGCATCATGCTGGATATTGTGTTTGTGGAGTGTATTTTGTGACTATACAAAAAAAATATATAAATATATAAAATAAAGAGAATACATTAATACCTAGATGAGAATTTAAGAGTTAAAGGGGACTTTAGAAATATGGAGAAAAGGAATAAAGGGTATAAAATATAAACAACATATATGTGATTATACTTCTAAGATTGGTACTTTTTATTTCACAATATAAATTGAGGATAAACTGGCACAAGATTTGAATTTAAATCTGAATTTAAAATGGAATTTGAAAACTAAAAGGAAAAGGAAAACATAAAAGGAAAAGGAAAAGCGCTCGACTGGGCCCAAATCCCGTGTTTTCGGCCCACATCCTCGTCTCCTTTCGCGGCCGCGCAGCCCAGTTACAGGGTCGGCGCCGACACCGCGGGGCCCGCATGTCATCCGCTCTGCGCCTGCGTTTTCTGTACTCGGTCGCTGACGCCTGGGTCCCACCTCGTCATATCGCCAGCCGCGCGCTCGCTGTGTGACTACCTCGCTTGAGTCGCTTACACGTGGGACCGGAACGCCAGTCTCTCCTCCCACTCGAGCCCCGTAACAAACGTCGTCTTCTCCCCGCCGATTTCGGACGCCCGATCGCTGCCACCACGGAGTTCTCGGTCAGCTGGCGCAACTGCTTGGCGGATTTGTCTCCCGCACACTCGGCCAATAAATGGCGAGCTAAAGCCCTCTCCCCTTCTTATCCCCTAGCCGCTTCCTCAGATTGCGCAGAGAGCCGCCACCATTGTTGAGCAGAGCCGTCGCGACTACCCCCTCTCTACGTCGTGTGACCTTGACCCGTTAGTGCTAGGGGGTAATCAAGGGAGCTGCGAGGAGTGATTTCGTGGCTACTCCGCGCGTGTGGGCGACCCGGGGCGACCGGAATTCGTCACCGGACGGTGGTCTCCGCCGCGCTTGGTGGATAGGTGTTGGCACCGCGTTAATCAAGGTAATGGCGCCTCCACTATGTTCGTACTATTCACCTTCGCGTCTGGTTTCGTTGAATTGAGGTGGGGCGCTCGCTGGGGGCTCGGGCGAGTGGGCATAGGGCAATGGCGCCGCGGCGCACCGTGTACCGAATCATGTACTCGGTGTTGTCCAAAATTGGTTGTAGATTGGAGTTCAGGGAGTCCTCAGGGGTGCGAGGGGCGAGTTAATTAGCAAATAGTGTACGGGGTAGCCGGTTTTGCAGCACCGGCGGTCTTGCCGCCGCACGGTCGGTCGCGCCGGCGTCGCGGTCTGGTGGAGGAAGGTGATGACGCGTGGGCCCTTGATTAGATAACCAACGGCTAGGATCGGGGCTCGACGTAGAGTCATTGCGCGCCGTTGATTTCGGATCGGCTGGTGGTCATCGCTTTAGGAGTCATTAAACCAGGGCCGTCAGATCTTGATCCGAGTGACCATGCTACGTACCGGTTCGTAATGGGTGGATCTAATCAGGAGCGCTCATCTCGGATCTGACGGTCGGAATCTATCCGCACTTCCCTCAGCTGCGTAGTTGCACTTAGACCCCTCTGTTTTTAGGGAAACAACCCGCGGTCCATTGTAACTGTTGACTGTGTCTCGGGTTTCTTGTCCCGAGGCCCCTGGCATTTACAGAAATTGAGGCCTAGTCCATAGTTCTTTAAATTCAGTTATTTAATTATAGAAATTACTTTTTAATACAAAATAATTGCTAGAACTTTGATAATTCATAGAAAATACATATGAACTCCAAATTAATCCATTACAGTTCCTAAAATTTTGTAATTTTATTCTTTATCACCTAGAGTCTCTGTTATGTCATGAAAACAATAAGAAAATTTATTTCACACTTAATCCTATTTTAAACACATAAAACCTTTGAAAATCCATAACTTAAATTCTATAACTCCAAAAATTATGATTCCTGTTCCTAGAATTTTATTTTAATATGTAGATTATTACTGTGTATTTTGTTTACATGATTGGTGTAATGTTAATTTCTCTATATGCACTGTGCTTGTTTGTATTGTGGCGAGTAGAAGAGCCCGTGACCGAGGATCCTGGTGAGCAGCAGGTTGAAGTAGCTGAGCAGGAGCTCATTGAAGGCAAGTTGTGCCCTTGACCACATTTTACCCAATAATGTTCTTTAATATCACTTATCCATGCATAGGTTAATTTTGATGGGACCCAATAGGTCACCCTAGTTTTGTTTATCTCATTACCTTGTTTACCCCTGAATCATTTGGGTAGCTTGCTATTGCTTTATATGGTTTTGGGATAATCATTTATTATATCTATGTTCCAATTATTCTTGTTATTCTGTTTATGTTCATGTCAAGTTCATTAATGTTAATTGGAACATAGAGCTTAACTTGAGTAACACGTGCCACCACAAGGGTTTAATGGGACGCCCTTGGCTGACTAATTAGGAAAGCTAGTGGAAGACTACCTTACCCGAAAGGGGCAAGGGCAGTAGGGGAGTGGTCAGTGTAGGGAGGTCCCTGGTTGATTTTGCTGCGATGGCGGTCAGCCAGGAACCCTGCATTGGAACTTCCTATAAACTGTAGCGGGTTTTCGGAAGCTAGTGGAACTTTGTAAAGGCCTCGTAGTGTTGCCCTGCCGCGCTTCCTAGGTAGAGGTGTATGGGATTCGCGACCCCTTGGCAGATGGGTAGCATGACTTGTGGGTAAAGGGTACAACCTCTGCAGAGTGTAAAACTGGTATACTAGCCGAGCTCACGGTCATGAGCAGCTCAGGACTCTCTGATGATTAAATTATGGAACTTAAATTCAATTTTGTCATTTGCATATGCATGGGTTTATTATTAATTTGTTCTATTACTTTACTTATGGTTTGGTATTTACTTACACTTAGTAATTGCTAATAAAATTTTGACCAACTACTTAAAAGCAATGCTCAGCTGTAACCATTCTCTTTGATAAGCCTTACACTCCATGAGCTCCCACCTTTGGTGAGTTCATGTCACATTATTCCCCACGACTTGTTGAGCGATGAACGTATGTGAGCTCACTCTTGCTGTCTCACACCCCCCCCACAGGAGAAGAGCAGGTGGTTCAGGAGGAGCCACAAGGCGAGGAGTATGATCTGATCTAGGTGGCGTTTCTCAGTTGACATTGGCGCCAACGATCCTTAGTTCGTTTTATGTTTATTCTTTTATTTTGTAATAAGTCTTCCGCTATGTAATAAATACTCTGATGTTTTATGACATTTATCTCTATACACTCTGTTATTATATATGTTGTCTTCTTGGCGCATGTATGAGATACACCTGGCTTTGTTCCTTAAAGTCGGGTGTGACACCAGTGCAACATGACATCGAAGAGTCCAAGCCAAATTGCACTGGGCGAATTTCGAGTTATTGCGGAGCATATTGGCACTAGGGATCTGGTGCAAGAATTCTTGGCTTTTAGAGTGTTCCCAACTTTGAAAGAGTGGGACATGCCGAAGCTCAAGGGAGAAAAGAAAAAGGGGGAACTTGTTCGGCTACCCTACTATTATAAATTCAAGAAACATTTCAAAGTACCTTGTCAAGAATGATTAGACACAACTGAAGTTATGTGCAATGACATTCTTGGCAATTATTCTAAAAAAGAAGATCAACTAATGACTGCAGCCTTCGGCACTCGTCCGAAACGAAGGTTAAACCAGGTAATGGATGCTCTGAACTTTGAGTATCCTGACTATGAGCGACTGGATCGAGGCGCTGAAGGATAGAAGAGAAAGAGAGTTGCCAGCGTCCTGAATAAATAAGATGCTAAATTGGTGAAAGATGATGAAGAAAAACTGAAAAAGAGAAAGCTGAGGCTTGAGCCGAAGACAGATGCTTCGAAGAAAAGAAAGGCTGCGACTCCGAAGCAGAAGGCAACTAATATAGAAGAATAAACTGTTGCAACACCTTCTGCCACCGACATGGAGGAAATCTTAAAGGTAATGACTGAACCTTTGCCTATCAAGCTAAGTCCACTGGGGCCGAATCTGACGAAGCTTTTTCAGAAGGAAAAGGAGCCCTCGATAACGAAGAAAGCAGCTGGGCCGAAAAAACGAAGAATTGTTACAGTGACAAAGTTATTGAAGGGACACCAGCAGTAGCTTCGGCTTCGAAGGCACCAGCTGTTGAGAGCGCAACAGCTACCAAAGCTGCACCTACTGAAGCTGCAGCTGCCGAAGCTGCCACAACCAAAGATATACCTTTAGAAAGCACACTTTCTAACATTGATAAGATACTTCTGGACATGGCCACAGAAGAAGCTGCCGCAGCCGCTGAAGAAGCCATAGCTACAGTACCTGAGAAGGAGAAGGAAATAGTTGAAGAAGCTTCGGAAGAAGAAAACTTTAATTTTCAAAACTTAATTGGGCAAGAATTGTCGGAGGCTGAGAAAGAAGAGTTAAGAGAATACGCCATATCCTGCGGGTATCAACCAGGGGCACTACTCTTCGGCGGTGTTGACGATGAAAAATATGGCTGCGTCCGAGATCAAATCGGAGCGAAGGTTATCGGTACTCTGTCAAAGAGTATTGGTTTCCCGAAGCTTGAGACTGACATAAGCCGCTACCGACGACAACATCTTGTCGGTAGTTTATTCTATTCTAATTTCAAGGTAAAAACTTTTCTTCGACTTTTTATTGTTTTGAACAGCGAAGGTGTTTTCTAACGAAGGTTGCTTGTGCACAGAGTATGCTGTTGAGTAAAGCTTTGAGAATGCAACAAGATCTTGAAGATAAAAAACATGAAGTTATAATTGAGGGTTTAGAAACCAAATTAAAAGATCAAGCAGCTGCTCTTGAAAAGAAGGATTTCGAGCTTCAGACAACAGAACGTTTATTGGCAGAAGCTGAAGCTAAAATTGCAAAGTTAAATACGGAGCTTCTCTCAAAGTCAGAAAGCTTCGAACAGGAGAAGCAGAAGTTAAATGCCAAATTTAAGACTGAGGTCGAGAAAAGTTCGAATCTGCAAAAATCATTGACAGAGCTTCAAAATAAATGTCTGGAGTTCAATAGTCGATGTGTACAACGGCTGAAGCAGATCTTCAATTCGGTTGGAGCCAGCTGTGAAAAATTTAGTCCTTCGACTAAAGACTTGCTAGAGGCCTTCGATCATATCGAGGGTGAAATTGATGACCTTGATGAAATTATAGCCGGACATGGTGATTTTTGTGCCCTGGTAGCTTCTCGGGGCACAGCTGTCGCCTTCCTAAAATCTGGTTGCACACATGGAAAGATTGTCAATAGGCCCAACTTTAGTTTATCACCAGCAGATCTGGTTGATATTCCCAGTCTTGCCCGAAGCATAGGAAACAGATTTATAAAACTAGTATGGACGAAGGGTGGACGAAGCATAGCTGGTGACGAAGCTCGAAGTCATCTTAAGCCGGTAACAAAATCATACCTTGTGCTTACCTTTTTCTTTAAACTTGAATTTTCCTTATAATACTTTAATATGTACAGGATGATGAAGCTGAGGAGCAAATTGACGAAGCTGAAGAGCACAAAGCCGAAGCTTAACAGATAATGATGAAGCTTGAATAGATAGCTGTGGAAAAAACTCTAAGAACTCTTGTAATAACCTTTGTAAAGAATATTGTAATCTAAGAATTAGATTTTACTCTGTAAATTTTGTCCATACCTTGTAATATATTTTTACCTTTCCATCAACGTATGAAGTGCTTCGATGTGAACAAAACTTGTACTTGCATTGAATTGCTTTGCTGTGGACGAAACTAGCATTTTTTGAGCCGAAGGTGAAAAATACCTTCCCTTCTTTTCGTACACAACGAAGCATAAAACTGCTTCTTTTTCTCCTTTTGTCGAAGCCTTATTTTTAGAGTCGAAGCATCTGCCTGTGTCTGTATGTTATGATGATGATGATCCTATGTATGTCTAAATGAATGTTTATGAATGCAAATGTATGATGTAATGTGTCGTGCAAATGAATGTCCAAACACACATATAAAGCCACAACCATAGCCTTCATTCCCTTGGGAATGATCGAAGTCTCTTTGCCGCTTATTTTTCGGCTTCACCGCTTATTTTTCGGTGTATCAGCGCTGACTCCTCGCTGTAAGTTCTGCATCCCCTTAGGAACGTCTTTTGAACTTCTTCGCCTTCTATTTCAGCAGTATCGCGTTGACTTTTCGCGCTTCGCCTTATATTTCGGCGGAATCAGCGTTGACTTTTCGTTGTAAGCTCTGCATTCCCTTTGGAACGAATTTTGAGCAGAAAACTTACGCTGTGCTCCCTTAGGAACGGCTTTTTGTAGCTTCGTCGTGCTCTGCATCCCCTTAGGGACGACTTTCGAGCTTCTCCCTGTTTTTTCTTTTTTACCTGCACTCGATGGTGCATGCTCAGTTTTTACATTTACATTTTTGGGGGATTTTGCTCTCGTAGAGCTGAATAAGAAAAAGGGAAATTACATGCTATGGCCCCATTAAAAACCTTTCTCCCCCTTCGGAAAGGAAAAGGTGCCATAGGAAAAATAAAAAGGTTACATCAAGCTAACCATAATATCGCTAAAGTTCATCCGCATTCCAAGATCTAGGAATGTCGTTGTCGTCCATATCCTTCAGTCTGTAAGAGCCGGGTCTTGACGAAGATACTACTAGAAAAGGTCCTTCCCACTTCAACTGTAGCTTGCCTACTGTATCTGGGTTGGCAACTCTCCGAAGCACCAAATGCCCTGGCTTAATGTTCTTTAGCCGAACTTTTCTGTCACGCCACTTTATTCTTTCGGCTTGATATTTATTGATGTTCTCGACGGCCTGAAGCCTGATCCCTTCTATAGCATCTTTTGCCACAGAACAATCAGCTTCGGCCTCTGCCAAAGCCACTGTTCTTATTGATCCTGCCTTAGCTTCTTCTGGGGTTATTGCTTCGTCACCAAACAGTAATTTGAATGGTGTAAAGCCTGTTGACCTTGATATTGTTGTGTTGTGGCTCCACACCACTTTGATCAATTCATCTAGCCACTTTCCTCTGGGCTGATTGAAGATTAACTTCATTATTCCCGTCATTATAATGCCATTAGCTCTTTCAACAAGTCCATTTGACTCTGGATGTCTGACCAATGCAAAATGAATCTTCATGCCAATTTGTTCACAGAATTCTTTGAAAGCTTCAGCCTCAAATTGTGTCCCGTTGTCCACAGTAACAGCCTTCGGCACTCCGAAGTGATAAACAATATTTTGCCAGAAAAATTCCTGGACAGTGACCGAAGTTATTGTGGCTAAAGGCTTCACCTCAATCCACTTGGAAAAATACTCTACCGCCACCACAACATATTTTAGATTTCCTTGTGCTGATGGAAGTGGGCCTAGTAAATCGAGGCCCCACCTTTGCAACGGTCAAGTGGGTTGTATTAATTGAGTGAGAGATGAAGTTTGCTTCTGATCTCTTGCACATTTTTGACAGCCTTCGCATTTTTGGACTAATTCTGTTGCATCCGAAGCTGCCTTCGACCAATAAAATCCTTGTCGAAAAACTTTTCCCAACAAGGGCCTAGATCCAATGTGAGATCCACACAGACCTGCATGTATCTCTTTCATTAATTCCATACCTTCAGCTCTTGATAAACACTTAAGGAGTGGTGAGCAAACTCCATGTTTATACAATTCCCCTTCTATTATTACATATGGTCTTGTTCTTGCCTCCATTCTTTTGTTATAAGCTTCGTCACTTGAAAGACAGTTGCCTTGAAGGAAAGATATTATTTCAGTTCTCCAGTCATCACTGTGAACTGGAGAAATAGTAAGCACTGCCCTCTCCATGAGCTCAACCGAAGGTGCTTTTATTGCTTCAAAAAATACTTCGGAGGGTAGGGGGAGCCCCTGAGCCGCTGATTTGGCTAGCAAATCTGCATGCTCATTTTCACCTCTTGGAATATTCTTGACGGAAAAACTTTTGAAGGAAGCTTCCAACCTTCGGACTGCATCCAGATATTTTTCAAGCTTCGGATCTCGTGCCTTGTTGCTCTTATCCACATGGCCAGCAATAACTTGAGAATCGGTCTTTAGGATGGCCCTTCTTATTCCCATTGCCCCTAGTTTCCAAAGCCCCAATAGAAGTGCTTCGTACTCAGCAATATTATTTATGCAACTGAAATCCAGTTTGACTGCAAAACATGTTTTGACTTTTGAAGGTGCCACTAGGACCACAGTTGCTCCTACACCGAAGGTTCCCCAAGAACCATCACAAAACACCGTCCAAGCTTCGGTATCTTTGCTTGTCCCTTCTTCGTGAGCCCTAGCGTCCAATCAGCGATGAAGTCTGCTAGCGCCTGAGATTGAATTGAAGACCTGTACACGTAGTCAATGGTGAATTCATTGAGCTCCGCGGCCCACTTTCCAACCCTTCCAGTAGCTTCTCTGTTCCTCATAATATCCTTCAGAGGCTGTGATGAAGGAACAATTATATGGTAAGCTTGAAAATAATGCCGAAGCTTCCTGGAGGCCATTAATACAGCATACAACACTTTCTCCAATTCTGTGTAATTTTTCTTTGATAAGCTTAATACTTCGGAGACAAAATATACTGGGACTTGCTTTTTAGTTTGTCCTTCAAGCTTCTCCTGTACAAGCGCCACACTTACTGCAGAGTGCGAAGTTGCCACATACAATAGCAGAGGAGCCCCTGGCGTGGGTGGAGTTAGCGTTGTTAGATCTATCAGGTATTGCTTCAGCTCTTCGAAGGCTTTCTGTTGAGCTGATCCCCATTGAAAGACTTCGGCCGACTTCAGCACTTCAAAGAATGGTAAATTTCTCTCTGCTGATCTAGATATGAATCGATTCAAAGATGCTAGTCTTCCTGTCAGCCGTTGAGCCCCCTTCTTTGTGATTGGCGGCTCCATCCGAAGAATAGCTTCAATTTTGTTCGGATTAGCTTCGATTCCCTTCGTTGAAACTAGACAACCAAGGAATTTTCCCTTCTTTACTCCGAAGACACATTTTTCTGGATTTAATATCAGGCCAGCTTGCCTAAAATTAGCAAATGTTTCCTGCAGATCAGCAATGTGATTTTCCTGCTTCGTGCTCTTTACTATGATATCATCAACATATGTTAGCACATTTATGCCTCTCTGAGAGTGAAGGACTTTGGCTGTCATTCTACTGAATCTTCCTCCAGCATTCTTGAGCCCCTTAGGCATCCGAAGATAACAATATGTACCACTAGGGGTTATGAAGCTGGTCTTTGGCTCATCTTCCTTCTTCATCCAGATTTGGTGGTAGCATGAATAACAATCTAGTATACTCATGAGCTCTGACGAAGCTGCTGCATCTACTAGAGAATCTATTCTTGGTAATGGGAACTCATCCTTTGGACAAGCCTTGTTCAGATCAATAAAATCAATGCACATTCTCCATTTACCATTGGCCTTCTTCACCATAACAGTGTTGGCTAGACATTCTAGGTATTTTACTTCTCTGATGACTCTAGCACTAAGAAGTCTTTTCACTTCATTCCGAGCACCTTCGGCTTTGTCATCAGACATTTTCCGAAGCCTCTGCTTTCTGGGTCTGAAGGATGGATCGACATTGAGTGAATGTTCAATGACGTCCCTATTGACACCACAGAGATCGTTGGCTGACCATGCGAAGACATCTTTGTTGTTGAACAAAAACCTTATTAGAGTTTTCTCCTGCTCCTCAGATAATTGAGATCCCAGCAATACCTTCTGCTCTGCTATATCTTCACATAGAAGCATGGGCTTCGGTTGATCGGTCGAAGCAGCCTTCTCCCTTCTGTACTTATACTGCTCACAAGCTTCGGCTCCATCTATATTATGGATTGCTTTTGAATCTGTCCAGATTCCTTCAGCCTTTTTGGCAGCTTCCTGACTTCCATGAATAGCAATAGGCCCTTGATCTGAAGGTATCTTCATGCATAGATATGCTGGATGAAGAATTGCTTCAAAAGCATTGAGTGTCCCACGACCAATGATTGCATTGTAGGGGTAATCCATGTCGACAATATCAAACACAACTTGCTCAGTCCTTGTATTGTTGAGAAATCTAAAGGTCACTGGCATCGTGATCGTGTCGAGTGCTACGATTTGCCTTCATCCGAAGCCACAAAGAGGGTGTGTAGCATCATGAATCTTATCCTCTGGCTCTTGCATCTGTCTGAAGGCCTTGGCAAATATAATATCTGCTACACTGCCCATATCAACCAGAACATTGTGGACCAGAAATCCCTTGATGACACAAGAAATGACCATAGCATCATTGTGAGGGTAATCCTTGAGCTGAAGGTCCTCCTGGGAGAAGGTAATTGGGATGTGGGACCATTTCGACTTGATGAAGGGTCCCTGCACCCCGACATGTTGTACCCTTCTCTGAGCCTCCTCCTCCTTCTTCTTGTTGGCCGGCTCTGAACATGAACCGCCTGTTATCGGTAGCACCAGCTTCGTAGCCGAAGCAGCTTCAGCTTGGTTGTTGAACGAAGCCATCAGCTCAGAAAGTGGAAGTGAGTTCACCGGAGGTGGGCGCCAATGTTGGGGACTTGTTCTCAAATGCTTCGTATTAAGAACAAGGCAACATAAAATGTTAAATGTTAATGCCCTTCGTCCATTGAAGCATTATCTCCCCAAGGATATAATGAACTTTGGACGAAGGTCATGAGCAAAAATCACGAAGGTCATACCTTCGTGATTAGAGTTGTGAAATAATGAAAGATGAAATATAAGATATAAAACATGAAGGAATAATAAATCAAAACACATAAACTTATTCGTATATTTCATTATACAAACTTAAATATTAAAACATAACATTTAATCACATTTATACCTTCGTCTTGATAGAAGGCAATAATCCAAGTGTCGCGTGCAAGCGATTACAAGATTGCGTGAACAGTATGGGGGTACTGTTCATCTATTTATAGGCACAGGGCGCAGCCTATGTGAAATTACATTTATGCCCTTTATAATCGATTACAATCATGACACAAACTATCATGGGTCTATTGGTCATTTCATCTTTAAGTCGGTTCACTCCTTCGTCTTGAGTCATGTCACTATACCGAAGCTTTATGAGTGATAGCTTCGGCACTGCTTTTGAGAGGATCTGCCGAAGGTGTTTCTTTCTTCAGGATCTTCGGCTACGAAGCATACCCCCAACAACGATGGTCCAAGACCGCCACACCCAAGAGTCCATCAAGCAATACAACAAGATCACCCTGTGAACTCCATCCTCGACGATATTCATAAGAAGATGCATTATGGGATTCGGATTGGGTGTTGGCAATGCAAGAGGAGCTCAACAACTTCACGAGGAATGAGGTATGGCATTTAGTTCCACGTCCTAATCAAAATGTTGTAGGAACCAAGTGGGTCTTCCGCAACAAGCAAGATGAGCATGGTGTGGTGACAAGGAACAAAGCCCGACTTGTGGCAAAGGGATATTCACAAGTTGAAGGTTTGGATTTCGGTGAAACCTATGCACCCGTAGCTAGGCTTGCGTCAATTCGTATATTACTTGCCTATGCTACTTACCATGGCTTTAAGCTTTACCAAATGGACGTGAAAAGTGCCTTCCTCAATGGACCAATCAAGGAGGAGGTCTACGTTGAGCAACCTCCCGGCTTTGAAGATAGTGAGTACCCTAACCATGTGTATAAACTCTCTAAGACGCTTTATGGGCTCAAGCAAGCCCCAAGAGCATGGTATGAATGCCTAAGAGATTTTCTTATATCTAATGACTTCAAAGTCGGAAAAGCCGATCCTACTCACTTTACTAAAACAATTGCAAATGATTTGTTTGTATGCCAAATTTATGTTGATGATATCATATTTGGGTCTACTAACAAATCTACTTGTGAAGAGTTTAGTAGGATCTTGATACAAAAATTCGAGATGTCTATGATGGGGGAGTTGAAGTATTTCTTAGGATTTCAAGTAAAGCAACTCCAAGAAGGCACCTTCATTAGCCAAACGAAGTACATTCAAGACATACTCACCAAGTTTGGAATGAAGGATGCCAAGCCCATCAAGACACCCATGGGAACTAATGGGCATCTCGACCTCGACACGGGAGGTAAATCCGTAGATCAAAAGGTATACCGGTCGATGATAGGATCCTTACTCTATTTATGTGCATCTCGACCGGATATAATGTTTTCCGTATGCATGTGTGCAAGATTCCAAGCCGATCCTAAGGAAGTTCACCTTAGGGCCATAAAACGAATCTTGAGATATTTAGTTTATACTCCTAAGTTTGGCCTTTGGTACCCCAGGGGATCCACTTTTGATTTAATTGGATATTCAGATGCTGATTGGGCAGGGTGTAAGATTGATAGAAAGAGCACATTAGGGACTTGCCAGTTCTTGGGAAGATCTCTGGTGTCTTGGGCTTCCAAGAAACAAAATTTGGTAGCTCTTTCTACCGCCGAAGCCGAGTATATTGCCGCAGGCCATTGTTGCGCGCAATTGCTTTGGATGAGGCAAACCCTTAGGGACTATGGTTACAAATTAACCGAAGTCCCTCTCCTATGTGATAATGAGAGTGCAATCCGCATGGCGGATAATCCCGTTGAGCATAGCCACACTAAACACATAGCCATTCGGTATCACTTTTTGAGAGATCACCAACAACGGGGTGATATCGAGATTGCATATATTAACACCAAAGAACAATTAGCCGATATATTTACCAAGCCATTAGATGAGAAAACTTTTACCAAACTTAGGCATGAGCTAAATATTCTTGATTCTAGGAATTTTGATTGATGTTTTGCACACATAGCTCATTTATATACCTTTGATCATCTCTTTCATATACTATGACTAATGTGTTCTTCAAGTGCATTTTATGCTAAGCCATAGATTGAAAGGGGAAATGGAGTCTTCGGCGAAGACAAGGCTTCCACTCCACTCCAACGAATCATTCATCCTTCGCCGTCGCTCCACAACACTCTCCAATTTGGTATAATCTTCACTCCTTTATTATTTACCGAAGGGGGAGAAAGTTTGAATAAGGGATTACATTTCACTCACAAGTATCCATTTTTGGCGATTCATGCCAAAGGGGGAGAAAGTATTAGCCCAAAGCAAAAGGACCACACCACCACCAATTTCAAAAATGTAGTTTTCAAATTTAGGTTAAGAAAAGATTTTTCAATTGGTATCTTATTTTTTATATAATTTCAAATTGGTATACCCTCTTCAAAATTAATATCTAAAACCCTCTTGAACACTAAGAGGAGGATTTCATTAAGGGGAGTTTTGTTTAGTCAAATGAAAAGCATTTGAAACAGGGGGAGAAAATTTCAAATCTTGAAAATGCTTCTCAAAATCTTATTCATATACCTTTGACTATTTGCAAAAGGTTTTGAAAAAGAATTTCCAAAACATTGCAAAACAAAACAAGTGGTGCAAGTGTGGTCCAAAATTTTAAATAAGAAGAAAGCCATCCATGCATATCTAGAAGAAATAATTATTGGTTTCATTCCAAGCAACCTTTGCACTTACCTTATGCAAACTAGTTCAATTTTGCACTTTTATATTTGCTTTGGTTTGTGTTGGTATCAATCACCAAAAAGGGGGAGATTGAAAGGGAAATAGGCTTACACCTTTTCCTATATGAATTTTGGTGGTTGAATTGCCCAACACAAATTAATTGGACTAACTAGTTTGCTCTAGATTATGAGTTCTACAGGTGCCAAAGGTTCACAACAAACCAATAAAAAGACCAAGAAACGGTTCAAATAAAAAGAGCAAAAGACTACCGAAGTGTGCCCTGGTCTGGCGCACCGGACTGTCAGGTGTGCCACCGGACAGTGTCCGGTGCACCAGGGAACCCAACTCTGAACTTGCCACCTTCGGGAATTCTGGGAGCCACTCCGCTATGAGGTGTGCCAGCGGAGTAACAGCTACACAGCACCAACGGTCGTCTACAACAGAACAGTAAAAGTGAACAGTCCAGTAAAAGTGATGATGGCGCCTCCTGTTGTCGTGGCTGGTCTGCGCCCTAGGTTGGGCGATGTGGAAGCTCCTCCGAAGCCGAGGTCGAGTCTGTCTTCCGTGGCCGAGGTCGAGTCCGAGCCCCTGGTTCGGGCGAGGCGGAGATCGCCGGCTGATGTCGGGGCGGAGTCCGAGCCCTGGGGTCGGGCGAAGCGGAGTTCGTCGTCTTCTGGGGCCGAGCCCGAGTCCGAGCCCTCGGTCGGGCGGAGCGGAGATCGCCGGCTGATGCCGGGGCGGAGTCCGAGCCCTGGGGTCTGGCGAAGCGGAGTTCGTCGTCTTCTGGGGCCGAGCCCGAGTCCGAGCCCTGGGTCGGGCGGAGCGGAGTTCGCCGTCTTCCGGGGCTTAGCCCGAGTCCGAGCCCTAGGTCGGGCGGAGCGGAGTTCGCCGTCTTCCGGGGCTTAGCCCGAGTCCGAGACCTGGGTCGGGCGGAGCGGAGTTCGCCGTCTTCCGGGGCTTAGCCCGAGTCCGAGCCCTGGGTCGGGCGGAGCGGAGTTCGCCGTCTTCCGGGGCTTAGCCCGAGTCCGAGCCCTTGGTCGGGCGGAGCGGAATTCGCCGTCTTTCGGGGCTTAGCCCGAGTCCGAGCCCTGGGTCAGGCGGAGCGGAGTTTCCTATGGTGCCTGCGGCCGGGCCTGACTGCCTGTCAGCCTCACTCTATCAAGTGGCACCGCAGTCGGAGCGGCGCAGGCGGCGCTGTCTTTTTGCCAGGCCGGTCAGGGGAGCGGCAAAGTGACGGCGGTCACTTCGGCTCTGGGGGGCGCGCGTCAGGATAAAGGTGTCAGACCACCTTTGCATTAAATGCTCCTGCGACTTGGTCGGTCGGTGCGGCGATTTGGTCAGGGTTGCTTCTTGGCGAAGACAGGGCCTCGGGCGAGCCGGGAACACGTTCGCCGCTGGAGGGGGGCCTCGGGCGAGACGGAGATCCTCCGGGGTCAGCTCCCCTTGTCCGAGGCCAGGCTCGGGCGAGGCGTGATCGAGTCCCTCGTATGGACTGATCCCTGACTTGATCGCATCCATCAGGCCTTTGCAGCTTTATGCTGATGGGGGTTACCAGCTGAGAATTAGGAGCCTTGAGGGTACCCCTAATTATGGTCCCCGACAGTAGCCCCCGAGCCTCGAAGGGAGTGTTGGCACTCGCTTGGAGGCTTTCGTCGCACTTTTTTGCAAGGGGACCAGCCTTTCTCGGTTGCGTTTTGTTCCGGTGGGTGCGCGCGAGCGCACCCATCGGGTGTAGCCCCCGAGGCCTCGGAGGAGTGGTTTCACTCCTCCGAGGTCTTAATGCCTCACGCAATGCTTTGGTTGGTCTGGTCGTCCCTCATGCGAGCTGGCCGTAGCCCGGGTGTACGGTCGGGTCCCAAGTTCTCGGGCTGGTATGTTGACGCCGTCAACGGTTCGGCCGGAGCCGGGTTTGCGAGAGCAGCCCCCGAGCCTCTGCACAGGGCGAGAGGACGATCAGGGACAGACTCGACTTTTTTACATACGCCCCTGCGTCGCCTTTCCGCAAGGAGGAGGGGGGGAAAGCGCCATGTTGCCCTCGATGGGCGCCGAACATGGTGTCTCCGGTGAGCTGCAAGCGGGTAATCCGAGTGGACGTCCGTGCCCCGTTCGTTGGGGTCGGCTAGGGGCCCAGAGGCACGCCCAAAAGTACCTGCGGGTGATCTGCCGGACCCGGTCCCCTGGTGACGGGGTCCGAGGGCTCGATGCCTCCCTCCGATGGGATTCCGTTACAAGATCGTTCCCGCTGGTCTCGGAAATGTCCTAGGGTACCTCGGGAGCGCAGCCCGAGCCTTGGTTATGTATCGAACGTACCCATGGTCATCCCTCGCTCGGCGTCTGAGGCGGCTGTGAACCCTTCGGGGCCAGCCTTCGAACCCCTGCTCAGTAGTGGGCGCGGAGCCCGAGTAGCCTGAGGCGGCCGTTGAACCCTTCCGAGGGGCCGGCCTTCGAACCTCTGACCAGTAGTGGGTATAGAGCCCACGCGATCTGAGGCGGCTGTCGAACCCTTCCGAGGGGCCAGCCTTCGAACCTCTGATCAGTAGGGAGGCTCAGAGCCTGGTTCCTTCACGGGGAAGGATCCTTTTCGGGGTATCCCCCTTTCCCGGTCCCTGTTGCAAGAGAGAGAAAGAGGAAAAAAGGAAAAGGATACGAAATCGAATGACGTGGCGTACCTTTTTTGATGCGGTCATTATGGCGAAGGAGAAGCGTCGCCCGCTTCTCCTGCCAGGGGTGCCGCCTGTCCCGCCGCGGAGTTAATGCGACGGGGCGAGTGGTTGGCGGGGCGGCCGTTGCGCGTGCGCGAGCCATTCGAGGAACGGATCACGGGTGCGTTGTCTTCACGCCGTGAGAGAGGGTTCTCTCGCTGCCCCCGGACGGGACGTGAGCTTGGCTGACGACGTGGCCGCTGCTCCTGCCCGCCTGCCACCGCCATTACTGCCGGCCCATTTTTGGCCGCATTGACCACCGCGCCAGGCTGGCGCTGCTGGGTCGTGCGCTGGGTCGCCTCGAGTCGTGGTATTGGTTCCGCAGTCGAGGAGGCGCGGTAGTGGCGCAAGTGGCGGTGTTGTTGCATGCACGAAGCATTCGGCGCGCCGGTTGCATGACGCGTGGGCCTGGGCCTCCATGCTGGGCGTGTTGGGAGTCGGAGAAGTGCGCCCACTTGGCGCGGTTGCATGCCGCCTGCATGGCTGCCCGCCCCTTTCGCCCGTTGGTCTGGGCAAAAGTGGAGAGTCGCTTGTAACCGCTGGGCGGTTGTACGCACCGCGCGCGGCGGTTTGGCTTCTTCTGCTCTGAGCCGGCTTGCATGACGTGTGGGACCCAGCCCCCGCGCCGTAGGGGAGGACCTTGGAGTGTGTTGGAGAAGACTCAGCCCATGACGGCTGGGGACGCAAGTAGGGAGAGCCGCCTTTAAAAGGAGGGTGACCCCCTTGGAAGGCAACCATGTCTTCGCGCTCCCTTATGCATCGTGTCTTTCCACCTTCCAAGCCCCCGGATGGGGGATATCCGCCATCTTTCCGCCTCGTCGTTGGAGGAATGCAACTCCGTGGGAGTTGGTACCTTTCAGCCATCGTTCGGCTTCAAGGATTTTCATCAGCCAGCCCGGCTGTACCCCCCCCCCCCCCCCCCCCCGCCGGCGGTCACCCAAGACGGTGACCACCAGCCCCTGGGTGGGGAGAAGCAAGCCGGCCTGCGATCTTGGTCCCACCCTCAGCTTCAAGGATGTTCATCATCCTCGCTGGGGTGGAGGCCGGGCTGAGCCGGAGCTCTACCTCCCGCGCGGGTTTGTGGGTCACCCTCTCCTGCGGCGTTCGAGGGAGAGGGCGCTCGCTGGCCCTGCGGGCGGGTCGGACTTTGACAACGCGGGGCCGATCGACGACAGGCGTCGTCAGCCCCAGCGCGTCGGGTTCGTCGGCTTGGCCCCCGGTGCCCCCTCCTGCCGGAAGGCGGCTGCCGCGCCGTGTGCACGGGAGGACCGCCCAAGATGTCGCGCGCTGCTAGGGCAGCGTTCGTGTTCTGGGGCGGTCCTGCCTTTGCACCGGTACGGTGCCTCCACGCGGAGGTCGGTGCCCTGCTCGTCCGGGAGGATCCGAGTGGGGATCTGCCGGCGGGCTGACGGCCCCTGCCGTTGGTGCCGAGGCGGAGGCGGCTCGAGAAGTCCCCGTCGCCGATGGGATCACCGCCACCATCCGCGCTTCGGGCCTCCGGCCCTTTGTACTTGTCCTCGCCCCTCGAGCGTCGGCGTGGGCGAGGGCGGGGTTGCAGCGGCGTTCGCCCTGAGGCCATCGCCGCTGCAGTTCGGCCACCCGTAGAGGGGGTCGTTGTCGCTGCTGCTGGAGCGGGCGACGGTGAGCCGTCCGTCGGTCTTCTGTTGCTCCGCAGGCTCCCCCCCATCGAGTGGGGTTGTTCGTACCTGCGGAGGTGGAACCGGAGTTCCGTTTGTAATGGCACTTTGAATGCCAGTGTTTTTGTTCATTGTGGCTGTCGGGGCCTGAACATGTATGTATTTTCGGCATGGAGCCGTGTTTTTTCCTCATTTTCGAGCGCTAAGACTCGCCTGTTGGTTGTCTGAACCGCTTCACCAAGCGTGAGTCGCCCCGTGTAAAGGTGACGAGTGAGGTATCCGTATCCCGGAGGCGTAGGAGTCCCTCGGCTCGGTCGGCCTTGTTGTCCGAGGCTTCTCTAGCTTAGTTAAAGGAACCCCTCGGCCGCTCTCCGATGAGCCGAGGCCAGGGGTAGCGGTGTCAGCACGAACGGAGGCAGAGTTGGCTCGGTGAGAAGACCTGGTCGGCCGGAGCCTGGTCGGGCCGTCCGTTAGCGGGACCGACGCCGGGATTGACCAGCCGAGGCCTCGGGTCGGGCTGACGTCCTTGGAGGACAGCTGGCCGAGGCCCCGGGGTGACCGGCCGAGCCGCCTGCTCGGGCCGGATTCCCAGAGAAGACCCTGGCAGCGATGGCCCGGGCGTGGCGATGACGTCGTCCTTCAGAGTGGAGATCTTCGGACCACATCGCCGTCCGAGGTTAGGTCGGGCCTCGCCGAAGATGTTGCTGACGCCGAGGGTGCTGCTGCTCCCTTCAGCCGTCAAGATCCGAGCCTGCAGGATCGGATTGTCTTGTAGCGTGTGTTTCCTGCGGCCGCCGAGGCCAAAACACACCTTCGCCGTGTTGTAAAGCTGCGTCTCTTTTCCTCTTGCTTCGAGTATCTGGACTTTTTTGTTGGTAACAGAAATGTTTATGCGAGCGAGAGTTGCTTCTCGCGGAAGGTGATGAGTGAGGTATCCGTATCCTGGAGGCGTAGGAGTCCCTCGGCTCGGTCAGCCTTGCCGCTTACGCGCACTCTTACCCGTCCTTGGGGTTCTGTTACCGACGCAGTCGGGAAGGCTCGAAGAATCGCTTCGGCAGAAGAGCTTCCAAACGAGAAGACTTGTTCGGTCCGCGGAATTACTTATCCGAACGTGAGTTACTTATCGCAGAAGGTGATGAGTGAGGTATCCATATCCCGGAGGCGTAGGAGTCCCTCGGCTCGGTCAGCCTTGGCTGCTTACGTGTACTCCGTCGTTTTCAGGGTCCGCTTTCGAAGTAGTCAAAAAGCACGAAAGACATTCTGGCAGAAAAGATCTTTTTTCGAGGAAAATTTCGACGCAGAGGGGGTTCCCCCCCTTTTAGCCCCCGAGGGAGGGTCGGGCTTTGCCAGGGCGAGGCCGACCCTTCCTTGACGACTAAACTTTGCGTGGGTGCGAGGTATATGAACAACTTGAAAACATCTTAAGGGTAGAAGCGACGTAGCTGTTGGATGTTCCAAGCGTTGTTGTAGACCTCGCCTTGACTGTTGGCCAGCTTGTACGTTCCGGGCTTCAGAATTTTGGCGATGACGAACGGCCCCTCCCAGGGGGGCGTGAGCTTGTGCCGCCCTCGGGCGTCTTGTCGCAGCCGAAGCACCAGGTCGCCCACCTGGAGGTCTCAGGACCGGACCCCTCGGGCGTGGTAGCGTCGCAGGGACTGCTGGTACCGCGCCGAGCGTAGTAAGGCCTTGTCCCGAGCCTCCTCCAGCTGGTCCAGCGAGTCTTCTCGACTAGCTTGGTTGCTCTGGTCGGCATAGGCCCTTGTCCTCGGGGAGCCGTATTCTAGGTCTGCGGGCAAGACGGCCTCGGCCCCGTAGACTAGGAAGAACAGCGTGAAGCCCGTGGCTTGGCTCGGCGTTGTCCTCAGACTCCAGACCACCGAGGGGAGTTCCTTCATCCATCGCTTGCCGAACTTGTTGAGGTCGTTGTAGATCCGAGGCTTGAGCCCTTGTAGAATCATGTCGTTGGCACGCTCTACTTGCCCATTTGACATGGGATGAGCCACGGCGGCCCAGTCCACCCGGATGTGGTGATCCTCGCAGAAGTCCAGGAACTTTCTGCCGGTGAACTGGGTGCCGTTGTCGGTGATGATGGAGTTCGGGACCCCGAAGCGATGGATGATGTTGGTGAAGAACGCCACCGCCTGCTCGGACCTGATGCTGTTCAAGGGTCGGACCTCGATCCACTTGGAGAATTTGTCGATGGCGACCAGCAGGTGCATGTAGCCCCCGGGTGCCTTCTGCAAGGGGCCGACGAGATCCAGACCCCACACAGCGAAAGGCCAGGTGATGGGTATCGTCTGCAGAGCCTGAGCGGGCAGGTGGGTCTGCCTTGTGTAGAACTGACACCCCTCGCAGGTGCGGACAATTTTAGTGGCGTCGGCCACCGCCGTCGGCCAGTAGAAGCCTTGTCGGAAAGCATTCCCGACAAGGGCTCGAGGCGCTGCGTGATGGCCGCAAGCCCCCGAGTGTATCTCTCGCAGGAGTTCCTGACCTTCGGCGATGGAGATGCATCGCTGGAGGATGCCCGAGGGGCTGCGGTGGTAGAGCTCCTTCTTATCTCCCAGCAAGACGAACGACTTGGCGCGCCGCGCCAGTCGCCGAGCTTCGGCTCGGTCGGAGGGTAGCTCTCCTTGGTGGAGATATTGCAGGTACGGGGTCTGCCAGCTTTGATCAGGCGTGACTCCACTTCGCTCCCCCCCAACGTGCAGCGTCTCGCCCTCGGGGGCCGAGGGTACCTCGGACCGAACCGAGGGTGCCTCGAGCCAAGCCGAGGGTGCCTCGAGCCGAGCCGAGGGTGCCTCAGACTGTGCCGAGGGTACCTCAGGCGGGGCCGAGGGTGCCTCGGGCAGAGCCGAGGGCGCCTCGGACTGCGCCGAGGATACCTCGGGCTGGGCCGAGGGTGCCTCAGGCTCGGGCATGTCATCGATCTTGACGGAGGGCTGACACAGATCTCGGGAGAAGACGTCCGGAGGAACCGTTGTTTGCCCTGAGGCTATTTTAGCCAGCTCGTCCGCAGTCTCGTTGTAGCGCCGAGCGATGTGGTTGAGCTCGAGCCCGTAGAACTTGTCTTCCAGGCGCCGAACCTCATCGCAGTAGGCCTCCATCTTCGGGTCGCGGCAGTGGGAGTTCTTCATGACTTGGTCGATGACGAGCTGCGAGTCACCGCGAGCGTCGAGGCGTCGGACCCCTAGCTCGATGGCGATCCGCAACCCGTTGACCAGAGCCTCATACTCGGCCACATTGTTGGACGCCGGGAAATGGAGGCGTAGCACGTAGCGTAGGTGCTTCCCGAGGGGCGAGATGAAGAGTAGGCCTGCGCCGGCTCCTGTCTTCATCAGCGACCCATCGAAGAACATGGTCCAGAGCTCCGGCTGGATCGGAGCTGTTGGGAGCTGAGTGTCGACCCATTCAGCTACGAAGTCCGCCAAGACCTGGGACTTGATGGCCTTCCGAGGAGCGAACGAGATTGTCTCGCCCATGATTTCCACCGCCCACTTTGCAATCCTACCCGAGGCCTCTCGGCACTGGATGATCTCCCCCAGGGGGAAGGATGACACCACAGTTACCGGATGAGACTCGAAGTAGTGTCGCAGCTTCCGCCGCGTTAGGATCACCGCGTACAGCAGCTTCTGAACTTGTGGGTAGCGGATCTTGGTTTCGGACAGTACCTCGCTGACGAAGTAGACTGGCCTCTGAACGGGCAATGCATGCCCCTCTTCTTGCCTCTCGACCATAATCGCGGCGCTAACCACCTGAGTGGTCGCGGCGACGTAGACCAAGAGGGCTTCTCCGGCAGCTGGGGGTACCAAGATAGGCGCCTTCGTGAGGAGCGCCTTTAGGTTCACGAGGGCTTCCTCAGCCTCAGGGGTCCAAGTGAAGCGCTCGGCCTTCCTTAAGAGGCGGTACAGAGGTAGACCTCTTTCGCCGAGGCGTGAGATGAAGCGGCTCAGAGCCGCGAGGCATCCCATGACCCTCTGTACGCCTTTCAAGTCCTTGATGGGCCCCATGCTGGTGATGGCTGCGATCTTCTCCGGGTTGGCTTCGATGCCCCGCTCGGAGACGATGAACCCCAAGAGCATGCCTCGGGGCACCCCGAAAACACACTTTTCGGGATTGAGCTTGACGCCCTTCACCTTGAGGCATCGGAATGTCACTTCAAGGTCGGAAAGGAGGTCGGAGGCTTTCCTCGTCTTGACTACGATGTCATCGACGTAGGCCTCGACCGTGCGGCCAATGTGTTCACTGAACACATGGTTCATGCACCGCTGGTATGTCGCGCCCGCATTCCTCAAGCCAAACGGCATGGTGACATAGCAGTACATGCCGAAGGGTGTGATGAAAGAAGTCGCGAGCTGGTCGGACTCTTTCATCCTGATTTGGTGATACCCCGAGTAGGCATCGAGGAAAGACAGGGTTTCGCACCCAGAAGTGGAATCCACGATTTGGTCGATGCGAGGCAGAGGGTAGGGAACCTTCGGACATGCTTTGTTGAGACCAGTGTAGTCTACACACATCCGCCATTTCCCCCCTTTCTTTCTCACAAGCACAGGGTTGGCAAGCCATTCGGGATGGAATACCTCCTTGATGAACCCTGCCGCCATTAGCTTGTGGATCTCCTCGCCTATGACTCTGCGCTTCTCCTCGTCGAATCGGCGCAGAGGCTGCTTGACGGGTCGGGCTCCAGCTCGGATGTCCAGCGAGTGCTCGGCGACATCCCTCGGTATGTTGGGCATGTCCGAGGGACTCCACGCGAAGACGTTGGCGTTCACGTGGAGAAAGTCGACGAGCACTGCTTCCTATTTGGGACCGAGCTCGGAGCCGATCCGGACTTGCTTGGAGGCGTCACTGCTGGGGTCGAGGGGGACGGACTTAACCATCTCCGCTGGCTCAAAGTTGCTGGCATGACGCTTCACGTCTAGCACCTCCTTCGAGAGGCTCTCCAGGTCGGCGATGAGGGCCTCGGACTCGGCGAGGGCCTCGGCGTACTCCACGCACTTCACGTCGCATTCGAACGCGTGTTTGTACGTGGAGCCGACGGTGATGACCCCGTTGGGGCCCGACATCTTGAGCTTCAGGTAGGTGTAGTTGGGGACGGCCATGAACTTCGCGTAGCATGGCCTCCCCAGTACCGCGTGGTAGGTTCCTCGGAACCCAACCACCTCGAACGTCAGGGTCTCCCTTCGGAAGTTGGAGGGTGTTCCAAAGCAGACAGGAAGGTCGAGCTGTCCGAGGGGCTGGACGCGCTTCCCGGGAATGATCCCATGGAAGGGTGCAGCGCCTGCCCGGACAGAGGACAGATCGACACGCAGGAGCCCGAGGGTCTCGGCGTAGATGATGTTGAGGCTGCTGCCTCCGTCCATGAGGACCTTGGTGAGCCTGACGTCGCCGATGACGGGGTCGACGACGAGCGGGTATTTCCCCGGGCTCGGCACATGGTCGGGGTGGTCGGCTTGGTCGAAGGTGATGGGCTTGTCGGACCAGTCTAGGTAGACTGGCGCCGCAACCTTCACCGAACAGACCTCCCGGCGCTCTTGCTTGCGGTGCCGAGCCGAGGCGTTCGCCGCTTGCCCACCATAGATCATGAAGCAGTCGCGGACCTCGGGGAACTCTCCTACCTGGTGATCTTCCTTCCTGTCGTCGTCGCGAGCCTTGCCACCCTCCACGGGTGGCCCGGCTCTGTGGAAGTGGCGCCGAAGCATGACGCACTCCTCAAGGGTGTGCTTGACGGGCCCCTGGTGATAGGGGCACGGCTCCTTGAGCATCTTGTCGAAGAGGTTGGCACCTCCGGGGGGCTTCCGAGGGTTCTTGTACTCGGCGGCGGCGACAAGGTCCGCGTCGGCGGCGTCGCGTTTCGCTTGCGACTTCTTCTTGCCCTTCTTCTTGGCGCCGCGCTGAGTTGACGCCTCGGGGGCATCTTCCGAAGGGCGGCCCTGGGGCTGCTTGTCCTTCCGGAAGATATCCTCGACCGCCTCCTGGCCGGAGGCGAACTTGGTGGCGATGTCCATCAGCTCGCTCGCCCTGGTGGGGGTCTTGCGACCCAGCTTGCTCACCAGGTCGCGGCAGGTGGTGCCAGCGAGGAACGCGCCGATGACATCCGAGTCGGTGATGTTGGGCAGCTCGGTGCGCTGCTTCGAGAATCGCCGGATGTAGTCCCGGAGAGACTCTCCCGTGTGCTGTCGGCAGCTTCGAAGGTCCCAGGAATTCCCAGGGCGCACGTATGTACCCTGGAAATTCCCGGCAAAAGCTTGGACCAGGTCGTCCCAGTTGGAGATCTGCCCCGGAGGCAGGTGCTCTAATCAGGCGCGAGCGGTGTCGGAGAGGAACAGGGGGAGGTTGCAGATGATGAGGTTGTCATCGTTCGTTCCACCCAATTGACAGGCCAGACGGTAGTCCGCGAGCCACAGTTCCGGTCTCGTCTCCCCCGAGTACTTTGTGATAGTAGTCGGGGGTCGGAACCGGGTCAGGAACAGCGCCCGTCGTATGGCTCGGCTGAAGGCCTGCGGACCGGGTGGCTCGGGCGAGGGACTCCGATCCTCCCCGCTGTCGTAGCGTCCCCCACGCCTGGGGTGGTAGCCTCGGCGCACCCTCTCGACGAGGTGGGGCCGACGGTCGCGGTGATGGTGCTCGTTGCCGAGGCGACCCGGGGCCGCAGGCGCTGTGTTGCGTGTGCGCCCGGGGCAGACCGAGGCTTCCCGCATGAATCGGGAAGTCGCGGCATGAGGTTCCGAGGGGTACCCCTGCCTTCGAGAGGCGGAGCTCTCAGCCCGTCGGACCGCGGCGCCTTCTAGGAGATTCTTGAGCTCTCCCTGGATTCGCCGCCCCTCGGTGGTTGATGGCTCCGGCATCGCGCGGAGAAGCATTGCCGCTACCGCCAGGTTCTAGCCGACCCCGCTAGATGCGGGTGGCGGCCTGAACCTGACGTCGTCGGTGATGCGGTGCTGGAGGCCCTAGGGCAGATGACGTATTTCTCCGGCCGGAGGTTGGCCCGCCCATGCCTGCCCGACGTCCCGACGGATCGGCTCAAGCGCTCCTCCTCCCTCGTCGAGCCTGGCCTGTACCTCGCGGATTTGCTCGAGCTGTGGGTCATGGCCCCCCGCCTGAACGGGGACCACAG
Source organism: Zea mays (assembly GCF_902167145.1). Lineage (NCBI taxonomy): Eukaryota > Viridiplantae > Streptophyta > Magnoliopsida > Poales > Poaceae > Zea > Zea mays. Next base: position 54,986,082 of record NC_050098.1, on the reverse strand, counting down.
CTAGCTCCCGTGGGATGTCAACGCGAGGCACCGGCCTAGGGAGATCACCGTCCTCCGGCATGCCGAGATGGTTGCCTTCGGAGGGACCCCCCAGATCGACGTGGAAGCATTCGCGACATGGGCCGCAGTCCTCGTCGCCGAGGCTACGGCTACCATCGGAACAGTCGGAAAGGCAGTAGTCGCATGCGATCATGAAGTCCCGCATGGCACTGGGATTGCCAAGTCCAGAGAAATCCCAACAGATGTTGGGCTCGTCGTCTTCCTCGGACCCAGAGGGCCCATAGGTCGAGACGTCCGTCAGCCGGTCCCAAGGTGACCGCATACGAAACCTCAGAGGGTTTGGACTCGCCTCTACGTGAGCACCCGCCAAAGCGAAGCCGCTAGGCGGGTCGAGGCTGAATCCGAAAGACGTGGGATGGGAATCGGTCGGTACCTTTTGGTCGACGGGCGGTGATGAGGTCACGTCGGGGACTGACTGCGCCGTTGTCTCAGGTACAAGGGTGACATCCAGCAAGCCTTTCGCGAGCGCGCTGGCGTCGACCGTTTGCCCGGAATCGGCACGTTGCGGGAAGACGACGCTCGTCTTCGTCTCAAGCGCGGGGTCGATGCCCGGTGCGCCCCCCGTTGGGGTGCTGGTGTCGTCGACTCGCTCGATAGCCGACGAGGCGCTGCCTCCTGCTTGGCCTTGGTTGTCCCGCCTCCTCCTCCGTCGGTGGGGGAGAGGACGGGGTGAGCTCGAATGTTGTTCTTCCACCACGCGGGGAAGACGTCGTCGATTCCGCCGCCGGCGGGCGGGCTGTCGGCCGCCATTGTCGTTGTCCCACGGCGCTGGAAGGAGTATCATGTCGTAGCTGCCGTCGAGGGACATGAACTCAAGGCTCCCGAAACGGAGCACCGTCTCGGGTTGGAGAGGTTGCTAGAGACTGCCCATCTGGAGCTTGACGGGAAGCTGTTCATCAACACGCAGCAGGCCCCTACCTGGCGCGCCAACTATCGGCGTTTCGAGACCGGGGGGTCCCTAGGCCGACGAGTGAATGTCGCCGCGTGCCCCAGCCCAGATGGGTCGAGCGTGAGGCCGAGCGCGAAGGGGGGAAGCGAGGTGGCCAGAGACCGGCGTGAGAGAGGTGTGAATCCCGCGGCCTTCGTGTTCGTCCCGCGCCCAGGTCGGGTGCGCTTGCAATAGGGGGTTACAAGCGTCCACGCGGGAGAGGGAGCGAGCGGCCTCACGCGAGCGCCTGTCTCGTCCTCGTCCCCGCGCGGCCGACCCTCTCTAAGAGGGCCCTGGTCCTTCCTTTTATAGGCGTAAGGAGAGGATCCAGGTGTACAATGGGGGGTGTAGCAGAGTGCTACGTGTCTAGCGGAGGAGAGCTAGTGCCCTAAGTACATGCCGTTGTGGCAGCCGGAGAGATTTTGGCACCCAGCTGGTGTGATGTCGTGGCCGTCGGAGGAGCGATGGAGCCTAGCGGAGGGACAGCTGTCGGAGCTGTTGAGTCCTTGCTGACGTCCTCTTGCTTCCGTAAGGGGGCTGAGAGCCGCCGTCGTCACAGAGTATGCGGGGCACCATCATTGCCTATCTGGCGGAGCGAGCCAGATGGGACGCCGGTCTTGTTCCCCGTGGCCCGAGTCAGTTCGGGGTAGGGTGATGATGGCGCCTCCTGTTGTCGTGGCTGGTCTGCGCCCTAGGTTGGGCGACGTGGAAGCTCCTCCGAAGCCGAGGTCGAGTCTGTCTTCCGTGGCCGAGGTCGAGTCCGAGCCCCTGGTTCGGGCGAGGCGGAGATCGTCGGCTGATGCCGGGGCGGAGTCCGAGCCCTGGGGTCGGGCGAAGTGGAGTTCGTCGTCTTCTGGGGCCGAGCCCGAGTCCGAGCCCTGGGTCAGGCGGAGCGGAGATCGCCGGCTGATGCGGGGTGGAGTCCGAGCCCTGGGGTCGGGCGAAGCGGAGTTCGTTGTCTTCTGGGGCCGAGCCCGAGTCCGAGCCCTGGGTCGGACGGAGCGGAGTTCGCCGTCTTCCGGGGCTTAGCCCGAGTCCGAGCCCTGGGTCGGGCGGAGCGGAGTTCGCCGTCTTCCGGGGCTGTCGGGGACCATAATTAGGGGTACCCTCAAGACGCCTAATTCTCAGCTGGTAACCCCCATCAGCATAAAGCTGCAGAGGCCTGATGGGTGCGATTAAGTCAGGGATCAGTCCATACGAGTGACTCGATCACGCTTCGCCCGAGCCTAGCCTCGGCCAAGGGCAGCCGACCTCGAGGGACTTCCGTCTCGCCCGAGGCCCCCCTTTTTAACGGCGGACGCATCTCCGGCTCGCCCGAGGCCTTGGCTTCGCTGAGAAGCAACCCTGACCAAATCGCCGCACCGACTGACCGAGTTGCAGGAGCATTTAACGCAAAGGTGGCCTGACACCTTTATCCTGACGCGCGCCCCCCGGCAGAGCCGAAGTGACCGCCGTCACTCCGCCGCACCACTGACCGGTCTGACAGAAGGACAGCGCCGCCTGCGCCACTCCGACTGCAGTGCCACTCAATAGAGTGAGTCTGACAGGCAGTCAGGCCTTGCCAAAGGCGCCATAGGAAGCTCCGCTCCGCCCGACCCAGGGCTCGGACTCGGGCTCAGCCCCGGAAGACGGCGAACTCCGCTCCGCCCGACCCCAGGGCTCGGACTCGGGCTCAGACCCGGAAGACGATGAACTCCGCTCCGCCCGACCCTAGGGCTCGGACTCGGGCTAAGACCCGGAAGACGGCGAACTCCGCTCCGCCCGACCCCAGGGCTCGGACTCGGGCTAAGACCCGGAAGACGGCGAACTCCGCTTCGCCCAACCCCAGGGCTCGGACTCGGGCTCAGACCCGGAAGACGACGAACTCCGCTCCGCCCGACCCCAGGGCTCGGACTCGGGCTCAGACCCAGAAGACGGCGAACTCCGCTCCGCCCGACCCCAGGGCTCGGACTCGGGCTAAGACCCGGAAGACGACGAACTCCGCTTCGCCCGACCCCAGGGCTCGGACTCCGCCCGGGCCTCTGCCGAACGATCTCCGCCTCGCCCGACCCGGGGGCTCGGGCTCGGCCTCGGCCACGGAAGACAGACTCGACCTCGGCTTCGGAGGAGCCCCCACGTCGCCCGACCTAGGGCACAGGCCCGCCACGTCAACAGGAAGCGCCATCATCATCCTACCCCGAGCCGACTCGGGTCATGGAGAACAAGACCGGTGTCCCATCTGGCTAGCTCCGCCAGATGGGCAATGATGGCGCCCCACAAGCTCTGTGACGACGGCGGCTCTCAGCTCTCTTACGGAAGCTGGTGGACGTCAGCAAGGACTCGACCGCTCCAACAGCTGTCCCTCCGCCTGGCTCCGTTGCTCCTCCGACAGCCACGACATCACGCCAGCAGGGTGCCAAGATCTCTCCGGCTGCCACATTGGCATGTACTTAGGGCGCTAGCTCTCCCTCCGCTAGACACGTAGCACTCTGCTACACCCCCATTGTACACCTGGATCCTCTCCTTATGCCTATAAAAGGAAGGACCAGGGCCTTCTTAGAGAAGGTTGGCCGCGCGGGACGAGGACGGGACAGGCGCTCTCTTAGGGCCGCTCGCTTCCCTCACCCGCGTGGACGCTTGTAACCCCCCTACTGCAAGCGCACCCGACCTGGGCGCGGGACGAACACGAAGGCCGCGGGATCTCCACCTCTCTCACGCCCGTCTCCGGCCACCTCACTTCTCCCCCCTTCGCGCTCGCCCACGTGCTCGACCCATCTGGGCTGGGGCACGCGGCACACTCACTCGTCGGCTCGGGGACCCCCCGGTCTCGAAACGCCGACAGTTGGCGCGTCAGGTAGGGGCCTGCTGCGTGCTGACGAACAGCTTCCCGTCAAGCTCCAGATGGGCAGTCTCCAGCAACCTCTCCGGCCCGGGACGGTGCTCCGTTTCGGGAGTCTCGAGTTCATGTCGTTCGACGGCAGCTACGACATGATACTCCTTCCACCGCCGCGCGACAACGACAATGGCGGCCGACAACCCGCCCACCGGCGGCGGAACCGACGACATCTTCCCCGCGTGGTGGAAGAACAACGTTCGAGCTCGCCCCGTCCTCTCCCCTGCCAACGGAGGAGGAGGCGGGGCAACCAAGGCCAAGCGGGAGGCCGCGCTTCGTCGGCCGTCGAGCGAATCGACGTTCCCTGCGCCCCAACGGAGGGCACGCCGGGCGTCGACCTCTCGTTCGAGACGAAGGCAGGCGCCGTCCCCCCGCGACACGCTGATCCCGAGCAAGAAGACGACGCCGGCGCACTCGTGGAGAGCTTGCAGGACGTCGCCCTCGTACCTGAGACGACGGTGCAACCAGTCCCCGATGTGACTACGTCGCTCCTCGTCGACCAAAAGATACTGACTAACTCCCATCTTACGTCATTTCGACTCGGCCTCAACCCGCCAAGCGACCCCGCTTTGGCGGGCGCTCTCATTGAGGCGAGTGCAACCCCACTGGGGTTTCGTATGCGGTCGCCTTGGGACCGATTGACGAACGTCTCGACCTACGGGCCCTCTGGGTCCGGGGAAGATGACGATCCCAGCATCTGTTGGGATTTCTCTGGATTTGGCAACCTCAGTGCCATGCGGGACTTCATGACCGCATGTGACTACTGCCTCTCCGACTGTTCCGACGGAAGCCGCAGCCTTGACGACGAGGACTGCGGCCCAAGCCGCGAATGTTTCCACGTCGAGCTAGGGGATCCCTCCGAAGGCAACCATCTTGGCATGCCGGAGGACGGTGATTTTCCTAGGCCGGCGCCTCGCGCCGACATCCCGCGGGAGCTAGCTGTGGTCCCCGTTCCGGCGGGGGGTCACAACCCACAGCTCGAGCAAGTCCGCGGGGCGCAGGCCAGGCTCGACGAGGGAACAGGGGCGCTTGAGACGATCCGCCGGGACGTCGGGCAGGCATGGGCGGGCCAACCCCCGGCCGGAGAAATACGTCACCTGCCCCAAGGTCTCCAGCACCACGTCGCCAACGATGTCAGGCTCAGGCCGCCCCGCATCCAGCGGGGTTGGTCAGAACCTGGCAGCCGCAGCGATGCTCCTCCGCACGATGCCGGAGCCATCAACCACCGAGGGTCGGCGAATCCAGGGAGAGCTCAAGAATCTCCTGGAAGGCGCTGCGGCCCGACGGGCCGAGAGCACTGCCTCCCGAAGGCAGGGATACCCCTCGGAGCCTCACGCCGCGACTTCCCGATTTATGCGGGAAGCCTCGGTCTACACCGGGCGCACGCGCAACACCGCGCCTGCGGCCCCGGACCACCTCGGCAACGAGCACCATCGACGCGACCGTCGGGCCCACCTCGACGAAAGGGTGCGCCGAGGCTACCACCCCAGGCGCGGGGGGCGCTACGACAGCGGGGAGGATCGGAGTCCCTCGCCCGAACCACCCGGTCCGCAGGCCTTCAGTCGGGCCATCCGACGGGCGCCGTTCCCGACCCGGTTCCGACCCCCGACTACTATCACAAAGTACTCGGGGGAAACGAGGCCGGAACTGTGGCTCGCGGACTACCGCCTGGCCTGCCAACTGGGTGGAACGGACGACGACAACCTCATCATCCGCAACCTTCCCCTGTTCCTCTCCGACACTGCTCGCGCCTGGTTGGAGCACCTGCCTCCGGGGCAGATCTCCAACTGGGACGACTTGGTCCAAGCCTTCACCGGCAATTTCCAGGGCACGTACATGCGCCCCGGAAATTCCTGGGACCTTCGGAGCTGCCGGCAACAGCCGGGAGAGTCGCTCCGGGACTACATCCGGCGATTCTCGAAGCAGCGCACCGAGCTGCCCAACATCACCGACTCGGATGTCATCGGCGCGTTCCTTGCCGGCACCACCTGCCGCGACCTGGTGAGTAAGTTGGGTCGCAAGACCCCCACCAGGGCGAGCGAGCTGATGGACATCGCCACCAAGTTCGCCTCTGGCCAGGAGGCGGTTGAGGCTATCTTCCGAAAGGACAAGCAACCCCAGGGCCGCCCATCGGAAGAGGCTCCCGAGGCGTCTACTCCGTGCGGCGCCAAGAAGAAGGGCAAGAAGAAGTCGCAATCGAAACGCGACGCCGCTGACGCGGACCTTGTCGCCGCCGCCGAGTACAAGAACCCTCGGAAGCCCCCCGGAGGTGCTAACCTCTTCGACAAGATGCTCAAGGAGCCGTGCCCCTACCATCAGGGGCCCGTTAAGCACACTCTCGAGGAGTGCGTCATGCTTCGGCGCCACTTCCACAGGGCTGGGCCACCCGCGGAGGGTGGCAGGGCCCACGACGACGACAAGAAAGAAGATCACCAAGCAGGAGAGTTCCCCGAGGTCCGCGACTGCTTCATGATCTACGGTGGGCATGCGGCAAATACCTCGGCTCGGCATCGCAAGCAAGAGTGTCGGGAGGTCTGCTCGGTGAAGGTGGCGGCGCCAGTCTACCTAGACTGGTCCGACAAGCCCATCACCTTCGACCAGGCTGACCACCCCGACCATGTGCCGAGCCCGGGGAAATACCCGCTCGTCGTCGACCCCATCGTCGGCAACGTCAGGCTCACCAAGGTCCTGATGGATGGGGGCAGCTGCCTCAACATCATCTACGTCGAGACCCTCAAGCTCCTGCGCGTCGATCTGTCCTCCGTCCGAGCAAGCGCTGCGCCCTTCCACGGGATCATCCCTGGGAAGCGCGTCCAGCCCCTCGGACGACTCGACCTCCCCGTCTGCTTCGGAACGCCCTCCAACTTCCGAAGGGAGACCTTGACGTTCGAAGTGGTCGGGTTCCGAGGAACCTACCACGCGGTACTGGGAAGGCCATGCTACGCGAAGTTCATGGCCGTCCCCAACTACACCTACCTGAAGCTCAAGATGTCGGGCCCCAACGGGGTCATCACCGTCGGCCCCACGTACAAACACGCGTTCGAATGCGACGTGGAGTGCGTGGAGTACGTCGAGGCCCTCGCCGAGTCCGAGGCCCTCATCGTCGACCTGGAGAACCTCTCCCAAGAGGTGCCAGACGTGAAGCGTCATGCCGGCAACTTCGAGCCAGCGGAGACGGTTAAGGCCGTCCCACTCGACCCCAGTGGCGACACCTCCAAGCAGATCCGGATTGGTTCCGGGCTCGACCCCAAATAGGAAGCAGTGCTCGTCGACTTTCTCCGCGCAAACGCCGACGTCTTTGCGTGGAGTCCCTCGGACATGCCTGGCATACCGAGGGATGTCGCCGAGCACTCGCTGGATATTCGGGCCGGAGCCCGACCCGTCAGGCAGCCTCTGCGCCGATTCGACGAGGAGAAGCGCAGAGCGATAGGCGAGGAGATCCACAAGCTAATGGCAGCGGGGTTCATCAAAGAGGTATTCCATCCCGAATGGCTTGCCAACCCTGTGCTTGTGAGGAAAAAAAGGGGGGAAATGGCGGATGTGTGTAGACTACACTGGTCTCAACAAAGCATGTCTGAAGGTTCCCTACCCTCTGCCTCGCATCGATCAAATCGTGGATTCCACTGCTGGGTGCGAAACCCTGTCCTTCCTCGATGCCTACTCAGGGTATCACCAGATCCGGATGAAAGAGTCCGACCAACTCGCGACTTCTTTCATCACGCCGTTCGGCATGTACTGCTATGTCACCATGCCGTTCGGTCTGAGGAATGCGGGCGCGACGTACCAGCGGTGCATGAACCATGTGTTCGGCGAACACATCGGTCGCACAGTCGAGGCCTACGTCGATGACATCGTAGTCAAGACAAGGAAGGCTTCCGACCTCCTCTCCGACCTTGGAGTGACATTCCGATGTCTCAAGGCGAAAGGAGTCAAGCTCAATCCTGAGAAGTGTGTCTTCGGGGTGCCCCGGGGCATGCTCCTGGGGTTCATCGTCTCCGAGCGAGGCATCGAAGCCAACCCGGAGAAGATCGCAGCTATCACCAGCATGGGACCCATCAAGGACTTAAAAGGCGTACAGAGGGTCATGGGATGCCTCGCGGCCCTGAGCCGCTTCATCTCACGCCTCGGCGAAAGAGGTCTGCTTCTGTACCGCCTCTTAAGGAAGGCCGAGAGTTTCGCTTGGACCCCTGAGGCCGAGGAAGCCCTCGGGAACCTGAAGGCGCTCCTTACAAAGGCGCCTATCTTGGTGCCCCCAGCTGATGGAGAAGCCCTCTTGGTCTACGTCGCCGCTACCACTCAGGTGGTTAGCGCCGCGATTGTAGTCGAGAGGCAAGAAGAAGGGCATGCATTGCCCGTTCAGAGGCCAGTCTACTTCGTTAGCGAAGTATTGTCCGAGACCAAGATCCGCTACCCGCAAGTTCAGAAGCTGCTGTATGTTGTGATCCTGACAAGGCGGAAGTTACGACACTACTTCGAGTCTCATCCGGTAACTGTGGTGTCATCCTTCCCCCTGGGGGAGATCATCTAGTGCCGAGAGGCCTCGGGCAGGATCGCAAAGTGGGCAGTGGAAATCATGGGCGAAATGATCTCGTTCGCCCCTCGGAAAGCCATCAAGTCCCAGGTGTTGGCGGACTTCGTAGCTGAATGGGTCGACACCCAGCTGCCGACGGCCCTGATCCAACCGGAGCTCTGGACCATGTTTTTCGACGGGTCGCTAATGAAGACGGGAGCCGGCGCGGGCCTGCTCTTCATCTCACCCCTCGGGAAGCACCTACGCTACGTGCTACGCCTCCATTTCCCGGCGTCCAACAATGTGGCCGAGTACGAAGCTCTGGTCAACGGGTTGCGGATCGCCATCGAGCTAGGGGTCAGACGCCTCGACGCCCGCGGTGACTCGCAGCTCGTCATCGACCAAGTCATGAAGAACTCCCACTGCCGTGACCCAAAGATGGAGGCCTACTGCGATGAGGTTCGGCGCCTGGAAGACAAGTTCTTTGGGCTCGAGCTCAACCACATCGCTCGGCGCTACAACAAAACTGCAGACGAGCTGGCTAAAATAGCCTCGGGGCGAATGACGGTCCCCCCGGACGTCTTCTCCCGGGATCTGCACCAACCCTCCGTCAAGGTCGACGACTCGCCCGAGCCCGAGGCACCCTCGGCTCAGCCCGAGGCGCCCTCGGTTCGGCCCGAGGTACCCTCGGCCCCAGGGGCCGAGCCACTGCACGTCGAGGAGGAGCAGAGCGGGGCCACACCTGATCGAAATTGGCAGGCCCCGTACCTGCGATATCTTCGCCAGGGAGAGCTACCCCTCGACCAAGCCGAGGCTCGGCGGGTAACTCGACGCGCCAAGTCGTTCGTCTTGCTGGGCGATGAGGAGGAGCTCTACCACCGGAGCCCCTCGGGCATCCTCCAGCGATGCATCTCCATCGCCGAAGGTCAGGAACTCCTGCAAGAAATACACTCAGGGGCTTGCGGCCATCATGCAGCGCCTCGAGCCCTTGTCGGGAATGCCTTCCGGCAAGGCTTCTACTGGCCAACGGCGGTGGCTGACGCCACTAGAATTGTCCGCACCTGCGAAGGGTGCCAATTCTATGCGAAGCAGACCCACCTGCCCGCTCAGGCTCTGCAGACGATACCCATCACCTGGCCCTTCGCTGTATGGGGTCTAGACCTCGTCGGTCCCTTGCAGAAGGCGCTTGGGGGCTACACGCACCTGCTGGTCACCATCGACAAATTCTCCAAGTGGATCGAGGTCCGACCCCTAAACAGCATCAGGTCCGAGCAGGCGGTGGCGTTCTTCACCAACATCATCCATCGCTTCGGGGTCCCAAACTCCATCATCACCGACAACGGTACCCAGTTCACCGGCAGAAAATTCTTGGATTTTTGTGAGGATCACCACATCCGGGTGGACTGGGCTGCCGTGGCTCATCCCATGTCGAATGGGCTAGTAGAGCGTGCCAACGGCATGATTCTACAAGGGCTCAAGCCTCGGATTTACAACGGCCTCAACAAGTTCGGCAAGCGATGGATGAAGGAACTCCCCTCGGTGGTCTGGAGCCTGAGGACGACGCCGAGCCGAGCCACGGGTTTCACGCCGTTCTTCCTGGTCTACGGGGCCGAGGCCATCTTACCCACTGACCTGGAATACGGCTCCCCGAGGACGAGGGCCTACAACGATCAAAGCAACCAAGCTAGCCGAGAAGAATCGCTGGACCAGCTGGAAGAGGCTCGGGACAAGGCCTTACTACACTCGGCGCGGTACCAGCAGTCCCTGCGACGCTACCACGCCCGAGGGGTCCGGTCCCGAGACCTCCAGGTGGGCGATCTGGTGCTTCGGCTGCGGCAAGACGCCCGAGGGAGGCACAAGCTCACGCCCCCCTGGGAGGGGCCATTCGTCATCGCCAAAGTCCTGAAGCCCGGAACATACAAGCTGGCCAACAATCAAGGCGAGATCTACGGCAACGCTTGGAACATCAAACAGCTACGTCGCTTCTACCCTTAAGATGTTTTCAAGTTGTTCATATACCTCGCACCCACGCAAAGTTTAGTCATCAAGGAAGGGTCGGCCTCGCCTCGGCAAAGCCCGACCCTCCCTCGGGGGCTAAAAGGGGGGAGACCCCCTCCGCGTCGAAATTTTCCTCGAAAAAGGATCTCTTTTTAGCAGAATTTCTTTCGTGCTTTTTGACTACTTCGAAAAGCGGATCCTGGAAACGACAGAGTACACGTAAGCAGCCAAGGCTGACCGAGCCGAGGGACTCCTACGCCTCCAGGATACGGATACCTCACTCATCACCTTCTGCGATAAGTAACTCGCGTTCGGATAAAGTGATTCCGCGGACCGAACAAGTCTTCACGTTCGGAAGCTCTTCTGCCGAGGCGGTCCTTCAAGCCTTCTCGACTGAATCGGTGATAGGGCCTCGTGGACGGGCGAAAGTACGCGTAAGCGGCAAGGCCGACCGAGCCGAGGGACTCCCACGCCTCTGGGATACGGATACCTCACTCATCACCTTCCGCGAGAAGCAACTCTCGCCCACACAAACATCCCTGTTACCGACAGAAAGTCCAGATGCTCAGAATAAGAGGAAAAGAGACGCGGCTTTACAACGCAGCGAGGGTGTGTTTTCTGGCCTCGGCGGCCGCAGAAGGCACACGCTACAAGACCATCTGATCCTGCAGGCTCGGATCTTCACGCTGGAAGGGGGCTGTAGCACCCTCGGCATCGACGACGCCTTCAGCGAGATCCGACCCAGCCTCGGACGGCGACGCGGTCCGGGGACTTCTCCGGGAATCCGACCCGAGTAGGCGGCTCAGCTGGTTACCCCTGGGGCCTCGGCCAACCATCTTCCAAGGGCGCCAGCCCGACCCGAGGCCTCGGCTGATCAACTCCGGTGTCAGCCCTGCTGACGGGCAACCCGGCTAGGCTCCGGCCAACCAGGTTCCCATTTTCGAGCCAACTCCGCCTCTGTTCGTACTGATATCGCTACCCCTGGCCTCGGCTCATCGAAGAGTGGCCAAGGGGTCCCTTTAACTGAGCTAGAGGAGCCTCAGACAACAAGGCCGATCGAGCCGAGGGACTCCTACGCCTCCGGGATACGGATACCTCACTTGTCACCTTGACACGGGGCGACTCACGCTTGGTGAAGCGTTTCAGATAATCAACAGGCGAGACTTAGCGCTCGAAAATAAGGAAAAACACGGCTCCGTGCCGAAATTACATACATGTTCAGGCCTCGACAGCCACAATGAACAAAAACACTGGCATTCGAAGTGCCATTACAAACGGAACTCTGGTTCCCCCTCCGCAGGTACGAACAACCCCACTCCGAGGGGGAAGGCCTGCGGAGCGACGGAAGGCCGACGAACGGCGCGCCGTCACCTGCTCCAGCAGCGGTCACGTCGTCAGCCAGGCTCACGTCCCATCCAGGGACAGCAAGAGAGCCTCCTCCCACGGCGTGAAGATGGTGCGCCCGTGATCCGTTCCTCGAACGGCTCGCGCACGCGCAACGGCCGCCCCGCCAACCACTCGCCCCGTTGCATTAACTCCGCGGCAGGACAGGCGGCGCCTCTGGCAGGAGCGGCGGGCGACGCTTCGCCTTCGCCGTAATTACCGCGCCAAAAAAGGTACGCCACGTCGTTCGATTTCGTATCCTTTTCCTTTTTTCCTCTTTCTCTATCTCTTGCAACAGGGACCGGGAAAGGGGGATACCCCAAAAAGGATCCTTCTCTGCGAAGGAACCGGGCTCCGAGCCCCCCCTACTGATCAGAGGTTCGAAGGCTGGCCCTCCGAAGGGTTCAACAGTCGCCTCAGATCGCGTGGGCCCGACACCCACTACTGGTCAGGGGTTCGAAGGCCGGCCCCCCGAAGGGCTCCATGGCCGCCTCAGGCTACTCGGGCTCCGCGCCCATTACTGATCAAGGGTTCGAAGGCTGGCCCCCGAAGGGTTCACAATCGCCTCAGACACCGAGCGAGGGATGACCAGGGGTACGTTCGATACATAACCGAGGCTCGGGCTGCGCTCCCGAGGTACCCTGGGACATTTCCGAGACCAGCGGGAACGATCTTGTAACGGAATCCCATCGGAGGGAGGCATCGAGCCCTCGGACCCCGTCGCCAGGGGACTGGGTCCGGCAGATCACCCGCAGGTACTTTTGGGCGTGCCTCTGGGGCCCTAGTCGACCCCCAACGAACAGGGCACGGACGTCCACTCGGATCACCCGCTTGCAGCTCACCGGAGACACCATGTTCGGTGCCCGTCGAGGGTAACATGGCGCTCTCCCCCCCTCCTCCTTGCGGAAAGGCGACGCAGGGGCGTATGTAAAAAAACCGAGTCTGTCCCTGATCGTCCTCTCGACCTGTGCGGAGGCTCGGGGGCTGCTCTCGCAAACCCGGCTCCGGCCAGACCGTTGACAGCGTCAACATACCAGCCCGAGAGCTTGGGCCCCGACCGTGCACCCGGGCTACGGCCAGTTTGCATGAGGGAACAACCAGACCAGCCGAAGCATTACGTAAGGCATTAAGACCTCGAAGGAGTGAAACCACTCCTCCGAGGCCTCGGGGGCTACACCCGGCGGGTGCGCTCGCGCGCACCCACCGGAACAAAATGCAACCGAGAAAGGCTGGTCCCCTTGCAAAAAAGTGCGACGAAAGCCTCCAAGCGAGTGCTAACACTCCCTTCGAGGCTCGGGGGCTACTGTCGGGGACCATAATTAGGGGTACCCTCAAGACGCCTAATTCTCAGCTGGTAACCCCCATCAGCATAAAGCTGCAGAGGCCTGATGGGTGCGATTAAGTCAGGGATCAGTCCATACGAGTGACTCGATCACGCTTCGCCCGAGCCTAGCCTCGGCCAAGGGTAGCCGACCTCGAGGGACTTCCGTCTCGCCCGAGGCCCCCCTTTTTAACGGCGGACGCATCTCCGGCTCGCCCGAGGCCTTGGCTTCGCTGAGAAGCAACCCTGACCAAATCGCCGCACCGACTGACCGAGTTGCAGGAGCATTTAACGCAAAGGTGGCCTGACACCTTTATCCTGACGCGCGCCCCCCGGCAGAGCCGAAGTGACCGCCGTCACTCCGCCGCACCACTGACCGGTCTGACAGAAGGACAGCGCCGCCTGCGCCACTCCGACTGCAGTGCCACTCAACAGAGTGAGTCTGACAGGCAGTCAGGCCTTGCCAAAGGCGCCATAGGAAGCTCCGCTCTGCCCGACCCAGGGCTCGGACTCGGGCTCAGCCCCGGAAGACGGCGAACTCCGCTCCCCCCGACCCCAGGGCTCGGACTCGGGCTCAGACCCGGAAGACGACGAACTCCGCTCCGCCCGACCCCAGGGCTCGGACTCGGGCTAAGATTCGGAAGACGGCGAACTCCGCTCCGCCCGACCCCAGGGCTCGGACTCGGGCTAAGACCCGGAAGACGGCGAACTCCGCTTCGCCCGACCCCAGGGCTCGAACTCGGGCTCAGACCCGGAAGACGACGAACTCCGCTCCGCCCGATCCCAGGGCTCGGACTCGGGCTCAGACCCGGAAGACGGCGAACTCCGCTCCGCCCGACCCCAGGGCTCGAACTCGGGCTAAGACCCGGAAGACGACGAACTCCGCTTCGCCCGACCCCAGGGCTCGGACTCCGCCCGGGCCTCTGCCGAACGATCTCCGCCTCGCCCGACCCGGGGGCTCGGGCTCGGCCTCGGCCACGGAAGACAGACTCGACCTCGGCTTCGGAGGAGCCCCCACATCGCCCGACCTAGGGCACAGGCCCGCCACGTCAATAGGAAGCGCCATCATCATCCTACCCCGAGCCGACTCGGGTCATGGAGAACAAGACCGGTGTCCCATCTGGCTAGCTCCGCCAGATGGGCAATGATGGCGCCCCACAAGCTCTGTGACGACGGCGGCTCTCAGCTCTCTTACGGAAGCAGGTGGACGTCAGCAAGGACTCGACCGCTCCAACAGCTGTCCCTCCGCCAGGCTCCGTTGCTCCTCCGACAGCCACGACATCACGCCAGCAGGGTGCCAAGATCTCTCCGGCTGCCACATTGGCATGTACTTAGGGCGCTAGCTCTCCCTCCGCTAGACACGTAGCACTCTGCTACACCCCCATTGTACACCTGGATCCTCTCCTTACGCCTATAAAAGGAAGGACCAGGGCCTTCTTAGAGAAGGTTGGCCGCGCGGGACGAGGACGGGACAGGCGCTCTCTTAGGGCCGCTCGCTTCCCTCACCCGCGTGGACGCTTGTAACCCCCCTACTGCAAGCGCAACCGACCTGGGCGCGGGACGAACACGAAGGCCGCGGGATCTCCACCTCTCTCACGTCCGTCTCCGGCCACCTCGCTTCTCCCCCCTTCGCGCTCGCCCACGCGCTCGACCCATCTGGGCTGGGGCACGCGGCACACTCACTCGTCGGCTCGGGGACCCCCCGGTCTCGAAACGCCGACAGGGGCTTAGCCCGAGTCCGAGCCCTGGGTCGGGCGGAGCGGAGTTCGCCGTCTTCCGGGGCTTAGCCCGAGTCCGAGCCCTTGGTCGGGCGGAGCGGAATTCGCCGTCTTCCGGGGCTTAGCCCGAGTCCGAGCCCTGGGTCGGGCGGAGCGGAGTTTCCTATGGTGCCTGCGGCCGGGCCTGACTGCCTGTCAGCCTCACTCTGTCAAGTGGCACCGCAGTCGGAGCGGCGCAGGCGGCGCTGTCTTTCTGCCAGGCCGGTCAGGGGAGCGGCGAAGTGACGGCGGTCACTTCGGCTCTGGGGGGCGCGCGTCAGGATAAAGGTGTCAAACCACCTTTGCATTAAATGCTTCTGCGACTTGGTCGGTCGGTGCGGCGATTTGGTCAGGGTTGCTTCTTGGCGAAGACAGGGCCTCGGGCGAGCCGGGAACACGTTCGCCGCTGGAGGGGGGCCTTGGGCGAGATGGAGATCCTTCGGGGTCAGCTGCCCTTGTCCGAGGCCAGGCTCGGGCGAGGCGTGATCGAGTCCCTCGTATGGACTGATCCCTGACTTGATCGCACCCATCAGGCCTTTGCAGCTTTATGCTGATGGGGTTACCAGCTGAGAATTAGGAGCCTTGAGGGTACCCCTAATTATGGTCCCCGACAGAGATCATATCCTCGACACTAAGGCCAATTCCAATAGTGGTTTACTCCCTCTGTTCCCTATCTTACGGTCACTAAGGTATGTCCTAAGTCAAATGTTTTCAACTTTGACCGTTAATAACAAAATAATCATAAAATAATGTCTAAATAAAAATAATATTGTTAGATTTATTATTAAAATATCTATCACAATATATAATTTCTATAATTTAAAATATAAATACTTTTTATAGATATTGTTGGTCAAAGTTTTAAAACATTGACTTAGGATAAACCTTTGTGACCTTAACATAGGGAACAAAGAGAGTATGAGCTAAGTATATTGCTCCCTCTACCTAAAAAATAAGGTAATCATGGGATTCGTGTTATTCAAATTGGTTCAAGTTTGATCAAATCTATAGTAAATAATACTATCATTTTATGTCTTAAAATTAAATTTGTTGTAAAAATATATTTTCTTATTAATCCAATAATACTTACTTTGTTATATAAAATTTAGTAGTTTTTGTATAATTTAATAAAGTTCAAATATTTATCTCCTTGAAAAGAAATAGTTGCATTTTTAAGGATGGAGGAAGTCTTTTACATTTTAATATAAGAAATATAAAAGTCATCTTCTAAACAAGAGCTATTCACACACATTCCAAGATTATACGAGGATGTTACATAGTCTTTCATTTTTAAAACTATATGACAAAAGTTAATATTTTAGAAAATTTATGCTAGGTCAAACAATTAAGAGTATCTTAATTTCACATTTTTATTGTACCTAAAGATCTAAGCCATGCATTAGTGAATAATTAGAGTAAGAGCATGTACAAGCTCATTTATTAGAGGGGTCTCTAACGATAAGTGAAAAAAAAATCAAAAGTCACGCAGTTTGTAAAGAGTTCTTCTCTACAATATTCTCTATACATATTGTTGTGTGAACCATATTAAAGATCTAAAATTCAGAATTAAATCTTGCAGTCTATTCACTAACTTTTGAACTTAGAAGACAACATGAAGGGCTCAAATTGTACATGACCTAATATCGAGAGTAAGGGGGTGTTTGGTTAGAAAGACTAAAGATTAGTCTCTAGTTTTTAGTCTCATTTAAGGGCCCGTTTGGCACAGCTCCAGCTCCTGATTCTAAGCGAGGATCTAGAGGAGTCGTGCCAAACGGGTATTTTTTTAAACTGATTCTCGTGTGGAGCCGAAAGATTGGGAGTCATTTTTGTGAAGAAAGGTGGGATTAAAAAAACCTGCTCCACCCTCCCTTAAAACAGCTCCTCAACCAACCAAATATAGACCTCCCCTTAAAGTTTGATCGAAATTACCCGCAATTGCCATTGGACAAAAACATAACGAGCCAATTTATGGATTAAACATTTGAGACCATTTTATGCACTACTATGATGAGAATATTTTATATGTTATTGTTTCATAATTTTTTCTGTATATGCATTCTACTTATTGGTTTGTAACAAAGTTGAACTGCAAAGGGTAAAACAGACAATCGCCACAGACCACCAACTCTCAGCAGACAAGAATCAATTTACTTGCCAAACGGTTTTAAAAATAATTCTGATTCTCTAGGAGAATCAGGAGGATCAGCTCCTCACAAGGATTAGGATCTGGAGCTAAAGAAGCAGGAGCTGGAGCTTTGCCAAACGGGCCCTTAGTCCCTTTTTTGCCAAACACTAGGACTAAAATATGAACTAAAATGATTTAGTCTTTAGTCCTTTACATATGTGATAAAAGGGACTAAACCATATTAATTCCACATTTACCCCTCATTTAATTCAATTGTACTAATAGCAGGAGAATGTTAAAGGTCATTTTAGTCTTCTTGTGAGTCATTTAGTATATTCTTTTTATTTTTAGCTCCTAGAACCAAATATGTTAGGGACTAAACTTTAGTCCCCTAACTAAACTTTAGTCCCTATACTAAAGAAACCAAACATGGCCTAAAGTGGAGTAACGAGCAGCGTTGTGGAATTGGGATCTGATCGCAAGTCTTAGTGCATAGCAAAGATTTTATTTAAATCGTGGTTTGTTAGAGTTTTTTATAAACTTTCTTTTTTTCTAACAGCTAGAAACAAAGATTTTATTTAAAAAGTATTGCCGAACAGTTTCTTTAAATGCTAATTAAATGAAAATATTATTTTAAATTCCTCGCTAATATGTGTAAAAAATCTATATAAAATATATTTTTTGCAAATGACTTCACAATAATAAATTAATAATAATTTAGTGTGGAATTTTAAAACGTCCGACGCACAGCGCGGCCGTGCAGTTACCGACCGTTTCAAGCCGGGCCCCACCACCCGCACCCCATTTCAAAACTTGAAACAGCCGACTCGCTCGGATTTGAGAGGAAAAGAAAGCGATGGAGAACATGAGCAGCGACTGCGGTGGCTCCAAGCGAGGGATCCGATTCGGCTTCTCCTGGGCTGACGAGGTCGAGCGTGAGGAGCTGGAGCAGGAGGAGGAGGAGCGGCGGCGGTGGGACACGGAGAGGGAGCAGATCAAGGCGGACCCGTTCGGCGGAGCGCGGCCGCTGGGGGTGGAGCACCGGCGGTCGGAAATGGAGAGGGAGAAGGTCAAGGCGGACCCGTTCGGCGCGGCGCGGCCGCGGGAGGTGGTGTTGGCCGAGAAGGGCGTCGACTGGCGCGCGCGCGACTGCGAGCTGGATCTCCGCCTCCGAACCGCCCCGCGCCCGCGCCGCAGCCAGAAGCACGCGGCCGCTACGGCCACGAGCAAGGGGACCGTCGCGGCGCACGGGGCGACGCCCGCGCGTGGTGCTCCGCGGGACCAGGATGCCGCGGGCGCCGGACGAACGCCGCACCCGAGGGGGCAGCGCGCTGCCTTCTCCACGCCGTTGCCGCCGACGGTTAGCCACAGCGCTTGGGGCGGAAGCAAGAGGAAGTGTGCCGGGGAAGGGCCTGGGCCGTCGCGGCGAGTCCAGACGGTGGACAACCAGAGGAAGGTCTTCGGCGAGCTCAACGTGGGAGAGGGCTGCGGCTCCTCGATCAGAACCTCCAACAATAAGAGCTGTGACTCCGGTGGAAGTCAAGCCGAGGGAATCAAATCAAATATGCCCGCGGTTGCGGACGGTGAGAACAGATGTTGCAGGGTGACGACCACGATGGTAACCGCAACCGAGGTTGCTCAATCTGCTGTTGCCCAGAAGAGAAAGGGAGGGAAGAGGAGGAACGGAAAAAGATCCAAGAAGACTCCGAACCAGCAACAAACACCGGTACGCTAAGTTATCGAAACCGCACTTATTACTAAATAATGACTACTGAACTAAACTAGATGACGTGTCAAGTGGTGTAGTTTGAACTATTTGCTGCAACATTCATCCAGCATTAGTAGTAAACTACATTGTGTTGTTATTTGAGCTGATTAAGGTGCCAGACACATTCCGTGCTGAATTCTTACAAATTAAACTGTGTGGTGTGCTGATGAAACTGCTTTAGCCTTCGTGAAATCTTGTGTGAAAAGTTCAGCCAATGAACATGGCTTAGGCGGCTGATGTGCTGAAAACTTTGAAGTGAAATTGCATTTGCCTCAACAATTTCAGATGTATTTTCTAATACATATGTGTTCATGTGTTGTCATTTTTAACCTGAAGAATGTACAGTTCTTCCTACTCCCTAAAAATAATGGGTAGTCCATGATACGCATGTTCATTCTGAAATATGGACAAAAGCATCTCCGTTCTGAATTCTGTGCTATGTTTATTGTGTGAGATGAACTGACTAGACCGATTAGTGAAACATTTTAGAAGTGTTTTCCAACACATGTTCATGTGCTCATCATGAATGGTGTTGTCAGTTATAACCTGAAATCTAGAGTCCCCCCTGTTTCACGAATGATAAGAGGTAGTTCATTACATCCTTAACAATTCTATTATGTTATGGATTATATGCTGATTTGATTCCGTGAGATGATCTGGCTAGACTGATTAGGAAAATCCAACACGAAACATTCAACAGATGAGTAGGGCCTACTTGCAATGTTGACCCTTGCAGTCCATTGCACTGTTAGTTTCGATGTACAAACATTAATTTAGTCCGATCTGCTGAGAAGTTTGAGTTGTATTAAAATTTCTGCTGTTTGATAAATTTCAGAGATACCTCCCAACACATATGTTTTTGTGTTCATCTTGTCAGTTGTAATCTGAATGGTTGTTTTCCCTGTTTCACGAACGATAATGGGTAGTCCATGCCAGCCTTGCTAATTCTAAAGTATCAACAAAGATGAACATTGGTAGGAAGTAGGAACCAGGAGATTAGAAACATTAGGCTGTGGAACATTCTGAAGTTTGTGCCAATTTGAGAAATCCAGCCAAACAGTCAGCAAATGAGTGTGTACCTGGTAATGTTAATCCCCGCAACTTGGTCATGGTGAAAACTGTTTTCTCTAGATTCACCGCTGCTAGGCGTCCCTTTGAAAGGTCCAAAATCAAGTGAAATTGTCTCTCTTCTTTCACTGTAGGTTTTATTTAGTATTTCCCTGTCATCTACTCATGCAGGGTCATGTTCTTGGTTGTAATCAGGAATTCAGGATACCACAGTTCTCCCAGATTCAACAACGATAATGGCTTCACCCTATTTTGTAGGCGGTGATCGAAAATGAGTAATTCCACCTATTATATTTCCAAATTCTTCCCTTCTCAACTTTTTGAGCAATTGGAATCTAAGCTATTTTTTTAGAATGTGACATTGCACGTCTTTCTAAGGTTTATATATAAGTCTATCTCAAATTCAAAGGGTGAGAGATGAAAATTGATTCTATAGATTTACATGTTATTTTCTAATGTACAATTGATTCTATAGATTTACATGTTACTTTTATACCTGTTTCTCTATAAAATAAATATAGTATATAACTATCTTTCTTATATGATTTAGGACAATATACAAATATATTATGTATTCAAATATATTAACTTAATTAGTTTATGTTTAAATTATGATTATTAGAGTAGAATTCAATTTCAACGAAACAAATGGGACCTTAATGAAAAACCAGCGTATTGGCCGCTTTTAAAAAAAACTTCTTCTCAACATGCTTTCCCAGCAAGTTGTTTTTGTCCAACGTGAAGGTGAAATCAATGTTACTGCACTTAGACCTTGTTCGGTTATTTTAATTTTGTGAATTGTTCCATGTAGATTGGAGTTTATTGAAATAGGTTGAGATGGATTTTTGGCTTGCTACGAGCCTGAGCTATGCAGCCTAACTTGTATAAAATCTATCCGTTTTCTCCAGTAGATATACAAGGAATGATGGAAACACTTCCAGTCTGGCTCTGGGAGTTGAGGCTCTCGGCGATTGTAATCATGACTTGAATCAATTAATAAAGCAATCGTGTTTGTCAAAAGAAAAGACCTAAGGATTAGCAGACTATGGCAATCCCAGCAACCTTTTTTTTTTTTTTTTGCATTTCTCCGTCTGTAGATGTTAGACAGGCTCTACTGATGAAAGGTTTCCAAGTGATATTGCGTGCTTATTTTTCTACATTCTTGCCATTCTACGGGTTCGTGAGATCCGGCCAGCAAACAAAGATGTCACTGGAGCACTCCCCTTATCTCGTCTCTGACACCGCCACTCATCTCTGAACTGAACACACCCAAAAACCTACAAGTACCGGATCAAATTAAAAAGCATAAAGCATCACGGCAGCCATGCCCATGCTATCCTCGCACCTCCTAGAGATTGTCCAGGAAGAAGAGGTCTGACATGACATCGTCCTGCTGCTGGTGCCCTTCCTCCCCTCCTTCCGGTTCCGTGACCAACGTTTCGTCGTAGTCCCACACCAGCTGGTCCCACATGTCACCGGCGGTCGAGATGTCCAGCCCCATCAAGTCCCAGTCCATGATGGCCTTGTCGTCGTCTAGGTCCAGGTCCTGGGCCACGTCGCCAGAAGGCCCACTGGACCCACAGCCGCTTTCCCCTGACGGAGGGCCACTGTAGCTGTCCATGCACGAGCCATCGGGGCCCACCTCCAGCTTTGGGCTTTCCGGGGCCAGAAGCGCACTCACCATCTCCTCGCTCAGAGCCAGCGGGTCCTCCTCCTCCTCCTCCTCGGGCCCATGCCCATCGGATGTCAGGCCGCTGGCGCTGGCCTGCGCTTGCTCCTCTTCGCTCTGGGCGGTGCCGCAGTCATCAGACTGAGGCCTCGGCGTGGAGACGCTGCCGCCGTCGTCGTCCTCCGTGTCCCTGAGCTGCTGCTCCGCTTCTGCGACCTTGCTATTGCCCCTGTCGTCCTTCTCCTTGGCCTTCTTCTCCTTGGCCGCGGCCACGACGGCGCCCCGGCTGGCCCGGCCGCCGCGCCGTTTCCCGCCGCCGGGCAGCTTGCTGAGGTCGATGTCGACGACGACGCCGTCGCGGAAGTCGGCCGCCCGCCTGCTCAGGTGCGAGTTCCAGTAGTTTTTGATCTCGTTGTCTGTTCGACCGGGCAAGTGACCGGCGATCAGGGACCACCTGCGGGGAGAAGAAAGAAGAATGAAACTTGAGGTTGATGAGACTAGAACAGCAGGAGAGGCGTGCACAGGACAGGAGCTGCACTGCAGGTCCAGTCCAGGCGGCAGGCACATGTGGCAATCAATACGCGTGCTGGTGATCTAACAACCATAGCTAGCTGCGGCGCGCGCGAGTATAGTAAATAAACGAAACGAAATGAAGGATCGCAGCGGCGTCCAGCGCGAACTAATGCACCATGTGCGCGCGTTTCCGTTGGCAGGATTGCTGCAGCTGCTGCGGTCCATGAAAGGTGACGAACGCAAGTGGTTTCTAGTTTCTTGGTGACGACATTAATCCGCTCCGAATTTGCCGAGCCACGCATCTCTCATACAGTGCGACAGGCACCAGTGTGCAGTGGTCGGGGAGAGGGCGTAGCACTTCGGTTCTTGGGGGCCGATGTCTGTCTACCGACAAGTGGTGTGCGTGTCATGTGACGAGCACGATATAGATACACGTAGAGTAGGGGTACGATAGTCCCACGTGAGAAACGAGAGAGGTTCCAGGCGTCCAAATAACACGTAGCGCGTCCGACTTTGGGATCGCGGACCCGCCCCTACATATATATATTGTCCAAATAATGCCGGGGTGACCAGGATACCGAATATCCCAGTACGTGCAGTGCAGTCCATATCGTGTGGGTGTGGCCTAGCTCTTCGCTGGACAAGGAATATTCCCCTTTCTTTTTCTCTCCCTAACTCCGGCATCTTTTTTCTATCGCGTGTCTGAGTAAAAAATATATATTCAAACCACGTGTTAAGCGAGCCGGACCGCGTGGCAAACGACTGCCCTGCCCTACATGCCTTGCCAGCGGCCTGCAGCAGAGCTAAATTTAGGGGGGTCCTGATTCATTCATTTTGCAACTCGGTAAAATTTGTTTAGACGTCTGAATTTAGGTTCTTTTTATGTCTATATCTCAAATTAAAAAAAAACAGAGCTAAAACGAGTAGGGGTACTAATAATGACAGAACGAAGGATTATTAAAGTTGCAGATTTAGGACTAGTTTGCCAACACCATTTTTCCATGAAATTTCCAATTTTTCAAAAAAAATGAACTAATTTATCTTGGAAAAACGAAAAACCCTTAGAAAATAGTGTTTTGGGAACACTATTTTTCTAAGGGATTCCTATTTTTATAAGAGAAAATGAATAATTTTCCTTAAAAAAATAAAAATCTCATGGGAAAACGAGGTTTCTAAACTAGCCCTTAGGATTGTTTTTAATCCGCCAATGGGAATGACCAACGATTGAGGCGCGGAGGAAAGAGAAACCGAAGAAATAATTCCCTGCGCTGCGGCTGCCCTCTTCTTTTCCATGGCGATGGCGGCACATTCTACGTGCGCGCACGAGGCCAACGAGGGCGGACGTAGAAAAGTACCGTGCACTCACTCGCCCCATGACAAAAAGTGGCCATTGACAAAGGTGACCGTCCAGTGTGCAGGGTTTTTGCTTGCTCGACCATCCTGTCCATGAAAGCACACGGGGGGGCGGCTTCCTCCTCTTCCGTCTCCGTCTAGAAAGAAATGTGTCTTGACCACGTTTCTACCTAGCCGGCCGGCAAGACGGCGGGTGCACCACGACACTAACTGGACATCCTGGAATGGCATTGCTAAAACCGCGACCTTTTCCGCACCTCTTCTAGTCTCTAAAACTACATTTCAACCATCTATATTTTTTTTGATGGAACAAAGATAGCATACTAGTCAAACAGGCTCTATCTGAATGAACAATTGAAGGGAGGGGGAGGGGCATCTACGCGCGGCCTGGTTTTGGCAACTCCGTGTTCCTCTGCCATTTGATTTTGGTTCCTTCTCTTTCAGTGGAAGGGGGGAACAGAGCTTCTTGGCACATGCCCTCCCGTTCTCACTTTGCACCAGATGGAGAGAGAGAGAGAAAAAAAAAAATATCAAGTAAATTGGACCTAGATTCGCCACTGTCGGTCGGTGGCATAATAAAGCGCACAGGGTTTTTCGTCCCCCTACTACGTACCGTGCAAGAACTCTGAACCCTGAAGCGGCCCAGAGCATGGATGGAGTTGATTAAGCGCAGGAATTAATCAAAGAGAAAAGATGGACTGTGGACACGGCCCAAGCAGCTCGAGGTTGAAGGAATCGAATGCCAGATAGTAGATAGATAGATAGGCATGGACAGGTACCTGTTGCCAAGCGTGGCGTGGAGCTTGATGATCATGTCCTCCTCCTCCTCCGAGATGTTCCCCCTCTTGAGACCCGCCCGCAGGTAGTTGATCCACCGCAGCCTGCAGCTCTTCCCGCACCGCAGCAGCCCTGCCAGCAAAACCAGCCTCAGCCCCCCTATTGCCAACACACAGAGCTAGCTAATATAACAAACTCGCCACTTCGATCCGTACCGGCATTCTTGGGCAGTGACCTCCACGATCCTTCCCCGTGCTCCTTGATGTACCTCGCCAGGACCTCGTCCTCCTCCTTGGTCCACCTCCCCTTCTTCAGCCCCACCTTCTCGCAGCACGGCGCCCTCCCCATCCGCTTCTCGCTGCTTGGGAGAGGAGATCGAGCGAGGAGGAGACAGGAGGAAGGGGAAGAGACCACCGCTGCAAGCTCTGCCACTGCGAGGAATGCGGTGCGGAGTGGGATGGCTGGCTGGCTGGCTGGATCTGAAAAGTGAAAAGGGCGAGAAGGGATTGCTCGGGGCTCTGCTGCTGGTGTCGTCCGTGCCGTGCATATACTACCTTTTACACACATTATATACATACACATGGCACACCAGGAAAGGTGCGTGGGACGTTTCACCGGGGGCACGTAACAACAAAAAGTCGTGGGCGCGGCTCGTCTGCGCAGAGAATTCATGGCCCTGGGCCTGACACGTGGAATGTCACAGAAGACCGGGGGGGGGGGGGGGGGGGGGGGCACCCCGTCGTTACGTGCACCCCCGGAGGTCCACGAGAGACACGCTCGTAATTGGAGGGGTTTTCGTCGCCCTAGGCCCTAGCGGTTTGTCTACAAGTAAGAATATTCGGTTTGTTTGAAGCTAAGAACATCGGAAGGGATCGGAGTGAGCTAAAATTATCTTTCTATTTAAAACTAAATAGTATAAACATTTTAGCTCTTTCAATTCTCGTCGGTATCCTCGCTCTCAATGTCTACCTGTAGTAGTTTCCAACTTCACCTAGGAAACACGAGTAATCAAATAAAACTGTAAGCTTTTTTGTTATTTTTTTTAATGCATACACGATACGATGCGTCTTCTCATGTCTTGTTCAGTATGGCAAAAAGGGTAAAAGCGAAGGCCTCAAACAAAAGGGCAGAGAAACCACATGCCCCTATACGTGTGACACAAGATCCTAGCCCTTCTTGTGCGTAGGTGCATGTGCAACTTGTGTCACATTCCGGACACTAGCTAATCAATCAGTTAGCTAGGCTGTACCAGCAGCAGAGCTTGGATTTACCGAATTACAAATCTCCTACTCACTCCAGTCACTTGCATGCTTGCTCCCCTTTCGCTTTTTTTCCCCTTCTCTTTTGCTCCGGAAAGCCGGACAGCTTTTTCACGTGCCCAGAAACAGAATATGTGCGGCCTTTTGATGCCTCGTTTTTACGATTTGGGGTGATTGCTGGCTGGGCCCGGACGGAGTGCAGTTTTCCCCACGTGCTTTCTCTGATTCTGCAAACCCATGCATGCACGCAGAGAGGGCAGAGGCAGTCTACATGTGCGGATGTGCGTCCCCCCATGCATGATGGCCTTGTGGCATCTTTCAGTGACCAACAGCAGCACAAAATCTTGTTTGTTTGGTTATATATATAGTTTGTATATTTGGAGCCATGTGCTTACAATAACTAGAGGAAGCACTGACTCGATCAACGGTGTCATCCAGTTCAGTCGCATCAGGTTCGGACGACTATAAAAACACCTCTAGGCTGCCAGTGATTAGATTTTAGCAATGGCGGCGGCGGCGATTTCCTCGGACGTGCGAGCAGCAGCGATCCCGGTGGCCAGCGGCGGTGGCGCCCTGAGGCGGGTGACCGGTGGCGACGCTCTCGAAGCGTATGAGCGGCGGCGGCGCACCCTAGGCTCGGTGGCGACGACGGTTGCGCGAGGCGCGATGGTGGCCCTGAGGGAGGTGCGCACGCGACGACGGATCCCAGAGGCGCGCGCGTCCCGGAGTGGCGCAAGCTGGCATCCCACCTCCCGCGACGACGACGGACTTCTCTAGGCGCGAACGGTGGCGGATCGACGGCCCTGATTTATGCTATTTTTATATATATTTATGCCTTCAATAGACTTTTATGATATATTATGAGTTCGTATCTCTTCTTCCATCTTTTGTATGATTATGGTATTTTTATTCACATTTTATGTTAATGTTTATTGATTTTTACGTAGTGTACCGCAATGCATAAATATCTTCGACATGTAGCATAATTAGTATCAGTATATATCATAAACTGGTTCTAACGAGCCTAACTACATGACTGTTGGAGAGATCATATATTTATGGACGAAATAAAGCATAATTGAAAATCATTTTTTTTTGTTTCCATGCATGTCAATCCATTTAATTTAAAATCACATTCTTGACATCCTAAATTCGTGGCATGCAACAAAAAACAGTTTTTTACACAGTGTACCGTAGTGCATAAATACCTTCACCATGTACTATAATTAGTATCAGTATATATCATAAACTGGTTCTAACGAGGCTAAATGCATGCTATTAGAGAGATCCTATATTTATGAAGGAAATTAAGTATTAAAATCAGATTTTTTTTGTTTCCATGCATGTCAATCTATTTTCTTTCAACGCACATACTCGTCATCATAAATTTGTGCGCATGCAGCAAGAAACAGATTTTTTACGCGATGTTCCACACTGCATAAATATCTATACCGTGTAGCATAATTAGTATCAGTATATGGCATCAACTGGTTCCAACGATCCTAGCTCCATGGCTGTTGTAGAGATCCTACTTTTATGAACGAAATAAAATATTTAAATCAGATTTTTTGTTTGCATGCATGCCTATCAATTTCCTTTCAACTCACATTCTTGCCATCCTAAATTTGTGCGCATAGAGCAGGAAACATATTTTTTACACGGTGTACTACAATGCATAAATGTCTACACCGTGTACCATAATTAGTATCAGTATATGTCATAAACCAGTTCCAACGAACTTAGTTGCATTACTATTGTAGATATCCTATATTTACGGGGGAATAAAGCATTTAAATAAGATTTTTTGTTTCCATGTATGTCAATCCATTTCCTCTCAATACACATTCTTGCCATTTTAAATTTGTGCACATGCAGCAGTAAACTGATTTTCTACGCAGCGTACCGCATTGCATAAATAACTACATAGTGTAGCATACTTAGTATGAGTAAATATCATAAAATGTTTATAACGAGTCTAGCTGCATGGTTGTTATAGAGATCTTATATTTATGGACGAAATAAAGCATTCAGATCAGATTTTTTTATTTCCATGCATGTCAATCTATTTCCTAAATTTGTGTGTATGTCTTTCAAAATTTTCGTGCATGCAAGTAGAAACAAATACGCAGCGTGTGGGGGTGAATCCGATTGGAGGGGAGGTTTGACCTGGTGCATGGCAGGAGGAGGCACCAAACCGCATGCACCTGGTTGTTGGGTGCGACCCAGGGTAGCTGGAGCTTCTTGTAACTACTAGCTCAGTGCTCGTGCGTTGCAACGGGATCATATAATAGATCGATAACTTATATATACAAATATGTGTTATACTGTTATGAGATAGAGGACGACATCCACGAGCCGTCCGGGATGACGTTGAAGAGAAACTCGGGTCTGTGACGCACGAGCACTCACCTAGTAGTGTAGTATACAAGATTTAACAAGACAATTTAAAGGCAAAAATTCAAGAATGATCTTTCATAGACTACTGTAAATTCATGACTAAAAGCTCACTGTAATTGACTTGCTTGAAGAACACAATAATACTACTGTGAATATGGAGCCATTGGCAATTTTGCCATTATCATTTGTGGGCTTCGCCAGTATGCCATCGGACCCACAAATCATAGACACAGACGGTCCCACCAGTCATAGACACGGGATGGCATAATAACAGGCAGCCAAAATTGAGAGTGGCAAAATAGCAAATTTCTCGTGAATATGTGATATAACTTAATCACAGTAGTAAAATTACATCTGATGTTGTATTTGGTAAAAAAAATCTTTTTTTCAAAATTCAGAGCCAACAACTAAACTCAGGTGTTACAAGGTACAACGAACCTTACTATTCAGATTATTAATATAAAAACTCAAGACAGGTGTAATCCTCAAACAATCATAAGCAATGTGTATAGGAATTTTAGACATAATGGTGCCTACCACATGCTTTAGTATTCAGATTATTAACACAAACTCATGACATAATGACCAAAAAATATTAACACACAAACATGGACATAATGTTGTTTAGGAATTTCAGACATATATAGAGGTCAAATAGAGGAATTTCAGACAATGAACAATTATCATCATCAATAGGCTAGAGTTCAAATTCTCAATATATGAACTTGACATATAATAGTGCCTCTAGCAGTGTCGCCTTAGTTTAAAAGCAGTAATATGGCATAGAGAGGAGAGGAGAGGAGAGAAGAGAGGAAATAAACAATATCTATTGCTTTCCATATAAACTCACAAAGTTATATATATTCCAATCCCATGGAGAGATGAGGGGAGGAGAGCTACAAAAACCAATCATGTTTTGTTTCTCCTTTCAGGCCTAACCCTATGCAGCAGCATATTCATCCAAGAAACCAACAACCTGTAACATATCCCTTATTATCCTACCCATTACAAACTTGTCATTAAAATTAAATTCAGTACTGACTAATATTATCTCGATCAATCTTCAAGGACATCGAGCTCGATTTTGCTATCCACAGAGAATGGTGCATGTGGACCCTTCTTTCTTATATGCATCAGGTGGTCTAAAGTTGGCTTTAACCTTTAGCCCACCTTACATTAGAGACTTGGACATCAAAAGAAAGCTAAAACATTCTAAAGCTTTTAGATCTCTAAGTTTAGAAGAGGGAGGCAAACATGCCCTAGAATATTGGAGATCACAGCTGCTGCTATCACCAAGTAACACACTAAGATATCGAAGACCGCAACTGCTGCTATCATCGTTTAAAGTATAGGATTCAGTGGTGGTGCTTTTGCTTCTACCTTAACAACTAAGATCTCAATCCATCTTAATTTGTCCAACCGAACTCTGAATGAAAAAAGGAATCGCATTTCAGGAATGATTGACGAGTTAGCACAATGCAGGTTCAGAACCTTTGGTTATTTCCAAAATAAAGACTTGCGTGTATGGCTATAACAATTTATACTTTTAAAAATGGATACTTATTGAGACCTGATAACCACATTTAGCTAGCTTAGTAGGAGAGAGAGCATGCTAACCCATAATGCCTTATAATTACTGAATACTGATGAACCAGCGGAGCCATACCTCATTGACATCCTCAAGTAGCTCTGACAAACAAATTAGGGGACATGACAAACAAATTAGGGGACACTACCTCTGCGTATCTGCACAAGGGCCCAAGAGAGGTGGAGCCCGACCATAGGAACGGAGCTCTCAGCTCCCACACCGTGCACCAGTGAATGCGAGCAGCTGGTCTGGCCTTCCAGTAATCCGATCTGCATGCAGTGTGATCCAGGATTCACGTGGATAAGGATGAAATCAAGAGAGCGCTATCTAGGATCACACGCCAATAGCACAAGGAAGGAAGGAATGAGCGAGCGAACCTTGAGGAAAACATCGCTGACGGGCTTCTTTGTGTGGCTCTCCGTCGTTGGTCGCAACCCCCGCCACCGCCCTCACTCGTCGCACATCGCGCTGTGGTCACGGTCGGAGCTGCCCTTTCGTCCGGTCGACCGGTCGAGCATGGAGCAATCAAGTAGGACTCAAGGAGGAGGTAGCGGATTTATGGCGATGGATCGGGGTAGCGGGGCCGAGTGTGGGTTGTTGGCTTGTTGCGCCCGTGGGTGTGGCAGGCGGGGGGTGGGGGCGGGCGGAGGGATCATGAGCTAGAGGGGGAGATCGTGGAGGGAGTGGGTAGTTTGGAGGGAGATCATGGGGGATTCCTTTGCGCGGGCATCTGGGAGTGAGCTGGTGCTCCTGAGATGGCTGAGATCGATGATGAACAGGAGAGCACGGGACGGAGACGGCGCTAGCAGGAAGAGCTAGAGGGCGAGGGCTCGCTGGGCAGAGAAAGCAAGGGAGACTGACCCTAAAGCCAAGCTGGGTCAGGGTAAGAAGCGTGCGGCCTCCTGGCAGCTACTTGGGCCGCACCAAAGAAACACAGCCCACGCGACCTATGTCGTCGTCACGGCTTGCACATTTTTATGACCATACCGACCAACCAACATAGCTTCTACCGGCTTATAAGCCTTCCTTCTTCAGAGAAAGCAATCGTGGTCAAATGCTCCTGCCAGTGTCAAATTGAGGCAACTTTTTGCGCGAGCAGACGTGGGTCCGGTGTGTGCAAAACTAAGGGTGGCTGTCATGTGGGCGCCCATAGTCTGCAATGTGGGCCCAACGTCCGGAGTGTGTGATGGCTTGCACGATAGGAATGGCTGAATGGGAATGGGGGATTTTGTCACATGGGACCGGAGTGCCCCAAGTCAGGAGTTGCTCGACGTCCCACGTCACAGAATGTGATGGTTTGCCAGACAACAACAGCGGAGGAGCCATTATGGCTTAGTGTGGCATCAGCCATACCTTACTTTTAATAACTCTCATATCTTCTACTATAACATCAAAATAAGACGTGGTGTGGTGGATATGTTGTCTCTAATCTAGCACCAGGTCTTGAGTTCAATTCACAATTCTTGCAGATTTCATTTTTTGAGCCATACACATTTTTCTTTGCCCTCCGCTACTGCCGGACAGAACCCAGAGATGAGGGCAAAACAGGAAATGAAAAAAGGCAGAACAGAAAATGGCAGGCTACCCTTACCGGCTTAATAAGTAGTAGAGATATATATATGTTTGACTTGGATTCGGGAGGGAAAATTTAGCTTGTATTACCTCAAACTAAGCCTCCGTAAATCGTGGCTTCAAATTTCTACTCTCTCCGTTCCATAATAGTACTCGTTTTAGCTCTTGATTTTTATGTCTATACTCAAATGAGTGAAGATGAACCTATACACATATATAAAACTCATACTTCAAGTATTGTATGAATCCATTAATTAAATAAAACACTTTTTAATTTGGGATGGAGGGAGTAATACGAATATATATATAAGTAATACACTTTGACAACTCATATTATGCTATGCACGGTCGCAGTGGAATCCACATCATCAAATGTTTTTTCCGTGATGGAAAATAACTGCTTTTTTATGGGATTATTATGACTACGTACGAGATACGCCACGCGTGCCCTTACCATCTGGCAGGGAGCAAAAGACGCAAAAAAAAATGCTGTGGATCATAAGTTAAGACAGATAGTTGTATGTGGTAAAGTACGTTACACGGTTTCAACAGGGGTTTTTCTTCTTCTTCTGGGCACGCATTTCTGGTTGTGGCCCAGCTGATTAAGCGAGCTCGACGAAAGATAGCTAGCTAGCGGTCCCGAGAAGATCCCAAATATTACGAATTGAATTCCCGCCTTAATGCCGGATTGCTACTTGATTGGAGAAAGGGTGGTAGACATGCATTTCCTACCTGTCGCCAACTCTCTTGGCAGTGACCCCTGTTTCTTATTAGCCGCCCTCCCTCCCTTCATCTAATCGATCAGTGAGTTTTAGACGGTTGTTCTCTAGATTTAAGCACTGCAGCCGCAGCTCCAGCTGTCAGGTGCATCGACGATCCCATGTGGTTTGCTGATTAATCTCTCTCTGTTCGAGAGGGATGTGTGGTCGCCATCGTAGTAGTCCAGCGAGAGCATATAGAGAGCACGGTTTCTTCTGCATCACTTGATCCTGCTGTTATTCCTCTTTTTTTTAAAAAAAGAAAGAAATACTAGCTTGGGAGCCAGAAGATAAAACAAGAGCGAGCCCTATGCATGATTTTACATCAACAGTCATCAATATATATGTAAGACAATAGTCCCATTTTTTTCTAAGGAACAATTGGATCTATACCATTAAAAGATCTAAACTTTAGATATATACCATGGACCCCACATGTCATTGACTCATGTGGACCCACATGTAAGTGAGATAGTAATGGTATGGATCCAAAGTGGTGATCTTTTAATGGTATGGATCCAAATTCCCCTTCTAATTAAGCAACCATGCATACCTTCATCAGTCATCACCCCTGCGAATGTACATGCATGATGACCCGTGCATGTCTTCGGATCTCTCAGCATTTGGACATCTCTGCAGTCCTAATGCTCATCAACGGCTTACCAAAATGCCCTCACGTTCGTGCATGGATGGTTCGGGCCCGGTCGTGTGTGCTTCTTATTACACGGGGTGATTAGGTGCCCCGTGTTGGACGTTAGATTTTTTCAGCCTTCTGGGGACCGAAAAGGACTCGTAACCATGTGTTGATGGAATCGTACCACGATTTTGAGGTAGAGAGAAGTTATGCGGGGATGAGTAGGCGGGTTGTTGATAATAATTCGCGCTGCATACCCTATCTCGGAAGGTTTGATATAATATCCAGACGGTCCAGTGGTATGCTCGGATGGTCCGTGTGTAGGGTTGGATAGTTCGGACTCAAGACGGGACGGTCTGGCCGTGCGTAGGGTGTAGATTTTTCCCACGCATGTGGTGGAGACCGTGGTTGTTCGGTATAGGAATTCATCGGCATTCCATAAAGCGGCTAGGACTGTGCCTATTTGCAGCCGATGAATCCTACGTAGTGCCTCTAATATGAAAATTGTGCGACAGGAAATCGGGGATAATAGATTTTTCAAATACGCGTGTCGTCCTTTTGAAATCATTCTGCATATCCCCTATTAACTACTTTACTTGCACCCGTTGTTCATCTACATAAACCCTCAGAGATTGGACATTGTCTGTTTCACTTACATTGCGTGCAGGCGCAACGGGTCAAAGAGATGCCAGGTCACACTCCTTCGTCTGTCGGACGAGCTTCTTGTGTCGGTCAACTTTGAGATCAGCAAGAAATTCGCCTCGACCTCCGCCATCAACTGTCTCTTGTAGTCATCCAGTTTCTTTAGTTCTTCCGCAAACAATTTTTCAATCGACGACTTTACGATGTTGCTGGGGGGCCAGGGAAGCATCTGTGTGATAATTTGAACCGACCATCTATGATCGATCTTTGCTAGGTCACACCTCTTGTCCCTCTTATTCCCTAGCGGAGTTACCAAAAAGTGTGTTGACGCCGATCTGGCACCAAAAACTAGGGGTGTACCGCCTGGCGGTGCCCTCTGCGGTGGCACGGACGGTCCGCGACTTCGCTGCACGAACGGTTCCTTCACTGCATGGCTCCGGACGTGTCGGCGTTTCGAGACCGGGGGGTCCCTGGGCCGACGAGTGAAATATCGTCGCGTGCCCCAGCCCAGATGGGTCGGCGCGAGACGGAGTGCGAAGGGGGAAAAAAAGGCAGCCGGAGCGAGAGAGAGAGGTGGAAATCCCGCGGCCTTCATGTTTGTCCCGCGCCCAGGTCGGGTGCGCTTGCAGTAGGGGGTTACAAGCGTTCACGCGGGAGGGGAGCGAGCGGCCTCACGCAAGCGCCTGTCCCGTCCTCTTCCCTGCGCGGCCAACCCTTTCTAAGAGGGCCCTGGTCCTCCCTTTTATAGGCGCAAGGAAAGGATCCAGGTGTACAGTGGGGGGTGTAGCAGAGTGCTAACGTGTCTACCGGAGGAGAGCTAGCGCCCTAAGTACACGCCATCGTGGCAGCCGGAGAGGTTTTGGCACCCGGTTCATGTGGTGTCGTGGCCGTCGGAGGAGCGCTGGAGCCTAGCGGAAGGACAGCTGTCGGGGCTGTCGAGTCCTTGCTGACGTCCTCTTGCTTCCGTAAGGGGGCTGAGAGCCACCGTCGTCATAGAGCGTGCGGGGCGCCATCATTACTTGTTTGGCGGAGCGAGCCAGATAGGACGCCGGTCTTGTTCCCCGTAGCCTAAGTCAGCTTGGGGTAGGGTAATGATGGCGCCTCCTGTTGACGCGGTCGGTCCGTGCCCTAGGTTGGGCGATGAGGAGGCTCCTCCGAGGTCGAGGTCGAGTCTGTCTTCCGAGGCCGAGGTCGAGTCCGAGCCCCTGGGTCGGGCGAGGCGGAGACCGTCGGCGGAGGCCAGGGTTGAGTCTGAGCCCTGGGATCGGGCGAAGCGGAGTTCGTCGTCTTCAGGGGCTGAGCCCGAGTCCGAGCCCTGGGGTCGGGCGAAGCGGAGTTCGTCGTCTTCCGGGGCTGAGCCCGAGTCCGAGCCCTAGGTCGGGCGGAGCGGAGTTCGCCGTCTTCCGGGGCCGAGCCCGAGTCCGAGCCCTTGGTCGGGCGGAGCGGAGTTCGCCGTCTTCCGGGGCTGAGCCCGAGTCCGAGCCCTGGGTCGGGCGGAGCGGAGTTCGCCGTCTTCCGGGGCTGAGCCCGAGTCCGAGCCCTGGGTCGGGCGAAGTGGAGTTCGCCGTCTTCCGGGGCTGAGCCCGAGTCCGAGCCCTGGGTCGGGCGGAGCGGAGTTCGCTGTCTTCCGGGGCTGAGCCCGAGTCCGAGCCCTGGGTCGGGCGGAGCGGAGTTTTCTATGGTGCCCGAGGCCGGGCCTGGCTGCCTGTCAGCCTCACTCTGTCGAGTGGCACAGCAGTCGGAGCGGCGCAGGCGACACTGTCCTTCTGTCAGGCCGGTCAGTGGAGAGGCGAAGTGACTGTGGTCACTTCGGCTCTGTCGACTGGAGGACGTGCGTCAGGATAAAGGTGTCAGGCCACCTTTGCATTAAATGCCCCTGCGATTTGGTCGGTTGGCGTGGCGATTTGGCCAGGGTTGCTTCTTGGCGAAGACTGGGCCTCGGGCGAGCCGGAAGTATGTTCGTCGCTGGAGGGGGGCCTCGGGCGAGACGTAGATCCTCCAGGGTCGGCTGCCCTTGCCCGAGGCTGGGCTCGGGCGAGGCGTGATCGAGTCCGTCGAATGGATCGATCCCTGACTTAGTCGCACCCATCAGGCCTTTGCAGCTTTGTGCTGATGGGGGTTACCAGCTGAGAATTTGGAGTCTTGAGGGTACCCCTAATTATGGTCCCCGACAGTAGCCCCCGAGCCTCGAAGGGAGTGTTAACACTCGCTTGGAGGCTTTTGTCGCACTTTTTTTGCAAGGAGACCAGCCTTTCTCGGTTGCGTTTTGTTCCGGTGGGTGCGCGCGAGCGCACCCGCCGGGTGTAGCCCCCGAGGCCTCGGAGGAGTGGTTTGACTCCCCCGAGGTCTTAATGCCTCGCGCAATGCTTCGGCTGGCCTGGTCGTTCCCTCATGCGAGCTGGCCGTAGCCCGGGTGCACGGTCGAGTCCCAAGTCCTCGGGCTGGTATGTTGACGCTGTCAACAGTTTGGCCGGAGCCAGGTTTGCGAGAGCAGCCCCCGAGCCTCTGCACAGGGCGAGAGGACGGTCAAGGGCAGACTCGACTTTTTTACATACGCCCCTGCGTCGACTTTCCACAAGGAGGAGGGGGGGGGGGGAAAGCGCCATGTTGCCCTCGGAGGGCGCCGAACATGGTGTCTCCGGTGAGCTGCTGGCGGGTAATCCGAGTGGACGCTCGTGCCCCATTTGTTAGGGGTCGGCTAGAGGCCCGGAGGCGCGCTCAAAAGTACCTGTGGGTGATCTGCCGGACCCGGTCCCCTGTCGACGGGGTTCGAGGGCTCGATGCCTCCCTCTGATGGGATTCCGTTACAAGATCATTCCCGCTGGTCTCGGAAATGTCCTAGGGTACCTCGGGAGCGTAGCCCAAGCCTTGGTTTTGTATCGAACGTACCCAGGGTCATCCCTCGCTCTATGTCTGAGGCGGCTGTGAACCCTTCGAGGGCCAGCCTACGAACCCCTGATCAGTAGTGGGCGCGGAGCCCGAGTGGCCTGAGGCGGCCGTTGAACCCTTTCTAGGGACCGGCCTTCGAACCTCTGACCAGTAGTGGGTGTGGAGCCCACGCGCTCTGAGGCGGCTGTTAAACCCCTCCGAGGGGCCAGCCTTTGAACCTCTGATCAGTAGGGAGGCTCGGAGCCTGTTTCCTTCACGGAGAAGGATCCTTTTCGGGGTATCCCCCTTTCCCGGTCCCTGTTGTAAGAGAGAGAAAGAGGAAAAGGAAAAGGATACGAAATCGAATGACGTGGCGTACCTTTTTTGACGCGGTCGTTATGGCGAAGGTGAAGCGTCGCTCGCTTCCCCTGCTAGAGGCGCCGCCTGTCCCACCGCGGAGTTAATGCGACGGGGCGAGTGGTTCGCGGGGCGGCCGTTGTGCGTGCGCGAGCCGTTCGAGGAACGGAACACGGGCGCGCCTTCTTCACGCCGTGAGAGAGGTTTCTCTCGCTGTCCCTGGATGGGACGTAAGCTTGGCTGACGACGTGACCGCTGCTCCTGCCCGCCTGCCACCGCCAATACTGCCGGCCCATTTTTGGCCGTATTGACCGTCGCGCCTGTTGGGGGCCTTCGGCTTACAAAGGTCCTCAAAAACAGGATTTAACAGTGTTTCTGGAGTATAATGTGTGAACAGGTATCTTCGGACTCGAGTCGATATCACAGTAGGAGAAGCCCAAAGTAATACGAAGGTTGATACAACGCCGAAGATGTGAGCAGGAAAGCTTCGGCGTGGTAGCAGAAAAAGAAACCGACTTAAAGATGAAAAGGTTGTTCAGACCTCGGTGGATTACTATAGAATTACTACCAAATGTAAAGGGCATGAATGTAATTTTATATGGGCTGTGTCCCGTGCCTATAAATAGGTGAACAGTACCCCCGTACTGTTCACGCTGATTTGGCATTTGCTTTTGCGTCACACCTGTACTTTCATCTCCTTCCAAGCTGAAGGTACATTTGTAATTCGATGTCATTTCTGTTTCTTCATAATAATAATGCAAAAATAAGTTAATAATACATATATAATTATCTATGTTATCCTTCATATTCCTTATGATTCATTCTTCGCCATTATATGCCGTGTTTATGAAGGTACGTCCTTCATAACCTTCGTCCGAAAATCATTATATCCTAAGGGAAATAATGCTTCGAAGGACGAAGGACTTTATCGGTTAACATTTTCTGTGTTGCCTTGTTCTTAACTCATAGCATTTGAGAACAAGTCCCAACATTGGCGCCCACCTCCGGTGAACTCACTTCCACTCTTTGAGTTTTTGAACACCTCCGGTGATCACAAACCTTCGCTATGGCGCCGAAGAAAGCTTCAGCAACTGGGGCTGCAGCTCTGCAACCGCTGGACCACAATCAGGAGACAGTCTCCCTTCGGGAGGCCCGAAGCCAGAAAAGGAAGGCTGTTAGCCCGACACCGCCAGAGGATGAGATAGACCAAGAAATCAGAGACATGGAGATGCTTCATCAACAGGTGCAGAGGAAGAAGGAAAAGATGGCCAGGCTAGCTGAACTGCAAAGGCAGATAGACGAAGCCTCTGAAGAAGTTCGTCATCTTACTCAGGATGAGCAACACCGAAGGCCTCAGCACCAAGACCTTCATCAGGAGGGTTTCCTCAACGAAGATGATTGGTATGACAATTTCCATCATGGGAATTTTGTTTTTGATGATGCTTCTCCTCTGTCCACTGAGCTGCAGGCTACACCTTGGCCTCCGTCCTACAAGCCGCCCCAGCTTCCCATATTCGATGGCCACTCAGACCCGAAGCAGCTTTTGATGAGCTACGAAGCAACAGTATCTTCGTATGGTGGCAATGCTGCAGTCATGGCCAAATCTTTTGTTATGGCTGTCAGGAGTGTTGCTCAAACCTGGTATTCCTCCCTTCGACCAGGAACGATCACTTCATGGCAAAAGCTGAAGGACTTGTTGTTAACCAGCTTCCAAGGGTTTCAGACGAAGCCAGTCACTGCTCAAGCTCTATTCCAGTGCACCCAGGATCACGAAGAATACCTTTAGGCGTACGTCCGGAGGTTCTTACGTTTGAGGGCACAGGCACCAACAGTGCCCAATGAAATTGTCATTGAGGCCATGATCAAGGGGCTTCGGCCAGGACCTTTAGCTCAGTACTTCGCTAGGAAGCCTCCTCAAACTTTGGAGAAGCTGCTCCAGAAGATGGACGAGTATATTCGGGCCGATAATGATTTTCGTCAAAGAAGGGAGGAGGCTTTCAGGTTTTCTAAAATGACCAGGGGCTTCGGAGGAAAATTCTATCCGAGGCACGTTAGGTCAATCCATAACTCTACTCAAAATGATGATAGGGGGAGCCAGCAGCAAAGGCCACAATGCTCCTCACAGTCTTCGGGGCAACAACAAGGCTCTTTCCGACCACCAGCTCTAAGAGGCAGAGGTGCCAGGGGCTTCGGCGGAAGATTTGGAGATCAACCAAGAAGATTTTTTTGTTTGTTCTGCGGTGAGAACAAGGGCCATACCACCAGGATGTGCCATGTTACCATCCAGAAGCAATAGGAAATAGCCGAAGCTGCGGCACAACAGGCTCAGCCGAAGCAGGTCATGCACACTGCTTCGTATCATTCGCCTTACATTCTAGAATATGTAGGCAACCACCCTGCAGTTTCTGTTGCTTCGGCGAGTCAACCTCAAGCTTCCTGGCAACAGCCTCCGCCTCCACCACCGCTGCAACAAGGCCAACAGCCAGAAGGGAGCCAATATGCTCCACACCAAAGGGACTTCAGAGAACAGTCCGAAGCTTGCACAGTCAACAGCACTGTGCCAGAGTCGAAGCACATCTACTGACAAATATCCTATCTTGATAGCAGTCTTTTTCATTCAGTTTTATTTTCTGTGTAATAAAGGACATTTTTCAAATTCCATGTAATAGTTTCGTTGTTTGCCACAAGGGAAATATATTTTCTTCACAGGCTTAAGTCGTTGAAGCTTAAAAGATTTGCGATAACAAGGAGGACCTTCGAATTATCAAAAAAAAATTTCGAAGCAACGAAAAATCGTTCTAAGGAACGCAGAGTAAGTCTGCTGAAGTCACAAAAAGCCGTTCCAAAGGGAGCGCAGTGTAAGTTTTCTGCTCCAAAGTCGTTCCAAAGGGAATGCAGAGCTTACAGCGAAAAGTCAATGCTGATACCGCCTAAAGTAAAAGGCGAAGCGTGAAAAGTCAACGAGAATACCGCTGAAAGTAAAAGGCGAAGAAGCTCCTAAGGGAGGCTTACAGCGAAAAATAAACGCTGATTCCGCTGAAGTAAAAGGCGAAGAAGCTCCTAAGGGAGGCTTATAGCAAAAAGACAACGCTGATTCAAAAAGATTATGTGTTTTATCGCAGGAATGTGTGTGTATCGGAATAAACACCATCTTACATAACATAACATCATCGCATCATTTCGCATAGCATAAGCATCATACATCATGCTGCATATGGCACAAGAAGGGGACACAATATCGATCTTCAGAAGAATGTTTTGAAAAAGGGGAAAATCATGCTAAGTCGCAAA
This sequence comes from Zea mays, assembly GCF_902167145.1. Lineage (NCBI taxonomy): Eukaryota > Viridiplantae > Streptophyta > Magnoliopsida > Poales > Poaceae > Zea > Zea mays. The sequence continues at coordinate 54,946,614 of NC_050098.1, read as the reverse complement.
GAGATACACTATTGATCTTCGGAAGTGTATCTTCGGAAAATATCTTTACGAAGCTTGGATATTATTCATCAGAACACTACGGATATTGTTGTGACAAATAAAAATTCTTCTTCACGAAGCATGAAAATAAGGGAAGGTGTTTTTTCGTCAAGGACTCAAAAACGGTACGTATGTAAAATTTCATGCATCGTAAAGAATTGAACAATAAAAACAGGTATATTATATTCAGGGTTACAAGATGTTATACATGTTACATTTCAGAAGTTTTTACAATAGTACTTAATCTTCTCTCAGAACAACTTCTGCAGCCTCATTCAGGAGCCGATTAACAACTTCATCCATGATAGCTTCAGCCATCTTTTTAATTTCGTCGTCTCCTTTCGGGTGAGGGCCCGGAGACGCTTTAGTAGGATCTGAAGGAGGACAGGATACGGCTACATTGCTATTACAAATTGCGAACGAAGTTTAAAACCAAAAATTACAACACAATAAAAACCATTAGTTAATACCTAGTTGCCCTTCGGGCTCTGCGCTCTTCTCAGCAGCCTCAGCCACTTCTCTAGCATCGTGAATACCCTTCTCGCTTTTTTGGATAATTTCTCGAGCCATTTCTCGACCGCCATTATCCCAGACATCGGTGAAAAATTTTCCACCAACCATGCTAGCTTCGGCTGAAGGATCTCTCGCATCTTCGAAGGACAAGGTAGCTTCGGATTACGCTAAAATCTTTACATGCTCGCAGCCCTTTTTCTCCAAGATGGTGGCAATCCCCCTGGCACCCGAGAAAGCACATATGTCTCCGCGGCTATTTAAAATTTCCTCGAAGGCCTCAGCTTCGTGATTAATCCATTCGATTGGACCTTCGGGGTTGCCTCTTGTAAAATTTTCTTCGCTCGAGAATGCGCCGACGTTGGCGAAGCTAGCTTTCAACTTCTTAACACACTCCATAGATTTGTTATAGCATCTTTTCCTGGACGAACGAAGCTCTTCAACAGTTCCCTCTAAATGATTTGCCCATTGGTCGCTAAGTTCTCGCTTCGTTTCTTCAAGTATGCGTTCCTCTTTGGCTCTGGCCAGTTGTTTTCGAAGATCTTCAATTTCACGCTTCTGAGCCTCAGCTTGACCTTTAAAAATAGCTTCGTCTTCTTTTATTCTATTTATCAATGAATGTAATATTTTATCTTTTTCGAGACCTTCGTTCCTCAGTTCAATCACTTCGGAACGAAGGTTGCTCAGGGCTATAGCGCACCCTTCGTCTTCGGCATCTTTTTGGGCCCTGAGGGCATTGCTAAGTATAAGGCCCTGCAAAGAAAAATGTGTGTGCATCAATAGATTTAAGCAAACGAAAAATTTTGGTTTCAATAAAAAATACAAAGATCTCATTTTTTGCACCTTTAAGCTATTGTATGCCAGGCTGTCGGCCAGTTCGTTTTTCGACAACACCGAGAGCCCGTCCTCTAGTGTTGGGAATCCGAAGCTCTTGCTCATCTCCCGACAGACAGAAATCTCCTTGCTGTCAGGGAGACAATACAAAAAGTCTTCTTCTCCATTGCCGTTGAATATTAACGCCCCCTTTGGATACTTCAGTTTTTGGGCGTAGAGCTGGGCCTCTTGCTTCTCTTTTTCTGATAACTTTTTCCCCGAAGCATGACGAACAATATAATCAAGGACTTTGGGGGATGCTTCGGGGGCAACAACACTGATTTCTTTAACAAGAATTGGCTCCGTTATTTTTTCTTCCTCGGTTTCGAAGGATTCTACCTTTGTAGGCTCTGAGGGCCCAGTTTCAGCTTCAGTTTCTGGCTCTGGAGCCTTAGTATCAGAAATTTCAGTTTTTGCTTCGGAAATTGCAACAGTCTTCTTCGGAGTTGTGCTTGAGGACTTAATTGTTTCCAAAACATCTAACACATTGACCATTCTCTTTCTTTTCGGAGTCACCGCTGGCCCCTTTTGATTTTTTATTGTCTCAACATTTGCTGAAGGACTTAAAGCTTCTGATATTTTTGATCCCTCGGTTGATCCCTTTACTTCTTCTATTTTTTCTGTCGATGGCACTTCGGCCATCTCTTTGGTTTCTGGTAACAAAATCTCTGGTTCTTCCAATTCTATTCTTGTTGGCGCTTCGGCCATTTCTGCGACTTCTGGCAGCAAGGTTGGCTTGGTTGGCTTTTCAGCTTCGGTGGCCGAAGAGGTCTCTCTGGTGAACTCAGGCACCGAGGCTGGTTCAATATAGAGTGGCCGATGTGTGAGGACCTTTATCCTTTTTCTTTTCGGTGCTGGCTCACTAGGAGCAGTTGCAGCTTCTTCTTTCGCAGAGGTTGTGCTTTTTCTTTTCTGCCCTCGGATGGGATAACGATAGTCAGGGTAGACGAACCCGATTGCGTCAAACACCCGGTTCAGTCTTTTTTTTTCGGCCTCCGAAGGCTGCTGACAGTGCAGTATCTTCGGCCTTTGAGTAAGCCCCAAGCAGTTCATCACTTAAATTTTCAATGCTTTTTAGCCAGTCATCATCTGGCTCAACGAATTTATCTCCGAACTTGAAAGTATACTTCAGCCTGATAAGTCCACCTTCGTCAGCCTCCTTTATGGTTTCTTGCGGCATTTCCCATTTTTCCGCGAGCGGCCATACTCTGAAAGCAATATGCTCTTGTACCAAATCTCTAGTTCCAATAAAAGAACAAATAACACCGAAGGCTCTCTGGCATTCTTCGGCAGCTTCATTCATTTCAACCTTCGACCTCCGCAGGCCGAAGCTTTGCCAAATAGGGCGCATAATTATACCTTTGATATCTTCCCGTACTGTCAGGTCATTCTTCACATAAAACCATTCTGTCATCCAGTCGCCGGGCCATCTCTTCCGAAAGGTTGGCACGGGACAGCTTGACCCAGACCGAGAAACGAAACTGTAGCAGCCAAAATTATTGTGATACTGTTCCTTACCCCAAGGTTTTGTCTCGTATGATAATTCATGTATATTGCAGAAACTTTTCGCATCAGGCTCCAGACCTTGGCTTCTCACGGTCCACACGAAGATATTCAGCCTTATGATTGCTTCGGGGGTAAGTTGGTGAAGATATACTTCGAATATTTTCAGCACCTCTACGACAAAGTTGCTCAGGGGAAATCTAAGCCCAGCTTTCAAAAAGCTTCGGTACACTACGACTTCATTTTCTTCAGGGTTCGGACAAGTCTTTTCTCCTTCGTCGGCCCTAACAACGGACAAGTCCCGGAAATACCTTCCTCTCATATTGACAAGATGATTTTCTTTGATACTTGATTTGCCGAAAACCGCATGGCTTGGTCGCCAAGGGCGATCTTCGGAGTCTTCACCACCACTATCCACATCATAACTGTCGCTGTCATCAGTATCTTCAGACAAACCTTCTAAAATCTCTTTGGTGATTTTTTCTGTATTGGTCTTCGACATTGCTATAAGAAACCCTAGATTCTTCTCTTCATCGAGACTCAGCTTCATCTCGGCAGCAGCCTTCTTATCTTCAGACATCTTCGGAAACACTAAAAAACTGTTTTCAATGCCGAAGCTTCAAAACTTAAAAAGCTAAGCAAATCTTGGTGCGCAAGAGATAAAAATTGAGTGAGCGGGAGCAGGTGGCAAGAGAGCGTGTCAAATGAGCTTGCGGTATGATCTTATTTATACGCCCAGTGCGTTGAAAATTGAAAGACCCCGCCTGTCAGTGAATGTTGCTATTCTAGCAAAGGGAAGGTGTTTTTTCGGACCTTCGGCTTAAAGCCTTCGTCCATGTCGCAATCTAAATTTATTATTTGAAACAAATTAATATTGCGAGGGGCTACTGTTGGGGGCCTTCGGCTTACGAAGGTCCTCAAAAACAGGATTTAACAGTGTTTCTGGAGTATAATGTGTGAACAGGTATCTTCGGACTCGAGTCGATATCACAGTAGGAGAAGCCCAAAGTAATACGAAGGTTGATACAACGCCGAAGATGTGAGTAGGAAAGCTTCGGCATGGTAGCAGAAAAAGAAACCGACTTAAAGATAAAAAGGCTGTTCAGACTTTGGTGGATTACTATAGAATTACTACCAAATGTAAAGGGCATGAATGTAATTTTATATGGGCTGTGTCCCGTGCCTATAAATAGGTGAACAATACCCCCGTACTGTTCACGCTGATTTGGCATTTGCTTTTGCGTCACACCTGTACTTTCATCTCCTTCCAAGCTGAAGGTACATTTGTAATTCGATGTCATTTCTGTTTCTTCATAATAATAATGCAAAAATAAGTTAATAATACATATATAATTATCTATGTTATCCTTCATATTCCTTATGATTCATTCTTCGCCATTATATGCCGTGTTTATGAAGGTACGTCCTTCATAACCTTCGTCCGAAAATCATTATATCCTAAGGGAAATAATGCTTCGAAGGACGAAGGACTTTATCGGTTAACATTTTCTGTGTTGCCTTGTTCTTAACTCATAGCATTTGAGAACAAGTCCCCAACAGCGCCAGGCTGGCACTGCTGGGTCGTACGCAGGGTCGCCTCGAGTCGCGGTACTGGTTCCGCAGTCGAGGAGGTGTGGCAGTGGTGCGAGTGGCGGTGCAGTTGCTTGCACGTAGCAACCGGCGCGCCGGTTGCATGACGCGTGGGCGTGGGCCCCCATGCTGGGTGTGTTGGAAGTCGGAGGGGCGCACCCACTTGGCGCGGTTGCATGCCGCCTACATGGCTGCCCGCCCTTTCGCCCGCTGGTCTGGGCGAAAGTGGAGGAATGCTCGTAACCGCTGGGCGGTTGCATGCACCGTGCGTGGCGGTTTGGCTTCTTCTGCTCTGGGCCAGCTTGCATGACGCGTGGGACCCAGCCCCCGCGCCGTAGGGGGAGGACCTTGGAGCGTGTTGGAGAAGACTCAGCCCACGACGGCTGGGGACGCAAGTAGGGAGAGTCGCCTTTAAAAGGAGGGTGACCCCCTTGAAAGGCGACCATGTCTTCGCGCTCCCTTATGCATCGTGTCTTTCCACCTTCCGAGCCCCCGGATGGGGGACACCCGCAATCCTTCCGCCTTGTCGTTGGAGGAACGCAACTCTGTGGGAGTCGGTACCTTTCAGCCATCGTTCGGCTTCAAGGATTTTCATCAGTCAGCCCGGCTGCATCCCCTCGCCGATGGTCACCCAAGACGGTGACCACCAGCCCCTGGGTGGGGAGAAGCAAGCCGGGCTGCGATCTTGGTCCCGCCCTCAGCTTCAAGGATGTTCATCATCCTCGCTGGGGCAGAGGTCGGGCTGAGCTGGAGCTCTACCTCCCGCGCGGGTTCGTGGGTCAGCCTCTCCTTCAGCATTCAAGGGAGAGGGCGCTCACTGGCCCTGCGAGCGGGGCGGACTTCGATAACGCGGGGCTGGCCAACGGCGGGCGTCGTCAGCTTCAGCGCGTTGGGCTCGCCGGCTTGGCTCCCGGTGCCCCTCCTGCTGCGAGGGCGGTTGTCGCGCTGTGCGCACGGGAGGACCGCCCAAGACGTCGCGCGCTGCTAGGGCGGCGTTCGTGTTCTGGGGCGGTCCTGCCTTTGCACCGGTACGGCGCCTCTGCGCGGAGGTTGGTGTTCCACTCGTCCGGGAGGATCTGAGTGGGGACCTACCGGAGGGCTGACGGCTCCTGTCGTTGGTGCCGAGGTGGGGGCGGCTCGAGAAGTCCCCGTCGCCGACGGGATCACCGCCACCATCCGCGCTTCGGGCCTCCGGCTCTTTGTACTTGTCCTCGCCCCTCGAGCGTCGGCGTGGGCGAGGGCAAGGTTGCAGCAGCGTCTGCCCTGAGGCCATCGCTGCTACAGTTCGGCCACCCGGAGCGGGGGTCGTTGTCGCTGCTGCCGGAACGGGCGACGACGAGCCACCCGTCAGTCTTCTGTTGCTCCGCAGGCCCCCCAATCGTGTGGGGTTGTTCGTACCTGCGGAGGTGGAACCGGAGTTCCATTTGTAATGGCACCTTGAATGTCGGTCTTTTGTTCATTGTGGCTGTCGGGGCCTGAACGTGTATGTATTTTTGGCGCGGAGCCGTGTTTTTCCTTATTTTTGAGCACTAAGACTCGCCTGTTGGTTGTCTGAACCGCTTCACCAAGCGTGAGTCGCCCCGTGCAAAGGTGACGAGTGAGGTATCTGTATCCCGGAGGCGTAGGAGTCCCTCGGCTCGGTCGGCCTTGCTGTCCGAGGCTTCTCTTGCTTAGTTAAAGGAACCCCTCGGCCGCCCTTCGATGAGCCAAAGCCAGGGGTAGCGGTGTCAGCACGGACAGAGGCAGAGTTGGCTCGAAAAGAAGACTTGGTCGACCGGAGCCTGGCCGGGCCGTCCGTTAGCGGGACCGACGCTGGAGTTGATCTGCCGAGGCCTCGGGCCGGGCTGATGTCTTCGGGGGACAGCTGGCCAAGGCCTCGGGGTGACCAGCCGAGCCGCCTGCTCGAGCCGGATTCTTGGAGGAGAACCCAGCGGCGATGGCCCAGGTGTGATGATGACGTCGTCCTTCAGAGTGGAGATCCTCGGACCGCGTCGCCGTCCGAGGCTAGGTCGGACCTCGCCGAAGGTGTAGTCGACGCTGAGGGTGCTGCTGCTCCCTTCAACTATCGAGATCCGAGCCTGCAGGATCGGATTATCTTGTAGCGTGTGTTTTCTGCGGCCGCCGAGGCCCAAACACGCCATCACCGTGTTATAAAGCTGCGTTTCTTTTCCTCTTGTTTTGAGTATCTGGACTTTTTCGTCGGTAACAGATTTGTCTGTGCGAGCGAGAGTTGCTTTTCACGGAAGGTGATGAGTGAGGTATCCGTATCCCGGAGGCGTAGGAATCCCTCGGCTCGGTCGGCCTTGCCGCTTACGCGCACTCTTGCCCGTCCATAGGGTTCTGTCACCGACGCAGTCGAGAAGGCCTGAAGAATTGCTTCGGCAGAGGAGCTTTCGAGCGCGAAGACTTGTTCGGTCCGCGGAATCACTTATCCGAACGCGAGTTACTTATCGCAGAAGGTGATGAGTGAGGTATCCGTATCCCGGAGGCGTAGGAGTCCCTCGGCTCGGTCATCCTTGACTGCTTATGTGTACTCCGTCGTTTTCAGGATCCACTTTCGAAGTAGTCGAAAAGCACGAAAGACATTCTGGCAGAAAGGATCTTTTTTCGAGGAAAATTTCGACACAGAGGGGGTTCCCCCCTTTTAGCCCCCGAGGGAGGGTCGGGCTTTGCCGAGGCAAGGCTGACCCTTCCTTGATGACTAAACTTTGCGTGGGAGCGAGGTATATGAACAACTTGAAAGCATCTTAAGGGTAGAAGCGACGTAGCTGTTGGATGTTCCAAGCGTTGTTGTAGACCTCGTCTTGACTGTTGGCCAGCTTGTACGTTCCGGGTTTCAGAACTTTGGCGATGACGAACGGCCCTTCCCAGGGAGGCGTGAGCTTGTGCCGCCCTCGGGCGTCCTGTCGCAGCCAAAGCACCAGGTAGCCCACCTGGAGGTCTCGGGACCGGACCCCTCGGGCATGGTAGCGTCGCAGGGACTGCTGGTATCGCGCCGAGTGTAGTAAGGCCATGTCCCGAGCCTCTTCCAGCTGGTCCAGCGAGTCTTCTCGACTAGCTTGGTTGCTTTGGTCGGCGTAGGCCCTCGTCCTCGGGGAGCCGTATTCTATGTCTGTGGGCAAGATGGCCTCGGCCCCATAGACTAGAAAGAACGGCGTGAAGCCCGTGGCTCGGCTCGGCGTTGTCCTCAGGCTCCAGACCACCGAGGGGAGTTCCTTCATCCATCGCTTGCCGAACTTGTTGAGGTCGTTGTAGATCCGAGGCTTGAGTCCTTATAGAATCATGCCGTTGGCACGCTCTACTTGCCCATTCGTCATGGGGTGAGCCACGGCGGCCCAGTCCACCCGGATGTGGTGATCCTCGCAGAAGTCCAGGAACTTTCTGCCGGTGAACTGGGTGCCGTTGTCGGTGATGATGGAGTTCGGGACCCCAAAACAATGGATGATGTTGGTGAAGAACGCCACCGCCTGTTCGGACCTGATGCTGTTTTGGGGTCGGACCTCGATCCACTTGGAGAATTTGTCGATGGCGACCAACAGGTGCGTGTAGCCCCCGGGTGCTTTCTGCAAGGGGCCGACGAGGTCCAGACCCCACATAGCAAAAGGCCAGGTGATGGGTATCGTCTGTAGAGCCTGAGCGGGCAGGTGGGTCTGCCTCGCGTAGAACTGACACCCTTCACAGGTGCGGACAATTCTAGTAGTGTCGGCCACCGTCGTCGGCCAGTAGAAACCTTGTCGGAAGGCGTTTCCAACAAGGGCTCGAGGTGCTGCGTGATGGCCACAAGCCCCCGAGTGTATCTCTTGTAGGAGCTCCTGACCTTCGACGATGGGGATGCATCGCTGGAGGATACCTGAGGGGCTGCGGTGGTAGAGCTCCTTCCCATCCCCCAGCAAGACGAACGACTTGGCGCGTCGCGCCAACCACCGAGCTTCGGCTCGGTCGAGGGGTAGCTCTCCTTGGTGGAGATATCGCAGGTACGGGGTCTGCCAGTTTCGATTAGGCGTGACCCCGCTTCGCTCCTCCTCGACGGGCAGCGCCTCACCCTCGGGGGCTGAGGGTACCTCGGGCTGAACCGAGGGTGCCTCGGGCCGAGCCGAGGGTGCCTCAGACTGAGCCGAGGGTACCTCGAGCTGGGCCGAGGGTGCCTCGGGCTCGGGCGTGTCGTCGATCTTGACGGAGGGTTGATGCAGGTCTCAGGAGAAGACGTCCGGGGGAACCGTTGTTTGCCCCGAGGCTATTTTAGCCAGCTCGTCCGCAGTCTCGTTGTAGCGCCGGGCGATGTGGTTGAGCTCGAGCCCGTAGAACTTGTCTTCCAGGCGCCGAACCTCATCGCAGTAGGCCTCCATCTTCGGGTCGCGGTAGTGGGAGTTCTTCATGACTTGGTCGATGATGAGTTGCGAGTCACCACGAGCGTCGAGGCGTCGGACCCCTAACTCGATGGCGATGCGCAACCCGTTGACCAGAGCCTCGTACTCAGCCACATTGTTGGACGCCGGGAAGTGGAGGCGTAGCAGCGTAGATGCTTTCCGAGGGGCGAGATGAAGAGCAGGCCTGCGCCTGCTCCTGTCTTCATCAGCGACCTGTCGAAGAACATGGTCCAGAGTTCCGGTTGGATCGGAACTGTTGGGAGCTGGGTGTCGACCCACTCAGCCACGAAGTCCGCCAAGACCTGGGACTTGATGGCCTTCCGAGGGGCGAACGAGATCGTTTCGCCCATAATTTCCACCGCCCACTTTGCGATTCTACCCGAGGCCTCTCGGCACTGGATGTTCTTCCCCAGGGGAAGGATGATACCACAGTTACCGGATGAGACTCGAAGTAGTGTCGCAACTTCCGCCGCGTCAGGATCACCGCGTACAGCAGCTTCTGAATTTGTGGGTAGCGGATCTTGGTCTCGGACAGTACCTCGCTGATGAAGTAGACTGGCCTCTGGACGGGCAATGCATGCCCCTCTTCTCGTCTCTCAACCACAATCGCGGCACTAACCACCTGAGTGGTCGCGGCGACGTAGATCAAGAGGGCTTCTCCGGCATCGGGAGGCACCAAGATGGGCGCGTTGGTGAGGAGCGCCTTCAGGTTTCCGAGGGCTTCCTCGGCCTCAGGGGTCAAAGTGAAGCACTCGGCCTTCCTTAAGAGGCGGTACAGAGGCAGGCCTCTTTCGCCGAGGCGTGAGATGAAGCGGCTCAGAGCCGCAAGACATCCTATGACTCTCTGTATGCCTTTCAAGTCCTTGATGGGCCCCATGCTGGTGATGGCCGCGATCTTCTCCGGGTTGGCCTCGATGCCTCGCTCGGAGACAATGAACCCCAAGAGCATGCCTCGGGGAACCCCAAAGACACACTTCTCGGGATTAAGCTTCACACCTTTTGCCTTGAGACATCGGAATGTCACTTCAAGGTTGGAAAGGAGGCCGGAGGCTTTCCTCGTCTTGACTACGATGTCATCGACGTAGGCCTCGACCGTCCGGCCAATGTGTTCGCCGAACACATGGTTCATGCACCGCTGGTACGTCGCACCCGCATTCCTCAAGCCGAACGGCATGGTGACATAGCAGTACATGCCGAAGGGTGTGATGAAAGAAGTCGCAAGCTGGTCGGACTCTTTCATCCTGATTTGGTGATACCCTGAGTAGGCATCGAGGAAAGACAGGGTTTCGCACCCAGCAGTGGAATCCACGATTTGATCGATGCGAGGCAGAGGGTAGGGAACCTTCGGACATGCTTTGTTTAGACCAGTGTAGTCTACACACATCCGCCATTTCCCTCCTTTCTTTCTCACAAGCACAGGGTTGGCTAGCCATTCAGGATGGAATACCTCTTTGATGAACCCTGCCGCCATTAGCTTGTGGATCTCCTCGCCTATGGCTCTGTGCTTTTCTTCGTCGAATCGGCGCAGAGGCTGCTTGACGGGTCGGGCTCCAGCTCGGATATCCAGCGAGTGCTCGGCGACATCCCTCGGTATGCCAGGCATGTTCGAGGGACTCCACGCGAAAACGTCGGCGTTTGTGCAGAGAAAGTCGACGAGCACTGCTTCCTATTTGGGATCGAGCTCGGAGCCGATCTGGATCTGCTTGGAAGCGTCGCTGCTGGGGTTGAGGGTGACGGACTTAACCGTCTCCGCTGGCTCGAAGTTGCCGGCGTGGCGCTTCACGTCTGGCACCTCCTTAGAGAGGCTCTCCAGGTCGGCGATGAGGGCCTCGGACTCGGCGAGGGCCTCGGCGTACTCCACGCACTCGACGTCGCATTCGAACGCGTGTAGGTACGTGGGGCCGACGGTGATGACCCCGTTGGGGCCCGGCATCTTGAGCTTGAGGTAGGTGTAGTTGGGGACGGCCATGAACTTCGCGTAGCATGGCCTCCCCAATACTGCGTGGTAGGTTCCTCGGAACCCGACCACCTCGAATGTGAGGGTCTCCCTTCGGAAGTTGGAGGGTGTTCCGAAGCAGACGGGAAGGTCGAGTTGTCAAAGGGGCTGGACGCGCTTCCCAGGGATGATCCCGTGGAAAGGCGCAGCGCCTGCCCGGACCGAGGACAGATCAACACGCAGGAGCCCGAGGGTCTCGGCATAGATGATGTTGAGGCTGCTGCCTCCGTCCATGAGGACCTTGGTGAGCCTGACGTCGCCGATGATGGGGTCGACAACGAGCGGGTATTTCCCCGGGCTCGGCACGTGGTCGGGGTGGTCGGCTTGGTCGAAGGTGATGGGCTTGTCGGACCAGTCTAGGTAGACTGGTGCCGCCACCTTTACCGAACAGACCTCCCGACGCTCTTGCTTGCGGTGCCGAGCCGAGGCGTTCGCCGCTTGCCCACCGTAGATCATGAAGCAGTCGCGGACCTCGGGGAACTCTCCTGCCTGGTGATCTTCCTTCTTGTCGTCGTCGCGATCCCTGCCACCCTCCGCGGGTGGCCCGGCCCTGTGGAAGTGGCGCCGAAGCATAGCGCACTCCTCAAGGGTGTGCTTGATGGGCCCCTGATGATAGGGGCACGACTCCTTGAGCATCTTGTCGAAGAGGTTGGCACCTCCGGGGGGTTTCCGAGGGTTCTTGTGCTCGGTGGCGGCGACAAGGTCCGCGTCGGCGGCGTCGCGTTTCGTTTGCGACTTCTTCTTGCCTTTCTTCTTGGCACCGCGCTGAGTTGACGCCTCGGGGGCATCTTCCGGTGGGCGGCCCTGGGCTGCTTGTCCTTCAGGAAGATAGCCTCAACCGCCTCCTGGCCAGAGGCGAACTTGGTGGCGATGTCCATCAGCTCGCTCGCCCTGGTGGGGGTCTTGCGACCCAGCTTGCTCACCAGGTCGCGGCAAGTGGTGCCGGCGAGGAACGCGCCGATGACATCTGAATCGGTGATGTTGGGCAGCTCGGTGCGCTGCTTCGAGAATCCCTGGATGTAGTCCCGGAGATATTCTCCCGGCTGCTGTCAGCAGCTTCGGAGGTCCTAGGAGTTTCCAGGGCGCACGTACGTGCCCGGGAAATTGCCGGCGAAGGCTTGGACCAGGTCGTCCCAGTTGGAGATCTGCCCCGGAGGCAGGTGCTCCAACTAGGCGCGAGCGGTGTCGGAGAGGATCAGGGGGAGGTTGCGGATGATGAGGTTGTCATCGTCCGTTCCACCCAGTTGGCAGGCCAGCCGGTAGTCTGCGAGCCACAGTTCTGGTCTCGTCTCCCCCGAGTACTTTGTGATAGTAGTCGGGGTTCGGAACCGGGTCGGGAACGGCGCCCGTCGTATGGCGCGGCTGAAAGCCTGCGAACCGGGTGGTTCGGGCGAGGGACTCCGATCCTCCCCGCTGTCGTAGCGTCCCCCACACCTGGGGTGTTAGCCTCGGCGCACCCTTTCATCGAGGTGGGCCCGACGGTTGCGGTGATGGTGCTCGTTGCCGAGGCGACCCGGGGCCGCAGGCGCTGTGTCGCGCGTGCGCCCGGTGTGGGCTGAAGCTTCCCGCATGAATCAGGAAGTCGCGGCGCGATGTTCCGAGGGGTACCCCTGCCTTCGGGAGGCGGAGCTCTCGGCCCGTCGGACCGCGGCACCCTTCAGGAGATTCTTGAGCTCTCCCTGGATTCGCCGCCCCTCGGTGGTTGATGGCTCCGACATAGCGCGGAGAAGCATTGCCGCTGCAGCCAGGTTCTGGCCGACTCCACTGGAAGCGGGTGGCGGCCTCACCCTGACATCGTCGGCGATGCGGTGCTGGATACCCTGGGGTAGATGGCGCACTTCTCCGGCCGGAGGTTGGCCCGCCCATTCCTGCCCGATGTCCCGGCGGATCGGCTCAAGTGTTCCTGCTCCCTCATCGAGCCTGGCCTGCACCCCGCGGATTTGCTCGAGCTGTGGGTCATGACCCCCCGCCTGAACGGGGACCACAGCTAGCTCCCGTAGGATGTCAACGCGAGGCATAGGCCTAGGGAGATCACCGTTCTCCGGCATACCAAGATGGTTGCCTTCGGAGGGACCCCCTAGATCGACGTGGAAACATTCACGACTTGGGCCGCAGTCCTCGTCGCCGAGGCTGCGGCTACCGTCGGAACAGTCGGAAAGGCAGTAGTCGCATGCGGTCATGAAGTCCCGCATGGCACTGGGGTTACCAAGTCCGGAGAAATCCCAACAGAAGTCGGACACGTCATCTTCCTCGGACCCCGAGGGCCCGTAGGTCGAGACGTCCGTCAGCCGGTCCCAGGGTGACCGCATACAAAACCCCAGAGGGTTTGGACTCACCTCTACGAGAGCGTCCGCCAAAGCGAAGTCGCTTGGCGGGTCGAGGCTGAATCCAAAGGGCGTGAGATGGGAATCGGTGGGTACCTCTTGGTCGACGGGCGGTGACGAAGTAACGTCAGGGACTGACTACACCGTCGTCTCAGGTACGAGGGTGACGCCCAGCAAGCCTTTCGCGAGCGTGCTGGCGTCATCCGTTTGCTTGGAATTGGCGTGTTGCTGGGAGACGGCGCTCGTCTTCGTCTCAAACGCGAGGTCGATGCCCGACGTGCCCCCCGTTGGGGCGCCAGCGCCGTCGACTCGCTCGACAGCCGACGAGGTGCCGCCTCCTGCTTGGCCTTGGTTGCCCCGCCTCCTCCTCCGTCGGCGGGGGAGAGGGCGGGGTGAGCTCGAATGTTGTTCTTCCACCACGCGGGGGAGAGGTCGTCGATTCCGCCACCGGCGGGCGGGCTGTCGGCCGCCATTGTCGCTGTCGCACGGCGGGGGAAGGAGTATCATGTCGTAGCTGCCGTCGAGGGACATGAACTCAAGACTCCCGAAACGGAGCACCGTCCCGGGCTGGAAAGGTTGCTGGAGACTGCCCATCTGGAGCTTGACGGGAAGTTGTTCGTCAACACGCAGTAGGCCCCTACCTGGCGCGCCAACTTTCGGCGTTTCGAGACCGGGGGTCCCTGGGCCGACGAGTGAAATGTCGCCGCGTGCCCCAGCCCAGATGGGTCGGCGCGAGACGGAGCGCGAAGGGGGAAAAAGGCAGTCGGAGCCAGAGAGAGGTGGAAATCCCGCGGCCTTCGTGTTTGTCCCGCACCCAGGTCGGGTGCGCTTGCAGTAGGGGTTTACAAGCGTCCACGCGGGAGGGGAGCGAGCGGCCTCACGCGAGCGCCTGTCCCGTCCTCTTCCCTGCGCAGTCAACTCTTTCTAAGAGGGCCCTGGTCCTCCCTTTTATAGGCGCAAGGAAAGGATCCAGGTGTAAAGTGGGGGGGGTGTAGCAGAGTGCTAACGTGTCTAGAGGAGAGCTAGCGCCCTAAGTACATGCCATCGTGGCAGCCGGAGAGGTTTTGGCACCCGGTTCGTGTGGTGTCGTGATTGTCGGAGGAGCGCTGGAGCCTGGCGGAAGGACAACTGTCGGGGTTGTCGAGTCCTTGCTGACGTCCTCTTGCTTCCGTAAGGGGGCTGAGAGCCGCCGTCGTCATAGAGCGTGCGGTGCGCCATCATTACTTGTCTGGCGGAGCGAGCCAGATAGGACGCTGGTCTTGTTCCCCGTAGCCTGAGTCAGCTTGGGGTAGGGTAATGATGGTGCCTCCTGTTGACGCGGTCGGTCCGTGCCCTAGGTTGGGCGATGTGGAGGCTCCTCCGAGGTCGAGGTCGAGTCTGTCTTCCGAGGCCGAGGTCGAGTTCGAGCCCCTGGGTCGGGCGAGGCGGAGACCGTCGGCGGAGGCCAGGGCTGAGTCCGAGCCCTGGGGTCGGGCGAAGCGGAGTTCGTCGTCTTCAGGGGCTGAGCCCGAGTCCGAGCCCTGGGGTCGGGCGGAGCGGAGTTCGTCGTCTTCCGGGGCTGAGCCCGAGTCCGAGCCCTGGGTCGGGCGGAGCGGAGTTCGCCGTCTTTCGGGGCCGAGCCCGAGTCCGAGCCCTTGGTCGGGCGTAGCAGAGTTCGCCGTCTTCCGGGGCTGAGCCCGAGTCCGAGCCCTGGGTCGGGCGGAGCAGAGTTCGCCGTCTTCCGGGGCTGAGCCCGAGTCCGAGCCCTGGGTCGGGCGGAGCGGAGTTTCCTATGGCGCCCGAGGCCGGGCCTGGCTGCCTGTCAGCCTCACTCTGTCGAGTGGCATAGCAGTCGGAGCGGCGCAGGCGGCGCTGTCCTTCTGTCAGGCCGGTCAGTGGAGCGGCGAAGTGACTGTGGTCACTTCGGCTCTGTCGACTGGAGGACGTGCGTCAGGATAAAGGTGTCAGGCCACCTTTGCATTAAATGCCCCTGCGATTTGGTCGGTTAGCGTGGCGATTTGGCCAGGGTTGCTTCTTGGCGAAGACTGGGCCTCGGGCGAGCCGGAAGTATGTTCGTCGCTGGAGGGGGGCCTCGGGCGAGACGTAGATCCTCCGGGGTCGGCTGCCCTTGCCCGAGGCTGGGCTCGGGCGAGGCGTGATCGAGTCCCTCGAATGGACCGATCCCTGACTTAGTCGCACCCATCAGGCCTTTGCAGCTTTGTGCTGATGGGGGTTACCAGCTGAGAATTAGGAGTCTTGAGGGTACCCCTAATTATGGTCCCCGACAGGACGGTCCAGCGATGGCGCATGTTCATCTTCTTCTTCATAGGAATCTAGATTTTGCCCCTCGAAGAGAGATCTTAGGGTGATCAGGACCGACAGGGCACCCGGGATGTCTCCAGACGACATAGATTTACCGAGGAATCAAGAAATCAAGTCGAGAAAGAGTATCTTGAATGAAGTGGATCTTGCCCACCGGGAATGGTAACATCCCAGGGTTGTTTCGGGGGTCGGCCTTACCACCCAAAGACGAATCTAGATAGGTTGGTTCTATTGAAAAATGTGTTCGGGGTTCTCCATCGGTCGTACCCTTTATATTTATAGGGGATAAGGTTTAAACATGTTTCTAGACAAGATCCAACAGATCCCCACAGATAAGTTAAAATAACCATGCATGGAATAAGTCACTACAGTAAACGCAGAAACGTCCGACGGCCAAAGCCGTCGGACATAAGGAATAAACCGTCGGAAATAGATTATTTCCGACGGTCAAGCCTTATCTCCGACGGCTTAAAGCCGTCGGAGATAACTCGTCGGAAATAGCGCTATGTCCGACGGCTGCCGTCGGACATAAGTTATCTCCGACGGCTGCCTATGCCCGTCGGAGATAACAAATCCCAACCGTTTTACCGGTCGGGATGTGGGTCCCACTGAATTAAGTCCGACGGCTCCCGCTAGGCCGTCGGAGATAAGCATTGCTTATGTCCGACGGTAGTTAATGCCGTCGGAAATAACAAAAGAGTTATGTCCGACGGCTACCATTAAGCCGTCGGACATAACAAATTACAGAATTTACACAAAATTCTGTTTTTTAAAAAATCTGACATTTACAAAACAAAAACAGATTCATGCACATATACAAATTCACATTCACAATCACAAATACACACATTCTAATAAGTATTCACAATCACAAATAGTCTCACATAAATATTAACATTCACAAATTTAACATCAACATATAGGTTCGACGGTTGTTGCAAACTGAAATTGTGTCTCACAAACAAGTGTTGCAAAGTGTTTCATAAAAAAACATCACGACACATCAATCATATCCATCGTCTGGATGGTTCGAGTAGCCACCTCCTCCGGCTGGACTCTGCGTGTTGAAAATGGTGTTCACCCACGAATTTGTTGTGTCGTCCTGACCAGACCCATCTCTAGGTGCGGCAACTGAAGCGGGTGGTGTCTGAAATCCCTATAACACAAGCACATGAAATAGTAACCACTCAGTTGTTCATTTAAACACATAAGACATTTATGAACATGTCACACATGCATATGTGTACATACCATAGGGAATTGTGACGGAGGCGGAGGCGGAGGTGGAGGCGCCAACATTGGCATTGGCAGTGCAAAGTCCGGAGGCGGCATCCCATATGTCGGCATCGGGACGCCCGCTTGTTGGGCTAGTTGCTACAAATTATATACAAGTCATTGTTGAACAAACAAGATACACATCAAGTGTTTTGCAAAATAAGCTACAAAATGTTACTTCAACTTACCGAGAGAAGAGCTTGATTTTGGGCCTAGAGGCTTGCATAATACTCGTCCCTCTTCTTCTGGTACTCGGCTTGTTGTCTCTGGTATTCAGATTGTTGCCTCTGGTACTCCAATTGTTCCCTCAAGACTGATTGATGGTACTCTGCCTGTTGACGCAACACTGCAAGCTCTATCTCATGGGCTGCTGATCGTGAACGGGACGACTGTGAAGACGACGATGTGGATTGTCGTCCACGGCGTCTCAGCTCTCTGGAATCAATCGTAGAATCAAAAATACCCAACCTACAAGAGTGAACCATGCACTTAGTATAGTAACTCATGGCTCAGTTGAATCGCAAGCATATGATGACAATTTTGAAAACCAAATCAAATAATCTCACCGTCCATGGGCTTGTCCTCCTGCGCTAGCATAGGCTGCCTGAGGGTCGATTGGCTGGCTCCTCCAATCGTACTCCTCCCCATGGCGTTGAACCATCTCCTGCCCATACGAAGCCTGGAGGCAAACAATATCAAATATAAGTGCATAACCCCTATGCCCTTGCAAACAATATCAACACACATAATAGAGTAACAATATCAACTCACTAGACGGTCGGTGGCCGTCTGAGTGCATAACACATCAGGATTCTGAGGATCAGAACCCCTATGCCCTTGCATATACACCTCCACATCCGTGGGCGTACGGCCGGATTTGACTTCCTGTACATAAAAGTTATAATGACACATTTCTATGTGATTCAAAGTTACGACAAACTGTGACTTACCATTCGCTTAGCCAAGCGCACATGACCATCACCGCCGTAGTTGTGGAACGACTCAGTCCCACGGTTTCCCCTGTTCCTTTCGGAAATGGCACGAAAGTCAGGGGAAGCCCACCATCTGCACAATGCCCGATAACCGTCTGATCGGGTGGCCATCCACGGCACCGACACCTACATGAAATTTTTTAAATAAAGCAAGCAAATACATGGCTTTGTGCGATATGAGAGGCAACAACCTGTTTACCTCTAGGTATTGCTCCTCCGTCAAGTAAATTGATGACCACTCGGCCTTTGTATTTGGCATCGGTCGATCATCAGCATTTGCTCTGTACCATGCCTTTATAGCCTGAATTCGTGCATAGTACATTGCATCTGCAACGACATCGTTCGCGTTAAACTCAAACACGTAACGAGCGTTCATATCATATGATCCATCGTCCGGCAACTTGTACCGTTTCTGCAAAAACCATAGTGTTATCACAAAATTGCTAATTAAGGATACTCACTTAGCTTAGCGGGCGTGGAGAGCCGGCCGGCGACGGGCGCACGTGGCCGTTGGCCGGAGCACGGGGCGGCGGCGACCGACGAACGGGGCGACGGCGGCGGCGGCCGGAGCACGGGGCGGAGCTCGGGACGGTGGCCGGAGCACGGGCGGCGGCGGTGGGAGCACGGGCGGCGGAGCACGGGCGGCGACGACGACGGCGTGGCGTGGCGACGGCGTGGCGGGCGGCGGAGCACGGGCGGCGACGGCGTGGCGGCGACCGAGCGGACGGTGGCGGCTGAAACCGACGCGGTGAAATGAAAGCCGCGCGGGTCGGACCCGCGCATTAAAAAGGCTTATGTCCGACGGCTAGGTATAGGGCCGTCGGACATAAGGTTATGTCCGACGGCCTCCTATAGGGCCGTCGGACATAAGCGCAGGCCGTCGGACATGAGGGCTATTTCCGAGAGCCGGTTGCGGCCGTCGGACCTAACCTTATGTCCGACGGTCCTGTAGGAGGCCGTCGGAGGTAAGGGGGCCGTCTGACGTTTCTCCGTTTACTGTAGTGAGTACTCTCGTCCGTGTTGATCTGGTCCCGAGAGGGAGGACTGTTCGGGCCATAAGGCCGGACTGTCTGTCATGCTTTGGTGCCAAACATGATGCTTAACGGAAGGTTCTTCTTCCCTGCGTTGGGCGGTCTCGCTATGCCATTGGTGCAACCTCTGAAGCGACCATCTCTACGCAAGTTAGTCCATTATTTGGTTGTTTTTTGCAAGTTTTTTTTCAAGTCCGCGTACAGTATCGGTACCACTAGTTGTATTCCTCTTCAGTCTCCTGATCGATATCAATGACACCAATTGGTTTGCATTGTCATCTTCGCAGCTAGGGTGCTTGTGGTAATCCGAATTACATTTCTAGCCTTCTTAAGATTTTCACTTCTCTTTTTGACACATCAGTTATTATCAAGATGAAAATGGGCTTCCATTCTTTTTGTTCAGGCCAGAGGCTCACTTTACGGTGCTCTTGGTGGCTCTCTTCTTGCATACCGCATTGCAGATTTTCTAGGTGGACTAAAAAAACTAATTTATTTCTAAAATGGTCCCAAATATTATTTAACAAAACAAATTCAGGGATGTATACATGAAACGTGTACCACGTATGTCCTGTTTGTTTAAGCTTTTTTCAGTTTCTAGACACCCAAAAGCTGATGTGAACTAACAAACGCTCTAGAGTCTATCTCTATAAGAATCATTTCGGTAAAAATCGTCTAAAATCAATACAGAATCGGTCGAGTCGTCACGATAGTAGGAATCCAATGTTTTATAGATCCTGAACCCTTTGAACCATTTTATCTTTCTCCATATCTAATTCCACGATATTTAGATTCATATCACAACAAGATTCTTAGAAAAACTGGTTAGAAAAAAGCATAAGAAGCCTCGATTTCGTCGTAATCTGAAAGCCCAAAAGTCTCGATTGCATCTAAAGTCTTGGTGCACACCAGTCCTTCCAGGCATTGGCAATTCGTTGGACTCGCGAGCTGGTTGCCGGCTGGCACGCGCTGCACGCATGCAGAGAGGGCGTCAAACGCGACCTGCCGCTGCCGGAGCACGACGGTGACCTCCACCTCTTTTTTTTTTCTTTTTTTTTGTCAGGGCCCAGAACGTAACTGCGTGAGCGTGACGGAGAGAAGAGGATCAGCCAGCGTGACGTGTGGGTCTTGACAGCCTGAATCAGTGCGTTGCGTTGTATGCATGTGGGCGGGGACGCCGTTGTGCCACGTCTCTCTAGCTCTCTTTGAACGTACTGTGCGTATGATGCTGAGAGGACGTACGTAGATCTTATGGGTGATCATTTATCAAGCAACATGGAGTGTTAGCGACCACACTCACTACACGCAGACGAAGAAACCCCCCCCTAGAGACACATGTGCCGCCACGGCGTGATTTTGGACTGGTCGACACTAGCTAACCGTGGCTGTCAATGCAAGTCGATGGCGCGACAGCTAATAAGCGAATTCCAGATCCACAGGGACGATCGATAGAATTTATTGTGCTCCGATTATGCGCCGTCGTTGGCTCGTGATGTATGTATCATATACTAGTATATGCTACTGCATTTTTTTTGTTTGTTGTTCGATAAAAGCCACGGAAAGTTAAGGGAGTCATCCATTCCATGCATCCTTTGGAAAGTCAAGGGAGTCATCCATTTTTTCAGTGTCTATAAATGTCATGTCAAGCAAGATAGCTACAGCTTCGCCTTTGGTACTTCTCCGGGAATAGGCATCCTACTATAGACTAATAGGACATGTATATTAGAAAGACACCAAAATAGTTGTTCAAGCAAAAGAGGACTAAAAGAATTATATAATGGAGTGTTAATAAATATAGTATATTAATAAGTACAGAAATGAATGTGTTTGTAGAGCATCATATCGATATAATATACAATGTATTCGTATAAGTAAAGTACATGCATTTGTTACTGCTTGAGTTAGGAGCCGAGCGGTGCCACCACACCGGGACTCCAAAAGTCAGAGGGCCCATCTATATACAGCCTATATATTAGCATATGGTTTGGCCCAAAAATCTATTAATCAGGTATGCAATCAATGGATTATGCTTTAGTGCCTTCTCCTTGACCGCTCAACGTTTCCAGCCTCCAAACGAGTAGTTCACACGCACATGCGTCAGGCACCTAGTGACCGCTCCCGAGTCACGAACTGTTGGCCTTCGCCCTCCACTTCGCAAACACTCAGATAAGCAAACCGATTGTCGCGTAACCCTAGACCTATATTCCAAACTACTCCTTAAATACTACTAGTCGTTACCCGTGCATTGCGACCGCTTACAACAATACCCACGTAAACTATCTATCAAAAAAAAAATTCAAGATTTTTTATTGATTGTCTCCGCTCTCTGTATAATATATTTTTTGATTTGGCTAACTTATGTTATTGTTTACTCCATACAAATATGTCTTGTTACAACACGACCAATGAAGTGAGCGATTAGAAGAGAGTTCACAACGATTGACTGAATGAACAGAGATTATAAAATGACATAATTCCATCATACAAAGACCAAATAAGAGAAAGTTTGTGAAATCAAGTTTATAAAATAAGTCCCATGAAGTCAAATTTATAAAAAAGATAGATCAAAATATGGAGTGATTCCTAAAGTCAGGCATCAATAAAAATTGGATGCGCTCCATATAAATTACGCTACTTCGTAGCAATTACTACGTTTAAAACCAACAAATAACCTTTCATTTTGCTGTTAGTATGACAAATCATTGCTGCTCCATCCAATTAAGCAACCTCAAACACCATATAGTCCATTACGCCAATGTGGTCTCAGAAACGACCTAATGCTTGTAAGAGCAAAGAATGCCGTGCCGTGCTTGGGCTGTAGCCTCGACCCGTAGTGCTGGCCCGGCCCGACACGATTTTTTTTATTTTACAAAAAACGTATATACCTATATACAATTTATATTAAATATTAAAAACATCCTACCGTGATGTTCTACTGGTTAGACAGTGTTCGAATCCCACCTCCTACACCGTTTATTAACATTTTATGCTGATTTAATTAAATGGATCGACGGACTAACGGGTTGGCCCGACACAGTTAGCAGGCCGGCATGACGTGCCGGGCTGACCCGACACAGTTAGCAGGCCGGCATGACGTGCCTGTGCCATAGTTGTGGCCCATGTCGGGCGTCGTTACGCTGATTTAATTAAATAGATCGACGGGCTAACGGGCTGACCCGACACAGTTAGCAGACCGGCATGACGTGCCTGTGCCATAGTTGTGGCCCATGTCGGGCGTCGTTACGCTGATTTAATTAAATGGATCGATGGGCTAACGGACTGACCCGACACAGTTAGCAGGCCGGCATGACGTGTCTGTGCCATAGTTGTGGCCCGCGTGCATCTAGCCCGTGTCGGGCGTCGTTTGACATCTATAGCATGCAACAGATTAATTTGAAATAACTGTGAGGGGTTATTTGTAAAACAATGACGCATGACGACCGTTGAAACTGATGCTTTAAGTATAGTATAGAATTGAATGTTCTTGTGTTTCTGATTGTATCAAATTCGATTTGACTTTAAGGACATCATCCTAATATTTTTATTTCTTATCGAATCCTGTTGGCTATTTGAGGTCACTAATGTATCAAGAAAGATTAAATGGTTTGACCTTTCACAACCTTGTGCATTGAGAAGTAGTTGTTGGATGATATTGATACTGACTCCATCACTTTGCATCTAGGAGTGTTAAAAGAAACTTTTAAATGATCTTCGTATTATAATTTTGCTGGTAACTTTCATGATGTATTATAGTTGCAACTGTGTATAATCTTAATATGTTTATTGTCAATGTGGCCTCTATTTTTGTCCCGCCCCAGGCCTCTGTGTTTGGTTGTGGACAACCGAGGACATACAGGACAGAAATGTCTCTTAGCGTCCTCTTTCGTCGCTCTAATTTTAAGGGACAACTAGAGGCAACAATGTGATAGTCATGTCCCAACCACACATCTTGAACCAAACAACCTTATTTAAGGTATCGTCCTATCCTATCCCGTTCTGTCATTACAACCAAACATACCCTAAGTTCTCAGGGCCGGCCCTGGTTAAGAAACAGTGACGTCTTTTCAAAGAGAGACGACTCCACAAATTTTTAAGTACCTTTTTAGACACCTCAAGAGACTCTATATTAAACATCATATTGTACATGCTCTTACAAAATCTGCAGCTGTACGTTACCCGATAAAATCCAACGACGCAGAGTTAATTCTAGGATTTTGTTCCACTGTGCGCAGAATACGAGGCACAGAATGAATGAGTTGTGTTTGGATTCCTAGTGTATTTTGAATATCAGATTTTCAATATCTAGTGTGAACCAAACACAGGCATGGTGGTGGGATTTCGGTTCACGGACGTCCAGTGAAGCTGAATAAACATGCAATGGCGGGGGTTAGGAATCAGAAGCTGAACCCGCGAAATTTTAGAAGACGAAGACAACAAAGTTTGTCGAGGTGGGGCAGGATAGTTACAGAGGGTGGTTCTGAAGATTGTGCTTGGAATACTATGGCCATGTCCGTAGGGATGAAAGTAGGATGGAAAAATCCTGAACTGACCTCTATCGTATAATTGATTCTGTTATTTTCCTCGACCGCTTTCGAACCCGATTAAACAACGAAAACGGGATGTAAAAACGGTAGAACTACTTTTCCGACCATAACAGAAAACAGGCAAAAGTCTGACGGATAGCTTATGTTCGATGCTGGTGCCGTCGGACATTAGCTTATTTTCTAGGGCCTTCAGCAGTCGTAAGACATAAACTTATGTCCAACGACGGTTAGACCAGGCCATCGGACATAATCTTATATACGACGGCCTAACCCTGACAGCTGTCAGAAGTGACTAGATATATAGAACAACGTGTCCACACCGTTCCATTCTATCTGCTCGCTCAAACTCACGCCCCCCGAGACACATGGATATGCTCGTGCTCGCTTCGCCGCCCGTGACCCCACCCGTCGTCGTCCGCCTCGACGCCGACTACCTCGCCCGTAGCCGGCTGCCCCGGGATCGCCCGACGTTGGCCACCCTATCCTCGCCCGTGGCCTCACTCGACACCGACAGCCCCCGACCCCACCCGCCAATGACCGCATCGACGTCGACTACCCCGCCTGCGGTCGGCTGCCCCGGGACCGCCCGATGCTGGCCGCCCTATCCCCACCCATGGCCTCACTCGACACTGACCGCCCCTGACCCCACCTGCCAACGGCCACCTCAACGCCAGCCGCCCCGGCCCCACCGGCGGTCACCTGCCCCCGCACCACCCGATGATGGCTGCCCTATCCCCACCTGTGGCCTCACTCGACATCGGCCGCCCGGCCCCACCCGACGTCGGCCGCCTCGTCCTTGCCCACAGCCCCGTCTGCCACCGGCTTCCTGTAAGTTCATTGGGCAATGCTCTTTCCTCCCTATTGTTCTTATGACCAACGAAGTCAAACATGGTATGCTCATTATACATTGCATGCAGTAGGATTTCATTGAAATGCAACATAAATAAAGCTCGACTGAATTGTGTCAAGCATCTAATTAAGGTAATAAACATTTCTTACATTGATTCAAATTACATGGAATTTGTCTAGGGAATGAAACACTAGTGTCCACCAAGGTCTTTGTAATTTTTAAAATAAACTCTTGCATTTTTTGAGGCATAAATGAAATTTTTTGTATCAGGCTGGTGCTGATGTGATTAAGGGCATTGATAAGTTTACCCCGTTAACACTTGTTGCATACTGCATACGAGGGATTAACAGATTTTTACGAGTGTTTACTCGAGGTTGGTGCTGATCCTAATGTTCCCGATGATGTAAGTTTTAGTGTTTAATTTTTAGTTTCTTGTTAGATTACATATGAAGACATGTGCATGGATCTTAAGTTTGTTCTAGATACAGTAGTAAGCTAGCTTAAGGATAGGGGAAATGGTATGCTATTGTTTATTGTTATTTTGGATTTTAATCAGATGTTTATTGTGTATCTACTCTTTCTTTCTTTTTTGTTTACTGCAATATATTTCTTTATTTTTAGCCTGTAGGGTTAATCTCTAGTTAATGTCAGTCAGGGTTTTAGGTTTAATGTTTAAAGTACTTGGTAAACATTAACTTTTATTCTACACTTCCGTTTCCTTTTAAATCACATAATCACATATAGCATTTATTGAAAGCAGCATTTAGTCCATGTTTTATTAATAGTTTGACTATGGCATGCTCTATTGTTGACATATCATATCTAATTGAAAATTATTTCTTATGCTCATGCTCACTGCCTATGTTTTGCACTGTAGTTATTTTTTGAGTACTTTTTGCCTCAAGTGCCGCATGAAAACTCGACCATATAGTGGAACAACTTATTTATGTCTAGCGTAACGACTGATGAACTACGAATTGATGCTACCTAACTAAATGTGACCATTTCTTTGTTTGAAGGCTTGACCACAACCTCAAGATATCAGAAAAGAGAACTAAATCTAAAATAAAGATACGTAATATATGGAACTATGTGAAAGTGGATCAACACCGTTCGATGTGTAAATGTGTGGAACTACGTGATATATGAATGAGATATGTAATATATGGAACTATGTGAATGAATTTCGTTTGTGGTTGTAAATGTCGCTTTGTTGATTCAAATGTAAATTGATTTGTATGCGGATTTAGAACTATTATGATGTGTATAAATTGTGATATGTTTTGGATTGCGGGAATAAGCAAAAACCAGGAAAAAATTTGACATCCCTGCTATTATTTATTTTCGACCGCTAGCTTATTTTCGACGGACTCCTTAGTAGCCATCAAAATTAACTATGTTATTTCCAACGGCATGCTTAGTAGCCCTCGAAAATAAGTATGTGGGGCCTATTGTACGTCGTCAGGACCGTTCACCAGTTTTAACGCCGATGGTCACTAATGACCGTTGGACGTTAGCTATTTCCGACGTCGACCATCGGAAATAAGCTTATTTCCAGTCGTTTATAACCGACGGGCTCATGCCGTCGAAAATAAAGCCTAAGCCATCTGAAATAACCTATGTCCGACGATATAAGTCTTATTTCCGACGACATAAACCGTCGAAAAATTATCTTTTTACTATTGTGCACCGTTTAGTTGGGTTCCTGTTTTTAAATCGGGATGATCCTGTATTTTGCAATTCGGGAATAGGCCAGCCCAGCCCAGGATTTTGCTGTTTTTATGGTTTTACCATATTTCGCAACACGTAACACCGTGTCCAGTAGTTCACCTATATGGTCACATAAAACACTATTTTACATTGTTTGCGCTGTAGATTGTACTATTCACATAGTAGAGTTTGAATATAGACATGAGAATAGGTAAGCTGGTGGAAATAGCTAAGTGCTTTTCCTTCACCATTTCCTATTCTCCTGTATGTGCTCGTCATTCCGAGCTACGGTGCTCGTCTAGCGCTGCGTACGCGTCAGCAGGTAGCAGTAGGGTTGGGAGAAAAGCTCGAGCTCAACGAGTTGGCTCAGGCTAGCAATGACTCGGCTTGTACCGACTCGACACTCAGAACAAGCCCGAGCCGAACCTGTTTTTGTGACTCGTGAAAAGAGCGAGGCATCATGGCTCGGCTCGCTGTAGTTCGCGAGCTAGCTCGTGACTCGATCCAACAACAATTTTTCATATAAAATCCTAATTAGCATATAATATTAGTACCGAGTAGACAATTAATTTATGTTATTTGACATTAGTATACAAAATTAATCTATTTTCTTTATTATATTAGTGATATATTTATTTTTACTAAATTAAAATATTTTATTTAAAATGTTTTTAAGATTTTATATTATGACTAGGTTTGCCCGTGCGTTGCGACGGGAGTAAAAAAATTGTATGAAACATAGATACGGAACGACAAACATCACTATGATATGCAAAATCCGTGTGGCGAACATTATCAATATCGCACAAATTATTCCTATTATTGCTAGAGCATCGCCAGAGATGCCCTCGGGCGAGTCCGGCCCAAGGTTGGCCTCAGACGAGTCGTGACCGCGTCTTCGGCCCAGGGCTGGCCTCAAGAGAGTCGTGACTGCGTATCCCACCCAAGGTTGGCCTCGAGCAAGTGGTGATTGTGTCTCCTGCACGGGTATGATCTCGTGCAAGTCGTGACTGCATCTCCCGCACGGGGATGACCTCGGGTGATTCGTGACTATGTCTCCCTTCGGAAGTTGGCCTTAGGCGAGTGGTGACGGTGTCTCTGGGCCGGGTATGGCCTCGGACGAGTCGTAACTGCGTCTCCCGCTCGGGGATGGCCTTGGGTGATACGTGACTGTCTCTCACGCCCGGGCTTGCCTCGGGCGAGTTATTACTATGTCTCCCACCCGGGGTTGGCCTCGGGCGAGTCATGACGGCGTCTCCCGCCCAGGGATGGCCTCGAGCGAGTCATGACTGCCTCTCTTGCCCGGGGAAGATCTTGGGAGAGTCGTGACTGCCTCTCCCTCCTGAGGTTGGCCTCGGATGAGTCGTGACTGGCCCTCCCACCCAACAATGACCTCGGGCGAGTCGTGGCTATGTCTCGCAATCGGTGTTGGCCTCGGGCGAGTTGTGATTGTGTCTCCTGCCCGAGGTTGGCCTCGAACAAGTTGTAACTACGTCTCCCGCTCGTGGATGGCCTCACGCGAGTCGTGATGGTGTCTCTCGCCCGGGAAGGCCTCGGGCGAGTCGTGACTGTGTCTCCCGCCCGAGGTTGGCCTTGGGTGAGTCGTGACTGCGTCTCTAGCCTGAGGTTGGCCTTCGGCTAGTCGTGACTGCGTCTCCCACCCAGGGATGGCCTCAGACGAGTTGTGACTGCGTCTCCCACATGGGGATGGCCTCGGGTGAGTCATGACGGCATCTCACCACCCAAGGTTGGCCTCATGTGAGTTGTGACCGCGTCTCCCACCCAA
The DNA here is from genome assembly GCF_902167145.1 of Zea mays. Taxonomy (NCBI): domain Eukaryota; kingdom Viridiplantae; phylum Streptophyta; class Magnoliopsida; order Poales; family Poaceae; genus Zea; species Zea mays. Next base: position 54,918,926 of record NC_050098.1, on the reverse strand, counting down.
GGTTGGCCTCGGACGAGTCATGATTGCGTCTCCTACTCGAGGTTGACCTTGGGTGAGTCGTGACTACCTGTCCCACCCGAGGTTGGCCTCGGGCGGGTCGTGATTGCCTGTCCCACCTGAGGTTGTGAGTGGTGACTATGTCTCCCACTTGAGGTTGTCCTCTTGCAAGTCGTGATTGCGTCTCCAGCCCGAGGTTGGCCTCGAGTGAGTCGTGGCTGCGTTTCCCGCTTGAGGTTGGCCTCGTGCGAGTCGTGACTGCATCTCCTGCCCGAGGTTGGCCTCGGGCGAGTGGTGACTGCGCCTCCCGCCCAAAGATGGCCTTAGGCAAGTCATGACTGCGTCTCCTGCTCGAGGATGGCCTTAGGCGAGTCATGTATACCTCTCTAGCTCGAGCTTGGCCTCGCGCGAGTCATGACTGTGTCTCCTGCCCTGTGTTGGCCTTGAGTGAGTCGTGACTGCGTCTCTCACCTGAGGTTGGCCTCAAGCGAGTAGTGATGGTGTATCCCACCCGGGGATGGTCTAGGGCGAGTCGTGACCGCCCGGGAATGGTCTCAGATGAGTCATGACTGAGCATCCCGCCCGAGGATGGCCTCGGGCGAGTGGTGACAACATCTCCAGCATGGGTATGGCCTCAGGCTAGTCGTGACTGCATCTCCCGCTCGGGAATGGTCTCAGGTGAGTCGTGACTGCCTCTCCCACCCGGGCTTGGCCTCGGGCAAGTCGTGACTACGTCTCCCACCCAGGGTTGGACTGAGACGAGTCATAACTGCATTTCCCGCCCGAGGTTGGCCTCGGGCGAGTCGTGACTGTGTCTCCCGCCCAGGGATGGCCTCGGGTGAGTCGTGACTGCCTCTCCCACCCGGACTTGGCCTTGGGCGAGTCGTGACTATGTCTCCCACCCAAGGTTGGCCTCAGGCGACTCATGACTGCATCTCCCACTCAAGGTTGACCTCGGGTGAGTTAAGATTATGTTTCCTGTCCGAGGTTTGCTTCAGGCGAGTCGTGACTACGTCCCTCGCTTTGGGATGGCCTCGAGCGAGTCGTGACGGTGTCTCCCGCCCGAGGATGGCCTCGGATGAGTCGTGACTGTGTCTCCTGCCCGAGGTTGGCCTCATGCGAGTCGTGACTACGTATCCCGCCCAGGGATGGCCTCGGGCGAGTTGTGACTGCGTCTCACTGCTCGAGGTTGGCCTCGGTCGAGTCGTGACCGTGTATCCCACCCGAGATTGGCCTCGGGCGAGCCATGACTACCTGTCCCACCTGAGGTTGGCCTCGGGCGAGTGGTGACTAAATCTCCTGCATGAGGTTCGCCTTGGGCGAGTCGTGACTGTGTCTCTCGCCGAGGTTGACCTCGGGAGAGTCATGACTGCTTCTCTCCTAGGGGTGGTCTCGGGCGAGTCATGACTGCCTGTCCTGCCTGAGGATGGCCTCAAGCGAGTTGTGACTGCCTCTTTCGCCCAAGGCTAGCCTAGGGCGACTCGTGATTGCCTCTCTCACCCGAGGATGACCTCAGGCGAGCCATGACTGCGTCTCCCACCTAAGGTTAGCCTCGGGTGAGTCGTGGCTGTGTCCTGCCCAAGGTTGGCCTCGGGCGGGTCGTGTCCGTTTTCTGCCAGGGATGGCCTCGGATGAGTCGTGACTACATGTCTCAACCGAGGTTGGCCTCGGGCGAGTCGTGACTACCAGTCCCACCCAAGGTTGGCCTCGAGGCGAGTGGTGAGTGCATCTCCCGCCCAAGGTTGGCCTCCGACGAGTCATGACTATGTCTCCTTCCCGGGGTTAGCCTTGGGTGAGTCATGACTGTGTGTCCCTCCTGAGGTTGGCCTCGGGAGGTTGGTGATTGTGTTTCCCGCCCGGCGATGCCCTTGGGCGAGTCATGGCTGTGTGTCCCGCCAGGGATGGCCTCGGGCGAGTCATGGCTGCCTCTTCCACCCGAGCGTGGTCTCGAGCGAGTCGTGACTCTGTCTCCCACCCGGGGATGGCCTCAGGTGTGTCATGCTTGTGCATCCCACCCAAGGATGGCTCAAGCGAGTCATGACTGTGTCTCCCACCCGAGGTTGGCCTCGAGCGAGTCGTGACTATATCTCCTGACATAGGTTTGCCTCTGGCAAATCGTGACTGCTTCTCTAGCCCGAGGTTGGCCTCGGGCGAGTCGTGACAGTGTCTCCTACACGGGATTGGCTTCTGGAGAGCCGTGACTACATCTCCCCTAAGGTTGGCCTCAAGCAAGTGGTGACTACGTCTCGTGTTGTGGTATGACCTCGGGAGAGTCATGACTATGTCTCCTGCCCGAAGATGGCCTCGGGTGAGTTGTGACTGCCTCTCCCGCCCGGGCTTGGCCTCAGGCGAGTCGTGACTATGTCTCCCACCTAGGGTTGGCCTCGGGCGAGTCATAACTGTATCTCCCGCTCGGGGATGGCCTCGGGCGAGTCGTGAATACCTCTATCGCTCGCGGATGACCTCGGGTGAGTCATGACCCCGTGTGCCACCCGAGGTTGGCCTCATGCGAGCCGTGACTACCCCTACGACCCAAAGATGACCTAGGACGAGTCGTGGCTATGTCTCCCGCTCGAGGTTGGCCTCGGGCGAGTGGTGATCGTCTCACACCTGGGGATGGCCTCAGGCGAGTCATGACTACCTCTCCATCCTGAAGTTGGCCTTGGGCGAGTCGTGACTGTGTCTCCTACCCGGGCTGGCCTTGGGAGAGTCGTGATTGTGTCTCCCACCCGAGGTTGGCCTCAGACGAGTGGTGACTGCGTCTCCCTCCCAGGTATGGCCTCGGGCGAGTCGTGACAGCGTCTCCCGCCCAGGGATGGCCTCGGATAAGTTGTGACTGCCTCTCCCGCCCGGGCTTGGCCTCGAGCGACTCGTGACTACGTCTCCGACCCAGGGTTGGCCTCAAGCGAGTCGTGACTGCGTCTGTTGCCTGAGGTTGGCCTCGGGCGAGTCGTGACTGCGTCTCCTACCTGGGGATGGCCTTGGGTGAGTCGTTACTGTCTTTCTCGCCCATGGATGACCTCGAGCGAGTCATGACTATCTCTCCCACCTGAGGTTGGCCTCGGACGAGTCATGACTGCCCCTCCCGCCTGTGGATGACCTCAGGCAAGTCATCACTGTGTGCCTCACCCGAGGTTGGCCTCGAGTGACTCGTGACTGTGTCTCCCACCTTAGGTTGGCCTGAGCCATGTCGTGACTATGTCTAGCGCCCGAGGTTGGCTTCAGGTGAATTGTGACTGTGTCTCCAGCTCGGGGATGGCCTCGGGCGAGTCGTGATGGTGTCTTCCACCCGAGGATGGCCTCGAGCGAGTTGTGACTGCGTCTCCCACCCGAGGTTGGCCTCAGGCGAGTCATGACTCTGTCTCCCATCTAAGGTTGGCCTTAGGCATGTCGTGATTGCATCTCCCGCCCAGGGATGGCCTCAGGCAAGTCGTGACGACATCTCACCACCCGAGGTTGGCGTCAGGAAGTCGTGACCACATATCCCACCCAAGGTTGGCCTCGAGCGAGCCGTGACTACCTGTCCCACCTGAGGCTAGCCTCGAGTGAGTGGTGACTGCATCTCATGCCTGAGGTTGGCCTCAGGCGAGTCATTACTGCGTCTCTCGCTGAGGTTGGCCTTGGGAGAGTCATGACTGCCTCTCGCCCAGGGGTGTCCTTGGGCGAGTCATGACTGCCTATCCCCCTCCCCCCGAGGATGGCCTCAAGCGAGTTGTGACTGCCTCTCCCGCTCGAGGTTGGCCTTAGGTGACTCGTGACTGCCTCTCCCGCCTGGGGATGACCTCGGGCGAGTCGTGTAGGATTATGGGGAGGCTACACTAGAGCAAAACAAAAATTTTGACCCCATAAAACCAAGAACTATTGTGGTTATAGGTCATGGAATTACCACTAGATGCGTAGGGCAGCGGAAGACGTCTCAATGTAGACGAACGCATCGAGCAGTGTTGTGCAGTCGTTGACGTCCTTCACATCCTTGCACGATTCATCCTAGTGCTCCAGATGCAGCACCTTTGACGTATCCACACATACAGGGAGGAATCGCTATGTTCCAAACTGCTAGGTTCGCGATGGCGGTAGGGCGAGGGCGAGGGGCGGACGACTGTCGTTTACTGGTGGTGAATTAGGGTTCTCTTAATCGCGCCCTTGCCCCTCATTATATAGGCGTTCTGGTGGGCTTCTGACTCTGAGGCCCATCAGTAACCCTAAAGCCCTGTCTAATTTCGGATCTAATTCGAGTTAGGCTTCCTTCCCCTTAAGTGTGTGACCCTATAGGTTCACATACATATAGACATGGCCCAAGTACTCTTACTTGACCAATAATTGACAGTGGCCTCTAGCAGGACATGTCAACTCCTATGCGCATGTAAAGGTCATATCACACGAACCATTGCAACATTACATACATGTTGTTCCCTTTGTCTAACGATATTTGGTTTGGCTCTAAGCTGACCTCTCTTTCTTGATACTGTGAATTGGAATCCTTTCATTGGTTAACACTTAACCCTAGCATGGCCATGCATTTCTTGATCTAATCACTTGAGGGGCCCAGAGATATCTCTCTCAAGAAGAGAGGAACAAATTCCATCTTGACTGACCATGCCTCACAACATGCTTCCTGACAAACCCAAAACTACATTTATAACTACCTAGTTACGAAGTAGCATTTGATAGTCCCTAAGTAAGACAATTCACGTCTTGAGAACATGCGACAATCTTAGGTCTAAGGACACAATATACATGTTGCAAAAAGATAACTATATTAAAATATCTCATATTGGGTCGATCTGGCCTCATGTCATACATGCGCCCACATTATTAGTTTAACATCTCCATGTCCATGACTTGTGAAATGTAGTCATCAACTAATACATGTGCGAGTCATCGACTCTGACTAGGGAAATCATTTAGAATAACCATACAAGTAAAGAATCTCACAAACAATTCACATAATTGCTAATCAATACAAGGTGCCTTTCATGGATATTCAATTAAGCAATATATATCATGGATACAAAGAAATATGCTCATCCATATGATTAAATCTAGGGCATATTTCTAACAAGTCATGACTGTGTCTCTCACCCGAGGTTGGCCTCGGGCGAGTCGTGACTGCGTCTCCCGCCTAAGGTTGGCCTTGGGCGAGTCGTGACCGTTTCTTGTTCGGGGATGGCCTCGAGTGAGTCGTGATTGCCTATCTCACTGAGGATGGCCTTGGCCGAGTTGTGACTACCTGTCCCACCCAAGGTTGGCCTTGAGGCTAGTGGTGACTGCATCGCCCGCCTAAGGTTGCCCTCCGGTGAGTCATGAATGCGTCTCCTGCCTAGGGTTGGCCTCAGGCAAGTCGCGACTGCGTCTCCCACCCAAGGTTGGCCTCGAGAGAGTGGTTACTGCGTCACCCAGGGATGCCCTTGGGCGAGTCGTGGCAGTCTCCCCCACTCGGGGATGGTCTCGGGCGAGTCGTGACAGCCTGTCCCGCTCGAGCTTGGCCTTGGGTGAGTCGTGACTACGTATCCCATCCGAGGATGGCCTTGGGCTGAGTCATGCCTGCGTATACTGCCCGAGGATGGCCTCGGGCCGAGTCATGCCTGTGTATCTCACTCTGGGATGGCCTCAGGCAAGTCGTGACTGCGTCTCCATCCCGAGGTTGGCCTCGTGTGAGTCGTGACTGCATCTCTCGACCAAGGTTGGCGTCGGGCAAGTTGTGACTGCCTCTCTAGCTAGAGGTTGGCCTCGGGTGAGTCATGACTGTGTCTCTTGCCCGGGACTGGCTTCGGGAGAGTTATGACTGCCTCTCCCTCCGAGGTTGGCCTTGGGCGAGTGGTGACTATGTCTCTCGCTGGGGTATGGCCTTGGGAGAGTCGTGAATGCGTCTCCCGCCCAGAGATGGTCTCGAGTAAGTCGTGACTGCCTCTCCTACCTGGGTTTGGCCTCGGGCGAGTCGTGACTACGTCTCCCACGTAGGGTTGGCATCGGGCAAGTCATGACTGTGTCTCCCGCCGGTGGTTGCCCTCGGGCGAGTTGTGACTACGTCTCCCGCTAGGGGATGGCCTCGGGCGAGTCATGACTACCTCTCTCACACATGGATGACCTCGAGGTGAGTCGTGACTGCCTCTCCCTCGCGAGGTTGGCCTTGGGCAATGCGTGACTACCCCTCCGACCCGAAGATGATCTAGGGCGAGTCGTGACCGCGTCTTTCACTCAAGGTTTCCCTCGGCGAGTCACGACTGCGTCTACCGCCTGAGGTTGGCCTCGGGCGAGTCGTGACTGTCTCCCGCCCGGGGTTGGCCTCAGGCAAGTCGTGACTGCCTCTCCATCCCGAAGTTGGCCTCGGGCGAGTCGTGACCGCGTCTCCTGCTTGGGGCTGTCCTTGAGAGAATCGTGACTACATCTCCTACCCGAGGCTAGCCTCGGGAGAGTCATGACCGCATCTCCTACCCGGTCATGACTGCGTCTCCAGCCCAGAGATGGCCATGGGCGAGTCGTTACTGCCTCTCTCGCCCGGGGATGACCTCAAGCAAGTCGTGACTGTTTCTCCCACCGGAGGTTGGCCTCGCGCGAGTCGTGACTGCCCCTCCCGCTTGAGGATGACCTCGGGCCAATCATGACCACATGTCCCACCCAAGGTTGGCCTCAGGCGACTCGTGACTGTGTCTCCCACTCGAGGTTGGCCTCGGGTGAGTCATGACTTGCGTCTCCTGCCGAGGTTGGCGTCGGGCGAGTCGTGACTGCATCTCTCGCTCGGGGATTGCCTTGGGCAAGTTGTGATGGTGTCTCCCACCCGAGGATGGCCTCGGGTGAGTCATGACTGCGTCTCCCGCTCGAGGTTGGCCTCGGGCGAGTTGTGACTCCGTCTCCCGCTCGAGGTTGGCCTCAGGTGAGTTGTGACTGCATCTCTCACCAGGGGATGGCTTTGGGCTAGTCGTGACTGCGTCTCACCACCCAAGGTTGGCCTCGGGCGAGCTGTGACTACCTGTCCCACCTAAGGTTGGCCTCGGGCAAGTGGTGACTACATCTCCCGCCTGAGGTTGGCCTCTAGCGAGTCGTGACTGCATCTCCTGCCCGCGGTTGGCCTCGGGCAAGTCGTGATTATGTCTCCCACTGAGGTTGGCCTCAGGAGAGTCATGACTGCCTCTTGCCAGGGGTGGCCTCGGGTGAGTCATGACTGCCTGTCCCGCCCAAGGATGGCCTCGGGCGAGTTGTGACTGCCTCTCCCATCCGAGGTTGGCCTTGGGCGACTCGTGACTGCCTATTCTGCCCGAGGTTGACCTTAGGCGAGTCGTGACTGCGTCTCCTGCCCAAGGTTGGCCTTGGGCGAGTCATGACTGTTTCTCGCCCAAACATGGCCTCAGGTGAGTCGTGACTGCCAATCTCATCTGAGGTTGGCCTCGAGCAAGTCGTGATTGCATGTCCCACTCGAGGTTGGCCTCGGGGCGAGTGGTGATTGCATCTCCCACCTGATGTTGGCCTCCAGTGAGTCGTGATTGCGTCTCCTGCCCGGGGTTGGCATCGGACGAGTTGTGACTGTGTCTCCCACCTGAGGTTGGCCTCAGGAGAGTGGTGACTGCATCTCCCGCCCGAGGATGCCCTTGGGCGAGTCGTGTCTGTGCTTGTAGTTGGTTTTACCTTTTTTTTGCCTCGTTTGTCATGAGGCATGTGTGGTGCAAGGAGTAAGTGCATGTGTCCTGTCATACTATGATCCACTTGGAATAACATGTTCCATAAAATCTTGGGAGTCATGTGAAACCGTTAATAGAAGGGTAGTGTATTGAAAGGATTGTGATTGTAAATAAACGACATGCGAGAATAATTATATTTAACTAATTTCTTTTTATGTCATCACTTGGTGTAGACGACCTCATCCTCACTACTTGATCTTGACATGGAGGTGTCATCGTTGGAGATTATGATCTTATTTTTGGGCTTCCTTGACCCTTATTGTGGGTCTTATTTGAACCCGAGTGGACGAATTCTTTTTCCTTCTCCTTGTCCTCTGGCAGGACCATCTTGTTTTTCTTGGATTGTTCCCCCAACATCACTTTAGGTTGTTAGACCCTAAATAAAGTGTCATGCTCTAGTATCAATTGAAAGTCCCCTAGAGGGGGGGGGGGGTGAATAGGTGAAACCTAGATTTTTAACATAAACAACAAACATTGATTCGAGATATTTAATTTTAAGTGCTAGAACAAGAGGGATTAGTCCAAGATGAGTTTGAGCGCTATACATGCAATATGTTGTTAATAAATGTAAGTATGGAATTTAACTTAGCAACAATAAATTAAGTATAAAGCAAGTATGAACTTAAAGAGGAAAGGTGTAAAATAAACTGCAAAGCAAGCATAAAGGAAAAACAGGTTGTTTACGAGAGTTCGGTTTCACAAAGAAACGTAATTCTCTGTTGAGGAGTCCACTAAGGATCGGGACATTCTCAACCCTTTTCTCACTCAAGTGATCACCAAGATCAAACTTGAGTTCCCTTTCACTTTGGTCAATGGTAACACAAAGTCTCTGCAAGGCTCTCCACAACTTGTAGGCGCTTGCCCTCTTTACACAATCTCAATGGTAGCTTAGCTCCAAGGCTCAAAGATCACAAACACATTCCATAATGTTGCTCAACATAAGCGCTCACTTGCAAATCACTCAAAGTATGGCTATTGCTACACATACTACTTGATTTGGGGCATTTGGATCACTTTCATGCTTGGAGGTGTTGCTCTAGCTTGTATGACTTGTATCTTAACTCTTGGACATCATACCAACTAGTTGGGATCGTATTTATAGGCCCCCAACACCAACCATATAGCCATTTGAATTCCATATAGACCACCAACATGGATCATCATTGCCCATTTGGTATGATAGTTGCATTCTACTGCATTATTAGTTTGCTGATTGTTAGTCAACTTATTGTTTCATATCTTGACAACTGTGTGGGAGCATCAAACTATCAAGTGTTGTCAATTTTCTTAATTTTGTGACCATTAGTTTTTCTTATGCTACTAGGATGATCATATATGCGAGTTATCAGATGTAGATATAGCCATCTATTGATTTTCCAAACCTAGCATCATCTCGTCATATCTGTTTTAGGTTTTGTCTTCTTGTAAGCAAGGGGTCTAGTTCTGGTATATCTAGCATTTGCTAGTTTGTTAGTCAATGTTGTTATATGTGTATTACTGTGCCAGCAACTGAGTTATATCTATGATGGAAACACATATCTCAACCATCTAAGTTCACCAAATGCCTTATGGGGAGAGGGTTTGCAGAACATTGTTAGATTTTTTGGGTGTCCGTATCCAATTTTCAATGTTCTGTTGTAATATTCGAACACTAGCAAGTTGCAGGATAATTTAGGGTTAAAACTTCTTTTGAGGTATAGATCAATAGAGTTAAATCCTTTATTTTTCAAGTCCTTTCTTAGTCATGAGCTAACAAATAATTTCATTTATAGTTTGCCAACAACCTATTTGCCTCCAGAGATAGCACAGAACTCGAACGATTATCTTTCAACATAGTCTCATTTGTGTGGACTTTGTAGTTTCATTTGTGCATGAGACTTGTAGTATCAATTTGGTATTGTACTGTATAGATGTAGTAAAACAGTGAGGACATATTTTATGACTAGTAATTGGTACAATTCTGTTCTATGAATATGGACTTGGATTCAGGGACGACGGCAGGGGGGCACAGGTGGGCAATGTCCCCCCTAATGCTCCTATAATTCTATAGGACTGTCAGTTATTTAGCTAATTCTTATGTAAACGATGCAAAAATGCTTCTAACAGTCCCCTAATACAATTAATCCCCCTAATATCAGATCTTAGCTTCGCCCCTGCTTGGATTTGTGATATATTGTTGAAGTTTTGTGATACAATGTGAGTATTTTGTGATATATATTGTATCGTGAGAGATTTATTATTCTTGTGATATATATTGTATTGTGAAAAATAGAAAATAACAATTTTGTGTGTAGGTAATAGTCTTATTTACGTCCGTCATAATAAAACCATTGTATATAAGCCTAACGTCGGCTAATAAAACCATTGTAAATAAGTCAATCTTATTTACATCGACTACTAAAATCGTGGTAAATCAGATTGAATTATTCACAACGGCTTTATAGGCCGGCATAAATAAGACAGACTTATTTACAACAGTTTTGTTAGCCGACGATGGTTTTATTCTGGCCGACGTAGATTACTTATTTACGACGACCGGTAGACAAAAATAAGCATATTTACGAGACTTTATTAGTGAAGGTTTGAAATATACGTAAATAGGTAAAACTCTAAGGTAAATAATTATTTACAATGGTTTAATCTTATTTACAATGGTTTTTACTCTATACTAGCATATTGGTCGTGCTAACGCTACAATCCCGTGGAAGGGAAGGGTCGACGACGACGTTGACAACACGAGGGGAGATGTTCATGGTGGCGGTAGAGCGAGTGTGGGGAGGGTAGCAGGGAGGGGTAGGGGGAGGGTGGGGACGGTGGGGTTGTGGGGGGAGGAGAAAAGATGAGATACAAGGAATGATCCAAATAATATTGTCCATTAGATTTGAGTAAGGGAGAAAGGATTATCAAGCGACGTGAACCGTTTGTTTTGATGGTGTGTTAAGTCTGGGTGCAATTTATTTAGTGAATTTAGTGGAGGTTATGGGTGTGAGGATGATTTGGTTGAGTGGATTTTTAAAGTTTAAACTGGTGGATGTGCCCAGACGTTGCTACGGTTTATATATCACATAGATAGATCTTGTTTCAATGGGATATTAGAAAGCATGTAAAATCTTTGCTTGGTTGGCCATACAAAACAGAGTATGAATTGTAACTCAAGTTGTTGATGATCCTAAAATTTGACGCCGCTGTTTTCCTAGCACTACAGTAAAAGAGCAAAAGTCCGACGGCCACTTTATGTCCGACGACCCCCTAGGATACCGTCGGACATAAGGTTATGTCCGACGGCCACGGGCCGCCGTCGGAAGTAATGAGGGTTATCGGGCCACCCGATCAGAGGGTTATCGGGCCTTGTGCAGATAGTGGGCTTCCCCTGAGTTTTGTGCCATTTCCGAAAGGAACAGGGGAAACCGTGGGACTGAGTCGTTCCATAACTACGGCGGCGATGGACATGTGCGCTTGGCTAAGCGAATGGTATGTCACAGTATGTTGTAACTTCGAATTACATAGAAATGTGTCATTCTAACTTGTATGTACAGGAAGTCAAATCCGGCCGTACGCCCACGGATGTGGAGGTGTATATGCAAGGGCATAGGGGTTCTGATCCTCAGAATCCTGATGTTTTATACACTCAGACGGCCACCAACCGTCTAGTGAGTTTTTGGTACTCTATTATGTGTTTGTCCATCAATTTGGTGATGCACTTATATTTTATATTTTTTTGCCTCCAGGCTTCGTATGTGCAGGAGATGGTTCAACGCCTGGACAGGAGTACGATTGGAGGAGCCAGCCAATCGACTCTTAGGCAGCATATGCTAGCGCAGGAGGACAAGCCCATGGACGGTGGAATTATTTGATTTCGATTTCAAAATTATCCTCATATGCTTGCGATTCAACTGATTCCATGATTTACTATACTAAGTGAATGGTTCACTCTTGTAGGTTGGGTATTTTTGATTCTACGATTGATTCTAGGGAGCTGAGACGCCGTGGAGGACAGTCCACATCCTCGTCTTCACAGTCGTCCCATTCACGATCTTTTGCCCAAGAGATAGAGCTTGCAGTGTTGCGTCAACAGGCAGAGTATCATCAATCAATTTTGAGGGAACAATTGGAGTATCAGAGACAACAAGCTGAGTACCAGAGACAACAAGCTGAGTACCAGAAGAAGAAGGACGAGTATTATGCAAACCTCCAGGCCCATAATCAAGCTCTTCTCTCGGTATGTTGAAGTAACATTTTGTACCTTATTTTGCAAAACACATGATGTGTATCTTATTTTCTCAAAAATGGCTTGTATATAATTTTTAGCAACTGGCACAACAAGCTGGCGTCCCGATGCCAACATATGGGATGCCGCCTCCGGACTTTGCACTGCCGATGCCAATGCTGTCGCCTCCACCTCCGCCTTCGTCACAGTTCCCTATGGTATGTACACATATGCGTGTGTGACATGTTCATAGATGTCTTATGTGTTTAAATGAAAAACTGAGTGTTTACTATTTCATGTGCGTGTGTTATAGGGATTTCAGACACCACCTGCTTCAGTTGCCGCACCTGGAGATGGGTCTGGTCAAGACGACGCATCACATTCTTGGGTGAACAACCTTTTCAACACGCAGAGTCCAGCCGGAGGAAGTAGCTATAACTTGAACCAACCAGACGATGGATATGAGTGATAGTTCATCAAATGTGTTTAATTTGGAACTATTACTGTTCATGTCAAAGACTATCCGTCGAACAATGTCAGTTTTTATTTTGGAACTATATGTTGATGTAAAAGACTTGTTGCAACTATTTGGAACTATATGTCGTGATGTTAAATTTGTGAATGTAAATACTTATGTGAATATATTTATGATTGTGAATATGTGGTTGTATATGAACTCTGTGTATATGTGCATGCATTCTGTTTTTTTTGTAAATGTCAGAATTTTTAAAAAACAGAATTTTGTGTAATTTCTAAAATTTGTTATGTCCGATGGCCTGGCGTCAGCCGTCGGACATAAGGGCATGTTATGTCCGACGGCTGACGCCAGGCCGTCGGACATAAGAGATGTGGGTCCCACCTGCGACCGATAAAACAGTTGACATGTATTATCTCCGACGGGTGGTTGCGGCCGTCGGAGATAGCTTATGTCCGACGGCTGCCGTCGGACATTATGCTATTTCCGACCCCTTATGTCCGACGGCCATATATCGTCGGAGATAAATAAATACCGTCGGACATAAGCTACCTCCGACGGTTTACTGCTTATGTCTGACGGCTTTGGCCGTCGGAAGTTCTGTCGTTTACTGTAGTGTAGGACTGTCCCGTGGAATCTCGAACGGTGGTGTGCGCATGTAACCTGTAATTATTTGTATCTGCATTCTTCTCGAATGCAAAGCATATTAATATTTCCTTCTATCAGGAATTTAGTTTATGAAAAGCAAAATAGAAACAATTTCGAGAAACATTCAGTTAAAAAGGTTATTTGGGTGCAAGTTCTCACCTACCATAAACAAAGCACATTTGCTTGACAAATGTTTATTTGTCATTGGCCTTCTGCTAAGAAAGGATGATAAATTCAAATGATTATATTGGAATGCAAAAACAGAACTTGTTATTTTGAATGTAAATAAGTTAGGTATTTTTGATGAACTTTAAAGTCATTAGATACAATAGTCATTAGTTCCAATCTGAACAGTCATCCTATAAAGGCAAAAGGTAGTACACTTGCTATTCATACGTGCTTTGAATAGGAGGGAACACTGTGTGGCATGTTGTTCATTGCCGATGTAGCAAGAAGGTCGTAGTAGCACTGGAAGGGGACTAGACGCCAATCATCTCATAGAGGCAAAACGTCGAACACTTGTTATGCATAAGAGCATTGACTGCACACGCTCCTCACACAGGCATGGACTCTGTGACGGAACCTCCCAAGTCATTAGGCCCACCTACAGTTGTCCTTGTCCCACAGACCTTGGAAAACCCTGTAGATGCACATAATCACTCGACAAGTTCGGTATCTGTATCACTTTCCTCGCCCAAGAGCGTTTCACCCGTCACGCAGATATTACAACACATCAGAGGAACGAATAAGCGGAAGCGAATTACAATAACTTAATTTACAATTATCAAAATATAGAGGGAGTGTTGTAGTTATTACAAACCATGGTATATGAGTGCATAAGTATTATTTTTACAAACTTGGGAGGCAAAAACCCCTCCCGCATAAAAGTATATTGTTTTTCAAAAGGGAGGCCAACATCCTCCCGCAACCACTTCACTGTTGAGGTTCGTCCTTGGGCACCACCTTAGTGCAAAAATAGCAAAAGTCTACTGTTTCCTCACCTACAACAACATGAGTTCGAAAACCCTGAGTATGAAGTGTACTTTTGCAAGTCTTACCCGTCAAAATAAAAGACTCTCAAGGATATGCTGGCTTAAGGTAGTCAAGGTAAGGCTTAATCAAGAATCAAGATTCTGTTTGGAAAAATGCTTACTAATAGTGGATCCTTAAAATCCAGTTTTATTAACAAGTTAAGTCATTACCTATCACTAGAGTTCTTTCTACCCTAGTTCAAGCACTTGGCCTATACTAGTCATCCTTTTATCAATCCTTTTTGTTCACTGGAATGCTACGTGTAAGTCAGTGACCAAGTCTTCATGTCCAAGAAGTAACGGCGATCCGAATCGATTAATACCCAGCTGGGGATCTCCAATCACACGACATATGTAGCACTTAACCCTTGCATATGTCAACTCGCCACCGGGTTTCTTAAGACCAGACCGGGTTCACGCCAACCGAGAGCACAGATACACCACCGTCCAGCCTCTTGCCATGGAGGGTACACGCTACTCTCGCCATCTCTCCACTCCCATTGTGTGTTGGCCTTTCTGGTATTAGTCTGCCCAAGACAAAGCTTACCCATGATGAGGCATGCGACCAGTTAAAAGGTCCTCAATCATCAGGCCCACATCGAGACGGTCCTTAATCGACTCAGACAAAGACACTACACCGAGACTCTCTTCTCGTGCAAGTCACCCGCCCGGTCTCAGCTTTATCATTTCAAACCCAAAGTTTGGTTCTAGCAGAGGTACATCTTTTCCGATGTTGAACCCATCATGGCCATGATGGATCCACCATCAAGTTTTATTTTTGAAAACATCCCATCCTCTGTGAAGCATCACTTTTGTTTAAAACAAAACATTTGTTTTTCTAAAGCAAGACTAAGCATATGAAAACCTTTTAATAAAACGGGTAATCAAGAAATGGTAAACAATTCCAAGGAAGGAAATGCAGCAATTGGTTTAACACCCAACTCCTATCACCTAATGCATCATTCAAGTGATAAAGAGTTTAAAATAGCAAGATGGTGGCAAATGCACCGGGGCTTGCCTTGTGTTGTAGGAGAGTCGGGCTCTGTTCCACAAATATCAAAATAAAAACAGTTCCCGGTAGGTGGATTTTTTGTTGATGGAGTAGTCTCTTCCTCTTCAACAGTTATTTCTTCCTCGTTCTCCATACATAACCATATATAACCATGAATGCTCATGTAATGCTTATGAAAGTGAAATAATAGAAAAGCTACACCAAGTTGTATCTTGAATACAACTTTCCTTCAAGGTGCACCAGGGAAACTAGGGTTTCTAGAGTCAGTACTTCATTTTCATAAGACAGATACCTAGGAAACTAGGGTTTTGGGTTTAGGAATCAAACAATGTGCAAATCAAGTCAAACTTCACTCATGGGATCTAAATACCATATTAGGCTTATCCAAAAAGTTTGGTGATTTTTGGAGTCATTATATAATTTCTAAAATTCCAAGAGACTAGGTTTTGGTATTTTTAAATACTACATAATTCCTAGTTTGGGCTAAAATTCTTGGAATCATTATTATTAATTACTAGAGTAATTTAGGAGTCCAACAAAATTGGTCCCATATTTTTATCATTTTTCTATAATTTCCTATGGATTTCCTAAGTCTGGTAGAAAAAGAAAAAGGAAAAAGGTGAATAGTACTTGGCTGAAACTAGCCCAAACCGGCCCACGCACAGGCGAAAGCGCGCCCACGCGCACTCGCAGTGTCCATTTTGCACAGAGATCCCTGGTCGTTTGAAAAAACTGTAAAGAATCCTCTTCACTGTTTCTTTGTCTCACTGACATTTGCACAAAGGTCCCTCCCCTTTCTATTTCTTCACAACCCGAGATCCCCGACTGTGGACGGCAGAGCAGCGGCTCCGGCGATCCCATACCGACCGAAAAACGCAACGACTATGCTTATCCATTGCACCACACCTAATTCTACCCCGAACGACCATTTCCCCTCACTTAATTGCAAGATTCTGGCTCACAATCACTCTGTCCATGGTGATGGCGCAAACCGAGGACAATCCGAGGTGTTCCCAGTGATCTAGCGTGATCTAGTTCAATTGGCCGGACCGCTAAGCATCTATATCACACATGGATATTAAAACGAGTGCAAGGAAGACATGAACGGACCTGTAGTGAGCTAGCCACGGTGAGCTCACTCACGGTGGAGTTTTGACTGATTTGGGGGAACTTCAAAATTGGAGCGCTCTGGTGGACGATCTGAGGCACGAGCTGGTGCATTGGGTGCGTGACTACCTAGCAGAGCTGATGGCATGCTCAATTTATAGGGCCCGAGGGCGGTGGCTCTTGAATTTGGAATGGCGCGCTGGCGGCCGGAGAGAGGGGAGAGTACTGGCGCAAGAGATGCATGGCTTTCACCGCGGCAAGGTCACCGGTGAAAGCATCTAGGCCCCTGGTTGGTTTTAGTGATTAATGACAACGTAATGTTATATGTGACTAACGTGTGTTTTGCAGAGACAAATGGTAAGTTAGTTCGCATCACAGGTAAAAGTACTACAATGTGAAAACAATCCCGAAGATAAGAACTCAAAGCGACGGCTAAAACGACGAAACAAAAGGTGAAGGACTACGGAGTCCGAGTGTCAAGGAATTATGGACACTCGTGATTTAGTTAGGTCTTTTATTCTCTTTTAGCCGTACTATAAAGAGGGGTTGTCGATGATTAGTTTGACCAAGAGAGTTCTAGTGTAGTGTTGTTGCATATTCACACTCACATATAGTGCTAGGTGACACTCTAGAACATACACTCAAGTTAGAACGAAAACCGAGTTGAAAAACAGCATAAAACAGAAAATAGGGTTTCTGGCCTTGGGGCACCGGACTGTCCGGTGCACCCTTTGCCAGGTGGGGCCAGGCTAGCCCAAGGGAAGGGTTTCCCCATGCAGAAACCCGAGAGCGCAAGGTTCCCGAGTGAAATTTTAGTGGCGCACCGGATAGCGCACCAGAGAGTGCACCGGACTCTCCGGTGTGCACCGGACAGTGACTGTTCACTGTCCGGTGTGCCATCTGCCCAACGGCTAGCAGTCAGAACTAGCCGTTGGAGTCGACCGTTGGCGCACCGGTGGTGCACCGTTGGCGCACCGGTGGCGCACCGGACTGTCCGGTGCGCCCATGCGCAGAACAATGCTGGTAACGACTAGTTGGTAGGTGAGGGCTATTTATACCCCCTGCACCCACCATATTCAATGTCTTGCTGCCCACAATAATTCCAGCACATTGGTAGAGCATTGCAAGCACCAAAAGCCTAGTGAGTAGATTAGAGAATCTTAATCCCGCATTTGTTCCTCATTAGCGCTAGCGAGAGCCACCTAGAGCACACACCACTTGCATTAGGCTTCTCTTGGTCAAGCGAAAGTCTACGACTTGTTACTCTTGGTGATCGTCATCACCTAGACGGCTTGGTGGCGTTGGGAGCTCGGTGATCACCGTGGAGATCTTGTTGGTGACCCGACTCAAGTTTGTAAGCGGTCGTTAGGGATCCACCGCGCCGGAGTGGCAAAGTTTCATCTCGTAGTGAGCACTTGGTTCTTGCAAGGACCAAGGGGGAGCGATACCGTTGTGCGGGTGCTCCAACGAGGACTAGTGGAGAGTGCCGACTCTTCGATACATCGGGAAAAATTGGAGGAGTCTTCTAAACCTTGCTTTACATTCCGCACTTAATTCAAGCATTTTACATTGTGTATTTGTTTAGCAATTATTTGAAGTATTGTCTTAGCATTGTTGCATTTCTAGTATTATTATCTTAGTGCTAGTTGTTGGGGTGAAGTTGGGCTCTTGCTTAGCTCTTGCTTAGGTTTTAATTTAGTGTTGATTTTTAGAAAAGCCCAATTCACCCCCCTCTTGGGCATCGTGATCCTTTCAATTGATATCAGAGCCTTGTTGCTCTTAGATTAGCTTAACCACTAGAGTAACGATGTCCGGTGGGGATGGACCTCCTCCCGTTTTTGATGGTGATGATTTTCCATATTGGAAAATTCGTATGAAAGAATATTTAAATGCTATAGACATTGGTGTCTACAAAGCCGCCACTCAAGGATTCCCCGAACCTAGAGATCGCCCAAATCTTGTAGGTGATGAGTTTAATTATGAGAAATGGAATGCTAAGGCCAAAAGCACCCTCTTTAGAGGCCTTTGCAAAGATGTGTTTAATAGAGTTAGAAATCATAAAAATGCTCATGATTTGTGGATGGACTTTTGTGCTCTACACGAAGGAACTAGAAGTGAGCGTGAGGAGAGATATCACATTGCTATGAGAAAGTTAAATTCTTTTGAAATGCTTGCTAATGAAAATGCCAATGCTATGTACTCACGTCTCAATATTCTTGTAGAGGAAGTGAATGGCTTGGGGCTTACACAAATTTCACAACCGGATGTTGTGAGGAAGATTCTCAGTGTCCTCCCAATTGACAAATATGGACACATTGTCACTGTACTGCATCAAATGGATCTTTCAGTTACCACACCTACACAGATATTGGGAAAGATCAATGCTCATGAGATGTACATGCACATCAATGACAAGGAAGACTCATCTTCCAAGAGAAAGGATTTGGCTCTCAAAGCAAATCAAGAAAGAAAAGGAAAAGCTAAAGTACAAATTGAGGAAGAATCCTCAAGTGATGATGATGTTGATGCTAACATTGCCTTGATGGTGAGGAAGACCACCAAGATGTTAAAGAAGCTTAACAGAGAAGGCATCAAATTTGATTCAAGAAAGAAGAAATTCTTTTCCAGCAAAAGAAAGCCCATTTCTGAGATGGATTGCTACAACTGTGGAGAGCTTGGTCATCTTGCTCATCAATGTAACAAGCCCAAGAAGAACAAGTTCAAGGGCAAGAAAGAAGATGACAGCGATGATGAGAAAAAGGAAAAGAGATTCTTCAAGAAGAAGGATGGGAAGCAAAAGAGGTTGCAGAAAAATAAAAATGGAAAAGCATATATTGTTGGTGACTGGCTCACTGACATTGAGTCATCAAGTGGATCTTCTTCAAGTGAAGAAGAGAATGATGAAAAAGTTGCCACCATCGCCGGGGACTTCTCTTCACCACCACCATCGCCATCATCGATTTCTCACCTATGCCTCATGGCTAGAGGTGAACGGAAGGTACAAAATGATATTGATATTACTGATGATAGTGATAGTGATAGTGATGGGGAATTTGCTTCACCTTCTTATGATGAACTAGCTAACTTGCTTAAAGAATATACTCAAATCATTAGGAAGTCAAAAGATAAATGTGATAAGTTGAAAAATGAAAATGAATCTTTAAATGCCAAATATGACATAGTCATGAAAGCTAGTGATGAAATGAAAGAAGAGAACAAAACTATGTCATCCACTGTAAATGAGCTCACAACCTCCCTAAAAGATGCTAAGGATAAATGTGACAAGTTAAATGAAGCTAATAGGGAGTTGAAAGATAGACTAGTGAAAATCAAGGAAGACTATACTAAGATTAAATTTGATCATGATAATCTTGTTGAAAATGAACTTTTATCTTGCAATACACATGAGGCTATTAACCCTGTTGTTAAGATTGATGTAGCAACCTCATGTGATGATTTGAGTCAAGGAGAGCAAACTAGTCTACATGATGAATTGACCGAAAAAGTTGAAGTCTTGACTTTAGACAACCAAAAATTGAAGAGATACTTGACTGATGCAACTACTAGAGGAAAGGTTGCTATTGAGAACAATGATTTCAACAATGAGTCAGCAGTGGATAATAAAAGGCTTAAAAATGAGGTCAAGAAACTTAAGAGTGAAAATGAACATCTTGCAACAAGTGTGCAAAAGTTCAACAAGGGCCAATACCTCCAAAATGAGTTGCTCATGAACACTGTCACGAAAAACAACAAGAGTGGTATTGGATACAATGCTTTTGTGCAAAAGAAAGCTACTACTCAATACAAGCCAAAGCAGACTCATAAGCCTATCAAATTCTTTGAGTGTGGAAAAGAAGGTCACTTTGCCCACAACTGCAAAGCCAAACCACCAACTCCCTTGCCTAAGCACTCAAGACCATTTGCTTTCAATGCTCATTATGTTCTAAGAAAAGTAGCAAATGGAAAGGTCAAAGTTAAATTCCTAGGTCCACCAAGCAAGAGTAGACCTAGACAAATTTGGGTTGCAAAGTCCTTGATTGAGAGAGTCACTGGTCCTATGCAATATAGGGCCCTCAAAACTCAAGCTTGATTTGTCTGTGGATGTAGGTGAACTACAAGATCGGTGGGAGCCATTGGGTTATTAACAATGGATGCACACAACATATGACTGGCAACCCACGGATGTTCACCTCACTTGATGAGAATGTTGATGGACAAGACAAAATCACATTTGGGGACAATTCAAAAGGGAAAGTTCAAGGACTTGGCAAGGTGGCAATTTCTAATGATCTATCAATTTCAAATGTTCTCTTGGTTGCACCTTTGAGCTTCAACTTATTATCAGTGGGTCAACTCTGTGATCTTGGACTTCAATGCTTATTCACTCCAACAGAGGTTATTGTATAAAAATGGATGATGAACCAATGGTGTTCAAAGGATTTAGATACAACAATCTCTACTTAGTGGATTTCACCTCTGAAGATGCAGACTTGAGAACTTGCCTCTTTACCAAAGCATCACTTGGATGGCTTTGGCATAGGAGGTTTGCACATGTTGGGATGAGCACACTCAAGAAGGTATTAAAGAAGGACATGGTTAGAGGATTGAAGGATGTTGTATTTGAAAAGGACAAGCGTTGTAGTGCATGTCAAGCTGGGAAGCAAGTTGCTAATACACATCCTACAAAAGCTTTCATGTCAACATCAAGGCCAGTGGAACTACTTCATATGGATTTATTTGGACCTACAAATTATGTAAGTGCTGGTGGCAACCTCTACTGTCTGGTGATTGTTGATGATTTCTCAAGATACACTTGGGTGTTCTTTCTCCATGACAAATCTGAAGTTGCATCTATATTCAAGAAGTTTGCCAAGAAAGCTCAAAATGAATTTGATTGCAAGATCAAGAAGATTAGAAGTGATAATGGTAAAGAATTTGACAACACCAACATTCATGAGTACTGTGATGAGATTGGGATCAAGCATGAAGTATCTGCAACGTATACACCTCAACAAAATGGAGTTGTTGAAAGGAAAAATAGGATCTTGATCACACTTGCATGAACAATGATTGATGAGTATAACACACCAGAGAGGTTTTGGGCTGAAGCTGTCAACACTGCATGTTATGCATTAAACAGGTTGTTTCCTCATCGGCTGCTTGCGAAGACTCCCTATGAACTGCTAAATGGGAAAAAGCCAGACGTCTCCTTCTTCCAGGTGTTTGGATGCAAATGCTACATCTACAAGAAACGCCAACACCTAGGGAAGTTTCAAAGACGTTGTGATATTGGTTTTCTATTGGGTTATTCATTAAAGTGCAAAGCATATCGACTATTCAATCATGCCACTGGCGTGGTAGAAGAAACATATGATGTGGAATTTGATGAGACTAATGGCTCCCAAGGAGCACTTGAAAATCTTGATGATGTAGGTGATGAGCCACTTAGGGAAGCAATGAAGAACATGCCAATTGGAGCTATCAAACCAAAAGAAGATGAAGAAGAGGTGCAAAACATTGACAGGCCTTCTTCATCAAATGTACCACCAGATGATGAAAAAGATGAGAGGCATGCATATGAAGATACATTTGTCTCTCATGAACAAGCAAGGGTACAAGCCAAAGATGTTGATGCTCTAGGATCTTCTTCCCAAGTGGTTGACAGGAGAAACTCATCACTACTTCAAGCTCATCCTCAAAACCAAATCATTGGGAGTCCTTCACAAGGGGTTATTACTCGATCACATAGACATGCTTCTTTTATTGAACATCACTCCTTTGTTTCTTGTGTTGAGGCTACATGTATAGATGAGGCGCTACAGGATCTGGACTGGGTGAACGCCATGCATGAAGAACTTAACAACTTCACCCGTAACCAAGTTTGGACCCTGGAGAAGCCCCCACAAGATGCAAGAATCATTGGAACAAAGTGGGTGTTCAGAAACAAACAAGATGATCAAGGCATGATTGTAAGAAACAAGGCAAGACTTGTTGCAAAGGAATTCTCTCAAGTTGAAGGCTTAGATTTTGGAGAGACCTTTGCACTGGTTGCTCGACTGGAAGCCATCCGTATCCTACTCGCATATGCATCATGCTACGATATAAAGCTTTATCAAATTGATGTAAAAAGTGCATTTTTAAATGGCTTCATAAATGAACTTGTATATGTTGAGCAACCACCTGGATTTGAAGACCCTAGATATCCTAACCATGCTTACAGGTTGTCCAAGGCGCTATATGGGCTAAAGCAAGCTCCAAGGGCTTGGTATGAGCGTCTTCGCGACTTCCTCATCGAAAAGGGCTTCAAGATTGGGACCGTCGACACAACTCTATTCACAAAGAAACATAACAATGATATTTTCATTTGTCAAGTATATGTTGATGACATAGTCTTTGGCTCGACAAATGACTATCATTGCAAGGAATTTGGTGAGTTGATGTCGAAGGAGTTCGAGATGTCAATGATTGGTGAGCTAACGTACTTCCTCGACTTTCAAGTCAAGCAAATGAAGGATGGTAACTTCCTCTCACAAGAGAAGTATGCCAAAGACTTGTTGAAAAGGTTCAACATGGAGAAGTGCAAACCAATCAAGACACCTATGCCAACAAATGGACATCTCGACCTAGATGAGGGAGGTAACCCGGTTAATCAAACACTCTACCGCTCTATGATTGGTAGTTTATTGTACCTTACCGCATCTAGGCCCGATATCATGTTTAGTGTCTGTATGTGTGCTAGATTTCAATCTAATCCTAAGAAAGCTCATCTTCGCGCTGCTAAAAGAATTCTTAGGTATCTCAGGCACACCCCAAGCGTTGGTCTGTGGTATCCCAAAGGAGCTACTTTTGATCTAATTGGCTATTCCGATTCGGATTATGCCGGTTGCAAAATTGATAGAAAAAGTACTTCTGGGGGTGCCATTTGCTTGGGAGATCACTAGTATCATGGACATCCAAAAAGCAAAATAGTGTTGCTTTGTCAACCGCCGAAGCGGAATACATTGCCGCGGGTGCTTGTTGCACACAAATTTTATATATGAAACAAACTCTTCTAGACTATGGCGTAGTTCTAGAAAAGGTACCTTTGTTGTGTGACAATGAGAGTGCTGTTAAAATTGCTAATAATCCTGTACAACACTCTCGCACCAAGCACATTGATATCCGTCATCACTTCCTTAGAGATCATGTTGCTAAAGGAGACATCCTTTTAGGAGTGAGGTCGGAAGATCAATTAGCGGATATTTTCACTAAGCCACTTGATAAGACCCGCTTTTGCATGTTGAGGAATGAATTAAATATACTTGATCTCAGAAATTTTATTTAAGATGTCAATGTGTTGTCAAGTTTGCATTGCATATTTAAATTTCTTGTATTGCATCTAGGGCTTGTCTAACCTAGTTGAGATAACCGCCAACAAAGCGAGTGAAAAAGCTTAACTCGGATCAAACTTGACAAGTCTTAGTTTTAAGCTTTTAACACTTAAATTCTTACTTACTATGCAATTGTTGGTTCTTGAAATATGCATGAGGTACTACACTTAGGGGGAGTATTCAAAACTCAAAACACTCATGAAAACCCCTAGTGCAAGGCCAAAATGCAAATTTCACCATTTGCCTATTTTCTCTAAAAATTATCTAGCCTATGGCAAAATATTTTGAAAATTATGAGAAAATATATGAGGGTGCCAATACCTGTCCCAACAAGTGTTATTTTGTGTGATTATAAGTTGGGATTTGGTTTGGTTGAAAACGGGATAGAAAAATTCAAAAATTTCAAAATTTCCCTCTGTTTGGGGTCACCGGACAGTCCGGTGTGCACCGGACACTGCACTGTGCAATGTCCGGTGCACCGGCAGCCGCGCGCGCAAATCTTCTTCTCCTGTGTGCTGTCCGGTGTGCACCGGACATGCACTGTAGACTGTCCGGTGCACCCATATTGCGTTTTAAAAAAACCGCCTCCAGCCCGAGACCGAGCCAGAGGCTCTCATTTCCCCACTCTCTGGCTCTCTGCCCTCCTCTAGCGATCAGTTCTCCTCTTCGGCAACCTCCTCTTCGCCGGCGGCCGTGCTCCAGTGGTGGTGCTCCTGCTGGCCTCCCTTCTCCTCTGGTGAGCAGCTCGAGATCCTTTCCATCTTCTCTGTCTGTTTTTCAGTGCAGTGAGCTTCTATTCCACTCCTTGAGTGCCAAATTCAATTTCCTATCAAATTCTGTGAATCCATGTAGTGGGCGGAATTCCTATGTGTCCCTTGAGTATCCCTGCAGGTTTCTAGCTCACTTTGGGAGGGTTTCAATCCTCAAATAGCCTTTTCACCAAAACCCTAATCCATCGCGCGCCACATGCTCGGTGAAATGCCCAAAGCAGCCAAAAATGCTCCGATTGAACACAAACTTTTTAGGCACCTTCACAACACCTTCAGTAACATATTCGCCAAATTTCACGCCAATCCGATATACCAGGTTTCAATTTCTCACATTTCCCTGTTTCGAGCAATCGTTTCCGAGCCGATTGCCCAAATTCCATTTTCTTTGCCAAAATTGAAACCGAACACACACTTCACTCATATTCACCCATATAAACCTATTCGTGAAGTATCGGCTTAATTCCACATCATTTCATGCCTCAATTCGAATTCCAAACCTCCTATGGCACTATTTCTCGTTCAAACGCCATTTTCGCGTCGTTTGACCTCTCGATCGCCATATCCCTCGTTTTCTGTGCCATAATTCTCTATGTATGTATTTATTCACATTTCATATACTTATGACTATGTGACTAATATGTGCTCACCTCTTCTGTCATTTCAGTGACCTTGCCTGCCCGTGAGTCGTCTCCTGTCCTGCCAGGATTTTCACCTCTCGTGTGAGCTTTCCAGGTAGACATCCACTCTTCTGATATTCTATCGGCTGTTATCACCTTGTGCTTAGCTTCTCTCTCTCATTTGCAGTCGTTAGGTCAGGATGCCACGCACGAAGAATGTGTCGGCGCCAGGGGGAGGAGATGACGAGGATCCTCCTCGCCCCTTCAGGCAGGTCAAGGGAAAGACCGTGTATTTAGAGCAGCAGGAAGGCCGCAAGAAGCAGCGTTTGGACAGAGCAGCCCGAGCAGCGGCAACAGCAGCAGCAGCCGCTGAGCAGGCAGAGCAAGGAGCTCAGTTGCAGATTCCTTCTGATCAGATTGCCTACCGATTTCGTCGTCACGCCTCTCGTGCCCGCTCCTCCGCTCCTACCACTCCCTCCACTGCTTCCACTCCTGCAACCACTTCGCCTGCCCCCGTCACTCCTGCGCCATCCACCACCTCAGCCATACCCACCACCTCCACTACTCCAGCTTCCACTGCTCCTTCCGCTCCCCTTTCCACTCCACCTATCCCACCTGCTCGCTTCCGGGAGCGTGATGAGACTGAGGTGCGACCACTTGCTGCAGATCCCAGGTTGTTTGATCTTCAGCGTGCTACAGCGGCATGGGTACGTCGATTCAGATATGTACCCGTGGAGTCTTGGTTACCTGCACTGAGAGACCCTGCAGCGGAAGATCCATTCAGCACCAGGATTCAGGAGTCTTTCTACAGAGCACAATTGTCAGCTCAGATTGCTCTGCGAGCGCACCGGTTATTGGATCTTCCTGCCTTCCTGCTAGCCGCCGGTGCCGACTCTGAGGTTCACCTCTCCTATTTGCCTGGACTTCTCACTCTTTTGACTACCAGCGGCAGATATGTTGAGGAATGAGTCCGAGTTTTCTATGCCACTGTATGGATCGACCCTGATCACCACTGGATGAGATTTCTGATTTGAGCGAGAGGATGCTACCATTCATGCCAGTAAGATTCGTCAGTTGTTTGGATTCAACGAGTCATCGACTCGTCTGCACAACATGTGCTATGGCACCTCTGACCCTCCTCGTCGCCCTCACGGTGGAGTTGCTCCTGGTACAGCTCACATCGCCAAAGATGTGTTACAGGGAGGCTGCCACTCATATTCAGCTTTGGCTCCTTGGTGCCCTAGTTTCTCACTCAGAGTTTGATGTCGTGGATTTTCTCATTTGTGAGATCGAGGACACCATACTGGATGGTCTCCGTGCTCGTCAACAGCTGACTTATGCTCACTATCTGTGTCACATCTTTACTCAGCTGATTCGCCCCCCACAGTTCCAGGGCACTCTTGAGGCCTCTCACCTCATCTTTGGGTTGTACCGTCTAGCTCCAGAGGATCCTGTGTCGGCACCTGCTCCAGTGATTGATACTCAGCTCGAGGATACCACTTTTCACCAGTTTGAGACTCAGGACACAACGGTCCATGATGATGATGATGATGACGACTTTGGGGTTCCACCTCCTCCTCCGCCTCCTATGCCTCCATGCACTCATGATCATGAGACTAGGAGTTCTAGTGGTGCTTCCCTTGCTGCCCCTCCTGCCATTGACCCTGCTCTTGCGGCGATCCTCCAGACTCTCACTCAGCAGCAGGCTGACTTGGCAGCGGTCCAGCAGCAAATGTCCAAGAGAATGCTCTCGATGTTTCAGACGATTAAGGACAGGTAGGATACTTTGCAACAGCAGCTTCTTCAGGACCGGGCTGAGAATAGGGCATTCATGACTCTCATGCTTCAACACACTGGTGTGCCGATTCCCCCAGTTCAGTCAGCACCGCCTCCACCTCTTTAGGCTCCTGTTGTGCCAGCTATTCAGCCATGACCCCCTCTTCCTACACTTGGTCCTTCTTCCTCTCCGCTCTGGCCGGTCACCCTGGTTTTCACGTTGCCGATAATTGGCTCCGTCAGCTCTCAGCCGCCAGTGCCACCAGCTTCTGCTATTACCACTGCCACTGTAGCGGTGTCTGTGACTCCTTCGGCTTCGGTAGCTCCTATAGCGCAGCTTTCGTCTGAGTCAGTACCAGCTCTAGCTTCTACTGCAGATCTTGGATCCGAGACTGACTCTGACCCACAGGTGGCGTTCGCTCTACTGCCACGATTGCGACCGGATGCGCCCCCGCCACCTCCTCCCTCTTTTGATGTGTAGGTTCGGGTTTCCTTTTGGTGTTTGACGCCAAAGGGGGAGAGATATGAGTCGTGAGAGCTAGGGGGAGTTAGGGAGTTAGTAGAGAGTCATTTTGATGTAATATATTTGCTTGTTACTCTCAGTACTAGCTCCACTTTTGTATGATGCTTTTGGCTCACAAACTCTATTATATACTCTCGATGCTTATGTTGACTGTGTGTGTATTATGTTTTCACCTTATATATTATCACCAGTCTTCTAGTTCTTGTTCATCGATTTGATTTCACTTTATATATGCACAAGAAACTTACGATGTGTATGCGCTCATTCATATTATTATGTTACACACTCTTTCTGTCAAAGATTACTGAGTACAACTAACCATCTTCTCTATTGACAGAAATTTCAAAACAAACTACTCTCACAAAACTTGTAGGGTTGTTATCAATCACCAAAAAGGGGGAGATTGAAAGCATCTAGGCCCCTGGTTGGTTTTAGTGATTAATGGCAACGTAATGTTATATGTGACTAACGTGTGTTTTGCAGAGACAAATGGTAAGTTAGGTCGCATCACAGGTAGAAGTACTACAATGTGAAAACAATCCCAGAGATAAGAACTCAAAGCAACGGCTAAAACGACGAAACAAAAGGTGAAGGACTACGGAGTCCGAGTGTCTAGGAGTTGTGGACACTCGTGATTTAGTTAGGTCTTTTATTCTCCTTTAGCCATACTATAAAGAGGGGTTGTTGATGAGTAGTTTGACCAAGAGAGTTCTAGTGTAGTGTTGTTGCATATTCACACTTACATATAGTGCTAGGTGACACTCTAGAATATACACTCAAGTTCAAACAGCATAAAACAGAAAATAGGGTTTCTGGCCTTGGGGCACCGGACTGTCCGGTGTGCACCGGACTGTCCGGTGCACCCTCTGCCAGGTGGGGCCAGGCTGGCCCAAGGGAACGGTTTCCCCATGCAGAAACCCGAGAGCGCAAGGTTCCCGAGTGAAATTTTAGTGGCGCACCGGACAGTGCACCGGACAATGACTGTTCACTGTCCGGTGTGCCATCTGCCCAACGACTAGCTACCAGAACTAGCCATTGGAGTCGACCGTTGGCGCACCGGTGGCGCACCGGACTGTCCGGTGCGCCCATGTGCAGAACAATGCTGGTAACAGCTAGTTGGTGGGTGAGGGCTATTTATACCCCCTCCACCCACCATATTCAATGTCTTGCTGCCCACATTAATTTCAGCACATTGGTAGAGCATTGCAAGCACCAAAATCCTAGTGAGGAGATTAGAGAATATTAATCCCGCATTTGTTCCTCATTAGCGCTAGCGAGAGCCACCTAGAGCACACACCACTTGCATTAGGCTTCTCTTGGTCAAGCGAAAGTCTACGACTTGTTACTCTTGGTGATCGTCATCACCTAGACGGCTTGGTGGCGTTGGGAGCTCGGTGATCACCATGGAGATCTTGTTGGTGACCTGACTCAAGTTTGTAAGCGGTCGTGAGGGATCCACCGCGCCGGAGTGGCAAAGGATCATCTTGTAGTGAGCACTTGGTTCTTGCGAGGACCAAGGGGGAGCGATACCCTTGCGTGGGTGCTCCAACGAGGACTAGTGGAGAGTGCCGACTCTTCGATACCTCGGGAAAAATTGGAGGAGTCTTCTAAACCTTGCTTTACATTCCACACTTAATTCAAGCATTTTACATTGTGTATTTGTTTAGCAAGTATTTGAAGTATTGTCTTAGCATTGTTGCATTTCTAGTATTATTATCTTAGTGCTAGTTGTTGGGGTGAAGTTGGGCTATTGCTTAGCTCTTGCTTAGGTTTTAATTTAGTGTTGATTTTTAGAAAAGCCCAATTCACCCCCCTCTTGGGCATCGTGATCCTTTCAACCGGCGATGAACAAACACGCCAAGGCGAGTTACTGCGATGTGGTAGAGCACCTAGGCACGTGGCAACCGATCGACAGGCGGCCAACTCCGGTGAGCTTATCTGAACCAGCCATGAGTCAAGCGGACACGGCGGCCGGGGCGGAACAATGTCTAAAGCTCATCCACGGTGAAGATCTTTTCATCCCGAGGCGTTATCCGGGCACCAGTGGACACGAATCACATCACCGGCGTGAATCCAGGCGCGGGGGTCGCCGGCGGCAAGGGGAGCAGAACCTGTGATCTTATTCAGTCACTGTACAATCAGAACACCATTCAGTCTGTCTGACAGGGCCATTTGTAGGGCATTAATCTCCGATTTTTGTGTGGCAACTTGTTAATCTCTTTGTAACAAAGTTCTTGGCCTACAATCCAGCTCTAATCTTGCTATAGCAATCACCCTCAAATACTCAATGGATCATTCTCAAAAGAGCTCCCAAAGTTCATCCCAAGTCACTGTCCGTAAAATTTCAGATTCTGAGTTGACTGACAGCTAGACTTTAGGTCTATTTATCTCCTAATTTTATATGACACCAAGGTTTAATCACTTAAACAAAGTTATGCTCCTATAATAGCTCTATAATCTTGATGTATTTACCTACGGAAAATTCTTTATGAATTGAGAGATATAGGGTTCCAAAGTTGACCCTATGCACTGAATTTCAGACTTAGGCATATATGGTTTCATGGGGTACTTTTTTCAAATATGTCCTGTCGGAGAGTAAATCTTCGGCCGGGTGGCGGAGTGCACCCACCCTAAATCCTGAGATGAGGAGGGGCTTAGGCGTTTTGCTTGATTGTTGGAATGAACGGGAAGAACTCAAGAACACACAAGGATTTAGAGTGGTTCGGGCCGCCGGAGCGTAATACCCTACTCCACTGTGATATGTATTGCTTGTGAGCTTGTATGAGTTTGCGAGTCTAAAGTGTGTCCTAAGATTGCTTGTGTGTGTAACTTCGCATGCCTCCCCTTTTATAGCTGAAGGGGGCATGCACAAAGGCACTGGGCCCCGACATGTGGGCCCAGGAACATAAAGAATATAGCACTTGGAGCCACTAATGTCTGTTGCCGAGACAATCTTCTTGTCCCTGACGCCCGAGATCTGCGTATCCTTGGCGTACAGGGGAAGCTTCTTGGAGAAGGGATGATGAGGACAATGTGCTGCCTGGCACGATCATACTGTTCGCCAGCAGACCCAGCAAGCGCGCCGCCTGCTGGGTGACCTTGACACCGCCTGTCAGCGGATGGGACGAGACATATTAAATGCTGAGAGGGCACGTCGCCCGTCAGCACAGTGGCAGGCGGCGCGTCTTCTCCTCAATAAATGCAGGGCTGCACGACTTCACGTCAGGTTCGGCCCAGTAGCTTATGTCATGGGCCACAAGCAGCGGGTCTCCGCCTGAGCGGGAAGTGGAGGGCAAGGCTCGCACACGTGTCATCACCGGACCCCTGCTCGTACCAGGGTCCTCCTCGTTCCGGGACCCTGCTGGGGTTTGGACCTACCCGGAGGCTCCGGACTTATATGTATAGGGGTCCGGTGTCCTTCTGTGGGGGTCCAGACTTAGTGGGATGTGTTGTCTTTCCTTGCCACGTGGCGCCCTTTGGCCTGCCCATGCGGTGGGGTCAGGCTCCGTCCTCCGCGTGGCTAGGAGATGTCGCATGGGTGCGGCATCTTCATGCTGTAGGAGAGGGTACCCCTGATTTAGGGTACCGACAGTGGCCCCCGGTCCCGCCTCATGGGAGGATGCGAGCCTGCAGGTGGGACTAGAGTCTGATTTGCGGTTGGACCGCTGCTCCCGCGTGCCTGTTGTTGCAATTACTTCCGGCCCGCCTATGGCCATGCCAACTGCCGCGCCTATTCCCATGGCTGACCGGCCCGTGACCATAGTACTTAATGGTTCTGTTGGGCCATGCGCGGGGCTGCCTCGAGTCGATGCACTGGTTCTGAAAAATTTACCTTTTTAGACTCCCGTGACAGCCCCGAGAAGACGTGGCATTGGCGCAAGCGGCGGTGCGGTTTCTTCGCACACGGTAACCGGCGTGCCGGCTACATGACATGTGGGCCTGGGCCCCTGAGTTGGACCGCCAGTTGCGGCGGAGCTGAGGGGGCGCACAGTCGTGGGACAGTTGTACGCTTCTTGCATGGAGGTTCGCCTCTTTGACCGCTGGATACGGCGAAGGTGAAGGGGCGCTTAACCGTGGGGCGGTTGCATGCCCCTTGCGCGGCGGTTCGCCTTCCTGACCCTTGGTTGCCCCGAAAATGAAGGGGCACGTAACCGTAGGGCAGTTGCACGCTCCTTCTTAGGGTTGGTCTGTATGACATGCGGGGCCTAGCCCCCGTGTCATAAGGTGGGATCCTTGGTGCACGCCGGGGGAGACTTTATCCGTGACGCTTCAGGGGCGCGAGTGGGGGGGATCTGCCTTTAAAAAGGGGTCGATCTCCCGAGCAGTAGACATGCCTCGCTCCTCTTGCGACCACCGTGCCCTTTCGCCTTCTGGGCCTCCAGATGGGGTGCGCCGGTGTTCTCTAGAGGGATCCGCGCCAAGGTCGTCTCTTCCGGCGACTTCACCGTCGGAGAGCGCGCACTCGTGGTGGTGTCACCGATCTTGTCTTCTTGCTGCTGTTGGAGGGGTGCAACCCCATGGGAGTTGGCATCCTTCCACCATCATTCGGCTTCAAGGATTTTCATCACACAGCCCGGTCGCAATCTCCGGCCGGTGGTCATCCACAAGGATGACTACCAGCCTTGTGGTGGAGAGAAGCGAGCCGGGCTGCAGCCTCCCCCCTGCCCTCAGCTTCAAGGATGTTCATCATCCGCGCTGGGGAGGAGGGCAAGCCGAGTGGGAGCTTCGCCTTCCACGAGGGCTGGCGGTCCGCTTCTTCCTCCAGCATTCGGGGGAGCAGGGCGTCCACCGGCCTTGCGGAGGAGGCGAACTCTGGGTATGTGGGGCCGGCCGTCTGTGGCGCCGTCAGCTGCCGCGTGTCTGGCTCTGGTGCCACCTCCGGCGCTGCCTCCTGCCGCTGGGGCGGAGCGTGGCTACCCATCCACTGCACGGGCGATGGTCGCGCTGTGCACGGGTTGGCCACATCCACGGCTTCTCCTGCGCCACTGGTTGCACCGGGAGGTCGTACAAGACGTCCTACGCCACGGGGGCAGCGGCGGCATTCTTGGATGGTCTTGTCCTCACTCTCACAGTGAGGACGGGAGCGAAGACCTCTTCATGCGCGCTGGTGCAGTCGCTGCCCATCGATGTAGAGGTGGTCGCTGCCACTGGTGGGGCTGATGTGGCCGCCTCCGCTGGTGAGGCTGCCCACTACAGAGGTGGTTGCCTCCGCTGGCGAGACCGTCAGTGCGACCTGCCGCCGGACCTCCAACTCTTTGGCTTTAATGGTCTCGCTGTCATCCCTCGTAGGAGGACGGGGGCGAGGACCTATTCGCAGCAGCGCTCACCCTGAGGTGATCGCTACTGCTGGCGAGCCGCTCGGAGCAGAGGTCGTTGTCGCTGCTGGTGCAGAGGTGGTCGCCATTGTTGGTGGGGCTGTCCGGAACCAGCTTCCAGCGCGACTCTTGCTTGGTGCAGCGTAGTCCATTCCTGCAGAAATGGAGCTAGGATCCCGCTTGTAAGGGCATGTAATGACATTTGCTTGAGAGCAAGATGTAATAACATATGTATGTAGGATTTTAGCCTGGGAAGCCAAGTTGTGTGTCCGAACCCCCTAGATGGTGGCTTCAAGTTCTAAGACACCTGCCGCAGGGCGGTGGAGTATGCAGGCTCACGGTACGGGACCAGGCTGAGCGGCTACATGGTTTCCGGACCCCCCAGGAGACAAGTGTCTGTTCTTCAGAGCCGGACCTCCAGGTTGTTGGACGCACAAGACTTTAGTTTTAAATACTAGGACACCTGCCATAGAGTGGTGGAGTGTGCAGGATTGTGGGTATGGAACTAGGCTAACCGGCCACACAGGCTCCGGACCACCCTATGGAACAGGCATCCGTTCTTTAGAACCGGCCCCCAGGTCTTCCCCTGTTTTTGTAAAGAAATAAATATTGCCTTCTAAGCAACATTTAGCACTTATCTGTGTAACGCCTGTTCCTGTTGTGTGCAATGTTGTTGACTCCTCCTTAGTACCTGGCCCCCCGCCTGGGATGCAGGCTTGGTGTGTTGAGGTTGGATACCAGCGTTTCTGAAAAGGTTGTCAACAATCCTCGGGAGGCAAACTCGCCGGGATCTGGATCTGTACACCACTTTTAGCTAGGAAGCATTAGTAGTACACCTCACAGGGTTCTCCGTCTGACATTGGTCGTCCTTTGATACATGCTCGGGACCCACAGGTTTTAGTCCGGGTGGCCAAGTTGCGTGTCCGGACCCCCTTAGGTCACGGTTCTAGATACTGGGACACTTGTCGCAGGGTGGTGGAGCGTGCAGGCCCACGGTACGGGACTAGGCTGAGCGGCTGCACGGGCTCCGGACCACCCTAGGAGACTAATGTCCGTTCTCTAGCTCCAGTCCCAAGGTTGTCGGACCCGCAGGACTTATAACTGTAGATACTAAGTTCCCGTCATGGGGTGGCAGAGCATGTAGGCCCACGGTACAGGACCTAGCTGAGCGGCTACACGGGCTCCAGACCACCCTATGGAACGGGGTCCTGTTCTCTAGAGTCGGCCCCCAGGCTATCGGACCTCCCCACTTTCGTATTAGGGGCCCTAAACTGCAAGCCTGGCTGTTCAATCCAGATGTTGCTATGTCAGACAGATGGAAACCGTACGGGTGGGTTAGCTAAAAAGTATTATCTGAAAGACTATGAGGTAGGACCATGAGCAGCAAGATGGAACTATCACAAGAGCACAGCTGAGGGGGGTAGTTTCTCTTTATAACTTGTCGTGCATGTGTGCAGACCAATAGTCCGGGTTCATGGGGGCAGACCCCACCGGGTTGTCATACACGTATGCGTTATCTAGTTACAAAAAAGGGAAACAGACTCGACCCCTTAGTCTTGCTCTATGGATAGAACTTACAAAGATGTTTGGCACCGGGGTAAGGTACTCCTCCAGTCGTAGCTAGATGGTTGCCCCTGGGTTGGTGCACTCCCGTTACTTCGAAGGGTCCTTCCCATCTGGGGGAGAGTTGTGGAGCCCTCCTTGGTATGGTAATTGCCGTGGGGCTAGGTCCCGACCCAGGGTTCCCGTCTGCATTTGACACGGGGAGCCCTCATCTTTGGCCGTGGTCACTTCTGCATGTACCTGTCTGCAGCCCGGACCCGTGGGGGGTCCGGAAGGGCCTCCGGAGGAAGGCGTGCCTCAGCTTCGTAGACTGGGGGACACGGGGTCCCTCCGAGGTCCGTCTAGTTGTCTTCACCAGAGTAGGAGCCTCCGGCGAAGATATCCTTTAGGTCCCCCTCGGGCGACTGATACCCAAGGTCCCGCTCAGGCGTGGCCACCTTGCCGTCGTCCACCTTTTCCTTGCCAGGGTGGTAGCAAGGCAGGGAGTCGTCTTTGGAAGACTGCTCGCGTCGCTCGCTGACGTGTTTTGTGAGGTCAATGATCTCGCGGCACTCCGCGGCGCTGTGGCGACCGTTCGGGTGCACAGGGCATGAACCGCTGCCACCTCTCTACGGCCACGGGCGTTTGTTGCGGTCAGCCTGGCCTCCGGTCGCTGCTGCGACCACCAGAGCGGTGGACCGCGGCTTCTGGTAGTCGCGGTCCTTCTTCTTTTTCTTCTTTCCGTCCCAGAGGACGGCCCCCGAGCCACCCGACTGGGCAGCTCCAGTTTGTGGGGCCGAGTGTCATGCACGACCCTTGGCGGCTCCGGCGCACTTGTCGGCCAGAGTGAAGAGCGTGGGAATAGTTTCCACGTCATGTGTGGCCAACTTCTCCAACATCTTTTCATCATGTACTCCCTGTCGGAAGGCCGTGATGATAGAAGCATCAGAAATACGAGGTATCGTACCTCGCACCTTGGTGAAGCGGGAGATGAACTTCCGGAGGGTCTCCCCTGGTTCCTGCCTCACTGCATGGAGGTGGGCCTCCACACCGTGCTGTTGGTAAGCACTGGCGAAGTTCACCACGAACCGCGCACAGAGTTCTTCCCAGGAGTAGACTGATCCCGAGGTGAGGTTCATGAGCCAGGTCTGGGCAGGTCCAAACAAGGCCACATGAAAATAGGTTGCCATCACAGCGGTGTTTCCACCTGCTGCCGTGATGGCGGTAACGTACACCTGCAGGAACTCCGACGGGTTCGTCGTTCTGTCGTATTTTTCCGGCAGGTGCGGCCGGAACTTGGGTGGCCAGGATGCTGCGCGGAGATGATCCGCAAGAGCGGCGCAGCCCACGCCGGCCAAGGGGACACCCGTTTGGGACCGGGTGCCCATGGTTGTCTGCGGTGCAACCGCAGCGAAGTCTTGATCGAGGTCGCGACCATCGATGTTTTGGTGGCGCTCGCGCGCCCTTTCTAAGGATATCCGGGCGTCCTCTCGCGCACGCCTACGATTGAGCTCTGCCCGGAGGTCGTTGGTCTATGTGCCCCTCACTGAGGGCGAGCGCACAGACGCTGACGCCTCGTGTTGGCGCCGGGATGACCACGTCTTCGACCTAGTCGAGGTAGAATGCGCCATACTGAGCAGTCGGTCGACGTCGTCCCACCACTGCTTCATGGCTCCTGGTGAAGCCGTGGAGCTTGGAGGGTGTCACAACAACTCCCTGGCTGCTGACAATGCCCCCGGAGACGCCCTTGATGGAGTCCGGGACGTTTGCGCTACCGTGTGCTGCCGTGCGGCGTGCACAGCTGGAGTGACTGGTGCTAGGCGACCGGGAACCTGAGGTGTGGAGGAAACAACTTCTCCCTCCACCGCAAAGTCAACCTAAGTCTTGGCGCGGTTCTCAATGATCTGCCCCATCATGCTTGGGCAAGTGATCAAGCAAAAACCTAATGCCTAGGCCCCTACCTAGCGCGCCCAATGTCGGAGAGTAAATCTCCGGCCGGGTGGCGGAGTGCACCCGCCCTAAATCCTGAGATGAGGAGGGGCTTAGGTGTTTTTCTTGATTGTTGGAATGAACGGAAAGAACTCAAGAACACACAAGGATTTAGAGTGGTTCGGGCCACCAGAGCGTAATACCCTACTCCACTGTGATATGTATTGCTTGTGAGCTTGTATGAGTTTGCGAGTCTAAGGTGTGTCCTAAGATTGCATGTGTGTGTAACGTCGCATGCCTCCCCTTTTATAGCTGAAGGAGGGCATGCACAAAGGCACTGGGCCTCGACATGTGGGCCCAGGAACATAAAGAATATAGCACTTGGAGCCACTAATGTCTGTTGCCAAGACAATCTTCTTGTCCCTGACGCCCGAGATCTGCGTATCCTTGGCGTATAGGGGAAGCTTCTTGCAGAAGGGATGATGTGGACAGTGTGCTGCCTGGCACGGTCGTACTGTTCGCCAGCAGACCCAGCAGGCACGCCGCCTGCTGGGTGACCTTGACACTGCCTGCCAGCGGATGGGACGGGACACATTAAATGCTGAGAGGGCACGTCGCCCGTCAGCACAGTGGCAGGCGGTGTGTCTTCTCCTCAATAAATGCAGGGGCTGCACGACTTCACGTCAGGTTCGGCCCGGTAGCTTATGTCATGGGCCACAAGCAGCGGGTCTCCGCCTGAGCGGGAAGTGGAGGGCAAGGCCCGCACATGTGTTAGCACCGGACCCCTGCTCATACCAGGGTCCTCCTTGTTCCGAGACCCTGCTGGGGTTCGGACCTACCCGGAGGCTTCGAACTTATATGTATAGGGGTCCGGTGTCCTTCTGTGGGGGTCCGGACTTACTGGGATGTGTTGTCTTTCCTTGCCACGTGGCACCCTTTGGCCTGCCCATGCAGTGGGGTCAGGCGCCGTCCTCCGCGTGGCTAGGAGACGTCGCATGGGTGCGGCGTCTTCATGCTATAGGAGAGGGTACCCCTGATTTAGGGTACCAACAAGTCCAAATCCCATAATTTGACTTGCAAATCCTCAAATGTGAGAAAAACATGATTTGTGGTGTTCTATTACTTTGGTATTTGCACTTGGGTCCAAAAGTGCACAAAATTTGCACCTAACCCCCTAGGGTTCCAATTTAGGGTTTTCTAGGGGTCTTTTTCAGAGTTTTTAGCACTTTTAAGTTTTAGTGTCACTAAAGTTCATTAAAGATGATATCTTATGATCATTTCTCATGTCTTTTGAGGTTTTCACTTATTGGGGCTTTACTTATATTCATAAGCCCTAACTTAGGGTTTAGTGCTCTACCCTAGGGTTAATCATTCAACAAGTCCTAAAATCACAACTTGATTCAAGTTTTTACCTAGTGAATGCACTCTAGGTGTAACAAACACATGATATGCCCATGCACATGATGTTATGCTCAAGTTTTAGTGATAGTAACACCAGGGGTGTTACATCCTTCCCCCCATAAAAGAATCTCGTCCCGAGATTTAAAGTCCTAGGGCAAGTAGTGGAAAAGGAAACACGTCATATTTTTATTTCCTTATTTCTTGTACAAAGCAGGGGTGATATGGGGTCTATTGCATCTTTACAAACAATTGTACATATCTCACAATTTACATGAAGCTAAAAAGCCACGAAAATTCTTTTCTAAGAAGTCTTGGGTTTCCCATGTAGCTTCATCTTTAGTATGTTGGTTCTATTGTATCTTATAGAATTTGAGAACTCTTCTTTGGGTGACCCTGTCCTTTTGGTCTAGGAATGGAATGGGATGTTCTGAATATGTCAAGTCTGGTTCCAAGGTAACATCCATCACATCAATGGTTCGATCTGGAACCCAAAGACACTTCTTCAATTGGGATACATGGAACACATTGTGCACTGCAGACAATGTTTCGGGTAGTTGGAGTCGGTATGCCACTAGTCCATATCTTTCAAGAATAGGAAACGAACCAATGTATCGGGGTGCAAGCTTTCCTTTAACACCGAAACGGGTTACACCCTTCATTGGTGATACTTTCAGGTACACATAATCTTTGAATTGAAAGTACAAGGGTTGGCGGCGTTTGTCTGCATAACTCTTTTGTCGAGCTTGTGCAGCTTTTAAGTTATGTATGATTAGTTGAACCTTTTGTTTCATCTCTTTCACCATATCAGGCCTGAAAAACCACCTTTCTCCTGGTTCAGACCAATTCAAGGGGGTACGACACCGTCGTCCATATAATGCTTCAATGGGTGCCATCTTGATACTTTCTTGATAACTATTGTTATATGAAAACTCTGCCAATGGTAAACATTCATCCCATTTTTGTGGAAATTCCAGAATGCATGCCCGTAACATGTCTTCAAGTATTTGATTCACTCTCTCAGTCTGTCCACTTGTTTGGGGATGATAGGCCGAACTGTGGAGCAACTTAGTACCCAGGGACTTATGTAGTTCTTCCCAAAACTTGGATACAAATTGCGGTCCGCGCTCCGACACTATGGTCTTTGGAATTCCGTGCAAACTGAGAATACGGGCAATATATACCAGGGCATAGGTGAGGACTGGATAAGATGCCTTGACCGGTAGAAAATATGCTATTTTTGTAGGTTGATCAACTATAACCCAGATAGAGTCAAAACATTTAGCCATCCTGGGTAATCCCACATTGAAGTCCATGATAATGTCCTCCCATTTCCAAGTCGGGATGGGCAAAGATTGCAGTGCACCGATAGTCTTCATATGTATGGCTTTGACATGTCTACAGGTGTCACATCTCGCCACATAGCGTGCAATTTCAATCTTCATTTTTGTCCAGAAATAATGCTGCTTTAAATCTTGATCATCTTAGTGCTTCCGGGATGAATGGAATATTGACTAAGATGAGCTTCATCCAAAATTTGCTGGCGGACTTCCTCTTTTTTAGGCACAACTATGCGATCATTAAACCATACAATGCCTTGATCATCCTTTCTGAAACAATTCGCTTTGCCGGCTTCTATTTTCTCATGAATATATTTCATACCCTTATCATTTCTTTGGGCATCAATAATTCTTTGTAGAAGAATCGACTCAAGCTTCAATTGGTTCAAGGTTCCATGTTGAATCATCCCCAGGTTTAATTTCTCCATCTTTTGACATAATGTGGTGTCCGGAGTCCTTACTATAAGACAATGGCAGGAAGCCTTGCGACTTAGTGCATCTGCCACCACGTTGGCCTTTCCTGGGTGATAGTGGATTTCTAATTCATAATCCTTAATCAACTCAAGCCATCTCCTCTGCCTCATGTTTAGTTCTGACTGGGTAAAAATATACTTCAGACTTTTATGATCTGTATATATATGGCAGGTATTTCCCAGTAGATAATGACGCCATATTTTAAGGGCATGAACCACAACAGCTAATTCTAAGTCATGAGTTGGATAATGTTCCTCATGCCAGCGCAAATGTCTTGAGGCATATGCTATAACTTGGCCCTCTTGCATTAAGACACATCCGAGGCCACTGCCCGATGCGTCACAGTACACATCAAAAGGCTTTTCAATATCCGGTTGAGCCAATACCGGACCAGTGGTCAACAATACCTTCAGCTGCTCGAAGGCTTCGTTGCATCTTGAGGACCAGTTAAATTTGGTATCATTCTTCAATAGACTTGTGATTGGCTTCACAATCTTGGAGAAATCTGGGATAAATTTGCGGTAATAGCCAGCCAGTCCAAGGAAACTTCAAACTTGATGTACAGTGGTTGGAGGTTTCCACTCTAGAATATCCTTGACCTTGCTGGGATCAACCTCAATCCCATTTGCAGATAATACATGTCCCAAAAATTGGATTTTCTCCAACCAAAACGCGTATTTGCTGAATTTAGCATATAATTGGCGTTCCCTTAAGCGCGTTAATACGATTCGTAAATGTTTAGCATGCTCCTCTTCATTCTTGGAATAAATCAAGATATCATCAATGAAGACCACCACAGATTTATCCAGCTCGGGCATAAACACCGAGTTCATTAGATATGTGAAGTGGGCAGGAGCATTTGTCAATCCGAAGGACATAACCAAATATTCGCATAATCCATACCGCTAGTAAATGCGGTCTTGGGTATATCTTCGGGTCGAATACGGATCTGATGATAGCCCGATCTGAGGTCAATCTTGGAGAATACCTGTGCTCTAGTAAGTTGATCGAACAAGATATCGATCCGGGGAAGAGGATACTTGTTTTTTGATAGTGACCTCATTAAGGGGTCTGTAGTCCACACACATTTGAAGTGTTTGATCCTTCTTCTTGACAAAGATTGCGGGACATCCCCAAGGTGATGAGCTGGGCCGAATGAATCCCTTCTCCAGTAGGTCTTGTAATTGAGTCTTGAGCTCCGCCAATTCATTTGGTGGCAGCCGGTACAACATTCTAGAAATAGGAGCTGTACCGGGTTTTAGTTCGATCACAAACTCTACGTCCCTTTCTAGAGGCAATCCAGGCAGATCTTGAGGAAAGACATCCGGAAATTCACATACTACCGGAATATCCTGGATTTATGGGATGATAGCTTCATAGACCCATCCAAATGGTTTGGCTGGGACAACTATAGGGATGGACAAGAGAACCTCTTCATGGCCATGACTCAACTTGATAGTCCTGAAGTCAGTGTTGAGGATAGCTTTATGCTGGGCTAACCAATTCATGCCCAGAATTACATCTATATCTTGTCCTTTCAAAACAATCATATTGGTGGGAAAGTCACGTTCAGCCAATGTTACTACACATGGAAGGCTACTTAAACCCTTCCCTTGATTCAGTGCACGGAATGCAATGTTTTTACACGAATTTCTTGCTTATTAATGTATGCAGAGCACCAAAATCAAAGAGAATGACTGCTGGGTGATTGGCCACAAGAAACGTACCCATCATTACCGGCTCTCCTTCTGGTGTAGTGGCCACTTGAGTGTAATAAATTTGCCTAGTCTTCTTGACATTTTTGCCCGCTGAATTATTAGCCATGATCCCTTTGCCTTGATTTGAGCTCCCAGAGTTCTGCTGATTGTTGGACTTATTCTGCCTCGGATATGGATAGTCTTTTATAAAATGACTAGACTTTCCACAGTTGAAGCAGCCAGTTGAAGAACTAGGGAGGGCGGGGAAACGAGCACCAGGGGCACTTGGCTGATTTGTAAAAGTGGGGGCAGTTGTAGGACGAATGAAAACAGGCTGTTTGAACGGATAGGACGGTGGACGAGGCGAAGAACGATTCTGATTAAATGGTCGGATTACCAACCTGGTTCGCTTCTCAGGTCCCTGATTGGACCTGTCACCTCCAAATCCCTTTGATTTTCCTTGGCCTGTATTCTTGGCTTCTACTGCCAGCACCGTGCTGATAGCTCTAATGTAGGTAAGATCTAGGTAGGTGGCCATTTTCTGTTGGAGCCGGTCGTTGAGTCCTCTCATGAAGCAATTCTTCTTCTTTAGGTCAGTGTTTACTTGGTCAATCGCATATTGGGATAAATGATTAAATTTGTTGAGATACTGCATCACAGTATCCCCTCCTTGTTTTAGTCGAATAAATTCCTCTTGTTTCATGTGAAGCACTCCTTCTGGAATATTGTGTTCACGGAATGCTAGCTTAAATTCATCCCAAGTGACCTGATGACCGGCTGGTTGAATTGCCACAAAATTTCCCCACCAGGTACTCGCATGGCCTCTTAGTTGTTGAGCAGCGAATAACGGCTTCTGTGTTTCTGTGCAATGGATTAATCCGAACTTCTGCTCCATTACCCTTATCCACTGATCAGCTTCAAGAGGGTCTTCAGCTTTAACAAAGAGTGGGGGGGGCACATTTCAGAGAAGTCCAGATATGAGGTTTCATGTGGTCCCTATGGAGGAGCCCTTCCGCCATGCTACTGGAATTGATTACCCGCCATCTCACGTAAAAAGCGGGTATTATCTGTAGTCGCGATAACCAAGACAGCGATAGCCTCGGCTAGTGTTGGTGGTACAGGTGGCGGATTAGGAGTATCTTCCCGACCACGGGAAGTCCCCGCACTGTCATGCACACAAGTCCTTGATGGCATCTGAGGCAAAGAAACATTTGGGAAAAATATAACATGCCGATACACACCATCATTTTACATTACCAAGATGTAATGATATAGACTCAAGTGTACAACATGACCTTATTACTTATTTTACATAGGTATAGTTCCTAAACTATACTAGTCTAGTCTTCGCCGTCCTTGGTTTCTTCATTTCCTGCCGTGGGAGACTGATCATCAGCTAGGTTCATGGAAGGAGGAGGCCTAAAAAGGTCCAGCTCCCCATTAGTTCCTTCACCTGCTGTCCCTGATGGACCGACTCCCATTGCAACAGGGTCGGCAGGCACATCCGGGTGCAGTCGCGAATACAGTACATGCACTTACTCATGTAAAGTATTGCAGTACACCTGCAAGTTATCTAGGGCCGCACTAAGCTCTGCCACACGAGCACGAGCTTTGGATTCCCGGTCCCAAGCAACCGAACGTGAGTTGACGGCCCAATCGACCGCCAAATCCTGTTCAGCAAGCTCGTCTTGCAGGCGTCTGACGTCAGCTACCAACTCATTTATACGCTAACCGTCTTGTGCCCACACCCTGTTTCGGTGACGTAGCTCCGTCCGAAGTTGTTCCACTTGGGCTTCCAAGTCTCCGATTGGATCGTTGCTGCCGCTGCTGCTCCCTTCATGTCTTGGAGCCAACTGATGACGAGGCACGCCATTAGGTCCAGTGGACTTGCGCGCGGTTTTGCTTCTACGCGGCATATCTCCATAAGGGGGAAAATTTATTAGTATAGTTTTTAAACATGATGTATGCATAATTACGGAATCAACCTTCGTTGATTCCCAACCTCCTATATATTTTACTCTATTACCTGGTCTTACAAGATGAGCACTTCCAGAAAGTGGCAAGGTAAGAAAGAAATTTTCTTGGATAAGTATTTGAAAATGCTTCATAATATCTGAAGAGATGGGCTTTGCTCTGATACCAGTTGTGACGGAACCTCCCAAGTCATTAGGCCCACCTACAGTTGTCCTTGTCCCACGGACCATGAACAACCTTGTAGATGCACATAATCACTCGACAAGTTCAGTATCTATATCACTTTCCTCGCCCAAGAGCATTTCACTTGTCACGCATATATTACAACACATCGAAGGAACGAATAAGCGGAAGCGAATTACTATAACTTAATTTACATTCATCAAAATGTAGAGGGAGTGTTGTAGTTATTACAAACCAGGGTATATGTGTGCATAAGTATTATTATTACAAACTTGGGAGGAGAAAACCCCTCCCACATAAAAGTATATTGTTTTTCAAAAGGGAGGCCAACATCCTCCCTCAACCACTTCACTGTTGAGGTTCGTCCTTGGGCACCACCTTAGTGCAAAAACAACAAAAGTATGTTGTTTCCTCACCTACAACAACATGGGTTCGAAAACCCTGAGTACGAAGTGTACTTTTGCAAGTCTTACCAGTCAAAATAAAAGACTCTCAAGGATATGCTGGCTTAAGGTAATCAAGGTAAGGCTTAATCAAGAATCAAGACTCTGTTTGCAAAAATGCTTACTAATAGTGGATCCTTAATATCCAGTTTTATTAACAAGTTAAGTCATTACGTGTCACTAGAGTTCTTTCTACCCTAGTTCAAGCACTTGGCCTATACTAGTCATCCTTTTATCAACCCTTTTTGTTCACTGGAATGCTACGTGTAAGTCAGTGACCAAGTCTTCATGTCCGAGAAGTAACGGCGATCTGAATCGATTAATACCCAGCTGGGGATCTCCAATCACACGACATATGTAGCACTTAACCCTTGCATATGTCAACTCGCCACCGAGTTTCTTAAGACCAGACCGGGTTCACGCCAACCAAGAGCACTGATACACCACCGACCAGCTTCTTGCCATGGATGGTACACGCTACTCACGCCATGTCTCCACTCCCATTGCGTGTTGGCCTTTCTGGTATTAGTCTGCCTGAGGCGAAGCTTACCCATGATGAGGCATGTGACCAGTTAAAAGGTCCTCGATCATCAGGCCCACATCGAGACGGTCCTTAATCAACTCAGACGGAGACATTACACCGAGACTCTCTTCTCGTGCAAGTCGCCTGCCCGGTCTCAGCTTTATCATTTCAAACCCAAAGTTTGGTACCTGGTAGAGGTACATCTTTTCTGATGTTGAACCCATCATGGCCATGATGGATCCACCATCAAGTCTTAT
Source organism: Zea mays (assembly GCF_902167145.1). Taxonomy (NCBI): domain Eukaryota; kingdom Viridiplantae; phylum Streptophyta; class Magnoliopsida; order Poales; family Poaceae; genus Zea; species Zea mays. Next base: position 54,874,642 of record NC_050098.1, on the reverse strand, counting down.
TTTTGAAAACATCCCATCCTCTGTGAAGCATCACTTTTGTTTAAAACAAAACATTTTTTCTAAAGCAAGACTAAGCATATGAAAACCTTTTAATAAAACGAGTAATCAAGAAATGGTAAACGATTCCAAGGAAGGAAATGCAGCAATTGGTTTAACACCCAACTCCTATCACCTAATGCATCATTCAAGTGATAAAGAGTTTAAAACAGCAAGGATGTGGCAAATGCACTCGGGCTTGCCTTGTGTTGTAGGAGAGTCGGGCTCTGTTCCACAAATATCAAAATAAAAATAGTTCCGGCAGGTGGATTTTCTGTCGATGGAGTAGTCTCTTCCTCTTCAACAGTTATTTCTTCCTCGTTCTCTATACATAACCATATATAACCATGAATGCTCATGTAATGCTTATGAAAATGCAATAATAGAAAAGCTACACCAAGTTGTATCTTGAATACAACTTTCCTTCATGGTGAACCAGGGAAACTAGGGTTTTTGGAGTCAGTACTTCATTTTCATAAGACAGATACCTAGAAAACTAGGGTTTTGGGTTTAGGAATCAAAGAATGTCCAAATCAAGTCAAACTTCACTCATGGGATCTAAATACCATATTAGGCTTATCCAAAAAGTTTGGTGATTTTTGGAGTCATTATATAATTTCTAAAATTCCAAGAGACTAGGTTTTGGTCTTTTTAAATACTACATAATTCCTAGTTTGGGCTAAAATTCTTGGAACCATTTTTATTAATTACTAGAGAAATTTAGGAGTCCAACAAAATTGGTCCCATATTTTTATCATTTCTATAATTTCCTATAGATTTCCTAAATCTGGTAGAAAAAGAAAAAGGAAAAAGGTGAATAGTACTAGGCTAAAACTAGCCCAAACCGGCGCACGCACAGGCGAAAGTGCGCCCGCGCGCACCCGCAGTGTCCATTTTGCACATAGATCCCTGGTCGTTTGAAAAAACCGTAAAGAATCCTCTCCACTGTTTCTTTGTCTCACTGACATCTACACAAAGGTCCCTCCCCTTTCTATTTCTTCACAACTCGAGATTCCCAACTATGGACGGCGAAGCAGTGGCTCCGGCGAGCCCATACCAGCCGGAAAACGCAACGACTATGCTTCTCCGTTGCACCACACCTAATTCTACCCCGAACGACCATTTCCCCTCACTCAATTGCAAGGTTCTGGCTCACAATCACTCTGTCCACGGTGATGGCGCAAACCGAGGACAATCCGAGGTGTTCCCGGTGATCTAGCGTGATCTAGTTCAATTGGCCGGACCGCTAAGCATCTATAGCACACAGGGATGTTGAACGAGTGCAAGGAAGACATGAACGGACCTGTAGAGAGCTAGCCACGATGAGCTCACTCACGACGGAGTTTTGACTGATTTGGGGGAACTTCAAAATTGGAGCGCTCTGGTGGACGATCTGAGGAACGGGCTGGTGCGTTGGGTGCGTGACTACCTAGCGGAGCTGATGGCACGCTCAATTTATAGGGCTCGAGGGTGGTGGCTCTTGATTTTGGAATGGCGCGCTGGTGGCCGGAGAGAGGGGAGAGTACTGGCGCAAGAGATGCGTGGCTTTCACCGCGGCAAGGTCACCTGCGATGAACAGACATGCCAAGGCGAGTTACTGCGACGTGGTAGAGCACCTAGGCACATGGCAACCAATCGACAGGTGGCCAACTCTGATGAGCTTATCTGAACTGGCCGTGAGTCAAGCGGACACGGCGGCCAGGGCGGAACAGTGTCTCAAGCTCATCCGCGGTGAAGATCTTTTCATCCCGAGGCGTTATCCGGGCACCAGTGGGCACGAATCGCATTGCCAGCGTGAATTTAGGCGCGGGGGTCGCCGGCGGCAAGGGGAGTTGAACCTGTGATCTTATTCAGTCACTGTACAATCAGAACACCATTCAGTCTGTCTGACAGGGCCATTTGCAGGGCATTAATCTCCGATTTCTATGTGGCAACTTGTTAATCTCTTTATAACAAAGTTCTTGGCCTACAATCTAGCTCTAATCTTGATATAGAAATCACCCTCAAATACTCACTGGATCATTCTCAAAAGAGCTCCCTAAGTTCATCCCAAGTCATTGTTAGTAAAATTTCAGATTCTGATTTGACTGACAGCCACACTTTAGGTCTATTTATCTCCCAATTTTATATGACACCATGGTTTAATCACTTAAACAAAGTTATGCTCCTATAATAGCTCTATAATCTTGATGTATTGACCTAGGGCAAATTCTTTATGAATTGAGAGATATACGGTTCCAAAGTTGACCCTATGCACTGAATTTCCGACTTTGGCATATATGGTTTCATGGGGTACTTTTTGCAAAAAATTTCAAATCCCATAATTTGACTTGCAAATCCTCAAATGGGAGAAACACATGATTTGTGGTGTTCTATTACTTTGGTATTTGCACTTGGGTCCAAAAGTGCACAAAATTTGCACTTAACCCCCTAGGGTTCCAATTTAGGGTTTTCGAGGGGTCTTTTCAGGGTTTTTAGCACTTTTAGGTTTTAGTGTCACTAAAGTTCATTAAAGATGATATCTTATGATCAGTTCTCATGTCTTTTGAGGTTTTCACTTATTTGGGCTTTACTTATATCCATAAGCCCTAACTCAGGGTTTAGTGCCCTACCCTAGGGTTAATCATTCAACAAGTCCTAACATCACAACTTGATTAAAGTTTTTACCTAGTGAATGCACTCAAGGTGTAAAAAACACATAATATGCCCATGAACATGATGTTATGCTTAAGTTTTAGTGATAGTAACACCAGGGGTGTTATAGACTCTGCTCGCCGGCTCTGCCCTGACCTGCAGGTACGTCGCCTCCGGCGCCAGCTATTCCTTTCGCCTTGTGTTGCATGACCCGGCTGCTGGCTCGTGGGCGCGTTGTCCGTGCCCGGTGCGTGGGCGTGTTGCCCGTGCCCGTTTCTCCTAGTGCACGAGGGCACGACGGTGACTGCCTCTCGCTCTTCTGCCATCCCACCGTGTCCGGCGAGAGGCCCGGCAGTGAAGCTGCTGGTGCTGGGCGGGTGTGTAACACCCTGAATTTGATGTATAAAATTTCTTTCTAATTATCATTCAAATTCAGGTGTTACTCTTCTCTCTCTCTAGTTTCTCTCTCTCTTTCTTTTGAGTAGATTGGGCTTATTAGTGAGGAATTAATTATTTATTTTTGCAAAAACATTGTGGGTCATGAAATGTTGCATCATGTCGAGCTTAAGTATTCTTTGAATTGTTGCACCGTGCGCCCGTGTCGCCTGACAGGTGGGCTCCACCTATCAGCGGCAGTCCCCCCCGCGTGCCCCCTCCTCTCCCTCTGCCCAGTGGGGCCGCTCTCTCGGCACCAGTCGCCCTCGCCCGCGCACCCTTCTTCCTCTCTGCCTCGCAGGGCCTGCCTTGTCAACTCACTGACCCGTTTCACCGCGCGCCTGCTCTCTCTCGCCACGCCGTGGGACGCCCTGTCAGCTCCGCCTTCCCCGCGACCCATCGTGGACCAGCACGTGCGCACTCGCGCACGTTCGCCGGGATCCCCGGCCACGTCGCTCGCCCACGCCCCCAGCTCCCTTTTGAGCACCGCCTGCACCCGCACTCGCTTCCCCATCCCATTACGCACAGTCCCACTATCTCTTGCGCTCTGCCTTCGCCGCTCGGCCTCGCCGGAGACCCGCGCTCGCCGTACCGATCACCCAGTCCGCCAGACGCCGCGCCAAGCGACCCTGAGCTTCGCCCCAAGGTGAGACACCCGTTCCCATGCCCAGTTCCCTCAATTATGCCTTGTCGTCGTCCAACTTCAGCTTCGCCGGAGTTTAGCCGCGCTCGCGAGGTAACCGGCCGAATTGGTCTAGTCATGTGCCTCCGCGTCGGTCCCTGATGTTCCCCTCGCTCTGTTGAAGCTAGTCCAAGCCCTAGCATGCCTCAGACCTCCTCTCCTTGGCCGCGATTCCTCACCGGAGTTGCCCTGACCCGCTCGGAGCCTTTCCTCCACCGTTCTCCCCTCTCTGACCCCGATCTCATGGCCAAAACCCCACCAGTGAGTTCGCCGGGTGGTCCTCTTCGTTTTTTGCCAGTCCCGGCAACCCTGGAACCGCAGTAGCACACACCCGCCCCAACTCCGACGACCTCACCACTGCGAGAAGGAGCGGCGCTGCCTGCAGCCAATCAGCCCTCCCAGCTTTGATCTCCACCGTCCGATTCGGATCGCACGGACCAAATCATGGGATACCGCTTCGCGCACGCGCGCCCTGTGTCCGGACCCACCTGTCGGTCGCCTGTGCCCCTGGCACCGGGCCCGGCCGGTCAGTCCGCCCTCCCCTCCTCGGTCACTGACAGCCCTGGCTCGCTGGTTAGTGCGCGCCCGCGCCCGCGTCTGCGCGCTCGCCCGCGGATCTAATCTCGGCCGTTGATTTTAGATCTAACGGTTGAGCGGACCCAATACCCCTTCACACGGTAGTTTTGTTAAAGAGACCCTCGGTTTGTTGGGAATCAACCCGCTATCCCTGGTTTTCGCGTGCAGGCCCCTGTAATCTTGCAGATTGAACCCTAGACTTTTAAATAATTACAAAATAAGACCTATTTTCATATTTTAAACTCCCAAACTTGTTTATTTCATATCTTTTGCATATGAACTCCAAATTTAGTGATTCAAATTGCAAAATGTTCATAGGAATATTATCTGTTTAAATAAATTAGATTCATTCACAATCTGCACACTCTAATTTTTATGTCTACTATAAATTAGTATATGTATTGATTTATTCACTTAATAAAATAAATAAAAAGGGAAACCCTAGTGGTAAATAGATGTTTAATATTGGGAAGATAATAACATGTGATGTATGAATTTATCTCTGGTGTAACTCTTATGTCTCATTAAAAGAAATAGAATCAGATTATGTAATCATGGACAACACTTAAAGAATAATCAACTACTTAATGAGATTAGTCTACCCTATGATTTAAACTCCCTTTTGAGTTTATACTTTTCTTTTTGAGATGTGTTCCCATGTTTGTACATGATTGATGTGTTGTTTATTTGTCATTTACCAAATGTATTGAATGTATGATCGCTTTATTTAGACAACGAGCAGTCCGTGGTTCCTGAGTGTGTTGCTGAAGATGTTCCTGAGCAACAACCTGGTGAAGGCAAGTGTCCTCTGACCTATTATGTCCTACTTACTCTATAATTCACTGTCCCGCATTACATTATTGAAACCTAAGGATGGACTAGTCTATATTTACTTATCCTTGTTTACCTTTTGGGTTTATCATGGTTAGCTCATGCTATTGGTTCAACTTAATCAATGAACATGATGAGAACATTTATGATACGATGATGTTATCCTGATGATGATATTGTGATACTCTAGGGGACTCAGGCCATTTTTCCTGAGTACCTCTCCGTAAGGACATGTTCGTGGAGTGACTGAAATTCGCCTAGAGGGGGGTGGATAGACGGAAACTGAAATTTATAGAAATTAAGCACAACTACAAGCCAGGGTTAGCGTTAGAATAAAAACGAAGTTCGAAAGAGAGGGCGAAAACAAATCAACCAAGAAATAAAGCGAGTGACACGGTGATTTGTTTTACCGAGGTTCGGTTCTTGCAAACCTAGTCCCCGTTGAGGTGGTCACAAAGACCGAGTCTCTTTCAACCCTTTCCCTCTCTCAAACGGTCACCTAGACCGAGTGAGCTTTCTCCTTAATCAATGGGTCACTTAGACCCCTCACAAGGACCACCACAACTTGGTGTCTCTTGCTTTGATTACAAGTCTCTTGAGAACAAGAAATGAGGAAGAAGAAAGCGATCCAAGAACAAGAGCTAAAAGAACACGAGCAAAACTCTCTCTCTAGTCACTATTTCTTTGGAGTGAATTTGGGACTTGGAGAGGCTTTGATTCTATTGAATTGTGTCTTGTATTGATTGCACTAGCTCTTGTATTGAATGATATATCTGAAAAACTTGGATGCTTGGAGTGGTGGTGGTTGGGGGGTATTTATAGCCCCAACCACCAAACCAACCGTTGGGGAGGTTGTCTGTCGATGGGCGCACCGGACAGTCCGGTGCACCACCGGACACTGTCTGGTGAGCTAGCCACGTCACCCAACCATTAGGGTTCTGACGTTTTTGACCATTGGAGCTCTGACATCTTGGGGCACCGGACAGTCTAGTGCCGCACCGGACAAGCACTATTCACTATCTGGTGCGCCTTCTGGCGCTGCTCTAACTCTGCGCGAACTGTTCGCGCACTGTTCACGTTTGTAGGCGACCGTTGGAGTTGACCGTTGCACTCGATAGCCGTTGCTCCGCTGGCACACTGGATAGTCTGGTGAATTATAGCGGAGCGACTCTCCAGAAACCCGAAGGTGAAGAGTACATCCTGTACGGTCCCTGGTGCACCGGACAGTCCGATGCACCAGACCAGGGTTCTCTTCGGTTTCTTTTGCTCCTTTCTTTTGAACCCTAACTTAGATCTTTTTATTGGTTTGTGTTGAACCCTTGGCACGTGTAGAACATATAATCTAGAGCAAACTAGTTAGTCCAATTATTTGTGTTGGGCATTTCAACCACCAAAATCATTTAGGAAAAGGTTTGACCCTATTTCCCTTTCAGTGACCACCCGGGATAACAGTGCAACCATGAGGGTGGAATGAGACGCCCTTAGCTGATTAATTAGATGAACCTGGGGGTGTAGTTGGCTTTGCCTGAGGATTCCAAGTTGTGAAATCCATCTTGTCTTAAAGCAGAAAAGATAAGAGTAATCAGAGTATGACAACAAAAGGTGAAACAGGACCAAGATAAGATAAGTATAGAATGAATCAGAGTAAGATAAGTAGGTAAGGGTTTATCCATTTCTATCTAGGTTTCGTCCTCCAGTCAACATTTCCTCTGATACCACTTCTATAACACCCAGATTTAAGGGACAAAGCCGGGTGCATCTCATACATGCGCCAAAGAAGACAACATATATAATAACAGAGTGTATAGATATAAATGTCACAATATAATCAGAGTACTTGTTACATAGCGGAAGTCTTACAAAATAAAATATAAATATAGATCGAACTAAATCCATCCATGGCGCCAAAAAGTCAACTGGGAGACACCACCTAGATCGAATCGAACTTCTCGTTGTGTGGCCCCACTTGAACCACCTGTTCTTCTCCTGTGGGGGTGTGAGACAGCAAGGATGAGCTCACACATGATCATAGCTCAACAAGTTGTGGGGAAACCAGTGTGCATGAACTCACCAAAGGTGGGAGTTCATGTGATGTGTAAGGCTGATCAACAATATCGGTTAAAGCTGAGCATTGCTTTTAATAAGTTGGTCAAAATTTTATTAGCAGTTACTAAATGTAAGTAAATACCAAACCATAATAAATAATAGAACAAAATTAATAAATAATCCCATGCAAATGCAAATGACAATTTGAATTTAAGTTCCATAAATTAATCATGCAAGAGTCCTGAGCTGCTCATGACAGTGAGCTCGGCTAGTATACCAGTTTTACACTATGCAGAGGTTGTACCCTGTACCCACAAGTCTTGTATCCCATGTCGCTAGGGTTAGCTAGACCCTTAGACACTACCGAGGTGAATGGCTAGGGATCCACTACGAGGCCTTTACAAAGTTTCACTAGCTTCCGAAAACCCGCTACAGTTTATGGGAAAAGCACTTGCAAGAATCCCTCGTCTGACCGCCATCGTAGCAAAATCAACCCAAGAACCTCCCTGCATGCAACTCCCCTACTGCCCTTGCCCCTTTCGGGTAAGGTAGTATTCCACTAGCTTTCCTAATTAGTTAGCCAAGGGCGTCCCATTCCACCCTTGTGGTGGCACGTGTTTCTCAAGTTAAGCTCCATGTTCCAATTAACATTAATGATCTTGACATGAACATAAATAGAATAACAAAATAATTGGAACATGGATATAATGAAATATTATCCCAAAACCATGTAAAGCAATAGCAAACACTACCCAAGTGATTCAGGGATAACAAGGTAAAATGGATAAACAGACTAGGGTGACCTATTGGGTCCCATCAAAATTAAACCTATGCATTGAATGATGATAATAAAGAATATTATTGGGTAACAAAAGTGGATCAAGGGCACAACTTGCCTGGCACTTGAGATTCCAGTTACCAGGATGATTCTTCAGATCCTCATGATCGCACTGCTAGTCGTAGCAATACAAACAGACATGGTATAGACAAAATTAACATCACACCAAACATAAGAACATATTGCATAACCATGATCTACGCGTTGCTACGAGATCGTGGGCTCGAGAACTACTACGATCGGAGTTACTAGTAAGGAGTTATGATTTTATAGAGGATTTATGTGATTAAAATGTTAAACTATATTATAAATTGGTTAATATTAATCATATGATAGGTTCTTCTATAAATAATTATCTCAACTTCAATTTAAGTTATAAATTGACCATAAATTATATTTTGGTAGATTATAATGATAAGCAAATTAACAACACTAACCAACATAAGTTAAATAAGATCTAATTATAACATAATGAGACATGGTATAATAAATGTTGTTATTGCATAGTAAATATTTATACGAGACTAACACAACTTGAACGGATCAAATCGAAGTTATAGAGTTTAAGTTATGAATTTCTAAGATTCTATGTGTTTTGTACAAAATTAAATAGGATATAAATTTTAATGTGATTTCCATGTCAAAACAGAGACACTAGGTGATAAACAATAATATTACAAAATTATAGAAACTGGAATGGATTAATTTGGACCTAATATGAATTTTCTAGGAATTAAATAAGTTTCTGCAATTATTTATATATTCACAAATCAATTTATAAATAGTTTTCTCTGATTTACCCAGTCCTCGGACTAAGCGCGTGAATACACAGGAAACCAAGGGCTAGCGCGAAAAGTACCCAAGACACAATCCACTGCCAAGTGGACGATGGGCGCATATATAAAAAGTACAGGGTCTCTTCTAAAATTATACAAAGCCGAAGCGGTATCGTCTAATCTCGGTCTTGCGATCGCATATGGACGGTCCCGATTAGATCTCCCTGCGCAAGGAATTGGTGCGCAACCGTGCCCTTTGGATCCAAAATCAACGGCTGTGATGCGACAGGCCGAACACAACGACCACACGATCACCACCGTCGATCCACGGACACACGGTCCCAACTCATCTGGCCTATCCCGCGCGCCGTGACTTAATATGCATCGTTGGCTTTACAATCTATAGCCCTGTCATCGTCTTCAACGTTGCGCACAGGCCAGCGCGCATCTAACTACGACGTCGGCGTTGGGAGGAAGCACCGGCACTGGCGGCTTGGGAGAGGGAGAGGTACTCACCACCGATGGAGGAGGCCGACCGACAATGGAGCGCGCGGGTCCCGCCGCGGTACTGGGCTTGGGTTGCGGCGCCCGCGACAATCACCAGTGGAGAGGAAGATCCCACGTCGGATGTCGATCCCGCGCTAAAGTCTTCGTTAGACGCGGTCCTTCCCTCCCATGCCTAGAACCTCATCGACGAGCGCGGATTACATGTCCACGAGAGTTTCACGAACACACTAGACGAATTACGAGCGGTAGCTAAGCAGGGAGCAATGACAGCGACTCGCGGCAATCTGCGCTGATGGAAGGGCACGTGGCAGCAGGAGCAGGGCGGACAGCGATCCAAGGTTTTATACTAGAGTCGAGACCTATTTTGGGGGAAAGGTCAGAGGAGTGCGAGATGCGCGCGATGCCTGCTGCTAACGGCCGGCGAAGAAGGATGAGATCGCAGCAAACGGGGCGATTCCATCCCGAGGTACCAGGAAGAACTGGTCAATGCGCCCCGCGAGTCAGTCGGGTGGAGAAACGTGTCTGGGGTTGCCCGGCTGGGCCCGCACGTCGGCGCGGACAGTTGGTTGGGCGGGCGAGTTGGGCCATCCAATGCAATTCGGCCCATGTGCAGGTAAGTTGTTCCTTTTTTTCTTATTTCTGTTTTCAGTTGTCAAATCCACATAAAAATCCAAATTTCCAATTTATGTTCAAATGCAACAATCCAAAATATTACCATAATGCAAAATGTATATCTTTATGTATTTATATTAATTATTTTATTCATTTGTTTAGGCAAAAGCTCAAAATATGACATGCACATTTTATTTCATTTCTGGGAAAATATTACCTTTGAATATGTGATCAATTCCAAGTTTAACAAAAATATCCATTACCTTACTTGTCTTTTTAAATAATGTATTCTCTTTTACCAAGTGTCACTTTATCTTGTATATATATATTGTTTTTATTTCAGAGCATTCTTTATATTTCATGAGGTGGATAACGTATCCCACTAGATTGATGATATTTCTATTTCATCTTATGTTTACACGATTTCTTAGTATTACTTCATATAAAAGACCTAGAAGGAATACCGGATCTCTTAACTCATTGTTTTTTAGGGTTTACAGTGTAGTTGGCTTTGCCTGAGGGTCGTCAATGGGGGCTGGGGCGTGGTGCTCGCTCTACCAAGGGGGGTACAGAGGTTCATTCGATTTGGTTTTGTTAGTCACCCACCTTGGGGAGGTGTACTGCATTTGTACGACTGGGGAAACCTAACGAGTAGCTATGCACCAGGGGAGTCTTTGTAAAGGCTACATAGTGTATCCTCGGCCATTCACCTCAGTAGTGAAGATCGGGTCTGTACAACCCAGGCTGGAAAGAGTTCACGACTCGTGGGTAAAGTGTGCAACCTCTGTAGAGTGTTAGAAACTGGTATATCAGCCGAGCTCACTGTTAAGAGCGGCCTTGGGATCCTCTTTGATTAGAAGAACTTTGGTTACTTTTATGATGATGGTTATAATTTTGATCCTTGGTATTTCCTCTTGGAGGAGGTACATTTGGGTAATAATTTGGTTACTACTAAAATTTGGCTCTACTAATAGTAATAAATACTTGACCAACTAAAAGCAATTGCTTAACCTTAACCCCATATACAGCTAGTCCACTTTAGCCAAACGGGACATTAGCTGAGTACGTTGATGTGTACTCACCCTTGCTTTACAAACCACCCCCACCCCAGGTTGTCGCCACAATATTCAGTGCTCAGGAGGAGATGCTGGCAACATGGAGGACTTTGAGGAGTTCCAGGACTATGACGAGTTCTAGTTTTTTTAGTGGCAAACCCCCAGTCAGATACCTGTGTAGGCCTTATCTACTACGTTACGTTTTTCCGCACTTTGATGATATTAAGGATTATGGCTATGTATTAGACTCTGTGAATGTCTCAGACATCTTATTGTAATAAAGTACCTTTCCGCTATTTACTTTGAGCATTGTGTGATGATGTCCAATTATGTAATCGCTTTGTACGTGAGTTTCTGATCCTGACAAGTACATGGTTCGCATTCGGTTTGCCTTCCAAAACCGGGTGTGACAGGGTGGGACCATGCGACATGGGCATGTACGACTTCCTGTCCAGCATGGTGGGCGCCATCGGACGTCATGAGCAAGATAGGGGTGTTTGTGGTTGCCGTGGAGCGTGGCAGTCAGTGCGGAGCACGATTTCATGGCGGGCGGCTTCGGGCGTCGTGAATGAGGCGAGGCGGGCGGGGGTTAGGGGGTGAGGTCGTGACTGTGTTGCGGTGGGTGGGAGATGGACGACGGACGGATGGAGATCAGAGGATGTGGTCGCGGTTGGTTCCACAAATGATTACGGAGGATGCGACGAGCGGTTGCTTCGAAAATTCGAGCGGGCGCACGCGGGCGGGATTTTTTTTGGACGAGATAGAGATGCACGACGAAACTCGGGTGATTAATGAGTAGCATTAAGTATGATCCATTACAGAATAACCGTCGGATGCGTTTTAGCAGAGATAGTAGGCAAATGAATTGATCTGAGACGTTGTTTTTTTGTGAGTAGGGTTTTTCTGGAGATAAAACGTTGGGTGCATTTAGCATGGGCATGAGTACGTGGGATGAATCATGTTGTGTACTTAGCGTAGTTTAAGCTGAGGGATTTAAGGGTAGAGATAGATATAAATTCGTCAAACTTTTGTAGTGGGTGGCATTATAACGTGTGTCTAACTCTGTAGCTGTAGCAACTATTTCGGGCTAGTTTGGAAACCTCATTTTTCTAAGGGATTGTCATTTTTCCAAGGGAAAATGAACTAATTTCCCTTGGGAAAATAAAAATCCCTTGGAATAATGAGGTTCCCAAACTAACCCTTATAAAAGACAACTTTCATAACGTTCACGTGTCTGGAGCACCAAGCGCTATTTGGTTGTTTGTAGTAGAGATATCCAAACGGGTCGCCCGACCCGGCACATCATGGCCCAAACCCGTTAAAGTACAGCCCGTTTAAGCACAACACAGTTAGGCCCGAATAACTATCTAGGCCAAGCCGGGCTGCTCGACAGGCTCAATTATCTGAACGAGTTCGGCACGGGATGGGTCCAACCATACCGAGCTAGCCCGTTAAGCCCGACCCGCCCAAGCCTACGAGTGCGTAAAGAGCTTAAAATTAGATCACCATAAAAAGTTGAACATATTTACAAATCATAATTGAAAGATATAACTAAATACAATAACATATATTACAAATAATACACATATCACAAATAAATGATAGGCTTAAATAAATGATATAGCTATTTTTGCAATTTTGTCTTATTAAACGGGCTAAATCTGAGCCTGTTTAGAAACGGATCGTGCTTCGGATAGCCTAACAGGCCGAAAACGTTGAACGAGTCCGACACGCCGCTCATGCCAGACTGGGCTTGGGCCCGTATAGAGCCAGGACGGGCCGGATCAGGATTAAATCGGACCTAAAGAGTGGGCTTCATGTCGGGCTGCCGGGCTACGGACTTGATGGCCATGTGTAGTCTGTAGCACTTGGACGTGGCCGGTGGGATGCAACATCTTTAGCTTTTTCTTTATTTGTTTGGTTACCTGTGCGCTATTCTTCGCCTCGGCCCGTAAGATGCAAGCGAAGCCCTCTGGGGCGTGTTTGGTTCGGCTTTTTTCTGAATAGCTTTTCTGAAAAGCTGGCTGTGGGGAAAAGCTGGCTGTTGGGAAAAGCTGGTGGTTAGAATTTAGGTGTTTGGTTCGCCAGCTGTGCAGAAAAGCTGTTCGTTAGAATCTAGGTGTTTGGATACACAGATTCTCAGATTGCATATTCTGTTTGAACAAACTATACACATTAACACCGAACCAACAAAAGGTCATTACATATAATTAGTGGAGTTCATTACAACATAACTACCGTTAAATTTACATATTTAACTACGACACTAATGCATTAGCAATTCCATCTCGAAATGCACTCATGTCTAACTCATCAGATGTGCTACTACTACTCTCACCTACAGATACATCATGACCAAGGCTATCAGGTCCTAGTTGATCAAAGTCTCTATCGTGTAGAGCACTGTCTCTAATGAAGTTATGCAATGTCATACATGCAATAATTATCTTGGATTGTTTCTTAAGCGAAAATGAAGGGAGACTTAACAAAATTCTCCACTTCATTTTAAGCACACCAAAAGATCGCTCTATAACATTGCGTAGCGACGAGTGTGCATAGTTGAATACTTCTTTGCTCCCAATAGGTTGCCTCGCATTTTGCCATTCTGAAATGTGGTACTTCTGACCCTTATAAGGTGCAAGGTACCCCTTTCTATTTGGATAACCTGAATCCACAAGATAGTATTTACCTGCACAAACAGAAATATAAAGTTCAATACTTAAGACATAAATGAATATCGTATGATACAAAAGTACAACATACTTATTTACCTTCCGGTGGATGGGGGAACCTGTCCGCATAAGTTATCAAAGTATCTTGTAATACTCTAGTGTCATGTACTGAACCTGGCCACCCTGTGACAACAAATGTGAACCTCATATCGAAGTCACAAACGGCCATTACATTCTGTGATGCGTAACCGTGCAGACTAATATATTTGGCTTGCTCCGAGGCCGGGACAGACGCTGGAAAGTGACTACCATAAATTGGTCCTACGCAATCCTTGAAGTGGGGCCAAAATCTCCCCTCTCGCAAACGAGGATGAATCTCTATGAAATTTGGGTCTTTGGGCTTGATTACGTCAGATGACATCTTATATAGTGCATTAAGTACTTCACTATACTTGCGACTAATAGTTTCCAAGGAGTGACCAAACTTATTCCTTATCTGCCTAAATGATTGTGGATCCCCACATGCCCACAAGAAAATACCTAGAGCTTCCATAGTACTGACACCACGGCTTGGAAGCAGACCATAACTTTCCACCAACGTCTCATGCAATCGTCTAAAAACAGTACGTCGCATGCGAAACATGTCAAAGCAGTCGTTACTATTCTCCAAAGTTCGCTCAACCCATTGAATACCTGTTTCAACCATTGTTCTTCTAGAAACCTCACTAGAAGGCCTGCCCCAAATGTCTACATCATATAGGGCAACAAGCAATTGTCCATCTCTGTCATCTGTGTCATCATCATATGTGTGTGTAGCAGGGTCACACATCTGCATGCACACAAACAATAGGCACATATTCATGTATAAGCATAGTATATAAGACACATATTCATGTATCATAGGTGAAAGAAAGTTCACAGATTGACATTGTTCACAAACATACAACTCTGATTATTCAAATACATGTTCAATTCGAATAATTGCAAAATTGTTCGAAGGGGAAAATTATGCGTACGACATGTTTATTTTGTAACACGACAAGACTCATAATAGTGACACGACTGCAACACGACTAACATGAACAACAACATAATAGTGAACATCAGGCTCTGTTGTCGGACGACCACCATCTAAGTGGACTTTTTAACATCTATCTCGAAAGCACGGCGCAGCCAAGCGTTCCTTCCTTCTTTGGTCTTCAGTGATGCAAATACATCTCTATACTTTTTCTCAATCAACAGATGAGTGGCAAACAAATGTAGGTCGCTGCCTTCTGGTGAACCATCATCGATCACTTGTTGCAACTGCGCAATAACCTCAACACGAACAGGGTTGGTCTCAGCAGAGGTGATGGACTTGTTAGTGGTCATTGAACGCGACTCAAAAGCCTCCACTAGGCGTTTCATGTACTCTTCCCTCGTATCTTTTTTCTTCTTTGGTTTAGGAGAATCATGATGCACCTTACGCTTCCCAGTCGCATTTGAGCATGGGTCAGGTGTGCTGTTTTCACCCCCACCTAAAGTGGCTTCGACATGATCATCAGATGATGAATTTGCATCCTCGACGCCAGGAACAAGGGTTGTTTCATTTGTGCAGACAATGGGTCCAAACATAACCTTTAGCTCGTCCTCATTCTCTAGGGGGCTGTTTTGAACATAATACACCCTAGCATTGCCTGCAGCAACATGTTATTTCCTACTTTCAGATGGCCATTACTATTGTTAATCTACAAAATGTAAAAAGAAAGTCTACTTACTTCATTTTGCTTAGCCCACCACTCATCTGGAGCACTGATAGAACCAGTATGAGGGTCTCGACCAAGACCTGTAGCCCTTTCATTAAGAGTTTTCCACTGGATGAACATTCTCTTTAAGGAGTCCCACCTATTCTTCATTTGATCCCTGGTGTAAGTGCGACCAGTGCGTTCCTTAAACTTCCTTATGAGGTTAGCATACCCTTCGACATTTAGAAATTGTTGTGGCCTGTTCCGTGCATTGACCTCTTCTACACAAATTTCTGTGTAAACTTTTGTTGCTCTATTATCCCACTTTGCAATGACTTTGCCAGACTTGTCCATCTAGTGCAAAACAAGTGTACACGTTTGAAAATACGTATTGAAGTGCACTTACTAAGAAAACAAAGTGAACACGTAAGGGACCATAATAACATAAGGTAGTACCATAAGGAGTCACATTCGGTTTGCCATAATTACATATATAGACTTAAGGAATTCATGTGCTAGTAGACACAAAAGCACAGGGAACACTTTACAACTGCACATTAAGCAAAAGGCTGATCTATCCCTGTTACTCTAACACCTGACTGCTAGGTTCACCATGTTCTAACTTAAACCCCATTGTCACTAAACGAAGGCATCTGATCGGAGTCATATTCAACACCCCAGAAGTTTTCGAAGTGCTCCGCAAAGTCCCAGTCTGGAGTAAGGTCGTCGTCAGCAGGGGGTGGTGAGGACAAGGTAGAAGGTTTGTAGCTGCTGGCACCCGGGTTGTTTACGTTGTTCACGATGTCCAAATTCTCTTGCAACACCAGAGAGTCTTGCTCCAGCATGCAAGCTATGTCCTCCAATACTACACGAAGTTTGGTAGCGTCAAATGAGGTCAACCCGCGTCCAGGACGGACTGTTTCCCTCGCTACCGAAAAAATCTTGTCCGCAATCTCTTGCATCCTTCCAATTGCCTTATCGGCTATGGAGTCTGTTGAATCCATCTGATGTGGATTTATTAGGTCGTTAGTATACCAGACATGGGGACTATCTACAAAAATTTGGCGTAGTGACATGTCCTGTGCCTAGGCTGCTAACAAAGGAGGGTACAAGTACCACAATTTACTAGGCACGTGTCTACTAATAAAAGTACTAACACACTGTGAATGGATTACCCAAGAACGTGAACATATTTGCAACTCGATCTTCGAATAGATACACAGCATGTAAAGCAGTAAAAGGGATAAATAAATTGATGTGAACATCACCTTCGTAGGAGTGGAGCTTCTGATGCAACAGGGAAAAACAGCTCACTCCCCGAAATCTGAACATCAAATGTCACAGGATAATCGTTAGTAAGCAGTTGTCAAATTGTCTTGATTATAGGGGGAAGTATTAACCACAGACGTCGATGCAACCTAAACCCTAATTAGTACATGGGGGATGACCGGATCCGTAACAGCACATCGGGGAGGAGACAGGGTACACATGGAAGTTACGAATGTACCTGCGAAGACGAGGAGTTGGGATACGGGAGGAGTCCAACCTTGCAGACGAACTGGCGGCGGCACGGGCAAAACCCTAGCGACGTCAACGATCAGGGAAGTTTTCGAAACGAGGCAGCATGGGGAGGACGACGAGCGGATACGGAACGGAATGGACGAAATGATCCGCGTACCTGAGAAGATGACGATGCGGCGGATGAGCAGAGGGGAGTGTGGTCGAGGTCCCCGACCCGATGCGGCGGAGGAGGCGGCGGCGGTCGAGGGAGAGAGCTGAGTCGCGGGCGCGGTGGAAACCCTATCGCGAATAGCCCGGCTTCCAGAGGACGCGTGGGTCGGGCGGCTTTTCGTTTCCTGTACGCGGGCGGCTTCTGTGGGAAGCGCGACCATCAAAAGCTGGCCCAGAAGCTAGGCGTTTGGCTGCGGCTTCAGCTTCTGGTGGCCAGAATCCGCCCAGAATCCCAACCAAACAGGGGCCTGGCCTAATCGCGCTGAAACGAAGCATCCCGTGATCCCGTCGTCTTCGCGCTTGCAAGTGCTATGCATGTGTCTCCAACTTTGGTACAGAAATCGAGATGGCTTTTAAACTCGTTTTTTATATCTTTTAATAATTTTAAAGATTACATTTTTTACTTATTTACTTATTTATTTATTTATTTGTATCACATGTATACACATGAATGCAACCAAACATAGATTGCATCTGATCTAATGCTTGGTCTGGCTAAAAGGAGCCCGGCTCCTCAACCTCAAATACAGGCCACAGTGGCCAGGTTCCCCAGAATTGGAAACCAAACAAACCTCTATATGCATAGGCAATATCTTCAACACATCGTGCATATAGTTGTATAAATATTGTTCTACATTCTAGATGGTACTATTTACATAGTGAAATTTGAAATAAAAAGCATGATAGGAGAAGAAATAGACACTACAGGAACTCGTCTTCTTTGCCTAGTGCCACAGACACTAGGAAAAGCCTCTTTTACACTCGCCAAATGTTTTGCCTAGTGTTGCACTCGGCAAAGAGAAGTCGGCAACGAAGGGATCGGCAAAGTGTCTTTGTCGAGTGTCATTTCTCGGGCACTCGGAAAAAACTTTGCCTAGTGCCACACGTCACTCGGCGAAGAAAAGTTTCCATGACGATGGGAAGCACGGTAAAGGAGGCTGTGCCAAGTGCAGCACTTGGCAGAGGCGGCTCCTGTGCCGAGTGTAACACTAGTCAAAGTGTGTTTCCAGGCTACCCGCGCTTCTTACCTTGCCGAGTAATATGGTTATTGCACTCGACACAGACCCTCTTTGCCGACTGCAACACTAGGCAAAATGACCAGAGCCACCGTTTTTATTTATTTTTATATATTCCATCCAAACAGACAGAAAATACATATCAAACACCACATACATATCATCAACATCACATGTAAATCAGCAACAACACAAATAAGTTCACATATCTCACAAATAAGTTCGCATGTCTCACAAATAAGTTCACAAAGATCAAAATATATCACCAACAATACATATCTCACAAATAAGTTCACAAACGACGCACGCAATTAGGCTCAGTTGGTGAAACATGAGGATCATTCGATGCCGCCGATTGATTCTACAAAAATGAGAAGACATTGCATGTGTGAGACAAGATAAATATATATTATATTTAATGAAAACTTTCATACTCTACTAGGTTTCAATTAGTGCAGTGGTTTGACCCTAACCATGAACATACAAACTAAAATAGTCATACTCACAGGAGTGGAAAACTGAGATGGAGGTGGATTTGGAGTGAATAGCGAAGGTGGTGGAGCTACACCCGTTGCGGACTGTATGTAACGAAGAATGTCCTCTGTCCTCTGCTGCTCGGACCTCATCCTCGCATCCAACTCCAAACGTTGCCTCCTCTCTTCTTCTAGTTGGGCCTGCAATATTTCACCCACATGTTACAATAATGCATAGAAAAGATATATTATCAATGAACGACGAATATAGCATGAACAACCTGGAGTTCCCTTCTCTCTTCTACCAGTTGATTCTACAATATTTCACTCAAATGTTAAAATAATGCATAGAAAAGAAATATTTCAATGAATGATGAATATAGCATGAACAACCTGGAGTGCTTGTATCCGATGCTGTGAAGTGTCCTGCCGAGGTCGTATGGCTGAACTCGCGCTTGTGCTACTTGCTTGAATCTGAGATAGAGTGGGAGTAGCGGCTGAGTCAATTCCATCGTCGCAAATCCAGTACCGTCCATGCTTCTTGCCTCCTCCAACCCTCATGATAACTTCTGCGTCAAGCTCCTTGGTGCTCGGATCGTATTCAGGCCCATATACCTCCCTTGCTATCGATGTGTACTCACTGAGGCGACTGTGGACGGTTCCGTTGTTGTACGCCTCCAGCCCATCCTCTGGGTTATAGTTGATGTCGGACGTCGCCTTGCCCTTGTGGGACATAGCAAATGCCTTGAAGATGGAACAAGTTTGTCCACCATGTGACACCGACTGCGAGAAAACCAGCGAGATGATTAGAAATTATGCATAATTGAGTGTTACAATATATAAATGAATTCACATACCCATGCTTGTGCGTATTCGCTAAGGCTACGGCTGCCTTGATGGTGTGGTACACCTAGCATTATCAAACGCCGATCCCGGCAAGTGTTGTGCACCTCCTCCCACCCATCTAAGCACCATTTGTCCACCATCCGTTCCCAACACTCGGGATGCGTGGCACACCAATAAGGAATCATCTATAGAAAATCAAGTACATGATATATGAGAAGATTAAATTAAGGCTACCTAATCTAAAAAGTAATCGATATTAATGTTTTGTATTTATCTCCAAGTACTGGTCCCGAGTCAACTTCATGGTTCTTGCGTCCTTTTTGGAGACCTTCTCTCTAAGGATGGCCCCATGTATTTTATGATGGCCTGGATGCGCGCCTCGTAGTGCATATCTACGACGAGTTTTTTACAACATCTGGTAGCCTACGCATCTGCCCTGCCCTCATATCCCTCCTGACATCTGTAGAAATCCTATATATACAAACATGATGCATCCATTCATTATTTCAAAAATGTCCAACGAATGCAATGTATTGAGCAATATGGGATAAGAAAGATTTACCCACAACTCTTGCTTCACCCGCTCTGCCTTGTTGTTGAATACCCTACCGACTCGATCTTCAGCATTGGGGGCAATGGCGTAGTGGTCGAACGAGTAGGCTGGCACCATCACTCTATCGTACTCAACCATGCCAGGGAAGTGTTCCTTGCACAAAAGACCGAGTATGCCATTGACTCGGCGTGTGGGAGCACCTCCACTCACCACAGTCGACCAGTTACTGCCCAGGTGATTAAGAAAATTATTAGTTTCTATTTTGAATTTGAACATATAATATCAAGATTATATGAAGTAGTAGTGATAACATCTAAAGTTACTCACCTTTCACCCTCGGGTTGAATCACCGGACGTCTCTCAAGAGGTATCTGTCGCTTAGGGAGGCTTGTGGGACCTCGCAAGTAGACGTTCGACGAACCAGAGGCAGTAGAATCTCCTGCTGTCGCCCCCTCGACGTCTTGTTGCATTTCCTCAGTGTCACCATGTGCCTCCTCGGCATTGTTCCGCGCCTCCTCGATCTCTAAGGGCAGCTGCTCTTCCTCACATGACGGGGCGGGAGGCGCCTGCTCCGCGTCCGCCCTGCGAGTGCTCCTCCTCTTTGAAGGTAAATCAAGCCTCGGCCTTTGGTAAAGCGACGCTACTCTCCTCATCCCACCACCCACCATCTTTATTCAATTATCTGCAATTAAGAACACTAAACTAATAAGCACATATAAAGAAGGCGTAATTATCTACCGTAAATCCATTCAACCAAAGATGTTCCCCCATGACCTTCTTTGTTTGTCTTTTCCTGTTTGCACATTTACTGCAGGGACAACAAATTCTACTCGCTCCTTTAGCAGCCTCACTAAATGCTCGTTCCAAGAAAGCATCAGTCTTGTTGATCCATTCATTGGTGACCTGACCCTGACCTGAGCGGCCCATGTACATCCACTCAAGGTCCTCCATCGCCTAACATATATAGTAGAGAGTAACATAAACAACAATTGCATCTACACAACGTTCCTACTCTCTAAATGCTTGTAAGAGAATATGTAGGGACCAACTAGTAAAAACAATATAAAACAATACTAGTAATATACTCTAGCTCCACTCCAGTAAAAAGAAGCAAGTAAAATTTATCATTTAATTACTGCAATCCAATCCTGCACAAACATGTAACGTGCAATCCAATCCAATCTAGAATATTGCAATGAAGAGATGCTCCTCTCAGGAAAGGATATTGAACCTAGCACCCATAAAAGCCTTTATAGAACTAAATAAACAAGTCACGTGAAGACGCTGTTGGCACTCAGTGAAGGTTACCGTTGACTGTTAGTACTAGTGAGGCAAATGAGTGCTAAAATGGACCCCACAAATAAAACAATGGAATTAGTTTTGCTAGCTGCCACCCAAATTCCCAATGAACATCCGGTAAATGTTATTGGTGACACTTGCAATTAGCTGGTCGCTCCAGCTGTGCCGTGAGACTGAGAGGGAGCTGGCTGGCCACTGCAGCTGTGCGCGTGAGACTGAGAGGGAGCCAACTGGCCGCTGCAGCTGTGTGCATGAGACTGAGAGGGAGACGGATGGCCGCTGCAGCTGTGCGCGTGAGACTGAGAGGGAGCCGGCTAGCCGCTGCAGCTGTGCGACTGAGAGGGAGAGGTTCACCTTGTCTGCTGGCGTCCGGCGGGGCGAGACTACGCCGCTGGCCGCTGCAGCTGTGCGCGTGAGACTGAGAGGGAGCCGACTAGCCTAGTGTGGGCGAGGGCCCTGCCGCGCTCCACTGCTCAGGCTGGAGGTGGAGGAGGAGTCGGGGAGAGCAGGCCGGAGGAGAGGGAGCTGGCTGGCTGGTCGGACGCAGTAGAAGCTAGCCAGCTAGGACCTGGGGAGAGCACGCCAATCGGCCGGAGGAGGAGGAGAAGACGGGGAGAGCAGGAATGACGGAGGAGACTAGGAGTGCAAGGATCACTTGAGTACTGTACGGAGGAGGAGAACCGGAGGTGGGAGCTGAGCACGCCGCCAGAAGATCGTCGGCGGCCAACGCACAGGTTGGATCCAAAGCCGCCGCTGCCGCCATGCTAGGGTTGGCCGACTGGAACCAAGTCCAAGCTTCGTGACCCCACTTGTCACTGGATGCGAACTGGAGGCGGTGTGCTTGGCCGACTAGTCACTTGCTTTTGGTGCACGTGACCCCACTTGTCAGAACAAGCCCCGATTTTTTTAAAATTTTTGCCGAGTGTGCAGCGTGGCGACACTCGGCACACATTGTCGTACTGGAAGCATATGAGGAAAATATCCATTTTTACTTTGCCTAGTGTCAGTTCAGGAACTAGGCAAAGAGACTCTTTGCTTAGTGTCAGTTCAGGACACTAGGCAAAGAGGCATTTTGCCTAGTGTCTTTTTTGACACTCGGTAAAATATTTTTTCTTTTCTTTTTGCTTCCAAACTTTTTATGATATGTTTCTATATCACCTAAAACTACATGTCAAGTTTTGATAATTTTTTTTAAATGTTTAGCTATATTTAGTAAATTTATTTCATTTAAATGAATGTCGTCTAATAATTTAAATTTGAACTGCAAGTCATTCGCATAATGGAAAATGGATGGAAAAATGATATTCATGCTATTTAGTATAATTTGAGGCCTTATCCAGTAACATACCAGAGATTTCAAACAGCATGTTCACGAAACTTGACCATAAACTTGCGGTCTAGTTGTTTTTAAATTGCATAAAAAGCAAATGAAGTCGGAAAATCATGAAACTTGTCGAGATGTCATGTTACCATATGTGGAGGCTATGATAAAAAATGACAATATTTCATAAAAGTTTTTATGTACAATGCTTACAAACCAAAGAATTGAGATAGAAGTTTAATGATTTAATGTAGAGGCCGACTAGGTGGTAACTATCGTTCATGTCA
Organism: Zea mays; assembly: GCF_902167145.1. Taxonomy (NCBI): domain Eukaryota; kingdom Viridiplantae; phylum Streptophyta; class Magnoliopsida; order Poales; family Poaceae; genus Zea; species Zea mays. The sequence continues at coordinate 54,851,692 of NC_050098.1, read as the reverse complement.
AACTTGTATGAAACCTTGTCAACTTTTTATCACATCCTCCACATATGATATCATGACATCTCGACAAGTTTAATTATTTTCTAACTTTGTTTGATTTTTATACAATTAAAAAACAACTGGACTATAAGTTTGTGGTCATGTTTCGTGAACATGATGTTTAAAATTTATAGTCTGTTACCAGATAAGGCCTAAAATTATAATAAATAACATGAATATCATTTTTCCATCATGCGAATGACTTGCAGTTCAAATTTAAATTATCAAAAGAAATTCAATTAAATGAAATAAATTTAGTAAATATAGCAAAAACTTCAAAAAAATTACCAAAACTTGACATGTAGTTCTAGGTGCTATAGAAACACGTCATAAACAGTTTGGAAGCAAAAAGAAAAGAAAAAAAAATTACCGAGTGTCAAAATAAGACACTAGGTAAAATGCCTCTTTAATTTGCCTAGTGTTCTAGTCTGACACTAAGCAAAGTGACCTTCTTTGCCGAGTGTCGAAGTCAGATACTCGGCAAAGTTAACGGTTGGTGGATGGTGTTAGCTGGTGACGATAGTTTACCAAGTGTTTTTCTTTGCCTAGTGTCTAGCAATAGGCAAACTTCCGATTTGCCGAGCGTTTTTCTTTTTGCCTAGTGTCTAGCACTAGACAAACTTTCGATTTGTCCAGTGTTTTGCTTTGCCTAGTGGCGGACACTCGGCAAACGACTGATTTGCCTATTGTCTTGCTTTGCCCAGCGTAACACTCGGCAAAAAAGATCTTTGCCTAGTGCCCGTGAATTCGCACTCGGCAAAATATTTAGCGTTAGGCAAAGTTTGTCTCTACCATAGTGACAAGAAAAACTAGAGAAGTAGAAATAGCCGAACAGTGACTAAATGTCTTAAAATGGACACGCTGTCAAGAGTTTTTACACAAGGTCGTCCCTAGCTTTACACGCTGTTCAGTATGGCGCTTTTCAGCTATGGTGTGTAGAGGTATCTCATGTATCAAGTTCAGGTGTGGTGTGTAGAGATATCTCATCTATTGCCTTAAAGAAATACACTTATGCCTATTCTTCTCTTCTTTAGTTAACGACATCTGCTTCTTCTTCTGGTCTAGCCTAAAAGATTCACTCTTCCTTTTTAAGGGAGTTCGCATACCACTATGTCGGTACCCTAAATCAGGGGTACCCTCTCCTACAGCATGAAGATGCCGATCCCATGCGACGTCTCCTAGCCACGCGGAGGACGGCACCAGACCCCACCGCATGGGCAGGCCAAAGGGCGCCACGTGGAAAGGAAAGACAACACATCCCAGTAAGTCCGGACCCCCACAGAAGGACACCAGACCCCTATACATATAAGTCCGGAGCCTCCGGGTAGGTTCGGACCCCAGCAGGGTCCCAGAACGAGGAGGACCCTAGTATGAGCAGGGGTCCAGTGCTGACACGTGGGCGGGCCTTGCCCTACACTTCTCGCTCAGGCGGAGACCCGCTGCTTGTGGCCCATGACATAAGCTACCGGGCCGAACCTGACGTGAAGTCGTGCAGCCCCTACATTTATTGAGGAGAAGACGCGCCGCCTGCCACTGTGCTGACGGGCGACGTGCCCTCTCAGCATTTAATGCGTCCCGTCCCATCCGCTGGCAGGCGGTGTCAAGGTCATCCAGCAGGCGGCACGCCTGCTGGGTCTGCTGGCGAACAGTACTACCGTGCCAGGCAGCACATTGTACTCATCATCCCGTTTACAAGAAGCTTCCCCTGTACGCCAAGGATACGCAGATCTCGGGCGCCAGGGCACAAGAAGATTGTCTCGGCAAGAGACATTAGTGGCTCCAAGCCCTATATTCTTTATGTTCCTGGGCTCACATGTCGGGGCCCAGTGCCTTTGTGCGTGCCCCCCTTCAGCTATAAAAGGGGAGGCATGCGACGTTACACACACACACAATCTTAGGACACACCTTAGACTCGCAAACTCATACAAGCTCACAAGCAATACATATCATAGTGGAGTAGGGTATTACGCTCCAGCGGCCCGAACCACTCTAAATCCTTGTGTGTTCTTGAGTTCTTCCCGTTCATTCCAACAATCAAGCAAAACGCCTAAGCCCCTCCTCATCTCAGGATTTAGGGTGGGTGCACTCCGCCACCCGGCCGAAGATTTACTCTCCGACATTTGGCGCGCCAGGTAGGGGCCTAGGCATTAGGTTTTTGCTTGATCCCTTGCCCAAGCATGATGGTGCAGATCATTGAGCATCGCGTCGAGATTTTGGTTGACTTTGCAGTGGAGGGAGAAGCTGCTTTCTCCACACCGCAGGTTCCCGGTCGCCCAGCACCAGTCACTCCTGCTGTGCACGCCGCACAGCAGCACACGATAGCGCAAACGTCCCGGACTCCATCAAGGGCGTCTCCGGGGCCATTGTCAGCAGACAGGGAGTTGTTGTGACACCCTCCAAGCTCCACGGCTTCACCAGGAGCCATGAAGCAGTGGCGGGACGACGTCGACTGACTGCTCAGTATGGCGCATTCTACCTCGACCAGGTCGAAGACGCGGTCATCCCGGCGCCAACACGAGGCATCAGCGTCTGTGCGCTCAACCTCAGTGAGGGGCGCACAGACCAACGACCTCCGGGCAGAGCTCAATCACAGGCATGTGGGAGAGGACGTCGGATATCCTTGGAAAGGGAGTTCGAGCGCCGCCAAAACATCGATGGTCGCGACCTCGATCAAGACTTCGCTGTGGTTGCACCGCAGACACCAATGGGCACCCGGTCCCAAATGGGTGTCCCCTTGGCCGGCGTGGGCTGCGCCGCTCTTATCGATCATCTCCGCGCGGCGTCCTAGCCACCCAAGTTCCGGCCGCACCTGCCGGAAAAATACGACAGAACGACGAACCCATCGGAGTTCCTACAGGTGTACGTTATCGCCATAACGGTAGCAGGTGGAAACACCGCTGTGATGGCAACCTATTTTCATGTGGCCTTGTCTAGACCTGCCCGGACCTGACTCATGAACCTCACCCCAGGAACAGTCTACTCCTGGGAAGAACTCTGTGCGCGGTTCATGGAGAACTTCGCCAGTGCTTACCAACAACACGGTGTGGAGGCCCACCTCCATGAAGTGAGGTAGGAACCAGGGGAGACCCTCCGGAAGTTCATCTCCCGCTTCACCAAGGTGCGAGGAATGATACCTCGTATTTCTGATGCTTCTATCATCACAGCCTTCCGACAGGGAGTACATGATGAAAAGATGTTGGAGAAGTTGGCCACACATGACGTGGAAACTGTTCCCACGCTCTTCGCTCTGGCCGACAAGTGCGCCAGAGCCACCGAGGGCCGTGCATGGCACTCGGCCCCACAAACTGGAGCTACCCAGTCGGGTGGCTCGGGGGCCGTCCTTCGGGACGGAAAGAAGAAAAAGAAGAAGGACCGCGACTACCAGAAGCCGCGGTCCACCGCTCTGGTGGTCGCAGCAGCGACCGGAGGCCAGGGCGACCGCAACAAACGCCCGCGACCGCAGAGAGGTGGCAGCGGTACATGCCCTGTGCACCCGAACGGTCGCCACAGCGCCGTGGAGTGCCGCGAGATCATTGACCTCGCAAAATGCGTCAGCGAGCGGTGCGAGCAGTCTTCCAAAGACGGCTCCCCGCCTCGCCACCGCCCCGACAAGGAAAAGGTGGACAACGGCGAGGTGGCCATGGCTGAGCGGGACCTCGGGTATCAGTCGCCCGAGGGGGACCTGAAGGATATCTGTAACACCCCAGGTGTTACTTAGGGTTTTCACTCAAGACTACACAAGTAAGCCATCATCACATGTGACTTAAGTTGGGAAAAGTACACCAAATTTGGAGCTCAAGATCCTAAGTAAGTGCAACCCATCTTAGAAGTCATACCTTGTCTTGTTATGCACATATAAGGGGGGAGAATTGCCCAAATCCTAACTCAAACCCCTTTGGACAAGTGGAGCACTAGAGGTAAGTGTGACCAAAAAGCTATGAAAACCACATGATCATGACTTGGGCCAATTATAAAAGATGCAGTACACTTAATCCCCTACAAATGATAGTAAGAAAGTGATTCCAAAAAGATTTCAGAAAAAACCCAAAAGGTTCACAAAAGGGTTGAGCATAAGAGAAAAATCAGAATTCTTCTAAGTCCAAAACCACCCCCTTTCAAAAAATCAAACATGTTCACCTTGATCCCAAACTCAAAACCACTTGGCCCAATTGATAAAGTGGCGCCAAAATACCTCTAGAACACCCTGGAAAAGTTTGAACCCAACCCTAAGTCGTTTGACATGACCTGGCACAAGATTTGTCTCGGTTTGGACAGCTGGGACAAAGACAACTTCCCACCCCCATATCTCTCTAACTCGACCACATCTCCCCTTGGAACTCACATGAACTAGGTAGCCCTAGGTGCAGGGAAGAGATCTCTCACAGGTCTTAGGGCAAGATTCGCACGTTTTGGCCGCTCAGCAGAGGGTAGAACAAGAACAGAAGCAAAGAGCCACGTGTTAGATGCGCTCTGAGCTCGCCAGAGCACGCCCGACGCGTGCCCCCGCGTGCCCCGCGTCGCGCCAAAGCCGAGCCGGCGCCGTAGCCCGCGCCCGCGCCTATAAAGCCTCCAGAGACGTCGACCGTACTCCTCCGCGCGCGCTCGACCTCACCGGAGCACCAGATCATCGGCATTGCCCCGCGCACGGCGTGCCCGCGGCAACCCGATCCCCCGCCACCGTAGACCGGCCAACAGAGCCTCCCCCAGCCGCGTCAGACCCTAAGAGTAGACCATGCATGCCTCGGCGAAGCTCCCCGAGCAAGGAATCAGACTTTGCCTCGCCGGAGAAGCCAGTCCACGGTCGTCGGACTACACCCGACCGCCGGTGAACGTAGACCGAGCTCCAAGGTGAGTTGTTCTTCAATTCCTTGCACGTGTCGACTCATCAACACCCCGTGAAGCTTCTCGTGCCCTTGGATTGACCTATGTCGCCGTGGTTAGGCCGGAGCACTCGCCGCCGATGAGTTCACCCGCCTGCGCACGTGGATCGGCCGATTCCGACCACCCCCACCGTCGAGCCGTACCTCGCTGTGACCGCCAGGGCCTCCCGAAGCCAACCCCGCCCCTCGCCGGACCTCTCTCGCCGTCGGTAAGCCGCGCCGCCCTTTTCCTTTCTGCGGTTACTGTTTACATAAGGGGAGGGACCTTGGGGAGAAGAAGAAAAGGCCAGGGGTTTTGTGCGCTGTCAGCGACTCAGGGGAATAGTAGTGCAGGGGTATAACTAAAGGAAATAGTTTAGAAAGAATCCAGGGTCTTCGGTGCAAAGTCGATTTCCAAGAAACCTTTTTATTATTTCTGATTTAAATACAAACAGAACTTGAAAAATTCATAACTTCAGTTTTGTTTACCCAAATCGAGTCAAACCAATTTTGCCAGATCCTAAATAATGTAAACTACTGAGGAAAAATATAAAACCCCTAAGTGTTACAGAAAACTTTAAAGTCTTGATTTAAATGATTAACTGATCAAAAGCTAAAAGAAATAAGTAAAAATAGCTACACTATTCGTCCGGGATTAAGAAAATTTAGAGAAGTACTTAATCACTTCCTAACCTGTTTAAAAATAATAAACACCTCTGTACACCCCATTAAGGTAGAGTTTGCTATTTAAATCACTTTTTGTTTAAAGTTGAAAAAAATATAAAAGGTGGTTTAAACAAAGAACCAGGGAACACCCACATTTTTGTTAGCTTTCTTATTCAGTATAGTATACTAGAAAATTTTATTATACCCTTGTTTAGTAAAGAAGAAATGAGATACCTTTTATTTTAGAAAAACAAGGAAAACTTAGAAAAACCCTAGAAAAATAACCCTGATAAGAAACCACCCCAAACCTTGGGATAACAAATGTTTTGTATTTATAAACCTAGAAAAATTATAAGTTTTGTTGTTTGACATTTTTCAAATAACAAGTTAGTAGTAAGTGCCTTTTTAACATTAAACTTTAGAAAATCACAACTAAATAACCACCAAATAAATTTCTATGATTTTTGGCACAGAAGCATGTTATTACCTTTAGATACCAGCAAAAATGACCCTTAGGACAGAACCCACCTCTAGTTAAGAGTTGTAGGGCAAAGGACCCCCTTTGCCCCCAACTTTTGTTATTTTTGCCCAGGGCATATTCTATTTATTCTGGACCTCGAATTTATAGGACAGACTACAGTGACAAATAGTAACCCACTGTAATTTTTACAGAATTTTTGGACAAAGCTAAATTACAGTTGTAGTTCAAACCCACCCTAAAAAGCATAAATAAAAAAAGAAAAAGGAAATTAATAGTGGAGACTAATGTTACCCTAACTAAACCAGCAAAACCCCTTGAGTACTGTCACACCCGGGTTTTGGGGCACCAAGACCGAGGCACGAACATAATCACCAGGTGTGCTGGGACCAAGTCTCACACATATGATGAATCACGACACAGGATCGAATGTCACATCTTTACTATATAATAGGAGTTCTATACAAAATAAATAAGTAATTACATTATAAGGAGGCAACGGTCCAGCAATCCAAAGTTGACTGGGAGACGACGGCCTAGACCTCTCACGAACATATCGCAGCATCCTCCATGCGCCTCATCCTGCGGTACCTGTTCTTGACCTGTGGGGGGTGTGAGACAGCAAGAGTGAGCTCACATACGTTCATCGCTCAACAAGTTGTGGGGAATAATGTGAATGAACTCGCCAAAGGTGGAAGTTCATGTGAAGTGTAAGGCTTACCAAAGAGGATGGTTAGAGCTCAGCATTGCTTTTAAATTTGGTCAAAATTTTATTAGCAATTACTAAGTATAAGTAAATACCAAACCCAATTAAGTAGTAGAACAAAAGTAACAACATCACCTGCGATGCAATGCATCTGACAAATTGAATTTAGTTCCATAAATTAATCATGTGAGGGTCCGAGCTGCTCATGACCGTGAGCACGGCTAGTATACCAGTTTTACACACTGCAGAGGTTGCGCATCTTTACCCACAAGTCATGTTACCCATCTTCCAAGGGATCGCGACTTCCCATACACCTCTACCGAGGAGGCGAGGCAGGGTAACACTACGAGGCCTTTACAAAGTTCCACTAGCTTCAGAAAACCCGCTACAGTTTATATGAAGCTCCAATGCAGGGACTCCTCGCATGACCGCCATCGCAGCAAAATTATCCCAAGGGCCTCCCTACACTGACCACTCCCCTACTGCCCTTGCCCCTTGCGGGTAAGGTAGTCATCCACTAGCTTTCCTAATTAATCAGCCAAGGGCGTCCCATTAAACCCTTGTGGTAGCACTGTTTTCCCGGGTGGTCGCTCCATGTTCCAATTAACATAATGATCTTATCATGAACAACAATAATAAACAGATAATAACAGTGTGATCATGAATAATGTATCTTCATACCCCAAAACCACATAAAGCACTAGCAAGTACTACCCAAAAAGTTCAGTGGTAAACAAGGTATAAAGATAGACAAACTAGGGTATCCTATTGGGTCCCATCAAAATTAACCTATGTAGATCATTATGATTAATTAGAACATGAGTGGGTAAAAAGAAGTGATCAAGGGCACAACTTGCCTGGGACTTGAGATTCCAGGTACCAACTTGCTCTTCAGATGACACGTAACCTCGCGCTAGTCGTAGCATTACAAACAAACAATGTATAGGAAAAATTAACATTACACCAAACATATATGCAAAATACATAATAATGATCTACATATTGAAATAAGATCACAGGAACATGAATTATTAATTTTGGAGTTATAGATTTTAAGTTATTAATTTCTGAAGGTTTTATGTGTTTTGCACAAGATTAAATAGGATATAAATTTTATTGTGACTTTCATGACAAAACAGTGGTACTAAACGATAAACAATAATGTTACAAAATTATAAGAATTGGAATGGATTAATTTGAACTTAGTATGAATTTTCTAAGGATTAAACAAATTTCTAGCATTTATTTTCACATTTAAAATCATTTTCTAAATTTATTTATCTGATTTTTCTATCACCTAGGCTGAGCACCAAAATCTAGGAAGGTCAGGGGCTAAACTACAAGACTTCCCCAGACACAGGCTACTCCCGCGGGGACGGCGGGTTGATATGCAAAAACACGAGGGTTCCTTTTGTAAAAGTCGCGAGGCTGAAGGGGTATGCTGCGCACAGATCCCTCCAATTAAGATCCAAGGGCCCAGAATGGACCGTGAAGCAGTACACGGCAGGCACCATTGGATCCAAGATCCACGGTCCAAAATCTCTCCCTCACATTAAACCGTTCTAGCCCTTTGGATTTTCAATCTACGGTCGATACAACACCTCATACCTCAATCCTTCATCGCGGATCCAACGGTCCTCCACCATCTTCTTCACACAAGGCAAACTGAGTTGTGGCTGTTTCCAGCCCGCGGCGGTGTCCACCGGCGAGGAGTCCGAGCAGCACCGGTGATCCCCTCCCAGCGCCACAGCTCCCAGCCGATCGTTGACTCCACGACAAAGTCTTCCCCCGTCGATCAACGAATCGAGGCCAACCATCTCGCGCTCGTTGAGGATCCACACAGGAGCGCACTTATCTCTCTCCATCACGGCGCTCAGCGGATCGATGGCGTCCCCCAACACCGATGAGGAATCTCCACCAGCCCACGACGTCTTCTGTCGGTTTGAGGCTGAAGCAACTCCCTAACATGCACGCGAAGGTCCCAGACCAATCTCCAAAAGCTCAGTCGACGGCGAGTTGGAGACTCGGAGTCCCCTGGCGGCGACGCTCGAGATTCAATGGAGTAGGAGAGAGTTGCGGTGGGGTTCACATTTATACGCATGGGAAGGTGTCCGACTCCCAACCACCACGCAAGATCACCGGAGGATCCCATTACCCAGCCGGCGAATATCGCGGAGGGGATTTGCGCGACAGACGAGTTGTTACGAGGATCAGGAGCCTGAGCATGCGGTTGAAGAAGCCGACAAATATGGCCCACATGGCAGTGACGCAGGGCACGCGGATGAGTTACTTGGGCTGCGCGGTTGGGCTACTAGGTTGCTGGGAGTTGGGCCAGGGGGTAAAATCGTCCTAGGTTAGGTTTTATTCTTTTCTATTTATGTGTTCTTCCTTTTTCAAATCCAAATTACAATTTGAATTTAGGTCTGAGTTTCATCTTCAAAAACCAATGCACAAAAGTATTCCAGCATGAATATGATCTGTTTTAATTTATTTTATTTATTATACTATTTAAACAAATGATTTTAAATATGAAATTCATACATGCTAAAATAGAGAATAGGTATTTTAAGATTTAAAATCTCTAGTTTACAAAAATCCTTTTGAGAATAATTATAAATATCTATTTCAGCAGAGGGATAACTAAAATCATATAGGGGTAATTTTATTAAATATTAGAAACAATATTTGTTTCAAGGGATGTTAACTTCAAGAATAAGGTAAGTACGATATTTAATTCAAAATAAATCTTTGGAGAACTTTTCGTAATTTTTTTAATAGGATTTTGGGATGCTACAAATCCTACCCCCTTAACAGAAATCTTGTCCTCAAGATTTGTAAGAAAAGGGATACAAAAGGATTGGTTTGTAATTCAACTTTTAGTCTATAAGTGTTTCAAAAGTCAAGAGTCTCATTTTTTTAATAATCAATAGTAGGTGATTAGGATAGCATAGGTATCTATATATGTAGTCACCCAAGGTGAAAGAAAAGAAAAAAATGTCTTTAAAGCATGGATAGGCATGGGTAGGACATAGTAGGGTAAGGAAGGACTCCCTCCCGGATTGTGGATCTTGACTCATCTGGTGATCCTGCTTGATCCTTGAAGACTTGAGTTGGTGCTTATCCTTTCTTGATGAGGTTGATCATCTTCGGTCTCCAATCTTGGTGTCTCCATCTGAGCTAGGGAGATATAGTTAAGATAGTTGGGGTCTATGGGGGATACAAAATTTTTTTAATCAATAGGTTCACATAGATGGATTATGTAACTTATTGGGAGTGTATGACTGAGTTGATCTACGACACTAACTTAGGCTTAAGTGACTTAGGGGTATGGTTTTATCCTTCGTACCAGCATTAAGTAACTCACACTTAGATTAGATCATATTAGATTAGATCAGATCTCAATTAGATTGGATATGATTAGTTAGACTAGGTAAGATCTAAATAAACTGTGGATTAGCTCAAGGTTGTTATTCTAGAGTGGGATAAATATGCTAATTACGGAATGATGAATTCATAAGGATAAGGTAGAATCTTTTGAGGTCAGTTAGATCTATTAGGATGAGATAAAATCTTAATTTGGATAAGTTAGGATCCTTTTGAGATAAGATGAGATGGACATCGTTTAGGCTAGATACTTTAATAAGAGATAATCCAGTTTGTCTAGTTATTTTGATGAACATTTTTTTTCTATATGTATATGCAGATGTAATTGTGGGCATTACTCCACAACTCATCACACTCAATCAAAGATCCAAATCAGACAAGTATCATAAGAACAAACATTCAAGTGCATAGATACACACATAAAAAAATAATAATTTTGTTTTTGTTCCTAAGAGTAGGTCTCCTATTCCTAAAGGTCACTTTAGGTACAGGATTTCAAAGTGTGAAATCCACAGTTGTCTTTAGAAGGAAAAGGCAAGAATAATCAGAGTAAAGAGGAAATTGATGAGAAAGAATTAAGAAAAGTTTAGAAAGAATCAGAGTGGCAAAGGTAAGTAGATAATGGTTGTCCAGTTCTATCTAGGTTTCGTCCTACAGTCAACATTCCTCTGATACCACTTCTGTCACACCCGAGTTTTGGGGCACCAAGACCCAGGCGCGAACATAATCACCAGGTGTGCTTGGACCAAGTCTCACACATATGATGAATCACGACACAGGATCGAATGTCACATCTTTACTATATAATAGGAGTTCTATACAAAATAAATAAGTAATTACATTATAAGGAGACAACGGTCCAGCAACCCAAAGTTGACTGGGAGACGACGGCCTAGACCTCTCACGAACATATCGCAGCATCCTCCATGCGCCTCATCCTGCGGTACCTGTTCTTGACCTGTGGGGGGTGTGAGACAGCAAGAGTGAGCTCACATAGGTTCATCGCTCAACAAGTTGTGGGGAATAATGTGAATGAACTCGCCAAAGGTGGGAGTTCATGTGAAGTGTAAGGCTTACCAAAGAGGATGGTTAGAGCTGAGCATTGCTTTTAAAGTTGGTCAAAATTTTATTAGCAATTACTAAGTATAAGTAAATACCAAACCCAATTAAGTAGTAGAACAAAAGTAACAACATCACCTGCGATGCAATGCATATGACAAATTGAATTTAGTTCCATAAATTAATCATGTGAGGGTCCGAGCTGCTCATGACCGTGAGCATGGCTAGTATACTAGTTTTACACTCTACAGAGGTTGCGCATCTTTACCCACAAGTCATGTTACCCATCTGCCAAGGGATCGTGACTTCCCATACACCTCTACCGAGGAGGCGAGGCAGGGTAACACTACGAGGCCTTTACAAAGTTCCACTAGCTTCAGAAAACCCGCTACAGTTTATAGGAAGCTCCAATGCAGGGACTCTTCGCATGACCGCCATCGCAGCAAAATCATCCCAAGGGCCTCCCTACACTGACCACTCCCCTACTGCCCTTGCCCCTTGCGGGTAAGGTAGTCATCCACTAGCTTTCCTAATTAATCAGCCAAGGGCGTCCCATTAAACCCTTGTGGTAGCACTGTTTTCCCGGGTGGTCGCTCCATGTTCCAATTAACATAATGATCTTATCATGAACAGTAATAATAAACAGATAATAACAGTGTGATCATGAATAATGTATCTTCATACCCAAAACCACATAAAGCACTAGCAAGTACTACCCAAAAAGTTCAGTGGTAAACAAGGTATAAAGATAGACAAACTAGGGTATCCTATTGGGTCCCATCAAAATTAACCTATGTAGATCATTATGATTAATTAGAACATGAGTGGGTAAAAAGAAGTGATCAAGGGCACAACTTGCCTGGGACTTGAGATTCCAGGTACCAACTTGCTCTTCAGATGACACGTAACCTCGCGCTAGTTGTAGCATTACAAACAAACAATGTATAGGCAAAATTAACATTACACCAAACATATATGCAAAATACATAATAATGATCTACATATTGAAATAAGATCACAGGAACAGGAATTATTAATTTTGAAGTTATAGATTTTAAGTTATGAATTTCTGAAGGTTTATGTGTTTTGCACAAGATTAAATAGGATATAAATTTTATTGTGACATTCATGACAAAACAGTGGTACTAAACAATAAACAATAATGTTACAAAATTATAAGAATTGGAATGGATTAATTTGAACTTAGTACGAATTTTCTAAGGATTAAACAAGTTTCTAGCATTTATTTTCACATTTAAAATCATTTTCTAAATTTATTTATCTGATTTTTCTATCACTTGGGCTGAGCACCAAAATCTAGGAAGGTCAGGGGCTAAACTACAAGACTTCCCCAGACACAGGCTACTCCCGCGGGGACGACGAGTTGATATGCAAAAACACGAGGGTTCCTTTTGTAAAAGTCGCGAGGCTGAAGGGGTATGCTGCGCACAGATCCCTCCGATTAAGATCCAAGGGCCCAGAATGGACCGTGAAGCAGTACACGACAGGCACCATAGGATCCAAGATCCACGGTCCAAAATCTCTCCCTCGCATTAAACCGTTCTAGCCCTTTGGATTTTCAATCTACGGTCGATACAACACCTCATACCTCAATCCTTCATCGCGGATCCAACGGTCCTCCACCATCTTCTTCACGCGAGGCAAACTGAGTTGTGGTTGTTTCCAGCCCGCGGCGGTGTCCACCGGCGAGGAGTCCGAGCAGCACCGGTGATCCCCTCCTAGCGCCAGAGCTCCTAGTCGATCGTTGACTCCACGGCAAAGTCTTCCCCCGTCGATCAACGAATCGAGGCCAACCATCTCGCACTTGTTGAGGATCCACACAGGAGCGCACTTATCTCTCTCCATCACGGCGCTCAGCGGATCGATGGCGTCCCCCAACACCGATGAGGAATCTCCACCAGCCCACGACGTCTTCTGTTGGTTTGAGGCTGAAGCAACTCCCTAACATGCACGCGAAGGTCCCAGACCAATCTCCAAAAGCTCAGTCGACGGTGAGTTGGAGACTCGGAGTCCCCTGGCGGTGGCGCTCGAGATTCAATGGAGTAGGAGAGAGTTGCGGCGGGGTCCGCATTTATACGCATGGGAAGGTGTCCGACTCCCAACCACCACGCAAGATCACCGGAGGATCCCATTACCCAGCCGGCGAAGATCGCAGAGGGGATTTGCGTGGCAGACGAGTTGTTACGAGGATCAGGAGCCTGAGCACGCGGTTGAAGAAGCCGACAAATATGGCCCACATGGCAGTGACGCAGGGCGCGCGGATGAGTTACTTGGGCTGCGCGGTTGGGCTGCTAGGTTGCTGGGAGTTGGGCCAGGGGGTAAAATTGGCCTAGGTTAGGTTTTATTCTTTTCTATTTATGTGTTCTTCCCTTTTCAAATCCAAATTACAATTTGAATTTAGGTCTGAGTTTCATCTTCAAAAACCAATGCACAAAAGTATTCCAGCATGAATATGATCTGTTTTAATTTATTTTATTTATTATACTATTTAAACAAATGATTTTAAATATGAAATTCATACATGCTAAAATAGAGAATAGGTATTTTAAGATTTAAAATCTCTAGTTTACAAAAATCATTTTGAGAATAATTATAAATATCTATTTCAGCAGAGGGATAACTAAAATCATATAGGGGTAATTTTATTAAATATTAGAAACAATATTTGTTTCAAGGGATGTTAACTTCAAGAATAAGGTAAGTACGATATTTAATTCAAAATAAATCTTTGGAGAACTTTTCGTAATTTTTTAATAGGATTTTGGGATGCTACAAGTACCCACTAAAATATTTAAGGGGCATTCCAAGTCTCAATCCATTATGCTTAGGCAAGAACCTCAACCCTAGATGGATAAGCCTAAAACCCTAAGGGCCTCTTATAACCAGAAAAACCCTAAATGATTAACTAACTTAGTTTTTCTGCACTAAGGAAAAATTGCTATTAAATTCTACATATCATAGCATGCATATATCTTATTCGTTGCATTCGATAGATTGCAACCTCGCGGACGGAGAGTACATCCTCCTGCCAGAGCAAGGAGTTGCTCAGGAGGTAGCCCCGGATCCAGCACCAGAGCCTACCCAAGAGGATCTGCCTGCCCCAGCTTTGGAAGGCAAGCCCCGGTTTTATGCATAACCTATTTATTATGCTATTTTACTACACTTAATGATTGTAGGATTGAATGTGCACTTAAGTGTAGGAGTTGTTTGAAACCCTAGTTGCATGATCTCAGGAATCCTTTAGAGATGGATACTAGTATTCTAGGTCGAGTATTTGCTTTACTAATTAGGATCTCGGTAGAAGTCGAGTGATTTTTCTAGCACTCGCGCGAGGTCAGGAATTGGTTGTATCCATTTTGATATCATAATGATGGTGGTCTGTGGACAACGGTCCATGGGGATGCGTTGTCTACGAGACGGAAATTGGAATAAGGATTAAGGTGTGGTACCGTGTGTCAAGCGTTTGAATGTACTAAACACATGCCGAGAAATATGGTAAATCGGTAAGCCTAGTACCTGAGTGAACCTGCCCGCAGACATATCCCCTCATGCGACCTGAGACGTGGTCTCCCATTCCGGTTATGGTGGGTACAAGTGCGGTCATTGCACGACGGCAGTCGGGGTCAGTGAGGCATTGTACGCCAAGGCGGTGATCCCTGATCTGTTGCCAGGGAATCGATGGGGACGATTGATGTGTGTGGGGACGGAGTGCCTCGCCATGTCGTGTGTTTAGGTTTACCTTGCAAGGATAAAAACTCAATTCGAATTGTCTGCTTCTCGCAGCTAATGAGACTGCTTGATTCATGCTGCTACATTGAGTAACAAGTGGAAATGTGATGACTTAGAAAAAGTGTTTGATTGCTAAATGTTTGATACCATGTATGATTAGATAGGTATACATTTAGTCTTAAGAGAGTCACACTAAAACTTGACAAAGCTAAAACTTGATTTATAAACTCAGCTAGTGCTTTTGGCAACCAAACCCCTCAGCCAAACAGCTGCATGTCTAGAGGTAGAGGAGTAGACTCCTCACACCGGGTAAGTCTAGCTGATTATTAGTATACTCAGCCTTGCTTGTGGCATAATTTTACAGGTTCTCTGGAGGACATGGTTGCTGGAGTGAATTGGCCGTCCATCTTGCCACCAGGATGGACAGTCGAGTGGGACCATGCCTCGACAGAGGAGGAGCATGAGGAGTGATGGGACAGGCTTCCCCATCTATCTGTTATTTATCGTTAGTTTTATTCCGCTGCATTTCGAACAATGATGACTACTTTTGCTAAAACTCCGATGATGATGTAGTAAGTTTAATACTCCTTAATGTATGGTTTTATGCTTTATTGTATTTGCTCTGTGCCTCACCATCGAGTGAGTACGTGGTACTTGATCCTGTCAATGGCCTAGTCGGACTAGATCCGAGGGATTGACAGGTTATTCCCATTTAAGTGTGGTCTAGCCTCTAAGGCGGGACTTAGGCACTTAAGTTAGAATAATTCGGGCAGTTCTGCCACAGCTGGTATCGGAGCTCGTACCACCACAGAGGAATCAATAAACTATAAATACCATCCTTTTTCAAAATAAAACTTGGTAGAAACAAATGCTGGATAGATCGTAGGACGATCAGGATAGACCTAGGACGTGAAGCCTTAGGATGATAGAGGGTATCTAGGTGGCTAATTGAGTAAGCCCTATAGGCTACTATAAGGGATGGGAGTTTCTTCCTATTCCCTCTAAGTTAATGTGAGGTCGTTTAGGACGAGCATGCATGCATTCTTAATTAAACTAATTAATAATTGGGTAAGAACTTAAATACACAATGATGACAAATTCAGTACCCCAGTACCATTGTCGTAGTTATAGAGAGGCTGAGTTACGATCCCCTTTTTATTTTATAATTCTTTTCTTTTACTTACGCTTAACCGTACATAGATGACTTCTCACGGATCCTCGGACGAAGGGAATGCACAGTCCCACACAGACAGACTTGCACGAGAGGGTTTCCCCCGTATCTTGTGGGAGGTACTTCAGGGAGCTGGTTACACGACACCTCCCCAGTACGCGGTGCAGCTGTTCGAGAAGCACTGAGTGCCCCGCTGTAGGGTGAGGATGACCCTAGAGCCTCATCCCCTACAGTCAGGCTGGCGTTCGCTGGACTCTGAGTCTTTTGGATACAGGGCTGAGGATACTATGGAGGCAATTGCTCTTCACGGACTGACCACCTTCTGTGGATTCCACCCATTGGAGATGTCCACTCACCCCATTGGCTTGTTCCCCGCGGAGAAGGAGGACGACCCAATGTGGAAGGACCGAGTGGAGCATGCCAAGGATATCTGGGCTAGCTACCCAGGTCAGACTGCTCACTTGACGGTGCGGTGCATGAATGCCCTGTATCGTCTGCAAGTGATGCGTGGAGAGGCGATGTCCCATCTGATGGCATTAATTGTTGGAGGCGACCAAGATCACTTTGGATAACAGAGAGGAACTTGTGGTAGACTTGTCCACTGAGATGGTGGAAAAAGACTTACAAGTGGAACAATTGTCAAATGAGATCCAAGAGCTTGAGGAGCTAGTGGGAACCAGGGAGAACACGATCGAGGTTCTCGAGGATCAGCTAATCAACACTCAACAGCAGCTTGCGGAGGCTAACCAACACCTGGATATGCACCACCAGGAGATCCAGGACATGGAGGCCAACGAGGATGACGACATCGAGGGAGGAGAGGAGCCTGCCTCCAACTTGGTGTAACACCCCGGGATCCACAAACACCCCAGAATGCTACTAAACTACACATCTAATATTCATATATAAAATTTCGACAGCATCTCCTTTGAAAATTGCATAAATGGGGGAAGCAACAAAGTATAAATAGATATCATGATAAGAAAACATATAAGACATTAATAATCTGCTAGCAATGGGAAGACAACCATAACAACATGAACTGAATTAATCAGTGCGCACGACTAGTTAAAAACAAACATCCTTTGACAAGAAGTTTCTAATTAAATCATGGTTGCGTCTGGGCAGCATTATTATGAGAATGAAGGTGGATGTGCTGCTACTTCCCACTCCCCTTGATGAGCAACAAGCACCTGCATTGAGTAATGCAAGAGTGAGATGAAACATCTCAGCAAACTAATTGTTCCGACGAGATATTTAAACCACAAATTGAATTCATCAACATTTTAAAAGAGTCACAATTAAAAATCAAAAATACTTGTAGATATAGAACTCAGTAGTCCCACTATAACCAATACCATCTTATTTCCTCGAACAACCACAATAGGTTCTATAACACTTCGCTGCGTCAACAATACCTGCAAATATCACTTCAATGTATGCATAGGAATGCAATGTGTAGGTACTCTATCTTCATACCTCTGGGGGTATAAAACCACATCATCTGCAAATCTCACTTCAATGAATGCATATGAATGCAATGCATATGTCCTCTGCCTTCATACCTCTAAGGGTATGAAGCCGCATCGTACCCCTTCTCGGGCAACGTACGATGCTAAGTTGTACCGGTACGGTCGGACCATAGGTCACGACAAAACTTCATATGCAAATGAGTCATGCAATGTATATGGCATGCTACATTTATCAATAAACTTCACTTCCTTCAGATACAACACAAACCTCAAATAATACTTCATTTACCTTCAGATACAATACCAACCTCAAATAATACTTCATTTACCTTCAGGGGTGTGAATTAATCTCATGAGTCATACTCAAATCATAATCATCATCAATATATGATTGAGCATCAGTATAATGCAAGCAAGTAAAGCATCACCATAGAGTTCAATTATGAAAGAATCTGATACTTCTGAATATTAGAGTGTAGGCGATAGAAATAACAGGTCAGAACGGAAGCAACCACCGCTACATTCACTTGCCTTCATCGAAGAAGAAGAAATGTACTAGACATGATCTGGAGTGTAGCCACCTGCTAGTGGGCATAAAACTTAGTACAAATATTTCACAAACATTTGCCATCAATCAACAAAACACTCCTACACTTGAAACCAAGACCCAGTGGAAAGACTCCCACCCTGAACCACATGCCATACAGCAGCAACGCTGTTTGTTAATTTTGTATCTTTAAAATTAAAACAGCGGTGATATCAAACAAATACTCTAGGAGTATCTACACAAAATACTCTACAACTTCAGTATTCAATAGATAATTAAATTCTGCCATCTACAAGTTCTAAAACATCTGACAAGATAACTGACTGAATCTGTTTTAGACAGCAGTATGGTTAACTTTAAAATTCGATATCTCCAAAACTGCTGAACCAAAAATTATGAAATTTTTCTGGAAGTAAGAACTTTTATCCCTCTACAAAAGTCTCCATAGTTGGAAGAGCCAATTCGGCCATTTACTAGATGAAACCCACCAGTGAACAGACCCACTCATTTTTGTCAGGTAAACAGGAACAGCCACAGTAAAACAAACATAACTGGAGTTTCACAAATCATATGAATGCACTCTTTAACAATCTGGAAAGCTTATAAAATTATCTACAACTTTTTTTACCAACCCACAGTTTAATTCTGTTGATAAAATTGCCTAAATCTTAAGAGAACAGATTCTGCACAGAATTATGAGACTGAAAAACTGCTATAGTAAAACTGCAATAACTTTCTGGTCGGATGTCCGATTGAGGTGTTCTTCGCGGCCACGGAAAGATCTACAAATTATCTACGACTCATACATAGACTTTTTATTTTTTTGAGGCCACTAAGACCACGGAAAACTGGCATGAACAGAAACTGTCGAATCTGCCATTCTGCAGAAAACTAAATTCGAGATCAAAACCTAACCCCACATCAAATCCAACCTCTAATCCTTTAATTCCCATGATCCACAACCTCCAAAAGCCTATAATTACAGGGAGGAACAAGGATATCATCCATACCTAGGGTTTATCCAAGAAATCTTCAAGAGGAGATGGGGAAGAACATCTCCTTGATCCTCTCTTCCTCTTCAATTCAACGTGCCCCTCCTTTTCTCGCTCCTTGCTGCGTAGGGGGAGATCTTGGGGGAGGAAGCAATGGAGGATGGCTGCCATAGGGGGAGGGGGCGTGTGATACCCGGTTTGCAAAGAAGAGAAGTTGAAGGTTATTCTTTTTGTTTGTTTTTTCTCTTATTCGGGTGTCGCGCTTTGGGGATTTAGAATTTGTGGAAAACATTCACGAGTATAGCAGTAGAGTGGTTGGTCGGGAGCTGTCGTGCAAGCGAGTTGGGCCGCGAATCGCAATTCGGCCCACTAACCCTCCCCTAACCCTAGCCGCCCCCCCTTTTTCCCCCTTGTGTTGTTGCAGCCGCCGCTTCCCCTCCCCTTTCTCTTGGACGCCCCCCCTCTCCCATCTTCTTCCTCCTCAAACATTTGCAGCCCTCACCACCCAAAACCCTAGCTGCCCCCCCCCCCCCCCATTTCTTCCCCTCCTCCCAAGGTGCAGCCCTCCCGTGTGGTTCTCCGTCGTGTGGCTGCGATCTCAATTGGAGTTTGGAGGGAGGAAGAAGGAAGGAGTAAGGGAAGAACCTAAGGTGAATTTGTGATTAACTTTTGTTGTTTTTGTGCTGCAATCAATTGGATTATGTGTTTATCTTTGCGAATCGGTAGAGGTGCTGTCCAGGAATTTTGTGAGTGGGTGAACAGCAGTAGTTCTAGGGATTTCTGGGAATTTTCGTGGGGTAATTAGTGGGAATCAGTGGGATAATCATGTAGAGCTTTGTCATACCTTTCCAACGAGTACTTATGCGCTCGATTCGGAGTTATAATTTAGGAGATATCGTCGTTTGAATCCGGGTATGTTGCTGTCCAAAAAAACAGATTTTTCAGGTGGGTGAACAGCAGTAGTATTAGCAGTTTCTGGGAATTTTCGTGGGGTAATTAGTGGGAATCAGTGGGATAATCATGTAGAGCTTTGTCATACCTTTCCAACGAGTACTTATGCGCTCGATTCGGAGTTATAATTTAGGAGATATCGTCGTTTGAATCCGGGTATGTTGCTGTCCAAAAAAAACAGATTTTTCAGGTGGGTGAACAGCAGTAGTATTAGCAGTTTCTGGGAATTTTTCGTGGTTAATTAGTGCTAACCAGTATGATAATCATGTATGGCTTTGTCTTATCTTTCCAATGAGTACTTATGCGCTTGAATTGGAATTATATTTTAAAAGATATCGCTGTTTGAATCCGGGTATGTCGCTGTCCAAAAGAGAAAAAAACAGATTACAGGGTTCAACTTGTGAACTGTTTTGGGCTAATTAGATGTTGGAATTTAATTATAAATTGTATACAAAACTTGTGGGGAATTTTATGTAGATGCCTCTGGAGTTTTTGTTTGTTACCAATGCTGTCATAATTTTGAAGTTATGAAATTATTAAGCAGCGCCGCTACAGTTTGGTGGGTGTGGGGAGAGATGTAACCCGTGGCGGGGTTTGAGTTTGTGCGTAGGTGCGGCGTCGTTTATGAGCCTGGTTATGTGAAATTGGTGCACTAAGTTGTGTGTCAAAAACAGGTGGTGGACTTCCGGATCGTACTTAGGGATTTGCCCGAACTTCCGGTAAAGGCAAGTAAATATAGTGGTGGTTGCTACCGTTTGGTTTGCATCCTATTCCCTGTCATTGAGTATGCATAAGTTTTTAATTATGTTAATCATTGAATTCTATGATGAAGTTTATTTGTTTGGAAGTATTAATTCTCAATTGTCTAATATTGTGGATGATCATAATTTGGTTATGATATATGTGGTTGATTCCCATCTTGGATGAAGTTGAAGTGTCTTTTTGAATCACGTTATATGAAGTGTTGTAGGCATGACATGCACATCGCATCATCCATCTTGCATTTTGAAGTTATGTCGTGATCTTATGGTCCGACCGTACCGGTACATTTTTAGCATCGTATGTTGCCCGAGGAGGGGTACGATGCGGCTTCATATCCTTAGAGGTATGAAGGCAGAAGTCATCCTTGCATTTGCAGACATTTGCATTCATGAGGAATATATGAAGTGTGACATTACTATGTTACTATTGTGGTTTCTACCTGCGAGGTGTGGTAACTAGGTGTGTTGTACGTTGTATACGTGCTGCATCTTGGTAATAAGAAGGTTGTGGAATCAGGTGGTGGTAAAACAATGTTCTTATGTGGTTGAATAGTTTGATAATATTTTACTTGCTGAGATATGTCATCTCACTCTTGCATTACTCAATGCAGGTACTTGATACATGTTGGGAATGAGGGGAGTAGCAGCACGTCCACTTACACTCTCACAATAACGCTGCCCAGGCGCAGCCATGATTTAATTAGAAACTTATTGTCCAAGGAAGTTTGTTTTTTATATAGTCGTGCACACTGATTAATTCAGTTCAGGTCGTACGTTTATCTTCCCTTGCTAGCCGATTAATAATACTTAGTATGTTTTTGGTCATGATATATGTTTATAACCTGTTGCCCCCTTATTTATGCAATCTTGCAAAGGGGATGCTGCCGAAATTTTATATATGGACGTCAGAAGTGTAGTTCAGTAGCATTCTGGGTTGTTTGTGGAACCTGGGGTGTTACAGTTGGTATCAAAGCCTAGGCTTTAGATTCTACGCAATTTGAAGATAAATTTGACACACTTGCACATATAGGAAGGGTATGGGTTCATATATCTTCCATATTAGTATTTTATTGTATAGATGACTAGAATTTCCTTACTCCAAACCCCTTTATGGTTTGATGAGGTATGTCGTTAACGACGTAATGCTTGATATGAAATGTTACTTCTATTTAATATTGATTTCTTGATGTGGTTGTTATTGAAATTATTATGCGAGTGAAGCTACTAATGTACTTGTTTTATATACATATCGTCATGATGTTTTTTGGGATGCAATGTTTACTAATCTCTGAGCTATTACCATCATATATTTCTATATGCTTGACTGTGGATGTTTTTTTTTCCCAAAAGGATTCTTGGGTTCTAGTACTTGTAGGACCGATTGTTTTTTGAGCTTGTGTATAGAGGATCTAATCCGACTTGGTGTAGCGTGAAAACACTATACAATGGAGTTTTATGGTGTTGTTGAGTTTGATTGACTGTTGGGTTACAACCCAACTTATCAATGTAATATTTCCATGGGTGCAGTGCTTTACACCTCACCTTTTTTTGGCTAGTGTGGCTACTTGCCAACTTGATCTTAGAGTACAATAGGTTTGTCTCCATAGAGCAAAGGCAATGTTGTACTGTCTATGAAATCTTGAGACTAGAAGAACTCAAGTGAATTTTGCAAGATGACGTGGGTAGATAAGTCCAACCATGTTTACATGATAGGTTTTCTTATTGTGTGCAACCTTATCTTTAATAATAAATAGGGTGATTTCAAGTGGATTTTATGTCTATATTATAGTTGAAGAGGCATGCATATTTTCCTTCTATGGTTTGTTTCTATAGCCAAAAAGGTTATGCATAATTTTTGTTTGTTGGAGGCTAGTCATGCGGACGATATGGACAACCCGTTTTATATTGTTTTTAATCGCCGATGATACATGGTAGTTTTTTTTATATGATCAGTTCTCTATGCATGCTTGTGGAATTATTATTTGGACCGCTTTATCTTAAACAAAGTCAATGTTTAACTGGAAGTTGCTTATGTTTGTTAGTCATCTATCTCTATAATGATGTGGTTGTTGCATTAGATGGAGATTTTTATTATATGAATGATGGTTTGATAGATCATGTATGTCTACTACTTTGAATTCATCCTATGACATCACTAGGTACAAATTGTTCAAGTGCAATAATAGGAGGTATTGTTGTATGTGAGGTTAATCAAAGTAGTTGGGTTAGGTGGATTATCTTATTGAAGTCCAATTACTCCTGTTGAGCATAGTATCGTGTTATTATTAAGTGTTGAAAGTAATATTTATGAAGCTTTTGCATGAGTCTGTGTCAAGAAGTACATTAGTTTTTTTTCTTGTTGTTATCCCTCCATTGCTTTATGAGTATTGCAAATTTTATCTCTTTTGAGAGGGGGAAAAGATGTTATATGACATGAGCACCATTTGCTTCACGTCAACAGAATAGTTTTGGAGATTTCTAGTAGTTGGATTCTAGTGTAATAACAACCATGTTTTATAGAGCTAGAGACGGGTATGTCAGGTGTTTCATACATTGTCGGTACATGTATGTTTGGCCTTAATGGCATTAACAAACGAGGTTGTTGAATTCATTGATTGTTGTGCTTAGTGTTCTAACCTATTTGGTAGAGTGTTATTTAAAGACTTTGTGGAGTTGCATCCCAGTTTGGTAGTGGAAAATCCTAGTGTTGATGGCACCTGCCAATGACTTGGGTTTCATTTTATATTGTTTTTTTTATTATTGTTGATAATGTGTTGTTTGGTTTTGGGAGGCATTTTAAATTAGTTGGAGGCTGAATCAGGCTTCACTTATCTAGAATGTTTTGTAGTATGTTTCTGCATCTTTCCATAGGATGCTTAATCACCATGTTTGGTCTAAACTTTTGAGAGATATGGGTTTCTTAAAACATCTTTGTTGGTGTCTCTAGCAGAGTGAGTCTTTAATTTTGTACGGAAGAGTAGACATTGAAGACGGTATAATTTGGTCTTTGTGGATTATGAAAGTTTTAGTAATTTCATGATCTTTTCAAAGAGTATGGGTTTCTAATTCTCATTGCATATAATTGGAGTTAGGTTGCTCTGAAGTTGTTGCACTGTTGTGTCTGAACTTTAGGCGTCGTTATAGTCACCAATAAATCGACCGCGTTTTGATAGTTGCAGAGCACAAATTTGCGAATTCTCTTTAAGCAAAACTTGTAGGTATTTTCAGTACCTTTTTAATGGGTATTTACTTGTAACTGTCTGTTAAATAGATTTGGAGAGGTGGTTGCCCGGATATAAGTCGAATCTCTAATGTGCAGTATCTCAGGCTGAGTTTAGCTGTAGGTCATGCAGAGTTGTGGGCTATAAGGATAAATTTGGGTGCAACTTTATTGCAAAAGTCGTGGACAATTTTCAAAACTTTTCCAACGCGTGTTCGTTGTAGTTTAAGTTGAGTATAGCAGGAGTTATAGGTTTTTGAATTTTAGTTGTCCATTGTTTCAATCTTATCAGTTTTGAAACAAAAGAGTTGCATTGTTTTATCGGTTTGGAAACCAATTCCGAGACACTCATTATAATAAAAGTTCTAGGGAATGTTATAATCTTTTCAGTGAGTTTATATTTGCAAAATTTTGTTAGCTGCAGGGAGTTATGATATCATGTATAGAATGTGCTTGGATGAATGTGTGGGCAGACATAACATGCTTAAATTGATTCTTGTTTGCATGATGTGAGATTAGGCTTAAATGATTTAAAAGGTTATCATATTGCTTCTATACTTATATTTGTTCTAGGTGTCTCGTAATGAAGAACCTAAAGTTATTAGCCTTTCAATGAACGCTTAATCTTAGAAGAGTAATGAATCTGATAAAATCTATTGCTTGCTATTGGGACTGCATGACCAGTTTTAGTTATGCAGCTAGTTCAGTGAAGTAAACCAACTTTTCTGTAGAGATGTTATATATAAAAGTTGTAGCCAACTTCTTTATCTTACTTGTGTAAAAATTTCATGACCATAGGTCTAGTAGTTTGGGAGTTATGATTTTCTCAAGTCTAGTCTTGGAATCTATTCAGATTCTGTACAGATTTTGAAACTGACCTTGTTTGCCCAAGTTAAACTTTGAATCAGTTCTTATAAATTATAAAGAAGTGGAGTACTTTCCTTAAGATTTCCAACAAATATTGGATCACCCTTTTTGGTGACCTATAAGTTAAGCTACAACTGTTTTAAGTGGAATCTTTGAATCTGTCCAAATGTGGACAGCAAAGCCTTTCTTATGTCTTTTGACCTTGATATGCATTGAATTAACCTGATATGTTTATAAATGAAATATAGACAATTTTACTGGCTTTCAAAAAAGTCTAGGAGCGCCTAAATTGGATGACTGAGACTCCAATTATGGATTTTTTTTAAGTGAGTAGTTGAATTCTGTCCAAGTCTGGACAAAATTTACGTTTCGCATTGTTTGTCCTTTCTAAGTGTCAAATCTTGTGGTGATGATAATACCAAGGGTATAGTGGACTTTGTAAGCTTTCCATAAAGTCCTAGTTTACTACTGTTGGATGCATATTTTGTGAGTTTATGAGCAAAACAATTAACCGTTGTGCTGTTGTCTAGAAATATGCAAGCATTAAATTGATCTTTTGAAGTTACTCTTGTTTGGATAGGTTTGGTTTAGGCTATTGGAGCACAGTATGTATTGCTTTCATTATATATATTCATTGAAGTACTTGCATGTGTCAATGTTGATTTGGTGTCAGGAAAACTTTGTCCGGGTTATATAGGACTGTCTATTATCTTAGCCCGAGTTGGCAGCTTGGCTTAGCACATGCAATTGTCGGAGTCTATGATCAGAGTACGCCATGTATTCCATGTCTCTATGTTGAGAAAGTATTTGCGGAATCCATATCAATAATCGAGCTAGAGTCGATTCCCATGTAGCAAGACCTGACTCTAGAGTGTCGTCTGCTGCGTATCCTAGAATCCTTGAAGCTCGAAGAGCTGATGCGGCAGAAGTACCCCGAACTTTTCGTTATGGGGTGAGTTTTTGTTGTCGCTGATCTTTCCTTGTCGTTCCGATAGGAGCGTCGGAATTCGAGGTCGAATTCTTTTTAAGGGGGGTAGAGTGTGATACCCGGTTTGCAAAGAAGAGAAGTTGAAGGTTATTCTTTTTGTTTGTTTTTTCTCTTATTCGGGTGTCGCGCTTTGGGGATTTAGAATTTGTGGAAAACATTCACCAGTATAGCAGTAGAGTGGTTGGTCGGGAGCTGTCGTGCAAGCGAGTTGGGCCGCGAATCGCAATTCGGCCCACTAACCCTCCCCTAACCCTAGCCGCCCCCCCTTTTTCCCCCTTGTGTTGTTGCAGCCGCCGCTTCCCCTCCCCTTTCTCTTGGACGCCCCCCCCCCCTCTCCCATCTTCTTCCTCCTCAAACATTTGCAGCCCTCACCACCCAAAACCCTAGCTGCCCCCCCCCCCATTTCTTCCCCTCCTCCCAAGGTGCAGCCCTCCCGTGTGGTTCTCCGTCGTGTGGCTGCGATCTCAATTGGAGTTTGGAGGGAGGAAGAAGGAAGGAGTAAGGGAAGAACCTAAGGTGAATTTGTGATTAACTTTTGTTGTTTTTGTGCTGCAATCAATTGGATTATGTGTTTATCTTTGCGAATCGGTAGAGGTGCTGTCCAGGAATTTTGTGAGTGGGTGAACAGCAGTAGTTCTAGGGATTTCTGGGAATTTTCGTGGCGTAATTAGTGGGAATCAGTGGGATAATCATGTAGAGCTTTGTCATACCTTTCCAACGAGTACTTATGCGCTCGATTCGGAGTTATAATTTAGGAGATATCGTCGTTTGAATCCGGGTATGTTGCTGTCCAAAAAAACAGATTTTTCAGGTGGGTGAACAGCAGTAGTATTAGCAGTTTCTGGGAATTTTCGTGGGGTAATTAGTGGGAATCAGTGGGATAATCATGTAGAGCTTTGTCATACCTTTCCAACGAGTACTTATGCGCTCGATTCGGAGTTATAATTTAGGAGATATCGTCGTTTGAATCCGGGTATGTTGCTGTCCAAAAAAAACAGATTTTTCAGGTGGGTGAACAGCAGTAGTATTAGCAGTTTCTGGGAATTTTTCGTGGTTAATTAGTGCTAACCAGTATGATAATCATGTATGGCTTTGTCTTATCTTTCCAATGAGTACTTATGCGCTTGAATTGGAATTATATTTTAAAAGATATCGCTGTTTGAATCCGGGTATGTCGCTGTCCAAAAGAGAAAAAAAACAGATTACAGGGTTCAACTTGTGAACTGTTTTGGGCTAATTAGATGTTGGAATTTAATTATAAATTGTATACAAAACTTGTGGAGAATTTTATGTAGATGCCTCTGGAGTTTTTGTTTGTTACCAATGCTGTCATAATTTTGAAGTTATGAAATTATTAAGCAGCGCCGCTACAGTTTGGTGGGTGTGGGGAGAGATGTAACCCGTGGCGTGGTTTGAGTTTGTGCGTAGGTGCGGCGTCGTTTATGAGCCTGGTTATGTGAAATTGGTGCACTAAGTTGTGTGTCAAAAACAGGTGGTGGACTTCCGAATCGTACTTAGGGATTTGCCCGAACTTCCGGTAAAGGCAAGTAAATATAGTGGTGGTTGCTACCGTTTGGTTTGCATCCTATTCCCTGTCATTGAGTATGCATAAGTTTTTAATTATGTTAATCATTGAATTCTATGATGAAGTTTATTTGTTTGGAAGTATTAATTCTCAATTGTCTAATATTGTGGATGATCATAATTTGGTTATGATATATGTGGTTGATTCCCATCTTGGATGAAGTTGAAGTGTCTTTTTGAATCACGTTATATGAAGTGTTGTAGGCATGACATGCACATCGCATCATCCATCTTGCATTTTGAAGTTATGTCGTGATCTTATGGTCCGACCGTACCGGTACATTTTTAGCATCGTATGTTGCCCGAGGAGGGGTACGATGCGGCTTCATATCCTTAGAGGTATGAAGGCAGAAGTCATCCTTGCATTTGCAGACATTTGCATTCATGAGGAATATATGAAGTGTGACATTACTATGTTACTATTGTGGTTTCTACCTGCGAGGTGTGGTAACTAGGTGTGTTGTACGTTGTATACGTGCTGCATCTTGGTAATAATAAGGTTGTGGAATCAGGTGGTGGTAAAACAATGTTCTTATGTGGTTGAATAGTTTGATAATATTTTACTTGCTGAGATATGTCATCTCACTCTTGCATTACTCAATGCAGGTACTTGATACATGTTGGGAATGAGGGGAGTAGCAGCACGTCCACTTACACTCTCACAATAACGCTGCCCAGGCGCAGCCATGATTTAATTAGAAACTTATTGTCCAAGGAAGTTTGTTTTTTATATAGTCGTGCACACTGATTAATTCAGTTCAGGTCGTACGTTTATCTTCCCTTGCTAGCCGATTAATAATACTTAGTATGTTTTTGGTCATGATATATGTTTATAACCTGTTGCCCCCTTATTTATGCAATCTTGCAAAGGGGATGCTGCCGAAATTTTATATATGGACGTCAGAAGTGTAGTTCAGTAGCATTCTGGGTTGTTTGTGGAACCTGGGGTGTTACAGGGCGTCCAGCCAAGGGGGAGAAAAAGGGGGTGGCGGCCAAGAGGGGGGTGAAGGAAAAAAAAGGGGTGGCCACCTAGGGTTTTTGTGGGAGAAAGAAACGACGCCTCAGATGACTTCTATCTTTGCATCCAATGGCCCACAACCCTTTACCTCATCCACGCACCAGAGATTAACTTTTGGTCAACATTTTTTTGGGATATTACACTCTACCCCCCTTAAAAAGAATTCGACCTCGAATTCGGCCACTCCAAGCAAAACACCCAAGGTACCCCATATAGCACCACAATTCAAAACATGGGTCCATTATTGGTCTTAATTAACACAAGAACTTTTAACTTGGACTAATTGTCTAAGGAAACTACACGACCTGACATCAAGCATGAAACAACATGTAATGAAGCTCAAAGCATGTCATAGTTGCAATCAACACTCCAATTTCACACCATCAAATTTGGATGCAGCTATACATCAACATCAATGTCTTAAGACAACACTCTTTTATGAAGGGGTAATATGCACCAAGCACAACCCTTACCAACTTCAACCATTAATTTTAATTAAATGGTGAAACATCTACACCCGACGAATGTATAAGAAGATCAAACACCTCACCTTAAAGCACTATGAAACAAGTAGTTCTATTGGAACAAAACTCCTAATCTTCCTAAACCTTATTCTTGCCATCATGAAAAGATAATCATGTAATCTAACATTCCTTGCACCCCACCAAAAGGGAGAAAATTTATAGAACTAATGGAGCAATAAAGCCAAAAGAAGCCAATAACATCTTGTGCGGCATAGTTCATCGAAGAAATGCCAAAAACTCTACATAGAGCACTGATAGCCCAACAACAACACAATACTTGCTTAACCCATGTCACTATACTTCATTCAACATCTCAACTAAGAAAAATATCCAACTAGTAAGGATAACCTACACATAATATAAGTCTTCATCTACTGTAGTTCAGAAACTTACATTTCATTCTATCATACGATGCACTCAAAGTACCAGACATACAAAGTCAATAATAATAACCCCTAATCCTTCACACATTTGACAAACATATTAAGCTGATGTAAACACCACATGATCTAGGAATAGGTGACTAGCCACACCCAACCAACTCTAGGCTAGGCAAGGACTTCCTTCAAACCAATAGATAGGTGGTCTAAAAAAATGGCTCCACAAGCATGCATCGAAAAGGGAACCATCAGATCCTCAATGTATCAATACATAATCAATGGATCAAGAGAATCAAAGATTTATTCTACAATTAGTATGACTAACAGGCAACCACTTTAAACCACATCTAGGCTTTGTGGCAACTAAAACACACAATATGAGAGAGACATGTAAGCCATTCTGGCTATGAAAAGACTTCCCCCAAAAATCCATATAAAGTACCAATATTCATTTCTTTCAAAACTGGTTTCTCAACATAAACAATCATTCTTTGCAATGATAGTTGGAGCTATCCACCAACCGCTCAACAACTTAAATTCAAATTGATGATTACCTTGTACCCCAAAACACGCAATTCACACTCCTCTTAGAAACATCCACAATCAAGCATATATAACAATATTATTGTAATAAAACTCAACCATGAAAAACATGGTGAAAACAACATAGGCATACTTGTATATCACAAGCATAATAACAACTTCATTCTCACCAATGACCAGCGATATCTACCGCATTAATAAAACAATATCAAAATTTCAGAAATAAATTATATCAAGCATTAAGCCATAAACAACTTACCACATCACCGTAAAGGAATAGGGAGGGGTGAAACTATTGTCATCTGCACTCCAAAGACATTAATATATATCAAAGATATTTGAACCCATACCCTTCCTATATGTGCAAGTGTGTCAAATTTATCTTCAAATTGCCAAGAATCTAAAGCCTATCCTCTGATACCAACTGTAACACCCCGGGATCCACAAACACCCCAGAATGCTACTAAACTACACATCTAATATTCATATATAAAATTTCGACAGCATCTCCTTTGAAAATTGCATAAATGGGGGAAGCAACAAAGTATAAATAGATATCATGATAAGAAAACATATAAGACATTAATAATCTGCTAGCAATGGGAAGACAACCATAACAACATGAACTGAATTAATCAGTGCGCACGACTAGTTAAAAACAAACATCCTTTGACAAGAAGTTTCTAATTAAATCATGGCTGCGTCTGGGCAGCATTATTATGAGAATGAAGGTGGATGTGCTGCTACTTCCCACTCCCCTTGATGAGCAACAAGCACCTGCATTGAGTAATGCAAGAGTGAGATGAAACATCTCAGCAAGCTAATTGTTCCGACGAGATATTTAAACCACAAATTGAATTCATCAACATTTTAAAAGAGTCACAATTAAAAATCAGAAATGCTTGTAGATATAGAACTCAGTAGTCCCACTATAACCAATACCATCTTATTTCCTCGAACAACCACAATAGGTTCTATAACACTTCGCTGCGTCAACAATACCTGCAAATATCACTTCAATGTATGCATAGGAATGCAATGTGTAGGTACTCTATCTTCATACCTCTGGGGGTATAAAACCACATCATCTGCAAATCTCACTTCAATGAATGCATATGAATGCAATGCATATGTCCTCTGCCTTCATACCTCTAAGGGTATGAAGCCGCATCGTACCCCTTCTCGGGCAACGTACGATGCTAAGTTGTACCGGTACGGTCGGACCATAGGTCACGACAAAACTTCATATGCAAATGAGTCATGCAATGTATATGGCATGCTACATTTATCAATAAACTTCACTTCCTTCAGATACAACACAAACCTCAAATAATACTTCATTTACCTTCAGATACAATACCAACCTCAAATAATACTTCATTTACCTTCAGGGGTGTGAATTAATCTCATGAGTCATACTCAAATCATAATCATCATCAATATATGATTGAGCATCAGTATAATGCAAGCAAGTAAAGCATCACCATAGAGTCCAATTATGAAAGAATCTGATACTTCTGAATATTAGAGTGTAGGCGATAGAAATAATAGGTCAGAACGGAAGCAACCACCGCTACATTCACTTGCCTTCATCGAAGAAGAAGAAATGTACTAGACATGATCTGGAGTGTAGCCACCTGCTAGTGGGCATAAAACTTAGTACAAATATTTCACAAACATTTGCCATCAATCAACAAAACACTCCTACACTTGAAACCAAGACCCAGTGGAAAGACTCCCACCCTGAACCACATGCCATACAGCAGCAACGCTGTTTGTTAATTTTGTATCTTTAAAATTAAAACAGCGGTGATATCAAACAAATACTCTAGGAGTATCTACACAAAATACTCTACAACTTCAGTATTCAATAGATAATTAAATTCTGCCATCTACAAGTTCTAAAACATCTGACAAGATAACTGACTGAATCTGTTTTAGACAGCAGTATGATTAACTTTAAAATTCGATATCTCCAAAACTGCTGAACCAAAAATTATGAAATTCTTCTGGAAGTAAGAACTTTTATCCCTCTACAAAAGTCTCCATAGTTGGAAGAGCCAATTCGGCCATTTACTAGATGAAACCCACCAGTGAACAGACCCACTCATTTTTGTCAGGTAAACAGGAACAGCCACAGTAAAACAAACATAACTGGAGTTTCACAAATCATATGAATGCACTCTTTAACAATCTGGAAAGCTTATAAAATTATCTACAACTTTTTTTACCAACCCACAGTTTAATTCTGTTGATAAAATTGCCTAAATCTTAAGAGAACAGATTCTGCACAGAATTATGGGACTGAAAAACTGCTATAGTAAAACTGCAATAACTTTCTGGTCGGATGTCCGATTGAGGTGTTCTTCGCGGCCACGGAAAGATCTACAAATTATCTACGACTCATACATAGACTTTTTATTTTTTTGAGGCCACTAAGACCACGGAAAACTGGCATGAACAGAAACTGTCGAATCTGCCATTCTGCAGAAAACTAAATTCGAGATCAAAACCTAACCCCACATCAAATCCTACCTATAATCCTTTAATTCCCATGATCCACAACCTCCAAAAGCCTATAATTACAGGGAGGAACAAGGATCTCATCCATACCTAGGGTTTATCCAAGAAATCTTCAAGAGGAGATGGGGAAGAACATCTCCTTGATCCTCTCTTCCTCTTCAATTCAACGTGCCCCTCCTTTTCTCGCTCCTTGCTGCGTAGGGGGAGATCTTGGGGAGGAAGCAATGGAGGATGGCTGCCATAGGGGGAGGGGGCGTCCAGCCAAGGGGGAGAAAAAGGGGTGGCGGCCAAGAGGGGGGGTGAAGGGAAAAAAAAGGGGTGGCCACCTAGGGTTTTTGTGGGAGAAAGAAACGACGCCTCAGATGACTTCTATCTTTGCATCCAATGGCCCACAACCCTTTACCTCATCCACGTACCAAAGATTAACTTTTGGTCAACATTTTTTTTGGGATATTACACTTGGACACTGCTGGCTCAGGGAGACCACGTTCCCCCGAGTCGAGCGTTGCCTCGTTTGCTCACTAGGTCGTAGGGATAGAGTTAGAAGTCTGTGACGGTAGAACTCCTCTAAGCTAGCTTAGCTTTTGCACCCTTGGGGTACTAGGCTAGATAGAGTTGAGTCTTTTGAGTTACTGCTGTAATCATGACAAACTCTTTTGGAAGCATGGATGATGAATGATGCCAATTTTATTTTAAGGAGAAAAGTTTATGCCATGTGGAATCTTTTATTATGCAAGAATATATTGGTTTTACCCTTTTGACTCTTTCACCACGATTGAACCTTGAACCTCAGAAATGTGATGTGAGAATATACATGATTTTTCAGATGGTAGGAAGAGCGCGTCGTGGACAGAATGAGCGCATTCCTCCATCACCGCCACCACCTCCTACTCTACAGGAGCTGATGGCTCAACAGAACGAGATCTTGCGACAGTTAGCTTAGCGCAAGCCACCACCTCAGCATTATGGTGGTGGTGATCATCAGCGTCACCCCGCAGCAGCCACTTATCAGGAGTTCCTCAGAACCCAGCCACCGTTGTTCACCAGGGCAAAGGACCCACTTGATGCTGATGTATGGCTGAGGGTAGTGGAATCCAAATTCCCGCTACTCCATGGAGTTTGTTCAGAGGTGACTAAGGTCAGGTTCGCCACCCAGCAGCTTCGCGGACCCGCGCGGACATGGTGGGACCACTTTCTTGCTATGCAGCCAGTTGACCATGAGGTGGAATGGAGAGAGTTCAAGGCAGCCTTCAGGGGGCATCATATACCAGCGGGCGTTATGGACAGAAAGCTCAATGAATTTCTGGCACTCACTTAAGGGAACCGGACAGTGTTACAGTATGCTCAGGCCTTCAATGACCTGTGTCAGTATGCCGGATATCATGCAGACACCAACGAGAAGAAGAGGGACAGGTTCAGAAGGGGGCTCAGCACTAAGCTCCGTGACCGTCTCAACACAGTCAGGGCCAACAGCTATAATGAGTTAGTCAACATGGCCATTTCTCAGGAGAACTGTATCACAGCCCGTCAGACAGAGAAGAAGAGGAAGACCACTGTGGCAGGACCTTCAGCTTAGCCACAGCACTTCAGGATCGTGTCTGACACTCAGAATAGGGGACCTCAGCAGCAACAAGGACGTTGGGTGATCCGACCATAGCAGCAGCAGCAGGCACCCAATCGCACCCAGTTTCCAGTGCAGAGGAACAATCAGCCACAACAGCAGCAGTACCCCCAGGCCAATGACAACAAGTGTTTCACTTGTGGTAACACCGGGCATTATGCTAAAAATTGCCCCAGAAACCAGCAGAGGCAGGAGCAGAATGCCAACCAAAACCAAGGCAAGAGGCAGAAGGTGAAAGTGAGGCAAGGCAGGCTGAACTTCACCACCATGGCTGATATTCCAGAGGGAGCACCCGTCATGACTGGTATCTTTTCAGTTTTGAATTATCCTGCAATTATTCTTTTTGATTCTGGTGCATCCCATAGTTTTATCAGTGCAAAATTTAGTGCCAAATGTCAGCTACCTTTCCATCACACCAATGGGGGTATTACAATTTCAACACCAGGAGGCAGGGTTGCCACCTATCAAATCAACAAGAATGTGCCTATAAAGTTTGGTAGTTTGATAATCAAAACCAGCCTCCTCATTTTGGGTTTGGAGAGCGTGGATATCATATTGGGAACTGACTGGTTAACCAAACATCAGGCAGTGATTGATATTGCAGCAAGGGCCATTGAGGTGCACTCGCCTACTTGTGGCGAAACCACATTATATTTGCCCGATCAGGGTTGTACCCGTTCCTGTGCCTTCGTTACGATAGAGTCCCCAGTTGAGAGGATCCCAGTGGTCCGTGACTACCCAGATGTCTTTCCTGACGAATTGCCGGGAATGCCACCCAATAGAGACATAGAGTTCGCGATTGAATTGCAACCTGGGACTGCTCCTATATCCAAGAGACCCTATAGGATGCCTCCCGCGGAATTAGTGGAGATGAAAAAGAAGTTATAAGAGTTGTTGGACAAGGGGTTCATTCGCCCAAGTACTTCACCATGGGGATGCCCAGCCTTGTTTGTAAAGAAGAAGGATGAAAGTCTGAGAATGTGTGTTGATTACCGCCCTCTCAATGCGGTGACCATCAAGAACAAATACCCACTGCCCCGCATTGATGTCTTGTTTGACCAGTTGGTGGGAGCCAAAGTGTTCTCCAAGATAGACCTTCGCTCGGGTTACCATCAAATTAAGATCCGTGCCAGTGATATTCCGAAGACGGCTTTCTCTACCAGATATGAGCTATATGAGTTTTTGGTGATGTCTTTTGGGCTGACCAATGCCCCGGCTTATTTCTTGTACCTGATGAACTTAGTATTCATGCCAGAGCTGGACAAATTTGTGGTGGTTTTCATTGATGATATTCTGGTCTATTCCAAGAATGAAGCCGAGCACACTAAACATTTGCATACCGTACTTCAGAGACTGCGTGACCATCAGTTGTATGCTAAGTTGTCTAAATGTGATTTCTGGCTGAGGGAAATAAAATTTCTGGGTCACACAATTTCTCAAGATGGGATATCAGTTGATCCTGAGAAGGTACAAGAAGTAATGGATTGGAAACCTCCTACCACAGTGCGGCAGATTCGGAGTTTTCTGGGATTGGCAGGGTATTATCGACGATTTATTCCGGATTTCTCCAGAATTGCCAAGCCAATGACTGAAATGTTGAAGAAAGGAGTCAAGTATGAATGGAGCCAGAAGTGTGAGGATGCCTTTCATACACTGATGCAGCACTTGACAACAGCACTAGTGCTAGCTCAGCCTGACAACACCCAGCCCTTTGAAGTTTATTGTGATGCTTCTAGTACTGGACTAGGATGTGTCTTAATGCAGGACAACAGAGTCATTGATTATGCCTCCCGAGCACTCAGACCCCATGAGCAGAACTACCCCACACATGATCTAGAATTAGCAGCAGTGGTTCATGCTCTCAAGATATGGAGACACTACTTGATGGGAGCTCACTGTAACATTTACACTGATCATAAGAGTCTCAAATATATCTTCACCCAGGCTGATCTTAATATGAGGCAGAGAAGATGGTTAGAGCTGATCAAGGACTATGATTTGGAGGTGCATTACCATCCTAGCAAAGCCAATGTTGTGGCAGATGCCTTAAGCAGGAAGGTCCAGTGCAATTGTATGAATATGGATGCAAGAATCACCACACTATGTGATGAGTTGTGCAAATTGAAAATAGAAGTCGTTTCCTCCGGTGCATTGAGTTATATCTCAGTGGAGCCCACCTTACAAGAGCAAATAGTCATGGCACAGATTGGTGACAAGGGAGTTCAGGTCATTAAGGAAATGATCAAGCAGAAAGCAGAAAAATACAAATGCTTCCGTCAGGACAGCAAAGGAATTCTATGGTTTGGAGACCGACTGGTTGTCCCCAAGAATCCTGAGCTCAGAAAGAAGATATTGGATGAAGCTCACCTTTCAAAATTCTCCATGCACCCCGGCAGCAATAAGATGTATCATGACCTTAGATCTTTATACTGGTGGACCAGAATGAAGAGGGAAATTGCTAATTATATATCTGAATGTGACACCTGCCAGAGAGTCAAGGCCAGTCACTTGAAGGTAGCAGGCCCTTTGCAACCCCTTCCCATACCATCTTGGAAATGGGAGGAAATTTGCATGGATTTTATCGTGGGATTGCCCAATACCTCTTGGCACCATGATTCCATTTGGGTCATTGTGAACAGATTGACCAAGACAACTCATTTCTTGCTGGTACACACCACCCATAGGACGGAGAAGTATGCAGAAATCTACATTGACCAGATAGTTTGCTTGCATGGAATACCAAGGACTATAGTATCAAACAGAGGAGCACCATTCGTGGCACGATTTTGGGAGCAATTGCAGGAGTCACTTGGGACCCATGTAATAAGAAGCTCAGCATACCATCCCCAAATAGATGGTCAGACAGAAAGGGTAAATCAGATTTTGGAAGACATGTTGAGGGCATGTGTGCTACACTATGGAAAGGATTGGGACAAGTGTCTTCCATTGGCAGAGTTCTCTTATAATAACAGCTACCAGTCCAGTTTGAAGATGGCACCATTGGAAGCCTTGTATGGGAGAAGGTGTAGGACACCGCTGAATTGGTCTCAAGCAGGGGAGAGGGAAATATTTGGACCAGACTTGGTACTTGAAGCAGAGGAAAAGGTCAGAGTTATTAAGAAGAACCTAGAAGCTGCCCAGGCCCGGCAGAAGAGCTATCATGATAAGAGGAGGAAGCCTCTACAGTTTGAAGTGGGAGATCATGTTTATCTTAAGGTGTCACCCATCAAAGGTGTCCAGAGATTTGGAATCAAGGGCAAGTTAGCTCCACGCTATATTGGACCCTATGAGATCAAGGAAACTTGTGGACCTGTAGCTTATCAATTGGAGTTGCCACCCCACATGTCAGCAGTTCACAATGTGTTCCATGTATCTCAGCTACGGAAGTGTGTCCGCTTACCCACTGAAGTCTTACCTGAACCAGAAATTGAGATAGAACCAGACTTGTCTTATCAAGAGCACCCCGACAAAGTGCTAGATCAAAAGGAAAGATCAACGCGGGCAAGGTCGATCAGAATGTATAAGGTTCAGTGGAGTCACCATTCAGTAGAAGAGGCTACGTAGGAGACTGAGGATTTTCTACGTTCTCACTTCCCCGACTTTTTGCCCAAAGGAGTCGGTACGTAATCCAAAACCCCACCCCACCTGCCCTTTGAATCTAAATATAAGAAAAACTTAGATATTAAAGGTAGTGTAAGCTTTTTAAATGACTCAAAAAGGACTTCCTTCTGAAGTCGCAAAGAGAATGACATTCGAAGAGCAGTTAACTAGAGAAACTTGGATAAAGGAAGAAGCCACACACCAGCACACCTTCATGGCACCCCTCCAAAGGGCTCTACCTAAAATCTCAGGACGAGATTCCTTTAAGGGGGAGGGCTGTAACATCCCAGGTGTTACTTAGGGTTTTCACTCAAGACTACACAAGTAAGCCATCATCACATGTGACTTAAGTTGGGAAAAGTACACCAAATTTGGAGCTCAAGATCCTAAGTAAGTGCAACCCATCTTAGAAGTCATACCTTGTCTTTTTATGCACATATAAGGGGGGAGAATTGCCCAAACCCTAACTCAAACCCCTTTGGACAAGTGGAGCACTAGAGGTAAGTGTGACCAAAACGCTATGAAAACCACATGATCATGACTTGGGCCAATTATAAAAGATGCAGTACACTTAATCCCCTACAAATGATAGTAAGAAAGTGATTCCAAAAAGATTTCAGAAAAACCCCAAAAGGTTCACAAAAGGGTTGAGCATAAGAGAAAAATTAGAATTCTTCTAAGTCCAAAACAACCCCCTTTCAAAAAATCAAACATGTTCACCTTGATCCCAAACTCAAAACCACTTGGCCCAATTGACAAAGTGGCGCCAAAATACCTCTAGAACACCCTGGAAAAGTTTGAACCCAACCCTAAGTCGTTTGACACGACTTGGCACAAGATTTGTCTTGGTTTGGACAGCTGGGACAAAGACAACTTCCCACCCCCATATCTCTCTAACCCGACCACATCTCCCCTTGGAACTCACATGAACTAGGTAGCCGTAGGTGCAGGGAAGAGATCTCTCATAGGTCTTAGGGCAAGATTCGCATGTTTTGGCCGCTCAGCAGAGGGTATAACAAGAACAGAAGCAAAGAGCCACGTGTTCGACGCGCTCTGAGCTCGCCAGAGCACGCCCGACGCGCGCCCCCGCGTTCCCCGCGTCGCGCCAAAGCCGAGTCGGCGCCGTTGCCCGCGCCCCGCGCCTATAAAGCCCCAGAGACGTCGACTGTACTCCTCCGCGCGCGCTCGACCTCACCGGAGCACCAGATCACCGGCATTGCCCCGCGCACGGCGTGCCCGCGGCCACCCGATCCCCCGCCACCGTAGACCGGCCAACAGAGCCTCCCCTAGCCACGTCAGACCCTCGGAGTAGACCGTGCATGCCTCGGTGAAGCTCCCCGAGCAAGGAATCAGACTTTGCCTCGCCGGAGAAGCCAGTCCACGGTCGCCGGACTTCACTCGACCACCGGTGAACATAGACCGAGCTCCACGGTGAGTTGTTCTTCAATTCCTTGCACGTGTCGACTCATCAACACCTCGTGAAGCTTCCCGTGCCCTTGGATTGACCTATGTCGCCGTGGTTAGGCCGGAGCACTCGCCACCGACGAGTTCACCCGCCTGCGCACGTGGACCGGCCGATTCCGACCACCCCCGCCGTCGAGCCGTACCTCGCTGTGACCGCCAGGGCCTCCTGGAGCCAACCCCGCCCCTCGCCGGACCTCTCTCGCCGCCGGTAAGCCGCGCCGCCCTTTTCCTTTCCGCGGTTACTGTTTACATAAGGGGAGGGACCTCGGGGGAGAAGAAGAAAAGGCCAGGGGGTTTTGTGCGCTGTCAGCGACTCAGGGGAATAGTAGCGCAGGGGTATAACTGAAGGGAATAGTTTAGAAAGAACCCAGGGTCTTCGGTGCAAAGTGGATTTCCAAGAAACCTTTTTATTATTTCTGATTTAAATAAAAACAGAACTTGAAAAATTCATAACTTCAGTTTTGTTTACCCAAATCGAGTCAAACCAATTTTGCCAGATCCTAAATAATGTAAACTACGGAGGAAAAATATAAAACTCCTAAGTGTTACAGAAAACTTTAAAGTCTTGATTTAAATGATTAACTGATCAAAAGCTAAAAGAAATAAGGAAAAATAGTTACACTATTCGACTCGGGTTAAGAAAATTTAGAGAAGTACTTAATCACTTCCTAACTTGTTTAAAAATAATAAACCCCTCTGTACACCCCATTAAGGTAGAGTTTGCCATTTAAATCACTTTTTGCTTAAAGTTGAAGAAAATATAAAAGGTGGTTTAAATAAAGAACTAGGGAACACCCACATTTTTGTTAGCTTTCTTATTCAGTATAGTTCACTAGAAAAATTTATTATACCCTTGTTTAGTACAGAAGAAATGAGATATCTTTTATTTTAGGAAAACAAGGAAAACTTAGAAAAACCCTAGAAAAATAATCCTGAGAAGAAAACACTCCAAACCTTGGGATAATAAATGCTTTGTATTTATAAACCTAGAAAAATCATAAGTTCTGTTGTTTGACATTTTTCAAATAACAAGTTAGTAGTAAGTGCCTTTTTAACATTAAACTTTAGAAAATCACAACTAAATAACCACCGAATAACCTTCTGTGATTTTTGGCACAGAACCATGTTATTACCTTTAGATACCAGCAAAAATGACCCTTAGGACAGAACCCACCCCTAGTTAAGAGTTGTAGGGCAAAGGACCCCCTTTGCCCCAACTTTTGTTATTTTTGGCCAGGGCATATTCTATTTATTCTGGACCTCAAATTTATAGGACAGACTACAGTGACAAATAGTAACCCACTGTAATTTTTACAGAATTCTTGGACAAAACTAAATCATAGTTGTAGTTCAAACCCACCCTAAAAGCATAAATAAAAAAAGAAAAGGAAATTAATAGTGGAGACTAATGTTACCCTAACTAAACTAGCAAAACCCCTTGAGTACCCACTAAAACATTTAAGGGGTATTCCAAGTCTCAATCCATTATGCTTAGGCAAGAACCTCAACCCTAGATGGATAAGCCTAAAACCCTAAGGGCCTCTTATAACCAGAAAAACCCTAAATGATTAACTAACTTAGTTTTTCTGCACTAAGGCAAAATTGCTAATAAATTCTACATATCATAGCATGCATATATCTTATTCATTGCATTCGATAGATTGCAACCTCGCGGACGGAGAGTGCATCCTCGTGCCAGAGCAAGGAGTTGCTCAGGAGGTAGCCCCGGATCCAGCACCAAAGCCTG
The DNA here is from genome assembly GCF_902167145.1 of Zea mays. Taxonomy (NCBI): domain Eukaryota; kingdom Viridiplantae; phylum Streptophyta; class Magnoliopsida; order Poales; family Poaceae; genus Zea; species Zea mays. Next base: position 54,810,781 of record NC_050098.1, on the reverse strand, counting down.
CCCCAGCTTTGGAAGGCAAGCCCCGGTTTTATGCATAACCTATTTATTATGCTATTTTACTACACTTAATGATTGTAGGATTGAATGTGCACTTAAGTGTAGGAGTTGTTTGAAACCCTAGTTGCATGATCTCATGAATCCTTTTGAGATGGATACTAGTATGCTAGGTCGAGTAGTTAATTTACTAATTAGGATCTCGGTGGAAGTCAAGTGATTTTTCTAGCACTCGCGTGAGGTCAGGAATTGGTTGTATCCATTTTGATATCATAATGATGGTGGTCTGTGGACAACGGTCCATGGGGATGCGTTGTCTACGAGACGGAAATTGGAATAAGGATTAAGGTGTGGTACCGTGTGTCAAGCGTTTGAACGTACTAAACACATGCCGAGAAATATGGTAAATCGGTAAGCCTAGTACCTGAGTGAACCTGCCCGCAGACATATCCCCTCACGCGACCTGAGACGTGGTCTCCCATTCCGGTTATGGTGGGTACAAGTGCGGTCACTGCACGACGGCAGTCGGGGTCAGTGAGGCATTGTACGCCAAGGCGGTGAGCCCTGATCTGTTGCCAGGGAATCGATGGGGACGGTTGATGTGTGTGGGGACAGAGTGCCTCGCCATGTCGTGTGTTTAGGTTTACCTTGCAAGGATAAAAACTTGATTCGAATCATCTGCTTCTCGCAGCTAATGAGACTACTTGATCCATGCTGCTACATTGAGTAACAAGTGGAAATGTGATGACTTAGAAAAAGTTGTTGATTGCTAAATGTTTGATACCATGTATGATTAGATAGGTATACATTTAGTCTTAAGAGAGTCACACTAAAACTTGACAAAGCTAAAACTTGATTTATAAACTCAGCTAGTGCTTTTGGCAACCAAACCCCTCAGCCAAACAGCTGCATATCTAGAGGTAGAGGAGTAGACTCCTCACACCGGGTAAGTCTAGTTGAGTATTAGTATACTCAGCCTTGCTTGTGGCATAATTTTACAGGTTCTCTGGAGGACATGGTTGCTGGAGTGACTTGGTCGTCCATCTTGCCACCGGGATGGACAGTCGAGTGGGACCCTGCCTCGACAGAGGAGGAGCATGAGGAGTGATGGGACAGGCTTCCCCATCTCTCTGTTATTTATCGTTAGTTTTATTCCGCTGCATTTCGAACAATGATGACTACTTTTGCTAAAACTCCGATGATGATGTAATAAGTTTAATACTCCTTAATGTATGGTTTTATGCTTTATTGTATTTGCTCTGTGCCTCACCATCGAGTGAGTACGTGGTACTTGATCCTGTCAGTGGCCTAGTCGGACTAGATCCAAGGGATTGACGGGTTATTCCCATTTAAGTGTGGTCTAGCTTCTAAGGCGGGACTTAGGCACTTAAGTTGGAATAATTCGGGCAGTTCCACCACAATATCTTCGCCGGAGGCTCCTACTCCGGTGAAGACAACTAGACAGACCTCGGAGGGACCCCGTGTTAGGTGTACATTTGGGCCGGGCCTGATGGGCCGGCCCGAAGCACGAAAAAAAAGCACGGCCCAGGCACGGCACGACACGAAATAATTTAGTGCCGGGCCGGCACGGCCCGATATATCGGGCCGGGTTTGGGCCGAGGTCACGGCCCATGGGCGGGCACGAGCACGGCCCGTTTAAGGCAGGCACGAAATGGCCCATATAAAGGCACGAAAAAGCCCATATATTTATTAAAATCACACTTCATTCCACACTTATATGTACTTGATAAAGAACACAAAGCTATAGATAATGTTAGTTAGATGTTTTTTGTAGGTTTGAATTAGAGTATGTGATGTAATTTTATTTTTGTTATGAACATTAGATAATAAACTGAACTTACGAACTTTATTTAGAGCTGATTATACTCTTTTTCTTTCTAACAAAATGATTTGTAAAAGAGTTAGTCATTGCATGACTCTAATAATTTAATACAAATATTAAGTTTGATTTTGGTCAAATTTATTTGTCTTATCTTTTATTTGTTTTTTTAAATTTGTTTTGAATTTCGGGCTCTGATGTGAATTTCGGGCCAAAAATTGAATTTCGGGCCCTAATGTGAATTTCGGGCTTTTATAATTTCGGGCCGCCCGAAATGAGCCCGACACGTTTAAGCAATTACGGGCCGGGCCGTGGGCCGAGGGCTAGGCCCATGGGCTGGCCCGGCACGGCCCGAAATTCAAACGGGCCGGGCCGGCCTGAAATTCAAACAATACGGGCCTTTTCGGGCTTGGGCCGGGCCGGGCCGGGCGGCCCGAATGTACACCTATACCCGTGTCCCCCGATCTACGAAGCTAAGCCACGCCTTCCTCCGAAGGCCCTTCCGGACCCCCCACGGGTCTGGGCTGCAGACAGGTACATGCAGAAGTGACCACGGCCAGTGACGAGGGCTCCCCGTGTCAAATGCAGACGGGAACCCTAGGTCGGGACCTAGCCCCACGGAAAGTACCATACCAAGGAGGGCTCCACAACTCTCCCCCAGCTGGGAAGGACCCTTTGAAGTAACGGGAGTGCACCGACCCAGGGGCAACCATCTAGCTACGAGTGGAGGAGTACCTTACCCCGGTGCCAAACATCTCTGTAAGTTCTATCCATAGAGCAAGACTAAGGGGTCGAGACTGTTTCCCTTTTTTGTAACTAGATAACGCATACGTGTACGACAACTCGGTGGGGTCTGCCCCCATGAACCCGGACTATTGGTCTGCACACATGCACGACAAGTTATAAAGAGAAACTACCCCCTCAGCTGTGCTCTTGTGATAGTTCCATCTTGCTGCTCCATGGTCCTACCTCGCATTCTTTCAGATAATACTTTTTAGCTAACCCACCCGTACGGTTTCCATCTGTCGGACATAGCGACATCCGGATTGAACAGCCAGGCTTGCAGTTTAGGGCCCATGATACGAAAGTGGGGAGGTCCGACAGCCTGGGGCGGCACTAGAGAATGGGACCGCGTTCCATAGTGTGGTCCGGAGCCCGTGTAGCCGCTCAGCCAAGTCCTGTACCGTGGGCCTACATGCTCCACCACCCCGTGACGGGAACTTAGTATCTAGAGTTATAAGTCCTGCGGGTCCGACAACCTCGGGACCGGAGCTAGAGAACGGACATTAGTCTCCTGGGGTGGTCCGGAGCCCGTGCAGCCGCTCAGCCTGGTCCCGTACCATGGGCCTGCACGCTCCACCACCCTGCGACAAGTGTCCCAGTATCTAGAACCGTGACCTAAGGGGGTCCGGACACGCAACTTGGCCACCCGGACTAAAACCTGTGGGTCCCGAGCATGTATCAAAGGACGATCAATGTCAGATGGAGAACCCTATGAGGTGTACTACTAATGCTTCCTAGCTAAAAGTGGTGTACAGATCCAGATCCCGGCGAGTTTGCCTCCCGAGGATTGTTGACAACATTTTCAGAAACGCTGGTATCCAACCTCAACACACCAAGCCTGCATCCCAGGCGGGGGGCCAGATACTAAGGAGGAGTCAACAACATTGCACATAGCAGGAACGGGCGTTACACAGATAAGTGCTAAATGCTACTTAGAAGGCAATATTTATTTCTTTACAAAAACAGGGGAAGACTTGGGGGCCGGTTCTAAAGAACGGATGCCCGTTCCATAGGGTGGTCCGGAGCCTGTGTGGCCGGTTAGCCTGGTTCCGTACCCAAAATCCTGCACACTCCACCACTCCGTGAGCGGGTGTCCTAGTATTTAAAACTAAATTATTGTGCGTCCAACAATCTGGAGGTCCGGCTCTGAAGAACGGGCACTTGACTCCTGGGGGGGTCCAGAAACCATGTAGCTGCTCAGCCTGGTCCCGTACCGTGAGCCTGCATACTCCATCGCCCTACGGCAGGTGTCTTAGTACTTGAAGCCACCATCTAGGGGGTTCAGACACACAACTTGGCTTCCCAGGCTAAAATCTTGCGTACATATGTTATTACATCTTGCTCTCAAGCAAATGTCATTACATGCCCTTACAAGCGGGATCCTAGCTCCATTTCTGCAGGAATGAACTACCTCCACACCAGTAAGGGTCGCGGGATAACAAGCCCCGAGCCGCTCGCCAGCGGAGGCGACCACATCAACACCGATGGCGACGGCCGCCTCTACAACGACGACTCGCAAGCAGCGACGATCATCTCAGCATGTACGCCGCTGCGGATAGGTCCTCGCCCCCGTCTTCCTACGAGGGGTGACAACAGGCCATTAAAGCCAAATAGTTGGAGGCCCGGCGACAGGCAGCGCTGATGGCCTCACCAGCGACGACAACCACCCCTGTACCGGTCGGCGACGGCTGCCTCAGCGCGCCTGTAGGTCCTCACTCCCGTCTTTGCTAAGGGAGTGAGGACATCCAAGAACACGGTCGCCGCTTCCGCAACGTCCGACGCCATGTGCGACCCACCAGTACGACCAACGATGTGATAGAAGCCGTGGGTGTGGCGGACCTGCACATGGCGCGACCGTCGCCCGTGCAGTGAACGGGCAGCCGCGCCCCGACCTAGCAGCAGAGGGCAGCGTCGGAGGCAGCGCCGAAGCCATCCATGCCAAAGCATCGGGCACGCGGTGGCTGGCAACACCCGCAGTCAGCCAGCCCCGCGTACCCGAAGTTCGCCTCCCCCGCATGAATAGTGAATGCACTTCTCCCCCGAACACTAAGGGAAGAAGCGGGCCGCTACCCACGCGGAGGTGGGGCCCCAACTCGACACACCCTCCTCCCCAGCACGGATGATGAACATCCTTGAAGCTGAGGGCAGGAGGGAGGCCACAGCCCGGCTTGCTTCTCCCAACCACAAAGCTGGTAGTCATCCTTCTGGATGACCACCGGCGAGGGACCGCAGCTGGGCTGCATGATGAAAATCCTTGAAGCCGAATGATGGTGGAAGGATGCCAACTCCCATGGGGTTGCACCCCTCCAACAGCAACAAGAAGACAAGATCAGCGACACCACCAGGAGCGCGCGCTCTCCTACGGTGAAGTCGCCAAAAGAGATGACCTTGACGCGGATCCCTCTAGAGAACACCGGCGCACCCCATCTGGAGGCCCGGAAGGTGAAAGGGCGTGGTGGTCGCAAGAGGAGCGAGGCATGTCTACTGCCCAGGAGATCGACCCCTTTTTAAAGGCAGATCCCCCCACTCGCGCCCCTGAAGTGTCACGGGTGAAGTCTCCCCCGGCGTGCACCAAGGATCCCACCTTATGACACGAGGGCCAGGCCTCGCATGTCATACAGACCAACTCTAAGAAGGAGCGTGCAACTGCCCTACGGTTACGTGCCCCTTCATTTTCGGGGCAACCAGCGTTCAGGAAGGCGAACCGCCGTGCAAGGGGCATGCAGCCGCCCGACGGTTAAGCGCCCCTTCACCTTCGCCGTATCCAGTGGTCAAAGAGGCGAACCGCCACGCAAGAAGCGTACATCAGTCCCACGACTGTGCGCCCCCTCAGCTCCGCCGCAACTGGCGGTCCAACTCAGGGGCCCAGACCCACATGTCATGTAACCGGCGCGCCTGTTACCGTGTGCGAAGAAACCGCACCGCCGCTTGCGCCAATGCCACGTCTTCTCGGGGCTGTCACGGGAGTCTGAAAAGATAAATTTTTCAGAACCAGTGCAGCGACTCAAGACAGCCCCGCACATGGCCCAACAGTACCATTAAGTACGATGGTCACGGGCCGGTCAGCCGTGGGAATAGGCGTGACAGTTAGCATGGCCATAGGCGGGCCAACAGTAATTGCAGCAACAGGCACGCAGGAGTAGCGGTCCAACCGCCAATCAGACTCTGGTCCCACCTGCAGGCTCGCATCCTCCCCTAAGGCGGGACCGGGGGCCACTGTCGGTACCCTAAATCAGGGGTACCCTCTCCTATAGCATGAAGATGCCGCACCCATGTGACGTCTCCTAGCCACGAGGAGGACGGCGCCTGACCCCACCGCAAGGGCAGGCCAAAGGGCGCCACGTGGCAAGGAAAGACAACACATCTCAGTAAGTCCGGACCCCCACAAAAGGATGTCGGACCCCTATATATATAAGTCCGGAGCCTCCGGGTAGGTTCGGACCCAGTAGGGTCCCAGAACGAGGAGGACCCTAGTATGAGCAGGGGTCCGGTGCTGACACGTGCGTGGGCCTTGCCTCCACTTCCCGCTCAGGCGGAGACCCGTTGCTTGTGGCCCATGACATAAGCTACCGGGCCGAACCTGACGTGAAGTCGTGCAGCCCCTGCATTTATTGAGGAGAAGACGTGCCGCCTGCCACTGTGCTGACGGGCGACGTGCCCTCTCAGCATTTAATGCGTCTCGTCCCATCTGCTGGCAGGCGGTGTCAAGGTCATCCAGCAGGCGGCGCGCCTGCTGGGTCTGCTGTCGAACAGTACGACTGTGCCAGGCAGCACACTGTACTCATCATCCCGTCTACAAGAAGCTTCCCCTGTACGCCAAGGATACGCAGATCTCTGGCGACAGGGCACAAGAAGATTGTCTCGACAACAGAAATTAGTGGCTCCAAGCCCTATATTCTTTATATTCCTGGGCCCACATGTCGGGGCCCCGTGCCTTTGTGCGTGCCCCCTTCAGCTATAAAAGGGTAGGCATGCGACGTTACACACACATGCAATCTTAAGACACACCTTAGACTCGCAAACTCATACAAGCTCACAAGCAATACATATCACAGTGGAGTAGGGTATTACGTTCCGGCGGCCCGAACCAATCTAAATCCTTGTGTGTTCTTGAGTTCTTCCCGTTCATTCTAACAATCAAGCAAAACGCATAAGCCCCTCCTTATCTCAGGATTTAGGGCGGGTGCACTCCGCCACCCGGCCGGAGATTTACACTCCGACACACTATATCTCCAATCGAGAATAGAAGCGAGTCCAGTTAGTACGGACTTGGGGAAGAGTGGTGGAGCAACTATTGGTTGGTTGGAGAGGGCGAAGAAAACATGACTCTGGTGGGCGTAAAAGAGCAAAACCTTAACGATGTGTGAGCGTTAGCGAGTCTGTCCTTTCTTTCTATCTAGCTGGTATCAACAAAACAAGTCTGTTCTAGCTTTTCTCGTGGACAAAGATGGCAAAAATTCATCTTTCCTTTGATTTCTTGGTGGTACAGACGGCCGAGCTCCTGCGAGGGGAAGATTAACAGTTCATTTTTTTTCTTCCTCCAGAGTTTTTCTAGTGTATGTCTTACAACAACGGCAAATGGCGGCACCAGCAAGGTTGAGGCCGCCGGAGCTAGCCCTTGTAGTAGGGAAAGAGCCAATTACATGAAATATAAACGGCCAGACGGCTTCTCCGCTCATTTCTGTTTTTTTTTTTCCTGAGCTCATGATCGGCATATCTATATGCTCATGATCTGCATCTATATGCTCAAGATCGATCGATAACAGAATGTGTTTGGTAGATTTCTAAATATTTTATTATGCCGTCGCATTGCATAAGTTTTTAAAAGGTCTAGTAGTACTTATGTGGTCATTTATTCGGTGTTATCAAATATCAAGTCATTGTCAGAATGTCTGTAGTATGCTCATTCGCTTTTGATAAATGAACAGACTGATGACGACAGGTTTTTGTATTCTGATTGTATTGTCTGTATTCTCAAGATGTTTGGTACAGCTAAATATTGTGCTCGTCACTTTCGTCAAGATGTTAGGGATATCTACTTGTAGTACCTATATATATTACGTTTGTCACTTATTCTGTGTGTTCAAGCGATTGTCAGGTGGTGCACACTCTTCCATGTGGAAGGTATCAAAGAAATTTAGCCTCTAGAACTTGTACTATAAATAGTTTTGCATGTCTCGAAATCACTCTTCAAAAGCTATAGCTAGCCACGCCTTGATATATTAGTAATTTACTCGAGCTTGCCCTTATTTCTGTCGGTCATCCATGATCACGATCATCAGATGCATGGGTGCAATGGAAGTTCTGACGACCTTACTTTTATCAGTTGCCTCACTGCACAGCTCGGCGGCGTCACCGCCATTGGGCTACCGCTCCACACTCACCCACGTTGACTCCCATGGCAGCTTCACCAAGACCGAGCTCATGCGCCGGGCCGCGCACCGAAGCCGCCACCGAGCATCCATGATGCTGTCGCGTTATTTCACAATGTCTACCAGCTCGGATGCGGGACCCGCCAGGCTCCGCTCCGGCCAAGCCGAGTACCTCATGGAGCTCGCCATCGGGACGCCGCCGGTGCCATTTGTCGCCCTCGCCGACACCGGCAGCGACCTGACCTGGACGCAGTGCCAGCCGTGCAAGCTCTGCTTCCCGCAGGACACGCCCATCTACGACACCGCCGTGTCGTCGAGCTTCTCCCCCGTGCCATGCGCCAGCGCCACGTGCCTGCCCATCTGGAGCAGCCGCAACTGCACCGCTAGTAGCTCACCCTGCAGGTACCGCTACGCCTACGGCGACGGCGCCTACTCGGCCGGCGTCCTGGGCACGGAGACGCTCACGTTCCCTGGCGCGCCCGGTGTCTCCGTCGGCGGCATCGCGTTCGGCTGCGGCGTCGACAACGGCGGCCTCTCGTACAACTCCACCGGCACGGTCGGCCTGGGCCGCGGGAGCCTGTCCCTCGTGGCGCAGCTTGGGGTCGGCAAGTTCTCCTACTGCCTCACCGACTTCTTCAACACCAGCCTGGGTAGCCCGGTGCTGTTTGGCGCCCTCGCCGAGCTCGCCGCCCCCAGCACCGGCGCCGCCGTGCAGTCGACGCCACTCGTGCAAAGCCCCTACGTTCCGACGTGGTACTACGTCTCCCTCGAGGGCATATCGCTCGGCGACGCGCGCCTGCCGATCCCGAACGGAACCTTCGATCTGCGCGACGACGGCTCCGGGGGCATGATCGTGGATTCCGGCACCACCTTCACCTTCCTCGTGGAAAGTGCTTTCAGGGTGGTCGTCGACCACGTGGCCGGCGTGCTCCGCCAGCCGGTGGTGAACGCCTCCAGCCTGGACAGCCCATGCTTTCCGGCTGCTACAGGTGAACAGCAGCTCCCGGCCATGCCGGACATGGTGCTGCACTTCGCCGGCGGTGCAGATATGAGGCTGCATAGGGACAACTACATGTCCTTTAACCAGGAGGAGTCGTCCTTCTGCTTGAACATTGCTGGTAGCCCGTCAGCTGACGTTTCCATCCTGGGCAATTTCCAGCAGCAGAATATACAAATGCTGTTTGACATCACCGTAGGGCAGTTGTCGTTCATGCCCACCGACTGTGGTAAGCTATGAAGTCTGAATCATATCATATGCAGTAGTAACAATTACTGAATCCTTACTCGTACAAATAATGCTACAATGATTGTTGAGCACTTTGTTTTCAATTGCTTCATGGTATCAAAAACCAGACAATACAAGTTAATAAGTTTGGATCTTCGTTCTTAAGTTATAACTTCTTCGAAGTGTTAGCATGGATAATAAACATTTGGTAGAACCTTTTTATTGTAATATTTGCGATGCAAAGAGCATAAACACTCGAAGCTCTTTAGCATCTGTCTGTAATGTAAAACATTCTCGTTTTGGTTTTTTGATTTTTTTTTTGCCTTTTGTGATGTGTGAAACTAAAGTCTTCTTTGTTTTTTGAGGCGAAGGCAAAAAACATCTTCCTTTTTCACACGTTACAAAGGTGATACTCCTCGTAGCTTATATCTTCGAAATATGTTGAATTCATAATTGCAGATTTTGTTGGTTCCTTTAGAAATGACTTCGAAGGTTCCCGACTATTACTTATATGATTAAATCGAGCTCTGCACCCCTTAGGAATATCTTCGGAGCTTCTGTCACCTTTGCTAGGTGATCACACTTGAGCTCTGCATTCCCTTGGGAACGACTTCAGAGCTTTTTCACCTTTACTAGGTGATCACACTTGAGATCTGTATTCCCTTAGAAACGACTTCAGAGCTTTTCACCTTTACTAGGTGATCACACTTGAGATCTGTATTCCCTTAGAAACGACTTCAGAGCTTTTTCAGCTTTACTAGGTGATCACACTTGAGCTATGCATTCCATTAGGAACGATTCAGAGCTTTTTGCGCCATTTTTCATTTGAAGCTTCGATTGCGACACTTTGTCGGTGCACTCGAAGGTGCCAACTTATTATTACATTGGTTTGCAGGAAATAAAGAGTTTGCAGAAAAACGTAAATGCATATTAGTATTTCTTTGACTACTTCGAGTTTGCTTACCTAGCCCCTTAGGGTTTTCAGTGTATGTGCTCGGTGTCTAGGATCGATTTCTTTTTGCTTGTTAACGGTGTGGTGGCAAGTTCTTGTTGTGTGGCTCTTATCTTCACCACAAAACAAATAAAACGGCTTCCTTGGAGGTGCATTGAACCTACCACTAGGGCTGGAAACAAGCCGAGCCGAGCTCGGCTCGGTGCGGCTCGGTGCCTGAACGAGCTCGGCTCGGCTCGTCCATTCCACGAGCTGGCGAAAGAGGCTCGGCTCGGCTCAACCTTGGCTCGCGAGCCGGCTCGGCTCGGCTCGCGAGCCATATTCTGGTACTTATCGTTGCATTATTTGGTGAATTAACATTATATAAATTTGAAATATAGAATCATCATTCTGCATTATGAGTAAATAAAATTATAACTTGTAATATATTCATCATCAAAGACTAAAAAATGAGCTATTATCCATAAAATTATCTAATATTCATTATTATTCCATAAATTGATCATTTTTGCAAGGCTCGCGAGCTGTAACGAGCCGGCTTGGCTCGGCTCGCTGCAAAAACGAGCTCAAAGAAGGGGCTCGGCTCGGCTCGTTCGAGGCTCGCGAGCCGCTTCGAGCTGAGCTGAGCCGCTCCGACCTTGAGCCGGCCTGCTAGCCTCGAGCTAATTTTCCATCCCTATCTGCCACCGATGCTTTGGCCTCCCTGTCCCTCTCTCAAAACCAGCGAGCAAAATGTCCTGTGAGAAGGCTGTTGTTGAGAACTTGTTTGTTGCTGGCCTGATTGACCCTGAGATTGGGACGTCTTTTCTTCGATTTGTGTTGGGTTGTGGATGCTTTAGACATGCCTTGGATGGAACCTTCACCCAAATCCCCTAGCAGCTTCGGTATATATGTGCAACTCCTCCTTCGTTTGACATAAATCATTATCAGTTCTTATGTACTCATCCATCTTTTGCAGCTTTTCAAGAGAATGCAGAGGCTTCCTAGCAAAGTATTGGGTTGCCTATCCTGGCTGAGCCCTTTGACCATAGCTTCGATGACGATGTATAGACCATCATACATTGGCAGTGTAGGAATCTGTACAGCGGTGACCAAGGTGTAGCATGTAGCTCTGGTGTCAGAAGTGAAGCCTCAGGTCGTAAATTATTGTCATGATTATGGCCCTCATGATTCTGGTCCTTGTAGTTGTACTGATCTTTGTGCGCTTCGATGTTACGCATTCCCTGAGCTGCTTCGTCGATCTTCTTTTGAAGCTAAGAGAGACAAAGCATATTTCCCTTCGCTTCTCCATTTGCTGATGGATTGCTTCGAAGTCGTTATCTCACAATCTAGTTCCTAGTCTTGCCATTCTAGGTTGATGACTTTCCTCTTTTGATTCCTTGCCTCCCTGATGAGAGCTTCATCGTCTTGGTTGGGGTCCAAGCAGTGTTAACGTAAACGGTAGACAAATGGTGAGGCTTTGTTTAGTGTTTAAACGTGTTTAAATGGTCTAAATGGTTTCTAATATAACAACATTTCAACAAAATTAAATTAGCTTTCAACAAGAGTAAATGAGTAAATCCACATATATTTGGTTCATTGATATTGTGGTATATATAACCAACCAATGTTTACATATCTTATTAATGACAACATATAAACACCAACAATTCATTACCAAACCATCACATTTTTCCCTATCAACAAAACGGTACATAAAACAGTGTAAACAACGTTTAAAACCGTTTATTTTCTGTTTAAAACTGTCTAGAGCACCGCCTAGGCCCTAAACTGTGCAATGTTCCTCCGTTCACCGTTTAAACCGATTTAAATAGTCGTTTAATACTGTTTAGGATAACACTAGGTCCAAACAAAGCCGGTCCCACTGCCTTGTTCGGTGGCATGATGTAGGTTGTTGTGGTTGTAGAATCACCAGAGGTGAGCGCTAATGTTGAGCACCTGTTTTCAATGCTTCATAGCATCAAAAAACAAGGCAATACAAGTTAAGAAGTTTTGACCTTCATCCTTAAGTTATCACTTCTTCGAAGTGTTAGCTTGAGGACGAAGATTTATAAAAGGAGATGTGAATGAAACAATATTGAACGAAATGATAATGGACAATAAAGTATGGAACTCATCTCTTTGCCTTAGCATTTTTTATTCTATCTTCCTTCGTATATACATGTTTACAAACATACCTTTGGCTCCTTTGCAGAAGATAGCTCGAAGATACTTCAAAGGCTTAGCGAAATATTAGTAGGAAAACAGTGTGGTACCCCCACATTCCTCGAAGAGAATGTTAAAAATTCCCAGGTTAGGTAGAGGGTTCACTATACAAAGTTCATGTTACAACAAATACATGTTGGTTCCCATGTTGTTGCCAACTAAGGGATTGTTTGGTTTGATGTTAATCCATGTGGATTGGATGGTATTGAGTCGGTTTAAATCCATAATAAGTCAAAATCCACCTCAATACATTTCAATCTCCCTCCAATCCACATGGAATGAAAATAACCGAACAAGGCCTAAGATAGAATTGTACGATCAAGATGACTACTTTTTTCAACTAGAAACGTATGTCTCTACCATCTGACCATAAAATCACATGGATGGTTTTTCATCTAAATCCTTTGACCTTTGTTTCATTCATATTTAAATATATTAGATCATACAGAAGGGAGCCACTTAATGCTTAGTAGAACCATAAGGTACCCGCTTTGTAGTCCAATTGAACTGTGTAACCCAAATTCAAAATAGCGGATCTCTACGTGTCACCATGATGCCTTTAGATATGCATTGTCCCACTTATATACTAAAATGCTAAATCACAACTTTTTACTTTTGCAATAGATTCTTGCTGTCAGTGGCCACCATTTGGTATTTGGTATAATTCCAGCTACTTTAGTAATAGTTGATGCAGACATGATTATGCTAATAACGATATTGTAGACGGGGACTAAACTAATATATTTTCATCATATTATTGTGTGATCCTGATTCCTGTTTTTTGGCTTTGCCTAAACATGTTCATTACAAATTGTGAATTGCAGTGTCATATTATAAGTCTAATGATATCCCCTCTTTATGTCGGACTAACATGTTTATTCAGACATTTCATCTGCAATACCTTCTCGTAGATTTACATATATGACCTTTATTTTACCCCATCGAAACATGGTCTAAAATGGCCGCTCTCGATGGTCCACGTCGACCGAAAAGGTTTAGAGCGTTCGATGTGCTTTCGATGGCACAAACAACATCTTCACTCGCCCTTTCCCGAAGCATCCGTCGGTGACTAGATAGGTCGCCCATTCGTCATGGAGCCAGCAATTCGCTCGCTCACTCACAACGTGACGCCGCCTCCCACCGCCACGACCAAGGTCATCGCCTTCGTCGTGCGCACCTGAGGTGGTCGAGACCGTCGCGGGTGTGGGCGCATCCCTTCAGAAGATGTACGCGCCCAAGCCGAGGGCCCTGAGGCCGTCACTGCCTTGGCCATGTTCCTTGTGCTCCAGGAGATGGATGCACCCAAGCTGAGGGCTCCGAGGCTGGAGGAGATGGCCATCGACGCCGAGCGGAGATTGAGGAGCTCAAGCAGCTGCTCAGCGATGGCGGATAGCGATCGAGGCGGCCCAAGTTGATTCGTTGACAGTCTCATTAGTTGCATAGGTGTGTTTTCCCCCTGCTTTATTCCCTGCTTCCATCATCAATACAGTTGCGACACATTTGTTGTTTCAGTAGTTGTGATTCCATAAGCGCATACACGGTGAGTCAACCAGTGAGTCCAGATGTTGTTGCTAATCAGACGCCAACCACAAATAAAATACTAGGATTATTACTTTACGGCATCCAACAACTTCCTGTGTCTATAGCACATGTGCCTGATGAGGTGCTTCAGCAGCGGCATGCAACATCATGGTGTCAGCAATTGCTGGTGTATTTTTTTGGCTGAAATTTCATTGATGTCTATACATACAATTAGTCAATTACATTGGCTTCGTACGTTTATTTGCTATTAATAGTTGTACCGCAGAAGTCCAATTATTCCCTACTCTATCTGTTTGAGAAATAATTTCTTGGTTTTTTATCTTTAGTTGATTCAACTAGACCATTTTGTTATGTGTATATGTAATTGATTCTATCTCTTTTAAGATTACGTGGTGCTAGGAACTGAATCAACTTATGTTACGTCTTGCTGCCAACTTCTAATTGTGTTCTTGGTTACAGACTTATATTACCTAAGAACTGCCTCTGTCAGCCTGTTAAGAATGGTGTAGCATATATTTTAAATTTTGTTGCCTTATCAGGTTTTAGTGGCCGACGTTATTTATTTTTTGTATGGTGCATTACAGTATCAATTTCCATCTCTTGACCATGCGCGGGAGGAAACATATATGTTTGTTTCATACCAAATGATAAGAATATTATTAATCTTTACCATCAACATTTTCCTTCCTGTTATCAGTGCCACTACGCGCGTATGGGCGCGCGCTAGATACTAGTATGATACACATTGAGCATGCCATTTGATGATTCACGTGAGTCGTAACATTTTGGTGTTGTTTGGTTCCTAAAATGTAACGTAAATAGTAATAGTAATGATTTATGTTCAATACCAATGGTAACAAGTTTAAATAGACCAGTGTCACATTCTAGTGTGGTAACAAACATGAGTTAACGTAATCAGTTACCTATCACGTTACAAATTTGCTAACCAAACAACACATTGATGTATTACAGATTAGCAAGCTCCGAAAAAGCTTTAGCAGAAGTTAGGAGATCGCAAATACCTATGTGAATTGGACTATGCTATCACACTAGAAATGATGTATATATTTTTTAACTCGTATGGGTGTAAATTGTAAGTCTAAGTCTAATATGAAATACATATGCTGAGATCCAATACATATTAGAGTCGACCTTTGTATTTATCTATCATCGCTAGACGTGACTCGTGAGTGGTTTAAAGTCATATGAATATACTAGTGTAGTATCTGTGCATTGCAACGACACAAAATGGTGCGCAGTCAAAACTTTAGTGAAAAAAAAGAGGAAGACGCACATAGACATGCAGTAGATCCAGACCATTTTTTCACAAAGCAAGTGGACAAGTAGATCCACACTCTGCACAATGCATCATCTGTTTTCATTCTTGATATAGACTGGTAATATAGTTGATGGATCCTATTTGTGCACATATACACTCAATTAACACAAATTTTAAAACTAATGTCAACCTATGTCTAACATTGTTGTGCACTTGCCTTTCCTTCAGGCCAACACCTGCTTCCGATATATGGATGGAATATGAGTGTTCAAAGTCAATATGGCAACAGAGACAACGTACGACACAACAAGAAAGCTAAAAAATACGGTCTTGACCCCTGCGGTGAGCCATTAGTTTGTCATGGTACCATTTCATCGAAACTGGTTCATAGTTCAGTGGATTGGATGATTTTTGAGTCCGACCTAGACGTGTGCCATGATGCCGAGCGCTACCACCCACGTGAAGCGCGGAGGGAGCACCAAACCTCAACGTGTTTTGCATTGCATCAGCACACCATCAGCTATAAGAGTTTTGAGTGAAGTGGTTACAAGATGTTGAAAGTTTGACTGAAAAAACAACAATCTCTAACCCTCAAAAGTCAAATTAACAAATCCTGACTCACAGATCTGGTGGTTAATACAAATTATAGCGGTAAGATTTTAAAAGTTGATTGTGATGTAGTTTATAGTCTCTATTGGTTAGCTGCTAGGTTGGTCTAATAATAGCTCATGTCTCTATCTCTTTGTTTTCGTTGGTTGCTTATTTTATTTTCAGCAAACAACTAGGACAAGAAGCCTATCTGAACATAAACTAATTTGTTCAGACCAAGAATAAAGGGTCCATGAGACTGTCTTTTTCTTATTGGACTCACAAATACTTATTTTCTTCCATGTTCGTGGTTAAGTGCTAAAACATGTTTATTCTCAAAGAAACATGTTCGACTCTCTTGTTTATTCTCAAAGAAAATATGTGCACGGTGAAGCACCATAATATGTTCAGTTAAGTTTTCCTCCTTTTCTCAAAAGGTAACAGTTTGTAAGCTTTCATCTTAAATATTGGAAACAACGAAGTTTACTTTCTGAAATACACAATGACCATCATCTGAAATATTGGCATGTGCTTATATAGGGTTGTATAGAATCTTATTGTCTGTTTATTTGTCTAATGGTTTAGACAACTTGTGAGTTTATCGTTAACCAAAGCTATGTACTTTTCTTATATTATAGTTAGAACTCAAAATATTTTCAGGAAAACTACAAATTGTTTATGTTCTAGGAAACAACATATTTATTGGAGAGGTATCTACAACTCGAATGAAAAATTATTGGCAAATATTATAAACTTCAAATTTTTGTATACATGTGCATCTTATAAATTGGGATAGGGAATAACCACCAATATATATACTGTGGAGTCCATATTTGGTCACAACTAATTAGTGTCTCGAGAAAAAAGATCATCTAAACCACTTAAACACTGTATACACAAAATATTGCAATGGCAATGGGAAGGAATGGAAATAGATTACCTATGTGTCCTGCAGTACAAGAATCTCTGCTCAGCTCGAATTGTCTACAACTCTCTTGTTAAATCCAGAAATTTTAACAGAGGTAGATGACTAAACTTGACTCTAAAAAGTGCCAGTAAAATAACATCATCTACTACCAAGGAATATTCTCATAGCCTTAACACAATAAATCCAGACTTTCAATTATGTTTATATGCTAACATCTAAGATATAAGACTGCATATATAAATGATCATGGTTCTACTCGTTATTTGATATCTATACTACTATCATTGCCATCATGGTGTAAATACATTATGTGCTCAGTACCAATACAAATACACATAACATAACTTAAAATACATTATATGTCGATGGCAATTAAGATGAGAATTTTACAAATACACATAACACAACTCCAAACCAATCAAGATGAGACATTTACCAAGGAATATGTGGTGATGGCAATTATGAGTAGACGAGCAGACCTAATTGATCCTTTTTTCTCTGAAATGGGATAAGACTCATAAGAGGATGTCATAGTTGAGAATAAATAACAATGTATACAATATAAAAATGTAACTACTACTGGACTCACAATAGTCCTGCAAAGAATAAATAAGTCGTCGATGTTATAGTCCTGCAAAAAATAAATCAAACTAGTTCTATCAAGGTAGTTGATCTGCTACTGAACTCACAATGTAAAAAAAAGGGAGCATGATCTGCTTCTATACACTAAGCAGAGAAAACTGTAGTTTGGCCATTTTAAAAATCATGTGAAAATCCAAATCTGACTCTGATTGACATAAACCAGAATCACATCTTCCCGTGATATGTTGTACGCCGAACAGATAAAAAGGTGTAGCTTATTTCCTTACATTAAAACAAATTATGTGTGCTTCAGGTACTACTACTTGTTAATAAAACTAAGTTGGGTGCATCTGAGACAGATAATGGCCAGAAGGTTTGGAGCAGTGATAGTAGAGGAAAATAGCATTTTACCAAAGCAGTTAGCACCAACAAAATATACAATGGCTAATAGTTAACTCAAGTAAAAGGTCATAGCTCAATGAGAATAATAAAAACTGAAATAACTAGTGGAAAAAAGGAAGGAACTGCTTTGAATCTGGAAAAAAACCTGTACTGAACACGAACTGTCAATAAGATCCTGCAAAGGGTACATCATTATAGAATACCTACACTGATAATACTTTAGGTAAGGAAGGGTAGCAACAAGTGTTCCTCTACCATCACATTTTGATGTATATTTACAAATTGGAAATATGGACCATGAACAAATCAACCTTAAACTGCTCTATTGTAGTTTAGCCTTTTGTTACAATGAATAAATATGGACTGAGGTCTATGATAACTGCTAAAGAAATGCATGCATCAAAAGAAATGTCCAAACTAACTATCTAGGAGGGGAAATCAGGATGGCAATGGCATCAAAAGAAATATGGAATTAGAAGTAACATTTACATTCTAATTTTTTGACATTAGTTAATAGAAACGTACTGTAATTCTACACAGCCATTCCCTACTGATCTGTATGGTAACATTAATGTCTTTCAATCACATTAGTTCGTGTAAATATGAAAGCCCGCAAATACGAGTCTAGTTCCATGAACTTAACAGAACTATATTGGCAACCTATTTGGGAACTAAAAATAAACCACACTCCTCCATATTAGCTTCAATCAGGGTACCAAGTATCGCCTTTCTGGAAGAAATTAACCTCATTTTCCTGTAGACCAACAAGATTTGGCGCATTGCACGAACTAATCAACAACAGTGGCCAGATTGTCGGATATGAGGCAAGCAAATCACACATCAACGTATGGGGAATCGAGATATCAAGATGGAGAAATTAACCATTCCTAATTCGATGCTTCTTGTGGGCTCCGATGGCACAAACCTCATGACAACGACGACGACAGCTGTGGAAATCTCCATGCTCAGGGTCTGACCTGAACAAACCGTCTGGTGCCCGGTGGAGCCTCTCTCCTCGTCGATGGACTTCTGGTCCATTCGCAGCACCGCTCTAGGACCTTGACCGATAACGTTCTTCGCCACCACTGCTTAGACACCGGTGATGACCGGATCTGGGAAGCGCTCTGATTCCTTGACGCAAACCCTAGACTACAGGGACAACCTAGCCCCTTTGCTCGTCGATGCACCTTGCAGGCACTTGGAATCACCGTCGTCGCCTCCCAGCTTTGGGGAGACACTGTGGGATGACGTTGTCACCCCTCGATTTTGACGTCGGTCCAGAGGAGAGCATGTGGGTGGTCGAGGTCTTCTGCAGTGGTGGCCTTCCTGCTCCTAGATCCCATCACATGAGGGAGAGCGGGGTTGCGAATGACGATGAGTGGAGAAGGGCACGCGACGGGGGATGACAATGGGCGCGGGGACAACGACGCGGCGGAGGTAGCGGCAGACATATTGGTGAGGGATGTGAAGGAGAGTGTAACACCCCTGGTGTTACTAGCACTAAAACTTGAGCATACATCATGTGCATTGACATTTCATATTGTTTGTTACACCTAGAGTGCATTCACTAGGTAAAAAGTTGAAACAAGTTGTAATGATGTGGCTTGAAAAGTGCTTAACCCTAGGGTTGGGTACTTAACCCTGAGTTGGGACTTATGAGTGAAAGTGAAGCTTAGATGAGTAAAAATCTCATGAGACATGAGAAATGATCACAAGGTATCACATTTGATGGACTTTAGTAACACCAAAACCCTACAGTACTCAAAACCCTAAAAGAAACCCCTAGAAAAACCCTAATTGAAACCCTAGGAGGTTAAATGTAAATTCTTGGCACTTTTGGACTAAAGTGCAAATATCAAAGTAATAGAACATTACAAATCAAATACTTTTCACTTTTGACGATTTCCAAGTTAAATGATGAAGTTTGGACTTAATTGCAAAATACCCCATGAACACTATGTGGTTGAGTTCTGAAATTCAGTGTTTTGAAGCCAACTTTGGAGCTCTATATATCTAAATCTACAAGGAATTTGCCTAGGGGAAATACATCAAATTTGTAGAGCTACTAAAGGAGCATAACTTTGTTTAAGTCATAAGACATGAGTGCTGTAAAAAAATTAGAGTTAAATGGACTCAAAGTATTGCTGTCAGTCACCCATACAGTCTAATACTGGTCTGATAGTGAGTTCTGCTGAACTTTGGACTCGATTCAAGCTCGAAGGAGTAAGTAAATGAGCAAGGTCTCTATAGTCGAATTGTAGCTGGTTTAAAGAGCTACAACTTTGATACAGATGGATGGTCAAGTTGCTACACGAATTTTGGAGCAAATCGCCCCAAAATATGCTCTGTCAGGTGTTCTGAATGGCGTTCTAATGGTACAGTAGACTGACAAAGATCCTAGGTACGCTGCACCTCGCCGCCGGTGACCCTCGCGCCGTGATCTGCACCGTCGCCATGATTTGTGCTCTCTAGCGAGGAGATAATCATGGCAGAGTAAAGATCTTGGCACCGGATAGGCTCGGACCCGGTCGACTGTGAGCTCACCGAACCCACTTGGACTGCGGCTGGCCGGGATGATCCTCACCGGCGTTAGCCGCTTAACGATCGTGCGCCACGCGTCTTGGAAGCTTAGCACGTCACAGTGAACCTGTGTAGCAAGCCCGTCCATCGCCAGAGGACTTGCCACTGTGAAAGCCATGAATCCCTTGTGCCAGTAACCTTCCTTTTCTCTAGCTGCCAGCACGCCATTCCAAAATTAGGAGTCACCGCCCTTGGACTCTATAAATTGAGCATACCACTAGCTCGGTTAGGTAATCACGAAGCCAAAGCACCCGCTCCTGCCATCGATTAGCCACCATAGCTCTCTAATTCCTCTTTTCCCCCAAATCGGGTTTCCGCGCCTCCGTGAACGTCGTGCCGTGGCCAGCCTTCTGCAGGTCCGTTCACGTCCTCTCTCTCGTTTCAGCACCCTGGTGTTCTAGGATGCTCATCGACCTAGCCAATTGAACTAAACCACGTTAGATCGCCGGGAACATCTCGGTTTGTCATCTGTTCGCGCCATCACCGTGGACAAAGAGATTGTGAGCTAGAACTTTGCAATTGATTGAGGGGTTATGGTCATTATGGGTGGAATTAGGTATCAGCCACACCTGAGCGCCGGTCATTGCGTTATCCGGCCGGTACAGGCTCGCCGGAGCCACTGCTCCGCCGTCCATGGTCGGGGACCTCAACTTGCGAAGGAATAGAAAGGGCGGGACCTCAGCGCAAATGTTAGTGACACATAGAAATAGTGCGCAGGACTCTTAACCAGTTTTTCAAATGGTCAGGGTCTTCTGTGCAAACCTGGCAACACGGGCGCGCGCGAACGCGCATTTCCCTAGACGTGGGCCGACTGAGGCCGGTTTCAGCCCATTACTATTCATCTTTTTCCTTTTTCTTTTTCTGCCAGACTTAGGAAATTCATAGAAAATTATAGAAAAACGATAAAAATATGAGACCAATTTTGTTGGACTCCTAAATTTCTCTAGTATTTAATAAAAATAGTTCCAAGAATTTTAGTCCAAACCAAGAATTATGTAGTATTTAAGAAGGCCAAAACCTAGACTTTTGGAATTTTAGAAATTATTTGAAGACTGCAAAAATCATAAAACTTTTTGGATAAACTTAATTTGATAATTAGAACCCATGGGTGAAGTTTGACATGTGTTGGACATTGTTTGATTCCCAAACCCAAAACCCTAGCTCCTTAGGGTAAATTTGTGTAAACCTACTAGGGTGTTGACCTAGAAGACCCTAGTTTCCCTGGTAAACCGTGAAGGAAGTTGTATTCAAGATACAACTTGATGTATCTCTACTATCATTGCATTTTCATAAGCATCACATGAGCATTCATGGTTATATATGGTTATGTATAGAAAACGAGGAAGAAATAGCTGTTGAAGAAGAGGAGACTGCACCACCAGCTGAAAATCCACCTGCCGGGAACTATTTTTATTTTGATATATGTGGGATAGAGCCCGACTCCCCTACAACACAAGGCAAGCCCCGGTGCATTTACCACCTCCTTGCTGTTTTTAAAATCTTTATCACTTTATATGATGCATTAGGTGATAGGAGTTGTGTGCTAAACCAATTGCTGCATTTCCTTCCTTGAAACTGTTTACCATTCCTTGATTACCTGTTTTATTAAAAGGTTTTCTGATGCTTAGTCTTGCCTTAGAAAATAAAAATGTTTTGTTTTTAACAAAAGGTGATGCTTCAAATGGAATGGGATGTTTTCAAAAATAAAACATGATGGTGGATCCATCATGGCCGTGATGGGTTCAACATCGGACAGGATGTACCTCTGCCAGGTACCAAACTTTGGGTTTTTAAATGATAAAGCTGAGACCGGGCGGGTGACTTGCACAAGAAGAGAGTCTCAGTGCAGTGTCTCCGTCTTAAGGACTGTGTCGATGTAGGCTTGATGATTGAGGACCTTTTAACTGGTCACATGCCTCGTTATGGGTAAGCTTTGCCTCGGGCAGACTAATACCAGAAAGGCCAACACGCAATGGGAGTGGAGAGATGGCGAGAGTAGCGTGTACCCTCCGTGGCAAGAGGCTAGACGGTGGTGTATCTGTGCTCTCGGTTGGCGTGAACCCGGTCTGGTCTTAAGAAACCCGGTGGTGAGTTGACATATGCAAGGGTTAAGTGCTACATATGTCGTGTGATTGGAGATCCCCAGCTGGGTATTAATAGATTCGGATCGCCGTTACTTCTTGGATATGAAGACTTGGTCACTGCCCTACACGTAGCAATCCAGTGAACTAAAGGGTTGATAAAAAGACGGCTAGTATAGGCCAAGTACTTGAACTAGGATAGAAAGAACTCTAGATGCAGGTAACTTCACTTAACCTGACAATAAAACTGGATTTTTAAGGATCCATTATTAGTAAGCATTTCTGCAAACAGAGTCTTCGATTCTTGATAAGCCATACCTTGACTCCCTCAAACCAGCATATCCTTGAGAGTCTTTTCTTTTGACGGGTAAGACTTGCAAAAGTACACTCCATACTCAGGGTTTTCGAACCCATGTTGTTGTAGGTGAGGAAACAACAGACTTTTGTTGTTTTTGCTCTAAGGTGGTGCCCAAGGATAATCCCAGCAGTGAAGTCGCGGGAGGATGTTGGCCTCCCACTTGAAAAACAATATACTTTTATGCGGGAGGGGTTTTTGCCTCCCGGGTCTATAATAATAATACTTTATGCACTCGCAGTACCCTGGTTTTGTAATAACAATAATACTCTTTCTCTACATTTGAATGAATGTACACTAAGTTATTGTAATTGCTTCTGCTATTCTTTCCTTCGATATGATGTAATATCTGCGAGATGGGTAAAGCGCTATTGGGCGAGGAAATGAGGATACAGTTACCGAACTTGTCGAATGATTATGCGCATCTACAGGGTTGTCCAAAGTCCGTTGGACAAGGACAACTGTAGGTGGGCCTAATAACTTGGGAGGTTCCGTCACAGAGAGGAGGAAGGGAAGGAGTCTGGTATTAACAACGGAGGCAAGGGGAGGGAGGGTGGAGCGGAGGAAGGTGGGAGAGGATGCTTTTCCTTCCATGGATCGTGTTACTTCAGTGGCGATGGACTCGCGAGTCGTGGGGGCGGCTATCTTTGCGCATCGCGTGTGGGGCGCGGAGGACGGCGGCTATCACGCGACTGGAAATTGCGTGAGGGGGCACGGGCGAGCGGGTGGGTGCAGGCGGGGACACGCTAGGGTGTGGATGCTAACCTTATTATCTTAATAGAGTAGTACAGATATAGATTATGGACCCAACTCATATACAAGACATGAAGGACATAAATACAATGGTCCAATGTCCACATGTTTGAGGGGATGGACAAAAAACTGGCACTACCAGAACATAGTTCTTTGCCTAGATAACACTCGGCAAACGCTTTGCCGAGTGTGACACTCGACAAAGAGGACTCGGTGAACTATACATCGGCAATAGACTCTTTGCTGAATACTTTATGTCAGGCACTCGGCAAAGAAACGTCGTTGTGATGGCGCCAAGTGATGGTGGTGGAGCCTTTGCTGAGTGTGCTTACTGCCACTCGACAAAGAATGAGCCTTTGCTGAGTGCCTGGTAGCCTGACACTCGGCAAAGGGAGCACCATTGGGCCCCCACTCTCGGCGAACTAAGACTCTCGACACAGACCTAGTTTGCTGAGGGAAAAACACTCAGCATAGAAAGACACTCGGCAGAGGAGGCTTTGACAAGACGCTCGGCAAAGGACCATTAGCGGTCGTCTATAGTTGACGGTCGTTAACTTTGCCGAGTGTCAGGCGTTGACACTCGGCAAAATATATTCTTTGCTTACTCTTCATTGTAGGTGGTTGGACAAAGATGGTGGGCGGTGGGACGAGGAGGGGGAGGGGGAGGAGGAGGAGCACCCGTTGGACGAAGAAGGAGGTGTAGCAAGACGATGCCATACAGAAGTAGGTGGAGCAGCATGCCACTGTCAATGCGAAGCAGAAGAACATCAATGCTGCGTAGCAGGACGATGACAATGACGCTCAGTAGGACGCCTCTGGGTCTGGCGCCTTAGGTTCGATGCCCGTCTATTTACGAGGTCCCTTGAGTGTCCCTCAGCGGCCAATACTTCGGGACATGCGCCCGCTTATTCGACCCGATGAGGAAAGATATGTAACTTTAGATGTTGCCGCTGCTTCATATTATTTGTTTAAATTTAAATAGAAGCTACTACTTTTTCTTAATCACTTGGACAAGTCTTGGAAGATTTTGGAGAATGCAAGGGGTCATGGCCACAACCCCAATGGCATCCTCAGCCTTCTGTGCGGTGAACACTTCCATGAACTTGTTGAGTATGCTAGAATGACGGGCCCGACCTATTCCTTTGACCACTATTCTGTCGTCCCCAATGCAGTGGATCGGGATGGCAGACAATTCAATAACAAGGCAGAGCGAGTGAAGCAAGAGCTGTGGTTAAGTCTTCCTCACACTATATTGTTTAATATGTTGCATTCATTGCACATTATTGAAATAATGTATGTATACATCGTCTTTATATGTAGGATTTCTTTAGATGCGAGGATGGATACGAGGCCAGAGCGGATGTGGTGGCTACTGCGAGCTATAAGAACTGTTGGAGACTTGTTCTCAAATGCTATGAATTAAGAACAAGGCAACACAGAAAATATTAATCGATAAAATCCTTCGTCCTTCGAAGCATTATTTCCCTTAGGATATAATGATTTTCGGACGAAGGTTATGAAGGGCGTACCTTCATAAACTCAATATATAATGATGAAGAATGAATTATAAGGAACATGAAGGATAACATAGACAATTATATATTATTATCAACTTATTTTTGTATTATTATTATGAAGAAACAGAAATGACATTGGATTACAAATGTACCTTCAGTTTGAAAGGAGATGAAAGTACAAGTGTGACGCAAAAACAAATGCCCAGTCCGCGTGAACAGTACGGGGATACTGTTCACCTATTTATAGACACGGGACATAGCCCATACAAAATTACATTCATGTCCTTTACATTCGGTAGTAATTCTATAGTAATTCACCGAGGTCTGAATAGCCTTTTCATCTTTAAGTCGGTTTCATTTTCTGCTAGCGTGCCGAAGCTTTCCTGCTCACATCTTCGGCGCTGTATCAACCTTCGTATTATTTTAGGCTTCTCCTACTGTGATTCCGACTCGAGTCCGAAGGTACCTGTTCACACATTCTGCTCCAGAAATACTGTTAAATCCTGTTTTTGAGGACCTTCGTAAGCCGAAGGCCCCCAACAGTAGCCCCTCGCAATATTAATTTGTTTTAAAATAATAAATAATAAATTTAGATTGCGACATGGACGAAGGATTTAAGCCGAAGGTCCGAAAAAACACCTTCCCTGTGCTAGAATAGCAACATTCACCGACAAGCGGGGTCTTTCAATTTTCAACGCACTGGGCGTATATATAAGATCATACTGCAAGCTCATTTGGCACGCTCTCTTGCCATCTGCTCCCGCTTACTCAATTTTTAGCTTTCGCGCACCAAGATTTGCTTAGCTTTTCAGTTTTTAAGCTTCGTCATTGAAAACAATTTTTTAGTGCATCCGAAGATGTCTGAAGATAAGAAGACTGCTGCCGAGATGAAGCTGAGTCTCGATGAAGAGAAGAATCTGGGGTTTCTTATAGCAATGTCGAAGACCAATACAGAAAAAATCACCAAAGAGATTTTAGAAGGTTTATCTGAAGATACTGATGATGTGGATAGTGATGGTGAAGACTCCGAAGATCGCCCTTGGCGACCAAGCCATGCGGTTTTTGGTAAATCAAGTATCAAGGAAAATCATCTTGTCAACATGAGAGGAAGGTATTTCCGAGACTTGTCCGTTGTTAGGGCCGACGAAGGAGAAAAAACTTGTCCGAACCCTGAAGAAAATGAAGTCGTAGTGTACCGAAGCTTTTTGAAAGCTGGACTTAGATTTCCCCTGAGCAACTTTGTCATAGAGGTGCTGAAAATATTCGAAGTCTATCTTCACCAACTTACCCCCGAAGCAATCATAAGGCTGAATATCTTCGTGTGGGCCGTGAGAAGCCAAGGTCTGGAGCCTGATGCAAAAAGTTTCTGCAACATACACGAATTATTATACGAAACAAAACCTTGGGGTAGGAACAGTATCACAATAATTTTGGCTGCTACAGTTTTGTTTCTCGGTCTGGGTCAAGCTGTCCCATGCCAACCTTTCGGAAGAGATGGCCCGGCGACTGGATGACAGAATGGTTTTATGTGAAGAATGACCTGACAGTGCGGGAAGATATCAAAGGTATAATTATGCGCCCTATTTGGCAAAGCTTCGGCCTGCGGAGGCCGAATGTTGAAATGAATGAAGCTGCCGAAGAATGCCAGAGAGCCTTCGGTGTTATTTGTTCTTTTATTGGAACGAGAGATTTGGTCCAAGAGCATATTGCCTTCAGAGTATAGCCGCTTGCGGAGAAATGGGAAATGCCGCAAGAGACCATAAAGGAGGCTGACGAAGGTGGCCTTATCAGGCTGAAGTATACTTTCAAGTTTGGAGATAAATTCGTTGAGACAGATGATGACTGGCTAAAAAGTATTGAAAATTTAAGTGATGAGCTGCTTGGGGTTTACTCGAAGGCTGAAGATACTGCATTGTCAGCAGCCTTTGGAGGCCGAAAAAAGAAAAGACTGAATCGGGTATTTGATGCAATCGGGTTTGTCTACCCTGACTATCGTTATCCCATTCGAGGGCAGAAAAGAAAAAACACAACCTCTGCGAAAGAAGAAGCTGCAACCGCTCCTAGCGAGCCAGAACCGAAAAGAAAAAGGATAAAGGTCCTTACACATCGGCCACGTTATATTGAACCAGCTTCGGTGCCTGAGTTCACCGGAGAGACTCCTTCGGCCACCGAAGCTGAAAAGCCAACCAAGCCAACCTTGCTGCCAGAAGTCACAGAGATGGCCGAAGCGCCATCGACAGAAAAAATGGAAGAAGTAAAAGGACCAAATGAGGGATCAATAATATCAGAAGTTTTAAGTCCTTCAGCAAATGTTGAAACAATAAAAAATCAAAAGGTGCCGGCGGTGACTCCAAAAAGAAAGAGAATGGTCAATGTGCTAGATGTTCTGGAAACAATTAAATCCTCAAGCACACCTCCGAAAAAGACTGTTGCCATTCCCGAAGCAAAAACTGAAATTTCTGATACTAAGGCTCCAGAGCAAGAAACTGAAGCTGAAGCTGGACCCTCAGAGCCCACGAAGGTAAAATCCTTGGAAACTGAGGAAGAAAAAATAACGGAGCCAATTCTTTCTGAAGAAATCAGTACTATTGCCCCCGAAGCATCCCCCAAAGTCCTTGATTATATTGTTCGTCATGCTTCGGGGAAAAAATTATCAGAAAAAGAAAAGCAAGAGGCCCAGCTTTATGCCCAAAAACTGAAGTATCCAAAGGGGGCGTTAATATTCAATGAC
Source organism: Zea mays (assembly GCF_902167145.1). Lineage (NCBI taxonomy): Eukaryota > Viridiplantae > Streptophyta > Magnoliopsida > Poales > Poaceae > Zea > Zea mays. The sequence continues at coordinate 54,783,072 of NC_050098.1, read as the reverse complement.
AGTGGAGAAGAAGACTTTTTGTATTGTCTCCCTGACAGCAAGGAGATTTCTGTCTGTCGAGAGATGAGCAAGAGCTTCGGATTTCCAACACTAGAAGACGGGCTCTCGGTGCTGTCGAAAAACGATCTGGCCGACAGCCTGGCATATAATAGCTTAAAGGTGCAACAAATGGGATCTTTGTATTTTTTGTTGAGACCAAAATTTTTCGTTTGTTTAAATCTATTGACGCACACACATTTTTTTGCAGGGTCTGATACTTAGCAATGCCCTCAGGGCCCAAAAAGATGCCGAAGACGAAGGGTGCGCTATAGCCCTGAGCAACCTTCGTTCCGAAGTAATTGAACTGAGGAACGAAGGTCTCGAAAAAGATAAAATATTACATTCATTGATAAATAGAATAAAAGAAGGTGAAGCTACTTTTAAAGGTCAAGCTGAGGCTCAGAAGCGTGAAATTGAAGATCTTCGAAGACAACTGGCCAGAGCCAAAGAGGAACGCATTCTTGAAGAAACGAAGCGAGAACTTAGCGATCAATGGGCAAATCATTTGGAGGGAACTGTCGAAGAGCTTCGTTCGTCCAAGAAAAGATGCTACAACAAATCTATGGAGTGCGTCAAGAAGTTGAAAGCTAGCTTCGCCAGCGTCGGCGCATTCTCGAGCGAAGAAAACTTTACGAAAGGCAACCTCGAAGGTCCCATCGAATGGATTGATCACGAAGCTGAGGCCTTCGAAGAAATTTTAAATAGCCGCGGAGACATATGTGCTTTCTCGGGTGCCAGGGGAATTGCCACCATTTTGGAGAAAAAGGGCTGCGAGCATGTAAAGATTTTAGCGCAATCCGAAGCTGCCTTGTCCTTCGAAGATGCAAGAGATCCCTCGGCCGAAGCTAGCATGGTTGGTGGAAAGTTTTTCACCGATGTTTGGGATAATGGTGGTCGAGAAATGGCCCGAGAAATCATTCGAAAAAGCGAGAAGGGTATTCACGATGCTAGAGAAGTAGCTGAGGCTGCTGAAAAAAGCACAGAGCCCGAAGGACAAATAGGTATTAACTAATGGTTTTTATTGTGTTGTAATTCTCGATTTTAAACTTCGTTCGCAATTTGTAATAGCAATGTAGCCGTATCCTGTCCTCCTTCAGATCCTACTAAAGCGTCTCCGGGCCCTCACCCGAAAGGAGACGACGAAATTAAAAAGATGGCTGAAGCTATCATGGATGAAGTTGTTAATCGACTCCTGAACGAGGCTGCAGAAGTTGTTTTGAGAGAAGATTAAGTACCATTGTAAAAACTTCTGAAATGTAATATATGTAACATTTTGTAACCCCGAATGTAATATACCTGTTTTTGTTGTTCAATTCTTTACGATGCATGAAATTTTACACACGTACCGTTTTTGAGTCTTTGACGAAAAAACACCTTCCCTTCTTTTCATGCTTCGTGAAGAAGAATTTTTATTTATCGCAACAATATCCGTAGTGTGCTGATGAATAATATCCAAGCTTCGTGAAGATATTTTCCGAAGCTACATTCCCGAAGATCAATAATGTATCTCCTTATGACTTAGCATGATTTTCTCCTTTTTCAAAACATTCTTCTGAAGGTCGATATTGTGTCCCCTTCTTGTGCCATATGCAGCATGATGTATGATGCTTATGCTATGTGAAATGATGTGATGATGTTATGCTATGTATGATGGTATTTATTCCGAAGATACACGCACATCCCTGCGATAAAACACATAATCTTTTTGAATCAGCGTTAACTTTTTGCTATAAGCCTCCCTTAGGAGCTTCTTCGCTTTTTACTTCAGCGGAATCAGCGTTTATTTTTCGCTGTAAGCCTCCCTTAGGAGCTTCTTCACCTTTTACTTTCAGCGGTATTCGCGTTGACTTTTCACGCTTCGCCTTTTACTTAGGCGGTATCAGCGTTGACTTTTCGCTGTAAGCTCTGCATTCCCTTTGGAATGACTTTGGAGCAGAAAACTTACACTGCGCTCCCTTTGGAACGGCTTTTTATGACTTCAGCAAACTTACTCTGCGTTCCTTAGAACGACTTTTTTGTTGCTTCGAAGAATTTTTGATAATTCGAAGGTCCTTCCTGTTATCACAAATCTTTAAGCTTCACCAACTTAAGCCTGTGGAGAAAATATATTTTCCTTGTGACAAAGAACGAAACTATTACATGAAATTTAAAAGATGTCCTTTATTACACGGAAAATAAAACTGAATGAAAAAGACTGCTATCAAGGTAGGATATTTGTCAATAGATGTGCTTCGACTCTGGCACAGTGCTGTTGACTGTGCGAGCTTCGGACTGTTCTCTAAAGTCCCTTTGGTGTGGGCCATATTGGCTCCCTTCTGGCTGTTGGCCTTGCTGCAGCGGTGGTGGAGGCGGAGGTTGTTGCCAAGAAGCTTGAGGTTGACTCGCCGAAGCAACAGAAACTGCAGGGTGGTTGCCTACATATTCTGGGATGTAAGGCGAATGATACGAAGCAGTGTGCATGACCTGCTTCGGCTGAGCCTGTTGTGTTGCAGCTTCGGCTATTTCCTTTTGCTTCTGGATGGTAACATGGCACATCATGGTGGTATGGCCCTTGTTCTCACCACAGAATAAGCAAAAAATTCTTCTTGGTTGATCTCCAAATCTTCCGCCGAAGCCCCTGGCGCCTCTGCCTCTTGGAGCTGGTGGTCGAAAGGAGCCTTGCTGTTGCCCCGAAGCCTGTGAAGAGCACTGTGGCCTTTGCTGCTGACTCCCCCTATCATCATTTTGAGTAGAATTGTGAATTGACCTAACGTGCCTCGGATAGAACCTCCCTCCGAAGCCCCTGGTCATTTCAGAAAACCTGAAAGCCTCCTCCCTTCTTTGACGAAAATCATTATCGGCCCGAATATACTCGTCCATTTTCTGGAGCAACTTCTCCAAAGTTTGAGGAGGCTTCCTAGCAAAGTACTGAGCTGAAGGTCCTGGCCGAAGCCCCTTGATCATGGCCTCAATGACAATTTCGTTGGGCACCGTTGGTGCCTGTGCCCTCAAACGCAAGAACCTCCGGACATACGCCTGAAGGTATTCTTCGTGATCCTGGGTGCACTGGAATAGAGCTTGAGCAGTGACTGGCTTCGTCTGAAACCCTTGGAAGCTGGTTAACAACAAATCCTTCAGCTTTTGCCATGAAGTGATCGTTCCTGGTCGAAGGGAGGAATACCAGGTTTGAGCAACACTCCTGACAGCCATGACAAAAGATTTGGCCATGACTGCAGCATTGCCACCATAAGAAGATACTGTTGCTTCATAGCTCATCAAAAACTGCTTCGGGTCTGAGTGGCCGTCGAATATGGGAAGCTGAGGCGGCTTGTAGGACGAAGGCCAAGGTGTAGCCTGCAGCTCAGCGGACAGAGGAGAAGCATCATCAAAAACAACATTCCCATGATGGAAATTGTCATACCAGTCATCTTCGTTGAGGAAACCCTCCTGATGAAGGTCCTGATGCTGAGGCCTTCGGTGTTGCTCATCCTGAGTAAGATGACGAACTTCTTTAGAGGCTTCGTCTATCTGCCTTTGCAGTTCAGCTAGCCTGGCTATCTTTTGCTTCTTCCTCTGCACCTGTTGATGGAGCATCTCCATGTCTCTGATTTCTTGGTCTATCTCATCCTCTGGCGGTGTCGGGCTGACAGCCTTCCTTTTCTGGCTTCGAGCCTCCCGAAGGGAGACAGTCTCCTGATTGTGGTCCAGCGGTTGCAGAGCTGTAGCCCCAGTTGCTGAAGCTTTCTTCGGCGCCATAATGAAGGTTTATGATCGCCGAAGGTGTTCAAAAAAAACTCAAAGAGTGGAAGTGAGTTCACCGGAGGTGGGCGCCAATGTTGGAGACTTGTTCTCAAATGCTATGAATTAAGAACAAGGCAACACAGAAAATATTAATCGATAAAATCCTTCGTCCTTCGAAGCATTATTTCCCTTAGGATATAATGATTTTCGGACGAAGGTTATGAAGGGCGTACCTTCATAAACTCAATATATAATGACGAAGAATGAATTATAAGGAACATGAAGGATAACATAGACAATTATATATTATTATCAACTTATTTTTGTATTATTATTATGAAGAAACAGAAATGACATTGGATTACAAATGTACCTTCAGTTTGAAAGGAGATGAAAGTACAAGTGTGACGCAAAAACAAATGCCCAGTCCGCGTGAACAGTACGGGGATACTGTTCACCTATTTATAGACACGGGACACAGCCCATACAAAATTACATTCATGTCCTTTACATTTGGTAGTAATTCTATAGTAATTCACCGAGGTCTGAATAGCCTTTTCATCTTTAAGTCGGTTTCATTTTCTGCTAGCGTGCCGAAGCTTTCCTGCTCACATCTTCGGCGCTGTATCAACCTTCGTATTATTTTAGGCTTCTCCTACTGTGATTCCGACTCGAGTCCGAAGGTACCTGTTCACACATTCTGCTCCAGAAATACTGTTAAATCCTGTTTTTGAGGACCTTCGTAAGCCGAAGGCCCCCAACAAGAACCTCATCATGGACATGCACTACGAGGCATGTATCCAGGCCATCATCACTTACTATGGCTCCGTGCTTGGGGAGAAGGTGGGCAAGAAGGACGTCTGGACCATGTCGTTGGCTCCAGACCAGTACTTACACGTAAATATAGAACATTAATATTGATATTAAATATGCTTAATTTTATCTTCTGATATGTTGTACTCCCACCACCAAGATAGCTACAGCCTCGGCAAATATGCAAAAGCATGGGTACACGCTCTCTTTAATTTAGTGTAACTTTCGATTAGGCATGATTTCTAACCATCTTGTTGGTTTTCTCACAGTCCACGTCACATGGTGGCCATCCTTGCTCCATATTCTCGACGTATGGTATGGCCCACAAGGGCAAGGCGACGTCCGATGTCACCTGCTAGCCGGAGGATGGGCCTGAGGCGTATAGCAACCCCACCGTCCATAGCCACCTCAGTGAGTACACTGCCATGGCACACCAGGTCCATGGGCCAGATTACGATCCAATGACTGAGGACATCGACAGAGATGTCCTCATGAGGGTCAGAGGAGGAAAGAGGCACGGGTGGTACTGGATTGTCGATGGGGCAATCGACTCGTCCTCCACTCCCACTCTATCTCAAGTGCGACAAAGAAGCACGAGTGCGAGCTCAGCCTAATGACCTCGATAGGAGAGCTCATAGCATCGCATCCAAGAACTCTAGGTTAGTGATTTTGTGCCTCATCATTCATTAAGTTATATACCTTCTTTTTGCATAATTATAACATTGGGGTGAAGTATTACAGGCCCAGCTAGAAGAAGAGAGGATGGAATTAATGGAGATGGAGGCGAGGATGAGGGCGGAGCAGGAGGCGGAGTGAGTGGCTCGCTTGTGGATCAATAGAGGATGGCAGAGATGTTCTAGTACATGTAGAGCCTTGGCGCCGCACAGGGTTTTGCTCCACCATCTCCGTTGTTCCCTCCAGCCGACCCTGCTCAGTTGCATACTGCAGTGAGTATCAAAATTTTAGTCCTACATGATATATATTCATCTTGTCTCACACATGCAATCTCTTCTTTGGACAGGGACAATCGGTAGCATCAAGCAACCCTCATGGATAGCCCATCGCCGAACTAGTCCAGTCGCCCACCTCGCTGATGATCTTATGTTAGTTGGTGTTGGTAATACTTTGTGAGATAACTTGGTCTAAACTTGTTGATGTTGGTAATACACTAATACTTTGTGAGATACTTGAGACTTATATTTGTGAGTGTTGGAGACTTATGTTTGTGAAACTTGTTTGATGTGTGATATTGGTGAGATATATGGTGTTGGTGATACATGTGTTGATTTTGTGATATATATATATATCTTTTATTTGTTTGTATGTAATGATTAAAAAAAATAAAAAGGCGGTTTTCTTGTCACTTTGCCGAGTGTAACACTCGACAAAGAGGTATTTTGCTGATGATAATGACCATTGCACTCGGCAAAGAAGGCACACCTAGGAACCGGTAGTGCTTCTTTACCAAGTGTTGTGGCTTTGGCACTTGGCAAAGAGACTAGCAAATGGGCCACTGGTGCTCCCTTTGTTGAGCGCTAGTCCAGCATGCACTCGGCAAAGAGAGAGCTTTTGTTAGTGCCTCTTGGAGCACTCAGCGAAGGGACTATCAAAGGAGCCCATTGGAGCCTTCTTTGTCGAGCGCTAGTCCAGCAAGCCCTCGGAAAAGATGGAGCCGTTGCCGAGTGCTAGGGAGAATACTCGACAAATGCTCTGTCACTCTCACTTGGTGCCATGATGGTGACTTTTCTTTGCCGAGTACCAGGTGGCACTCGACCAAGCCTTTGTCGAGTGCCCAAAAAAAAGTACTCGGTAAAGAAGTCGTTGCCGATGTATAGTTCATCGAGACCTCTTTGCCGAGAGTGACACTTGCTAAAGAGTTTGTCAAGTGTTTTCTAGGATTTACCGAGTGCTTAAAGCACTCAACAAAGGAGATGTGTCTGGTAGTGACCATCGTGAAAATATTGCACATGCGCGCTCACCAAAATCAGGAGCCCAATTAAGATTCAAACCATACTTATCAAGAGTTTCTAGGTGCTCAACCACCGGTGTTCAACTAGGCTGAGGAGCCACTACAGGCAGACAAGTGGCTAAGCAAAAGTCCCACCTTCTTACACTCGTACAAAGAAGCTCTATAGAGGCAGTTTGAACCCAATTGCACTAGGATTTCTCAGAACTAACCGCGCTAGGGCTAGTAGAAATGGTTTTATCTATTGGTGGTTGCCTAAAACCACCTGTAGAAAGATATTTCCACTGACAGTCTGTTTAAAACAACCGCCGGTGGAAATATATTCCCACTACAATTATTTTATGTCAACTGCCAGTAGAAATGTATTTGCATTGGCGGTCTGTTTAATTCAACTGTCAGTGGAAATCTATTGCTACTGACAGTTGTTTTAAATGAGCCATCTCTAGAAATCTATTTCCACTACATACATGACTATAAACATCATGTATTTACACATGATAATACATTTATAACTTGATAATACATTCAACCGCCATGTGGTCCACCTTTTTTAGTTGAAAATCCTAGAAAGGAAGTCTATAAATATCATAGATTTACACTTGATAATACATTTATAACTTTAATGTCAGAACTACATACATAACTATTCATTATATTACCTTATCAGGGTGCTTGATGTATCATCCATTCTCTCTCATGAACTCACACACATAGAATCCATAAAGGACTGATCCGAGTGGCTGCATATGGCACTACATAACGAGAAGTGGTTATTTAGTTGCAACATTGTCCTTTGTTTTGTACATGTTTGATATGTATTCGTAAGTTTACAAATTTACTGTCCATTTGTAAAATGTTTCCAATGGATGCCCTTTTTCAATGAATCATACATTCCACCTTTAAATTTATAACACCTATATGCCTTATGATCTCGAATAGAATCGCCATGTTATTCTCAAACTCTCATTGTTAAAATTATGCATACCTCAGCTTACCGCTCTAAGATGGTCACGAATTATGTATAGCTTGAAGGATCATAATCTATGGAGTCTAGCACCAACACCTTTTCTTCCCTAGGATAAATGATGAAGCACATCCAGTGGTCCTTGTACAAATCGTTCTAATTTCATAATAAAACTAAGAAAAATCTCAAAGGCACATTCATGAAGAGGTGTATAGCAACATTTAGGGTTGTGGCAATATTAAGCCTAGCTTGCTAGTTGAGTTGGAGGAAACCCAAGTTAAATAGTTGAGTTGTCTACATGGTGATGAGGACATCACTCCCATACAAACAGTGTACGGGTCGAAAACTTGAGCACGTGCACGACATCTAAATCTCCAGGTTCATTCTTACCTAGTCAATTGTGTTTTAGAGCTTACGCTTGGTGCCATGGATGTTTTGATGATTAGGAACCTTGGAGAGGAACAACAAGAACTTGGGAAAGGCCAAGATGTCGAGGAGAATAATCTAGAACGTTTACAACAAGAGAAAGCCAAGTCTGACTCAACTTTGTCTCCACCTCGGAGTCCAGGACCAGTCTACACTAAAATGGACGCTTAGGATGCATCCAAACTCCGATTAGGTTGGCCTTTATATGGATGGAAAGATAAGGAGATAATCTTTCCAACCTAAGTACAACCACCTTAAAATTCGTCCGGAGTTAACGGGGATCATCAAAACAAGTCAGTATTCAGATTCTGTTTTGGTGCCGCGACACTGTCTGTTGGGCTGTTAGGTCGTGTATCGTGTTGGATCCCATTTGGCGTGAGACCAGGGGTTATGCACGCTCTTAAACTCTATTTTATCAGTAGCCTCCACCACATTAGTGTTTGGGTTTTGCTTAAATCATATCTATCATCGAATGGTATCGTCGTTCATCGATTTATGACCCCCCCACCTTGTGGTCAATACAGTTTTGATTAAGTTCTTCATGTTCTTGCTTGTGTTTTTGATTGCGCTTGAAGGGATAAGCCTTCATGACGAGGTCACTCATGTGTCACGGGTGATAACCAATGGAGAAGTGGTGTAGTGGTTGCGAGGATTTGTTCGCTCGGAGCCTTGGATCATCAATGTCGAGATCTCTACTCAATCAAGTTATCCTACCTCACGAAAGATCGGGCCTCACCCTCTATCACATGGTCTTGCATGTGTGTGGGAGAGAGGTAGAAGAAAGAACATGCGCTTGCCTTGTCTCATCGGGTCAGGCCGGACAGGGCGGGCGAAGGGTGTGGGTGCACGAATGGTGCGTTGAAATTGGGGTCGAAGCTTTGTGCTTGTGGAGCTGCAGCTTCATTTTAAAGTTTTGTTTTGCCGCTTATTCCAGAATATTTATCTGATAATGGATAATCAACATCCTTATCTAGTGTGAATCCTTATATGATATAGATCATCTGACCCTTATTCAATGTCGGTCCTTATCTAATGCAGATTAACATATCCTTATTTGGTGCAAATTTTTTGGAATTAAACATAGTTTTCTCCTATAAATACTTATGGGTGTTGCCATCAAACAAAATCAACACAACCCAACATATATAGTCTCATCTCTTCCTGCTAGTTGTGTCGCTATGTATGTTGCTTCATCTCGATCATCGATGTGCACCGGGGAACGAGAGAGTAGGTCTTCAAAACCGTCATCCGGAGCGATCATGCACCGATAGAGGACGAATAAGGTTTTTAAGAAGCCCGCCTCCTCTTCATCTTCAACCTTGTCGCCACGGCTCGTCTACTTGCTCGTTGTGTGGGCGTTTCAAATCATCGGCAAGAATGAGACGGTGTTGAACGTCGGTGTCATCTTCTATACTCGATCACCAACAAGGAACAAATGTACAACCATCTCCCTCTCATCATGTCTTTTATATTGTCTAATTTAATTTGTCTAGACATGATTATGTGAGTTCATGGTTTAATCTTAATTAGCACTATGCTTATGTTTAAATATGTTAGCTTTTTGTACACATTTGTTGTTATGATTGTCAAAGGTTCTAAGTGCCATAGTTGTGTGCAATCTAAGCAACCTCAAAAACCTCACAAGGTAGTTGAGGATATACACTTGGTACCACTAGAATTTATTCATTCAAATATTTGTGAGATGAATGGTGTGTTGACAAAGGGTGGAAAAAGATATTTTATGGCCTTGATTAACGATGCTTCTAGATTTTGTTACATGTACTTGCCGAAAAGAAGAATTACATGATGACTGACTTGGTTAACACCATGTTAGGCACTACTGGATTATCTAGGGCATAGTGGGGGAGGCAGTATTAACTGCATGTCATGTCCTAAGTAGAGTTCTCATGAAGAATGAGGAGAAAACTCCCTACAAGGAATGGATTGGAAGAAGAGATTTACTCTCTTACTTACACACTTAGGGTTGTTTGGCTATATTAATGTGCTAGTAAACAAAAAACATAAGTTAGGACCTAAAACTATGGATTGTACGTTTTGGGTTATACTCATTACAGTATTACTTATAGATTTCAAGTGGTTAAACCTAAGGTGCCTGATGTGCATGTTATTTCATTGCTAGAGTTTCATGGTGTTTCTTTCTTTGAGAACATATTTCCTATGAAAGATTCATGTATCATGTCTAGATTACCTTTGGATGAGACTATAAGTACAACTCCTGAGTCTACATAATTGTCTGAGCATGGTGAACATACACTTGAACTAGATCATGAGTAGATTCACAATGAAGCTCGTAGGAGAAGCAAGAGAAAAAGGATTGCAAATTTTTTTGGTGATGAGTTCAATATTTATGTTATAGATGATTCCCCCAAAACAATCGTTGAGGCATTCTCATATCCTAATGTGGATGATTGGAAATAAGCTCTTTGTACTGAAATTGATTATATTATTTCCAATGGGATTCAGAAGCTTGTTGGTCGACCTAATGGTTGCAAACCCTATATGTTGCAAGTGAGTGTTCAAGGAGAAGCTTAAATCTAATGATACTATAGACAAGTACAAGGCACGACTTTGTGGCCAAGGGTTATAGACAAAAAGAAGGCAAAGACTTCTTTGATACTCACCTATTGCCAGGTTGACTATTGTTTGTGTTCTACTCTTCCTGGTTGTCTCGCATGGTATTCTCATTCATCAGATGGACATTAAGACAACTTTCCTTAATGAAGAGCTAGAAGAGGTAATTTACATGACACAACCTGATGGGTTTGTAGTAAAAGGTCATGAAGACAAGGTTTGTAAGTTCTATAAATATTTATATGGCTTGAAACAAGCACCTAAGCAATGGCATGAAAATTTAGAGTTTACACTTACATCAACAGGATTTAGTGTTAATGAGGCTGATCAATGTGTGTACTACTGTCTTGTTGGGGGTCAAGGAGTCATATTGTGCTTGTATGTTGATGACATACTAATCTTTGGAACAAACCTTGATGTGATCAACGAGGTCAAGTCTTTCTTATGCAAAGTTTTGAAATGAAGGATCTAAGTGAGGTTGATGTTATTCTGAACGTCAAGATGATCAAAGGGGGAGAACAAGACTATTTTGACACAATCTCATTACGTATATAAAATTTTTAGTCATTTTGGCTATAAATGTAGCAAACCGCCTCCAACACCCTATGATCCTAGTTTGATCCTTCGTAGAAACAAGAGAATTGGTAGAGACCAGTTAAGATATTCATAGATGATTGGATCACTCATGTATCTCATTAGTGCTATGAGGCCTGACATCTCTTTTGTTGTCAGCAAATTGAACCAGTTTACTAGTAATCTGGGAGGTAAACATTAGCATGCGCTAGAGCGTGTAATGAACTACTTGGTGGCTAGTATGGATTACATAATTCATTTTTCTAATATACTGCAGTAATAGAAGGATACATTGATGCCAACTGGATATCCAATGCAGATGTGTTGTATGTCATAAGTGGATATGTTTTCAAACTTGGAGGTGTTGCTGTTGTAGGATTATGGGGAGGCTACACTAGCGCAAAACAAAATTTTCAACCCCATAATGATAGAACTAGAGTGCCCTATCTTTTGGTGAGGTGGATAATTTCGATTTGGTGGAGGAGGTGACTCTCGTGATCCGACTACGAACGAACAGGTCGTGGCACCTTAGCAATCGCAGAACCAACTCCAAATGGTTATTGACTTTGCTGGTGGCAAAATCAACTTAACACAAAGTTCTATTCCTACGAGCAATCAAAGAAACAAGCAAGAACAAGATGTAGGTAAAACTGAATATCAATCACTCATGAGTTTGGGTTCACTAGGTTGTCCACAGGTGGCCGTTGAGCACAACTACAGTACAAGAAGTTTGCACGATGGCTAAAACTATCAAAGAAAACCCAACTCTAGGAGGGGGTGCAGCCCCTGGTTAAATAGAGAGGAAGAGGTTGGCGCCCAGCCTCCCCACAAGGCAGGAAATTTGGCATCCAATCAGCCAATCAATCAGCCATGCCATCTCCTTGATCCCCATTCCTTATTTAGGTGGTACAGCACCTTCTTGATTATTTCTTTCCAAACTAAAAGATAGATAGGTGGCACAACACCTAGACTTTATTCTAGGCAGATTCATCATGAACATAGATGGTGCATGCACTTTAGGAAACTTTTGGTCCTTCATTCTTCAGAATCATCACGAAGTTTAATTCACGTGCTCGAGCTCGAGTGAGTGGTCCTAGTGGCGCCCGTGCTGGTTCAGTTGGAATAGCCATTCCTTTGTTGGGGTTGATGTCCTCATCATCCTCCCCTTCTTGAATCGAAGTTGTCCTTGATGGCAACTCCTCATCCTCGCCCACATATGGTTTCAAATCTACAACATTAAAACTAGAGGAAACGCCATATTGCGTAGGCAGGTCAAGTACATAAGAATTATCATTAAATTTTTTTAACACCTTAAATGGACCAGTAGCACGTGGCATTAGCTTAGACCTACGCAAAGTAGGAAAGCGATCCTTGCGCAAATGCAACTAGACCAAATCACCCGATTCAAAAGTAACAAGTTGACGTCCTTTGCTACCAACAACTCGATTTTTAGCATTACTGTGTGCGATGTTCTGCTGTGTCTATTCATGGATATCCAACATGTGTTTAACACGTGCAACAACATCTACATGTGGGGCGTCCAAAGGTCAAGGGTCAGCAAGTCAATTGGCGCCCGTGGAATGTAACCATAGACAATCTAAAAAGGGTATATTTTTGTGGAGGAATGTGTAGCACGATTGTAAGCAAACTCTACATGTGGTAAGAAATCCTCCCAAAGTTTCAGATTCTTGTCTAATACAACCCTAAGCATGGTAGATAAGGTCCGATTCACAACCTCAGTTTTCCCATCTATTTTTGGGTTACAAGTGGTGCTAAAAAGCTATTTAGTGCCTAATTTATTCCAAAGGGATCTCTGAAAATGACTTAGGAACTTAGCATTGCGATCTAAGACTATTGTATGAGGAACACCATGTAAACGAATAATCTCACGAAAGAACAATTCAGCAATGTTGCTAGCATCATCAGTTTTATGACATGGTATGAAGTGAGCCATTTTAGAGAATTGATCAACAACCACAAAGATACTATCCTCCCCTTCTTAGTTCTAGGTAAGCCTAAAACAAAATCCATAGAAATATTGATCCTAGGAGAAGTAGGGACAGGTAATGGCATATACAAACCGTGGTTGTTTAGATGTGACTTAGCTTTCTGGCATGTGGTGCAGCATGCAACAAGGCGTTCCATGTCGCGGCACATCTGGGGCCAAAAGAAGTGTGCGGCCAAAATCTCATGTGTCCTGTATACATCAAAGTGTCCCATTAGTCCGCCACCATGCGCTGCAACAGCAAAAGACGAACAAGGCTTGCTGGAATACACAGCTTGTTAGCACGAAACAAGAACCCATCGTTTACGTGGAATTTACCCCATGGTCTACCATTCTTACAATGCATCAAAATGTCCTTAAAATCAGAATCATCGGCGTATTGTTCTTTCACAATTTGTAAGCCAAAAATTTTAAAATCTAACTGAGATAACATGGTGTATCGACGCGACAAAGCATCAACACTAATGTTGTCTTTCTCGTTCTTGTGTTTAATGATGTAAAGAAAAGACTATGAATTCCACCCAAGTAGCATGCCGAGATTGAGATTGGTTTGGCTACGAATATCTTTTGAAGCATCATGATCAGAATGAATAATGAACTCGCGAGGCCATAAATAATGTTGCCAAGTTTGTAGAGTGTGAACCAAGGCATAAAGTTCTTTGTCATAAGTCGGATAATTCAAACGAGCATCGCTTAATTTTCCGCTAAAGTAAGCCACGGGTTTTCCCTCTTGAAGAAACACATCGCCCAACCCAATACCACTAGCATCGCATTCAAGTTCAAACATCTTATTGAAATCAAGTAGTGTTAGTAAGGGGGCATGTGTTAACTTATCTTTTACAATGGTGAATGCCTCATATTTTGCCGTACCCCAGGAGAAAGGGATACCCTTCTTGGTGAGCTCATGCAACGGGGCAGCAATGGAGCTAAAATCACGCACAAATCGTCGGTAGAATCCTGCAATCCCAAGGAAACTCTGAATCTGCGTAACTGTCGTCGGCGTGGGCTAGGATTGGATGGCCTCAATCTTGCTACTGTCCACCTCAATGCCCTGTGGAGTAACAACATAGCCAAGAAACGACACACATGTTGTGTAGGAGTTGCATTTTTCCAAATTACCAAATAAGCGGGCAGCGCGCAAAGCATCGCAAACTACACGCAAATGTTCCAAATGCTCTTCCATAGACTTGTTGTAAATTAGAATATCATCAAAATAAACAACCACAAATAGTCCTATGAAAGGCCTCGAAACTTCATTCATCAAGCGCATAAATGTGCTAGGGGCATTAGTCAATCCAAACGGCATAACTAACCATTCATATAAGCCAAATTTTGTTTTGAATGTCGTTTTCCATTCATCCCCAAGTTTCATTCTAATCTGGTGGTACCCGCTACACAAATCAACCTTGGAGAAAATAACAACACCACTAAGCTCATCAAGCATATCAAGGCGAGGTATAGGATAGCGATAACGAATTGTGATGTTGTTAATCGCTCGACAATCGATACACATGCGCCAGGTGCCATCCTTCTTAGGAACAAGTAAAACATGAACAGAGCAATGGCTAAGAGACTCATGAATGTAGCCCTTATCAAGTAACGCTTAGACTTGGTTCTGAATTTCCTTTGTTTCATCAGGATTGGTACGATACAGGTCGTGGTTGGGAAGCTGACCACCTGGGATGAGGTCGATCTGGTGTTCAATGTCGTGAATGGGAGGAACACCTGGTGGTAACTCCTTTGGAAACACATTGGCATAGTCCTGCAAAAGCTTAGTAACAACAGGGGGTATATCCAAAGATGGTGCATCATCTAGTGAAAACATCATATGAGAGTAGACAAGCGCATAGCAAGGCAGATTATTAGCACGTACATCATCAAAATCAGATTTAGTGGCAAGCAAAACATGAGCTTTCAGTTTAATTTCATTTGGTATGGGCGGTTGCTGGTGTTGTTGTTTATCTCTAGCTATGTCATATTTTACAATTTGTTCAGGGGCCATTGGATGAAGAATTATTTTCTTGCCCTTAAACATCAAAGAGTAATGGTTTATGCGACCATGATGTAAGCTATCTGTATCATATTACCAAGGCCTACCAAGCAGAAATGAACAAGCTTCCATTAGAACATCATCGCAATCAGCATAATCATGATAGGACCCCATAGAGAAATGAGCATGTACTGAGTGTGTTACCTTGAGTTTACCGCTCTGGTTAAGCCATTGAATATGGTACGGGTGTGGGTGTGGACGTGTGGGAAGAGACAACTTATCCACCAGCTTCGTGCTTGCCAAGTTGTTGCAGCTGCCACCATCAATAATGATGCGAATGGAACATTCTTGCACAACACCTTTGGTATGGAAAAAGGTGTGGTGCTGGTGCTGCTCGGGTTGTGCAACCTGCGTGTTGAGTACACATTGCACGACAAGACTCTCATACTTGTCAGCATTTGTGGCATCCACATCTTCTTCTTGGGTTCCTGCAACATCAGTGGCAAGCATAGCATATATGGTTTGTTTGGAATCACTAACTGAAGAATACTCACCATTGTCATGTATAATCGGTGTGCGTTTGTTGGGACAATCCCGTATTTCGTGACCAAACCCTTTACAGCGATGACATTGAATATCCTTGGTGCGTCCAGCGAAAGAAGCACCATTTGTTGCTGGAGGTGGCGCTGGACTTTTTGCTACATCCTTGTCACGTGGAGTGCTGGTAGATGGCGATGTCGCTACTGGTGGTGCCACGGCGGCAGGCTTGGAGTGGAACGATGTGGTGCCACCTGCAGAAGAGTTAGCTTGTGTCCTCGCATGTCGTCCCTGCACTTCACGTTCAGCTTTACAAGCAAGATGGAATAAACGAGTGATCTTATTGTACTCCTTATAATCAAGAACATCCTGAATTTCATGGTTTAAATCACCCAAAAAGTGTGCCATAGCTGCGTCATTATTCTCAACTAAACCACAACGAAGTATACCAATTTGCAGCTCCTGACAGTACTCTTCAACAGAGTGTGTGCCTTGTTTTAAATGTTGTAGTTTATTAAGCAAATCGTGAGAATAGTATGAGGGAACAAATCTATGGCGCATAAGGACTTTTAAAGCATCACAAGTGGTAGGGATTTTAGTGGGATGTGTGTTACAATGTTCGCGCCACCAAATAGAAGAAAAATGGGTAAACTCACTAGTAGCATCTCTAACTTGATGGTTTGCAGGAAAAGCATGACATGCAAATTTTTGTTCAACGGCAATTTCCCACTCAAGATACGCGTCAGGATTATATGTACCATTGAATTCAGGTAAAGTGAGTTTAATCTTAGAGGAAAAACATTCTGGTTATGTACCACACGACGAGGTCCGTGCCAGCGACGACGGTGTTGATCGTCGTACTCGGTGTCGCCACCATAATCAGTGTCACCCTGTAGCTCACCAAGCTACTGGGACAACTCCTCCAGCCATGTCAGAATGGTGTCGAGGGTGCTGTTGGTGGTGGCTTGGGCTGTTCGTAATTCCTGGAGCGTTGTACCAGCTTTGATTTGTGCTGTTTCAAGTGGGCCAAGGCGCGCGTTGGTGATGTGGATGTCTTCAGCGAGGCCATCAAGTTGCATGTGCATTTGTGGCTCAAAATGTTGTATGATGCCCTTGGAACGAGGGGACTGTGGCATGGTGTTCTCATCCTCTTTAACCCCCGAGGGTCCTGCCATAGTTTGTGCAAAGACAAGAGAACAAGGAACAAAATAATATGTCCTACAACTAGTTGAATGGGTTGTGGAACTTGGCGCTCAACTAAAAACCATTATCAAGGTCTTACTCGTTCTTACCACATCCACAGGGGTGACGTGCAACCAGCAGTGCAACCACTAAGCTTGGATAGAGCGATTGCTAGAGGACACAACCTGCACGCTGTAGATATTTGTGGAGCTGTAGGAAGGCTGCACTTTAGAGCAAGGATTAGCACAATCAATCAGCAAATGTAAAGTTGAATAAGGGTGCAAACACGTAGCTAATGCTGCTGGAACCAAGTAAAACCGAACAGAACTAGGCAAGGAGGGGGAGTGTAAGGGAGGTGTGCAAAAGGTGGAGAAGTCGTACCAAAACACCAGCTGGAAATGGTGGCACCCAAGATAGCTTCCAAAAATGCCTGGGCGGACCAAATCCCTAAATGAGGAAACAAGGTTTGGTTTCCAAAATCAAATAGCCAGAATTAGAAAACTTAGGCGCACCAAATATGGAGGTGCCGCTGGCCAAAAACAAAAAGTGTTGGACAAGGAAATGGGCGCACCCAGATCCCTGAACAAGGAAAGGAGGGGCGTGTAAGGGAAAGTGGGCTTCTTGCCAAAAACAAAGATGGTAGGCGCCCAAATTTGATTGCAGGTTCGGCTTGCCAAATAGAACAATGCTGATTATGGAAATGAGGTGCGCTAATTTTGGTTGCCTTCTTTCTTCTTCTTTTTTATATTTTTTTGTATCTTGCCTTTTTTATGTCCTTTGTTGTTTCTTTCCTTCCTTTTTTTGATAACCAGATCTGACGCCCCAAAGCGTTCGAATCAATAAGGCTGACAACGTGCCAACGAAACAAGCAGGGATGAAAAAAAGGCGTCGGCGTATGAACGAAAAAGAATGGTGGTGAACGACAGATGTCAAATGTATGAACGAAAAAAACGACGGTGACAACGGAACTACGAGGAAACTAGCAACACTTGACGTAAATGCACACAAATTCAATAATACAAGATTACTGAAAGAAAATGCAAGGACAAATGGTTCTAGGACAAGGTTCTAGCCTAAATGTTTTGTAGCTTTTCTGATGGACGTTGGGACAATGAACACTCTCAAACTAAAGGGATACAACTTGATAAAGCTCACAGAGCAACCTGAAAATCTACTACCATTTGATAGAACTGGAGTGCCTGATCTTTTAGTGAGGTGAATAATTTTATTTGGTGGAGGAGGTGACTCTCGCGATCCGACTACGAACGACCTAGGTCGTGGCGCCTTAGCAATCGCAAAACCATCTCCAAATGGTTATTGACCTTGCTGGTGGCAAAATCAACCTGAACACGAAGTTCTATTCCTGCGAGCAATCAAAGAAACAAGCAAGAACAAGATGTAGGTAAAACTGAATATCAATCACTCACGAGTTGGGGTTCACTAGGCTATCCACAGGTGGCCGTTGAGCACAACTGCAGTACAGGAAGTTTGCACGATGGCTAAAACTATCAAAGAAAACTCAACTCTAGGAGGGGGCGCAACCCTGGTTAAATAGAGAGGAGGAGGTGGGTGCCCAACCTCCCCACAAGGCAGAAAATTAGGTGCCCAATCAGCCAATTAATCTCCTGCCCACAAGGCAGGGAATAGGCACCCAATCAGCCATGCCGTCTCCTTGATCCCCATTCCTTATTTAGGTGGCGCAAGACCTTCTTGATTATTTCTTTCCAAACTAAAAGATAGATAGGTGGCGCAGCAACTAGACTTTATTCTGGGCAGATTCATCATGAGCATAGATGGCGCATGCACTTTAGGAAACTTTTGGTCCTTCATTCTTCATAATCATCACGAAGTTTAATTCACGTGCACGAGCTCGAGTGACTGGTCCTGATGGCGTCCATGCTAGTTCAGTTGGAGTAGTCATTCCTTTGTTGGGGTTGATGTCCTCATCACATAAACCAAGAAAAACTGTTGTTATAGGTCCTGGAATTACCACAAGATGTACAGGGCAGTGAAAGCCATCTCGATGTAGACGAATGTGTCGAGAAGTGTCGTGCAGTCACCAGTGTCCTTCACGTCCTCACGTAGTTCGTCCTAGTGCTCAAGATGCAGCACCTCCGAGGTATCCACATGTATAGGGAGGAAGCGTCGCGTACCAAACTGCTAGGTCCGCGACGGCGGCTAGGCGAGGGCGAGAGGGGTGCGACTGCTAGTTTGTAGGTGGTGAATTAGGTTAACCCTAACCGTGCCCCCGCCTCGTATTACATAGGTGTTCTGGTGGGCTTTTGACTTCGAGGCCCATCAGCAACCCTATACCTAGTCTAATTCGAATCAAATCCAAATTAGGATTCCTTCCCCTTAAGTTTGTGACCCTAAAGGTTCACGTGCACATAGACATGGCCTGAGTACTCTTACTTGGCCCATTAATTGACAGCGGCCTCTAGCAAGACATGTCAACTCCTACACACATAAAGATCATATCAGATAAACCATTGCAACATTACATACATGTTGTTCCCTTTGTCTCATGATATTTGGTCTAGATCTAAGTTGGCCTCTCTTTCTCGATACTATGAATTGGAATCCTTTCAATGGTTAACACTTAACCCTAGCACGACCATGCATTTCTTGATCCAATCACTTGAGGGGCCCAGAGATATCTCTCTCAAGAAGAGAGGGACGAATTCCATATTGATTGACCATACCTCACAGCATGCTTCATGACAAACCCAAGACAACCCTTATAGCTACCAAGTTACGGAGTAGCGTTTGATAGTCCCTAAGTAGGTCAATTCACATCTTGAGAACATGTGACACACTTAGGTCTAAGGACACAATGTACATGTTGCAAAAAGATAACTATATTACAATATCTCACATTGGGTCGGTTCAGCCTCATGTCATAAATGTACCCACATTATTAACTTTGACATCTCCGTGTCCATAACTTGTGAAATGTAGTCATCAACTAATACATGTGCTAGTCATTGACTCTGACCAGGGTCACCATTTAGAATAACCATACAAGTAAAGAATCTTACAAACATTTCACATAATTGCTAATCAATACAAGTTGCTTTTCATGGATATTCAAATAAGCCATATATATCATGGATACAAAGAAATATACTCATCTCTATTATTATCTCTGGGGCATATTTCTAACAGATGTTTCATGGAGATCATGCAAACAACCCATATTGACGAGATCTACTATGGAAGCAGAACTCACAACACTAGACATAGCTATAGTGGAGGCCAACTAGCTTCATGGGCTATTGATGGATTTACCTATTGTCAAGAAACCATTTTCGACAATTCTTATTAACTGTCACAATCAAATAGCGATTGCCAAGGTAGATACTTGTAAGGACAATATGAAGACATCAATACACATTGAGAGATAGTTAAAATCAGTCAAAATGAGAAACTCTAGAGTAATTATCGTGGATTATATCCACACTGAGAAATATATATCTACTCTATTCACGAAGGGGTTGTCACATATTGTGATAGACGCAACATCCAAGGAGATGGGTTTTAGACCCGTATAAGCTATTCCATAGTGGTAACCCAACATATGTGATCAAAGATCCTATGAATTAGGATCTAGGAAGAACAAATTAGAAGTTAGCACGAAAGTAACATATTTAACTCACTTGAGAAGGATGCAATACTCTCAATTCATGTATGGCATGTTGGCAATAGCTTTAATGTACGATATTGGCTTTAAGTAGCAAAGACGTTATATTGCAGAATGTTCTTGAAAGAATACACCTATGTGAGACTAACTGTTGGACGGTCAGTCTGTGAGATTTGGATGATCTCTATTAAGCTCATGAAGAGACGAGGGAGTATAAGCTATATGCTTCAAACTGCGATGTAGCCTACTAAAGGTCAAGTATCAGTTGATTGTAAATGAAACTTGTTTACACAGAACTTGCAATTCAAGGCTTAGTCCATTGTTCAAGTTGTGAATGAGTATAACTTGTTGTTCTAGGTGGAAGTTCAACTTAACAGTCTTCATTGAAGCATCGATATCTTAAATGGTAGTGGGTTATGGCGAAGTCATGATGAGACTTTGAGATCTGATGGGGGATTGTTGGAATTTTTTGGCCTAACCCATTTAATTTTAGAACAATTCCTAGAAAAATATCAAAGGCTCATTCATGAAGAGGTGCACAACAACATTTAGAGGAGTGTGGCAACATCTAGTCCCGCCTTGCTAGTTGAGGTGGAGGGAACCCAAATTAAATAGTTGAGTGAACTCCATGATATTGCATGTGTTGAGAGAGGTGAAGGTATAGAAGGAAGAACACATGTGCACGCTCACTCACCTCATCGAGTCAGGCCAGGTGGGGCGAAGGGTGCGGGCACACAACATGCGTGTAAATGGTGTGCCGAAATCGGGTCTAAGCCAACACAACTAGTCTTGCCTCTTCCTGCTTACAACATTGATGCATACGCTCCTTCATTTTGATCATCAGCGTAAACCGGTGAACGGGAGTTCAAGTATCCGAAACCATCGTCATTAGCAATGCTACATCAGGAGAGGACAAATAAGGTTTTTGGGAAGCACTCTACATGACTACTTGCTCGCTTTCTCGTTGTATTCAACCTCGTTGCCTGTAACACCCTGGGATCCACAAACACCTCGGAATGCTATTGAACTACACTTCTGACATCCATATATAAAATTTTGGCAGCATCTCCTTTGCAAAATTGCATAAATAAGGGGGCAACAGTGTATAAACATATATCATGACAAAAAAAACATACTAAGTATTATTAATCGGCTAGCAAAGGGAAGTCAAACATACGACATGAACTGAATTAACTAGTGCACAGGACTAATTAAAAAAACAAACATCCTTTGACAACAAGTTTCTAATTAAATCATGATTGCGCCTGGGCAGCGTATTATGAGAGTGAAAGTGGGCGTGCTGCTACTCCCCTCATTCCCAACATGTATCAAGTACCTGCATTGAGTAATGCAAGTGTGAGATGACACATCTCAGCAAGTAAAATAATAGCAAAATGTTTAACGACATAAAAACATTGTATTACCACCACTTGATTTCACAACCTTCTTATTACGAAGGTACAGCACGAATACAACGTACAACACACCTAGTTACCACACCTCGCAGGTAGAAACCACAATAGTAACATAGTAATGTTACACTTCATATATACCTCATGAGTGCAAATGTCTGCAAATGCAAGGATGACTTCTGCCTCCATACCTCTAAGGATATGAAGCTGCATCGTACCCCTCCTCGGGCAACGTACGATGCTAAAAATGTACTAGTACGGTCGGACCATAAGATCACGACATAACTTCAAAATGCAAGATGGATGATGCGATGTGCATGACATGCCTACAACACTTCATATAACGTAATTTAAAAAGATACTTCAACTTCATCCAAGATGGGAATCAACCACATATATCATTCTCAAATCATGATCATCCGCAATATTAGACAATTGAGAATTAATACTTTCGAACAAATAAATTTCATCATAGAATTCAATGATTAACACATTAAATATGTATGCATACTCAATGACAGGGCATAGGATGCAAACCAAACGGTAGCAACCACCACTATATTTACTTGCCTTCACCGGGAATTTGGAATGGTACTAAGTACGATCCGGAAGTTCACCACATGTTTTTGACACACACCTTAGTGCACAAATCGACATAACAAACGCTAATAAACAACGCCGCACATACGCACAATTCCAACCCGTCGCGAGCGACAACTCTCCCCATCACCACCAAACTGCAGCGGCGCTGCTTGATAATTTCATAACTTTAAAATTATAACAGCAGTGATATAAATCAAAAACTCCAGAAGCATCTGCATAAATTCCCCACAAGTTTTATATTCAAATGATAATTAAATTCCAATATCTAATTAGCCCAAAACCATCTACAAGATACACCCTGCAATCTATTTTTGGACAGCAACCTAGCCGGGTTCAAACAGCGATATCTCCTAAAGTATAACTCCGAATCGAGCGCATAAGTACTCGTTGGAAAGGTATGACAAAGCTTTACATGATTCTCATATTGTTTACCACTAATTACCCACGAAAAATTCCTAGAAACTGATAATACTACTGATGTCCGTCCTCCCACAAAAATTTTGGACCGCACCTCTACCGATTCGCATAGGTAAACATGTAACCAATTGGATTGCAGCACAAATACAAAAAAATGATCACAAAAATCACCATGGGTTCTTCCTTTGCTCCTTCCTTTCTTCCTTGTTCCTTCCTCCAAACTCCAATGGAAGACTCACACCCACACGACGGGTACCAAGCGCGGAGGCTGCACCTTGGAGAGGAGGAGGTGGGGGCGGCTAGGGTTGAGGGGTGGTGCTGCAATCACTTGGGGAAGAAGGAGAGGAAGAGAGAGAGGGGTGCGGCGGCCAACAAAGGGGAATAGGGGAGGAGGGCGGCTGCAACCAAAGGGGAATAGGGGAGGGGGCAGCTAGGGTTTTGGGGGGGAGGAGTGGGCTTCCCACCGCCGGATCACGATCAACGGCCCAAAACCATTCCTACGCCAGAATTCCTGACCCTCACGCGCACACACATAAATTTTACTGTTTTACAGATGTTTACCTCCTAAAATTGTAAACCCCCCATAGCATGGGACCCGCAAGAGAAAACTAAGGAAAAAGAGTAAACTTCAATTTCTTTTTTTGAAAATTGGGTATCACACTCTACCCCCCTTAAAAAGAATTCGACCTCGAATTCTAACGCTTCTATTAGGACGACAAGGAAAGATCAGCGACGATAAAAACTCACCCCACAATGAAAAGTTCGGGGTACTTCTGTCGCATCAGCTCCTCAAGCTCCTAGGATTCTAAGATACACAGCAGACGACACTCTTGAGTTAGGTCTTGCTACACGGGAATCGGCTCTAGCTCGATTTGTTGATCTGGATTCCGCAAATACTTTCTCAACATAGAGACATAGAGTACATGGTGTACTCTGATCATAGATTCCGATAATTGCATGTGCTAAGCCAAGCTGCCAACTCGGGCTAAGATAGCAAAAGGTCCTATATACCTCGGACAAAGCTTTCCTGACACCAAATCAACATTGACACATGAAAGTACTTCAATGAATATATATGTATATATATGAATGCAATGCATATGGTGTTCCTATAGCCTAAACCAAACCTATCCAAACAAGAGTAACTTCAAAAGATCAACTTAATGCTTGCATAATTCTGGACAGCAGCACAACGGTTAATTGTTTTGCTCATAACTCAAAAAATATGCATCCAAAAATAGTAAACTAGGACTTTATGAAAAGATTGTAAAGTACACTATACCCTTGGTATTATCATCACAACAAGATTTGACACTTAGAAAGATCAAACAATGCTAAATGTAAATTTTGTACAGACTTGGACAAAATTCAACTACTAACTTCAAAAATCCATAATTGGAGTCTCAGTCATCCAATTTAGGTGCTCCTAGACTTTTTAAAAAGCCAGTAGAATTGTCTATATTTCATTTATAAACATATCAGGTTAATTCAATGCATATCAAGATCAAAAGACATAAGAAGGGCTCTGCTGTCCAAATTTGGATAGATTCAGAGATTCCACTTAAAACAGCTGTAACTTAACTTATAGGTCACCAAAAAGGGTGATCCAAAATTTTTTTTGGAAAGCTTAAGGAAAGAACTACAACTTCTTTATAATTTATAAGAACTGATTCGAAGTTTAACTTGGGCAAACAAGGTCAGTTTCGAAATCTGTACAGAATCTGGACATATTCCAAGACTGGACTTGAGAAAATCATAACTCCCAAACTAATAGACCTATGGTCATGAAATGTTTACACAAGTAAGATGAAGAAGTTGGCTACAACTTTTATATACAACATCTCTACAGAAAACATGGTTTACTTCATTGAACTAGCTGCATAACTAAAACTGGTCATGCAGTCCCAAACAGCATGCAATAGATTTATTCAGATTCTATACTCTTCTAAGATTAAGCGTTCATCGAAGGACTAATAACTTAAGGTTCTTCATTATGAGACACTTAGAACAAATATAAGGATAAAAGCAATATGCTAACTTTTAAAATCATTCTAAGCCTGATCTCACATCATGCAAGCAAGAATCGATTTAAGCATACCATGCCTGCCCATATATTCATCCAAGCACATTCTATACATTATATCATCCCATAGAAGAACTCTTTTTTTAATTATACTATGCATATATATCCATCCAATAACTCACACAATTTGCATCTCAACCTAGACTTCACACGACCTAACTATTTCATACTTACGCAATCACGCCAAGGCCAGAAAACATGGCTTCACCACATACGTACTGGCCTATTCAAACGTCCCTTGCTTTCTTTGTGTTTCAACCCACGCTCCGCATATACATAAACAAGATAACTATCACAACCACTACGTCTATTCCCTCCCACCATACAACGTAATTAACATGGATTGCGAAAGAGCTCACCATAACTAAACCAAACTCCCATGGAAATATCCCTAAATAGAAAATTGACAATCAACAGCACAAATGTTCATTTTGTTTCTACCTCTTTCACTATAAAAGCAATGATAATAAAGAAATATTGTAAAATCTTATAAACTTCATGATCTACAACTTTCGTATCCAAAGGATAAACAAAGTTTTATTTTATCTCCCATTTTTAATTTGACTTGTAAGGCGACATATATGATCTGCCACCAGAACCTGACGGAACATGACCCATAAATTTAAAACCTCATAACTCTCTGCATCTAACAAAATTTTGCAAATATAAACTCATTGGAAAGATTATAACATTCCCTAAAACTTTTATTAAAATGAGTGTCTCAGAATTGGTTTCCAAACCGATAAAACAATGCAACTGCTTTGTTGCAAAACTGATAGGATAGAAACAATGGACAGCAAAAATTCAAAATCCTATAACTCCTGCTATATTCAACTTAAAACTACAACGAACACGCGTTGGAAAAGTTTGGAAAATGTCCATGACTTTTGCAATAAATTTGCACCCAAATTTATCTTTATAGCCCTCAACTCTGCATGACCTACAACTAAACTCAGCCTGAGATATTGCACATCAGAGATTCGACTTATATCCGGACAACCACCTCTCCCAATCTATTTAACAGACCATTACAAGTAAATACCCATTAAAAAGGTACTGAGAAGAACTAAAAGTTTTGCTTAAAGAGAATTCCCAAATTTGGGCTCTGAAACTATCAAAACACGGTCAATTTATTGGTGGTTATAACGACACCTAAAGTTCAGACACAACGGTGCAACAACTTCAGTGCAGCCTAACTTCAATTATATGCAATGAAAATTACAAACCAATACTCTTTGGAAAGATCATGAAATTACTAAAACTTTCATAATCCAACAAAGACCAAATTATACCGTCTTCAATGTCTATTCTTCCGTACAAAATTAAGGCTGCTATAGGTAACCCATAACTCTCAAATGTTTAGACCAAACTGGGTGATTAAGCATCCTATGCAAAGATGAAGAAACCTACTACAAAACATTCTAGATAAGTGAAGCCTGATTCAGCCTCCAACTAATTTAAAAGGACTCCCAAAACCAAACAACACCTTAACCACAATAAAAAAACAATATAAAATGATACCAAGGTATTGACAGGTGCAATCAACACTAGGATTTTCCACTACCAAATGGGGATGCAACTCTCCAAAGTCTTTAAACAACACTTTACCTAATATGTTAGAACACTAAGCACAACAATCAACGAATTCAACAACCTCGTTTGTTAATGCCACTAAGGTCAAACATCCATGTATCGACAATGTATGAAACACCTGACATACCCATCTCTAGCACTATAAAACATTGTTGTTATTACACTAGAATCCAACTACTAGAGATCTCCACAACTATTTTGTTGACGTGAAGCAAATGGTGCTCATGTCATATAACGTCTTTTTCTCCTCTCAAAACAGATAAAATTTGCAACACTCATAAAGCAATGTAGGGATAACAACAAGAAAGACTAATGTACTTCTTGACACAAACTCATGCAAAAGCTTCATAAATATTACTTTCAATACTAAAATAATAACACAATACTATGCTCAACAGGAGTAATTGGACTTCAATAAGACAATCCACATAACCAAACTACCTTGATTAACCTCACATACAACAAAACCTCCTATTACTGCACTTGAACAATTTGTACCTCGTGATATCACAGGATGCATTCAAAGTAGTAGACATACATGATCTATCAAACCATCATTCATATAAAAAAATCTCAATCCGATGCAACAACCACATCATTATAGAGATAGATGACTAACAAACATAAGCAACTCCTA
The DNA here is from genome assembly GCF_902167145.1 of Zea mays. NCBI lineage: Eukaryota > Viridiplantae > Streptophyta > Magnoliopsida > Poales > Poaceae > Zea > Zea mays. The sequence goes on along the minus strand of NC_050098.1, from coordinate 54,755,880 downwards.
GTTAAGCATTGACTTCATTTAAGATAAAGCGTTCCAAATAATGATTCAACAAGCATGCATAGAGAAACTGATCATTAAAAAATCAAACTACCATACAACGTCGGCAAATAAAAAAATATAAAATGGGTTGTCAATATCGTCCACATGACTAGCCTGCAACAACTAAAAATTATGCATAGTCTTTATGGCTATTGAAACAAGCCATAGAAGGGAAACATGCACGACATAAAATCCACTTGAAACCACCCTATTTATTGTTAAAAATAAGGTTGCACACAATAAGAAAACCTATCAGGTAAACATGGTTGGACTTATCTGTCTACGTCATCTTACAAATTCACTTGAGTTCTACCAGTCTCAAGATTTTATAGACATTACAACGTTGCCTTTGCTCTATAGAGACAAACCAATTTTATACTAAGATCAAGTTAGCAAGTAGCCACACTAGCCAAAAAAAAAGGTGAGGCACAAAGCATTGCATCCATGGAAATATTACATTGATAAGTTGGGTTGTAACCCAACAGTCAATCAAACTCGACAACACCATAAAACTACATTATATAGTGTTTTCACACTACACCAAGTCGGATTAGACCCACTATACACAAGCTCAATAAACAATTGGTCCTACAAGTACTAGAACCCAAGAATCCTTTTGAAAAAAACATCCACAGTCAAGCATATAGAAATATATGATAGTAATAGCTTAGAGATTTGAAAACATTGCATCCAAAAAAACATCATGACGATATGTATATAAAACAAGTACATTAGTAGCTTCACTTGCATAATAACTTCAATAACAACCACATCAAGAAACCAATATTAAATAGAAGTAACATATCATATCAAGCATTAAGTCGTTAACGACATACCCCATCAAACCATAAAGGGATTTGGAGTAAGGAAATTCTAGTCATCTATACAATAAAATACTAATATGAAAGATATACGAACCCATACCCTTCCTATATGTGCAAGTGTGTCAAATTTATCTTCAAATTGCGTAGAATCTAAAGCCTATTCCTCTGATACCAACTGTAACACCCCGGGATCCACAAACACCCCGGAATGCTACTGAACTACACTTTTGACATCCATATATAAATTTTGGCAGCATCTCCTTTGCAAAATTGCATAAATGAGGTGGCAACAGTGTATAAACATATATCATGACAAAAAAACATACTAAGTATTATTAATCGGCTAGCAAAGGGAAGTCAAACATACGACATGAACTGAATTAACCAGTGCGCAAGACTAGTTAAAAAAACAAACATCCTTTGACAACAAGTTTCTAATTAAATCATGGTTGCGCCTGGGCAGCGTTATTATGAGAGTGAAAGTGGACGTGCTGCTACTCCCCTCATTCCCAACATGTATCAAGTACCTGCATTGAGTAATGCAAGAGTGAGATGACACATCTCAGCAAGTAAAATAATATCAAACTGTTTAACCACATAAAAACATTGTATTACCACCACTTGATTTCACAACCTTCTTATTACAAAGGTGCAGCACGAATACAACGTACAACACACCTAGTTACCATACCTCGCAGGTAGAAACCACAATAGTAATGTTGGGGCGAAGGCGAAGACGCCACCCTTCGCTCGATGCCTTCGCCGACCTCGCTGGATCAACGGAGACAAGACGACGGGCAGACTTACCCTTCGTCCCACACGTCGTCGGATGAAGACCTATGACGAGGTCATCTCATCTTGCAACCTCGTCCAACATGGAGGCCCACGTGTGATCCGGCCCATTGTAACAGGCCCTGCGTGGCCGCTGCGCATTACGGGCCTATTTTGTAAAGGTCTCCCTGTAATTACGGTCTGTAACCCTGCTTTATGGGAATATTCCGGGGATAACCTAGGCACCTTGAGGCACATGCGTCCTTAACACTGGATGCTGGGCACTCAGATACCTATAAATACCCCCGCACAGTGCCCTTGAGAGGCTAGATTAACAGAGCTATTGTCATCTCGTGCAAAAACCCTGTTTGCGTTGCTACACTCCCCCGTTGGATCAACTTGCACCGGAAAGCGAGTTCCAACATTTGGCGCCCACCGTTCGTGCTATGAAAAACCAACTGCGATGGCACCCAAGAAAGCTAGCTCGAAGGCTGATGAGGCTGCGAAGGCAGCACTGCTAGCCACAAAAAAGGGCAAGGCCCTTGCCCTCACCCACACCACCCACCAAGAGGCCACTAAAGACGATGCTCTCCGCACCTGCGAAGACGACGCTCTCCGCACCTGCGGCTCTGAAGGGCAGCCGCAACCTCCCCCAGGCTTCGCTCCACCGGAGGGCGCGGACGTCGCAGAGGAGGGCGAAGTCCTCGGTGTTTCAGCGGACGAGCAGCTACAGCTGCGCGCCTTGCGTATCAAGAACCGCAATCTCCAGAGGCAAAAAGAGATACTTGAGGCCAAGCGCCAACGTGTGTCTGCACAAGCCAAGGTGCGGCAAATGATACGCGACGAAGAGCAGAAGGCCCAGGAGCTCGAGCAGGAGATCGCGCTAATGCAGCGCGAAGGCCACCTCGGCCTGCAACACGGGGCACCCCTGCAACAGCGCGCACAAGTCGAAGACCTACATTTCCCCCAGCGCGACCATGCCATCCCACACGCCGCGGCATTCTAGGGTGTCAACTACCTCGACGAGTGAAGTCCCCTGGCGCCACACCTGCAAGTGACACCTTGGCCTGCCAACTTCCGGGCAGGGACCTATCCCAAGTACAACGGCACCAATGACCCAGCACAGTACATCATGAGTTATCAGGTCGCTGTTGCATCTTCCGGAGGGGACGACGCCACGATGGCCAAGTCCTTCATCATCGCCCTCGAAGGCCCAGCTCTCACTTGGTACTCCAGGTTGCCCTCGTTGTCCATCGACTCCTGGCGAAGCCTCCGGGACAAATTCCTGCTCAACTTCCAAGGGTACCGCCCAGACACCGACGCCTTGGCTGAACTTTCACTCTGCAAGCAGCTGGAAAAAGAGACTCTGCAGGAGTACTACCGCAAGTTTCTGACCCTCAAGTCACAGCTGCCTTCGGTCGATGACCAAATCGCCATCCACTATGCCATCAGTGGCCTTCGGGCCGGCGTCCTTTACAGCCACTGCATCAGGGATCCGCCCAAGAACCTCCAGGAGTTGTATCAGCTATTTGAAAAATATGCCAGATCCGAAGAGCTCCACCAGCGCAAACTCGAGTCTCAGAGGAAACCCAAAGACACTCCACAGTCCAACCGCACGTGGACGAGGCCTTCGCAGCCAGACTCCGGCCGGGACGGCCGCAATCAGCAGCAAGTGCACAACATCGCCAACCAGCACCCCGCTGGCGAGGCCCCTCGCCACCAGGAATATCCCCCCCAGGGCCGCGGTAACGGAACTCGCAGTCGGGGCTGGGGACGTGCGCAACAGCCGCGCCGATTTTACTGCCTGTTCCACGGCGAAGATTGCGCCCACCAAACCAGAGACTGCCCAGAGACGAAGGCCACCAGAGACAGGATGGCACGGTCGCAACCAGCCGACAACCCTAGAGTTGTCGCGCACACATATCAGCAACCCCCTCCGCCATACATCCACGCCCCTGCTCCGCATCCACCGCACCACGCATACCAACACCACCAGGAAGTACAAATCGTACCTCCCCCACCCCCACCTCCACACCAGCAACAACAAAACATCCACCACCCCCATGCCCCAAAGCAAGAGGACTTCGTCGATCAGCCGTATCGCGGAGTCATTCATATGATCACTGGGGGTCCAGCGCCGACTTCGACCCGAAGCGGCAGAAGCGGGACCACTACCGCAGCATCAACCACGTCGCCATCACCGGTCCGGTCGTGCAGACGAAGTGGTCCCATGTGCCGCTAACCTTCGATGCCCGAGACGTTGATCTGTGCAGCACCCCCCACATCGACGCCATGGTTATCAACTGCAGCGTGGCAGGCTGGGACCTGCACAAAGTCCTAGTCGACAATGGCAGCCAAGCAGACATCATTTTCCTCCATGCCTTCGACCGCATGGGCATAAGCCACAGCCTGCTCAAGCCTTCGGACAACCCACTGTATGGTTTCGGCGGCAAGGGCACGTTTCCCGTCGGCAAAATAGAGTTGCCCCTCTCCTTCGGTGTAGCACCCAATGCCCGAAGTGAGCAAGTGACCTTCGATATCGTCGATATGGTGTATCTGAACAATGCCATTATGGGTCGGGGCTCCATCAATAAGTTTGAGGCAGCCATTCATGGACTTTACCTATGCATGAAGATACCAGGTCCGCTAGGCGCCATCACGGTCTACGGCAACCAGCAGACTGCGCGAAACATAGAGCGGGACTTCGTCCCCGGGCAAAGAAACGTGCACTGCCTCACGGCCCAGCGCGAGGTCCCCGCGTCCGCCAGCCCAACTGACAAAGAACACGACAAAGCACAGCTACAGAGCAACGACGGGACCAAGACGGTTCCCCTCGACCAGGCCACGCCCAAGCAGACGTTCACCATCAGGGAAGACCTCACTTCGCATGACGAGGAGAAACTCCTCCGCTGTTTGTCCAAGAACAAAGACGTCTTCGCCTGGTCCGCCCTCGACCTGGTCGGGGTCAGCCGATCCATCATTGAGCACAGCTTGGGAATTGACCCTTCGGTGAGACCGAAAAAACAGCGACTCCGCAAAATGTCTGATGAGAAGACAGAAGCCGCCAAGGCCGAGGTACATCGCCTCCTGGAGGCCAAATTTATCGAGCCAGTGGCCTACCCCACGTGGCTCGCCAACGTTGTGATGGTGCAGAAAAAGAGCGGCAAATGGCGGATGTGTATCAACTTCACCAGTCTCAACAAGGCCTGCCCAAAGGACAACTTCCCGCTGCCTTGGATCGACAAAATAGTCGATAGCGCGGCCGGGTGCGAAGTCATGTCACTCCTCGACTGCTTCTCCGGTTACCATCAAATATACATGAAGGAGGAGGACAAGGCCAGCACCAGCTTTATAACACCCTTCGACACGTATTGCTTCATCAGAATGCCCGAGGGACTCAAGAACGTCGGGTCCACCTTCTCCCGGCTTACCAAAACGGTGCTGGAGGGGCAAATCGGCAGAAATATATTCACGTATGTGGACGATATCGTCGTCGCCAGCAGGAGCAAGGAGGACCATCTTGCTGACCTCGCCGAAACATTTGCGAACATGCGGGACGCACGACTTCGCCTAAACCCCGAAAAGTGCGTCTTCGGCGTTCGCCAGGGGAAAATATTGGGCTACCTAGTGTCAGACCGCGGAATCGAGGCCAACCCAACCAAAATTCAGGCCATCATCAACATGACGCCCCTGCAGTCAGCCAGAGACGTCCAGCGCCTGACAGGCAGATTGGCCGCCCTCAACAGATTCATCTCCAAATCCACAGAGCGAAGACTCCCCTTCCTCAAAACTCTCCGCGGCGCAAAAGACTTCGCTTGGGGACCAGAGCAGGCGGCGGCCTTCGCCTCATTGAAACAGTACCTATCGGAATTGGCAGTTCTTACAAGCCCCGACTCTTCGCTACCCCTGTTGCTTTATGTTGCGGCTTCGCCGCATGCGGTCAGCGCGGCACTGGTTCAGGAGCAGACAGTAGAGGGCGTGATCAGGCAACGTCCAGTTTATTACGTCTCCGAAGTGCTCACACCATCAAAATGCAATATGACGGAACTAGAAAAGATTGCCTATGCAGTTGTTATGTCTTCGCGCAAATTGCGCCAATATTTTGAGGCATTCAAGGTCCGAGTCACCACAGATAGGGGACTCGGCGAATTGTTCAGGAACCCGGAGGCATCGGTACGGATCGCCAAATGGGCGGCCGAACTCTCCGGCTACCACATCACATTCGAGCCCAGGACAACCATCAAGTCACAAGTTCTGGCAGACTTCGTTGTCGACTGGACTGGGCCAATAACACAGCCGGACCCGTCCGCAGAGAAGGTTTGGACAATCCATTGCGACGGCGCATGGTGCCATGCGGGGGCAAGCGCTGCTGCAGTCATTACCTCACCCACCGGGATGAAGCACAGATACGCGGCACGCCTCAGCTTCGCTCTGGAATCTGACAGATGCATAAACAACATAGCAGAATATGAAGCTGTCATCCTCGGCCTCCGCAAACTAAGAGCCCTCGGTGTCACCACCTGCATTATCAGAACAGACTCCAAGGTAGTCGCCGGCCAAGTCGAGAAAGACTACGCAGCAAAGGACCCCGCACTTATGCAATACCTCGCGGCCATCCGTAGTCTCGGGAGACAATTCAAGGGTTTCACCTTGCAGCATGTGGACTGGGCCAAGAATGAGGAGGCCGACGCATTGGCCAAGGCTGCCGCCAGAGGCGAGTCCCTGCCCTCCGAAGTGTTCTACCATGTTATCGGCACGCCAGCCATCCGGAGCCCCGAAGGGCTCCAAATAACCAATGATAGCGAGGGCCACCGCATAGTCAACCTTATTATGACCGAAGACTAGCGGGCACCAATAACCCTGTTTCTACAGGGGTACTACCACCAAACCAACATCAACGAGGCCAAGCGCCTCAAACATCGAAGCCGGGACTTCGCGCTGATTGAAGGCCAGCTTTACAAGAAGGGGATCAGTCAACCAATGCTTAAATGTGTCACCGAGACCGAAGGCGTCCAAATCCTGCGCGAAGTCCACAGCGGTACCTGCGGCTCTCACGCAGGGCCAAGGGCCCTAGCCGCAAAGGTGATCCGTCAAGGTTTCTACTGGCCCGCAATGATCTGCGCCGCAAATCGGGTCACAAGGTCCTGCGAAGCCTGCCAGAAGTTTTCTCCTCGATCAGGCAGCCCTTCGCAATTCATGAAACTAATCGCCCACACATGGCCTCTCCAGCGCTGGGGCCTGGACATTGTCGGGCCCCTGCCCACGGCTCAGGGGAACCTCAAGTTCACCTTCGTCGCTGTCGAGTATTTTACCAAATGGATCGAGGCGAGGGTTGTATTCACAATAACATCGAAGACTGCACAGAAATTCTTCTGGCAAAACATTGTTTGCCGCTTCGGAGTACCATCCGAACTCATAGTTGACAACGACAAGTAGTTTGACAGCCAAGACTTCAAGGATTTCTGCTTCTCCATTGGCACCAAGCTTGCCTTCGCCTCAGTATACCACCCGCAGTCCAAGGAACACGCAAATGGCAAAATTTTCACAGCTGTCAAGAAGATGCTCCTTGACGAGAAAAAGGGCAAATGGGCCGATTTGTTACCTGAAGCGGTCTGGGCGCTAAACACGACTGAGTGCAGGGCGACTGGGTTCACCCCTTTCCACCTTCTATATGGATCGGAGGCCATGACCCCGCAAGAAATAAAACATGGGTCCCCACAGACAGTCTCGTCAGCTGTCCCCGACGTGGATGAACCCACTTCGAAGGATCTCATCGATGGAGACCGCGTCTTCGCCCTACAGGCTCTAAATAAGTACCAAGCCCAAACAAAAGCATGGCGTGACCACGCAGTCATCCCGAGGGAATTCAGCGAAGGGGACCTCGTACTCGTCTGAACAGCTCGGACAGAGTCCAGGGGCAAACTGGAGCCCAAGTGGGAGGGCCCATTCATCGTCAAGACGAAGGCATCCCCCAGCACATACAGGCTCGCAACACCATCCAGCGAGGACTTGGAGCATTCCTGGAACATTGATAACCTTCACAAATTTTTTGTATGACTCATCAGGGCCAGTTCGCCCTTGTAATTCGCAAAAACAATCTTATTCTGGCCCGCACTCTTTTCCTCTTGGGGGGTGAGGTTTTTAACGAGGCGGAGTCATGTAATATACAAGTGAAAAATCCCCCGCAAAAATCTACGTCGAAAAAAGACCGCGTCGACGGTCTTCGACATTCGACCAATACAAAGTCACCGCGAGGGGCAGCGCTAGCTACCCTCCGCGTGCGACAATCCGCGCAAAAGTCGCCTAAGAGTGCAGCCGGACTAAGCATAACAAGTGCGAAAAATCGAAGTCTTCCTCAAAAAGACTACCCGTGCAAAAGTCGCCTAAGGGTGCAGCCGGACTAAGCACAACAAGTGCGAAAAATCGAAGTCTTCCTCAAAAAGACTATTCGTGCAAAAGTCGCCTAAGGGTGCAGCCGGACTAAGCACAACAAGTGCGAAAAATCGAAGTTTTCCTCAAAAAGACTATCCGCGCAAAAGTCGCCTAAGGGTGCAGCCAGACTAGCAAAACAAGTGCGAAAAATCGAAGTCTTCCTCAAAAAGACTATCCGTGCAAAAGTCGCCTAAGGGTGCAGCCGGATTAAGCACAACAGGTGCGAAAAATCGACTACAGGTGCACCAGACCGACATAATAAACACACTAGACCAAGTGTGCAAGGCCTTTATGAGCATAGCCAAATGCGCGAAGGCGCACATTCTCATCATACAAGCTATTACATATGTACAGCGAGGGCATCACACCTTACATCGGTTCAACCTTCGGAATGATTCCCATCTCCCTATAGTTAAATAGCATTATCCTTAGCTCCTCACCCTCAAAAAGACTTCGCAGCTCTCCCTCACCTACACTCGCAACGGCCGGCAAGGACAACAGTTCCTTCTTGCCAGCCCTGCCCACACGAAGCCGACCGTCGTCCGCCTCACTCACTCTACGCTTCGCAACCGCCCTTCGCCGTCTACGCCCAGCACTCGGACCAGGCACAACTTCAGCACCCGCAGTACACGGCGAAGCCTCCGTCGCAGCCACATCCAAGGCCACAAAGTAATCCAAGTCCTCATCCTACGACTCTTCCGTCCACTCAACCGAACTCCCAGAGTCACCAAAATCAGAAAACTTAGAAGCAGACTCATCCAATTCAGTCCTAGCATCCACGGTCGAAGCCGCCACAAAATTAGCAGTGGCGGTTGCGTGCGCAGGCCCAAAATCTTGAACCTGCGCAGCAACCAAGGTTCAGCAACATAGACAAAATTCTCTAACTACCCACACCCACTAAGCCACCTGCGAAGGCCCAGACGCCGTGGGATCCTCCGTCGCCGTCTTCGGGGGATCCTCAGCCCTCGGCACAGCGGTTGGCGACGAGCCACCGCCGGACGCAGTAGCCGCAGGGGCAACGAGGGAGCCTTTGCCGGTTTCCAGGGGCGGCGTCGGGACGACCTCAGCCTCGGCCGCCACCGGGTTCGTCTCGGCTTCAGGCCGCGCACTGTTCAAAGAGCCAAAGTCCTCCACGGTCTCGGCACGCGCCGCCTGAAACACAGCACACCGATTCAGCAAGCCCACGTATAACCCACATCCAACAAAACTAAACAAAAGACGAACATTACCTGACCCCTTGCCCGGTCGGACCGCTCCCTAACCACCTCCCGACCGTGAGGGCCCCACATACGGTCAAAGAGGGGCCCCGCGGACTCCTTCACCACCGGGTCCTCGACCTTGTAAATCTCGCGCTCAAAATCTTCATCAGATCGGTCGAAGACCTCATAGTGGCGGCACCGTTCGCGGGACAGCGCGTTCATCGCCCCTTCGCAGGTGACGAGGGAGGCAAAATACATAAAACCCTCCACAATGGTCGGGAGAGCCAGCAACTCCTCTTGCAGCCACTCGAGGCAGCGAAGGCCCGACTCTCGGTCGGGCACTTCGAAGTCAGCGGTCCGCGCGCCCAGCTCGTGGTATGAGTCCATAAGTTGTTTGCGCGTCCGCTTAACTTCCGAGCGCGTATAAGCCTCGGCCCTCTCCATGCGGGCCTGCAGAGCGTTGAACCGCCCCTCCCATTCCTCGGCACGCTGGCTGGCGAGGCTACCCTCCACCCGCGCCAAATTGGCCTCCGCCTGCGCAGACTGCGCCTTGGCGAGGGCCTGATTAGCCTCCCTCCTCTCCTCCACCAGCTGGCGCCGGAGGTCAGTCCTCTCGCCCTCCAGCGTGGCCACCTTCTCCGCCAGCTTGCGGCACTTGCTATCGGCAGCCGACTTTTCCCGGACGGCGTCAGCATGCTGCGCCCGAAGTCTCTCGACTTCGGCAGACACAACTGCCGTAAGGCCCCCGACGCCACACGGTCAGTGAAGTCAGCCGCCTAAAAGACACACATAAGACCACAATCCCAACGAAACCGGTAAAAACCGAAGTCTAGCTCAACTTACCTGACTTAGCCACTGCGACGCCTCCTTCAGCCGGCGGGACACAGCGCCTGCCTCGTCCTTGATGGCAGTGAGCGCCGAAATCTCACCACCAGCGCTGAGAGCGCTACCCCTCACCCCAGGCACCGCGGCAGGCACCGTGGTCACCACCGCAGGCGGAACAACAACAAGTTGCCCCTCGCCCGATCCTGCAAAGTATCAACAGTTAAAAAAGAAAAGAAAAAAAAATCTCGGGCCAACGACTTACCAGTGAGATAATCATCCACACTAATATCGGTGCCAAAGTCGGCAACGCGCTTCCCCGGCGAAGGCAATTCTTGGGCCTTCGTGGATCCGGCCGAGGCAGACTTGGTTCCGCTGGCGCCGGCTGCCTTCACGACATCCGGCACCTTGCCGGACCCAGGGGCGGACGACTTCGCCGCCAGCGTCGGCTAGCTACCGCCGGGGGCGGCAGCCTTCGCAGTCCCTCGCGCCCTCTTCGGCCTAGCCTCGGGCAGCCTGATGACCGCCCGGCGCTTTTGCACAGCTTCCTGATGATCCTTGTCCATCACTGCCGATACAACAGCAGCAATATTCCGTCCATAAGGATGTCTCTCAAATCACGAACCATGCGAGATGTAAAAAAGTCTTCGCCGGCCGCGCGGGGGATAGGAACGTTCTTAGGCCACCAACCCCCGGTAACCTTCAGCATCCGCGCCGAAGACTCCCGGAGCTCGGGCGAAGACATCCTTCCCCCGAGGGCCGCGCAGGTCCCCATCAGCTCCATAGCAAAACTATCGGAGACCCCCAGTCCTCCCATCACAGTACCTAGCTTCCTCTTCTTAGTGGATGGGGCGGCCGCCGGCGCGGGGTCGTCTTCAGTCTCGGCCGCCGGTTTTTTCCCGCGGCGGTCGACATCGTCTTGCCTGGGATAACCGCCATACGGCAGACGGTTCAACTCGAAGACTCTATTCAAGCGATCGTTGGATCCGCGTATGTCCCAACTACACTGGCCCTCCGTCTTTGGCACGTAGCGACCAACAATCTGCGCCGCCCCATCCTCCGCCTCACGCACGAATGCGGCGGGATCTCGGCCATGCAAGTCCAGTGCGAAGGCGGGACTTCGCACCAGCATCCCGCCACAGGAAGGCATCTGGTGAGGGCATACTTTGCCCAGCGCCCAGCCACGGGCTAAGGGCCACACCCCATACGCGACGAACTCCTCAACCAGATCGCGCCCGCTACTCAGGCCGGCCGCGCACCGCAGGGCCCCTTCGTCTGCATCCTCCTCCACTACTTCAAACTGCGGGTACGCAGAGTAATAATGCGAACACATCTCAGCCACGGGGAGCCCCGGATGGTCTTCGACTATGCCCTCGGCAACATAGAACCAAAATTCCGACCAGTTGCCCCATTTATTGCGGGCACAGGGAACCAACTCAACAACTTCCATCGAAGTCTTGCCAGTCTTCGGCGTAAACGTGCAAGATCCAAATTGAGCAATCTTATTTCCAATTTTCCTTTTCTGCCAGTGCAGACAATAATACTTTGCGAAGACTTCGACCGAGGGCTGCCCGCCGTACGAAGTCGTTGCCCAGACGTATTTCGCCAGAGCCACCACAGCATTGGGCGTCAGCTGGTGGACCTGGACATTGAACCTACGTAGGACTACTCCCACAAATCGATGTGCGGGCAGACAAAGGCCGGCAGCGAAAAAAGCCTTGAACACAACCAATTCGCCTTCTGGCTCGGGGACCTCCTCCGTCCCCGGGACACGTGCCACTCACCCGCCGAAATAACCAAGTTGTTGCATGTCTTGCACGTGGACCGAGGACATCCGTGACACGCCGAACTTCACTATGTCACCGGCGCGCAACTCCTCCGCCGCCACAGTGCTCAGCGTCTCCTCGGACGACGCGCCGGCCGGCGGTGTAGCGGCAGCAGAAGAGGAAGAGGACGACATCGCTACGTACCGTCGGCGGCGGCGGGCGGTCTGCTTCACACGGGCCAGATCTTCGATGAGCAAGAGCAAGGAGGGCAGACGAGCAGCGAGCGATTTGAGAAGGCGGTTAGGGATTTCGTGAAGCGCGGAAAGATAAAGTTCAAAACGCGCCGCCCCCCGCCCCCTTTTATACACAGGGCGCGGCGCTTCGGGAAACCCGCAATCCAACAGTACCGCGTCAATCAACGGTCATGTCAAAAAACCCCGCGGGACCACTTCGAGCGAGGGCAGCGTCTCCACCATCTAGAGACGTCTTCGGCACCAGATGACTTAGTCGAACTGGTCCCTCGGAGGGCAAATGTTGGGGCGAAGGCGAAGACGCCACCCTTCGCTCGATGCCTTCGCCGACCTCGCTGGATCAACGGAGACAAGACGACGGGCAGACTTACCCTTCGTCCCACACGCCGCCGGACGAAGACCTATGACGATGTCATCTCATCTTGCAACCTCGTCCAACATGGAGGCCCACGTGTGATCCGGCCCATTGTAACAGGCCCTGCGTGGCCGCTGCGCATTACGGACCTATTTTGTAAAGGTCTCCCTGTAATTACGGTCTGTAACCCTGCTTTATGGGAATATTCCTGGGGTAACCTAGGCGCCTGGGGGCACATGCGTCCTTAACACTGGACGCTGGGCACTCAAATACCTATAAATACCCCCGCACAGTGCCCTTGAGAGGCTAGATTAACAGAGCTATTACCATCTCGTGTAAAAACCCTGTTTGCGTTGCTACACTCCCTCGTTGGATCAACTTGCACCGAAAAGCGAGTTCCAACAAGTAACATAGTAATGTCACACTTCATATATACCTCATGAGTGCAAATGTCTGCAAATGCAAGGATGACTTCTGCCTCCATACCTCTAAGGATATGAAGCTGCATCGTACCCCTCCTCGGGCAACGTACGATGCTAGAAATGTACCGGTACGGTCGGACCATAAGATCACGACATAACTTCAAAATGCAAGATGGATGATGCGATGTGCATGACATGCCTACAACACTTCATATAATGTAATTCAAAAAGATACTTCAACTTCATCCAAGATGGGAATCAACCACATATATCATTCCCAAATCATGATCATCCGCAATATTAGACAATTGAGAATTAATACTTTCGAACAAATAAACTTCATCATAGAATTCAATGATTAACACATTAAATACTTATGCATACTCAATGACAGGGCATAGGATGCAAACCAAACAGTAGCAACCACCACTGTATTTACTTGCCTTCACCGGGAATTTGGAATGGTACTAAGTACGATCCGGAAGTGCACCACCTGTTTTTGACACACACCTTAGTGCACAAATCGACATAACAAACGCTAATAAACAATGCCGCGCCTAAGCACAATTCCAACCCGTCGCGAGCGACAACTCTCCCCATCACCACCAAACTGCAGCGGCGCTGCTTGATAATTTCATAACTTTAAAATTATAACAGCAGTGATATCAATCAAAAACTCCGGAAGCATCTACATAAAATTGCCCACAAGTTTTATATTCAAATGATAATTAAATTCCAACATCTAATTAGCCCAAAACCATCTACAAGATACACCCTGCAATCTGTTTTTGGACAACAACCTAGCTGGGTTCAAACAGCGATATCTCCTAAAGTATAGCTCTGAATCGAGCGCATAAGTACTCGTTGGAAAGGTATGACAAAGATTTACATGATTATTATACTGTTTACCACTAATTACCCACGAAAAATCCCCAGAAACCGATAATACTACTGATGTTCGCCCTCCCACAAAAATTCTGGACCGCACCTCTACCGATTCGCATAGGTAAACATGTAACCAATTGGATTGCAACACAAATAACAAAAAAATAATCACAAAAATCACCTTGGGTTCTTCCTTTCCTCCTTCCTTTCTTCCTTCTTCCTCCCTCCAAACTCCAATGGAAGACTCGCACCCACACGACGGGGTACCAAGCGGGGAGGCTACACCTTGGAGAGGAGGAGGTGGGGGCGGCTAGGATTGAGGGGTGGTGCTGCAATCACTTGGGGAAGAAGGAGAGGGAGAGAGAGGGGGCGGCCAACAAAGGGGAATAGGTGAGGGGGCGGCTGCAACCAAAGGGGAATAGGGGAGGGGCGGTTAGGGTTTTGGGGGGGGGAGGAGTGGGCTTCCCACCGCCGGATCGCGATCAACGGCCCAAAACCATTCCTACGCCAGAATTCCCGACCCCCCCGCGCGCACACATAAATTTTACTGTTTTAAAAATGTTTACCTCCTAAAATTCTAAGCCCCCCATAGCACGGGACCCGCAACAAAAACAAAGGAAAAAAAGAGTAAACTTCAATTTCTCTTTTTTTTGAAAATTGGGTATCACATTGCCAGAGCTCGTATGTCTGCTCATCGCGTGGGTGTTTCATGTCGTCAGCAAGAACAAGATGATGTTAAACATAGACATTGTCTTCTCTACCCAATCACCACCAAGGAACAAACATACAATCATCTCCCTCCCATCATGTCTTTCATACTGTCCAATTTAATCTATTTAGACGTGGTTGTGCTAGTTAAACTTTTAACTTAATTGGCACGAGATGTTTAGATCTGTTTGCTTTATGTACATATTTGTTGTCACGGCCATGCTTTTGTTTCATATTAAATTCAAACTAATTGTCTTAATTTTTCCAACAACTATTAGGAGTAAAATGTGTAGGTCCACTCCACGCAGACGATCGTTTCTGTGATATCCTAGCCTGATCGATTATGTGATATTCTGGCCCAAGGCTTAATAGGATTGATAGAATACTAATACAAACAAGGTGTATCCTCTTTTTTGGAAGCCTGTGTCGAAAGAACCTCGGGGTTAAGTGTGCTTGGCCTAGAGCAATCTTGGGATGGGTGACCGACTGGGAAGTCTTCTCGGGTGTGCATGAGTGAGGACAAAGTGTGCACAAAAGACTTGTGTTGGTCTGTGGGGGTGATATATGATCCTAGAGGGATGTGAGGAGTAAGTACCACCGGCCCGTGAGTGGATGGGGTGTTGCAAATGGTATCAGAGCCGACCCTTGCAGTTTCACGGGCATGTGTGGGCTTGGGGTTAGGGTATATGACACATGTGGGCTCGGAGTGGTCACATGGCATGGCATATGACGACACTAGACACATGGACGTGACCAAGAGGGAAGGTTCCTTGCTTGGGGTTGATCGTTCCTTTCTTGGGGTTGACCGACGAGGACGTCGGTCTTCTAAGGGGGGTGGATTGTGATATCCTGACCTGGTGGATTATGTGATATCCTAACCTAAGGCTTAATAGGATTGCTAGAATACTCGTACAAACAAGGTACATCTTTTTTTTGGAAGCCTATCTCAAAAGAATCTCGGGGTTAAGCGTGCTTGGTCCAGAGCAATCCTGGAATGGGTGACCGACCGAGAAGTCTTCTCGGGCGCGTATGAGTGAGGACAAAGTGTGCACAAAAGAGTCATATTGGTTTGTGGGGATGATATATGATCCTAGAGGGCTGCTAGGAGTAAGTAGCGCTGGTCCGAGAGTGGACGAGGTGTTATAGTTTCTTGGAGATCAATTATAGGTCCCTGCTCGTCGCACACCTTCCATCTCGCAATCTTGCTCTCGCGGGTGTCGTGGACAGATCTCGACGGCAAGGAGCGATAGAGCTCCCACTGGTCGGTGTCAAGGGATGAGCTCGATGGAAAAGAGAACTGGAGCTCTCGATGATGTTGCAGGAAGGATCTCGATGACAAGGTGCAAATGAGCTCTCGCTGGTGTCATGGGACAGAGCTAGCTCGACAGCAAGGAGCTGCGGAGCACTCGCTGGTGTCTTGGGTCGGAGCTCGTCTAGATTGAGTGGGATTAAATCCACTTCTATTAAAGTTTGACTAGTGAGTGATTTAATTCCCTTCGATTCAGACGCAACCGAACAAGCCCTCGGTATAACTACGTTATCCCCATCTTTAGGAAGAACCGAAGCGCATAACTTTTCACATGAAAAAAGTAATTTTCACTTCCAGCAACCACTAACATTGAAATTTCTGATTGCATATATATGACTACATAGGAAGGGTTAGGTCTTCACAAACCTGTTGTTTGGTTGCTAACAGTCTCGGCGCCTGACTCAGCGCAGTCTGCATCGGTTGAAACGGACGATTTCTACTTCCCCACGCATGCAAGACAACGACGATAAAAAAAGTCTATCTTGCATCTGCGCGCACAGGCGCGATTGCTACCGTGCAGCCAACCAACCACATGCTCAAATGCGGTCAACGCATGAATGGAGCCTAGGCGCGGGTGGGCAGCCAACCAATCATGCACAAAGTGTATGCACACAACTTGGCCTCCCTCCTTTCAGCAAAAAAATACCACATCAGGTGTAACCATTGATGTACTCGTGCAACTAAAGACATCGCACGTTGAGCTGATTTAAAAAAATATCTACAAAATATGAGACAATAATTTGAAAAAAGAATATTTTTTCTGTCTTCGTTTTTTAGTTGCACGGTTAGACGAATGTATACAGTTGTACATGGTAAGTTCCTAAACATATAAACCAAAGAATGGGGTTTCCTACTCTCTCTAATAAGAAGAAAAAATCTAGGCCTCATAGATGGTATCCAGGGCGGGCCTCCATTGCCTGGGCCCAAATCCATGATCATGGGCCCGTTTAACAGCACACACAACCTCCTTTCTTTCAGCCGCGTCCTCTTCGGCGCTGACGTCCGGAAAGACCCTCCTGCCGCCGCCGGGCCTGCTCTTCCTCGAACCCTTCTTCCCAGAGACCAGCCTCCCGATGGCCTCGACCTCACGGCCGCCTAGCCGCGCACCGGCCCGGCCTGCCGGCACGAGGAGGTACACCACGCCAGCGCGCAGGACCTCGTCGGCCGCCATCGCCCGCAACCGTCGCTCCCTCGCCACGTCCGTGGCGCGAGCAACCACGTGCCCCGGCGCGTCGATCATCAGCTCCGCGACCGCGGTGTTCTCCTCGACCATCGTTCGGCTGCCGTCCGTCGCCCCGATGACCAGAGGCCGCGCGCCGGCACCGTTCCCGACGCACTGCGAGACAAGGTTGCCCATCCCGTCTCCTGACTAGTGGCACGCGCGCGACCAGCAGACCTTTGGTTCCGTTCCTCCTGGGAATCGAGAGATTGATAAGCTCCAACAGAACTGTTGCTTGTGAGTTGTGAGCAGAGGGAAGAGCTGATGGATGACCTGGATGGATGTGCTAGCTTGGCTTGGGCTCGTTTCCACGGGGCCGGTCTGCTTTATATCGTGGGTGCGGAGGCGATCAGCCGATCACAGGAAGCTTCCTGGAAGGAACCTGGTTCGGCCTGCGGCTGACACGTGGAGGAGCCGAGTGCGTGAAGGTGGAGAGCGCGCGTGTGGCTGGCCGTGGCGGGAGTGGGAGTGGGAGTGGCAGAGTGGAGTGTTCGGTACGAGCCTGACTTTGACTCGGCGTTGCCCGCGCACCAGCTAATACTTTTCAACACGGGAGGCTGATTTTTGAACGGGCGGAATATTTTAGGTCCTTTGTTTAAATCATACTGGCCTGGTCCATCATAGGAGGAGTTGTTAAGTATCTGTGTCATCCAGCTGAACTAGCGTCGCATGCAATTAACAGCTAGTTGCAGTGTAATATATTGAACTGCGAAGCATGGTATAATGCCGAGTCAGCAGATTGATCAGGTCGAGCCGGGCAGCACCGATGTTGAATGCTTCTAGTTAGCACGTTGTGTTTTTTATAAGAAAAGAAAAGCTAACGACGGTTTAGACCTAGTTTTGTCGTTAGTTTGTTCATCTTTTGCATATATGCAGAAGTCTTATGTCATGTTTGGCATGGCTTCAACTCCACAAATTTCTGCTCTACTCCTTAACTCCAAGTGGAGTAGGTTTCACGTGGAGTTGGAGCTGGCTAATAGGAGTTTACCATGCAGGGTGTTCATAACTCCACTGAGCAAACTTGTCCACGCTATGGCCATCTTGAACGTAGGCCCTGAGGCTGCCGGCCACCGTTTCAACCTACTCCACCACCTCGACTCCTCACACGGCGAGTCCCACACCATCTGCGATGCCTACCCCAAAGAACATTACCCGTTAGTAGCCTGTCTCGCGCGCCGCCTCTAGGCCGAGGCATAGAGCCGAGGCGGCCTACAACGTGCTAAGCCTCGCGCCACAGCTCTCCATGGGGCCACGTAGCAACGCCTCACTGCTTGCCACCGTCAGGAGCACCGGCGCGGAGGAGGCGGACCCAGGGCAGATATGGGTGTCATGGTTAAGGACAAGACGAAGGTCGTTGGCATCAGGAAGGGGCTAGAGAAGGGAGGCGTCGTGGTGACGACGAGTGTCAGCGCCGAGTTCAAAAGCGCCAAGTCAATGGTGACAATACGCATGTGGGCGAGCAAGATGGTCAAGTCCATCGCTAGCTTGGAACTCCCCATCTAGCCGCGGTGGGGGTAGGGGGCGAAGTGGCATCTCCCTGGCAGCTATGGCAACGAAACACAAGCAGGGAAGAACAAACGTGATAGGGTTGCCAAGAAATAACAAATATATTTTGTGTCATCAATGGCATTGATAGGTAAATACTATTAAACTTCATGCCTATGTCTATTTTGGAGTGGTTTGGAGCTAGAAAAGAGGTGCTCCAAACCACAATCTCAAATGAACTAGAGCTCCACCGACTCTATGGAGTTAGGCTACTCCAAAAAAAAGTGAAGTTAGGGTATTTGGCTGGCTCCACTTAACTCTAGTCTAGAGTTTGGAGTTGAAGTCATGCCAAACAGGGCCTTAAAACATCATTATATTGTGCTCTACGATGCATTTAGTCTTTGAGTTGTCAGGCTGTAGTTCGAAGTGGGGCCCAATAACTATAGATTTTGTTTTATAAAAACACATAAAGATATGGTAGACCGATAGCCAATCCCAACACGAAAGTAGCATGATAACCTTAAACCCTAGCCCTTGTCTAGAGATGGAAACGAAGACCCGATCATGAGGTCCTCGTTAGGAATTTGAAAGCACCAGGAGGAGAGGGTAAATAGGTGATCCTGTGAAAATGACTTAAAACAACACAGGCTTGGTCTATAAATGAAGTTAGTATAAACTAAAACCAAGTCTGGGTCAAGAAGGAGAGAAAAATGATCCCTTCACTTGATTTGTCTCTCAATATATGTATTAAACTTACAGCAATATCACAAGTGAAGTTAAACACTAAGGATGAAAAAATCACAATAAAGTAAATGAGACACGAGACATGACGATTTTTATTCTGTGGTTCAGTCAAGCGTAGTATGCTTGCATACTCCACGTTATGGTGTCCCAATGGACGAGGGTTGCACTCAACCCCTCTCAAGTGAGCCAAAGATCAAGTTCTTCCTTATATCAAGGGTCCCCGTTTGCAAGAAATCTCCACAGCTTGGAGCCTCTCGCGGCCTTACAAAGTGATCACAATCAAGATTTATAGTAAGGGAGGGAGATAGAACACGCACACAAAAGCACAACGCAGCAACACAAGCAAGAGAAGCAAATACAAGAGCGCGAGTACAAGATCACGCAAGAACAACTCAAATTGGCGCTCGAATTTCTCTCAAATCACTAGATGGCGTGGTTATAGAGTGTCGGAGTGTTGGTGTGCTCTTGAGATGCTTGGGTGCTGGTATGAGGCGCCTAGGGGTCCCTTTTATAGCCCTAAGGGGCCTAGGAGCCGTTACAATCTTCATATGGAAGCCCATAAATTTCCCTGTTTGCAGAAGCACCGGACCGGTCTTATGCACCACCAGATCGGGCATGTGCACCCCCAGATCAAGGTCCGGTTGGTGCCTTTCCATGAACTGACAATCATTGTACCATGTATGTGTGCCACTGAACTGGTTGATGTCGTCAGCTAGTCATTGCACCTAAAGGAGCCTGTTGGTTACATGCTTTTGATTACTACATGGTATCAAAAACAAGGCAACACAAGTTATAGAGTAATGACCTTCTCCCTTTGATTACCTCTTCTTAAAAGGTTGATTTAAGGAAGAAGGAAAAAAGGAGGGAGTGGAGACAAAGTAACAATGTATGGAAATATGATAGAGAACAAAGTTTTTACTCATCTCATGTGCTTTAGCACTCTTCATTCTATCTTTCTCCATATATTATAAATTTATAGGCATACCTTTGGCTTCACAAGTGAGACAACTCGAAGGTACTTCGAAGGCTAAGAAGGATGAAGCCTAGGGTCCTCCAAAAGGTGAATTTAAGCATGGTATTGTTCACCTATTTATAGGGGAGAGATACAGCTTCGTAAGAAATTATAAGCATGCCCACACAGTTTACAATTATGATTTACAAATATTATTGGGCATCAATTTCTTTTCTCTTTCTTTCTTGTTGCACAAGTCTTCGACCTCTTGTCCTTCATCGCTTTGCGTAGAAAGCCTTTTCCACGCCAAAGCTGGTGGCTTCGGCTTATTCCTTCACATATGTGCCTAGTTAAAGCCTCTCTTCAGGTTGCTTTGGATAAAGGCTATCTTTGTCCACCCTTCATTGTGTGCCTGAAACATATTTTCTTATGTCGAAGGTAAGATGTTTTGAGGATCTTCAGCAGAGTAGGCCCCCAATAGTAGCCCCTTGCAGGATGAGTTTGTTTTTCATAACGAGCTCGGAATGCAAAAAAAATATATCTGGGAGACCTTGTGTTGATTGTCCAAAAAACACCTTCCCAAAGCTCGTTTTTGGAAAAGGTTAAACAACTACTTTGGTACAAATGAAGCCAAACTCGCGGTCCACTAGACCAGGAGAAGGTGGGAAGGCTATCATTTGCACGCACGATTTTTTCTGCAGCTCACTCTTTTTTGCACCCATTTCTTAGGATAAAAGCGATAGAGTGGGTGGGGTGAGTCACGTTTACTGCCCTCAACCACCTATGCCAAAAAAATTTGTGACTCTGAAGCTTTTCCTCCACCACCACTTGGAAGACTAGTTTCAGCAAAACAACTTCAGGTAAAAATTCCCTGGATGGCTAGAATTCACTCAACTGCTAGACTAATCACTCCGGCTTCTTTAGAGGCGCTCCAAGCTACTTTGCCGATTTCCGAAACTATGAAGGCTTCATCTTTAGTGAAGCCTACAGAGGAGTTACTAAAGAATGGGCCATCGAAACCAGGCCACATCGAGATAGGCCGATCCACCCAGAAGGAAAAAGATTTGCATACGATGAAGAAGCTTGGTTACTTTAGCAAGGTCAACGTACGACTTCCTGGAGAATAGACGACTCCAAACCCAAAGAAAGACGGAGTTGTCATCTACAGAAGCTTCTTTAAGGCTGGGCTTCGGCTGCCAATGTACCATCTGATTGCGAAGATATTGCAAAAGTACCAAGTATTCATGGCATCCGCTGACACCAAATGCTATAGTTCGCCTTGGTGTCTTCATTTGGGTTATGCGAAGCCAAGGTGGTCGCATCGAAGTTGATGCATTTTGAAGAATTCATGATTTGCATTACTAGACGAAGGCTAGAGCCCCAGACAGTCTTCACAACAACTTCAGGTGTTATAATTTTGTGTGTCGCAGAGACATAGTTGCCCAGGTTCTAGCGTACCAAACGAAGTGGCATGGAGACTGGACGAAGGAGTGGTTCTATGCTAAAGTCGATTCTGAACACCACGAGGATTTCAAATGCATGTTGATGAGTCCTTTGAGGACTAGCTTCGATCTAAAGAGGCCAATGTGTGACATGGGTGAAGCTACCTGTCGGAGAGGAAATTCTCTGGCCGGGTGGCGGAACGCACCCGCCCTAAATCCTAAGATGAGGAGGGGCCTAAGCGTTTTGCCTGCTACATGGATTCGAGATGAACACAAGAACACACAAGGGTTTAGAGTGGTTCAGGCCGCCGGAGCGTAAAACCCTACTCCACTGTCGGTGTATTGTATGAGAGTCTAAGTGAATCTGAGTCTAAGTGAGTCTGAGTGAGTGTGGTAGTGTGTGTCTTGTAACGTCGTGTGCCCTCCCTTTTATAGCTCAAGGGGGGCACGTACAAGGATGCTGAGCCCCGACATGTGGGCCCAGGAGCAAAACGGAGGGAATACATTATAGAAGTAACTAATGCCTGAGCAATCTCCTGGCGCCATGTTGTCTGTAGTCCATGCAGTGTAGATATGTTGCGACTGCTTCCTTGGTGACGCCCGAGTAATGATGGGCGTAGTGCACGCAGCAGCATGGGCGTACTGCCTGCCAGTGGAATGGACAGGCACGCCACCTACGGAATGGACTGGTCGTCGCCTGCCCGCGGAATGGATAGGTCTCATTTAATGCAGAGGCGGCACATCGCCTGCCAATGGAATGGACATGGCTCATTAAATGCTGAGGCGGCACATCACTTGTCAGTGGAATGGACAGGCGGTGCGCCTTATCCACAATAAATGCAGAGGTCGCGCGGCCCAGAGGCCTTACGTCAGGCTCCGCCCGTTGGCTTACGTCACGCGCAGTAGGCCACGTGGCAGCATTGGGTCTCCGCTTGGGCGGGGAGCGGAAGCGTATATGATAAGGTCTGGACACGTGTCGGCTCTGGACCCCTGCCTGGTCTTGATTAAGGCCTGGGTATTCTTCGCCCCAGAATCCCGGGACCCTGCCACACAGAGGGGTCCAGAACCCATCCTAGGGGTCCGGTATGCACCCGTGGAGGTCCTGGACCTTACCCGGAGGTCCGATCCGTATATAAAGGGGTCTGGCACCTTCCCATGGGGGTCTAGACTCACTGTTGATACCTTGGAGTACATCATCTTCTCTGGCCACGTGGCGGTCCCGGAGCCGTCCACGTGGTGGGGTCGGGCGTTGTTTACCACACAACTAGAGATAGCCACGTGGGTATCACGTCTTCATACTGTAATAAGGGGTACCCCTGTTCTAGGGTACCGACAGTGGCACCTAGGCCCACCTTAGGGGGAGGATACGAGTCTGCAGGTGGGGCCAAAGCTTGATTGGCGATTGGTGTGCTGCTTTCGTGCGTTTGCTGATGGTATCACCGCCAATCCGCCTTCGGTCATGCCATCTTCCATGTCTGTCCCCGCGGGTAATTGACCTGCGGCCCCCACGCCTGATGGTTTCGCTGGGCCACGCACGAGGCGCCTCGATACCGCTGCATTGGTTTAAAAAATCACCTTCTCTGTCTCCCGCTCGTGCCCCGAGGAGGCTTCGACGGAGTAGGGTATTACGCTCAAGCTCTCAAGCTCAATACAACACACAATGGAGTAGGGTATTACGCTCCGGTGGCCTGAACCACTCTAAACCCTTATGTGCTCTTGTGTTCATCGTCCATCTAGCAGACAGGCAAAACGCTTAGGCCCCCTCCTCATCTTAGGATTTAGGGTTGGGTGCGTTCTGCCACCCGGCCAGAGAATTTCCTCTCTTACACTACCAATAAGTGTTATAAAATTTTCAACATGATCACTGAGAGAATTGGCTCTCGTGGCCTGATTCAAGAAGCACTTACCTACAATATCTTTCGCACTCGAACTGGGTGGAAGCTGCCGAAGGAAGTCATGATGAAGGAAGATGAGCCCGTCACACTAGCATTTGAGTTCAAGGAACAAGCTTCGTATAAAGCCCCTTATGTTGGGTGGCTGAAATTGATAGAAGAAAGGTGCAATTGGATTGTTGGAAACTATCTCGTGAGTGAACATGAAGATATGTCATCCACCTTCGAAAAATGGGGGAAGCTTAAGATAAATAGAGTTCTGAAGGTCCTAGGGTTTAAATACCCTAACTACACGAATCCAACAACTAGCATCAAAGCTGGGGAAAAAGGAAGAGGATCGTGAAAGCTAGTGGGAGTAAGGTATCAAAGAAGACTAGCAATGATGATATGGAAGATGGTGAATCTGAATATGATGAAGACATCCTTCAGGTAAAGCCGCATCTCCGAAAAAGAAAAAGGCTAAAATTTCTGAGAAGAGGGTTTCGGCCGCGCAAGGACAAGGAAATTGGAGCGCAACTACTACTTCGTCGCTGAGCTGTGCACGAATTCTTGAGGTAATGATCCGACCACTGACATTTTCCACTCTAAGTCCCTTGGGAGTAAAACTGACCAGGCTATTGGCGACTGCGAAGGGCACCGATGAAGGTGGCGAGGCTTTGGCAGCTGCTAAGGGCAAGGATCCCCTTTCTGAGGAAGAAGTGGATAGCCCACGCATTCAAACTTGCAGACATTGTTTTTGGGGTTTCGTCATCAGTGGAGGAGAAAGATGAAAGAAAAGGTGTCGGAGGTGGCAGATCTTTGGGCATGAGAAATTATGCGAAGAGCCAAACCTTCTTTTGGAGACAGATATTTTCACTCCACACACTCTACACGTGAGGAAATGGATAAACTTGGTTTTTTTCATAAGACATCTTGCTGAAGAAGCGCTAAGCAAAGAGAAAGCTTCAGAGCTGGAAGACAAAGCTGAAGATATGGGCTACAGTTCCGGGGCTATGCTATTTTGCAAGGGAGGTTGTTAGGGGTCTTCTTCTCTACCGAAGGTCTTCAAGGCAAAAACACCTTTGGCAAAGTGATACAGAGGTCCTCTTTTCCTCTACCGAAGGTTCTCAAGACGAAGACCTTGCGTAGAAGCAATATTGCCAAATGTCGAAGCTACCATCAGCTTCAGTTCAAGTCAAGCAGAAGAAGAAAAGACCAGATTGACCTTAGTATTTCAGATTGCCTGTAGATAAATGTTGAGGGTCATGAATGTAATTTCACCCGGGATGTGTCCTATGCCTATAAATAAATGAACGGTAACACCGTACTGTTCACGCTGAATTGTAATCACTCTCTCGCGTCTTCACCTTCGAGCAAGCCAAAGGTATCAATGTAATATAAATATCGTTAATATTCATACATGTTTTATGAAATGCAAATATGTATGAATCAATGAGATGCAGTTACTGTCTTCATCCTTTTGCATTCTCATTCACATAATAAATGATGAAGGTATGTCCTTCTTGACTTTCGTCTGATGAGCATTATACCCATGTGGAGATAATGCTTCGGAAGACAAAGGTCCATAATAATTGACAATTATGTTGCCTTGTTCTTGACCTACAACATTTGGGAACAAGTGACCAACATTGGCGCCCACCGAGGGTGAACTCACTTCCACGACTGCGATAATGGCTTTGCAAGGTAAGCAAGTTGTGGCACCTTCGGCTACGAAGCTGGTGCTCCCAATCATAGGTGGCTCAAGTTCTGAATCAGCCAACAAGAAGCAGAAGAAGGAAGGACAGAGAAGGGTACAACATGTTGGAGTGCAAGGACCCTTCATCAAGTCCAAGTGGTCTCATATACCAATCACCTTCTCCCAGGAAGACCTTCAGCTCAAGGACTATCCTCACAATGATGCAATGGTTATATCTTATGTCATCAAGGGGTTTCTAGTTCACAATGTCCTTATAGACACAGGCAGTGTAGTAGACATCATCTTTACAAAAGCTTTCAGGCAAATGCAGCAGCAGGATGACAAGATACATGATGCAACACACCCCCTCTGTGGCTTCAGAGGAAGGCAGATAGTGGCACTCGGTAAGATAACTATGCCGATCACCTTTGGCTATGTTCACAACACAAGGACAGAGCAGGTTGTCTTTGACATTGTTGATATGGAGTATCCCTACAATGCAATCATTGGGCTAGGAACATTAAACGCCTTCGAAGCAATACTTCATCCAGCATATTTGTGCATGAAGATACCATCAGACCAAGGCCCCATAGTTGTGCATGGGAGTCAAGAGGCTGCTAGAAGGGCCGAAGGAAACTGGACAGATTCAAAGGCTATCCATAACATAGATGAAGCCAAAGCTCATCGGCAGTACAAGCACAAAAGAGATAAGGTAGCCTCAGCAGATTAGCCGAAGCCCATGCTTCTATGTGAGGACATGGCCGAGCAGAAGGTGTTGCTGGAATCACAACTGTTTGATGAACAAGAAAAAACCCTGTTGAGGTTTTTGTTCAACAACAAGGATGTATTTGCATGGTCAGCCAATGATCTCGGTGGTGTCAACAGAGATGTCATCAAGCATTCACTCAATGTAGATCCGGCTATCAGGCCAAGAAAGCAGAAGCTCCGAAAGATGTCCGATGACAAAGCCGAAGGTGCACAAAATGAAGTCAAAAGACTTCTAAGTGCCGGAGTAATCAAAGAAGTAACATTTCCAGAGTGGCTGGCCAATACTGTAATGATGAAGAAGGCTAATGGAAAGTGGAGAATGTGCATTGATTTCATAGATCTTAACATGGCGTGTCCGAAGGATGAGTTTCCTTTACCAAGAATAGACTCTCTGGTGGATGCAGCAGCTACTTCGAAGCTAATGAGCCTATTGGACTGTTATTCAGGCTACCACCAAATTTGGATGAAGAAAGAAGACGAGCCCAAGACAAGCTTCATAACCCCCCAGTGGGACATACTGCTACCTTCGGATGCCCGAGGGCTCAAGAATGCTGGAGGAAGCTTCAGTAGGATGACTACCAAAGTTCTTCACTCCCAAATTAACAAGAATGTGCTGACATATGTTGATGATATCATAGTCAAAAGCACGAAGCAAGAAAATCACATTGTTGATTTGCATGAAGCATTTGCTAATTTCAGAAGGGTTGGTCTCAAGTTTAATCTAGAAAAATGTGTCTTCGAAGTGAAGAAGAGAAAATTTCTTGGTTGTCTGGTATCAACAAAGGGCATCGAAGCCAACCCAAGCAAGATAGAAGTCATACTTCGGATGGAGCCACCAAAGTCATGAAAAGGTTCCTAGAGGTTGACAGGAAGGCTGACATCGTTGAATAGATTTATTTCAAGATCAGCAGAGAGGAACTTGCCATTCTTCGAAGTACTGCATTCAGCCGAAGTCTTCCAATGGGGACAACCTCAGTAAAAGGCCTTCAAAGAACTGAAGCAGTACTTGATAGAATTAACAACTCTAACCCACCTTCCTCAGGAGCTCCATTGCTACTATATGTGGCTGCTTCCCACACTATGGTTAGTGCAGCGCTGTTACAAGAAAAGCAGGATGGCCAAGCAAAGAAGCAAGTGACAGTGTACTTCGTCTCCAAAGTACTTAGCCCATCAAAGAAAAATTACATAGTACCTTATGTTGTACTGATGGCATCCAGAAAGCTTCGCATTATTTCCAGACGTACCATATCATAGTACCTTCTTCACAACCTCTCAAGGATATAATAAGAAACAGAGAAGCCACAGGAAGAGTTGGAAAGTGGGCTGCAAAGCTGAATGAATTCACTATTGATTACGTTCATAGATCTTCGATCCAATCCCAAGCGTTAGCAGACTTCATTGCTAATTGGACGCCAGGGGCTCAGGACGAAGAGAGAACAAACGATGTCGAAGCTTGGACAGTATTTTGTGATGGGTCATGGGGAACCTTCAACGCAGGAGCAGCTATCGTTCTAATTTCACCGTCTAAAATCAAAACCTGCTATGCAGCAAGGTTGGACTTCAACTGCACAAATAACATTGCAGAGTACGAAGCCCTTCTCTTGGGACTTCGGAAACTTAAGGCAATTGGAATAAGAAGGGCAATCCTCAAATCTGACTCACAAGTCATTTCGGGTCACGTTGACAAAAGCAGTAAAGCAAGGGACCCAAAGCTCGAGAAGTATCTGGACACAGTCCGAAGGATGGAAGCCTCTTTCGAAGGTTTCTCTGTAAAGAATATCCCAAGAGGAGAAAATGAAAATGCTAACTTATTAGCTAAGTCAGCGGCACAGGGGCTTCCGCTACCTTTGGAAGTATTTTTTGAAACAGTAAAAAGCAGGATGGAGAGAGCAGTGCTTGCAATTTCACTAGTGCACAGCGAAGATTGGAGGACTGAGATTGTATCTTTCTTGCAAGGCAATTGTCTTTCGGATGACAAAGCTTACAATAAAAGAATGGAAGCAAGAACAAGATCCTATGTAATCATAGGGGGAGAATTGTACAAACAAGGAGTCTGCTCTCCATTACTAAAGTGTTTGTCTAGAACCGAAGGCCAAGAGCTGATGAAGGAAATACATACAGGACTGTGCGGAGCTCATATTGGGTCTAGGCCTTTATTGGGAAAGGTTTTCAGACAAGGATTTTATTGGCCGAAGGTAGCTTCGGATGCAGCAGACCTAGTTCAAAAGTGTGAAAACTGCCAGAAGTGTGCCAGAAACCAGAAACAACCTTCGTCTTAACCCAATCAATTCAGTCCAACTGGCCACTGCAAAGGTGGGGCCTATATTTGCTAGGCCCACTTCCACCAGCACAAGGACACTTGAAATATGTTGTGGTAGCAGTGGAGTACTTCTCGAAGTGGATCGAAGCTAAGCCTCTAGCACAATAACTTTGACCGCAGTCCAGAAGTTCTTTTGGGAGAATATTGTTTGTCGCTTCGGTGTGCCGAAGGCTATCACGGTTGATAACTCAACTCAATTTGATGCTGAAACGTTCAAAGTTTTTTGTGACCAGATCGGTACATAAATACACTTGCATCAGTGAGACATTCGGAATCAAATGGACTGGTAGAAAGAGCAAATGGAATCGAAGTCTGAAAGCATCTAGGCCCCTGGTTGGTTTTAGTGATTAATGACAACGTAATATTATATGTGACTAACGTGTGTTTTGCAGAGACAAATGGTAAGTTAGGTCGCATGACAGGTAGAAGTACTACAACGGTGAAAACAATCCCGGAGATAAGAACTCGAAGCGACGGCTAAAACGACGAAACAAAAGGCGAAGGTCTACGGAGTCCGAGTGTCAAGGAGATGTGGACACTCGCGATTTAGTTAGGTCTTTTATTCTCTTTTAGCCGTACTATAAAGAGGGGTTGTCGATGAGTAGTTTGACCAAGAGAGGTCTAGTGTAGTGTTGGTGCACAATCACACTCTCATACAGTGCTAGGTGTCACTCTAGAACTCACTCACAAGTTAGAACGAAAACCGATTTGAAAATCAGCTGAAAAACAAGAGTTAGGGTTTCTGGCCCTAGGGGCACCGGATTGTCCGGTGTGCACCGGACTGTCCGGTGCACCCTCTGCCAGGTGGGGCCTGGCTGGCCCGGGGAAGATCCTTCTCCATCCAGAAACCCGAGAGTGCAGGTTTCAGAGATGAATTTTAGTGGCGCACCGGACAGCGCACCGGACATCGCACCGGACTGTCCGGTGTGCACCGGACAGTGACTGTTCACTGTCCGGTGTGCCATGAGTCCAATGGCTAGCTGTCAGAACTAGCCGTTGGAATCGACCGTTGGCGCACCGTTGGCGCACCGGTGCGCCAGTGCGCAGAAAGTTGCCTGTAACGGCTAGTTGGTGGGTGAGGGCTATTTATATCCCTTCCACCCACCATATTCAATGTCTTGCACTCCACATTTATTCCAGCACATTGCTAGAGCATTGCAAGCACCAAAAGCCTAGTGAGGAGATTAGAGAATCTTAATCCGCGTTTGTTCCTCATTAGCGCTAGCAAGAGCCACCTAGAGCACACACCACTTGCATTAGGCTTCTCTTGGTCAAGCGAAAGTCTACAGCTTGTTACTCTTGGTGATCGGCATCACCTAGACGGCTTGGTGGCGTTGGGAGCTCGGTGATCACTGTGAAGATCTTGTTGGTGACCCGACTCAAGTTTGTAAGCGGTCTCGAGGGATCCACCGCGCCGGAGTGGCAAAGGATCATCTCGTAGTGAGCACTTGGTTCTTGCGAGGACCAAGGGGGAGCGATACCCTTGCGCGGGTGCTCCAACAAGGACTAGTGGAGAGTGCCGACTCTTCGATACCTCGGGAAAAATTGGAGGAGTCTTCTAAACCTTGCTTTACATTCCACACTTAATTCAAGCACTTTACATTGTGTATTTGTTTAGCAAGTATTTGAAATATTGTCTTAGCATTGTTGCATTTCTAGTATTATATTCTTAGTGCTAGTAGTTGGGGTAAAGTTGGGCTCTTGCTTAGCTCTTGCTTAGGTTTTAATTAGTGTTGATTTTTAGAAAAAGCCCAATTCACCCCCCCCCCCCTCTTGGGCATCATGATCCTTTCAATTGGTATCAGAGCCTTATTGCTCGTAGATTAGCTTAACCGCTAGAGTTACGATGTCCGGTGGGGATGGACCTCCTCCCGTTTTTTATGGTGACGATTTTCCTTATTGGAAAATTCGTATGGAAGCATACTTAGAGGCTATAGACATTGGTGTCTATAAAGCCGCCACACAAGGATTCCCCGAACCTAGAGATCCCACAAATCTTGTTGGTGATGAGTTCAATTATGAGAAATGGAATGCTAAGGCCAAAAACACCCTTTTTAGAGGCCTTTGCAAAGATGTGTTCAATAGAGTAAGAAATCATAAAAATGCTCATGATTTGTGGATGGACATTTGTGCTCTACACGAAGGAACTAGAAGTGAGCGTGAGGAGAGATATCACATAGCCATGCGAAAGTTAAATTCTTTTGAAATGCTTGCTAATGAAAATGCAAATGCTATGTACTCACGTCTCAATATTCTTGTAGAGGAAGTTAATGGATTGGGGCTTACTCAAATCTCACAACCGGATGTTGTGAGGAAGATTCTCAGTGTCCTCCCAATAGACAAATATGGACACATTGTCACTGTGCTACATCAAATGGATCTTTCAGTTACCACACCTACACAAATTTTGGGAAAGATCAATGCCCATGAGATGTACATGCACATCAACGACAAAGAAGAATCATCTTCCAAAAGAAAGGATTTGGCTCTCAAAGCAAATCATGAAAGAAAAGGAAAAGCAAAAATACAAGTTGAGGAAGAATCCTCAAGTGATGATGACCTTGATGCAAACATTGCCTTGATGGTAAGGAAGACCACCAAGATGTTGAAGAAGCTAAATAGAGAAGGCATCAAATTTAATTCAAGAAAGAAGAAATTCTTTTCCAGCAAAAGAAAGCCCATTTCTGAGATGGACTGCTACAACTGTGGTGAGCTCGGTCATCTTGCTCATCAATGTAACAAGCCCAAGAAGAATAAATTCAAGGGCAAGAAAGAAGATGACAGCGATGATGAAAAGAAGGAAAAGAAATTCTTCAAGAGGAAGGATGGGAGCAAAAGAGGTTGCACAAGAAGAAGAATGGAAAGGCATATACTGTTGGTGACTGGCTCACCGACATTGAATCATCAAGTGGATCTTCTTCAAGTGAAGAAGAGAATGATGAAAAAGTTGCCGCCATCGCCGGGGACTTCTCTTCACCACCACCATCGCCATCATCGACTTCTCACCTATGCCTCATGGCTAGGGGTGAACGGAAGGTACAAAATGATATTAATATTGCTGATGATAGTGATAGTGATAGTGATGAGGAATTTGCTTCACCTTCATATGATGAGTTAGCTGACTTGCTTAAAGAATATACTCAAATCATTAGAAAGTCAAAAGCTAAATGTGATAGGTTGAAAAATGAAAATGAATCTTTAAATGCCAAATATGACATAGTTATAAAGGCTAGTGATGAAATAAAAGAAGAGAATAAAACTATGTCATCAACTGTAAATGAGCTCACAAACTCCCTAAAAGGTGCTAAGGAAAAATGTGACAAATTAAATGAAGCTAATAGGGAGTTGCAAAATAGACTAGTAAAGATCAAGGAAGACTATACTCAAATTAAATTTGATCATGACAATCTTCTTGTTGAAAATGAACTTTTATCTTGCAAAACACATGAGGCTATTAACCCTGTTGTTAAGATTGATGTAGCAACCTCATGTGATGATTTGAGTCAAGAAGAGCAAACTAGTCTACATGCTGAATTGACTGAAAAAGTTGAAGTCCTGACTTTAGACAACCAAAAATTGAAGAATTACTTGACTGATGCAACTACTAGAGGAAAGGTTGCTATTGAGAACAATGATTTCAACAATGAGTTGGCAGTGGATAATCAAAGGCTTAAAAATGAGGTCAAGAAACTAAAAAGTGAAAATGAACATCTTGCAACAAGTGTGCAAAAGTTCAACAAGGGTCAATACCTCCAAAATGAGCTACTTATGAACACTGTCATGAAAAACAACAAGAGTGGTATTGGATACAATGCTTTTGTGCAAAAGAAAGCTACCACTCAATACAAGCCAAAGCAGACTCACAAGCCGATCAAATGCTTTGAGTGTGGAAATGAAGGTCATTTTGCCCACAACTGCAAAGCCAAACCACCAACTCCCTTGCCTAAGCACTCAAGACCATTTGCTTTCAATGCTCATTATGTTCTAAGAAAGGTTGCAAATGGAAAGGTCAAAGTTACATTCCTAGGTCCACCAAACAAGAGTAGACCTAGACAAATCTGGGTGGCAAAGTCCTTAATTGAGAGAGTCACTGGTCCTATGCAATATAGGGCCCTCAAAACTCAAGCTTGAATTGTCTGTGGATGTAGGTGAACTACAAGACCGGTGGGAGCCATTGGGTTATTGACAGTGGATGCACACATCATATGACAGGCAACCCACGGATGTTCACCTCACTTGATGAGAATGTTGATGGGCAAGATAAAATCACATTTGGAGACAATTCAAAAGGAAAAGTGCAAGGACTTGGCAAGGTGGCAATCTCAAATGATTTATCAATATCAAATGTTCTCTTAATTGCACCTTTGAGCTTCAATTTATTATCAGTGGGTCAACTCTGTGATCTTGGACTTCAATGCTTATTCACTCCAACAGAGGTTATTGTAACAATGATGGATGATGAATCAATGGTGTTCAAAGGATTTAGGTACAACAACCTCTACTTAGTGGATTTCACTTCAGAAGATGTAGACTTAAGAACTTGCCTCTTCACCAAAGCTTCACTTGGATGGCTCTGGCATAGGAGGCTTGCACATGTTGGGATGAGCACACTCAAGAAGGTATTAAAGAAAGATATGGTTAGAGGATTAAAGGATGTGGTATTTGAAAAAGACAAGCCATGCAGTGCATGTCAAGCTGGAAAGCAAGTTGCTAATACACATCCTACTAAAGCCTTCATGTCAATATCAAGGCCACTGGAACTACTTCACATGGATTTATTTGGACCTACAAATTATGTAAGTGTCGGTGGCAACCTCTACTGTCTAGTGATTGTTGATGACTTCTCAAGATACACTTGGGTGTTCTTTCTCCATGACAAATCTAAAGTTGCATCTATATTCAAGAAGTTTGCCAAGAAAGCATAAAATGAATTTGATTGCAAGATCAAGAAGATTAGAAGTGACAATGGCAAAGAATTTGACAACACCAACATTCATGAGTACTGTGATGAAATTGGGATCAAGCATGAAGTGTCTGCCACATACACACCTCAACAAAATGGAGTTGTTGAAAGGAAAAATAGGACCTTGATCACTCTTGCAAGAACAATGATTGATGAGTATAACACACCGGAGAGGTTTTGGGCCGAAGCTGTCAACACTGCATGTTATGCATCAAACAGGCTATTTCCTCATCGGCTACTTGCGAAGACTCCTTATGAACTGCTAAATGGGAAAAAGCCAGACGTCTCCTTCTTCCGGGTGTTTGGGTGCAAATGCTACATCTACAAGAAACGCCATCACCTAGGGAAGTTTCAAAGACGTTGTGATATTGGTTTTCTTTTGGGTTATTCATTAAAGTCCAAAGCATATCGAGTATTCAACCATGCCACTGGCGTGGTAGAAGAAACATATGATGTGGAATTTGATGAGACTAATGGCTCCCAAGGAGCACTTGAAAATCTTGATGATGTAGGTGATGAGCCACTTAGGGAAGCAATGAAGAACATGCCTATTGGAGCTATCAAACCAAAAGAAGATGAAGAAGAGGTGCAAATCATTGACAGGCCTTCTTCATCAAATGTACCACAAGATGATGAAAAAGATGAGAGGCATGCAAATGAAGATACATTTGTCTCTCATGAACAAGCAAGGGTACAAGCCGAAGATGTTGATGCTCCAGGATCTTCTTCCCAAGTGGTTGACAGGAGAAACTCATCACTACTTCAAGCTCATCCTCAAAACCAAATCATCGAGAGTCCTTCACAAGGGGTTATTACTCGATCACATAGACATAGACATGCCTCTTTTATTGAACATCACTCTTTTGTTTCTTGTGTTGAGACTACTTGTATAGATGAGGCGCTACAGGATCCGGACTGGGTGAATGCCATGCATGAAGAACTTAACAACTTCACCCGTAACGAAGTTTGGACCCTGGAGAAGCCCCCATAAGATGCAAGAATCATTGGAACAAAGTGGGTGTTCAGAAACAAACAAGATGATCAAGGTGTGATTGTAAGAAACAAGGCAAGACTTGTTGCAAAGGGATTCTCTCAAGTTGAAGGCTTAGATTTTGGAGAGACCTTTGCACCGGTTGCTCGACTGGAAGCCATCCGTATCCTACTTGCATATGCATCATCATATGATATAAAACTTTATCAAATGGATGTAAAAAGTGCATTTTTAAATGGCTTCATAAATGAACTTGTATATGTTGAGCAACCGCCTGGATTTGAAGACCCTAGATATCCTAACCATGCTTACAGGTTGTCCAAGGCGCTATATGGGCTAAAGTAGGCTCCAAGGCCTTGGTATGAGCGCCTTCGTGACTTCCTCATCGAAAAGGGCTTCAAGATTGGGACCGTCGACACAACTCTCTTCACAAAGAAACATAACGGTGATATTTTCATTTGTCAAGTATATGTTGATGATATAATCTTTGGCTCGACAAATGACTATCATTGCAAGGAATTTGGTGAGTTGATGTCGAAGGAGTTCGAGATGTCAATGATTGGTGAGCTAACGTACTTCCTCGGCTTTCAAGTCAAGCAAATGAAAGATGGTAACTTTCTCTCACAAGAGAAGTATACCAAAGACTTGTTGAAAAGGTTCAACATGGAGAAGTGCAAACCAATCAAGACCCCCATGCCTTCAAATGGACATCTCGACTTAGATGAGGGAGGTAACCCTGTTAATCAAACTCTCTACCGTTCCATGATTGGTAGTTTATTGTACCTTACCGCATCTAGGCCCGATATTATGTTTAGTGTCTGCATGTGTGCTAGATTTCAATCTAATCCTAAGAAAGCTCATCTTCGCGCTGTTAAGAGAATTCTTAGGTATCTCAGGCACACCACAAGCGTTGGTCTGTGGTATCCCAAAGGAGCTACTTTTGATTTAATTGGCTATTCCGATTCGAATTATGCCGGTTGCAAAATTGATAGGAAAAGTACTTCTGGGGGATGCCATCTTCTTGGTAGATCACTAGTTTCATGGACATCCAAAAAGCAAAACAGTGTTGCCTTGTCAACTGCCGAAGCGGAATACATTGTCGCAGGTGCTTGTTGCACACAAATTTTATATATGAAACAAACTCTTCTAGACTATGGCGTAGTTCTAGAAAAGGTACCTTTGTTGTGTGATAATGAGAGTGTTGTTAAAATTGCTAATAACCCTGTACAACACTCTCGCACCAAGCACATTGATATCCGTCATCACTTCCTTAGAGATCATGTTGCTAAAGGAGATATCATTTTAGAAGGAGTGAGGACGGAAGATCAATTAGCGGATATTTTCACTAAGCCACTTGATAAGACCTGCTTTTGCATGTTGAGGAATGAACTAAATATTCTTGATCTCAGAAATTTTATGTAAAATGTCAAATGGTGTTGTCAAGCTTGCATTGCATGTTTAAATTTCTTGTATTGCATCTAGGACTTGTCTAACCTAGTTGAGATAACCGCCAACAAAGCGAGTGAAAAAGCTTAACTCGGGTCAAACTTGACAAGTCTTAGTTTTAAGCTTTTAGCACTTAAATTCCTACTTGTTATGCAATTGTTGGTTCTTGAAATATGCATGAGGTACTGCACTAAGGGGGAGTATTCAACACTCAAATCACTCATGAAAACCCCTAGTGCAAGCCAAAATGCAAATTTCACCATTTGCCTATTTTCTCTAAAAAATTATCTAGCCTATGGCAAAATATTTTTGAAAAGTATATGAGGGTGCCAATACCTGTCCCAACAAGTGTTATTTTGTGTGATTATAAGTTGGGATTTGGTTTGGTTGGAAATTAGATAGAAAAATTCAAAATTTTCCAATCTTCCCTCTGTCTGGGCTCACCGGACAGTTCGGTGTGCACCGGACACTGCACTGTGCAATGTCCGGTGCACCCGCAGCCGCGCGCTATAATTCCTTTCTCCTGTGCGCTGTCCGGTGGTTCACCGGACAGCTACTGTGTGCTGTCCAGTGTGCACCGGACAGACACTGTAGACTGTCCGGTGCGCCCATACTCCGTTTTTAAAAAATCCCTCTCTGCCCGAGTCCGAGGCCTGGCTCTGTTTTCTCCCCTGCCCGCGTCTGCTCTCGGTCTCAGGCGACTTCCCTCACTTCGTCGGCGATCTCCCTCCCCGGCGGTGATCCTCCGGCGCCCTGTGCCTGCGCTTGTCTCCTCTCCCTCGCTCGGTGAGCAGCTCTCAGCTCTCCTCTCCCTCTGTCTCTTCAATCTATTCCTCTAGCTGTGAGAGGCTGTGCCACCCCTTTTTGTGCCAATCTCCAAATCCTGTGAATTCCTGTGAATCTTTGTTGTGCAATGTGTTCCTCTATGTGCCTTGGGCATTCCTGCAGGTTCTTAGCTCCTTCGGGAGGGTTTCACAACCTAAATTGACTCAATCTCCCAAAACCTAATTCACCGCACGCCAAGTGTTCGGTGAAATGCCCAAACCAGCCAAAAATGCTCCAATTGAACCCAAATTTTTTAGGCACCTTCACAACACTTCCAGTAACACTTTTGCCAAATTTCACGCCAATCCGAGATTCCAGGCTTTAATTTCACCAAATTCCCCGTTTCGAGCGATCGTTTCCGAGCCGAGTGCCCAAATCTCTGTTTCTTCGCCTAAATTCAAACCAAGCACACACTTCACTCATATTCACCTATATAAACCTATTCGTGAAGTATCGGCTCAATTCCATGTCGTTTCATGCCTCAATTCAAATTCCAAACCTCCTATGGCACTATTTATCGTTCAAACGTCGTTTTCACGCCGTTTGACCTATCGATTGTCTCGTCTCGTGTTTTCTGTGCCATATTTCTCTGTGTATGTATTTATTCACATTTCATATACTTATGACTATGTGACTAATACGTGCTCACCTCTTCTGTCATTTCAGTGACCTTGGTTGCCCGTGTGCCGTCTCCTGTCCTGCCTGGATCGTCACCTCTCGTGTGAGCTTTCCAGGTAGTCATCTCATCCTTTGCTAATCTATCGGACATTTTCGCTCTGTGCTTAGTCACTCTCTCTCATTTGCAGACATCAGTTCAGGATGCCGCGCACGAAGAATGTGTCGGCGCCAGGGGGGCGATGATGAGGACCCTCGTCGCCCCTTCAGGCAGGTCAAGGGCAAGACAGTTTACTTGGAGCAGCAGGAAGGCCGCAAGAAGCGGCATTCGGACAGAGCAGCCCGTGCAGCAGCAGCAGCCGCTGCGCAAGCCGAGCTTGGAGATCAGCCGCAGACCCCATGAGATCAGATTGCATACCGTGTTCGTCGTCTCGCCTCTCGGCCTCGCTCCTCCACTCACACCACCGCTTCCACTCCACCAACCACTCTGCCTGCTCCCGTCACCCCTGTTGCGCCATCCACCACCATAGCCATACCCGCTACCTCCACTACGCCAGCTTCCACTGCTCCTCCTCCCGCTCTCGCTTCAGCTCCTCCTGTCCCTCCACCTCGTTTCCGGGAGCGCGATTAGACTGAGGTACAACCACTTGCTGCGGATCCTAGACTTTTTGACCTTCAGCGTGCTACAGCGGCATGGGTACGCAGGTTCAGATACGTACCCGTGGAGTCTTGGTTACCAGCTGAGAGCACCTAGAGGGGGGGGGTGAATAGGTGATCCTGTAAAACTTCAAAACTTAAGCCACAAAAACTTGTTAAGTGTTAGCACAATTATGGCCAAGTGGCTAGAGAGGAGTCAAAACACAATAACCACAAGAAATCAATCACAGAGGTGACACGGTGGTTATCCCGTGGTTCGGCCAAGTACAAAAACTTGCCTACTCCACGTTGTGGCGTCCCAACGGACGAGAGTTGCACTCAACTCCTCTCAAGTGATCCAATGATCAACTTGAATACCACGGTGTTCTTGCTTTTCTTTTCTTAATCCCGTTTGCGAGGAATCTCCACAACTTGGAGCCTCTCGCCCTTACAAAAGATGTTCACAGAGAATCACAGAGCAAGGGAGGGATTAGCAACTCACACACGACACAAAGATCACAGCGAATACGCACACACAAGACCCAGACTTGAGCTCAAAAGACTAGCACACTAGAACGGAGCTCAAATCACTAGAATGTCGAACAAGTGCGCGAGATTGATGTGTGAGTGATCAAGAGTGCTCAAGGAATGCTTGGTGTGTTCCTCCATGCGCCAAGGGGTCCCTTTTATAGCCCCAAGGCAGCTAGGAGCCGTTGGGAACAAATCTGGAAGGCCATCTTTGCCTTCTGTCTCGTGGCGCACCGGACAGTCCGGTGCACACCGGACACTGTCCGGTGCCCGATTTGTTTCCATAAAACGCGAAGCCGACCGTTGCCGACCGTTGCAGATCTGGCGCACCGGACAGTCCGGTGCACACCGGACAGTCCGGTGCTTCCTTCCGACCGTTGGCTCGGCCACGTGTCGCGCGCCGATCGCGCGGCCGACCGTTGGCCCGGCCGACCGTTGGCTCACCGGACAGTCCGGTGCACACCGGACAGTCCGG
Source organism: Zea mays (assembly GCF_902167145.1). Classification (NCBI taxonomy): domain Eukaryota; kingdom Viridiplantae; phylum Streptophyta; class Magnoliopsida; order Poales; family Poaceae; genus Zea; species Zea mays. The sequence continues at coordinate 54,717,121 of NC_050098.1, read as the reverse complement.
TGAATTTTAGCCGAAGTCGCCGGAGAAAAAAACCGAGAGCGGCCTCTTCGGCCGAGGCAGCCTGGCGCACCGGACACTGTCCGGTGCACCACCGGACACTGTCCGGTGCACCACCGGACAGTCCGGTGCCCCAGACCGAAGCAGCCCCTTGGCTTTACACAGCCAAGTCTTCTCTTCTCTTCTTCTATCTGTTTCTAACACTTAGACAAATATATTAGTACACAAAACCAATGTACTAAGGCTTAGAAACATACCTTAACTTGTGATTTGCACTTTGTTCATCCTTGGGCATATTTTCACATTTAAGCACTTGTGTTTGCACTCAATCACCAAAATACTTAGAAATGGCCCAAAGGCACATTTCCCTTTCAATCTCCCCCTTTTTGGTGATTTATGCCAACACAACATAAAGCAACTAGAACCAGTGCGAAATCACTTCAAATAAAAACTCAAATTGGTTTTGATTCAATTTTGGCATATATGGATCATCCTTTGCCACCACTTGGTTTGTTTTTGCAAATCAAACTCAAATCTCTATCTCTAAGTCAAACACACATATTGAAGCATAAAGAGAGTCATTTCAAAGAATTTGATCACGGATTTCAAAAACTCCCCCTTTTTCCCATAATCAACACTTCTCCCCACAAGAAGCCAACTTTTGAAAATAAGAGACAATAAAAGCTTTTGACAAAACAAAAACTCTATTCTACTATTTTCAAAATCTCTCAAGTGGTAGCTGATCCATTTATCACTTTGGCCTTTATTTTCTCCCCCTTTGGCATCAAGCACCAAAACGGGATCAATCTTGGCCTTTTTAACCCCATTGCCTCACCAAAGTCTTCAATTAAGAGCAAATGGCAATAAGATTTCATGAGATGAACTTGGAATTAGTTACCCTCTCATCGGAGTGCAGTGGAAGTCTTTCATGGTCCAAGTCCACCTTTTCCCTTTCAATTCACCTTCGAGACTAAATCAAGCAAACTCAAGCAAATGGTTAGTCTCAAAAGGGTCAAGTTGTAACACATCTCCCCCTAAACATGTGCATCACTTTGCAACGGACTTGTGAGGTCCAGGGAGTGTTTGTACAACTTGAGCACCACAATAAACAACAAAATGCAAAAAGGAACATGATCAAAAGCATAAGTACATGTATGCTACAATTCAATCCAGGTTCCGCGAATCTAAGACATTTAGCTCACTACGCAACCTGCAAAAGGTCTTCTCATCTAGAGGCTTAGTGAAGATATCGGCTAGCTGGTTCTCGGTGCTAACATGAAACACTTCGATATCTCCCTTTTGCTGATGGTCTCTCAAAAAGTGATGCCGGATGTCTATGTGCTTTGTGCGGCTGTGCTCAACAGGATTCTCCGCCATGCGGATAGCACTCTCATTATCACATAGGAGTGGGACTTTGCTCAGATTGTAGCCAAAGTCCCGGAGGGTTTGCCTCATCCAAAGTAGTTGCGCGCAACACTGACCTGCGGCTATGTACTCGGCCTCAGCGGTGGATAGGGCAACGGATGTTTGTTTCTTAGAATTCCATGACACCAGGGACCTTCCTAAGAATTGGCACGTCCCCGATGTACTCTTCCTATCGACCTTACATCCAGCATAGTCGGAGTCTGAGTATCCAACTAAGTCAAAGGTAGACCCCTTTGGATACCAGAGCCCGAAGCAAGGCGTAGCAACCAAATATCTAAGAATTCGCTTCACCGCCACTAAGTGACACTCCTTAGGATCGGATTGAAATCTAGCACACATGCATACGCTAAGCATAATATCCGGTCTACTAGCACATAAGTAAAGCAAAGAACCTATCATTGACCGGTATGCTTTTTGATCAACGGACTTACCTCCTTTGTTGAGGTCGGTGTGTCCGTCGGTCCCCATCGGAGTCTTTGCGGGCTTGGCGTCCTTCATCCCAAACCGCTTTAGCAGATCTTGCGTGTACTTCGTTTGGGAGATGAAGGTGCCGTCCTTGAGTTGCTTCACTTGGAACCCAAGGAAGTAGTTCAACTCGCCCATCATCGACATCTCGAATTTCTGCGTCATCACCCTGCTAAACTCTTCACAAGACTTTTGGTTAGTAGAACCAAATATTATGTCATCGACATAAATTTGGCACACAAACAAATCACCATCACATGTCTTTGTAAAGAGAGTTGGATCGGCTTTCCCAACCTTGAAAGCATTAGCAATTAGAAAGTCTCTAAGGCATTCATACCATGCTCTTGGGGCTTGCTTAAGTCCATAGAGCGCCTTAGAGAGCTTACACACATGGTCGGGGTACCGTTCATCCTCGAAGCCAGGGGGTTGTTCCACGTACACCTCCTCCTTAATTGGCCCGTTGAGGAAAGCGCTCTTCACATCCATTTGGTACAACCTGAAAGAATGGTGAGCGGCATATGCTAGCAAGATTCGAATTGACTCTAGCCTAGCCACAGGAGCAAAAGTCTCCTCAAAATCCAAACCTGCGACTTGGGCATAACCTTTTGCCACAAGTCGAGCCTTGTTTCTCGTCACCACCCCGTGCTCGTCCTGTTTGTTGCGGAACACCCACTTGGTTCCCACAACATTTTGCTTCGGACGAGGCACCAGTGTCCAAACTTCATTGCGCTTGAAGTTGTTTAACTCCTCTTGCATGGCCAACACCCAGTCCGGATCTAGCAAGGCCTCTTCTACCCTGAAAGGCTCAATAGAAGAGACAAAAGAGTAATGCTCACAAAAATTAACTAATCGAGATCGAGTAGTTACTCCCTTGCTAATGTCACCCAGAATTTGGTCGACGGGATGATCCCTTTGAATCATCGCTCGAACTTGGATTGGAGGTGTCGGTTGCACTTCTTTCTCCATCACATGATTATCTTGTGCTCCCCCTTGATCGAGCGCCTCCACTTGAGGTACCTGTTCGTCATCTTCGGTTGGGGGATGCACCATAGTTGAGGAAGAAGGTTGATTTCGTTCATCTTGTTCCTGTGGCCGTACTTCTCCAATCGCCATGGTCCGTATAGCGGCCGTCGGAACATCTTCTTCATCTACATCATCACAATCAACAACTTGCTCTCTTGGAGAGCCATTAGTCTCATCAAATACAACGTCGCTAGAGACTTCAACCAAACCCGATGATTTGTTGAAGACTCTATACGCCTTTGTATTTGAGTCATAACCTAACAAAAACCCTTCTACAGCTTTGGGAGCAAACTTAGAATTTCTACCCTTCTTCACTAGAATGTAGCATTTACTCCCAAATACACGAAAGTACGATACATTGGGTTTGTTACCGGTTAGTAGCTCATATGACGTCTTCTTGAGGAGGCGATGAAGGTAGACCCTGTTGATGGCGTGGCAAGCCGTGTTCACGGCTTCCGTCCAAAAGCACTCGGGGGTCTTGAACTCTCCTAGCATCGTCCTCGCCATGTCGATGAGCGTCCTGTTCTTCCTCTCTACCACACCATTTTGCTGTGGTGTGTAGGGAGCGGAGAACTCGTGCTTGATCCCTTCTTCTTCAAGGAACTCCTCCACTTGAAGGTTCTTGAACTCGGACCCGTTGTCGCTCCTTATCTTTTTCACTTTGAGCTCAAACTCATTTTGAGCCCTCCTGAGGAAGCGCTTGAGGGTCCCTTGGGTTTCAGACTTATCCTGCAAAAAGAACACCCAAGTGAAGCGGGAAAAGTCATCAACAATAACTAGACCATACTTACTTCCCCCTATGCTTAGATAGGCGACGGGTCCGAAGAGATCCATATGCAGCAGCTCCAGGGGTCTTAAAGTGGTCATCACATTCTTGCTGTGATGCGCTCCTCCCACCTGTTTCCCTGCTTGACAAGCTGCACAAGGTCTATCTTTTTCGAAATGAACATTGGTTAGACCTATCACATGTTCTCCCTTTAGAAGCTTGTGGAGGTTCTTCATCCCCACATGTGCTAAGCGGCGATGCCACAGCCAGCCCATGCAAGTCTTAGCCATTAAGCATGCATCTAGACCGGCCTCTTCTTTTGCAAAATCAACTAAATAAAGTTTGCCGTCTAATACACCCTTAAAAGCTAGTGAACCATCACTTCTTCTAAAGACAGACACATCTATATTTGTGAACAGACAGTTATATCCCATATTGCACAATTGACTAACAGATAGTAAATTATATCCTAGTGACTCTACTAAAAACACATTAGAGATAGAGTGCTCATTAGAAATTGCAATTTTACCTAACCCTTTTACCTTGCCTTGATTCCCATCACCGAATATGATTGAATCTTGGGAATCCTTATTCTTGACGTAGGAGGTGAACATCTTCTTCTCCCCCGTCATATGGTTTGTGCATCCGCTATCAATAATCCAGCTTGAACCCCCGGATGCATAAACCTGCAAGGCAAATTTAGGCTTGGGTCTTAGGTACCCAACTCATGTTGGGTCCTACAAGGTTAGTGCAAATATCCTTAGGGACCCAAATGCAAGTTTTGTCTCCCTTGCATTTTGCCCCTAACTTCCTAGCAACAATTTTCTTATCCTTTCTACAAATAGCAAAGGAAGCATTTAAAGCATAATAAATTGTGGAAGGTTCATTCACTACTTTCCTAGGAGCATGAATAACATTCCTTCTAGGCACATGATGAATAGCATTTCTTTTAGGAACAACATTTCTCCTAGTAACATTTCTATCATACACATAAGAGGAACTAGGAGCAAACATGGCATGAGAATCATAAACATATGAATCATAAGCATCATGACTTACATTTCTAGTTTGTCTTCTATCATGATACAAAAATGCATGGTTCCTTTTAGCACTAGTAGCCATAGGGGCCTTCCCTTTCTCCTTGGCGGGAATGGGAGCCTTATGGCTTGTTAAGTTCTTAGCTTCTCTCTTGAAGCCAAGTCCATCCTTAATTGAGGGGTGTCTACCAATTGTGTAGGCATCCCTTGCAAATTTTAGCTTATCGAAATCATTCTTGCTAGTCTTAAGTTGAGCATTAAGACTAGCCAGTTCATCATTAAGCTTGGAAATTGAAACTAGGTGTTCACTACAAGCATTAATGTCAAAGTCTTTACACCTAGTACAAATTTCAACATGTTCTACACAAGAATTGGATTTGTTTGCTACTTCTAATTTAGCATTTAAATCATTGTTGACACCTTTCAAAGTAGAAATGGTTTCATGACAAGTAGATAGTTCAAAAGAAAGCATTTCATTTCTCTTAACTTCTAAAGCATAGGATTTTTGTGCCTCAACAAATTTATCATGCTCTTCATACAACAAATCCTCTTGCTTTTCTAAAAGTATATTCTTTTCATTCAAGGCATCAATTAATTCATTAATTTTGTCTATCTTAGATCTATCTAAGCCCTTGAACAAACATGAATAATCTACTTCATCCTCATCACTAGATTCGTCCTCACTTGAAGAAGCATAGGTAGAGTTGCGAGTACATACCCTCTTCTCCCTTGCCATAAGGCATGTGTGACGCTCGTTGGGGAAGAGGGTTGATTTGTTGAAGGCGGTGGCGGCGAGTCCTTCATTGTCGGAGTCGGACGAGGAGCAATCCGAGTCCCACTCCTTGCCTAGATGCGCCTCGCCCTTTGCCTTCTTATAATGCTTCTTCTTTTCCCTCTTGTTTCCCTTTTCCTGGTCACTTTCATTATCAGGACAGTTAGCAATAAAATGACCAAGCTTACCGCATTTGAAGCATGATCGCTTCCCCTTGGTCTTAGTCTTGCTCGGCTGTCCATTGCGACCCTTTAGCACCGTCTTGAAGCGCTTAATGATGAGAGCCATTTCTTCATCATTAAGCCCGGCCGCCTCAATTTGCGCCACCTTGCTTGGTAGTGCCTCCTTGCTCCTCGATGCCTTGAGAGCAATGGGTTGAGGCTCGTGGATTGGACCGTTCAACGCGTCATCGACGTACCTTGCCTCCTTGATCATCATCCGCCCGCTTACAAATTTTCCAAGAATTTCTTCGGGCGACATTTTGGTGTACCTGGGATTCTCACGAATATTATTCACCAAATGAGGATCAAGAACAGTAAAGGACCTTAGCATTAGGCGGACGACGTCGTGGTCCGTCCATCGCGTGCTTCCATAGCTCCTTATCTTGTTGACAAGGGTCTTGAGCCGGTTGTATGTTTGAGTTGGCTCCTCGCCCCTTATCATCGCGAACCGTCCAAGCTCGCCCTCCACCAACTCCATTTTGGTGAGCAAGGTAGCGTCATTTCCCTCATGAGAGATCTTGAGGGTATCCCAGATTTGCTTGGCGTTATCCAAGCCACTCACTTTATTATATTCATCCCTGCACAATGAGGCTAGAAGAACAGTAGTAGCTTGTGCATTCTTATGGATTTGCTCATTAATGAATATAGGACTATCCGAACTATTAAAGTGCATTCCACTATCTACAATCTCCCATATGCTAGGATGGAGAGAGAATAGGTGACTACGCATTTTGTGGCTCCAAAATCCGTAGTCCTCCCCATCAAAGTGTGGGGGCTTGCCGAGTGGAATAGAAAGCAAATGTGAATTTGAACTTTGCGGAATACGAGAGTAGTCAAAAGAAAAGTTAGAATTAACCGGTTTCCTTTGTTTGTCGTGGTCGTCGTCCTTTTGGGAAGAAGAGGACTCATCGCTGTCGTAGTAGACGATCTCCTTGATGCGTCTTGTCTTCTTCTTCTTCCCATCTCTTCGCTTGTGGCCCGAGCCCGAGTCATTGGACTTGTCATCCCTTGGCTCGTTGACGAAGGACTCCTTCTCCTTGTCGTTGATCACAATTCCCTTCCCCTTAGGATCCATCTCTTCGGGCGGTTAGTCCCTTTCTTGAAGAGAACGGCTCCGATACCAATTGAGAGCACCTAGAGGGGGGGGGTGAATAGGTGATCCTGTAAAACTTCAAAACTTAAGCCACAAAAACTTGTTAAGTGTTAGCACAATTATGGCCAAGTGGCTAGAGAGGAGTCAAAACACAATAACCACAAGAAATCAATCACAGAGGTGACACGGTGGTTATCCCGTGGTTCGGCCAAGTACAAAAACTTGCCTACTCCACGTTGTGGCGTCCCAACGGACGAGAGTTGCACTCAACTCCTCTCAAGTGATCCAATGATCAACTTGAATACCACGGTGTTCTTGCTTTTCTTTTCTTAATCCCGTTTGCGAGGAATCTCCACAACTTGGAGCCTCTCGCCCTTACAAAAGATGTTCACAGAGAATCACAGAGCAAGGGAGGGATTAGCAACTCACACACTACACAAAGATCACAGCGAATACGCACACACAAGACCCAGACTTGAGCTCAAAAGACTAGCACACTAGAACGGAGCTCAAATCACTAGAATGTCGAACAAGTGCGCGAGATTGATGTGTGAGTGATCAAGAGTGCTCAAGGAATGCTTGGTGTGTTCCTCCATGCGCCAAGGGGTCCCTTTTATAGCCCCAAGGCAGCTAGGAGCCGTTGGGAACAAATCTGGAAGGCCATCTTTGCCTTCTGTCTCGTGGCGCACCGGACAGTCCGGTGCACACCGGACACTGTCCGGTGCCCGATTTGTTTCCATAAAACGCGAAGCCGACCGTTGCCGACCGTTGCAGATCTGGCGCACCGGACAGTCCGGTGCACACCGGACAGTCCGGTGCTTCCTTCCGACCGTTGGCTCGGCCACGTGTCGCGCGCCGATCGCGCGGCCGACCGTTGGCCCGGCCGACCGTTGGCTCACCGGACAGTCCGGTGCACACCGGACAGTCCGGTGAATTTTAGCCGAAGTCGCCGGAGAAAAAAACCGAGAGCGGCCTCTTCGGCCGAGGCAGCCTGGCGCACCGGACACTGTCCGGTGCACCACCGGACAGTCCGGTGCCCCAGACCGAAGCAGCCCCTTGGCTTTACACAGCCAAGTCTTCTCTTCTCTTCTTCTATCTGTTTCTAACACTTAGACAAATATATTAGTACACAAAACCAATGTACTAAGGCTTAGAAACATACCTTAACTTGTGATTTGCACTTTGTTCATCCTTGGGCATATTTTCACATTTAAGCACTTGTGTTTGCACTCAATCACCAAAATACTTAGAAATGGCCCAAAGGCACATTTCCCTTTCACCAGCTCAGAGGGACCCTGCAACAGTTGACCTATTCAGCACACGTATTCAGGAGTCGTTTTTCAGAGCTCAGATGTCTGCTCAGATAGCTCTGCGAGTGCATCGGCTTTTGGATCTTCCAGCCTTTCTGCTTGCAGTCGGTGCTGACTTTGAGGCGCACCTCACATATCTGCCTGGCCTTCTGACCCTTTTGACTATCAGCGGCAGGTATGTTGAGGAGTGGGTACGAGTCTTCTACGCCTCTGTATGGATAGACCCGGATCATCACTGGATGAGGTTTCGTTTTGAGCGAGAGGATGTCACCATTACTGCCAGTCAGATCCGCCAGCTCTTTGGATTTCCCGAGTCGATGACTCGTCTTCACAGCCTCTGCTACGACACTTCTGACCCTCCTCGTCGCCCTCACGGCGGTGTGGCTCCGGGTACAGCTCACGTCGCGGCTCTGTTTCGCCCGCCCTTTTCAGATGGGTCGCGACGTTCATCGGCAGACTTTACTACAGCAGCCAAGTACTTATTTGAGCTTATCAGACGGACTCTTCTGCCGAGGATGGGATACAGGGAGGCTACCACACATATTCAGCTCTGGCTCCTTGGTGCCCTGGTCTCCCACTCTGAGTTTGACGTCGTGGATTTCCTTATTTGTGAGATCGAGGACACCGTTTTGGATGGGATTCATGCTCGTTGACAGTTTCCATATGCTTACTACTTATGCCACATCTTTGCGCAGCTGATTCAGCCTCCTCGGTTTCAGGGCACACTTGAGGCCTCACGCCTCGTTTTCCGTCCTGCGCCTGAGGCTCCTGTGCCAGCTTCTGCTCCTGTCTTTGACTCTCAGGCCGAGGACGCGGCTCTTCGTTAGTTCGACACTCAGGATACAGCAGTTGTTGTTGATGATGATGATGATGATGATGATGATTTTGGGGTTCCTCCTCCGCCTCCGCCTCCTATGCCTCCATGCTCACATGATCATGAGGCTGGGAGTTCTAGTGCTGCCCCTACTGCCCCTCCGGCTATGGACCCTGCTCTTGCTTCGATTCTCCAGTCTATCACTCAGCAGCAGGCTCACCTAGCAGCCGAGCAGACCCGGTTATCCAAGAGGATGCTCTGGATGTTTCAGAACATGTAGGACAGGCAGGATGCGCTTCAGCAGCAGCTACTCCAGGATCGGGTTGAGAGCAGGGCATTCATGGCCCTTATGCTACAGCATTCTGGTGTCTCAGTTCCCCCAATTCAGTCTGCTCCTCCTCCTCCGCATCAGGCTCCAGTTGTGCCAGCGATTCAGACCGGACCCCCTATTCCTTCTGTTGGTCCCTCTCCGCTCCGGCCGATCACTTTGGCTTTCACCTCTCCGGTTGTCAGCTCTGTCTGCCCGCAGCCGCCAGTGCCACCAGCATCTGCTGTTACCACTACTGCTGTGGCAGTATCTGTGACCACTTCTGTTCCAGCAGCTCCTGCAGCGCAGCCTCAGTCCGAGTCAGTACCAGCTCCAGCTTCTACCGCAGATCCTGGATCTGAGACTGACTCTGACCCTCCGCCGGCGTTCGCTCTGCTGCCTCGACCGCGACCGGATGCGCCCCCGCCGCCTCCTCCCGCTTCAGATGTTTAGGTTCGGGTGCCCTTTTGGTGTTTGACGCCAAAGGGGGAGAGATATGAGTTGTGAGAGCTAGGGGGAGTTAGAGAGTTAGTAGAGAGTCATTTTCATGTAATATATGTGCTTGCTACTCTCTGTACTAGCTTGATGTTTTTGGCTCACAAACTCGATATATACTCTCGTTGCTTATGATTGACTGTGTGTGTTATGTTTTCACCTTATATTTTATCACCAGTCTTCTAAGTTCTTGTTTCATTGATTTAACTTCACTTTTATATGAACAAGAATCTTATGATGTGTATGCGCTCACTCTTATTATTATGATACACGTTCTTTCTGTCAAAGATTACTGAGTATAACTAGCCATCCTTTCTATTGACAGAAACTTCAAAACAAACTACTCTCACAAAACTTGTAGGGTTGTCATCAATCACCAAAAAGGGGGAGATTGAAAGCATCTAGGCCCCTGGTTGGTTTTAGTGATTAATGACAACGTAATATTATATGTGACTAACGTGTGTTTTGCAGAGACAAATGGTAAGTTAGGTCGCATGACAGGTAGAAGTACTACAATGGTGAAAACAATCCCGGAGATAAGAACTCGAAGCGACGGCTAAAACGACAAAACAAAAGGCGAAGGTCTACGGAGTCCGAGTGTCAAGGAGATGTGGACACTTGCGATTTAGTTAGGTCTTTTATTCTCTTTTAGTCGTACTATAAAGAGGGGTTGTCGATGAGTAGTTTGACCAAGAGAGGTCTAGTGTAGTGTTGGTGCACAATCACACTCTCATACAGTGCTAGGTGTCACTCTAGAACTCACTCACAAGTTAGAACGAAAACCGATTTGAAAATCAGCTGAAAAACAAGAGTTAGGGTTTCTGGCCCTAGGGGCACCGGACTGTCCGGTGTGCACCGGACTGTCCGGTGCACCCTCTGACAGGTGGGGCTTGGCTGGCCCGGGGAAGATCCTTCTCCATCCAGAAACCCGAGAGCGCAGGTTTCAGAGATGAATTTTAGTGGCGCACCGGACAGCGCACCGGACATCGCACCGGACTGTCCGGTGTGCACTGTCCGGTGTGCCATGAGTCCAACGGCTAGCTGTCAGAACTAGCCGTTGGAATTGACCGTTGGCGCACCGGACTGTCCGGTGCGCCAGTGCGCAGAAAGTTGCCTGTAACGGCTAGTTGGTGGGTGAGGGCTATTTATACCCCTTCCACCCGCCATATTCAATGTCTTGCACTCCACATTTATTCCAGCACATTGCTAGAGCATTGCAAGCACCAAAAGCCTAGTGAGGAGATTAGAGAATCTTAATCCGTGTTTGTTCCTCATTAGCGCTAGCGAGAGCCACATAGAGCACACACCACTTGCATTAGGCTTCTCTTGGTCAAGCGAAAGTCTACGGCTTGTTACTCTTGGTGATCGGCATCACCTAGACGGCTTGGTGGCGTTGGGAGCTCGGTGATCACCGTGAAGATCTTGTTGGTGACCCGACTCAAGTTTGTAAGCGGTCTCGAGAGATCCACCGCGCCGGAGTGGCAAAGGATCATCTCGTAGTGAGCACTTGGTTCTTGCGAGGACCAAGGGGGAGCGATACCCTTGCGCGGGTGCTCCAACGAGGACTAGTGGAGAGTGCCGACTCTTCGATACCTCGGGAAAAATTGGAGGAGTCTTCTAAACCTTGCTTTACATTCCGCACTTAATTCAAGCACTTTACATTGTGTATCTGTTTAGCAAGTATTTGAAATATTGTCTTAGCATTGTTGCATTTCTAGTATTATATTCTTAGTGCTAGTAGTTGGGGTGAAGTTGGGCTCTTGCTTAGCTCTTGCTTAGGTTTTAATTAGTGTTGATTTTTAGAAAAGCCCAATTCACCCCCCCCCCTCTTAGGCATCGTGATCCTTTCAAAGTCAATCTTCAACCAACCCAGAGGAAAGTGGCTAGATGAATTGATAAAGGTGGTATGGAACCACAACATTGTTGTCTCAAGGTCAACAGGATTTACCCCATTCAATCTTCTGTTTGGGGACGAAGCAATAACAGCAGAAGAAGCAAGAACAGGTTCAATAAGGACCTTAGCTTCGGCAGAAGATGAAGATGATTGCAAAATAACAAAAGACACCATAGAAGGGACCAGACTACAAGCAATCGAACACATCAACAAATACCAAGCCGTAACAGTCAAATGGCGGGATCCGAAGGTAAGATTAAAGAATATCAAGCCAGGATACTTGGTGCTTCGAAGAGTGGCTAACCCAAATACAGTGGGGAAGCTTCAGCTTAAGTGGGAAGGTCCTTTCTTAGTGGTATCTTCGTCAAGACCTGGTACATACAGGTTGAAAGACATGGACAGCAATGACATTCCAAGATCTTGGAATGTAGATGAGCTTCGGAGATATTATGTGTAAACTATGTAATTTTCTTATTTTTTTCCCTATGACACCCTTTTCCTTTCAAGAGCGGAGAAAGATTTTTAATGGGCCATAGGTTGTAATTTTCATTTTTTTTCTTGCGCAGCCCTGTGCAATACAAGGGCCAAATTCCCCCACATGTAAAATGTAAAATCTGGGATTACACCATCAAGTGTAAGAAAGTATAAAGAAGCTCCAAAGTCGTCCCTAAGGGGATGCAGAGCTAAGATGCCACCTAAGTAAAAGGTGAAGAAGCTCCAATGTCGTTCCTAAGGGGATGCAGAGCTTAAATGCCACCTAAGTAAAAGGTGAAGAAGATCCAAAGTCATTCCTAAGGGAATGCAGAGCTGAAATACCACCTAAGTCAAAGGTGAAGAGACTCCAAAGTCGTTCCTAAGGGGATGCAGAGTCTGGGTGTGTATTCGTGTGAGATTTTTACCTTCGGCATACATTTGCACACTTCATCACATCATCTTGTGCATTCATACAAACATACATTAGACATTCGTAGGTTCATCATCATCACATAAAGCATAAAGCATTAACAGGAAAAGCAGTGATTCCTGTCTTCAAGAAAACGCTTCGAAGACGCTTCGTCTCAAATGAAACTTCGTTATATACGAAAGATGCTTCGACGTGAACAAAAAGAATGGAAGGTGTTTTTCGCCTTCGGCTCAAAAAGCTACGAGCATTGGTTTCGTCCACAGCAAAGCAGATGACATACAAACGGAAGGTAAAGTAGCATTACGAAGCATTTTACAAATATTTACAATAATTTTTTCACTTTCAATTACAACTCTTTGTCAAATGATACACTTTCTTGTACAAAGGATTCCAAAAGTGTTTCTACAGATGTCAGTAAAAGGAGTTTCTAAGGCCTTCAGCGCTTCAAGATTAGCTTTGGCTCATTGACCTTCGGCACCATCACCCTGAAAAATGACAAAAGCAAGAATAATGAGGAAAATGGTAAGGGAAAATATAAAATAAAATCCTAATGGTAAAGAGATTTTCTATACTTTGTTGAGCAGGTTTCGAGCTTCGTCTCCAGCTAGCTCCCGGCTGCCCTTCGCCCAGATTTGGTTGATAAATCTGTTCCCTATGCTCCGGGCTTTGGCCGGAATATCAACTAAATCAAATGGTGATAGGCCGAAGTTTGTCCTATTGACGGCTCTCACATGGTTGCATCCGGCCTTCATGAAAGCTGTAGTAGTACCACGAGAGGCCACCAGCGCACAGAAATCGCTGTGGCCGGTTATGACCTCGTCGAGGACATCAACTTCTTTTTCAATATATTCGAGAGCCCCGAGAATATCTTCCGAAGAAGGGGTAACTTCTTCAGATGCGGCTTCGACAGAATTGAATATCCCCTTCAACCGAGCAATGCATTGAGCAGCAAAGCCGAAGCATCTATCCCGAAGTTTTGTGATTGTCTTGCTCAGTTTAACGTTCTTTTCAATTTCTAGTTCAACTCTTGCATTCAATGCTTTGGACTCGCGATCGAATCAATCTGAGTTCTTTTCCAAAGTTATTCAAGCTTGTCCAGCTCTCTGCTCAATTTTTCATTCTGAGAACGAGCTTTGGCGAGTGAGCCATCGGCTGAGCGCAGCAGGCTATCTTTTTCTTTCAAGGAATCTTCAAGTTTTTTATTTTATCTTCAAAGCTTTCAACAATGTTTTTGTTTTTCTGTCCTCGACATCCTGCTGCAACTTCAAGGCCTTGCTCAGTAGCAGACTCTGAAAAACAAATCAAAGTTAGAATACCCAAATCACCATGAATGTACCAATAGGGAGCTGTAGAGAAGTCTTACTTTGAAGTTTGAGTAGACCAAGCTGCCAATAATGTGTTGCCACCTATAGCAATGATGTCCGTTTCCAGCTTTGGAAATCCAACACTCTTGGATAAAGTGCTTATGATTTTCGCCCCGGCGCGGTCGCGAATGCATCCCAAAATCTCTTCGTTGACCCCGTCGAAGAGTATGGATCCAGGCTGGTAACCGCAGGATATAGCAAACTCTTTCAATTCTGATTTGTCCTCTTCAGAAAGTTCTTGGCCACCCAAATGCCGAAGGTCAAAATATTTATCTTCCAAAGTGGCATCTTCAATTCTTTTTCCCTTGTCACGCGCTGCGGCTACGTCCTTCTTGGCAACCACATCCGATATGAGTGTGTCGATTTCTGACATTGTGGTTGCGAGTTCATCAGCTTCAGCTCCGGTGGTACCTTTGGCATCAACAAGCACAACTGTTTTATCCGCCAAAGCTGGGGGCGGCATCTGCTCAATAGCTTGCATCACATTCATCATCCGCCGTTTCTTCTGCCCCCGGCCTTCCCCTCCGTAGCTGGAGAGTTTTCCTTTGATTGCAAGAGGCTAGTCAGATCTAACCTTAGAGGACTTAGCAGTGCAAACGGGATGGATTCAGTCATTACCTTCAGAATTTCCAAAACTTCAGCAGCAGAGGGTGAAGGATGATATATTGTCTTCTCTGGCACATCTTGTACCTTTGGATCCACCGGAGATATCTTGGCAAGTTTAGCTTCTTGGGGGCCAAATCCTTTGGCTCCGATACAGTCTTTTGTTTCTTCAAAGCTTTCTGGTTCTCCTTGACTGATCGGGTAGCTTGCCTACTCAAAATGCTGACAACCCTTTTTCTTTTAAACCCTCCAGCCCCTTTGTCAAGCCTTTCATAGTCAGGATACTCAAAGTTAAGAGCATCCATTACTCGGTTCAACCTTCGTTTTGGCCGGGTACCGAAGGCAGCGATCATTAGCTGATATTCTTTCTTTGTATAATTTCCAAGGATTTCATTGCACATGGTTTCTATTAATTCTAACCATTCAGTGCATGGCTCTTTAAATCTCTTTTGGAATTTGAAGCGGTAAGGAAGTCGAACGAGTTCATACTTTTTTCCTTCCTTCTTCTTCATCATTCCCAAAACACTGGAGGTTGGGAAGGTTCTGTTTGCCAAGTATTCTTGCACCAAATCCCTAGTGCTAATATGCCCAGCCACCACCCTAAATTCCACCTCAGCTAGTTGGCAGGGTGACCCTAGCTGCATATTGCACAAAGGTCTAGTCATGCCGAAGCTCAGTCTCAGGGGACTCATTACCATGGTCATGAGCTTCTCCCTTTTCTTCTCATCAGCCTTCATGTAAAACCATTCACTAGTCCACTCAGTTGGCCATTTAGTGCAGTAGACAATCACCGGGGCCTTGGCGTCCTTCCAGTATGCAAAATTATAGCACTTGAAATTCTTGTGCAGACCATCGGCCCTGCCCTTCGTCTGATAGTGAAGTTCATGCACTCGGAAGAACCCTTCGGTGTTAGCACTTTTTCCTTGGCTTTGAAGATCCCATATGTAAATGCTGAGCCTAACAATGGCATTCGGGGTCAGCTGATGGAGATATATTTCAAATCTTTTCAAAACTTCCCCTATCATATCGTACAGGGGGAACCGAAGCCCTGCCCTAAAGAAGCTCTTAAATACAACAACCTCATCTTCTTTCGGCTCTGGAATTACTTCTTCTCCAGCAAAGCGAATAAGTCCATCTTCATTTTCCCCAAAATAGCATAGCTTTTTCATCACAACCAAGTCCTCTGCTGTTACGGTCGATTTTCCAAATTCAATGTGACTAGGTTTCATTGGGCTCAGAATGTTGTTGTTCTCCTCACTTTCGTTGTCACTTTCGCCTTCGGCCACAACCTGTTCAGCTTCGGAGTTGGAGGCACCTTCGACAGTAGCTTCTTCTGGCACAACCAAACCTGATCGTCTCATCACTTCTGATATCTGTGTTGTTTCAGTTACTTCGGTCTCGTCTCCCTCACGGGACACCCTAGCAGAGGATCTTACTGTGGCTATTCAGTTTCCAGTTTCCTTAAGACGAAACTGATCTCGAGTGACGAAGCGCTTTCGAACAAGCGCAATGCAGAAAGCTTTGGCTTCGGTTAAAATTTTTAACAGCACAACAGTGCAATGGCAATGAATGTTGTGGTAAATTGTCACCAACCTGTCTATTTATATAGTGTTGCAAGAGAAGAAGTAAAACCGCCAGAGCGTGTATACTGGCTGAACGGTGGACCGACCAACGCTCAGAATATTTTAATAGTTTTTTTATAACAAGCTCAGGAAATGTGTTTTTTGGACCTTCAGCATTTTGAAGCCTTCGTATTTTCGCGGACCGAGCTCGTTACGAAAAAACGATCTAGCACCGCGAAGGGGCTACTGTTGGGGGTCTTCTTCTTTGCCGAAGGTCCTCAAGGCAAAAACACCTTTGGCAAAGTGATACAGAGGTCCTCTTTTCCTCTGCCGAAAGTTCTCAAGACGAAGACCTTGCGTTGAAGCAATATTGCCAAATGCCGAAGCTACCATCAGCTTCGGTTCAAGTCAAGCGGAAGAAGAAGGGACCAGATAGACCTTAGTATTTTAGGTTGTCTGTAGATAAATGTTGGGGGTCATGATTGTAATTTCACCTGGGCTGTGTCCCGTGCCTATAAATAGATGAACAGTAACAACGTACTGTTCACGCTAAATTGTAACCACTCTCTTGCATCTTCACCTTTGAGCAAGCCGAAGTTATCCATGTAATATCAATATCGTTAATATATACATGTTTTATGAAATGCAAATATGTATGTGTTGGTCCTTGTTCTCGGATGCTATACATCAAGAACAAAGCAACACAATTGTTAATGATTAAAGACCTTCGTCCTTCGACACATTATCTCCTTTCGGGTATAATGATCTTCAGTCGAAGGGCATGAAAGACATACCTTCATCATCTCAGTAAACAAATATAAATGAAGATACATGAAATATAAAAGAACATAGATAATGATAATATATCAGCAAATTATTTACATTCTCATTTCATAAACATGGATGAACATTCACAATATTTATGTTACATTGATACCTTTAGCTTGCACAAGTCTTTGACCTCTTCTCTTTCGTCGCTTTGCGTAGAAAGCCTTTTCCATGGTGAAGCTGGTGGCTTCAGCTTATTCCTTGCCACATATGTGTGAGAGCACTTAGAGGGAGGGGTGAATAGGTGATCCTGTAAAATCAAACACTAAATAGCCACAAAACTTAGTTATTAAAGTGTTAGCGTGACTAAGTAGTTTTGAAGTGAGTTCTTGTGGATAAAACAATCACAGAGAAGGCAACACAAGAGACACGCAATATTTTATCACGTGGTTCAGCCAAGTAACACTTGCCTACTTCCATGTTGTGGCGTCCCAATGGACGAGGGTTGCACTCAACCCCTTTCAAGCGATCCAATGATCAACTTGAATACCACAGCTTTCTTCCTTATAGTCTTTTTCCCGTTTGCGAGGAATCTCCACAATTTGGAGTCTCTCGCCCTTACAATTGAGATCACAAAGAAGGCATAGAGTAAGATTGGGAAGAGAAACACACACAAGACTCAAATCTGCAGCACAACCACGCACACAAGTCACAACTTGAGCTCGAAACACAACACATGGAGTTCGCCACTTAATTGGAGCTCAAATCACTAACACAGAGAATCAAAATGCGTGGAGTTGGAGTCTTGGAGACTTAGGATGCTTAGTGAATGCTTAGGTGACTCCTCCATACGCCTAGGGGTCCCTTTTATAGCCCCAAGGCGGCTAGTAGCTGTTGGAGACAATCTTGGAAGGCAATTCCTGCCTTTTGTCGAGTGGCACACCGGACAGTCCGGTGCGCCACCGGACAGCCACTGTAGCATGTCTGGTGCGCGATTTCCTTCCAAATCGGGCACAGTCGACCGTTGCGGCTCCGGGCCCGTTGGCGCACCGGACACTGTCCGGTGCACACCGGACAGTCCGGTGCCCTCTGCCGACCGTTGGAGCTGCCACGCGTCGCCCGCAGATTTCGCGGCCGACCGTTGGCGCTCGCGACCGTTGGCTCACCGGACAGTCCGGTGCACCACCGGACAGTCCGGTGAATTATAGCCACGTCGCCTTTTCCGTTTCCCGAGAGCGACGAGTTCGCCACGGGACAGCCCGGTGCACCACCGGACAGTCCGATGAATTATAGTCGTACACCGTCGTCAACTCCCGAGAGCGGCCTTTTCACCGGAGACCAGCCTGGCGCACCGGACCGGACAGTCCAGTGTGCCAGTCCGAGCTGAAGTTTAGCTGCTCACAGCCAAGTCTTTTGCAATCCGATTCCTCTCTTTTCGGCACTGTTTCTAGCACTTAGACACACAATGTTAGTTCACAAAAACAGTATACTAAGTCTAGAAACGTACCTTTTACTTTGATTTGCACCTTTCACACATTTAGCAAATTAGTACTCAAATAATGTGTTGGTCATCTAATCACCAAAATACTTATAGAAATTGCCCAAGGGCACATTTCCCTTTCAATCTCCCCCTTTTTGGTGATTTATGCCAACATATCAAAAAGCAACAAAAGAAGTGCAATATCAATTCAAATTGAAGACCAAATTATTTTTGCTTATGATTTGGCATATTTGGATCACTCTTTGCCACCACTTGGTTTGTTTTTCAAATCAAATTCTTTTTCCTATCTCTAAGTCAAACTCACTTGTTTGGGCACATATAGAGTTATTCCAAGAGTAAAATTGATCAAGTGCCAAAAACTCTCCCTTTTCCCATAATCAAAATTCTCCCCCACAAGAGACCAAATTTTGCAATAAGAGTATTTTGGACAAATCAAAAAATTCTAACTCTGTTATTTTCAAAAATCACAAGTGGTTGGCTGATCCATTTGCTTTGAACTTATTTTCTCCCCCTTTGGCATTAAGCACCAAAAACGGGATCATTGTTGGCCCTTTAACCCCATTGCCTCACCAAAAATGTCAATTCAGAGCAAAAGGCAATTAGAGCATAAGAATGAACTTGGAATTAATTATACTAATACCGTAGTGCAGTGGAAGTCTTTGCATCGTCCAAGTCCACATTTCCCTTTCAATGCACCTTTTAGACTACGTCAAGTATACTCAAACAACCAGGTTAATCTCAAAAGGTCAAGTTGTAGCACATTTCCCCCTATGGACTTGTGAGATCTGGGGATCACATGTACAACTTGAGCACCACAAATAAACAATAATGGATTTAAATGCATAAAGTAACATGATCAAAGGCATAGAACACATGTATGCTATAGATCAATCCAAGTTACGCGAATCTAAGACATTTAGCTCACTATGGAACCTGCAAAACCTTTTCTCATCTAAAGGATTAGTGAAGATATCGGCTAGCTGGTTCTCGGTGCTAATATGGTACACCTCGATATCTCCCTTTTGCTGGTGGTCTCTCAGAAAGTGATGCCGGATGTCTATGTGCTTAGTGCGGCTGTGTTTAACAGGATTATCTGCCAAGCGGATTGCACTCTCATTATCACATAGGAGTGGGACTTTGCTCAGATTGTAGCCAAAGTCCCTGAGGGTTTGCCTCATCCAAAGTAGTTGTGGGCAACACTGTCCTGCAGCAACATACTCGGCCTTAACGGTGGATAGGGCAACAGATGTTTGTTTCTTGGAACTCCAGGACACCAGGGACCTTCCTAGAAATTAGCACGTCCCTGATGTACTCTTCCTATCAACCTTGCACCCGGCATAATCAGAGTTTGAGTATCCAATCAAGTCAAAGGTAGACCCCTTTGGATACCAGATTCTGAAGCAAGGCGTAGCAACTAAATACCTTAGAATTCGCTTAACGGCCACAAGGTGACATTCCTTGGGGTCGGATTGATATCTAGCACACATGCATACACTTAGCATAATGTTCGATCTACTAGCACATAAGTAAAGCAATTAACCTATCATGGACCGGTATGCTTTTGATCAACGGACTTACCTCCTTTGTTGAGGTCAACATGTCCGTCAGTTCCCATCGGTGTCTTTGCGGGCTTGGCGTCCTTCATCCCAAACCGCTTGAGAAGATCTTGTGTGTACTTCGTTTGGGAGATGAAGATGTCGTCTTGGAGTTGCTTCACTTGGAACCCAAGGAAGTAGGTCAACTCGCCCATCATCGACATGTCGAACTTTTGTGTCATCACCCTGCTAAACTCCTCACAAGACTTTTGATTAGTAGAACCAAATATTATGTCATCGACATAAATTTGGCACACAAAGAGATCACCGTTGCAAGTCTTTGTAAAAAGAGTAGGATCGGCTTTCCCAACCTTGAAAGCCTTAGAAATAAGGAAGTCTCTAAGGCATTCATACCATGCTCTTGGGGCTTACTTAAGTCCATAGAGCGCCTTAGAGAGCTTATACACATGGTCGGGATACCTGTCATCCTCAAAGCCAGGGGGTTGCTCCACGTATACCTCCTCCTTGATTGCCCCGTTGAGGAAAGCGCTCTTTACATCCATTTGAAACAACCTAAAAGAGTGGTGAGCAACATAGGCTAATAATATTCGAATAGACTCTAGCCTAGCCACAGGAGCAAAAGTCTCCCCGAAATCCAAACCTGTGACTTGGGCATAACCTTTTGCCACAAGTCGAGCCTTGTTTCTTGTCACCATTCCGTGCTCGTCTTGCTTGTTGCGGAACACCCACTTGGTGCCCACAACGTTTTTCTTTGGACGTGGCACCAGGCTCCAAACTTCATTTCTTTTGAAGTTGTTGAGCTCTTCCTGCATGGCCAACACCCAGTCCGGATCCTGCAAGGCATCTTCTACCCTGAAAGGCTCAATAGAAGAGACAAACGAGTAATGCTCACAAAAATTGCTAAACGTGAGTGAGTCGTTACTCCCTTGCTGATATCACCTAGAATCTGATCGACGGGATGATTTCTTTGGATCGTCGCTCGAACTTGAGTTGGAGGGACCCGTGGTGCTTCTTCCTACATAACTTGTTCTTCTTGTGCTCCCCCTTGATCACGCTCCTCTTCTTGAGGTACCTGTCCATCATCTTGAGTTGGGGGATGCACCAGTGTCAAGGAAGAAGGCTGATCTTGTTCCTGTGGTCGCACATCACCTATCGCCATCGTGCGCATGGCGGCCGTTGGAACTTCATCTCATCTATATCATTAAGATCAACTTGCTCTCTTGGAGAGCCATTAGTCTCATCAAATACAACGTTGCTAGAGACTTCAACTAATCCTGATGATTTGTTGAAGACCCTATACGCCTTTGTATTTGATTCATACCCTAGTAAAAACCCTTCTACTGCCTTGGGAGCAAATTTAGAATGTTTACCTTTCTTCACCAGAATGTAGCATTTGCTCCCAAATACACGAAAGTAAGAGACATTGGGTTTGTTACCGGTAAGGAGTTCGTAGGAGGTCTTCTTGAGAAGGCGATGCAGATAGAGCCAGTTTATGGCGTGGCAAGCTGTGTTCATAGCTTCCAACCAAAACCACTCGAGCGTCTTGAACTCTCCAAGCATCGTTCTCGCCATGTCGATAAGTGTCCTGTTCTTCCTCTCTACCACACCGTTTTGCTGTGGTGTGTAGGGAGCGGAGAACTCGTGCTTGATGCCTTCCTCCTCAAGAAATTCTTCAACTTGTAGATTCTTGAACTCGGACCCATTGTCGCTCCTTATATTTTTCACCTTAAGCTCAAACTCATTTTGAGCCCTCTTTAGAAAGCGTTTTAGGGTCCCTTGGGTTTCTGATTTGTCCTGCAAAAAGAATACCCAAGTGTAGCGGGAAAAATCATCAACAATTACAAGACCATACTTACTTCCCCCGATGCTAAGGTAGGCAACGGGTCCAAAGAGGTCCATGTGGAGGAGCTCCAGTGGTCTTGATGTTGTCATCACATTCTTGCTGTGATGAGTGCTTCCCACCTGTTTCCCTGCCTGACATGCTGCACAAGGTATGTCTTTCTCAAAGCAGACATCAGTTAGTCCTAACACATGATCTCCCTTTAGAAGATTATGAAGGTTCTTCATCCCAACATGTGCTAGACAGTGATGCCAAAGCCAACCCATATTAGTCTTAGCCATTAAGCATGCATCTAGATCGGCATTCTCTTTCAAAAAATCTACTAAATAGAGTTTGTCGTCCAATACACCCTTAAATGCTAATGAACCATCACTCCTTCTAAAGACAGATACATCTATATTTGTGAATAAACAATTATAGCCCATGTTACATAATTGACTCACAGACAGTAAGTTGTACCCGAGCGATTCAACTAAAAACACATTGGAGATAGAATGCTCGGATGTAATGGCTATCTTCCCCAATCCTTTAACCTTGCCTTGGTTCCCATCTCCAAAAATAATCGTATCCTGGAATCCTTGTTCTTGACGTAGGAGGTGAACATCTTCTCCTCCTCCGTCATGTGGTTTGTGCATCCGCTGTCGATTATCCAGCTAGAGCCCCCGGATGCATAAACCTGCAAGGCAATTTAAGCTTGGGTTTTAGGTACCCAACTCTTGTTGGGTCCTACAAGGTTAGTCAAAATAACTTTTGGAACCCATATGCAAGTTTTATCTCCCTTGCATTTGGATCCCAACTTCTTAGAACTACTTTTGCATTTCTACATGAAAGAACAAAAGAAGCATTACAAGCATGGTAAATAGTAGAAGGTCCATTGCATATTTTTCTAGGAGTATGAGACACAACATGATTTCTCCTAGGCCTACTTCTACCATGAACAAAAGTAGAACTAGAGGCAAACATAGCATGTGAGTTATAAGCAGCATGATCATAACTCTTATTGTAATGAGTGCGACTAGTAATTTTCCTATCATAAATAAAGGCATGGTTCCTTTGAGGACTACTAGCCAAAGGGGCCTTCCCTTTCTCCTTGTTGAGAACGGGAGTCCTTTGACTTGTTAAGTTCTTGGCTTCCTTTCAAAAACCAAGCCCATCCTTAATTGAGGGGTGCCTATCAATGGTGTAGGCATCCCTAGCAAATTTTAACTTATCAAAATCAACCTTGCAAGTCTTAAGTTGAGCATTAAGACTTGCCACCTCATCGTTTAATTGAGCAATAGAAATAAGGTGTTTATTACAAACATCAACATCAAAGTCCTTACATCTATTACAAATAACAACATGCTCCACACATGAACTAGCTTTATTTACTTCTTCTAGCTTTGCATTTAATTCATCATTTAAATTCTTTAAACTAGAGACAGTTTCATGGCAAGCAGATAACTCAGAAGACAACATTTCATTTCTCTTAGTTTCTAAAGCAAGAGATTTTTGTACACTAACAAATTTGTCATGTTCCTCATACAAAACATCCTCTTGCTTTTCTAGCAGTCTATCCTTTTCATTTAGAGCATCAATTAATTCATTAATTTTCTCAACTTTCGCTCTATCTAAACCTTTAAATAAGCCAGAGTAATCTACTTCATCATCGGAAGAATCCTCATCACTAGAAGAAGAATACTTAGGTGTATCTCGAATACTTACCTTCTTCTCCTTAGCCATGAGACACGTATGGCATTCGTTGGGGAAGAGTGAAGATTTGTCGAAAGCCGAGGCAGCTAATTCTTCATCATCGGAGTCGGAAGAGGAGCAGTCTGAATCCCATTCCTTTCTAAGGTGCGCCTCACCCTTTGCCTTCTTGTAGTTTTTTTCTCCCTCTTCTCTCCTTTTTCTTGTCCCTGGTCATGATCATTATCGGGACATTGGGCAATAAAGTGACCAGTCTTACCGCATTTGAAGCATGAATGCTTTCCCCTTGTTTTATTCTTGTTGGGGTACTCCTTGCGTCCTTTAAGTGCGGTCTTGAAGCGCTTGATGATAAGCGCCATTTCATCTTCATTTAGCCCGGCAGCTTCTACTTGTGCCACCTTGCTTGGTAGCGCCTCCTTGCTGTTGGTTGCTTTGAGAGCAACGGGTTGTGGCTCATAGACGGGTAGTGGACCGTTGAGTGCATCGTCCACATATCGAGCCTCCTTTACCATCATGCGCCCTCTCACGAATTTTCCGAGGATCTCTTCGGGCGTCATTTTGGTGTACCGGGGATTTTCACGAATAAGATTTACAAGATGGGGGTCAATTACAGTAAATGACCTTAGCATGAGTCGGACAACGTCATGGTCCGTCCATCTTGTTGACCAAGGTCTTGAGCCTGTTGTAGGTTTGTGTTGGCTCCTCTCCCCTGATCATCGCGAATCTTCCCAGCTCGCCTTCCACCAACTCCATTTTGGTGATCATGGTGACGTCGTTTCCCTCATGAGATATCTTGAGGGTGTCCCAGATTTGCTTGGCATTGTCCAAGCCACTCACCTTATTGTACTCATCCCTGCAAAGAGATGCTAGCAACACAGTAGTAGCTTGGGCATTCTTATGAATTTGCTCATTTATAAAAATGGCATTGTCAGTACTATCAAAGTGCATTCCGTTTTCAACAATTTCCCAGATGCTAGGATGGAGAGAAAATAAATGACTATGCATTTTATGACTCCAGAAAGAATAGTCTTCTCCATCAAAGTGGGGGGTTTCCCAAGTGGAATTGATGGAATACGGGAATAATCAAATGAATAGTTTTGATTAACCGTTTTCTTCTTTGACGAGGAGTCGTCGTCGTATGGTGAAGAAGACGAGGCATCGCTGTCGTAGTAGATTATCTTCTTGATGCGCCTCTTCTTCTTCTCGTCTCTTTTCTTGTGACTCAAGCCTGAGTCAGTAGGCTTGTCATCTCTTGGCTCGTTAAAGACGGACTCCTTTTCCTTGTCGTTGACCACCATCCCCTTTCCCTTAGGATCCATCTCTTCGGGGGGTTAGTCCCATAAGTGAAGAGTACGGCTCTGATACCAATTGAGAGCACCTAGAGGGGGGTGAATAGGTGATCCTGTAAAATCAAACACTAAATAGCCACAAAACTTAGTTATTAAAGTGTTAGCGCGACTAAGTAGTTTTGAAGCGAGTTCTTGTGGATAAAACAATCACAGAGAAGGCAACACAAGAGACACATGATTTTTTATCCCGTGGTTCGGCCAAGTAACACTTGCCTACTTCCACGTTGTGGCGTCCCAATGGACGAGGGTTGCACTCAACCCCTTTCAAGCGATCCAATGATCAACTTGAATACCACGGCTTTCTTCCTTATAGTCTTTTTCCCGTTTGCGAGGAATCTCCACAATTTGGAGTCTCTCGTCCTTACAATTGAGATCACAAAGAAGGCACAGAGTAAGATTGGGAAGAGCAACACACAAAAGACTCAAATCCGTAGCACAACCATGCACACAAGTCACAACTTGAGCTCGAAACACAACACACGGAGTTCGCAACTCAATTGGAGCTCAAATCACTAACACAGAGAATCAAAATGCGTGGAGTTGGAGTCTTGGAGTCTTAGGATGCTTAGTGAATGCTTAGGTGACTCCTCCATATGCCTAGGGGTCCCTTTTATAGCCCCAAGGCAGCTAGGAGCCGTTGGAGACAATCTTGGAAGGCATTCCTGTCTTCTGTCGAGTCAGGTGCGCCACCGGACAGCCACGGTAGCCTGTCCGGTGCGTGATTTCCTTCCATATCGGGCACAGTCGACCGTTGTAGCTCCCGGCCCGTTGGCACACCGGACACTGTCACCGGACAGTCCGGTGCCCTCTGCCGACCTTTGGAGCTGCCACGCGTCGCCCGCAGATTTTGTGGCCGACCGTTGGCGCTGGCGACCGTAGGCTCACCGGACAGTCTGGTGCACCACCGGACAGTCCAGTGAATTATAGCCACGTCGCCTTTTCCGTTTCCCGAGAGTGACGAGTTTGCCACCGGACAGTCTGGTGAATTATAGCCGTACACCATCGTCAACTCCCGAGAGCGGCCTTTTCACCGGAGATCAGCCTGGCGCACCGGACAGTCTGGTGTGCCAGTTCGAGCTGAAGTTTGGCTGCTCACAGCCAAGTCTTTTGCAATCCGATTCCTCTCTTTTTGGCACAGTTTCTAGCACTTAGACACACAATGTTAGTTCACAAAAACAATGTACTAAGTCTAGAAACGTACCTTTTACTTTGATTTGCACCTTTCACACATTTAGCACATTAGTACTCAAATAATGTATTGGGCATCTAATCACCAAAATACTTATAGAAATTGCCCAAGTGCACATTTCCCTTTCAATGTGCCTAATCGAAGCCTTTCTTCAGGCTGCTTCGGCCGAAGGCTATTGAAAGTCGCCTAGAGGGGGTGAATAGGAGAAACCTGAAAATTATAAACTTTGAACATGCACTTCACCTGGGTTAGGGTTAGAAACAAGTAATAATGAATATGAAGTGCGGAAGATAGTTCTTCTTGCTATGAGTTGCTCAATCAATGTAGATAAAGTTGGCAGCTAACTCAAACAGTTGTGAGCAAGAGAACTTTTAGAGAGAGGGGAGAGGAAAGAAACAAATCGAATGGTGAAAATCAACACAAATGAACATGGCGATTTTTTTTCCAAGGTTTTTTCCAATGAACCTACTCCCCGTTGAGGAGGCCACAAAGGCCGGGTCTTTTTCAACCCTTTCCCTCTCTCAATCGGTCACCTGGACCGGTCGAGTGCTTCTTATTAATCTCATAGGTCACTAAGACCCTGCAAGGATCACCACAGACATAGGTGTCTCTTGCTAGCTTTACAAATCACTTAGAGAGTTTAGAAGGAGATGAATAAAGCACAACCAAGCAACAAGAGCAACAAATGAAACACAAATCTCACTCTCTCAAGTCACTAATCACTATTGATCACTTGTCTTAATTGTGGGACTTGGAGAGGATTGGAAGCTTTGAATGTGTCTTTGGAATGAATTCTTTACTCTTGTATTGAGTGTGGAGAGTAGAAAGCTTGGATACCTTGAATGGTGGTGGTTGGGGGTATTTATAGCCCCAACCACTATTCTAGCAGTTGGCTGGGCTTTCTGTCGATGGGCACACCGGACAGTCCGGTGCGCACCAGACACTAAATTGTTCATTGTACGGTGCCTACCACGACAGCCGACTGTTGGGGTTTGGAGCAGTCGACCGTTGACTTTGCCTATTCTTGTGGCGCACCGGACAATCCGGTGCGACCTGACGTCACTGACTTCTTCTAAACTTCTGACTGTTTCTGACCCGTGGCAGTCGCGTGGTAGTCAACCGTTGGAGAAGAGGACCGTTGGCCGAGGGCTCACCGGACAGTCCGGTGATTTTTAGCCGCGGAGCTCTGCATTTTGCCGAGAGCGGTTAATTCGTTGGGCGCTCCAGTCTGGTCACCGGACAATGTCCGGTGCACACCGGATAGTCCGGTGCACCTCAGGCTGGTGCAATCCTGATTTGCCCCATACTTATAGAATTGGCCCAAGGGTCATTTTCCTTATATGTGTATGTGAACTTCATGCACCTGAGAAAAGATCAACAAGGAAAAGTAGTTAGTCCATAAGGTTTGTAATGGTCGTCAAACACCAAAATCGATTATAGGAAATGTTTGAGGCCATTTCCCTTTCAATCTCCCCTTTTTTGGTGATTGATGCCAACACAAACCAAAGCAAATACAAAGTATAGAAATGTAGCTAGTTTGCATTTTGTCAGATGTGCATAAGTTACTTTGAAATGGAAGAAGTTCTAAGCATACATGATTGTTTTGATATAGTTAACATCTTGGACCACATTTGCACCACTTAGCTTGTTTTTGCAAATCTTTTGGAAAAGACTTTTCAAATCCTTTTGCAATTAGCAAATGATATAAGAATATGATTTCTAAAAGCATTTTCAAGTTTTGAAAGATTCTCCCCCTTTTTCAAATGCTTTTCCTTTGGCTAAATAAAAGCTCCCCTGAAAAAGTTCTCCCCTTAGCTATCAAGACGGTTTTGCAAATGATTCAGATGTGGAAAAAAGTTTTTAGAAAACAGGGTGGTGGTGCGGTCCTTTTGCTTTGGCCTATTAATTTCTCCCCCTTTGGCATTAAACGCCAAAAATAGAGAAATCGAGAGGTCTTTAACAAGAAAGATATATGAGTAGGGCAATGGATATATAATACCAACAGAGTCGTAGTGGAAGCCTTGCCTTTGCCGAAAACTCAATTTCCCTTTCAATCTAAGACTAAGCAAAGAAATACTTTTGGAAGCACATTAGTCTTAGCTTTGGTACAAAAAGAATAAGAAATATGCATTTGTACCAAATGAAAGAGATATGCCATGATCAAAGGTATAAAAATGAGCAATGTGTGCAAGATTTCAATCAAAGTTCCGAGAATCTAAGATATTTAGTTCATTCCTAAGCTTGCTAAAAGTCTTTTCATCTAGGGGCTTGGTGAATATATTGGCTAACTGGTTGTGGGTGTTAACATATGCAATTTCGATATCTCCCCTTTGTTGGTGATCTCTCAGAAAGTGATACCAGATGTTTATGTGCTTTGTGCGGCTGTGTTCAATAGGATTATCCGCCATGCGTATTTCACTCTCATTGTCACATAGGAGAGGGACTTTGCTCAATTTGTAGCCATAGGCCCTAAGGGTTTGCCTTATCCAGAGTAGTTGTGCACAACAATGTCCTGGAGCAACATACTCGGCTTCGGCGACGGATAAAGCTACTGAATTTTGTTTCTTTGAAGCCCAAGACACCAGGGATCTCCCCAGAAACTGACAAGTCCCTGATGTACTCTTTCTATCAATTTACATCCAGCATAATGAGCATCAGAATACCTGATTAGATCAAAGGTAGATCCCTTGGGGGGCCATAGCCCAAACATAGGAGTGTAAACTAAATATCTCATGATTCTTTTCGCAGCCCTTAGGTGGATTTCCTTAGGGTTGGCTTGGAATCTTGCACACATGCATACTGAAAGCATAATATCTGGTCGTGAAGCACATAAATAGAGTAGAGATCCTATCATCGATCGGTATACCTTTTGATCTACAGACTTACCTCTTGTGTCGAGGTTGAGATGCCCATTTGTTCCTATGGGAGTCTTGATGGGTTTGGCATTCTTCATTCCAAACTTTTTAAGAATATCTTGAATGTACTTTGTTTGGCAGATGAAGGTGCCCTCTTGGAGTTGCTTGATTTGAAATCCAAGGAAATACTTCAACTCCCCCATCATGGACATCTCAAATTTCTGTATCATAATACTACTAAACTCTTCACAAGATGACTTGTTAGTAGACCCAAAGATAATATCATCAACATAAATTTGGCATATAAACAAGTCTTTGTCAATTGTCTTAGTGAAGAGAGTAGGATCAGCTTGTCTGACTTTAAAACCATTAGTGATAAGAAAGTCTCTTAGGCATTCATACCATGCTCTTGGGGCTTGTTTAAGCCTATAAAGCGCCTTTCAGAGCTTATAAACATGTGAAGGATACTCACTATCTTCAAAGCCGGGAGGTTGCTCAACATACACCTCTTCCTTGATAGGGCCATTGAGGAAGGCACTTTTCACGTCCATTTGATATAACTTAAAGCCATGGTAAGTAGCATAGGCAAGTAATATTCAAATTGACTCAAGCCTAGCTACGGGTGCGTAGGTTTTACCGAAATCCAAATCTTCGACTTGTGAATATCCTTTTGCAACAAGTTGAGCTTTGTTCCTAGTCACCACACCATGTTCATCTTGTTTGTTGCGGAATACCCACTTGGTGCTTACAACATTTTGGTTAGGACGTGGAACTAAATGCCATACCTCATTCCTTGTGAAGTTGTTGAGCTCCTCTTGCATTACCACCACCCAGTCTGGATCTCTAGGTGCATCCTCTATCCAGTATGACTCAATAGAAGACACAAAAGAGAAATGTTCACAAAAATGAGCAACTCGAGATTGAGTGGTTACCCCCTTTTGAATGTCACCAAGTATGGAGTTGACGAGGTGATCTCGTTGAATTGCTTGGTGGACTCTTGGGTGCGGTGGTCTTTGATCTTGAATCTCTTGTTCATCTTCCTTTTCCTGATTAACTTCATCTCCCCCTTGATCGATGCCTTCTTGAGGTGGCTCATCGTCTTGATCTTGATCCTCTTCTTCTTGAGCCATTTCCTCGTCTTGATTTGGTCAAGATGCTTGTAAGGAAGATGATGGTTGATCTTGTGCTTATGAAGGCTCTTCGGGTTCTTGCGGACACACATCTCCAATGGACATGTTCCTTAGCGCGATGCATGGAGCCCCTTCATCATCTAACTCATCAAGATCAACTTGCTCTACTTGAGAGCCGTTAGTGTCATCAAACACAATGTCACAAGAAACTTCAACTAATCTAGTGGACTTGTTGAAGACTCTATATGCCCTTGTGTTTGAGTCATAACCAAGTAAAAAGCCTTCTACTGCTTTAGGAGCAAATTTTGAATTGCAACCTCTTTTAATAAGAATAAAGCACTTGCTCCCAAAAACTCTAAAATAAGAAACATTGGGCTTTTTACTAGTGAGGAGTTCATATGATGTTTTCTTAAGGATTCGGTGAAGGTAGAGTCGGTTAATGGAGTAGCAAGCGGTGTTAATCGCCTCCACCCAAAACTGATCTGATGTCTTGTATTCATCAAGCATGGTCCTTGCCATATCCAAAAGAGTTCTATTCTTTCTCTCCAAAACACCGTTTTGTTGAGGTGTGTAGGGAGAAGAGAACTCATGCTTGATGCCCTCCTCCTCAAGAAATCCTTCAATTTGAGAGTTCTTGAACTATGTTCCATTGTCGCTTCTAATCTTCTTGATTCTCAATTCAAACTCATTTTGAGCCCATCTCAAGAATTTCTTTAACGTCTCTTAGGTTTGTGATTTTTCCTGCAAAAAGAATACCAAGTGAAGCGAGAATAATCATCCACAATTACAAGACAATACTTACTCATGTCGATGCTTATGTAAGTAATTGGGCCGAATAGATCCATGTGGAGTAGTTCAAGCGGCCTCTCGGTCATCATGATGTTCTTATGTGGATGGTGAACTCCAACCTGCTTTCCTGCTTGACATGCACTACAAATCATGTCTTTCTCAAAATTAACATTGGTTAGTCCTAAAATGTGTTCCCCCTTTAGAAGCTTGTGAAGATTCTTCATTCCAACATGAGCAAGTCGGCGATGCCAGAGCCAGCCCATGTTAGTCTTAGCAATTCAGCAAGTGTCTAGTTCAACATTGTTATCATTGAAATCAACTAAGTATAGCTGACCATCTAACACTCCCTTATAATCTATTGAATCATCACTTCTTCTAAAGACAGTAACACCAACATCAGTAAATAAACAGTTGTAGCCCATTTTGTATAATTGAGAAACAAAAAGCAAGTTATAATCTAAAGAATCTATAAGAAAAACATTAGAAATGGAATGGTCAAGAGATATAGCAATTTTACCCAATCCTTTGACCAAACCTTGATTTCCATCCCCGATGTGATTGTTCTTTGGAGATCATCATTTTTCTCATATGAGGAGAACATTCTTTTCTCCCGTGTCATGTGGTTTGTGCACCCGATGTCGATTATCCAACATGTTCCGTCGGATGCATAAACCTACAACACAAATTTAGGCCTTGTCCTTAGGTACCCAAATGGTCTTGGGTCCTTTCACATTAGAAACAAGCACCTTGGATACCCAAACACAAGTCTTTGGACTCTTGTGTTTGCCCCCAACATATTTGGCAACTACTTTGCCTGATTTGTTAGTAATAACAAAGGATGCATCAAAGGTTTTAAATGAATTGCTATGTTCATTTGATGCATCAACTATCTTTTTTTAGGCATTTTAATATGAGTTGTATGCCTAGAGCTAGAAGCCTCATTACTATAAATATAAGCAGAATGAGAAGCAGAATGAGATTTCTTAGCATGACTTCTTCTAATCTTATGCTCAGGATAGTTTTCAGGATATAAAATGTAACCTTCTCAATCCTGAACCATGGGAGCCTTGCCCTTAACAAAGTTAGAAAGCTTGTTTCTATATATGGGCATTAAGTTTTATGTTGCTTTGGCTCCCAGGTTGGAAACCAACCCCATCCTTAATGCCAGGGCGTCTCCCATTATAAAGCATACTACGAGCAAATTTAAAATTTTCATTCTCAAGTTCATGCTCAGCAATTTTAGCGTTTAACTTAGCTATGTGATCATTTTGTTCTTTAATCATAGCAACTCGGCAATTTTAGCGTTTAACTTAGCTATGTGATCATTTTGTTCTTTAATCATAGCAAGGTGATCATTCACAGCATCAACATTAATGTCTCTACATCTAGTGCAAATAGTAACATGCTCAATGGTATATGTAGAAGCTTTGCAAGCATTCAACTCCTCAAACTTTGCAATTAAACTAACATTTTCAGTTCTAAGACAAGAAATTGAATCATTGCATGTATTTAGCTCTTTCGTCAAGTTTTTGCATTTTTCAACTTCAAGAGCAGAAGCATCTTTTAGCTTAACAAAATTTTTTGTTTTCCTTAACGAGCAAGTCTTCTTGGCATTCCAAGATTTCATCCTTCTTGTTAATGGTTTTTATCAATTCATTAATTTTCTTCTTTTGTTCCTTGGTAAGGTTTGCAAAAAAAGAAGACAAATCATCATCATTTTCACTAGAGCTACCCTCATCATCGGAGGTAGTGTATTTGGGGGTATCTCTAGAATGTACCTTCTTCTTCTTCTTGCTATCCTTGGCCATGAGACATTTGTGGCCGACATTGGGGAAGAGAATACCTTTATTGATGGCGATGTTGGCGGTGTCCTCGTCGGAGGAGGAGTCGGTGAAGCTTTCATCGGAGTCCCATTCTCGTCCTATATGCCTCTCACCACCCTTCTTCTTGTTGTAATATTTCTTCTTCTTCATCTTCTTCTTTCCTTTCTTGTCGTCGTCCCTGCCACTATCACTTGTATATGGACATTTAGCAATATAATGACCGGACTTACCACACCGGTAGCAAACCCTCTTGGAACGGGGTTTGTAGTCCTTCCCCTTCCATTGCTTGAGGATTTGCCGGAAGCTCTTAATAATAAGAGCCATCTCCTCGTTGTCAAGCTTGGAGGCATTGATTGGGAGCCTATTTGTTGGTGTAGGCTCTTCCTTCGTTTCTTCTGTTGCCTTGAATGCAACAGGTTGCACCTCGGGTGTGGAGGTGGCGCCTTACTCCAAGTTGACAATGTGTTTGAAGTCTTTGATCATAAGTTCAAAGCTCATAAACTTGCTAATCACCTCCTCGGGAGACATTTGCTTATACCTAGAATCTCCACGAAATAATTGCACTTGAGTGGGGTTACGAAAAACAAGAGATTTGAGAATAACCTTGACCATTTCATGGTCATCCCACTTGGTGCTCCTGAGGTTGCGGACTTGGTTCACCATCGTCTTGAGGCGGTTGTACATTGCTTGTGGCTCTTCTCCTTTGTTGAGGATGAACCGACCAAGTTCTCCCTCGATTATTTCCCGCTTGGTGATCTTTGTCACTTCATCCCCTTCATGCGCCGTCTTGAGGACGTCCTAAATTTCTTTGGCATTCAACCCTTGCACCTTGTTGTAATCCTCTCTACACAAGGAAGCGAGGAGTATGGAGGTGGCTTGGGAGTTGAAGTGCCTCATTTTAGCGGCCTCATCAGAGTCGTAGTCCTCGTCGCCCACTTGTGGTACCTGCGCTCCAAACTCAACAATATACCAAATACTTTCGTGGAGTGAGTTTAGATATGGTGCCCCATTTTATCACTCCACATACAATAATCTTCACCATCAAAGTATGGTGGTTTGCCTAGGGGGACGGAAAGTAAAGGAGCACGTTTGGAAATGCGAGGATAGTGAAGAGGGATTTTACTAAAATTCTTACGCTCTTGGCGCTTCGAAGATGTTGAATCGGCGCTGAAGGTTGAAGGCGAGGAAGAATCGGTCTCGTAGTAGACCACCTTCTTCATTCTCTTTTTCTTCTTGTCGCCCTTCTTATGTGTCTTGATGGAGTCGGTGGATTCATCTTTTTCCTCCTTATGTTTGTGGCCGGCCTCCTTTGACGGAGTCTTTTCTTTATTCTTCTTTCCCGAAGATCCGGGCTTTTCCCCGGTGACCATCTCCCTTTTGGCGTGTTCTCCTGACATAACTTTGAGTTGTTAGACTCTAATGAAGTATCAGGCTCTGATACCAATTGAAAGTCGCCTAGAGGGGGTGAATAGGCGAAACCTAAAAATTATAAACTTTGAACACACACTTCACTCAGGGTTAGGGTTAGAAAAAAATAATAATGAATACGGAGTGCATAAGATAGTTCTTCTTGCTATGAGTTGCTCAATCAATGTAGATAACTTTGGGAGCTTACTCAAAGAGTTATGAGCAAGAGAACTTTTATAGAGAGGGGAGAGGAAAGAAACAAATCGAATGGTGAAGATCAACACAAATGAACAAGGCGATTTGTTTCCCGAGGTTCGGTTCCAATGAACCTACTCTCCGTTGAGAAGGCCATCAAGGCCAGGTCTTTTTCAACCCTTTCCCTCTCTCAATCGGTCACCTAGACCAGTTGAGTGCTTCTTCTTAATCTCAAGGGTCACTAAGACACCACAAGGATCACCACACACTTAGGTGTCTCTTGCTAGCTTTACAAATCACTTAGAGAGTTTAGAAGGAGATGAAGAAAGCACAACCAAGCAACAAGAGCAACAAATGAAACACAAATCTCACTCTCTCAAGTCACTAATCATTATTGATCACTTGTCTGAATTGTGGGACTTGGAGAGGATTGTAAGCTTTGAATGTGTCTTTGGAATGAATCCTTTGCTCTTGTATTGAGTGTGGAGAGTGGAAAGCTTGGATACCTTGAATGTTGGTGGTTAGGGGTATTTATAACCCCAACTATTATTCTAGCCATTGGTTGGGCTTTCTGTTGATGGGCGCACCAGATAGTTCGGTGTGCACTAGACACTAACTATTCATTGTCTGGTGCCTGCCATGTCAGCTGACTATTGGGGTTTGGAGTAGTCGACCGTTGACTTCGCCTATCCTTGTGGCGCAACAGACAGTTCGGTGGCCCACCGGACAGTCCGGTGTGACCTAACGTCGCTGACTGCTTCCGAACTTCTGACTGTTTCTGAGCCGAGGCAGACGCGTGGCAGTCGATCGTTGGCGAAGATGACCGTTGGCCGAGGGCTCACCGGACTGTCCGGTGACACACCGGACAGTACGGTGATTTTTAGCCGTGGAGCTCTGCATTTTCCCGAGAGCGGCCAGATCGTTGGGCGCTCCAGGCTGGTCACCGGACACTATCCGGTGCACACCGGACAGTCCGGTGCACCTCAGGCTGGTGCAATCCTGATTTGCCCCATACTTATAGAATTGGCCCAAGGGTCATTTTCCTTATATGTGTGTGTGAACTTTATGCACCAGAGAAAAGATCAACTAGGTAAACTAGTTAGTCCATAAGGTTTGTAATGGTTGTCAAACACCAAAATCGATTATAGAAATGTTTGAGGCCATTTCCCTTTCATCTATCTTCATCCACCCTTCGTTGTGTGTTTGAAACATATTTGCTTATGCCGAAGGTTAGGTGTTTTGAGGATCTTCGGTAGAGTAGGCGCCTAGTAGAACCGTCGGAGAAGTGGTCTGGTGGCACACGGGACCATGAATAGTAGTGGTCCGGTGAACTTTAAAATAAAATTCCTCAAAGCGCACTGTTAACGTACGTAGTGGTGAGGTGCGCCAGCTGGCCTGCCGCCTAAGTCTAGGCCCCTCATGGACCCGGTCCAGGGAGGCCTAGACCAGTAGAACTTTGGCTCTTTTAAGCCTATCTTCAAATCATTTTGGCTCTTCTTGGTAGCTTCCCTATGAATTAGATAGACATCGTTAGCACTTAATCCAATTGCCTAAGTGTGGAAAACATACATTTTCTCCTCTATTTCACCAGGGTTTGGAATATGCCCAAAACCAAGTCTAAAAGTCACTTTTCTTGCACAAAAGAGTCGGTAACCAAACCAAGGTGCAAGAAACATAGTATAAGGTATGTGCAACTTATTCAAGCACTTAAACCTCATGTTTTGTAGCTTTACCCAAAGTTGCACTTTTGGCCTTCTTTTCTTACTCATTTGGACTTGTTTCCTTCAATTTTCTCTTGCTAGAACATGTGCTCATGCTCATATCAAAGTGGTTAATACAATGTGGTGTGTTGAGCACTTAATCACCAAAACAAGTAGAAATGGCCCTATGACACATTTCCCTTTCAATCTCCCCATTTTGGTGATTTATACCAACACACCTAAAGCAACTCAATTGACTAACTAGACCCAATATGGGACAAAAGAGGCAAATTGAAGTCAAAACTCAAACTTAAGAAGTGTTCAAATGATTTGGCGTATTTGAATCACTTAGACACCACATGTTTTTGATTTTGCAAACAAAGCCATTTTCCTACATTCTAAGTCAAAATATTTAGCTTTTGCAAATCAAACCATTTTCTAGAAGACTTGTTTTGATCAAATACCAAAAACTCCCCCTATTTCCCATAAGATGACTTTCCCCCAAAAGGGAATAGTTTTTTGCAAAGAGAGGGCTCCTCTTTGCTATCAAGAGGGTTTTGATAAAAAAGACAAGTTTAAAGCTAAAAACTCAAGTGGTGGTTGATCCAGTTGTTTCGGCCTTAAATTTCTCCCCCTTTAGCATTAAGCACCAAAATGGAGAAACTAATGGCCTAACCTCATTGCCTCACCAAAATCAATTAAAGCAAAAGGCAATGAAGAACCAAGTGAATTTAAGACAAAGTACAATGATACTCATTTAGCAGTGGAAGCATCTTCCTTTGTCCAAATTCACCTTTTCCCTTTCAATCCTTCTTTGAGACTACATAAACTCAACTCAAACAAAAACATTAGTCTCAAATAGTCAAGTTGTAGCATATCCTCCCCCTCAACATATGCATCAATGCACAAGGACTTATGAGATTCGAGGATGACATTCTACAACTTGAGCACCGCATAAGCAATAATTATGAATTAAAGCATAAAGAACATGATCAAAGGCATAAAAAAGATATATGTTATAGATCAATCCAAGTTCCACAAATATAAGACATTTAGCTCACTACACAACTCACAAAACCTCCTCTCTTCTAAAGGTTTGGTGAAGATATCGGCTAGCTAGTGATCGGTGCTAACATGGCATATATCAATATCTCCCCTTTGTTGGTGGTCTCTCAAAAAGTGATGTTGGATGTCTATGTGCTTAGTGCGGCTGTGTTCAACATGATTATCCTCCAAGCAGATTGCACTATCATTGTCACATAGGAGTAGGACTTTACTTAGATTGTAGCCAAAGTCCCGGAAGATTTGTCTCATCCAAAGTAATTGCACGCAGCACTAGACTTGTGCAATATACTCAGCCTCGACGGTGGATAGGGCAATGGAGTTTTGCTTTTTAGATCTCACCAGGGACCTCCGTAAAAACCGACATGTCCCTGATGTGCTCTTCCTATCTATCTTGCACCCTGTATAGTCAGAATCTGAGTACCCAATTAGGTAAAAGGTATACCCCTTAGTATACTAGAGCCCGAGTTGAGGTGTGTGAACCAAATATCTCAAAATTCGCTTCACGGCCACAATGTGACATTGCTTGGGTCGGATTGAAATCTAGCACACATGTAAACAGAAAGCATAATATCCAGTCTACTTGCACATAAATAAAGCGAGGAACCAACCGTAGACCGGTATACCCTTTGATCTACGGACTTACCTCATGTGTCGAGGTCGAAGTGTCTGTTCCTTCCCATCGGTGTCTTAATGGGCTTTAAATCCTTCATCCCAAACTTCTTGAGGATATCTTGTGTATACTTTCTTTGCGAGAGGAATGTGTCATCCTTGAGCTGTTTTACTTAAAATCCAAGAAAGTAGGTCAGCTCGCCCGTCATTGACATCTCGAATTTCTGCATCATCACCATGCTAAACTCATCACAAGACTTTTGATTAGTAGAACTAGTTATAATGTCATCAACATAGATTTGGCATATAAACAAATCACCATTACAAGTCTTAGCGAAAAGAGTTGGATCAGCTTTCCCGCCTTTAAAGCATTTGAAATGAGAAAATATCTAAGACATTCATATCATGCTCTTGTGCTTGCTTAAGCCCATGGTTGTAGACATGGTTGGGATACCTGTCGTCCTCGAAGCTAAGGGGTTGCTCCACGTACACCTTCTCCTAGATTGGTCCATTAAGGAAGGCGCTCTTCACGTCCATTTGAAAAAGCTTAAACGAGTGGTGAGTAGCATAGGCCAATAATACACAAATTGATTCTAGTCTAGCTCTCTACAGGAGTAAAAGTCTCCTCAAAATCCAAACCTATGACTCGGGCATAACCTTTTTCCACAAGTCGAGCCTTGTTTCTTGTCATCACCCTGTACTCATGTTTCTTGTTACGGAACACCCACTTGGTTCCTACAACATTTTGCTTTGGACGTGGCACCAAGCCCCAGACTTTATTTCTCTTGAAGTTGTTGAGCTCTTCCTGCATAGCCATCACCCAATCCGGATCATGTAACACTTCTTCTATCCTCAAAGGCTCACTAGAAGATACAAATGAGTGGTGCTCACAAAAATTAGCAATACGAGATTTAGTTGTTACTCGCTTGATGATGTCACCTAGGATTTGGTCCACCGTGTGGCCTCTTTGTATGGTGGCGCGGATTGGAGTTGGAGGTGCCTGTGGTGCGTCTTCTTCTTCCATGTATTCTTGTTCATGCACTCCCCCTTGATCCATGCTCACATCTTGAGGTACCGGTTCCTCACCTTGTATTGGGGGTTGCGCCATAGTTGAGGAAGAAGATTGATCTTATTCTTGTTGTTCATGTGGTCGCACATCTCCTATTGCCACAGTTCTTATTGCTGCCGTCAGAACCTTGTACTCATCTACATCATCAAGATCAACTTACGCTCTTGGAGAGCCATTAGTATTAGTTTCATCAAATACAACATCACTAGTGACTTCTACAAGTCCATAAGATTTGTTGAAGACCCTATATGCTTTTGTATTTGAGTCATAACCAAGCAAAACCCTTCAACGACTTTGGGAGAAAATTTAGAATGCCTACCTCTTTTAACCAAAATATAAGATTTGCTCCCAAATACTAAAAAATAAGATACATTGGGTTTGTAACCGGTTAGGAGCTCGTATGTTGCCTTCTTGAGGAGGCAGTGAAGATACATGTGGTTTATGGCGTGGCAAGCCGTGTTCACGGCTTCTAACCAAAACCGCTCTAGCGTCTTGTACTCTCCAAGCATTGTTCTCGCCATGTCAATGAGCGTCCTGTTATTCCTCTCCGCTACATTGTTTTGTTGTGGAGTGTAGGGGTGGAGAAAACATGCTTGATTCCTTCCTCCTTAAGGAATTCCTCCATTTGAAGGTTCTTGAATTCAGATCTGTTATCTCTCCTTATCTTCTTGATTCCTAGCTCGAACTCATTTTGAGCCCTCCTTAGGAAGTGCTTGATAGTCCCTTGGGTTTCAGATTTATCCTGCAAAAAGAAAACCCAAGTGAAGAGGGTATAATCATCAAATATAAAAAGACCATACTTACTTCCCTCGATGCTAAGATAAGCAAAGGGTCCAAAGAGATCCATGTGAAGCAACTCCAGTGGTCTTGATGTCGTCATTACATTCTTGCTAGGATGACTTGTTCCCACCTGCTTCCCTGCTTGACATGTTGCACAAGGTCTGTCTTTCTCAAAACAGACATCGGTTAATCCTAACACATGTTCCCCCTTTAGAAGTTGGTGAAGGTTCTTCATTCCAACATGTGCTAGACAACAATGCCACAACCACCCCATGTTGGTACTAGCGAGTAAACATGCATCTAGATCGACATTATCTTTTGTAAAATCAACCAAATAAAGCTTTTCATCTAATACAACTTTAAACGCTAGTGAACCATCACTTCTTCTAAAGACAGTCATATCTATATTTGTAAATAAACAGTTATAGCCCATGTGACATAGCTGGCTAATGGAAAGCAAATTATAACTAAGCGATTCTACTAAAAAGACATTAGAAATCAAATGCTCGGTAGTAATCGCAATCTTAGATTCGTTTGACCTCGTGAGCAAAGCAGCCTACGACAACGACCTAGCTAAGGAGATTCATTGATTACGTCCACCAGCGGGAGGATGTCAACCACAACCTCGGCAGCCATGCCGAAGTAAACCTCAAAGTCCTCTAGGGCGCCAACAGTCGCATCCTTCGACTGGTCGCCAGTACCAAGCTCAAAGCCTAACCGGAACTGCGCAAAGGCTAGAGCCCCAGCAACACCACGGCGAGTGCCACAACGGACGGCTAGGTGCACCTGGTTGGTGATGTTGAGTAGGTGCTCCCCTCGATCGGTGCCATGGACTCGGACAAAAGCGACCACCTCGTCCACGTCCTCGCGAAGGCCCACGACCTCCAGTTCTAGTTATGAAAAGGAGAAAGAGAGGTTAGGAAAACCAAAAAGAGATCTCCGCGAAAGCAAAATGCAATACTAACCCGTGACACGGCGGTCCGCCTCCACCGGGAGGGCACGGAGAGCGGCCACCTCACCGTCGGCAACCTCGAGCGCCGTGTGGGTAGCGGTCAAACACTATCAGAGGTTTGCAACAAGAGGGTCGAGATCCCGCCCTGGTAAAATACATGCCGAAGTCTTTCCTTTGACCCATCGAGATCACTTGGCTGCAGAAGGAAGAAGATGAGGCAAGCACTCTCTCGAGAATCTAGCAGCGGAAGGAAGAAGGGCCCATACCCCGAGTCAGTCATCTTTTGCTGGATAGGACGTGGCACTAGGGGTGCTCTGCCACTGGGCGCTTTCCTGAGTCCATAAGGGTCCGCTAAGAAATCGCCCCTCAATAGAGAAAGCAAGGCAAGACATGGTGTAGCCGCTCAACAGAAGGATCTTTTATCGAAAGGCATAAGGCATGGCAAAGAGGGTCAGATGCCAAGCGCTGCGTACGGAAAGAGGCGATGTTTCGACACCAAATACGCAAAATTGCAGAAGTACACACTAGGATAAAAGGCACCACCCAACGTAGGGAAAGCCCCCAAGGGAAAATATTCCCGCCTCGGGGGCTCGGGGGCTACTGTCGGGGATATAATCCCCGTCCCTAGGGCCCATAGGTCAGCGAGTACACTAGGGAAAAGGCCTTTGGCAATTAAGGCCCACTGGTCAGTCGGACGAGCTAGGTAACGTCTACATTAGAGGAACCCACCCCCGAACGAACCCCTCGACATCGAGCCTGGGGTCGAGAGTGCCGGAACCGGACAAGCGGGCCAAGTATGCTAAAGGGAAACCACTCGAGTGTATCTCACGCTTGGCCCGAGACTGACCCATCAAAAATGACTAGCCACATTAACTGCGCCTGGCACCAAGCCACAGCGAATGTCACACCCGGATTTTAGGGGTCCAAAACTCGGGCGCGAACATAATCACCAGGTGTGCTGGGACCAAGTCTCACACATATGATGA
Organism: Zea mays; assembly: GCF_902167145.1. NCBI lineage: Eukaryota > Viridiplantae > Streptophyta > Magnoliopsida > Poales > Poaceae > Zea > Zea mays. The sequence goes on along the minus strand of NC_050098.1, from coordinate 54,675,817 downwards.
ATCATGGCACAGGATCGAATGTCACAACTTTACTATATAATAGGAGTTCTATACAAAATAAATAAATAATTACATTATAAGGAGACAACGGTCCAGCAACCCCAAAGTTGACTGGGAGACGACGACCTAGACCTCTCACGAACTCGCCACAGCATCCTCCATGCTCCTCATCCTGCGGTACCTGTTCTTGACCTGTGGGGGGGTGTGAGACAGCAAGAGTGAGCTCACATACGTTCATCGCTCAACAAGTTGTGGGGAATAATGTGAATGAACTCGCCAAAGGTGGGAGCTCACGTGAAGTGTAAGGCTTACCAAAGAGGATGGTTGAAGCTGAGCATTGCTTTTAAAGTTGGTCAAAATTTTATTAGCAATTACTAAGTATAAGTAAATACCAACCCAATTAAATAGTAGAACAGAGGTAACAACATCACCTGCGATGCAATGCATATGACAAATTGAATTTAAGTTCCATAAATTAATCATGTGAGGGTCCGAGCTGCTCATGACCGTGAGCACGGCTAGTATACCAGTTTTACACTCTGCAGAGGTGGCGCATCTTTACCCACAAGTCATGTTACCCATCTGCCAAGGGATCGCGACTTCCCATACACCTCTACCGAGGAGGCGAGGCAGGGTAACACTACGAGGCCTTTACAAAGTTCCACTAGCTTCAGAAAACCCGCTACAGTTTATAGGAAGCTCCAATGCAGGAATCCCTTGCAGGACCGCCATCACAGCAAAATCCTCCCGAGGGCCTCCCCAGGAATCCCTTGCAGGACCGCCATCACAGCAAAATCCTCCCGAGGGCCTTCCCAGGAATCCCTTGCAGGACCGCCATCACAGCAAAATCCTCCCGAGGGCCTCCCTACACTGACCACTCCCCTACTGCCCTTGCCCCTTTCGGGTAAGGTAGTCTTCCACTAGCTTTCCTAATTAATCGGCCAAGGGCGTCCCATTAAACCCTTGTGGTAGCACTGTTTTCCCGGGTGGTTCTCCATGTTCCAATTAACATAATGATCTTATCATGAACAGTGATAATAAACAGATAATAAAAGTGTGATCATGAATAATGTATCTTCATACCCAAAACCACATAAAGCGCTAGCAAGTACTACCCAAAAAGTTCAGTGGTAAACAAGGTATAAAGATAGACAAACTAGGGTAACCTATTGGGTCCCATCAAATTAACCTATGCAGATCATTATGATTAATTAGAACATGAGTGGGTAAAAAGAAGTGATCAAGGGCACAACTTGCCTGGGACTTGAGATTCTAGGTACCAACTTGATCTTTAGATGACACGTGTCCTCACTGCTAAACGTAGCAATACAAACAAACAGTGTATAGGCAAAATTAACATTACACCAAACATAAGGATAAACTGCGTAATAATAAACTACGCTGTTGATATGAGATCGTGGGTTCGAGAACCGATAAATTCGGAGCTACGGTTATTAAGTTATGAATTTTCGAAATTATTTAGCACCTAAAATAGATTAATTCAATTGAGCAAATTTTAATTCAAGTTTCATGGTTAAACAAAGGTACAAGTGATAAACAACATTAATACAAAATTATTGCAACTGAAATGACTCAATTTGGAGTTAAAATGAATTAACTATGAATTATGCAAGTTTATGGAATTATTTTCATACTAAAAAAACTATTTCTTTATTAATTCCTGAATATCCTAAGTGTTCTGGACTGGGCATCAAATAATACAAAACTCAGGGTCCAATCTGTAACAATTCCCTAGACTCAATGATCATCGCCCACGGACGGCGGGTTGATTACAAAAAAGGGCAGGGGCTCTTTAGAAAAAACGACCAGGGCCGAAGGAGTATAGGTTAACTAGAACCGCACGATCGCGATTCAAGGGGGCAGATTAGATCGAGATGTTTTTACGAATCGGTAAGCGACGTGGACCATACGATCAGATCTTAACGGATATCGCAGAATACACGAAAGGATACGATAGTGATATGATCCTAGCCGCACATTACGGAATCAACGGCTGAGAGCTTTCTTCTCCCCCCACCATTGCAGAACAGTGGCGCACCGGCCCCCACGACCAGGCCTCCACCGTAGACGTCCCCCCCAGCGCCCAGGTGCCCAATCCACACCCCAGGATGGTTCTACACGATGCTCCCGACATGGGTAAAGCATTGAATTGTTATTTACCTGAGGCGAAGATGGAGTGGTGAGCTATTCATGCACACGGCGTCTGATGGCGCCCAGCGGATCGATGGCGAGTCGGAGCACCCTGGCAGCGGCTCCCTTCAATCACCTGGCTACATTCATCCGGCCGAACGACGGCGCCCAGGTTCCTCACGGTCCGGAGCACCGGAACAGGATCTCCGCGCCGCAGAGTGAGGGGGAGGAGGAGAGCTGGGCGCGGAACGATGGATGGCTGGACGCGACGGAGGAGGTGTCGAGGAGGACGAGGGCGTACAGTCAGATCCGCGGTCCGTGATTCCCGGCGCCTGGAGTGTGCGAGCTCCCACGCAGGGTCATGGAGGCACAGCAACAGATTTATATAGCTGTGGGTGAAGTCCGTTTTGGTCGGGCGGGCGAGGCCGATTCTTCCTGCGTGAACTACGGCCTGTTCCGTTGCGGGCGATAGGAAGGAGAAGATGGACCTGGGGCTCAAGCCGAGTCCGCGCGGATGGCGAGATCCACGCCGAGTTACTAGATGGTCGACGGTTACGGCATGCAGGCAAATCGTGCAACTACCCAACAACGGAGAGATTCTATGGCATGGTCCTGGTATTTCGGTTGCATGCAGTACGAAGAAGATGGCCAAGAGAAAACAGAGCGTGCTGGATTCTTTGCTAGCTTGATGTCATCATTACATCAAGGTGATGTCATCCGCGGCAAGAGAATAAAAAAAAATGCGGGCTATGGTTTTTCTTTTTCCAAGGGAGTGGGACGGTTGTAGGAAAATGGGTTTAGGTTGAGATCGTATGAAAGTTTTTTTTTCACTTTTTTTCCTTTATCATTTTTCCTTTCTTTCTCTTGTTTTCTTACGTATTTTCTGTTATTCAATAACGTTTCAAGTTTTACTTTCAAATCCAAGCTTTGTAGTCAAGTGCAACAATAAAACAAATATCCAACATGAATGCAAATATTTTATATTTATTCACTCCTTAGTTAATTTGCTCAAATAATTATTTGTATGTATGAAATTCAATATGCAAGGAGTCCATATAATTATATAACCCAATAGGAATAATTTAGGTAAAAATAATAATTCACCATCCTATTTATTTCAAAGTATAGTTTAAATATGTAGCCGAAATTTTAGGTGTGCTCTTTATTTAACTTTTAGAGAGATAGTTTAAATTCATAACTTTGTCTGAAAGAGAGCTAAAATTTTAAATCTTCACTGAAATTTTTCTAAGTCGCCAAATAGGATTTTGGGGTATTACAAATCCTACCCCCCCTTAAAAATAATCTCGTCCCCGAGATTTATAAGAAAAGGGATACAGAAGGATTGGTTTGTAATTCATCTTTTAGTCTATAATTGGTTGAAAATTTAGAGTCTCGTTTTTTTTATAGTCAATAGTGGGTTATTGGGAGAGCATAGGTATCTAGCTACTTATTAGGTAGGATATAAGAGATGGATAGGTCAGGGCAAGAATAGGCAGGGGTAAGAAAGTTGATGGTGAGGAAGAACTTCGTGTTGGGTGGTAATGCATCTGAAGATTGAGTTTGATTTCTCTCTTTCCTTGACGAGGTTGATCTTTTCTCCTCCGGTCTTGGTCTCATTGAGTCGGGGTCAGTGTATATCATCGAAGTTGGGGAAATATGGTTAAGATAAATATAGGTGAGATAGACTACATGATGTAGGTTAAAAGTTTGTTTGATGTTAGGTGGGGATAGGTAGATCATGCAATCCATCAAGACTCTATTGGTTGGGTTGGTCTCTCATTCTTGATTTAGTGTAGGGTGAACTAAGTTAAAACATGTGGAGAGGGTCTAATCTATTTCACAAGTATTAACTGGTCCATTTAGTAACTCACATTAGATTAGATCATATTAGATTAGATAGGGTCTAGATTAGATCAGTATAATTAGGTTAGACTAGATAATATCTAATTACTTTGGATTAGATCATGGTTGTTACACTAGTGTGGGATAAATATGTTTATTAGGGCAAGATAAATCCATAAGGATAAGGTAGAATCTTTTGAGGTCAGTTAGATCTATTAGGATAAGATAAAATCTTTTCAAGATAAGATGAATCTATTAAGATAAGAGAGAATCTTTTAAGATAAGATGAATTGGTTAGAACGGGATTTTTTAGGATAAGATAAATCTCTTAAACTAGATGTATTCCAATGGGGATAATATAGGTTGGCTAGTTATTTTATAAATACATATTTTTTATACCTATGTGTATATGCAGATGCAATTGTGGACATTACTCCACAACTCATCACACTCAATCAAAGATCCAAATCAAACAAGTATCATAAGAACAAGCACTCAAGCGTATAGATACCTAAAAAATAGTTTTATTTTTGTTCCTAATAGTAGGTCTCCTATTCCTAAAGGTCACTTTAGGTATGGGATTTCAAAGTGTGAAATCCACCTTTGTCTTTAGAATGAAAAGGTAAGAATAATCAGAGTAAAGCGAAAATAGATGAGAAAAGATTAAGAAAAGTTCAGAAAAGAATCAGAGTGGCAAAGGTAAGTATGTATTGGTTGTCCAGTTCTATCTAGGTTTCGTCCTACAGTCAACATTCCTCTGATACCACTTCTGTCACACCCGGATTTTAGGGGTCCAAAACCCGGGCGCGAACATAATCACCAGGTGTGCTGGGACCAAGTCTCACACATATGATGAATCATGGCACAGGATCGAATGTCACAACTTTACTATATAATAGGAGTTCTATACAAAATAAATAAATAATTACATTATAAGGAGACAACGGTCCAGCAACCCCAAAGTTGACTGGGAGACGACGACCTAGACCTCTCACGAACTCGCCACAGCATCCTCCATGCTCCTCATCCTGCGGTACCTGTTCTTGACCTGTGGGGGGGTGTGAGACAGCAAGAGTGAGCTCACATACGTTCATCGCTCAACAAGTTGTGGGGAATAATGTGAATGAACTCGCCAAAGGTGGGAGCTCACGTGAAGTGTAAGGCTTACCAAAGAGGATGGTTGAAGCTGAGCATTGCTTTTAAAGTTGGTCAAAATTTTATTAGCAATTACTAAGTATAAGTAAATACCAACCCAATTAAATAGTAGAACAGAGGTAACAACATCACCTGCGATGCAATGCATATGACAAATTGAATTTAAGTTCCATAAATTAATCATGTGAGGGTCCGAGCTGCTCATGACCGTGAGCACGGCTAGTATACCAGTTTTACACTCTGCAGAGGTGGCGCATCTTTACCCACAAGTCATGTTACCCATCTGCCAAGGGATCGCGACTTCCCATACACCTCTACCGAGGAGGCGAGGCAGGGTAACACTACGAGGCCTTTACAAAGTTCCACTAGCTTCAGAAAACCCGCTACAGTTTATAGGAAGCTCCAATGCAGGAATCCCTTGCAGGACCGCCATCACAGCAAAATCCTCCCGAGGGCCTCCCCAGGAATCCCTTGCAGGACCGCCATCACAGCAAAATCCTCCCGAGGGCCTTCCCAGGAATCCCTTGCAGGACCGCCATCACAGCAAAATCCTCCCGAGGGCCTCCCTACACTGACCACTCCCCTACTGCCCTTGCCCCTTTCGGGTAAGGTAGTCTTCCACTAGCTTTCCTAATTAATCGGCCAAGGGCGTCCCATTAAACCCTTGTGGTAGCACTGTTTTCCCGGGTGGTTCTCCATGTTCCAATTAACATAATGATCTTATCATGAACAGTGATAATAAACAGATAATAAAAGTGTGATCATGAATAATGTATCTTCATACCCAAAACCACATAAAGCGCTAGCAAGTACTACCCAAAAAGTTCAGTGGTAAACAAGGTATAAAGATAGACAAACTAGGGTAACCTATTGGGTCCCATCAAATTAACCTATGCAGATCATTATGATTAATTAGAACATGAGTGGGTAAAAAGAAGTGATCAAGGGCACAACTTGCCTGGGACTTGAGATTCTAGGTACCAACTTGATCTTTAGATGACACGTGTCCTCACTGCTAAACGTAGCAATACAAACAAACAGTGTATAGGCAAAATTAACATTACACCAAACATAAGGATAAACTGCGTAATAATAAACTACGCTGTTGATATGAGATCGTGGGTTCGAGAACCGATAAATTCGGAGCTACGGTTATTAAGTTATGAATTTTCGAAATTATTTAGCACCTAAAATAGATTAATTCAATTGAGCAAATTTTAATTCAAGTTTCATGGTTAAACAAAGGTACAAGTGATAAACAACATTAATACAAAATTATTGCAACTGAAATGACTCAATTTGGAGTTAAAATGAATTAACTATGAATTATGCAAGTTTATGGAATTATTTTCATACTAAAAAAACTATTTCTTTATTAATTCCTGAATATCCTAAGTGTTCTGGACTGGGCATCAAATAATACAAAACTCAGGGTCCAATCTGTAACAATTCCCTAGACTCAATGATCATCGCCCACGGACGGCGGGTTGATTACAAAAAAGGGCAGGGGCTCTTTAAAAAAAACGACCAGGGCCGAAGGAGTATAGGTTAACTAGAACCGCACGATCGCGATTCAAGGGGGCAGATTAGATCGAGATGTTTTTACGAATCGGTAAGCGACGTGGACCATACGATCAGATCTTAACGGATATCGCAGAATACACGAAAGGATACGATAGTGATATGATCCTAGCCGCACATTACGGAATCAACGGCTGAGAGCTTTCTTCTCCCCCCACCATTGCAGAACAGTGGCGCACCGGCCCCCACGACCAGGCCTCCACCGTAGACGTCCCCCCCAGCGCCCAGGTGCCCAATCCACACCCCAGGATGGTTCTACACGATGCTCCCGACATGGGTAAAGCATTGAATTGTTATTTACCTGAGGCGAAGATGGAGTGGTGAGCTATTCATGCACACGGCGTCTGATGGCGCCCAGCGGATCGATGGCGAGTCGGAGCACCCTGGCAGCGGCTCCCTTCAATCACCTGGCTACATTCATCCGGCCGAACGACGGCGCCCAGGTTCCTCACGGTCCGGAGCACCGGAACAGGATCTCCGCGCCGCAGAGTGAGGGGGAGGAGGAGAGCTGGGCGCGGAACGATGGATGGCTGGACGCGACGGAGGAGGTGTCGAGGAGGACGAGGGCGTACAGTCAGATCCGCGGTCCGTGATTCCCGGCGCCTGGAGTGTGCGAGCTCCCACGCAGGGTCATGGAGGCACAGCAACAGATTTATATAGCTGTGGGTGAAGTCCGTTTTGGTCGGGCGGGCGAGGCCGATTCTTCCTGCGTGAACTACGGCCTGTTCCGTTGCGGGCGATAGGAAGGAGAAGATGGACCTGGGGCTCAAGCCGAGTCCGCGCGGATGGCGAGATCCACGCCGAGTTACTAGATGGTCGACGGTTACGGCATGCAGGCAAATCGTGCAACTACCCAACAACGGAGAGATTCTATGGCATGGTCCTGGTATTTCGGTTGCATGCAGTACGAAGAAGATGGCCAAGAGAAAACAGAGCGTGCTGGATTCTTTGCTAGCTTGATGTCATCATTACATCAAGGTGATGTCATCCGCGGCAAGAGAATAAAAAAAATGCGGGCTATGGTTTTTCTTTTTCCAAGGGAGTGGGACGGTTGTAGGAAAATGGGTTTAGGTTGAGATCGTATGAAAGTTTTTTTTTCACTTTTTTTCCTTTATCATTTTTCCTTTCTTTCTCTTGTTTTCTTACGTATTTTCTGTTATTCAATAACGTTTCAAGTTTTACTTTCAAATCCAAGCTTTGTAGTCAAGTGCAACAATAAAACAAATATCCAACATGAATGCAAATATTTTATATTTATTCACTCCTTAGTTAATTTGCTCAAATAATTATTTGTATGTATGAAATTCAATATGCAAGGAGTCCATATAATTATATAACCCAATAGGAATAATTTAGGTAAAAATAATAATTCACCGTCCTATTTATTTCAAAGTATAGTTTAAATATGTAGCCGAAATTTTAGGTGTGCTCTTTATTTAACTTTTAGAGAGATAGTTTAAATTCATAACTTTGTCTGAAAGAGAGCTAAAATTTTAAATCTTCACTGAAATTTTTCTAAGTCGCCAAATAGGATTTTGGGGTATTACAGCGAAGGCGCCGGTCTAGCCTCCCACTCTTGACCTGCAAACCCTTCGGGCCGCATAGTACTCATGGCCTACAAGCCCCTCGAACCGCAACACATTTATGACCTACGCGTCCCCCATCTAGCAGCGCACTCATGACCTATCAGGACTAGGCCTAACTCTGCAGGTCGCTGGTAGGGCACAACACGACGGGTCGTGGCTATACCCAGGCTACGAAGGCCAGAGTTGACATAGCCCAAATGATGGTGCTCGGGCCCATGCTGCCCGCGCCATCCGTAATAAAGAATACGAGACAGCTAGGCAACTACAAGCACGTGTGGCTTTACCCCATGGTAACACAACTAGGTTTACTATTGCCTGGTGGCTCCTTTCTAAGGAAGCCACCACGGGCCGACCCCTCTCCTTAGCCTATAAAAGGAGAAACCTGGCCCCCGGATATAGGAGGTTCCTCCCGCTCGGAAGGACGACGCAAGGACGAACCCCAGGCGAGACAAAGTCCATAATACCGACGGACAGGAGGAGGACCTAGAGACCGAAGCCCAGCCAAGCCAAGACTTACCACCTTCCACCATGAATAAGAGACTTGGGAGCCTCTCCTCCCTCTCGCATCTGCTTGTAACCTTTACTATGAGCTTTGATCATCAATGGTGCCGATAGCGTAAGTCGCCGATGACTGAATGTAGGGACGTTTTGCCCGAATGAATATAAATCTTGCGCTCACTGAGCACACTGTCTGGAGTCCGGAACGCACACAATAAATTTACTTTTCGAAGCGAGGTTCAAAAGACCGACACTTCTACTCACCTTCGTTTATGTGTTAACAGTGTGTACACAAGTATAGATCAACACTGTGTTTATTGTTAAGTGCTCTCGGATTTGACTAAGTAGACGCTGCAAAGATCCCCTAAATCTATCATTCCGAGCTGCCCACTACTGTTTGGCAACTTCACTTCAACACTACCACTACGAGGAAAATGGCCATGAAATGGCTACAGGTAGTACAGAACACTTGACTAGTGAACACTACCACTACTTAGAATCGCAGATACTTAGATAAACTCGTGAGATATCTGCAGATAGACTTGTGACATATCTGCAAATAAAACTCATGACATCACCAGATAATTATCCCTACTACTAATTAAGAATGGAGTGTGGGCGCCTGGCGCGGCCATGCCCCCGCCTCCGCCTCCCGTGCGCGATGCCCCAACGGCCCCACACCGACCCAGAGAAAGTGCCAGCGGTCACCAGAAGGTGCGCTTCCGCCGGAAGCGCCTGGCCGTTGCGAGGAGGCCAACGCCGAGGCACCTGGCCCACACGCCCACCTCCATCGCCCACCGCACCGTCTCCATCTCGACCTCCTGCTCCTCCTCCTCTGTATCCCCGACCACCTCCCACCCCGTCGTCGTCGCACTCACAGCGGCACCAGCCATAGAGGCCTGTGGTGACGTCCTCCTTCGGTATCCCCTCCAGCCGGGTGGCTCCGCACCGCATCCGGCCCCGGCCCCGGCCGGCCGCGCGGGCCCTGTCCCGCATCAGCACGCCGCCCTCCGCGAGCACCACCACATCCGCCACGCACACCTCCGGCGAGGCCAGCGCCTGGCGGCACTCCACGTGCCACCCCGCCCCCCGCGTCGAGCGGAGAAGACGCCCTCCACCGCGGCCTCCTCCCCGGCGGCGGCGAGCACCTCGAATCACGCGCTCGCGTACGCGTCGGTGGCGACCCGGCGGAGCGTGACCTTGGCGGGCACGCCTGGCGGGAGCGTGCGACTGTTTAGCCCCAGCGTCGCGCCCCCGATGGTCGGGTGGTAGGCCAGCGTGAGCTCCGCGGGCGTCGTGGCGGAGCAGGAGGAGACTGGAGAGGCAAAGGTAGAAAGCATGGATGTCGAGGCGCGCGGGACGGGGGCGGGCGGAGGAAGCCGCCCTCTATCGCCGTGGCACGGCACATCGCAGAAACCGGTCGCTGAACCTGCATCGTCTTGCTGCTGCTCGGATGCTGTCCTCGTGGTCACCGAAGGGCAAAGCAGCTTGTGCTACTGGGATCTTTTGCTAATAAAAGCGGAGCGCGGGGGCGATAAGCGTCGGGCAGTGGCGGAGGGCGAACCAAAATTAAGGTGTTGCTACTGCAACACGAAATAGAAAAAAGTCACACAAACTTTTGGTGGAGATTAGACAAAAAATCAGTATTCATTTGGATTTGGTTCTGTGAGCTAAAAGAAACATGTTCAACACAGTTTTCACCATGCATGCCCACCTGCAGAAATGCAGAATCAATTTCAACATGCTCTCTACCCTGCTTACCCACCAGAATAACTCTTTCAGTAATCCAAAGGAAATCAAGGAGCTGGAGCGTTAAGAATTAGTATGGACCGGAGGAGCGTTAAGAATTAGTATGGACTGGAGTTCATCCAAACAACAAGCATGACGCTGGATGGGCAATTATGAAGTTATTATTATAATTATATGAGCATGCCTAACATTGGATGCCAATTACTAGCCAAACTAGCCATCAACACTACAATTGCAAGACGAACGAGTCACCTAGAGACCATACCCACTGCTTTCCGAATCACGATTCACGAATCACTCGAAAAAGGACATCCCAGAGGCCAGAGCAAGAGATCTCTAGATACTGTTGCGATTTTGACGGGCGACGGCGACGAGTACCTGGCGAGCGCAAGCACACAGGCAGGAAGCTCCCTAGCTCCAGGTGGAACAACTGCTCGGCATTGTTGTGCGTCAGCCACAAGCGGTGGGAGACTGGAGGCGAACGGGGGCACGACCGCCCGAGACGACAGAGTTGGCGGAGTGGCAGAGGCTCGGCGTCGGCAGCTTGCTCGACACTCATTGGATGTGTGGTCGCGTGGAACAGGGTAGAGTTAGCTAGGGATTAGATTTTTTTCACTGTTGATCTCTTCTCGGGCTGAATCAAGGTATTGCTTGAGCAACACCGAGCTATAGTGAGTCCTCCGCCCCTGGTGTCGGGTCGTCCGATGGTTTTCCGCGTGGCGCCCGGGGTTTTCTTTTCGTGGCTGAATCGGCCGAAACTGAGCACACGGTTTGGTTTGCATACCTTTGTTGTGGGTTCCGGTCTTTTTGTCTCTGCCTGCAGCAGCTGGGCTGGGCAGCGTTTAGCTGACGTCTGCGTGAGAGAGACCATCGTCCAGGCTGACTGCACGGGACATGTGTGTACTGAGTCTGAAACATGTCACCACCAGACCCGACTCCGGCCTCCATGCCATGCGAGCGTTGTGTTGCCACCGTAGCGGACCCTCGCCTCGTGGAGCCAAATTCTGTTTTCCCCGCCGCACTGTTGTTTCCTGTTGCGTCAACAGTCATAGATGGATACATAGCTTTCAAGTTTTACAAAAGCATCACAAACGACAATGCAGCAGCATAGCCACAGGGAAAAACACTGATACTCCTAATATGCAGCTAATTCTGCCCGTTCCTGTTGGATCCGTAAACAAGCTGGCTAATTCATCACTGCAGCAATGTAGTGAATGGGACTCAGTACCCGTTACATATTTATATCATCAATATAATATTAGTGTCAGAGTGGTATTTTACTACGGATTTTGTATATCATATTGACATTTGTCGTTATGTATTGATGTTTTATACTCACGTTGTTTGGTTGCTCGACTAGCGTTCAGCTGCTGCTTCTGCAGCAGTAGCTGATGCTGCTATGTCACGTTATATAAAAAGTAAATATTGTAGCATTTGCAGCTGCCACAGCCCTTAAACCATCACCAAATAAGTGAACTAATTTTTAACTTACGTAGCGAAGCACGGGCACATACCTAGTCTACTTATAATTTTACATGAACCCTGTCATGATTATACTAGAAACCAAGAGAGTTTGCACAAACTAACAATTCTCTTGTTAAAACCAAAAAAACTATATAAACCACAAAAATTTGAATCAACACAGTAAGATAAAAAAACCTTAAAAAATAAAAAGTAGCCAAGCACCCTTGTTTCATATGCAAGCTTCTCATACTTGTAGAAGAGGTTTTAGAGGCTCTCTGCGCTCGAGAGTGGTAGAGGGACTCGAGCCCCACCCGTCTCACCGCTAGCCCCGTTTCGATGCCTAGACTATAGTATATTTAAGAGAGATGAACATTGATCTAGCTCACGAAAATACAACTTATGTTCGTCGGCCTGGTGACCGACGAAAATACAACTTATTTTCGTCGGCCTCGGGGCCCACGAAAATATCGTTCCTATTTTCGTGGGCAGGCCGACGAAAATATGTACTAGCCCACGAAAATAAGCGCAATTTTCGTCGGTCCCGAGGGCCGACGAAAATAACTATGTATTTTCGTGGGCCGACCGACGAAAATAGCCAGGCCCACGAAAATTTATGCGTTTCCTGTAGTGCTTGTAGTATGTTTAAAAGACCGGTATTAGACTGGCCGGAAGGTCATCACGATATTTGTCATTGTGATGCCCATACTATAGTATAATTAAGAGAGATGAACTTTGGTCTAGCTCTCATCACGGTATTTGTCATTGCGGTTTCTCTGGCGTGTTAGCGCGCCGGGGTGAGGAGTGGCAACGACGGGCACGAGCAGGTGTTGGGCGAGGGTGCGGGCGCAGGCAGGAGCGCACGTGCATGCGTGCGGGGGCTGGCGGGGCGGGGGCACTGTGGATGTCTTCTTTAGAGCAACTACAAAAAAACGTGTAAACTAACCCAAAACAGATATTAGTCAAGAATAGTAGTTTTTCTTACTCCAACAGCTCCCTCATCCCCAAAAAAATTCGCGTCCCACATCCACAGTCTCCTCTTCCTCATATTTTGGTGTGTTTCGTCCCTCCCTAATCCAATCCTCAACGTATCGGATCATCCATAACCTCCCGACAACTGTACAGATTGCGTCACATGTCACATTTAGAGGAACTGTTGGAGTACCTATCATGATTCACTCTTAAAATTTTTTAGCCTACTCTTAATAATCAGTTTTTGGGGTAAAATTTTTAACATCCTTTTGGAGTTGCTCTTAGGTTCTTAATAGGAGTATTATAGATTTAAAGGTGAGATAGTTGTGTAGCTGTTGATTCTTTAGGTTCTTAATAGGAGTAGTATAGATTTAGGGTTTGTTCGGTTAGCTCTCAATCCATGTGGATTGAGTGAGATTGGGTGAGTTTAAATTCCAAACAAGTCAAACTTATTCTTAATTTTTTCCAATCACATTCAATACATGGGTAACAGGATTAACCGAACAAGGCCTTAAAGGTGAGATAGTTGGGTAGCTGTTGGGGCTCAAAATTGGTACTCCATTTTTTTCAAACACCCCTTCCAGTCTTTCGTTCCTATGTTTTATCATTGTATTTATATCTCTTTCCCGTATTTTCTTCCGTTGTTTTTGTTTTCTTTCATTGCAAACAGCCACTGACGTTTTCACGTTTCCGGTCCAACCTTCATAAACAGAAACCTATTGCAGAAGTCCATCGGGCCTTCCTCGTAGTCTAAAGGCCCATAATTATAAACCCGAGCAAGCCACGCAACTGCTTTGCGATTCGTGCAAACCCCTCTCATCTCACGCTCAAAATTGGGCAACGCACCGAGGTCAACCAGGTAATTTAGCACATGCCCTATCTCCCTTACATAATCCTGCCCCCTCGCCAGTCGCGAAAACCCTAGCCGCCGCCAGACCATTCGTTTCTCGCGAGCCATCGCTTCGGTAATTCTCAGGCACCCCGCTCGATCTCATCCTAATCGGTGTGATTTTCGTCTTCACCGTCAACCCACCCCTCCACTTACTCTGATTCGCACTTTGTTGGCAGGCATCCGGAAGAAATGGCCAAGTCGAAGAACCACACGGCGCACAACCAGTCGTTCAAGGCGCACAAGAACGGCATTAAGAAACCCAAGCGCCACCGCCAGACCTCCACCAAGGGGGTAAGATAATTTGCTCCTGACGTTCCTCACCCGTCGTCCCATTCGATTGATTGTGCAGCTGCGTCACTGGCGGTCATTGGTTCATGCGAGAATCATGTAACCGCCGACTTCAATTGTTGTTACGGTTAGGTGAAATCCATCTAGGTTGAATCATGTAGCTGCCGACTTTAATGGTTGTTCGGGATAGGTGAAATCCATCCAGGTTGTGAAGTTGGTTCCTGGATGCTAATTTGTTTTCGGCATCGTCCGTTCTATTGCCGTGTTACGGTGCTAGTAGTGGCTCATGCTCGCGGCACTAGCTAAAGCTGTTAGTCGTTCCTAGGATGAAAGATGTCTAAGCCCTTTGCGACGTCTCTTAGCGTGGTAATGTGAAGTCCTCTGATGTTCTAAGCCAACGGTAATCAGATATTAAAAGGATTTGGTGCATAGTTTTTTTTATATCCAAGCCCACTTAAGTTCTATCTAACCCATTGATTCGAAGGGTTATCATTACTTTGCTATAATTTGTTTCTACTTGTCTTTTGAAAACATATTTAGTTCCCGTTTGCTTCTATGGTGTGTATGAATTCTTGCAGCTAGTATTTTTCTTGTCTTTAAATAATCTCAATATGCTTTTGGTCCAGTTGACCAGTCTAGTATTTTACTAGTCTCCCTTGGAGACAACTCCGAAGTTGTATTTGATTTTCATCTCCAGAGTTCTCCTGATGAGGTTGAGGTTGTTGCTATGATGAGGCATAACACCTTTTGAGAGCAGATTATTGCTCTATGAACTTGGGAAATGTTCAGATTTCCTCCTGAGCGGTTACCTGAGCAACTGCACAACCTTGATTCCTGTTGCGTTTCATTTAGGATCCTATTTGTATTGAGATGAAACACAACTGTTACTGTTGCCAAATTTTCATCTCCACAGCATCTTGAGATGCATATTGTTTCTTGCTCTTAAACTGACCTTTTGCTTTGACCATGTTTGCAGATGGACCCCAAGTTCCTGAGGAACCTGAGGTATTCTAGGAAGGGCAACAAAAAGAGTGGTGAGGCTGAAGCTGAGGAGTAGGAAGGAAAGCATGGCTTTGTTTCCTCTGTTTTTAGCTCAGTTCCACCTTTAGGACCTGGGGTTTTGCTAAAGATGGAACTTAAGTTGGTGTTACTGTATGATGGCAAGGACCTTTTGCTGCCGAAGGTTATGTTTTGAAGTTCATGCTACCTTTTAAATTACGGATTACCTTGTGCTATGTTCATTATTTTTGCCTTTGGCAGCGAAATTTGGATTTCTAGACTGCGTCTGTTTTTAGACAAGTTGCGTTGCAGGGTAACCTTTTTGAGATGTGGCTTAATGTTTTATATTGTGGGGATTGAGTGCAATTGAAGTTAGGTTTGTACAGTTTCGCACTTCTACGGCTGCTACTTAACTGCTAGAGAAACAGTTACCTGATGGTTGAGTGGATACTGGATAGACTGACGCCACTGTTGAAGGTGTGTGGGCATGGAACACAGACTTTAGAAGAGTGGAGCCTAACTGTTAAAAGTTGCGAGCTCTAAACAATGCGTTTCTTACTTTTGGCATTTGTGACATTGACTTTGCAAAAATATAACTTAAAACATGTCTTACTTGATTATAATGTTATTTTAGACATTTCTTCCTTCTACTTAGAAGGCAAAAATGCCTAAAATGGTATGTTTTGAGTTAATGTTATAATTGTCAACTAGGTAGATGCCCGTGCGTTGCAACGGTATACAAAATATTCAACAAAATGTTAGTGCATAAAAAATAACACCACATATTTGGAGGTAATTCTTTGATAGTTTCCCACATCTCTTGATCAGAGACAGGAGCATCCAAAACAGGTAAATTATGTCTGTGCAATCCAAGCGCTTCTAGATCAATGCCCGTCTCTGTCCATACATTTCCCAATGAGATTAGAATAAAACTGGTCCACAACAGTCGCCTTGTCCTCATGACTTGTTAGAATAGGATACGGTCTCCGCCTACCAAATTTGCAACATTTTTTTTTCTTTTTCTATGGCGAGCATACAGATGAAAAAAGTTTGTGTTAGCATCTCCGTCTTTGAGCCATGAAATTCTTTGATCTCAACCTTGCCATGGTACGCTTGAAGGATGACAACAACAGAGAGTGTTTCTTCAGTCGGGTTTTTAGCCATAATTCAGCCAGGTTTAGAGCTCTATCATCCTGTGCAATCTCCAACCTGTGCAAAAGTTCCTTGGCCAAAGCTAATTGAGTTCTCACATGACTCACCTCCTTTTCACTCCATGCCTGCAGCCTTTGTGCAGTCTCTTTTAGCTTCATATCAAGAGTTAGAAAGGGGCATGGCATACAACAGCTTGAACAGAATCCCATGCAATTTGGATCGTTTCTTGGAAGCCATCTAATTTAGTCCAAAAGGATTCAAAATGAAAGCGCCTTCTACCAGACTTATTATCCTTAAGGCCCAAAAGCAAAGGACAATGATCAGAGTCTTGGGTTGCAGCGCTCTGGAGAAGAACATCGGGGAAAAGATTTTCCCAGTCCACCAAGCAAGAAACATGATCAAGCTTGACCAGAACAGGCTCATCTTGTTGATTGGACCACGTGAATTTGCATCCATGTAAAGTAATCTCTTTGAGAGCCAGATCATCAATCAGTCTTCTAAAACGACCCAACATGGCCTTATTAATGTTGGAGTTGTTTTTATCAGAGGCTACAAATGAGATTAAAGTCCCCAGCCACAACCCAATGCCCAGGACATGCAGCTCAGATATTTCTGAGTTCTTGAAGGAACTGGCCAGGGAGGAAGCTTTCTTGTGGTCTTTGGCTGGGGCTAAGGGTTTTTCTTACCTCCTAGCTCAAAGTCGGGTGGTTTAGTTTTTTGTTTAGTGTTAGGGTGTCTGTCAGCTGACAAACGCTCTGTCCCTGCCCCTGCTCCAGATGTTGTTTCTTGCTAGGTGGGGTTCGGTGTGTGTGTGTTTGTGTGTGTGTGTTGTACTGTCTGTTCGGGGTCTTTTCCCCTTTTCTTCTTAATACATTGACGCGCAACTCTCCTACGTGTTCGAGAAAAAAAATGATTTTTCCATTGTCGCCTTGGGGACCATATACACAAGTCAGCCACCAATCACACCCCCATCCTTACAGAATTGATTGGAGATGCTATGATTATCAATCCTGTTTTGTCCTGAATATCTCAGGTGTTGCTTCCATGCCACAAGGATGCCTCCACTTGCACCAGCCGATGGAAGAAAAACTGATTCACTGAACTCTGAACCAAGCATAGAGAGGATAGTGCTTCTTGGGACAATTTTCATTTTGGTCTCCAGAAAACAAACCACTTCAGCCCGAGAAGAATCAACTAAAGTTCTAACGGAGCTTGTCGAACAGAGGAATTCAGCCCTCTCACATTCTAGAACAATATTTTTGACGGATCCATTAAAACATAATACACGGTGGCTACCAGAATAGGGGGGAGGGGAAGGAGCTCTACTGGGCCACTAAGTCTGCTGGAGTATTCCAGCCAAACAGGGCAGAGAGAGCATCCACATGGCATTGAGACAGAGGGTGTTTAAGCAGATTCACATAATACTCCAAAGCCTCTTGACTAACCCCCTCCGAATCTGAGATGATCTGAAGTGCTTTCATGGCCTTTCTGGTGGCCCTACTACTCATGTCATGCATATTGAATAACTCCTATTCCAGCAACCCGTCGTCTCCTCCTTGGCGCAGTCATAGTGGGGCAAGATGGTGAGTTTTTAGACTGCTTATTGGTGGCCAGCTTATTGGTCTTTGGAACAGGCAGCAGTCCAGTTGGTCTTGTACTGATCTTGCTGAAGAAAGCATCCTTTGTTGACTCATTTTGTGAGGATAGTTCCACTTGGGTGTTCAGGTGTTGAATGGGCACTTCTTCCTCAGTCTCCAGGTGGTTTGGAAACAGAATGGCATCAATAGACACAGGCGGAACAGCCAAGGCTGCTACTACGCCTCGTGTATGTTCAGGTGTTGGATAGACACTTCGTTATCAGTCCCCTGGTGGCCTGAAATCAGAGAAGCATCAATAGGCTTCGGCGGTACAGTCAAGGCTGCTACAACGCCAGAGCCCAAGATGGGGGAGGAAGGAGCTAAATTATGTTGGTCCATAGATGCCAATTCATCATACATAGCTAGACCATCATCTTGGTCATCTTGTTGCTGTTGAAAACCTGATGAACGTTTTCTTGAGTAAACTTTCAGTGCTGGCATTTGAACTGGTGGTTTGTCGGTCTTCAATCTCACTTCATCATGCATAGATGTAGAGGTGATCCCCATCTCAGATGGCCAAGTTTCTTGATTAAAAAGGCAAAATGGAAAAGGCAAAACCTGATGAACGTTTTCTTGAGAGTTCATGAGACTAATAAAAAGGCAAAATGGAAAAGACCTTTTTCTTGATTAAAAACTATTATTGTTTTCTAAGCGGACATTGGTATGCAGATTCCTAGGGTGCATTCTGAAATGGAACATGATTCCGTTCCTTATACTTGTGATCAGAGCCATCAGCTATGGCTCCCAGTGCACAAGCCAAGACCACCACAACAAGAACATCACATGTCCCTGTCTCGCCATCTTCGCAAGCACCTATTTAGGAGCACCGACAAAACTAAATTCAGAGGAGATTTTGAGAGGAAGAGAAGCAGATGGAAGGAAGATGAATCAAAGTTGAGTGACGGACGAGCGAGCGGATATCTAGCGAGGACGACGACGCGACAGGTTGGATGATATTGGGTTGACAGGTCATTCTCCACGTCCTCTTCGCGGGCACTGGTGTTGACGTGGTCTGCGCCCAGGTAGGGTCCTATGGCCGCCAGCTCCTCCACCTTGTGGCCGGTGAGGGTAGAACCACGACTCATGGGATCTGACCACCACAACAAGAACATCACAGTTCCTACTGCTGGTTGCCGTCTTCGCTGAACAAAGGGAGCGCAAAGGGAGGAAGAAGGGGACGCGCTTCAGGAGCAAAGGGACGAAGAAGGGGATCTGAAAGCAGGGATCGCAGACCTGAGAGCACACGGTGGGTTGGTGCCGTCTCCGCTGACCGAGGCAGTTGAATCTCTGCGCCATGCCCCTGCTAGGATTGCTTGTCGCCATCTCCCTCAACGTGTTGCCACCACCTCGCCCAAGCACGGTGGGGAGTTCGGGCATGGGCGCGGGGTGCGGGTTCGGACTGGCGTTGTACACCATGAGCTCCGTCCTCGTCTTCGCCACGTGGGCGCTGGTCGGTGCGGTGCCGTGCCAGACCTGGCGTCCGCGGCCACCGGCCCCCCGTCCCGCCGCCGAAGCAGGCACAGTGGGCGGCGTCCATGTCCGCGCTCCAGGAGCAGATCGCGGAGGAGTGGAGGCGCAAGGAAAAGAAGGGATCTTGCTCCGGCTCCGCGACCACGTCGGGGCTCCTCGCGGAGATGCAGGCCGTGGAGCGCGCCGCACGTGAGCTCAACATCGTGCTCGAGGAGATCGCCAAGGAGGAAGAGGAGGAGGAGGAGGACGAGGGGCGGCGGCGGCAGGGGATCGTGGACGAGGAGCGCGCGAGGGAAGTGATGGAGCGCGCCGAGGAGCTGGCGGCGGCTTGCCGGACGCTCGAGGAGACCGGCAGCGCCCTGTGGAGACCGGCGCTGTGCGGCCCCTGCTGGACCTCATGGCCGACCCAGAGGGAGCGCGGGATTCGAGGGTGAGAGATTCGCGAGGATGGAAGGGAGCGTTGGGGATCCGCCCGTCAAAGCTAAAGATGGAAGGAGGGCGGCGGGATGAGGGCGAGGGTGGAAGGAGCGCAGGAGGACGGCGGGATGCGGGGCTGCCGGCGGGGTGCGGCCGCAGGGTGATTACGGGGGCGGGCGCGGCAGAACGTGTGAGTGTGCACGCCTACGTTACTTACATAATTAGTAGTAGAGATTCGTATGTTTTAGGTGCCGTTTGGTTCATGAAATGTAATATAAATGATAATGGTAATGGTTTACACTCAGTGGTAATAAATTTAAATAGTACGATATCAGTTTCTAGTGTGGTATATGTTTATGTTTGGACTTAAACAAACATAGTTTAATATTATTGGTTATAATTTATGTTACAAATATGTAAATCAAATCGTACCTTGATACAATCGTGTTAATAGAAACAAACAGCTAAGGCTAAACCACTTCATTCAGATTTCAGAGATGCCTAATCGCTCGTCGAGCCAACCATAGGTTAAGGAAGCTCCCACTCGGCTGTATATGAAAGAGTAGAAAATGCAAGAGGATATATGTATAGTACAGATCGTTGTGGTTGAGCTAGAAAAGTATGATGCCGCATTTGGCTAAGCTGCTGCTGCAGGGTATACATGTATATGTGGGCCGGCCTGGCCCGGCACGGTACATGCCCACAAAAGCACGGCTCACAAAGACACGGTCCACAAAAGCACATATCTAATTATGGGCCGTACCGAGCCAGCACGTGTGCCCAGTCATCGGCCCACGACACGACACACAATTAGTTATGTGTGTCAGGCCGGCCCAAATAGCCCAAAATGCCTTAATGTGCCAGACCGGCCCATATACATACAACAGTAATACATAAACAAAAAATATAGAATATATATACGACCAAAATAAAACTAAGATGTTTTGTGGATGCACATTAAAAACCTTTGGTCAAAAAGAAAAAATATTACAACTAGCTCAGAAATAATATTCAGTTCTCTGTCCAGTGTTTAATTAAGTACTATACATCCATACAGAATACATATACAATGATCATCATCACTATTCACTATCCACATATAGGTATTGGTTCTCGAAGTCTTATTGAAGCTCTATTCTCCAAGATGTGCTAGTCATGTGGGCTTTGACGGACCTTGTTTAAATACTGAGTCTATATTTAGTGGGCCTCGATGGGCCTTAGTTAAATGGGTCGTGCCAAGCCGGCACGTGGGCTTGACTTGAGGCCCAGACACGAATCACATATTGGGCCGTGCCGGCCCAGGCCCACAATTAAGTTGGGCCGTGCCAGATATGGGCCGTACCAAAAATTGTGTGCTTTGAACCGGCCTATTAGGCACAGCACAAATGTACCCTATACTGCAGAGTACACGTGAGGACCATTCTACTCCTTGGGCCCCCTTAACGTTGAGGACCGGGCATTTGCAGTTCCGCGCGCAGTCTATGCTGACGCGGCCCAAGAACGCCCTGCTTGAGACGATTTATGGTTGCCGCCAGGGACAAAAATTTGAAAAAAAAAGACATTATTTTCAATCTTGAGCCCACTATTTGACCAAGTTAGAAGCTGATTTATGGTTGGATCCAAAAAATAAAGTTTGTTGGACGTAACCTACTCTACAACTTTTATTAAGGGTCAAACCCCGTAAGTCCACAACTGACGGTACAGAACTAGAGTTATCTTTTGGTCAAAGCAAGAACATAAAAGAAGTGCTGACTATCGATTCAACACTGAAGAATTTTTAGGCTAACTCATCAACATGGACCTTACTTTCGTTTTACACTAAGCTGTTGTAGGTTATTCAGTTGATCAGGCAACACTTGTATACATCACGAAACATCACCACAAAAGGGTGCATATAAAAGAAAAGAAAGCATCCCATGGTCAAATAATTGCATCAACTTAAGGTTATGTTTATGCTTACGGCACGATTAGCATTATTCATGCAAATTTTGGAAAGGTTAACATTAAGCACGAGAGTTTTTCCTTTTGTGCTTAAAAAAGTCTAAGTAGAGGAGGCTTATGTTGGAAGAGTTGAACTCAGCACCTTATCATCATCTTGAAAGAGTTTGAACTAGAGCTCCTGATCACCATTCGATATATCGTGTTCAAGTTTAAAATTCACTACTTAGCCTGTCACTAACACCTAATGCGTTACATAGATCTTAATTTGCATTAGCTAGATATAGTTACAAGCTGGGTTTTTTTAAATGGCTTCTGGATTGTTAGAAAGTAGGTGTGTGTAAGAAGATCCGTTTGATCAGCTATAGCTTTAGGAAGCTACGAAACATCACTAAGCTAGCTAGAACTGTTGCACGGGTATCCATAATCATTGAGGCGAGTATATAAATGTTGTGCTTCCGTGGGCTGATGGTACAGACGACGGCCAACCAGGTACATAATCTATAGTACTGGTGGTGTTGATATGGACACGGTGACCCGTGTTACAGTTTTGGTCTGCAGATAGACCGGCGCTATGGCGGCACGATTATTTCCAGTCGTCAAATTGACTCAGGGGGTGTTTGTTTGAGATTATAATCCACCTAGATTATATAATCCAATAATTTTTGAACTAACTCTTAGTTCAAAAGTTGTTAGATTATATAATCTGGATAGATTATAATCTCAAACAAACACCCCCTCAACATTTCTAGTCATTAGATATAGCTTTTGACAGAAACCGTGTAAAAGATTCTCCTGTGTAAACATGCTAAAACGCCTTAACAACCTTTGGATCCAGAATCAAAGGCTAATTTTAATCCCACCTAACCGCCATCGCACCAGATTACCGGGAGGGGGTTCTTTAGAAAAAGGCAACGTATCCTGTGTAAAAGATTCTCCTGTGTAAACATGCTAAAACGCCTTAACAACCTTTGGATCCAGAATCAAAGGCTAATTTTAATCCCACCTAACCGCCATCGCACCAGATTACCGGGAGGGGGTTCTTTAGAAAAAACACAAGATTATCAGGTGGGATTAAGATTAGCCTTTGATTCTGGATCCAAAGGTTGTTAAGATGTTTTAGCATGTTTACACCGGAAAACCTTTTACACAGGATACGTTGCCATATATATATATATATATATATATATATATATATATATATATATATATATATATATATATATATATATATATATATATATATATATATATATATAAGTAACTCTCTCCTCATTCTGCACTCTCTCCAGCCGCAATTTTTCTTGCTCGCGGCCCACCTCTAATCCTCTATCTCTCGAGTTCATCTGCAAAACCGTGGCTCCTAACTCCCAACACTTAGACCTTGTTCGCAGGGATGAAATTCCATCATAGATTTAATTTGGTTATGGATTGGGTGAATCCATACCTCACACCCAATCTCATGGTGGGATTAAATCCATCAACTAATCCATATGTCTCTCAAAGCTATTTATTCTTTTGATCCATAAATTCTAATGTAAACTTATGCAATATCTTCATGGATTTGTTCCATGCCTAATGAGCTATGGATAGAATCCATGTCTTCCATAGTTTAAAAAATTTCCAAACTCTAGGGTTATATTCCATGATGGGTTTAACCGAATAAAAAAAATAAGTAGTCTTGGATTATTTTGGGGCATGGATTTTGACATGGATTTAATTCCAATCCATGCCAATCCAGAGCTGGATTGGTGTAAACGAACAAAGCCTTAGGGTTGCTTTGGTGACCATGGATCAGATCACGGAAGAATTAGATGAGATTGAGAGGGGAATTAGTTTATTTCTCCTTCAACCCCTTCAATCCCCCGTGATCTATTTGTCACCAAACCAGCCCTTACGGAAGTCAGTCTCAAGCCGCTCCCTCCTTCGCCTCTCTCGTCGGTGATGACACGACGCTGCTGCGCAATGGCCTCAGACAAGGCACGATAGGGTCTGCGCGACGGTGCGATGACCTGCTGCGAGGCGCGTCTGTTGTGGCGGTGCGACGTAGGGGCCAAGCTAGGTACACCATAATAGAGGACACCTACAAAAATTTGCACAACTGGATTTTCACTATATTCATCACCTAGAAGTTATTACCCTACACATGTAAAACTATTCGTAGTCGTTCCTTCTAAATTTATCCCCTTATATTTCACGTTTGCGTCGTATCGCCAGATTCCACCTCTATTTTTTTTATCTCCCGCAACGGTTCTTTATAAATTATCCTCTTATACCCCACTAAAACCATAAAATACATTTCCTATCCATACTTTTCATTCATTATTAATTTTTCCATTTACTGACAATTACTCACGGGCATAATACACGAGACGTAAACAGTGGGAGGCAGTGGCGGACGCAGGACGGAAATTCATGGGGAGGCCAAAAAGACCACATGAGAGTCATTGTTTAATGGTTCACCAAGCTCACCGACCACCGGGGATGGGTCACATCGTTGCGTCGAGCGAGATCTAGCTTGTTGGGCTGATCGGCGTCACGACGACAACGTCGCAAGAGACGGAGGCGATAGGAAGGGGCGAGGTCGAGCAGCGGCGGAAACGGGACATCGAGCAAACTGGTTTAGGTGGTATTGGGAAGATTAGGGTTAATGATAGATGCAAGGACTAGATCGGAGAAGATCCGACGATGATGCTGATGACATGGTTGTTTTAGACCCTATTCCAAATCTCTAGAGCTAATTGTTAACTAGTTTTAGTTTGATTGTGGCAACTAACAATTAATGCTTATTTGAGGGATATAGATAACAATTATTTAGTCAATTAGAAACATCTTAGCTAATTTTAGCCGCTAGCTATTAGTTATAAAGGTTTAGAACAAAGTTTTATACTATAAAAAACTTCGATTTTCTCTACACTTAACAATAAATAATTATTAGACAATAAAGAGTGTATAAAATTGAGACGAGCCATGGCCCACTTTGCCTTCCTTTTGGATTCGCCTATGGTAGGAGGCACGAGGCATGACACAAACGGTGGGAGAGAAAACTAAAGGGGTGTTTGGTTTCTAGGGACTAATTTTTAGTCCCTACATTTTATTCCACTTTAGTTACAAAATTATCAAATGTAGAAACTAAAACTCTATTTTAGTTTCTATATTTATCAATTTATATACTAAAATGGAACAAAATAAAGGGACTAAATATTAGTCCCTAGAAACCAAACACCCCCTAAACCTCCGTTTAGGGGGCTCCTGGGGCGTCGCTGCGAACTTCGTAGCCTATAGCCGCTAAAGGTAGGGGAGGAGGCGCCTGGCGAGAACCGCTACAACCAGTCTAAGAGAGTGTTTGAATGTACTAGAGATAATAGTTAGTTGGCTAAAAAAGTACCGGTGAATTTAGCTAGCTAACAAATACCTAGCTAACTATTAACTAATTTCCTAAAAATAGCTAATAGTTAAACTATTAGCTAGCTTTTTTTGGATGTATTCAACTAATTTTAGCAACTAACTATTAGTTTTAGTGTATTTAAACACTCTCTAAAATATATTTATGCATCCTTATCTTATTTATTACTCTAATTTACTCTAGATTTGCCACCAGTGTGACGGCTTCCTGCAAGAGACACGACTTGGTTCCACAGAGCAGAGTGTCTGGACCAAAGATTAAGCCACGATGGTCTGACAACAACACAACATAAATAAAATATACTAGTCGCTAATAATATCATGTCTAACTGTAACGTGCCCGATGTTGCTAGAATTTAGCTACCTCTTTAGCTATGTGTAGCTGATGGATTTGGAACTCTTCTTCCTTTGGATAAGTAGTCAACCATTCATTCCGCCTTCGAAAAAAAAACAATCCATTGCGTTGCTTGCCTCTACATAGCACTCATCACTTCGGGCTCCGTCTTCTACGGATTACTAGCTAGCGTACAATGACCACGATGGTAATGACTAGAGGGACTTTATATTTAAATAAAACGACCTGGTTTAAAGAAAAACAGACTTTATATATTGTAGGTACTGAAGCTATCCGCAACGGTTTCTTCTAAATTTTTCCTTTATATTATTTTTTGCGTCACATTATCAACATTTTATTCTCTACCTTTTCATCTCCCGCATCGATATCCCCTATATTCTCCTGTATCTCACTATAACTATAAAAAATCATTATCCAACCATATTCAACTTCTATTACCATTTTTTCTTCAACTATTAAATATGTGTACTTTGCAAGTGAGCATTTGAGTGGTCCTCTTGATCTGGCAGATGTCTGTTACCTCTCTAGCGCTGTAGCGTGTAGAGGGACATTTAGCGGCCGTCGCTGTATCCCAAGAGCTAGTTTAGGAGCCACAAAATCGAAATTGATTGAAAGTGCTAGAATCCTCTTCTTATTCAAATTTGAACGAAGAGATGATTCAAACTCTTCTAATCTTTTTCGGTTTTATGGATATTAAACTAGTCCCTACGCGTGCACAGGAAAAGAGAAGAGGGCAGCTCGCGGGTCTGGGACGAGAGAGGGTACGGGCGGAAGGAACGCCACATACTCGTGGGTCTGGAAGACCCGTCCGTCACGTCAATCCTCTAACGAACGTGTTACAAAAGTTTCACATGTGATCAATCCCAACCGGTGGCAGTTATTGCCTAAGGGTCGCACCGTTTGGGGACCCTGTGTACTGTACTATATATACATCTATCTCTGCAATAAAGAATCTGTCCCAGTCATTTGTCTCTCTCTCTTTTGTCTTTCTCCATTTGCCACTGAGCACTGCAATAGATTCCAACATGTTATCAGCACTGTCTCAAGGGAGAAATCAGAAGAAAGGAGGGAAGAACTCTTGCTGTTCTTGCAAAGAACAACAACTTCGATATGAAAATCAACAGCAAGGTATGGAGCATACCATTTCCATGCGCATACGTCGTATGCGCGAAGTTCTTCATATTGTTGATGATGCGATGTTGGAAGCGTTCACCGTTGGGCAAGCCACGGTACTCCCACCGGTGCACGAGATCCCTGAACGCCGTGTGCAAGTGCAAAATGTGCACTTCTACGTTCTCCATGGATGGACAACGGTGGTTCCGCTGCCAGTGGTGGAGTGTGGACTCCCCACTGCATCCCCATCGCCACCGGTGCCGGTGGTCGACGTGGGATCGTCTGCATCCGCTCTTATGGACGTCGATTTGGAGGCACCACCGCCGCCTCCACCCACTGCAGAGGCAGTTACTCGTCGTTCTTCATCTCCACCGGCGCCCGTGGTCGTCGGGACCATTGCTGCCCGTTGTGGTCAGCCTGCACGCGCTGTTGATGCCCCGAGCGGCCGCATCATCTTCACCGGTCATCACCCAAATGGGGTGGCCCCATCTTCCTCCTCCAATCGGAGGGCCTAATGGCCCTCGATCCGGCCGCCACGTCGGCCGTTTGGGGGGAGGGGGTGGGGAGAGGCGCGACCGCCGATGCTCTGCGCATCAGGGCTGGCGCTCGGCGCGACACTCGGCTGGCCGGCCAGGCGCACACGCCCTGGCGCTCGGCGCGGGAGCTGACCCCGGCGCGGGCGCGCGCCTGGCGCTTGGCGCGGAAGAAGGATGGCCAGGCATGCGCGCCAACCCGGCCCTCGGCGGTCGGACGTGGAGGCATGGGCCCCACTCTTCGCGCGCGCTCCCCTAGAAGCGGCGGAGCAGGCCCCGGCGTGGGCACTGCTCGCCCTGGGAGACGCGGCCAGTCCTGCCCCGGTGCAGGCGCGGTCGCACGACCCGGCCGCGGACGCCTGGCGACGCTCGATGTGGCCCGCCATGGCGCTCGGCTCGGCTCCTACCCGGCGCGGGCGCGGGAGATGGCCCTGGCGCGGGCGCGCACCCGGCGCTCGACGCGGGCGCGGGGAAGCCATCGGCCAGGGCACAATCTCGGCATGGGCACAAGCTCGGAGGCGGCGGTTGCGAGCTTCGTGCTTCCTGGTGGCGGCCAGGAAAGCCCTGGTGGCGGCAGCGGCTACAGGGGCGGTTAGGGTTGGAAACCCTAGCGGCCCCAATATGATATAGGCTTTTGGGCCTCTGTTGGGCCGCCTGGGCAGGCCAGCCTGGCTGGGCCGGCGTGCAGGCCGCCTGGTCCGCCTGGGCTGCTTTTCAAAGCCCAAAATAGTCTACATTTACCATTTTAAGTTCTGAATTTCAGTATAAGACTCTGTTTTATATGTAATTTCAGTTCAAAGTTATCTTAGGCGTCTAAATTCATAATTTAGACTGCATATATTGTAAAGACATATCTGTTTTATTGTACATATAGCAGATTTTAGTTCGTGAATTATTGTTTGTTTTACATTAATAATTCACATGTCTCTACTTGCTATTATTTACGCATTCATTTATGTTTGCATATAAATATAGCATTTATTAAGTTCAGACTTAATAAAACTCATGCAAAAATGAAATTACATTATTTTGGATCAAGAGCATAGGGAGATAGAGTCCTAAGCATTGGCTGCACTAAATTCTTTTATAAAATTTAGTAGCCCAGAGACCGTGCTTGTGGCAGCATTTGGAATGCCTATCTCTATGAGGTCTACATCTCTCGGGATGACTACCTATACGTGCTATCCAAAATAACAGGATATGGAGTTATTGAATTTTACTTTGATAATTAGTAGAGCATGGGTAGTGGAGACCTAAGCATTGGCTGCGGTTTGTTCATCCGTGAACTTATCAGCCCAGAGACCGTGCTTTTAGGCAGCAAGTTTCTTGCCCACTACTAGATCTACCTCATTAATTTGAGGATTATCTATACTATGCTTACTAAAATTCAAAGTATTTATTCAATTGGAAGGTTTGGAACCTTCAGGAAACTCATATCACATGTAAGAGTTATTGAATTTTACTTTGATAATTAGTAGAGCATAGGTAGTGGAGACCTAAGCATTGGCTGCGGTTTGTTCATCCGTGAACTTATCAGCCCAGAGACCGTGCTTTTAGGCAGCAAGTTTCTTGCCCACTACTAGATCTACCTCATTAATTTGAGGATTATCTATACTATGCTTACTAAAATTCAAAGTATTTATTCAATGAGAAGGTTTGGAACCTTCAAGGAACTCATTACATATGTAATTTTTAAGAATTTTTGCATATTGAGCTTACAACATCACCATTGTGACTATTAA
Source organism: Zea mays (assembly GCF_902167145.1). Lineage (NCBI taxonomy): Eukaryota > Viridiplantae > Streptophyta > Magnoliopsida > Poales > Poaceae > Zea > Zea mays. The sequence goes on along the minus strand of NC_050098.1, from coordinate 54,646,881 downwards.
TTTATGCGTAAATTAATGGATGTCCATGGTAATGACTGTAGGAACATGTCAACCAAAGAGTTCGAGGAACTCGCCCTTGATGGGCATAACTACCCAACTTGGGCTTCAGATATTGAAATAACTTTTGCTTCTCGTGGGATCATTGATGCCATTGCAGCACCCATCACTGGTACTGATCCAGTGAATGAGGTTAAAAATAACACAACACTTTTCCTTCTGAGGCTTTACATCCATAAGGACCTTAAGCAAGAGTACCTTATGGAGAGATGCCCTCACAACTTGTGGAAAGCTCTCAAAGAGCGCTATGAACAGCAGAAGGAGCTCATATGGCCGTCAGCCAACCATGAGTGGAACCACCTTCGACTGCAAGATTTTAAATCTATTGCAGAATATAACCATGCTCTTCATAGCATTTGTCCTAAATTGAAGTTTTGCGAGAAAGTGCCCTCTGAAGCAGACAAGATAGAGAAGACTCTATCTACCATGCTTCCAGAGGACAGGATATTGCATCAGCAGTATCGCTCTAGTAATTTCCAGAGATATTCTCAACTTATGCACACATTGACCCAAACAGAAAAGCATCATGAGCTTCTTCTAAAGAATGCTCAGCAGCGCCCTCCTGGGTCTGCCCCTCTGCCTGAGGTACATTTCAATGTGCATAAAACTGAGAATAAGAAAGGATTCAAGAAAAACTTCAAGAATCCTCCTGGACCTCGCAAATTCAATAAGAACAAATTCCACAAGAAAGGTAAAGGAAAAGGAAAAGGAAATGACAAGCCTCTACCATCTAAGGGCAATAGAGCTTGCCTTAAATGTGGTACTGAGGGCCATTTTGCTAGGGATTGCACTTGCCCTAAGCACCTTGTTCTTTTGTATCAACAATCCCTAAAGAAGCCAAAGTCTGATAAGCCTGGTTTTGAGGCTCATTTCAATTCTACTGAAGCACCAATTGAGGTTGGAAGTTCTTCACTGGCTTCTGGTGATCTGAAGAACACTCTTGCTAAAGAGCACCTCAATGTGGTTGACAACAAGCCTCCACTTCTACAAGAAGATGAATCTGATGATATGATCATTGAGTATATGTCAAAGGATCCATTTGGAGATTTGGCATAAATCTCTCATGCTTGGAGATTTGATCATGATCACTGTGGCTTGTGTGGTTGTTCTATACTGTCTTTATAATGTTGTTGTAATAAGTAGAGGTATACAATCTCATGTTTTGAGATGTAACATACTCTACAGACCAGTGTTGGGTCCTGTGAGTAGTGCGAACTCATTGGATGAGTCGCCATACCATTATTGTAATATTGTTCCGACATTGTGATATTTAATATCATGTTATGTATAGTACTAAGTTGCATCATAAAATTCTTATTCAGAATTTTTATTTATGTATAGATGCATAATGATGACAACTCAACGGAAGAGGAATTATGCCTTGTGGACAGTTGTACCACAAACTCTATACTTAGGGAGATCAAATACTTTCAGACTCTTAAGAAAAGAGATGGGAAAGTTTTGACCATCGCCGGACGCGATGCTGTGATAGTTGGCTCTGGTCGAGCAACTATTACCCTCCCCATGGGTACTGAAATTGTGATCGACGATGCATTATTGTATCCTGATTCTACACGTACCCTCCTAAGTTTTAGAGATATCCGGCAAAATGGATTTCATATTGAAACCCATGATGAAAATCAAGAAGAGTTTCTCTTCTTGACCAAGCCGAATAAATATGGCAAGCGCATATGCGAGAAAATTCCATCACTCACGTCAGGGTTGTACTATACATATATGAAAGGGAATTAGGCTTACACCTAGTTCCTAAATAATTTTGGTGGTTGAATTGCCCAACACAAATAATTGGACTAACTAGTTTGCCCAAGTGTGTAGATTATACAGGTGTAAAAGGTTCACATTCAGTCAATAAAAGACCAAGTGTTGGATTCAACAAAGGAGCAATGAGGCAACCGAGGGCACCTCTGGCTGGAGGCACCGGACTGTCCGGTGTGCACCGGACAGTGTCCGGTGCGCCCAGAGGACACCAACTCAAACTCTACGCCCTCGGGATTTCTCGGAAGCCGGCGCGCTATAATTCACCGGACTGTCCGGTGTGCACCGGACATGTCCGGTGCTCCAAGGAAGCGCGGTCTTCGGAACTCGTCAGCCTCGGGTTCGCGCGGCAGCCGCTCCGCTAAAATTCACCGGACTGTCCGGTGTGCCAGCGGAGCAACGGCTCCCTGCGGCGCCAACGGCTCCCTGCGGTGCATTTAATGCGCGCGCAGCGCGCGCAGACGTCAGGCACGCCCATACCGGTGCACCGGACATCAAACAGTACCTGTCCGGTGTGCACCGGACACCCAGGCGGGCCCACAAGTCAGAAGCTCCAACGGCTAGAATCCAACGGCAGTGATGACGTGGCAGGGGGCACCGGACTGTCCGGTGTGCACCGGACTGTCCGGTGCGCCATCGAACAGACAGGCTCCCAACGACCACATTTGGTGGTTGGGGCTATAAATACCCCAACCACCCCACCATTCATTGCATCCAAGTCTTTCCACTTCCCAACTACTACAAGAGCTAGGCATTCAATTCTAGACACATTCAAAGAGATCAAATCCTCTCCAATTCCACACAAAACCCTAGTGACTAGTGAGAGTGATTTGCCGTGTTCATTTGAGCTCTTGCGCTTGGATTGCTTCTTTTCTTTCTCACTTGTTCTTGTGATCAAAACTCCATTGTAATCAAGGCAAGAGGCACCAATTGTGTGGTGGCCCTTGCGGGGAAGTTTTGTTCCCGGCTTTGATTTGAGAAGAGAAGCTCACTCGGTCCGAGGGACCGTTTGAGAGAGGGAAGGGTTGAAAGAGACCCGGCCTTTGTGGCCTCCTCAACGGGGAGTAGGTTTGAGAGAACCGAACCTCGGTAAAACAAATCCGTGTGTCACACTTCATTATTTGCTCGCGATTTGTTTTGCGCCCTCTCTCGCGGACTCGTTTATATTTCTAACGCTAACCCGTCTTGTAGTTGTGTTTATATTTGTAAATTTCAGTTTCGCCCTATTCACCCCCCCTCTAGGCGACTATCAATTGGTATCAGAGCCCGGTGCTTCATTAGAGCCTAACCGCTCGAAGTGATGTCGGGAGATCACGCCAAGAAGGAGATGGAGACCGGCGAAAAGCCCACTACAAGCCACGGGAGCACTTCATCGGAAGAGTCCCGCACCAAAAGGAGGGAGAAGAAGAAGAACTCCTCCAACAAAGGGAAGGAGAAGAAATCTTCTTCTCACCACAAAGAGAAGAAGGAAAAATCTTCTTCCCACAAGCCGCATCGGAAAGGCGACAAGCACAAAAGGATGAGGAAGGTGGTCTACTACGAGACCGACACTTCATCAACATCGACCTCCGACTCCGATGCACCCTCCGTCACTTCTAAGCGCCAAGAGCGCAAGAAGTATAGTAAGATCCCCCTACGCTACCCTCGCATTTCCAAACATACATCTTTACTTTCCGTCCCATTAGGCAAACCACCAACTTTTGATGGTGAAGATTACGCTAGGTGGAGCGATTTAATGCGATTTCATCTAACCTCGCTCCACAAAAGCATATGGGATGTTGTTGAGTTTGGCGCGCAGGTACCATCCGTAGGGGATGAGGACTATGATGAGGATGAGGTGGCCCAAATCGAGCACTTCAACTCTCAAGCAACAACAATACTCCTCGCCTCTCTAAGTAGAGAGGAGTATAACAAAGTACAAGGGTTGAAGAGCGCCAAGGAGATTTGGGATGTACTCAAAACTGCGCACGAGGGAGACGAGCTCACCAAGATCACCAAGCGGGAAACGATCGAGGGGGAGCTCAGTCGGTTCCGGCTTCACAAAGGAGAGGAGCCACAACACATGTACAACCGGCTCAAGACTTTGGTGAATCAAGTTCGCAACCTCGGGAGCAAGAAGTGGGACGATCACGAAGTGGTAAATGTTATTTTAAGATCTCTCATTTTTCTTAATCCCACTCAAGTTCAATTGATTCGTGGTAATCCTAGATATACTAAAATGACTCCCGAGGAAGTTATCGGGCATTTTGTAAGTTTTGAGTGCATGATAGAAGGCTCGAGGAAAATCAACGAGCTTGGCGAAACATCCGAAGCCCAACCCGTTGCATTCAAGGCAACGGAGGAGAAGAAGGAGGAGTCTACACCAAGTCGACAACCAATCGATGCCTCCAAGCTCGACAATGAGGAAATGGCGCTCGTCATCAAGAGCTTCCGCCAAATCCTCAAACAAAGGAGGGGGAAAGACTACAAGTCCCGCTCCAAGAAGGTGTGCTACAAATGTGGTAAGCCCGGTCATTTTATTGCTAAATGTCCTATATCTAGTGACAGTGACCGAGGCGACGACAAGAAGGGGAGGCGAAAGGAGAAGAAAAGATACTACAAGAAGAAGGGCGGCGATGCCCATGTTTGTCGGGAATGGGACTCCGACGAAAGCTCAAGCGACTCCTCCTCCGACGAGGACGCCGCCAACATCGCCGTCACCAAGGGACTCCTCTTCCCCAACATCGGCCACAAGTGCCTCATGGCAAAGGACGGCAAAAAGAAGGTTAAATCTAAATCCTCCACTAAATATGAATCCTCTAGTGATGACAATGCTAGTGATGAGGAAGATAATTTGCGTTCCCTTTTTGCCAACCTTAACATAGCTCAAAAAGAAAAATTAAATGAATTGGTTAGTGCTATTCATGAAAAGAATGACCTTTTGGATTCCCAAGAGGATTGTCTAATTAAAGAAAACAAAAAACATGTTAAGGTTAAAAAGGCTTATGCTCTAGAAGTAGAAAAGTGTGAAAAATTATCTAGTGAGCTAAGCACTTGCCGTGAGATGATTGATAACCTTAGGAATGAAAATGCTATTTTAAATGCTAAGGTTGATTCACATGTTTGTAATGTTTCAATTCCCAATCTTAGAAATGATAATGTTGATTTGCTTGCTAAGATTGATGAATTGAATGTATCTCTTGCTAGCCTTAGAGTAGAAAATGAAAAGTTGATTACTAAGGCTAAAGAACTAGATGTTTGCAATGTTACAATTTCTGACCTTAGAACTAAAAATGATATGTTGCATGCTAAGGTTGTAGAATTAAAATCTTGCAAACCCTCTACATCTATTGTTGAGCATGTATCTATTTGTACTAGATGTAGAAATGTTGATATTGATGCTATTCATGATCATATGGCTTTAATTAAACAACAAAATGATCATATAGCAAAACTAGATGCTAAAATTGCCGAGCACAACTTAGAAAATGAGAAATTTAAATTTGCTCGTAGCATGCTTTATAATGGGAGACGCCCTGGCATCAAGGATGGCATTGGCTTCCAAAGGGGAGACAATGTCAAACTTAATGCCCCTCCTAAGAACTTGTCTAACTTTGTTAAGGGCAAAGCTCCCATGCCTCAGGATAACGAGGGTTACATTTTATACCCTGCCGGCTATCCTGAGAGCAAAATTAGGAAGATTCATTCTAGGAAGTCTCACTCTGGCCCTAATCATGCTTTTATGTATAAGGGTGAGACATCTAGTTCTAGGCAACCAACCCATGCTAAGTTGCCTAAGAAGAAAATTCCTAATGCATCAAATGATCATGCCATTTCATTTAAGACTTTTGATGCATCATATGTTTTGACTAACAAATCCGGCAAGGTCGTTGCCAAGTTTGTTGGGGGCAAACACAAGGGCTCCAAGACTTGTGTTTAGGTACCCAAAGTTCTTGTTTCTAATGCCAAAGGACCCAAAACCGTTTGGGTACCTAAAGTCAAGAACTAAAATTGTTTTGTAGGTTTATGCATCCGGGGGCTCAAGTTGGATACTCGACAGCGGGTGCACAAACCACATGACCGGGGAGAAAAGGATGTTCTCCTCATATGAGAAAAACCAAGATCCCCAACGAGCTATCACTTTCGGGGATGGAAATCAAGGTTTGGTCAAAGGATTGGGTAAAATTGCTATATCTCCTGACCATTCTATTTCCAATGTTTTTCTTGTAGATTCTTTAGATTACAACTTGCTTTCTGTTTCTCAATTATGTCAAATGGGCTACAACTGTCTTTTTACTGATGTAGGTGTCACTGTCTTTAGAAGAAGTGATGATTCAATAGCATGTAAGGGAGTATTAGAGGGTCAGCTATACCTGGTAGATTTTGATAGAGCTGAACTCGACACCTGCTTAATTGCTAAGACTAACATGGGTTGGCTCTGGCACCGCCGACTAGCCCATGTTGGGATGAAGAATCTTCACAAGCTTCTAAAGGGAGAGCACATTTTAGGATTAACAAATGTTCATTTTGAGAAAGACAGAATTTGTAGCGCATGCCAGGCAGGGAAGCAAGTTGGAGTCCATCATCCACACAAGAACATCATGACGACCGACAGGCCGCTTGAGCTACTCCACATGGATCTATTCGGCCCGATTGCTTACATAAGCATCGGCGGGAGTAAGTATTGTCTTGTAATAGTGGATGATTATTCTCGCTTCACTTGGGTATTCTTTTTACAGGAAAAATCTCAAACCCAAGAGACCTTAAAGGGATTCTTGAGACGGGCTCAAAATGAGTTCGGTTTAAGGATCAAGAAAATAAGAAGCGACAACGGGACGGAGTTCAAGAACTCTCAGATTGAAGGCTTCCTTGAGGAGGAGGGCATCAAGCATGAGTTCTCTTCTCCCTACACACCTCAACAAAATGGTGTAGTGGAGAGGAAGAATCGAACTCTATTGGACATGACAAGAACCATGCTTGATGAGTACAAGACACCGGACCGGTTTTGGGCCGAAGCGGTCAACACCGCCTGCTACGCCATCAACCGGTTATATCTTCACCGAATCCTCAAGAAGACATCATATGAACTCCTAACCGGTAAAAAGCCCAACATTTCATACTTTAGAGTTTTTGGTAGCAAATGCTTTATTCTTGTTAAAAGAGGTAGAAAATCCAAATTTGCTCCTAAAACTGTAGAAGGCTTTTTACTTGGTTATGACTCAAACACAAGGGCATATAGGGTCTTTAACAAGTCCACTGGACTAGTTGAAGTCTCATGTGACGTTGTGTTTGATGAAACTAACGGCTCTCAAGTAGAGCAAGTTGATCTTGATGAGATAGGTGAAGAACAGGCTCCATGCATAGCGCTAAGGAACATGTCCATTGGGGATGTGTGTCCTAAGGAATCCGAAGAGCCTCCACATGCACAAGATCAACCATCCTCCTCCACGCTAGCATCTCCACCGACTCAAAATGAGGATGAAGCTCAAGTTGATGAAGTAGAAGATCAAGCAAATGAGCCACCTCAAGATGACGACAATGATCAAGGGGGAGATGCAATTGATCAAGACAAGGAGGATGAAGAGCAAAGACCGCCACACCCAAGAGTCCACCAAGCAATCCAACGAGATCACCCCGTCGACACTATCCTCGGAGACATTCATAAGGGGGTAACTACTAGATCTCGGGTTGCTCATTTTTGTGAACATTACTCTTTTGTTTCCTCTATTGAGCCACACAGGGTAGAGGAAGCTCTCCAAGATTCGGATTGGGTGGTGGCAATGCAAGAGGAGCTCAACAATTTCACGAGGAACGAGGTATGGCATTTAGTTCCACGTCCTAACCAAAATGTTGTAGGAACCAAATGGGTCTTCCGCAACAAGCAAGATGAGCATGGTGTGGTGACAAGGAACAAAGCACGACTTGTAGCCAAAGGGTATTCACAAGTCGAAGGTTTGGATTTCGGTGAAACCTATGCACCCGTAGCTAGGCTTGAGTCAATTCGCATATTGTTGGCCTATGCTACTTACCATGGTTTTAAGCTTTATCAAATGGACGTGAAAAGTGCCTTCCTCAATGGACCAATCAAGGAAGAGGTCTATGTTGAGCAACCTCCCGGCTTTGAAGACAGTGAGTATCCTAACCATGTTTATAGGCTCTCTAAGGCGCTTTATGGGCTCAAGCAAGCCCCAAGAGCATGGTATGAATGCCTTAGAAATTTCCTTATTGCTAATGGCTTCAAAGTCGGCAAGGCCGATCCTACACTCTTTACTAAAACTCTTGAAAATGACTTGTTTGTATGCCAAATTTATGTTGATGATATTATATTTGGGTCTACTAACGAGTCTACATGTGAAGAGTTTAGTAGGATCATGACACAGAAATTCGAGATGTCTATGATGGGGGAGTTGAAGTATTTTCTAGGATTTCAAGTGAAGCAACTCCAAGAGGGCACCTTCATCAGCCAAACAAAGTACACTCAAGACATCCTAAGCAAGTTTGGAATGAAGGATGCCAAGCCCATCAAAACACCCATGGGAACAAATGGGCATCTCGACCTCGACACGGGAGGTAAGTCCGTGGATCAAAAGGTATACCGGTCGATGATTGGTTCATTGCTATATTTATGTGCATCTCGACCGGACATTATGCTTTCCGTTTGCATGTGTGCAAGATTCCAATCCGACCCTAAGGAATCCCACCTTACGGCCGTAAAACGAATCTTGAGATATTTGGCTTATACACCTAAGTTTGGGCTTTGGTACCCTCGGGGATCCACATTTGATTTAATTGGTTATTCGGATGCCGATTGGGCGGGGTGCAAAATTAATAGGAAGAGCACATCGGGGACTTGCCAGTTCTTGGGAAGATCCTTGGTGTCTTGGGCTTCAAAGAAGCAAAATTCGGTCGCTCTTTCCACCGCCGAAGCCGAGTATATTGCCGCAGGACATTGTTGCGCGCAATTGCTTTGGATGAGGCAAACCCTGCGGGACTACGGTTACAAATTAACCAAAGTCCCTTTGCTATGTGATAATGAGAGTGCAATCAAAATGGCCGACAATCCCATCGAGCATAGCCGCACTAAGCACATAGCCATTCGGTATCATTTTCTTAGGGATCACCAACAAAAGGGGGATATCGAGATTTCTTACATTAATACTAAAGATCAATTAGCCGATATCTTTACCAAGCCACTTGATGAACAATCTTTTACGAGACTTAGGCATGAGCTCAATATTCTTGATTCTAGAAATTTCTTTTGCTAGCTTGCACACATAGCTCATTTGAATACCTTTGATCATATCTCTTTTATATGCTATGACTAATGTGTTTTCAAGTCTATTTCAAACCAAGTCATAGGTATATTGAAAGGGAATTGGAGTCTTCGGCGAAGACAAAGGCTTCCACTCCGTAACTCATCCTTCGCCATCACTCCAACCATCTCTCTATTCTTTGGGGGAGAAATGAGCATCATGAAAAGGACTTCGTCTTTGGTATAATCTTAACTCATTTACTTATGACCAAAGGGGAAGAAATTACTTAGAGGGCTCTAATGATTCCGTTTTTGGCGATTCATGCCAAAAAGGGGGAGAAATGAGCCCAAAGCAAAAGGACCGCAAAAGGACCGCACCACCACCAATTTCAAAAACTTAGTGTTTTCCAAAAGTATTTATCAATTGGTATCCTATTGTGTTCAAAAAGGGAAGAAAGTAGTATTTTTAAAATATATATCAAAACCCTCTTGATCACTAAGAGGTGGATCTCCTTTAGGGGGAGTTTTGTTAAGTCAAAGGAAAAGCATTTGACACAGGGGGAGAAAATTTCAAATCTTAAAAATGCTTTTGCAAACTCCTATTCATTTACCTTTGACTATTTGCAAAAGATCTTTGAAATAGATTTACAAAAGGATTTGCAAAAACAAAACATGTGGTGCAAACGTGGTCCAAAATGCTAAATAAGAAAGAAACATTCCATGCATATCTTATAAGTAGTTTTATTGGCTCAATTCCAAGCAACCTTTACACTCACATTATGCAAACTAGTTCAATTATGCACTTCTATATTTGCTTTGGTTTGTGTTGGCATCAATCACCAAAAAGGGGGAGATTGAAAGGGAATTAGGCTTACACCTAGTTCCTAAATAATTTTGGTGGTTGAATTGCCCAACACAAATAATTGGACTAACTAGTTTGCCCAAGTGTGTAGATTATACAGGTGTAAAAGGTTCACATTTAGTCAATAAAAGACCAATTGTCGGATTCAACAAAGGAGCAATGAGGCAACCGAGGGCACCTCTGGCTGGAGGCACCGGACTGTCCGGTGTGCACCGGACAGTGTCCGGTGCGCCCAGAGGACACCAACTCAAACTCTACGCCCTCGGGATTTCTCGGAAGCCGGCGCGCTATAATTCACCGGACTGTCCGGTGTGCACCGGACATGTCCGGTGCTCCAAGGAAGCGCGGTCTTCGGAACTCGTCAGCCTCGGGTTCGCGCGGCAGCCGCTCCGCTAAAATTCACCGGACTGTCCGGTGTGCACCGGACTGTCCGGTGTGCCAGCGGAGCAACGGCTCCCTGCGGCGCCAACGGCTCCCTGCGGTGCATTTAATGCGCGCGCAGCGCGCGCAGACGTCAGGCACGCCCATACCGGTGCACCGGACATCAAACAGTACCTGTCCGGTGTGCACCGGACACCCAGGCGGGCCCACAAGTCAGAAGCTCCAACGGCTAGAATCCAACGGCAGTGATGACGTGGCAGGGGGCACCGGACTGTCCGGTGTGCACCGGACTGTCCGGTGCGCCATCGAACAGACAGGCTCCCAACGGCCACATTTGGTGGTTGGGGCTATAAATACCCCAACCACCCCACCATTCATTGCATCCAAGTCTTTCCACTTCCCAACTACTACAAGAGCTAGGCATTCAATTCTAGACACATTCAAAGAGATCAAATCCTCTCCAATTCCACACAAAACCCTAGTGACTAGTGAGAGTGATTTGCCGTGTTCATTTGAGCTCTTGCGCTTGGATTGCTTCTTTTCTTTCTCACTTGTTCTTGTGATCAAAACTCCATTGTAATCAAGGCAAGAGGCACCAATTGTGTGGTGGCCCTTGCGGGGAAGTTTTGTTCCCGGCTTTGATTTGAGAAGAGAAGCTCACTCGGTCCGAGGGACCGTTTGAGAGAGGGAAGGGTTGAAAGAGACCCGGCCTTTGTGGCCTCCTCAACGGGGAGTAGGTTTGAGAGAACCGAACCTCGGTAAAACAAATCCGTGTGTCACACTTCATTATTTGCTCGCGATTTGTTTTGCGCCCTCTCTCGCGGACTCGTTTATATTTCTAACGCTAACCCGTCTTGTAGTTGTGTTTATATTTGTAAATTTCAGTTTCGCCCTATTCACCCCCCCTCTAGGCGACTATCAATATATTAAGAGCAATGCACATTTTGCATATAAGGTAATTTTCCAAGATGTTGATGCATTCCAGATTTGGCATGATCGACTTGGTCATCCTGGCATAGGGATGATGAGGAAAATTACAGGCAATTCAATTGGTCATAATTTGCCCACAACAAGTTTTCCCAAATCTCAGGATTTTGTTTGCACCGCATGTGCAACTGGGAAACTTATTTTGAGACCATCATATCTCAAAATTAAAGCTGAACCGCTTAAATTCCTTGGAAGGATTCAAGGAGATATTTGTGGGCCAATTATGCCAACTTCTGGGTCGTTCAGGTATTTCATGGTACTGATTGACGCATCTACTAGATGGTCACATGTGTGTTTACTATCAACACGCAACCGTGCATTTGCCAAGATAATGTCTCAAATTATCAAGTTAAAGACAAATTTTCCTGAACATCGGATTAATTCAATCCGAATGGACAATGCTGCTGAATTCAAATCTCAGGCATTCAATGATTATTGTATGGCGCTGGGGATTCAAGTACAGCACTCGGTACCGTATGTCCACACCCAGAATGGTTTGGCTGAGTCACTAATCAAGAGGATTAAACTCATAGCAAGGCCATTATTGATGAATTGCAAATTGCCTTCGTCGTGTTGGGGTCATGCAGTTCTGCACGCTGCTGACCTTATACAATTACGACCAACTGCATACCATTCAACATCCCCAATACAAATGGTACGTGGAAATCCTCCGAGTATTTCCCATTTGCGTAAATTTGGGTGTTGTGTATACATCCCAATCTCACCACCTCAGAGAACAGCTATGGGCCCACACAGGAAAGTGGGGATCTATGTGGGATTTCAATCTCCGTCGATCATTAAGTATTTAGAACCCTTAACAGGGGATCTATTTACAGCCCGTTTTGCTGACTCTATTTTTGATGAGGAACATTTCCCGACATTAGGGGGAGAATTTAAGTACCAAAAAGAATGCCAGGAAATAAATTGGAATACTCAATGTGTTCCAGGTTCTGATCCACGTACTTCAGAAACTGAACTACAAGTTCAGAAAATTATACATTTGCAAAGACTTGCAAATGAACTGCCAGATGCATTCACTAATTACAAAGGTGTCACTAAATCATTCATTCCTGCTAGGAATGCACCAGAAAGAGTGGAAGTACCGAATAAGGCCACTCAACTCCTAGAGAGGAGAAGTATGGTTAATAAGCGTTGTTCTGTTGCTAAGAAGCAAAGAACAATAGTGAATGCAAAAGGACACCAATATGATACAATGTATCATGTGGATTGTGATGATCCACAACCCAGCTCGGATGTGCACATAACCGAGGCTGGGACATCGGAAAATCCTAGACACATCAATTTGGAAAATTCTGATGAGTCTCTAAGGAATGATGAAATTGCCATCAACTATGTTGAGACTGGTGAAACATATGATAGAAAAGCTACCAATGTCGACATATATTTCTTCGAGCAGATTGCTGAGGACCTTCTGAAAGGGAATTAGGCTTACACCTAGTTCCTAAATAATTTTGGTGGTTGAATTGCCCAACACAAATATTTGACTAACTAGTTTGCTCTAGTGTATAAGTTATACAGGTGCAAAATGTTCACACTTAGCCAATAAAAAGACCAAGAGTTGGGTTCAACACAAGAGCAAAGGAGCAACAGAAGGCTCCTCTGGTCTGGCGCACCGGACTGTCCGGTGTGCCACCGGACATGTCCGGTGCACCAGGGGACTCCAACTCCGAACTACTCACCTTCGGGAATTTCCAGAGACCACTCCGCTATAATTCACCGGACTGTCCGGTGCACACCGGACATGTCCGGTGCTCCAAGGAAGGGCGGCCTCCAGAACTCGCCAGCCTCGGGTTTTCACTTCAGCTGCTCCGCTAAAATTCACCGGACTGTCCGGTATACACCGGACTGTCCGGTGCAACCTCGGGGCAACGGCTACTTCACGCCAACGGTCACCTGCAGGCGCATTTAATGCGCGCCAAAAGCGCGCAGTCGTCAGGCACGGGGGAGCAGGCGCACCGGACACTCTACAGTGCATGTCCGGTGCGCCACCGGACATCAAGGCGGGCCCAAAAGTCAGAAGCTCCAACGGTCGGAATCCAACGGAACTGGTGACGTGGCTGGGGCACCGGACTGTCCGGTGTGCACCGGACTGTCCGATGCGCCATCGAACAGACAACCTCCACCAACGGTCATGTTTGGTGGTTGGGGCTATAAATACCCCAACCACCCCACCATTCATTGTATCCAAGTTTTCACCTTCCAACCACCTTACAAGAGCTAGCTTTCATTGCAAGGCACACCAAAAGAGATCAAATCCTCTCCCAACTTCATTCAAAGCCCTAGTGACTAGAGAGAGTGATTTGTAGTGTTCATTTGAGCTCTTGCGCTTGGATCGCTTCTTTTCTTTCGCATTCTTTCTTGTGATCAAACACTCACTTGTAACTGAGGCAAGAGACACCAATTGTGTGGTGGTCCTTGCGGGAAGTTTGATTCCCAAGTGATTTGAGAAGAGAAGCTCACTCGGTCCGAGGGACCGTTTGAGAGAGGGAAGGGTTGAAAGAGACCCGGCCTTTGTGGCCTCCTCAACGGGGAGTAGGTTTGAGAGAACCGAACCTCGGTAAAACAAATCCGTGTGTCTCACCTCATTATTCGCTTGCGATTTGTTTTGCGTCCTCTCTCGCGGACTCGATTATATTTCTAACGCTAACCCGGCTTGTAGTTGTGATTGTTTTTGAGAATTTCAGTTTCGCCCTATTCACCCCCCCTCTAGGCGACTTTCAATTGGTATCGGAGGCAGGTTCTTCATTAGAGCCTAACCGCTCGAAGTGATGTCGGGAGATCACGCCAAGAAGGAGATGGAGACCGGCGAAAAGCCCACTACAAGCCACGGGAGCACTTCATCGGAAGAGTCCCGCACCAAAAGGAAGGAGAAGAAGAAGAGCTCCTCCAACAAAGGGAAGGAGAAGAAATCTTCTTCTCACCACAAAGAGAAGAAGGAGAGATCTTCCTCTCACAAGCCGCATCGGAGTGGGGACAAGCACAAGAGGATGAGGAAAGTGGTCTACTACGAGACTGACACTTCATCAACATCGACCTCCGGCTCCGATGCGCCCTCGGTAACTTCTAAGCGCCAAGAGCGCAAGAAGTTTAGTAAGATCCCCTTACACTATCCCCGTACATCTAGACATACTCCATTACTTTCCGTTCCATTAGGCAAACCGCCTACTTTTGATGGCGAAGACTATGCTAGGTGGAGTGATTTAATGAAATTTCATCTAACCTCACTCCACAAAAGTATATGAAATGTTGTTGAGTTTGGAGCACAGGTACCTTCTGTAGGGGATGAGGATTATGATACGGACGAAGTAGCCCAAATCGAGCACTTCAACTCCCAAGCCACAACCATTCTCCTCGCCTCTCTAAGCAAGGAGGAATACAACAAAGTACAAGGGTTGAAGAATGCAAAGGAGATTTGGGACCTACTCAAGACCGCGCACGAGGGTGATGAACTCACCAAAATCACCAAACGGAAACGATCGAGGGGGAGCTCGGTCGCTTCCGTCTTCGCCAAGGAGAGGAGCCACAAGATATGTACAACCGGCTCAAGACCTTGGTGAACCAAGTGCGCAACCTCGGGAGCAAAAAGTGGGATGATCACGAGGTGGTTAAGGTTATTTTAAGAGCTCTTATTTTCCTTAACCCCACTCAAGTTCAATTAATTCGTGGTAATCCTAGATATCCACTAATGACCCCCGAGGAAGTTATCGGGAATTTTGTGAGCTTTGAATGCATGATTAAAGGCTCAAAGAAGATCAACGAGCTTGATGATCCCTCCACGTCCGAAGCACAACCGGTGGCATTTAAGGCGACGGAGGAGAAGAAGGAGGAGTCTACACCAAGTAGACAACCAATCGACGCCTCCAAGCTCGACAATGAGGAGATGGCTTTAATCATCAAAAGCTTTCGCCAAATCCTCAAGCAACGGAGGGGGAAGGACTACAAACCCTGCTCAAAGAAAGTGTGCTACAAATGTGGTAAGCCCGGTCATTTTATTGCAAAATGTCCTATGTCTAGTGACAGTGACAGGGGCGACGACAAGAAGGGAAAGAGGAGAGAAAAGAAGAAGTACTACAAGAAGAAGGGCGGCGATGCCCATGTTTGCCGGGAGTGGAACTCCGACGATAGCTCCACCGACTCCTCCTCCGACGATGAGGACGCCGCCAACATCGCCGTCACCAAGGGACTCCTCTTCCCCAACGTCGGCCACAAGTGCCTCATGGCAAAGGATAGCAAAAAGAAGAAGGTTAAATCTAAATCCTCCACTAAATATGAATCCTCTAGTGATGATAATGCTAGTGATGAGGAGAATAATTTGCATACCCTTTTTGCCGATCTTAACATGCAACAAAAGGAAAAATTAAATGAATTGATTAGTGCTATTCATGAGAAGGATGATCTCTTGGACTCTCAAGAGGACTTCCTTATTAAGGAAAACAAAAAGCATGTTAAGGTTAAAAATGCTTATGCTCTAGAAGTAGAAAAATGTCAAAAACTATCTAGTGAGCTAAGCACTTGCCGTGAGATGATTGACAACCTTAGGAATGAAAATGCTAGTTTAAATGCTAAGGTTGATTCACATGTTTGTAATGTTTCAATTCCCAATCCTAGAGATAATAATGATGATTTGCTTGCTAGGATTGAAGAATTGAACATTTCTCTTGCTAGCCTTAGAGTAGAAAATGAAAATTTAATTGCTAAGGCTAAGGATTTTGATATTTGCAATGTTACTATTTCCAACCTTAGAAGTGAGAATGATATATTATATGCTAAGGTTGTTGAATTAAAATCATGCAAAACCTCTACATCTAATGTTGAGCATGTTTCTATTTGTACTAGATGTAGAGATATTGATGTTAATGCTATTCATGATCACATGGTTTTAATTAAACAACAAAATGATCATATAGCATTATTAGATGCTAAAATTGCCGAGCATGACTTAGAAAATGAAAAATTTAAGTTTGCTAGAAGTATGCTCTATAATGGGAGACGCCCTGGCATCAAGGATGGCATTGGCTTCCAAAGGGGAGACAATGTCAAACTTAATGCCCCTCCAAAGAACTTATCCAACTTTGTTAAGGGCAAGGCTCCCATACCTCAGGATAACGAGGGTTACATTTTGTACCCTGCCGGCTATCCTGAGAGCAAAATTAGGAGAACTCATTCTAGGAAGTCTCACTCTGGCCCTAACCATGCTTTTATGTATAAGGGTGAGACATCTAGCTCTAGGCAACCAACCCGTGCCAAGTTGCCTAGAAAGAAAACCCCTAATGCATCAAATGATCATGCTATTTCATTTAAAACTTTTGATGCTTCTTATGTGCTTACTAGCAAATCCGGCAAGGTAGTTGCCAAATTTGTTGGGGGCAAACACAAGGGGTCAAAGACTTGTGTTTGGGTACCCAAAGTTCTTGTCTCTAATGCCAAAGGACCCAAAACCGTTTGGGTACCTAAAATCAAGAACTAAAACTGTTTTGTAGGTTTATGCATCCGGGGGCTCAAGTTGGATACTCGACAGCGGGTGCACAAACCACATGACAGGGGAGAAAAAGATGTTCTCCTCATATGAGAAAAACCAAGATCCCCAACGAGCTATCACATTCGGGGATGGAAATCAAGGTTTGGTCAAAGGATTGGGTAAAATTGCTATATCACCTGACCATACTATTTCCAATGTTTTTCTTGTAGATTCATTAGATTACAATTTGCTTTCCGTATCCCAATTATGTCAAATGGGCTACAACTGTCTATTTACTGATGTTGGTGTTACTGTCTTTAGAAGAAGTGATGATTCAATAGCATTCAAGGGAGTGTTAGAGGGTCAGCTTTACTTAGTAGATTTTGATAGAGTTGAACTCGACACTTGCTTGGTTGCTAAGACTAACTTGGGTTGGCTCTGGCATCGCCGACTAGCCCATGTTGGAATGAAGAATCTTCATAAGCTTCTAAAGGGAGAGCACATTTTGGGACTAACAAATGTTCATTTTGAGAAAGACAGGATTTGTAGCGCATGCCAAGCCGGGAAGCAAGTTGGCACACATCATCCACACAAGAACATTATGACAAGTGACAGGCCACTGGAGCTCCTTCACATGGATCTATTCGGCCCAATCGCTTACATAAGTATCGGCGGGAGTAAGTACTGTCTAGTTATTGTGGATGATTATTCTCGCTTCACTTGGGTGTTCTTTTTGCAGGAAAAGTCTCATACCCAAGAAACCTTAAAGGGATTCTTGAGACGGGCTCAAAATGAGTTCGGCTTAAGAATCAAGAAAATTAGAAGCGACAATGGGACGGAGTTCAAGAACTCTCAAATTGAAGACTTCCTTGAGGAGGAGGGCATCAAGCATGAGTTCTCTTCTCCCTACACTCCACAACAAAATGGTGTAGTGGAGAGGAAGAATCGAACTCTATTGGACATGGCAAGAACCATGCTTGATGAGTACAAGACACCGGATCGGTTTTGGGCCGAGGCGGTCAACACCGCCTGCTATGCTATCAACCGGTTATATCTTCACCGAATCCTCAAGAAGACATCCTATGAACTCCTAACCGGTAAAAAGCCAAATATTTCATATTTTAGAGTTTTTGGTAGCAAATGTTTTATACTTGTTAAAAGAGGCAGAAAATCTAAATTTGCTCCCAAAACTGTAGAAGGCTTTTTACTAGGATATGACTCAAACACAAGGGCATATAGAGTCTTTAACAAGTCCTCAGGACTTGTTGAAGTTTCTTGTGACGTTGTGTTTGATGAAACTAATGGCTCTCAAGTAGAGCATGTTGATCTTGATGAGATAGGTGAAGAACAGGCTCCATGCATAGCGCTAAGGAACATGTCCATTGGTGATGTGTGTCCTAAGGAATCCAAAGAGCCTCCACATGCACAAGATCAACCATCCTCCTCCACGCAAGCATCTCCACCAACTCAAAATGAGGATGAGGCTCAAGATGATGAAGAACAAGAAGATCAAGAAGATGAGCCACCTCAAAAAGACGGCAACGATCAAGGGGGAGATGCAAATGATCAAGAGAAGGAGGATGAGCAAGAACCAAGGCCGCCACACCCAAGAGTGCACCAAGCAATACAACGAGATCACCCCGTCGACACCATCCTTGGCGACATTCATAAGGGGGTAACCACTCGATCTCGGGTTGCACATTTTTATGAACATTACTCTTTTGTTTCCTCTATTGAGCCACACAGGGTAGAGGAAGCACTCCAAGATGCGGATTGGGTGATGGCGATGCAAGAGGAGCTCAATAACTTCACTAGAAACGAGGTATGGCATTTAGTTCCACGTCCTAATCAAAATGTTGTAGGAACCAAGTGGGTCTTCCGCAACAAGCAAGACGAGCATAGTGTGGTGACAAGGAACAAAGCACGACTTGTGGCCAAGGGATACTCCCAAGTCGAAGGTTTGGATTTCGGTGAAACCTATGCACCCGTAGCTAGACTTGAGTCAATTCGCATATTATTAGCCTATGCTACTTACCATGGCTTTAAGCTTTATCAAATGGACGTGAAAAGTGCCTTCCTCAATGGACCAATCAAGGAAGAGGTCTATGTTGAGCAACCTCCCGGCTTTGAAGATAGTGAGTACCCTAACCATGTATATAGGCTCTCTAAGGCGCTTTATGGGCTCAAGCAAGCCCCAAGAGCATGGTATGAATGCCTTAGAGATTTCCTTATTGCTAATGGCTTCAAAGTCGGAAAAGCCGATCCTACTCTATTCACTAAAACTCTTGACAATGATTTGTTTGTATGCCAAATTTATGTTGATGATATCATATTTGGGTCTACTAACGAATCTACTTGTGAGGAATTTAGTAGGATCATGACACAAAAATTCGAGATGTCTATGATGGGGGAGTTGAAGTATTTTCTAGGATTTCAAGTTAAGCAACTCCAAGAGGGCACCTTCCTAAGCCAAACGAAGTACACTCAAGATATTCTAACCAAGTTTGGAATGAAGGATGCCAAGCCCATCAAGCTCCCATGGGAACAAATGGGCATCTCGACCTTGACACGGGAGGTAAGTCCGTGGATCAAAAGGTATACCGATCGATGATAGGTTCATTACTCTATTTGTGTGCATCTCGACCGGATATTATGCTTTCCGTTTGCATGTGTGCAAGATTCCAATCCGACCCTAAGGAATCCCACCTTACGGCCGTAAAACGAATCTTGAGATATTTAGCTTATACTCCTAAGTTTGGGCTTTGGTACCCTCGGGGATCCACATTTGATTTGATTGGTTATTCGGATGCCGATTGGGCGGGGTGTAAAATTAATAGGAAGAGCACATCGGGGACTTGCCAGTTCTTGGGGAGATCCTTGGTGTCTTGGGCTTCAAAGAAGCAAAATTCGGTCGCTCTTTCCACCGCTGAAGCCGAGTACATTGCCGCAGGTCATTGTTGCGCGCAACTACTTTGGATGAGGCAAACCCTGCGGGACTACGGTTACAAATTAACCAAAGTCCCTTTGCTATGTGATAATGAGAGTGCAATCAAAATGGCCGACAATCCTGTCGAGCATAGCCGCACTAAACACATAGCCATCCGGTATCATTTTCTTAGGGATCACCAACAAAAGGGGGATATCGAGATTTCTTACATTAACACTAAAGATCAATTAGCCGATATCTTTACCAAGCCTCTTGATGAACAAACTTTTACCAAACTTAGGCATGAGCTCAATATTCTTGATTCTCGCAACTTCTTTTGCTAGATTGCACACATAGCTCATTTATATACTTTTGATCATATCTCTTTCATATGCTATGACTAATGTGTTTTCAAGTCTATTTCAAACCAAGTCGTAGGTGTATTGAAAGGGAATTGGAGTCTTCGGCGAAGACAAAGGCTTCCACTCCGTAACTCATCCTTCGCCGTCGCTCCAAGCCACTCTCCATCTTTGGGGGAGAGAGCAAAAAGGACTTCATCTTTGGTATAATCTTAACTCATTTGTTCATGACCAAAGGGGAAGAAATTACTTAGAGGGCTCTAATGATTCTGTTTTTGGCGATTCATGCCAAAGGGGGAGAGAGTATGAGCCCAAAGCAAAAGGACCGCATCACCACCTAATTTTTTAAATTTGGAGATTTTCAATTGGTCAATTTCAAATTGGTATCTTATTATGTTCTAAAGGGGGAGGAAGTAGTATTTCAAAAATGATAAATCAAAACCCTCTTGAACACTAAGAGGAGAATCTCATTTAGGGGGAGTTTTGTTTAGTCAAAGGAAAAGCAGTTGGATCAAGGGGAGAAAATTTCAAATCTTGAAAATGCTTTGCAAAAATCTTATTCATTTACCTTTGACTATCTTGCAAAAGGAATTTACAAAAGATTTGCAAAAACAAAACATGTGGTGCAAATGTGGTCCAATATGTCAAAAACAAAGAACAATCCATGCGCATCATGTAAGTATTTACATTGGCTCAATTCCAAGCAACCTTTGCACTTACATTATGCAAACTAGTTCAAATTATGCACTTTTACATTTGCTTTGGTTTGTGTTGGCATCAATCACCAAAAAGGGGGAGATTGAAAGGGAATTAGGCTTACACCTAGTTCCTAAATAATTTTGGTGGTTGAATTGCCCAACACAAATATTGGACTAACTAGTTTGCTCTAGTGTATAAGTTATACAGGTGCAAAATGTTCACACTTAGCCAATAAAAAGACCAAGAGTTGGGTTCAACACAAGAGCAAAGGAGCAACAGAAGGCTCCTCTGGTCTGGCGCACCGGACTGTCCGGTGTGCCACCGGACATGTCCGGTGCACCAGGGGACTCCAACTCCGAACTGCTCACCTTCGGGAATTTCTAGAGACCACTCCGCTATAATTCACCGGACTGTCCGGTGCACACCGGACATGTCCGGTGCTCCAAGGAAGGGTGGCCTCCAGAACTCGCCAGCCTCGGGTTTTCACTTCAGCTGCTCCGCTAAAATTCACCGGACTGTCTGGTGTACACCGGACTGTCCGGTGCAACCTCGGGGCAACGGCTACTTCGCGCCAACGGTCACCTGCAGGCGCATTTAATGCGCTCCAGAAGCGCGCAGTCGTCAGGCACGCGGGAGCAGGCGCACCGGACACTCTACAGTGCATGTCCGGTGTGCCACCGGACATCAAGGCGGGCCCAGAAGTCAGAAGCTCCAACGGTCGGAATCCAACGGAACTGGTGACGTGGCTGGGGCACCGGACTGTCCGGTGTGCACCGGACTGTCCGGTGTGCACCGGACTGTCCGGTGCGCCATCGAACAGACAGCCTCCACCAACGGTCATGTTTGGTGGTTGGGGCTATAAATACCCCAACCACCCCACCATTCATTGTATCCAAGTTTTCACCTTCCAACCACCTTACAAGAGCTAGCTTTCATTGCAAGGCACACCAAAAGAGATCAAATCCTCTCCCAACTTCATTCAAAGCCCTAGTGACTAGAGAGAGTGATTTGTAGTGTTCATTTGAGCTCTTGCGCTTGGATCGCTTCTTTTCTTTCGCATTCTTTCTTGTGATCAAACACTCACTTGTAACTGAGGCAAGAGACACCAATTGTGTGGTGGTCCTTGCGGGAAGTTTGATTCCCAAGTGATTTGAGAAGAGAAGCTCACTCGGTCCGAGGGACCGTTTGAGAGAGGGAAGGGTTGAAAGAGACCCGGCCTTTGTGGCCTCCTCAACGGGGAGTAGGTTTGAGAGAACCGAACCTCGGTAAAACAAATCCGTGTGTCTCACCTCATTATTCGCTTGCGATTTGTTTTGCGCCCTCTCTCGCGGACTCGATTATATTTCTAACGCTAACCCGGCTTGTAGTTGTGATTGTTTTTGAGAATTTCAGTTTCGCCCTATTCACCCCCCCCTCTAGGCGACTTTCACCTTCAAAATGATCTAGATCCTAAGACCATGGCAGAGTGCAGTAAGCGCTCAGATTGGATCAAATGGAAGGCAACAATCGAAGCGGAGTTAGCCTCGCTTTACAAAAGAGAAGTTTTCTCTGCTATAATACCTACACCACGTGATATCTTCCCTGTGGGATATAAGTGAGTTTTCATTCGGAAACGAAATGAAAATGGTGAGGTAGTGAGATACAAAGCAAGGCTAGTAGCACAAGGGTTTACGCAAAGACCCGGCGTTGATTTCAATGAAACTTATTCACCAGTCATGAGTGCAATAACATTCCGATATTTAATATCTTTAGCAGTGCAAAATCGTCTATCTTTGCAGTTGATGGACGTAGTGACCGCATATCTCTATGGGTCACTGGATTCTGATATATACATGAAAGTTCCTGATGGAATAGATGTACCGAATCCAAAGGCAAAGCGCAACATGTATTGCGTAAAGTTGCAGAAGTCATTATATGGCTTAAAACAATCGGGCAGAATGTGGTACAACCGATTGAGTGAATTCCTTTTACGTAAGGGATACACGAAAAATGATGATTGCCCATGCGTCTTCATCAAAATATCCAAAGTGGGATTCTGTATCATATCAGTTTATGTTGATGACCTTAACATCATAGGAAATAAACTTGATATTGATGAAGCACGTCATCATTTAACGATGGAATTTGAGATGAAGGATTTGGGTAAAACCAAATTTTTCTTAGGTCTACAACTTGAGCATTTACCTTCTGGAATCCTTGTACATCAAAGTACATATACCCAAAAGGTATTGGAAAAATTCAATATGCATATGTCTTATCCTTCAAAGACTCCTATGGTGGTCAGATCTTTGGATTTAAAGAAAGATCCATTCAGACCACGTGATGATGAAGAACAGATATTGGGACCGGAGTTCCCATATCTCAGTGCTATTGGTGCATTGATGTATCTTGCTAACAATACCCGGCCGGATATTGCTTTTGCAGTAAATTTGTTAGCAAGGCACAGTTCTGCCCCAACGAAAAGACACTGGGTTGGCATTAAGAATATTTTCCGATACCTAAATGGCACAAAGGATCTAGGACTCTTTTACAAGAGAAGTAATGATCCTAGTTTAATTGGGTATACAGATGCTGGCTATTTATCTGATCCCCACAATGGCCGATCGCAAACAGGATTCGTATTCTTACAAGGTGGAACTGCCATCTCGTGGAAATCGTCTAAGCAGACTTTGGTGACCACGTCCACCAACCATTCTGAAATAATTGCATTATTTGAAGCATCACGTGAATGTGTATGGCTTCGTAGAATGGTGAATCATATACTCACAACTTGTGGTATTGGTTCTCTTGACTCACCAACAATTATCTATGAAGATTCAGCTTGTGTTGTTCAGATGGATACAGGTTATATCAAGAGTAATATCAATAAGCATATTTCTCCTAAACTGTTTTATCCCCATGAACTTTAGGAAAAAGGGGATATAAACATCTTGCAAACAAAGTCTTGTGATAATCTTGCAGATCTATTCACAAAGTCTCTATCATACTCTACATTTCAGAAATGTGTTGAGGGGATTGGTATGAGAAGACTTAAGTGCTTGCAAGATTCAGGGGGAGTAATTCCCCATGATATATAACATGTATTGAACCATCATATTACACTCTTTTCTTTGTATGAGTTTTGCCTTGCTAAGGTTTTCTCATCCAAAGTTTTTAACGAGGTAATATCAACAAAGCTATATGCTTCATCATTTATTTTCCCCACAGGGGTTTTTATACATGATGATTACAAGCATATTTTCTTTTGGAAACTAAGTGAGATTATTCTCATTATCCAAAAGATATTGTGTACTCCTTATTTTTCCCACAGGGTTTTTGAGGAGATAAGACAAATTGCAGATGATTAAACGGTTTTGGGTTGATCAAGGGGGAGTGTTACAAAAGTTTCACATGTGATCAATCCCAACCGGTGGCAGTTATTGCCTAAGGGTCGCACCCTTTGGGGACCCAGTGTACTGTACTATATATACATCTATCTCTGCAATAAAGAATCTGTCCCTGTCATTTGTCTCTCTCTTTTATCTTTCTCTATTTGCCACTGAGCACTGCAATAGATTCCAACAGAACGTTCTATAATCCTGGAGCCCTAGACGGTGGGCCGACGACATGACGTGCTGCAACGCGGTGGATTTTCTTTGGACGACGGCCGGTGCGCCTCGATCATCATCCGACGTGTCGCTTGTTGGAGTTCATCCGTTCGGTGCCCTCCACTACCCCACGCCTGCCGTTCCCAGGCTGGTGTTCCATTGGGCCTCGTGCTCCCGCGGTTTTTAATATAGGACCTGTTTAGTAATATAATTTTAAAATACCATAATTTACAATTATATCTGTATAATTACTATCTGTACAATTACTAAAGTATTAATTTGTCATAGTAAAATCACAGTATTACTTAAAACTGAGATCTATTTGGTTTCATTAAAACGAAAGTATGTATAGAGAAAACAGATAAAAATGAGTCCTGAATAGAGTTTTCAAAACTCCAAAAAAAAATCATAGTGTTTGGTAAATAATGGTATTTGAAACTTTGTTTTATCTGTATCAAGTAAACATCTTTTAGCTTCCAATGTACAAATTCGTTGTTTGCAGCGGTACAGCTGGATTCAATTGATTCTCATCGATCGGTGCCTCCCCGGACCCCCGGGCGGTACGGTTGCCAGGTTGTGTTATTCTCTTTTAATTTACTACTCAAAAGGTAGGAGTACCTAACAGGTTTTTTTGGCTGCTAATGTAGAGGCCAAAACCAATCACTAGTAGGCGATAGTAGTAGGGTATGATATGATAGCCCAAAGTCAAAGAGTTGGATGACCCTTATACTGCTCTACTACTAGTAGTATGTGCAGTTGTGCTGTGCATGGCCTTGAGCCTTGTATCTGCAGGCCGCTGATACTATATAAACATAGCTGCAGTCTGTTTGCCTTTTAACATGATGATGATGATCCTCCACATCGGTATGACGATAGTGCCACTAAATTAGTCTGTGCGTGGCCGACCAGATTAGTTGGTGCCCAATCTTCCCTCGGGACATACATGCTCCTTGGTCCTAAACTACAAAGTAATTGTCCTTTTCTCGCATCTTGGCCAGTGGCTCCTACTACCATAAGCACAAGGTTTCAAATGGACATAGACATAGGATGTGTTTATTTTCCTCCTAAATTATATAAGTTGAATTATGATGAAAGAGTAGGAAAGTAAAATATCACTTTAGAACCATAAATAAGCTAAAATAAAGTAGCATTAGTAGTTTGTTTTAGTTTATTTGTGATTTCAAAATAATATTTTACTCTTCTATTTTTTCATCATAATCCAGATTATAATCCAGAAGGAAAATAAACAGGACCATACTACCGTTGGCTCCTGTTAGTATGTTAAACTGTCTGCGGGAACATTAAATTTTTTTTTTACCAGCTTCATTCTTGACGAGTACAGTGCCTGGCCTATCTAGCTGCCGGAATATTCAGAGCAATCCCTCAGTTGTAGCCTCCGCGTAAAACTGTTAGATTAAAGAATACTACCTGTTGCCCGTGCGTTACGACGGCTCACAATAATATCTACATAAACTATCCACTAAAAAGATCTCAAGGTTTTTTATTAATTGTATTCACTCTCCGCATAATATTTTTTGAGTTGACTAACTGATGTTGTTGTTTACTGCATCCAATATATATTGGTACAACACGACCAATGAAGGGAGCGATTAGAAGAGAGTTCACAACGATTGACTGAACGAACAGAGATTATAGAATGACATAATTTCACCATACAGAGACAAAATAAGAGGAAGTATGTGAGCTCAAGTTTCTAAAATAAGTCACATGAACTCAAACTTATAAAAAGACAGATCAAAATATGGAGTGGTTGCTAAAGTCTGGCATCAATAAAAACTAGATGCGCTCCATTCAAATTATGGTACTTCGTAGCAATTACTAACGTTTAAAACCAACAAATAATCTTTCCTTTTACTGTTAGCATGACAAATCATTGTTGCTCCATCCAATTCAACAAACTCAAACACCATGGAGTCCGTTGCGCCAAGGTGGTCTCAGAAACGACCTAATGCATATAAGAGCCAAAAACACAAGGGACGAACACCACGTGGTAGTGCCCGTATGGATCTCCAAATCCTAACACATATTTTTGCAGGGTCCATGAGCCATATGAGAAGAACACAAACCATGTGTAGATAATAAATAAAGTATTAACACACCTAAATTATGTTTAGTCCTTAGCACAATAAAAAACTAACACCCAAAACAACAGAGGAACAACACAATAATTCTTGCAATGACAGAAGTATGGGTGACAGGTACATAGAAGCGATAGAAGCATACCGAGTCGACACCGTGGTAAGGGAAAGGCCATGTAGACAGGCGATACCGAGACATTGAATAGGTACCATAGGCAGCAAATCAGGGACCCCCATCCCTTGCCTCTCCACTTCCAAGGTTTCATAGAGCAGAAAGGGAAGGGAAGAGGTGGGCATACATGTTCGTTGACGGAGAAGGACACGACGAAGACCTCGGCATCTAGAGGCGGCATAAGTAGTATACCGCTAGATACATATAGAGAGAAAGCATGCAAGCGGAGAAAGAAGCCCAGCCGGAGCAGCTCCAAACCGAGAGGCACCCGCACCATACGTCAGTCCAAGAAGGGCAAGAGAATGCGAGTGCCTTACCAGATCTGGACCCGCCAAGGCGACACAACACCACCACCAACTTCGTAGCATATGCCGACTGCTGCCGCGCTACGGGCCTTGTTTCTCTAATAACTCAGACCTGGACTCATCATCACCAAGATAACCTAAACGTGGCAAGCACCATTGTGTCCTCCTCGGCAGCATGCACGAAGAAAGGCCAGGAGCAAGACCGAGTCGCCCCGTACCCGCGTTGACGAGCCTCGGTCGGCTCGCGGCTGCGACCGTAGGCGGGGGCAGTAGGTTGGGGAGGAAGAACAGCGCGAAGGCTAGGAAGACGGACGGGACGTCTGACGACGACGAAAACAATGGTGCGCGTATGATGTGAAACGTCCTCGTTGACGTGCAATAGTCGCGCGGGTCGGTATCGGGGTTGGTGTCGGACGAATACGGGCAGGAGGCGCCTGCTCCCACGCCGTGTGCCGAGAATGGGGTGGCGCGGAGGCGGAGACATAAGGGAAAAGAGAAAAAAGGCAGGATGACGAACGAGGTGGAGGAATCTGAGTCGAGGATCATCATTATCGTGCGGAGATATAGATAGCCAAATGAGCGGTGTCTGAACGGCCGACCCGAGGCACGACCCAATTAATAGTGCCTGGGCTAGCCCGGCACGAGCATCGTGTCGTGCTTGGGCCGTAGCCTCGGCCCGTAGTGCTGGCCCGGCTCGACACGATTATATTTTTTATTTTACAAAAAATCATATATACATATGTACAATTTATATTCAATATAAAAAACATCTGAGCATGATGTTCTACTTGTTAGATGGCTTCATCTAGTGTCTCTCGATCAGGGCGTGGGTTCAAACCCCACCGCTTTTTTTACATTTTACTCTGATTTAACCAAATTTCCTAACGGGCTAACGGGCCGGCCCGACACATCAGCAGGTCGGTGTGCCGTGCCTAGCCCAGAGGTGCGGCCCGCAGGCGTCGTGTAACACCCGGTTTTAAGGAACAAAGCCGGGTGCATCTCATACATGCGCCAAGAAGACAACATATATAATAACAGAGTGTATAGAGACAAATGTCATAAAACGTCAGAGTAATTATTACATAGCGGAAGACTTATTACAAAATAAAGGAATAAATGTAAAACGAACTAAGGTTCGTCGGCGCCAATGTCGACTGAGAAACGCCACCTAGATCAGATCAAACTCCTCGCCTTGTGGCTCCTCCTGAACCACCTGCTCTTCTCCTGTGGGGGGGGGGGTGTGAGACAGCAAGGGTGAGCTCACACATGATCATCGCTCAACAAGTTGTGGGGAATAATGTGACATGAACTCACCAAAGGTGGGAGCTCATGGGGTGTAAGGCTTATCAAAGAGAATGGTTAAAGCTGAGCATTGCTTTTAATGTTGGTCAAACTTTTATTACCAATTACTAGATGTAAGTAAATACCAAAACCTTAATAAATAATAGAACAAAATTAATAATAAACCCATGCATATGCAAATGACAAAATTGAGTTTAGGTTCCATAATTTAATCATCAGAGAGTCCTGAGCTGCTCATGACCGTGAGCTCGGCTAGTATACCAGTTTTACACTCTGCAGAGGTTGTACCCTTTACCCACAAGTCGTGTATCCCATGTCGCCAGGGTTAGCTAGGCCCTTAGACACTACCGAGGTGAATGGCTGGGGATCCACTACGAGGCCTTTACAAAGTTCCACTAGCTTCCGAAAACCCGCTACAGTTTATGGGAAGAGCACTTGCAAGAATCCCCCGCCCGACCGCCATCGCAGCTAAATCAACCCGAGAACCTCCTTGCATGCAACTCCCCTACTGCCCTTGCCCCTTTCGGGTAAGGTAGTCTTCCACTAGCTTTCCTAATTAATCAGCCAAGGGCGTCCATAAACCCTTGTGGTGACACGTGTTTCTCAAGTTAAGCTCTATGTTCCAATTAACATTAATGATCTTGACATGAACATAAATAGAATAACAAAAGAATTGGAACATAGATATAATAAATGATTATCCAAAACCATGTAAAGCAATAGCAAAACTACCCAAGTGATTCAGGGGTAAACAAGGTAATGAGATAAACAATCTAGGGTGACCTATTGGGTCCCATCAAAATTAACCTATGCATGGATAAATGATATTAAAGAACATTATTGGGTAAAAAGTGGTCAAGGGCACAACTTGCCTTCAATGAGCTCCTGCTCAGCTACTTCAACCTGCTGCTCACCAGGATCCTCAGTCACGTGCTCTTCTACTCGCCACAATACAAACAAGCACAATATGCAGGGAAAATTAACATCACACCAAGCATGTGAACAAAATACACAGAAATATTCTACATATTAAAATAAAATTCTAGGAACAGGAATCATAATTTTTGGAGTTATAGATTTTAAGTTATGGATTTTCAAAGGTTTTATGTGTTTTAAATAAGATTAAGTGTGAGATTAATTTTCTTACTGTTGTCATGATAAAACAGAGACACTAGGTGATAGAGAATTAAATTACAAAAATTTAGAAAGTGGAATGGCTCAATTTGGACCAAAAATGGATTTTCTATGAATTATTGAAGTTCTAGCAATTATTTATATATTAAAATCATTTTTTTAAATCCATTTCATCTGATTTCCTAACCTCCTGGACTGAGTGCACTAATACAGAGAAGTGCAGGGGTCTCGGGGCAAGAATCCGCAAGACACAGAGTACTGCTACACGAACTTCGGGTTGAATCTAGTAAAGTACAGGGACTCTTATGCAAGTTTCCAGTGCCGAAGCGTTATCTACACATATCAGCCGTCCGATCGGGAATCAAGTGCCCAGATTAGATCAGAATTCTATGAAAGGGTATGCACTCCAGGACCTCGGATCCGGATCCAACGGTCCACACTTTATGAAACCCCGCCTGGACCCGAACCACACGATCACGATCCGACCGCCCAGGACACACACGCCCAAACCTGGTGCTCACCTAATCCAGGCCGCATAAAACAGATCCAACCGCCAGAGACGTTCCTGGGGAGATCTAATCCCAGCCACGCAATCATAATCGAACGGCGCGAGGTCGTCGTTCTTCCCCCAGCCGGACTTCGCGTGGCGGCGCACCACGCTGGTGATCGGCGCGCCCGCACCTACGACGACTATTCTCCAGTTGGACAGCATCTACACAACGCGAAGGCTATGGCGAGATCAGGGGTGGACGACTTACCGACCCTGAAGCCGTAGAAGCTCCTGCCCGCGCCGATGAGCGGATCCATGGTGGAAGCTAGTCGCCGTCGAGAAATTGCCAGTGCCTAGGCCATCCCCCCATCACACCACCGCAGTCAACGCATTCGTGGGGGCACGGGTGGCCCACCCTGGCCGCGGAAGAGGCTTGGGGACGGCGAGTCGGAGTCCCCCTAGCGGCGGCGGCACTCTCTCTCGCTTCTCGCGGCGTAGATGCACATGGCGACGCTACACGGCCTGGTGCTCGCTTCTAGGCGCAGGGGAAGAAGACAGGAGGAGGTGCAGGTGCCATGCGGGTCTTATCCTAGGGTCGAGGTGGACTCGAGCCCACCCAAGCTCCGGTAAAAACGGCGCGGTGACCGCAACGGCCACGCCCGCCACGCGGTAGTCAGTTGGAAGGGAGAGGGATGGATCTGACAAAACGGGCCCGTAGCACAGTGACGGCAAGCGCAGGGGACTGGGCAAGACGTGCGATGGCTGACTCCTCGGGTCCACATGTCGGCACCAGTGGGGCAGAATTGGGCCGCGCACCGAGGGGAAAGGGGTAGAAATGGGCCAAGCTCTAGGATTTAGGCCCATGCACGGCTTGCCTTTTCCTTTTCTTTATTCTTTTCTCTTCTGTTTTTTTTCCTTTATTTTGAATTCCAAATTTTGAGTTCAAACCCTTGTGGCGAATTTGGACTTAGGTCAAATATGGCAGTTGAATACTCTAGTATGGGATGACTCCATTATTTAAATTTATATATTTTTTCTGCACCGTATAGTATTATTCTTCTTTCTTTTCTTGATTATTTTTCTCATTCTTAAATATTCAAAATAGGTATTAAATCCCCAATTTGGGACATTAATTTATTCCCTTAATGTGATTAATATTTGTTTACTAAATGCACATACAAACAAAACCAACATGATGCACAAATTATTTTAGCTATTATTAGTTAATTACTGGCTTTTCAATGTGGTGTTCACATGTTTAATTGAACAATGGCAAAACACATAAGAGAATTCTCTCCTTTAATATAGCTTACAGTTTTGGGTGTTACAAATCCTACCCCCCTTAAAAAGAATCTCGTCCTCGAGATTTAGGAAGGACTAGGGAAAAGATGTGGAAAATCTATGTGAAGCTCTTCTTCTCTCTCCCAAGTAGCTTCATCTTCTCCGAGGTGACTCCATTGAACTTTGCACATCTTTAACACTTTATTCCTTGTAACTTGAGTCAATGTATCCAAAATCTTGATTGGGTACTCCGTGTAAGTCAAATCACCCTGAACACTGAGGTCATCCACTGGCAACTGTTCCTCAGGGACATAGAGATACTTCTTAAGTTGAGACACATGGAATACATTATGTACATCCGATAGATTATCAAGTAGCTCGAGTTAATAGGCCATCTCTCCAACTTGCCTAAAAACTCAGAATGGTCCAATATAGCGAGGGGACAATTTTCCCTAAATTTTGAATCTCCTCATCCCACAAAGTGGTGACACTTTGAGGTATACATAATCTCCTTCCTCAAATCCCAGTGGTCTTCGTCTATTATCAGCATAACTCTTTTGCCTGGTTTGAGCCACCCTCAAATTCTCTCGAATTATACGGACTTGTTCTTCTGCTTCTTGAATCAGTTCAGGCCCAAAGAACTGTCTTTCTCCAGTATGATCCTAATACAAAGGAGTCCTGCATTTCCTGCCATATAGAGCTTCAAATGGTGACATCTTCAGACTGGCCTGATAGCTATTATTATAAGAGAACTCAGCATAAGGTAGACTTTTATCCCAACTTCCTCCATGCTGAAGGGCACAAGCTCTCAACATATCTTCCAATACTTGATTGGTCCTTTCAGTCGGTCCATCAGTCTGAGGGTGATAAGCTGTACTAAAATTCAACTTCGTACTCATGTTCTCATGAAAGCTTCTCCAAAATCTGAAGGTAACTGTGATCCTCTATCCGAAACGATCTTCTTCGGTATACCGTGTAGAGACACAATCCAAGCCATATATAACTCAGCCAATTGAGATCACTTATAAGTAGTCTTGACCGGAATGAAATAAGCCACTTTGGTCAATCTATCCATAATAACCCATATAGAATCACATCCTTTCGAGGTGCGAGGCAATCCAGTAATGAAATCCATATCAATCTCTTCCCACTTCCACTCGGGTATCTTAAGTGGGTGCAGTAGTCTAGCTGGTCTCTCGTGTTCAGCCTTAACTCTTTGACACACATCGCACATAGCCACATGTGCAGCCACATCTCTCTTTAATCCATACCATCAATACTTCCGCTTCAAATCCTGATATATCTTAGTACTACCAGGATGAATAGAATAATCCGAGTCATGGGCCTCCTTTAAAATAGTCTCTCGAAGGCTTTTAATATTAGGAACACACATCCTGTCCTTGAACCATACAGTGCCTTGCTCATCTTCCGTAAATCTGGGACTCGACCTTCAGTAATCAGATCCTTAATCTCTTTTATTTTAGCATCACAAATTTGACCTTTATGGATTTCTTGCTCCAAAGTAGGTTCTACATCAATAGTAACTCCTTCAGTATGAGCAACTATCCCCAGGTTAAGTCTCCTGAAATCCTCAACAATCTCATCGGGTAGCTGGGCAACAATAGCTGAATGAACATGCTCCTTTCGACTCAAGGCATCTGCAACCAAATTCGCCTTGCCCGGGTGATAGTGAATCTCCAAATCATAATCCTTAATAAGCTCCAACCAACGGCGTTGCCTAAGGTTGAGATCCTTCTGAGTGAATATATACTTCAAACTCTTATGATCCGTATATACTTGGCACTTGGTTCCCATGATATAATGTCTCCATATTTTTAACGCATGCACAATGGCTGACAATTCCAAGTCATGAGTGGGGTAGTTCAATTCATGTCTCCATAACTAACGAGAAGCATATGCAATCACATGTCCTTCCTGCATGAGCACACATCCTAAGCCTTGGCCACATGCATCACAATAAATAACAAATCCTTTCTGTAGGTCTGGCATAACCAATACTGGTGGCGACATCAATCTTTTCTTCAATTGGTCAAAGTTGTCTTGGCACTTCTCATCCCACTTAAATTCTCTTACTTTCTCCAAAAGTGAAGTCATAGGTTTAGCAATCTTAGAAAATCCTTCAATAAATCTCTGATAATATCCAGCAAGTCCCAAGAAGCTCCGAATCTCAGTAACTATAGTGGGTACTCTCCATTCCAATATCTCCTTAACCTTAGCAGGATCCACTGATATTCCTCCATTAGAAATAATATGACCAAGAAATGGCACCTTGTCAATCCAAAACTCGCACTTGCTAAACTTAGCGTAGATTTGATTATCTCGCAGCTTTTGTAGCACCAACCTTAGATGTTGTTCATGATCACTTTCATTCTTAGAATAGATAAGAATATCGTCGATGAACACCACGACGAATCTATCCAAATACTCCATAAACACCTTATTCATCAAATTCATGAAATAAGCTGGTGCATTGGTTAATCCAAAAGACATAACAGTGAACTCATATAATCCATATCGGGTTGAGAAAGCCATCTTAGGAATATCTGATGGTCTAATCCTCATCTGATGGTAGCCCGATCGGAGATCAATCTTCGAGAACACTCTAGCACCTCTCATCTGATCAAACAAATCCTCAATACGGGGTAATGGATATTTGTTCTTCACAGTAACATCATTAAGAGATCTATAGTCCACACACATCCGTTGCGATCCATCCTTCTTCTGTACGAATAACATCGGTGCTCCCCAAGGTGAGGAACTCGAATGAATGTACCTAGCCTCTTGTAACTCTGTTAATTGCTTCTTCAGTTCCTTCAACTCCTCTACGGACATCCTATATGGCCGTTTAGAAATAGGGGCGGTTCCAGGTAAGAGATCAATAACAAACTCAACTTCTCTATCAGGTGGCATCCCTGGTAACTCCTCTAGAAAGACATCCGGAAAATCTCTAACCACCCGGATGTTGTCACCAACAAACTCCTCAGGTATAAAGAACATTGCACGCATGGATGAGGTGGTTACTGTAATATTAACTTGAAATCTTTCTCCTTTAGGGCTGGTAAGTTCTATGGTTCCCTTAGCCCAGTGTATAAACTGTCTTTGCCTTTCTTAACCATGACATACCAAGGATCAAGTCTATAGTGCTCTCTTCTAACAGTATAGGAGTAGCCATCTAGATTAGAAACATAGGGTAAGAAGGAAGGATTGTAGACAAGGCGAGTAATTACGAGGCATGTTATTTTGGGAGATTTATTAGCTAAGTAGATTAGTGTTTTATCTACTAAAGCTAATATATTACTTTATGGTGGTACATGCTAAGATGCCCAACTATAATGTTTCAATCAATCAAAGAAGCAAATCAAGCATTTATCATCAGAACAATCAACCATTTTTTTAATAGAGAAAATAGTTTTAATTTTTGTCTTAGGTCTCCTATCTCTTAAGAACTTCATAAATGTAGGATTCCAAGGTGTGAAATCCATCTTGTCTTAGAGTAGTAAAAGTACGAATAATCAGAGGGGAACAGTAGAAGGTGAGATAGGATCAAGATAAGTATGGAATGAATCAGAGTAAGGTAAGTAGATAAGGGTTTTGTCTATTGCTATCTAGGTTTCGTCCTACAGTCAACATTTCCTCTGATACCACTTCTGTAACACCCGGTTTTAAGGAACAAAGCCGGGTGCATCTCATACATGCGCCAAGAAGACAACATATATAATAACAGAGTGTATAGAGATAAATGTCATAAAACATCAGAGTAATTATTACATAGCGGAAGACTTATTACAAAATAAAGGAATAAATGTAAAACGAACTGTCGGCGCCAATGTCGACTGAGAAACGCCACCTAGATCAGATCAAACTCCTCGCCTTCTGGCTCCTCCTGAACCACCTGCTCTTCTCATGTGGGGGGGGGGGTGTGAGACAGCAAGGGTGAGCTCACACATGATCATCGCTCAACAAGTTGTGGGGAATAATGTGACATGAACTCACCAAAGGTGGGAGCTCATGGAGTGTAAGGCTTATCAAAGAGAATGGTTAAAGCTGAGCATTGCTTTTAATGTTGGTCAAATTTTTATTACCAATTACTAGATGTAAGTAAATACCAAAACCTTAATAAATAATAGAACAAAATTAATAATAAACCCATGCATATGCAAATGACAAAATTGAGTTTAGGTTCCATAATTTAATCATCAGAGAGTCCTGAGCTGCTCATGACCGTGAGCTCGGCTAGTATACCAGTTTTACACTCTGCAGAGGTTGTACCCTTTACCCACAAGTCGTGTATCCCATGTCGCCAGGGTTAGCTAGGCCCTTAGACACTACCGAGGTGAATGGCTGGGGATCCACTACGAGGCCTTTACAAAGTTCCACTAGCTTCCGAAAACCCGCTACAGTTTATGGGAAGAGCACTTGCAAGAATCCCCCGTCCGACCGCCATCGCAGCTAAATCAACCCGAGAACCTCCTTGCATGCAACTCCCCTACTGCCCTTGCCCCTTTCGGGTAAGGTAGTCTTCCACTAGCTTTCCTAATTAATCAGCCAAGGGCGTCCATAAACCCTTGTGGTGGCACGTGTTTCTCAAGTTAAGCTCTATGTTCCAATTAACATTAATGATCTTGACATGAACATAAATAGAATAACAAAAGAATTGGAACATAGATATAATAAATGATTATCCCAAAACCATGTAAAGCAATAGCAAAACTACCCAAGTGATTCAGGGGTAAACAAGGTAATGAGATAAACAATCTAGGGTGACCTATTGGGTCCCATCAAAATTAACCTATGCATGGATAAATGATATTAAAGAACATTATTGGGTAAAAAGTGGTCAAGGGCACAACTTGCCTTCAATGAGCTCCTGCTCAGCTACTTCAACCTGCTGCTCACCAGGATCCTCAGTCACGTGCTCTTCTACTCGCCACAATACAAACAAGCACAATATGCAGGGAAAATTAACATCACACCAAGCATGTGAACAAAATACACAGAAATATTCTACATATTAAAATAAAATTCTAGGAACAGGAATCATAATTTTTGGAGTTATAGATTTTAAGTTATGGATTTTCAAAGGTGTTATGTGTTTTAAATAAGATTAAGTGTGAGATTAATTTTCTTACTGTTGTCGTGATAAAACAGAGACACTAGGTGATAGAGAATTAAATTACAAAAATTTAGAAAGTGGAATGGCTCAATTTGGACCAAAAATGGATTTTCTATGAATTATTGAAGTTCTAGCAATTATTTATATATTAAAATCATTTTTTTAAATCCATTTCATCTGATTTCCTAACCTCCTGGACTGAGTGCACTAATACAGAGAAGTGCAGGGGTCTCGGGGCAAGAATCCGCAAGACACAGAGTACTGCTACGCGAACTGCGGGTTGAATCTAGTAAAGTACAGGGACTCTTATGCAAGTTTCCAGTGCCGAAGCGTTATCTACACATATCAGTCGTCCGATCGGGAATCAAGTGCCCAGATTAGATCAGAATTCTATGAAAGGGTATGCACTCCAGGACCTCGGATCCGGATCCAACAGTCCACACTTTATGAAACCCCGCCTGGACCCGAACCACACGATCACGATCCGACCGCCCAGGACACACACGCCCAAACCTGGTGCTCACCTAATCCAGGCCGCATAAAACAGATCCAACCGCCAGAGACGTTCCTGGGGAGATCTAATCCCAGTCGCGCAATCATAATCGAACGGCGCGAGGTCGTCGTTCTTCCCCCAGCCGGACTTCGCGTGGCGGCGCACCACGCTGGTGATCGGCGCGCCCGCACCTACGACGACTATTCTCCAGTTGGACATCATCTACACAACGCGAAGGCTATGGCGAGATCAGGGTTGGACGACTTACCGACCCTGAAGCCGTAGAAGCTCCTGCCCGCGCCGATGAGCGGATCCATGGTGGAAGCTAGTCGCCGTCGAGAAATTGCCAGTGCCTAGGCCATCCCCCCATCACACCACCGCAGTCAACGCATTCGTGGGGCACGGGTGGCCCACCCTGGCCGCGGAAGAGGCTTGGGGACGGCGAGTCGGAGTCCCCCTGGCGGCGGCGGCACTCTCTCTCACTTCTCGCGGCGTAGATGCACATGGCGACGCTACATGGCCTGGTGCTCGCTTCTATGCGCAGGGGAAGAAGACAGGAGGAGGTGCAGGTGCCATGCGGGTCTTATCCTAGGGTCGAGGTGGACTCGGGCCCACCCAAGCTCCGGTAAAAACGGCGCGGTGACCGCAACGGCCACGCCCGCCACGCGGTAGTCAGTTGGAAGGGAGAGGGATGGATCTGACAAAACGGGCCCGTAGCACAGTGACGGCAAGCGCAGGGGACTGGGCAAGACGTGCGATGGCTGACTCCTCAGGTCCACATGTCGGCACCAGTGGGGCAGAATTGGGCCGCGCAGTGAGGGGAAAGGGGTAGAAATGGGCCAAGCTCTAGGATTTAGGCCCATGCACGGCTTGCCTTTTCCTTTTCTTTATTCTTTTCTCTTCTGTTTTTTCCCTTTATTTTGAATTCCAAATTTTGAGTTCAAACCCTTGTGGCGAATTTGGACTTAGGTCAAATATGGCAGTTGAATACTCTAGTATGGGATGACTCCATTATTTAAATTTATATATTTTTTTTCTGCACCGTATAGTATTCTTCTTCTTTCTTTTCTTGATTATTTTTCTCATTCTTAAATATTCAAAATAGGTATTAAATCCCCAATTTGGGACATTAATTTATTCCCTTAATGTGATTAATATTTGTTTACTAAATGCACATACAAACAAAACCAACATGATGCACAAATTATTTTAGCTATTATTAGTTAATTACTGGCTTTTCAATGTGGTGTTCACATGTTTAATTGAACAATGGCAAAACACATAAGAGAATTCTCTCCTTTAATATAGCTTACAGTTTTGGGTGTTACACGTCGGGCCCGTGCCGAACCGTCGTTTGGCCATCTATATGTGGAGGTGTGTTTTGGGCCGTGGAGGTTGGTTGCGTGCCGTGCCTAGCCCAGAGGTGCGGCCCGCAGGCGTCGGGCCCGTGCCGAACCGTCGTTTGGCCATCTATATGTGGAGGTGTGTTTTGGGCCGTGGAGGTTGGTTGCGCGGAGGGGACGAGCGTGCAGAGGGTTAATTTGAAATAGATGTGAGGGGTTATTTGTAAAAATATAAAGTGGGATGATCGTTGAAACTAGTGCTTTAAATAGAAATCTCCATATTATGGTAACAAAAGCTCTCCTGTCTCCCCTCAAATATAGAGGGAGTCGTATATCATCCAATATATAACAATTGTCACCTTCCTTCTTCCACGTCCTCTATTCTAAGAGCTCGTTTGGTAGGGCTTCGGTTTTAGTTTTTCTCTAGAAAAAAGCTAGAGTCGTGCCAAACACCTTTTTTTAAAAACGGCTTACTCTTAAAAGCACCTGAAAGCCAGAGTCATTTTTATACTACGGAGAAGAAACCATAAATAATAGCTTCCCATGCTTTGGCTCTAGCTCTCGTACTTTAATATATGTAATTGGTTGTCTTTAAGATAAGTCGGTTCTGCCAAACGATTTACGAGATGACTTTAGCTCTAACAAAAAAACTATTTTCTAGAAAAGGTTAGTGCTAAAGTTGTTTTTGGGCAAGCCAGAACCCTACCCTGCCAAACGGACCGTAAGATAGGGATCTCATGTATTAGGGAAGATCATTAGTGATCTGCTGGATTATCTTCTCTAGTATTAAAAAAACACTACCAGTGACTGCCAATATTATTGTATTGAGAATAAATTATTGGTGAGCTGATCAAGAATGCTCTTGTACAGGGCTAGACACAATCCAGCTAAGACACTGAAATGCCACAGGCTTGTCGCTAAATTGGAGAGAGCGCCGAAGAAACCTTCGTAACGGTAGGATTGTCGATCGAATAACGAGACAGACAGACAAGTAGAGACCAGCAAAAACGAGAGTCGCTTCACTGTTTTGGCAACCAAGAACCAAGAATCATATCCCTGCTCGGCTGTTGGCTCACCGTTTCTAGCCAAAAAGGTTCACCAGGTTGTATTGTACAGAAACCGATCGACCAGAACTCCTCGTTATAAAATGCTAGAATTATGCCCTACCGTTGCAACAGCAACCAAATAATCTCACACTACAAAAAAATGATACTGTGAGCAAATCATCACTATTATATTATTTTTCGTAAGGCACGAAACAATCACAATATATAGTTTTGATGTGTATCGGAACGTACTGTTTTTAAGTAGCATATAACGCACGTTCAAACTTAAATTAGTGTGGTGTTATTTTGTTTTTGTTGCAATAAACATGCATAATTCTAGCATATAGTGTAAACAATGTATGTATGGTCCTGTAGAAGGGATCTGCCCTTTACTTTCTTGAAGCTGCTTCAGAGCGTGATGCGCTTCAGTTGGTCCTTGACGACGTGATGCTGTCTGAGGCGCCGGACGTACGCCACTGCCCCCTAGCTGCCACTGGAGGCAACCTGCACACTGGGGGACTTTACCGTGTCCTCCGCAATGGCGAGGGAACGCACAGCGCTGAGGCTTCTTTTGTTTGGCAAAACCAAGCCCCCCCTCGGGTGCGCTTCTTTGGCTGGCTTGTCAACAACAGTCGCGTTCAATGCCGCGTCAATCTGGCCAGAAAGAGGATTGTTCAAGACGCTACGTGTGAGATATGTGGGCAAGCTCCCGAGGACACGACACACATCTTCATCCATTGCGGATTTGCCTCCCGCTTTTGGGGTGTTTTGGGTGTCCAGATTGCCCCGGGCCGCAGCAACGTCCTTTTGAGCCTGCTAAGGCCGCCTACGGTTCCGGCGAAACACTACAACATGTTTGTCCTTCTCTGCTGCTGGCAGCTGTGGAAACGCAGAAATGATGTGGTATTCCGTGGGGAAAGATTGCCGCTCGCAACAACCATGTCATTGTGTCGCGCTGAAGCGGAATTATGGAGATGCAGGCTGCGACAAGAAGACCGCCATATCGTGACTGCCTGGTGTCGTGTTTTTTGTGTAACATAGCATAATTCCGTTGATGTAACCCCCACCCCCATGCTGTAAAACACAGGGCGTTTTGGCCACAAAGGAATGAAAATTCAGGTGGGGACCCTCTCCCCTCCGGTGACATTCAAAAAAAAACATATTGGGCCATGCGTCATAATTGACTTGAATTTTGCTGCCACTGCTAGCACATCAAGGCAGAGAAACATTATGGTGATCTTGTCTCACTACAACAGATAAGGTCGTCGTAGTTACATAGTGGAGACGATGATCTAATGTTGGGGTTGCTACAAATAGGCACTCTCAGGCTGTGTCTAGCAGATTGTGTATATAGTTATATAAAATATTGTTTTGCATGATAGATAACAGAGTAAAGTTTAAAATAGAAGATGTGATACGAGATGAGATAGGAGAGCTGCTGGAGATAGCCTCACAACCGAAGTTATCGAACCTAATGCACCGGTGCATGCTGTTGTAGTGCGCATGACTGCTAGGACTGAGTGTTGCATGTGTTTGGTTAGAGAGACGATGGAAGATGTGTTACGACGATACCATTTTTCACGATATTTGGTTCACGTTGATAGGAGACAATACAACGATATGGTGATAAATGCAAACTTATATTGATCTTTTCCGTTTTCACTTATTGTGAGTCAAATTTTAGAATATTGTGAACCAAGTTAGTGAATGATTCAAAGCATGAAATATAGGAACATAACATACTAGTGGTATCAGAAATGATTTCAACACATCCTACATATGCTAGTTGCCAATCTCAACGGTAAAAAACTTTTATATATTGAAGTGAGGGTTGAGAGAAGAATGAGGAGGTGGTATAGACATCTGAAGTGAGGGTTGTGTGAATGAGCTCAAGCACTTCTCCATTCTGAAATTGCTACGGACCATGATAGCAATACGATGAGCGATACGGACTGGTCAATATGGATCGATCGTGACTCCAAAGCGGTCAGTGGGTACTGATCCTGCCGGCTGGTCGACGACCTCATAGACTGCGCCTGTGCCGCTCAACGCTAGCACACCATTGGCGGGTGTGATGCCCGACCGATAGGTTTGACACGTGTACGGAACATTGACACCAGTCTTATGTATGGGGATGCTGGAATGGTTGTCTTAACATACCATAGATGAATGAGGAAGGCTCACGTCACCACTTAAAATTTGGCACGTAGAAAAAAGAAAGTGCTCGCCATTTGATTACTCCCCTTTGGCATGCATGCCGTCGAATTAGGAAAATAGGTGGGCCATTAATCATAGGTCATCTTTGACGGTGTTAGCTAGACGAGCGTCGCTACACGTATGACTCTAGTGTTAAACTTAGGTACAAATAAGGCAACGTGTTTGACTCATGCTTCTTTAGTTCAGAACGAGAAGTAACAACAATTGTAGGTTAAGGTTGGTCTAATCCAGTTATACGGGTGGTGGATCGTACGTGAACCACTTTCGGTCATTCAACATTTGTGTTTCCGGTTGTAGAAGATGTTTTAATAGTTTGAGATCTCCTTGAACATTTCATCAAACTACTGGATTTATTTATTTATTTTTTGTGTCTTCAGTTACGGTAACCTTTTCGCTCTCCACCCACCCACACACCCACCCACTACCATACGCCGCCACTGACGCATCATAACGATCGAGTGTCTCTTCCATAACCTTTTCCGGTGGCCATCCTTAACAACCTCACCTCACTTGTGGCTGCATCTCACATGGTTGTCAAAATCTCGATTTTATAGTTGGATTTTGCGTCCTTACTATTCAGAATTAGCGGGTTTGATTCTTCGCTTCTGTTTTTTTTTTCTTCCACTGTCTTCTATAATTCGGACCGTATTCGACTTGGAATCCACGATTTTTCGATAACCTTTAGATCTGGATGCCTAATTTCTTATTAAGAAAATACCACACGCTGCAAAGAGAAAAAAAGGCTTTATAAAGTCGGAGTAGCCCACTACCGTTCGCATCAAGGAACGAAGTCTGACTGACTGACACAGGGGAAAGTAGCACTTGAGTACTGCTGCCTATATACACACACACGCGTATGGGGAAAAAAATCGACGCAGAAGCGGGCGCAGAGGCAGACGCATGCATGATGCATCGAGCCCCCCCAGCTCGCAGTCGCACCGGAGGAATGCTAACTGGAGAGCCACGCCTGCCGCGGAGGACCGGGACTAACTACGAGCTGCCGCGGCCGTTCCTGGTGCAGGTGGGACCCACCTCGCTTCCTTTCCTCCTTCCAGATTATTTAAAGCCATTTCCGTTGCGTCCAGGTCCAGGGTAGAGAGAGAGAGAGGGGATGGTGTGAGGGAGGGAAGGGAGCAAAGGCAAAGCAGCCAACGACCAGAGAGACACGGAGGCTCAGAGAGAGAGAGCGAGGAAGAAGAAGAGAAGAAGAAGATGGAGCAAGAGGAAGCGTGCTCCTCCTCGCTGCGGCAGTGCAGGATTTGCCACGACGAGGAGGACGAGCGGCGCTCCGCCATGGAGTCGCCCTGCGCCTGCTCCGGCTCCCTCAAGGTATGTGTCCTCCTCTATCCTCTATGCGGGCGGCTACAGCAGCATGCGGCGCATGACCTGATGATGCTCTGCGCGCGCTCCGCCTGCTGCGTGTCTCGTGAACTCGCTGCACCGGCCAAGCC
Organism: Zea mays; assembly: GCF_902167145.1. Taxonomy (NCBI): domain Eukaryota; kingdom Viridiplantae; phylum Streptophyta; class Magnoliopsida; order Poales; family Poaceae; genus Zea; species Zea mays. The sequence continues at coordinate 54,604,070 of NC_050098.1, read as the reverse complement.
ATCTGAACGACGACGTGTCTGTTGTTCCTCCCCTCGCGCCTGCAGTACGCTCACAGGGGATGCGTGCAGAGGTGGTGCGACGAGAAGGGAAGCGCCGTCTGCGAGATTTGCCTCCAGGTTTGTTTTCGTCGCGCCCGAGTCGATCGCGCCCAGCAGCAATTTTCAGATTCCTTCGCCTGTTATTCACCCGCCGTCGTCGCTCACTGTTTTATCCACGCAACTTCTCCGCTTGTGTTGGACGGGGGAAATTTTGATCCGGGTGATGAAGGTTAAGCAATTTGCCCCCCCCCCCCCCCCCCCCCCCCCCCGTGCAAGTCTCCCCTGCTGATCACAGCGTGCAAAGTGCTTTTGTTTATTTATTTATTTATTGCAGCAAAGTATTGTACCTTTCTCAGAGTCCAAGTATTGTGAAGCTTCGCCTTTTGTCTAACAGCCGTGCTTTTTTTTACTGACAGAACTTTGAGCCAGGCTACACCGTTCCTCCCAAGAAAACCCAACCTGCTGATGTCGCGGTGACCATCAGGTGCCTCCTTCTCTATCTCTCTCTGGTAACTGTGCGCATTAAGGCTATCTATCAGGGCGAATGCTGTGCTTAATTGTAGGTGGTCACTGGTCAGCTGTAGTTGTTCCATAATATAGTAACTGTCATCAGAACATCCACTTCGCCCATTTCATTCATTCATCCATTCCTTCGTTCATTTTTGTTTGGCATCAACCTCATCTCATCTGAACCGAGCGCGGTTGCTGGCCAACCCATCTTTATCTCCCATTCCATCGATTGATTAAACGGAATCTGCCAGCGCGACGGGCACTTTAGGCGACCAAGACCAACCACCCGCTCTTGATAGCTCGTCGTCGCATCCGCATACTACCCACCAGCAAAATTCCAAGACGCGTCCCAGGCGGCGGCCCCCCTCGTTCTCATCCGCTGACGCAGCACAGCATGCGCTCTCACCCAAGCCCCTGATCCGGTCGCCACCATCTCCAGACCAAGCAAGAGACCAAAGCGCTCTGATCGAACAGTGGTGCTGGTGGCCTGGCGCACATTCCATTCTGGCAGTGGCAGTGGCAGGGCAGCTGTCTATGTCTATCGCAGCATGTTGTTCTTCGGGATTCCCGAGGCGGTCGGGGGTGGGAGCCCCTGTGTTTGTGTGTGTGTGGCGTGGCTGCCAGGTGGGTCCGGCCCAGCTGTTTCCGTTAGCCAGGCCAACCACCGGGTCCCAACTCCCAATCATTCTTTCGCCCCGCATGAGATGATGATGCCCTCGCACTGTTGCTGCACCTCTTCTGCTGTAGTGGACTACAAATGCAAGCCGTGCCCTGCACTGCACTCACTCCTCCCTGCTGTCCTGCACCCGTTGGCACAGGAGTCAAGCCCGTCCGTTCTTGTTCATCGGTGGTTGCAGGCAGCACGGCCGATCACCGCGTCTGCACTTTTAATTTGTAATGTGACTGACGGAGAAAATTTGTGGAATCTGTCGATCCTGGTTGGCTGTCTGTCTGTCTGGTCAGCTCAGCAACCACCACCGATGATCAGTTTACGACCACTACCTACCTACCATTACCACTACCAGCCAGAGCCTGGCAACCACCACGCGCGTTGCTGATCTGGGCTTTCGTGGTGCATGCGCAGAGACAGCGTGGGGGTGCCCAGGCCGCAGCACGAGCCTGAAGAGGAGGAGGAGCAGGAGCTGGTGGACGTGGCGTTGATCGGAGCCAGCGACCCGGAGTACGCCGAGTGCGCGCGCGCCGCCGGCAGGAGCGCGTCCTGGTGCCGCTCGGTGGCCGTCACGGTACGTGCATGCGCGACTGACTGACTGAGTGACAGAGAAGCCGCCGTCCTCCCCCCCGCGCCGTGCAATGCGTCGCGTCTGAACTTTGGCACTGTCACTGCAGTTCACGGTCGTCCTGCTGCTGAGGCACCTGGTCACCGTGGTCACGGTCGGGGCGGCCAACCAGTTCGCCTTCGGCCTCCTCACGGTGAGTAGCACGGAAATCTGAAAAGAAAAATAAAAGAAAAGGCTGGAATGAAAAGCAGACAAGGTTGGTTCGTTTCTGCGATCGACCGACGACTATATACTGTAAAAACCTAACGTCTGTTCCTTGGCTTGGAAATGCAAGGTATACTTGCTGCGGGCGAGCGGGATCCTGCTTCCGTTCTACCTCGTCATGAGGCTCATCTCCGTGATACAGCAGGGGCAGAGGCAGTACCGCCTCCGGCTGCTCCAGGTTAGCCCATCGAATCGCCACTTCTGAATAAATGTCGTTGGGGGCTGGCTGTTCAGCAATCAGCAGCACTTTTTTTTTTTTGGCCACTGATGTCTGTATGTTGTTGGGTGGTGCAGGAGCAGAGGAGACACGCGTTGAGGTCGGGCCGGCTGCACGGCCAGGAACAGCAACAACAGCATGTCATCCTGGTTCGCTGAGGAACGAGCCATTCATTCACCTTGCCTTGGTGTCCATACATTCCATTCATCCGTCGTACGCGTACAAGGTTGTAAGATGTACCGCTCCATTTTTTTCTTTTTGTTCAGGCCTTTACAAGCCTAAAAAAAGCTTATATGTACCACCACTTCATTTGTAAACCCTCAAAATTTGTTGCTGAGAAGATCGACATATCATGTATAGAATTGTAAAAAGAAACAAACAAAAAAAAAGGGGAAAAGAGAACTGGCGCAATGTTCGATTACCCATGGCACGTCCACCTTCCTTTTAGCCTATGTTTGGATAATCTAATATTCATCTCAATACGTATGAATTAAAACAGATTAAAATAGAAATTAGTTTAGTTTACACATCAACCCCTTCAACCCATCTGTATTGGGGACCCATATGTATTAGGGTGAATAATAAATCACCCCAACAAGCCCTTATTTATGTCAATGGATGTACAGATTGATGTCGTGCTACCACCGCAGAACGTACAAATAGGAGCACGACAGTGATGCTGTACCACTTTATTCTCTTTTTCACTTGAGAGTTCAGAATACGATCCGATGGAGCCCATGTTCTTCAGAACATGATCCCATGGAGCCCCATTTTTCATATATTAATTCTCCCTATATGGAAAAGGAAAAAGAAAAAAAAATTGACGAAGAATGGCGCTGAAACACGTGACGCGGCGTCACAGATTATTAGACTCATGAGCATCAAGAGTAGCAAAACACCTGTTCGACCTGCATCTACCGTGAGCAGCATTGATCTAAAGCACGCGTACGCTGCCGAGTTAGCTGCAACTGAAACTATGAGCACGCGTGGCATGCACGGTGGCGGTGGCCGGCCGAGAAAGGAGCACCCGTACGAGGAGCAGGTCCAGCTTGCCAGTATATAAATTACAAGCAATGAAAAGCGAGTCGTTACAGTAGAGGCCGGCACCAGGAACTGGAGCGGAGAAAGTGCCACGCGTTTCGGCTGTTTTAAGTTTCCACCATGAACGACGCTCCGGTCGGGGACACGCAGCTTTTATCTTGCCCCGGCCAGCAAAGAGACGCAAAATGCAGAGAGAGAGAGAGCGGACCACCACTACCGAGTATGGGGCGAACGTGCCGCGTGCAGGGATCCTAGTCCTCTGCGATTCATTCTCGATTCTTCCGGGCGACACGGCAGGAATAGAGAAAACCACTTGTTTTCAACGACGCGGAAATTAAAATTTCGTCCCGTTTGGTACGAACACGGAACACCTGTGAAAGAGGCTTATCAACGCCGCGCTATCTTCGCTGCTGACCAGTCGGCAGCGAGCATAGCTCCGACCACCGCGGCGCGCTTGGGAATCTTTGTTGCAGCGTATTTCCGTTTCCCTTTTGCTGTTCTTTTTAAATGAATTCACTTGTTCTTCCAGGAAAGTACAGTATCATATCTTACTTTTTCCCCTTTTACTGCATAGGCTCGATCATAACATGTTCTTCGATGTATTTTTTTTTAATATTCTTTCGATAGCGCACTCGTAAGATATCTCACGGTGTATATTTTGGAGATTGCATTTCTCTATATATATATGACTATACTTCGTTTTGTGACATGTTTTTACTGTTTCCGTAGTATATACTCATGAGACGTTCTCTCACGTATATATTATACATATGGCACGTTGCTTGATTATTTTGGACTGTCGTTCCATTATTGAGATGTTCGGTAGCTTAGTCTTCCTTCCCAACCCTATTGGCCTATATATTTGGATGGAATTGAAATTGTGAATCTTTGTATTAAATATTTTTTTTTCATGATATGTGGATTTATTTGGATGGAGTGGAAATTGTGAATCTTTGCTAGATACGTGTTTTGTCTATACGCGTTACTCTAAAGGGTTATCAGTGACGTGTTTTGTCTATACGTGTCACTACTAAAGGGACATCAATTAGACAATTACACATTTTTACATGCCAATAATGTGTCCATATTAGAGGCACAATATGAGTGATTATTTTCCACATCGGTAATGATATGATAGTCTAGATGTGTTATAAGGAAAATAGACCGAGGTCCATTAATAATTAACGTTTTGGTATTTGATGATCAACATAACCATTTGCACTAGTGTTATTTGTTGGTGTTTTTGTTATAGTTCAAATGATGGAATGTGAACTTGGACAAAGACAAAGTGGTGATCGAGATGATCAATACCTCAAGAAAGATATTAGAAGGCTCGTTGAAGATATACAATAACATGCAAGAGTTCAAGATAAAACTAAGCCAGATGTGCAGATCATGAAGAAACAAAGCAAGAAAAAGGTTGAGGAGCGTCAGACCAAGGGGTTGGACCATCCCAAGGGAGACATCAGATTATACGGTAGAATAAAATCCTAACTAGCAACAAACATAAGCATTAGACCCTAGAAGTTGGACTATATGATCGCACTATTCATCTCATAGAGACATAAGACTGTAACTACCTTGAACCATCTCAAACAGAGTATGATGGAGACAGAAAGGTTCCAAAGAGGAGAAAGGGGTGTCACATTAGTGTGATGATAGGTGTTGGACTATATAGGAATACCCAATAGTCAATAATGTAAAGACTAGGTTGGTGAGATCCTTAGGTTTTGGAAGGCTTTATGTGGCAGCTCTGAAGACTCCAACATCTATGGCCTCTAGCTATGCCTCCATATGTATTTTGTAATAAGAAAAATCATCTCCCTTAAACATGGGAGAGGGTTCATCTCCATCGAACATCTTTCTTTAGGTGGTGAAGCCTAAAATAATGAGCACGACACTTTGATACCAATTGAAAGGATTACTATGCCCAAGAGGTAGGGTGGATTAGACCAATCTAAAATTTCTTGTAGCAATAAAATCTTATCGAATATCCCACTTCACCACTTGTGCTTAAGAGTGATATATATTCTATCACAAAAGGTTTTACACCCTAGTTTGAACCCTATTCTAGTATGTTAGTTCTAGTAATGTAAAGACAAGAATTAAATTGCTAAAATGCAAATGCTTAAGATAAAGAAGGGTTAGAAACATGACAACATTTTTCCAAAGTATTAAAGAGCCGGGACTCTCCAATAGTCCTCGTTGGAGCACCCACACAAGGATATTGCTCCCCATTGAACTTCACAAGGATCAAGGGCTCTCTATGGGTTTGTTCCTCGCCACTCTAGCATGGTGAATCACCCACAGTTGTTTACACCTTGAGTGGTGATATACACTAGATTTCTTAAGTGTGTATCATCAGACTTATTTAGGTCAAACTATCATTCATGGCCCCTTTATAGTATAGTCAAAGGAAAAAACAAAGGTGCTATCACTAGTATATATGTCTATCAACTCTATTAACTATTAGAACTAGCCAGTCCTTAACCTTTTTGCTCATCCTTCTAAAATCAATAATTGAATACCATCAATAGGGGCACAAAAACTATATAGCCAATTATTATTACTCATAGCCAATAATTTAGTGTTGTCATTAGTCACTAAAACTAGATGCTTTCATATCTATCATGCTCGTGTTTGCCTGATCCAATTCCTAGGTCATGTTTGGGCTCCACTTAGAGCTTGTAATGGCATCACAACATGATCTGATTAAGAAAATGTTGACTAAAGACCTTCTCACCCACATATAAAATGCCATGACTTCGCTCAAACTTCATCCCCTAGTCTCCTACTACACCCATGTCTATGCTTCGCAACTTCACAAGTCTACCACATGTACTTGCAAAGGGCTGATTCTCCTAGCTCCCATGTCGTCGCCATCTTTCCCCTTTACCACCACAAAATCACAAATGTGCTCACTTATTATCCCCGCGTCTTCCCTTCCCTACCCTAAACACTATGGGCAACAACGTCGCATCACTTGGTGGTCCTTGTAGATCTAGACGAGGTCTCCTCCCCGTTTTGTGCTTGTTGATATAGTGATCTTGTCCTTGTCTTGTCGCTGTCCTTTGGAGTCGTCGCAGAGAGGCGGTGAAAATTCTAGCCGCTTCTAGAAGGTGCGGTCGCCGGTCGGATGAGAGTCGAGTGAGTGCAGGCCTATAAAAAGTAGCAATTGGATAACATTTTGAAAAAAATGAAAGAAATAAAAAAACTAGGGTTAAATAAGATTCTAAATTAAATCTAAGAAATCTATAGACATTCGGAAATCTATTTATCTTTTGTACTCCTTTGATTGGATTTCTAGATTTTGACGTTTGTGTAATTGGGCTTGACAGCCCCATCAATACAGGCAGGCCAGCTGATTTCGGGTGCCGCTGATTCGGCCCATGGAGGATAGAGCAGGCCTTTCAACAGGCAGGCAGTCCATGACGTAGTGCCTCGGCCTCAAAGCCCATGCGATTAATATCCACTGGTACGTACGCGACAGCCGAGGGAGTCACTGAGTCAGTGCCGAACGGCCTGGAAACCCCCCGCCGTGTGCCGGTGTCCACGCGCGCCCCGGTGCGGCCGCCACGACCGCGGACACGTGCCGGGCCTCGCACACGCGTCCCCCACGGCCCCCTCGCATCATTAAAACCGCGGTGCCCGCGCCACGGATCCCCGGCACTTCATTCCGGTTTCCGGATAGCTTACCTCCCATCGACGGTCGGTGAGCCGTTGGTGAGTGGCGAGACAGCGGGTGCGCTGGGCAAGAACAGGCGACGAAGAAGATGAGCACGCTGGACACGCGGACGCTCAAGGACGAGCTGACGAGCATGGACAGGAAGTGCCTCGTGGACCTCGGCCACCCGCTGCTCAACCGCGTCGCCGACAGCTTCATCCGCGCCGCTGGGGTCGGGGCGGCCAGGGCCGTCTCCAGGGAGGCCTACGTCGTCACCGTCGAAGGTACCGCGTCCCGGCCGAGTCTACCTAACTAGCGAGCGGCTGGTGCTCACCCGCCCGTTGCAAATCTATCTGCAGGGCTTTCAGGAGACTCGTCCGGGCTAGACGCCGACGGCGGCAAGCGGAGCCATTTCTCCAGCATCAGAGGTGACGACGGCCAGAGGTCGCTCGACGCAGTGGTATGTCACAAACATAGCTCAGAGCTGCGATTCGTTGTGCAGATTCATTAATGGTTTCTCTCTCACCCCCTCTTGACAATTTGCAGGTAAAAACGGCCGGCAAGGAGGCCTTCCAGTGGGGTTAGTGGTGTGATTAGTCTGTTCAGATCTAACAGTACGTTGGAGGTCCACAAGTAGTATAACCCTGTTTCTCTCGACCTCGACATGCAGGGTTGGCAGCCGGAGTCTACTCAGGGCTCACGTACGCGCTGCGGGAGGCCAGGGGATGCCACGACTGGGTCAGTGCCATTTCCTAGCTTTTAACCAGACGGCCGTTTTTGGCTTGGTCTCGCGTGTGAACTTTGCTGTCCTCGTGCAGAAGAACAGCGCCATCGCAGGCGCCATCGCTGGGGCGGCGGTGGCGCTCACGGGTGACGCCGGCGGCCACTCCGACAAGCTCGTCAACTTCGCCATCACCGGCGCCGCGCTCTCCAGCGCCGGGAGCTTGCTCTCCGGCATATTCTGATTGGCCCCCAGGGCTGCACCCGCCTGACACGGGTTCGCTGCCCGGTTGAGCCCTTCATCCGAGGGGTTTTAGCATGAAAGGTTGATTTCAGGCCAGCAATGAAATATGTATTCCTAGGGCCCTGCCGGTCTAGCACTGTGCGCTTCCAGTGTAATCGTTGCTTCGTGTACGAGTTTCAGACATTTCGAAATATCTTCTCCGAGTTCCGGTGGTTTGACATGTGCAAACATTTTGGTAGGGCTTAAGTGCTTAAATTTGTCGCCATGTTTTGGCATGTCCAACGAGTGACAATAATGCCGTGGCTAAAAACCAAAACCACGTTACAGTTGTGGCTAAAAACCAAATAAACCAAAAATCATGCCATGATTGTGGCTAAAAACCAAATACATAGTCAAACCTACATGAATTTACAAGTGTGACTGTGAACATAGAAGTGTATCATGTATCACCTTTAGTTGATTGGTAATCTTCGGCTGAAGAGCAAGTAGAAAGGAGTCGTTCTGTCCCAGTTTAGTTTTGTTGTTGTTTGGTTATAAAGTAACTAGAACGGAATGACTCCAATTAGGGAATATTCTTCTCAGATCTGGAACCATCCTGCTCCAAAAAATCAACTGGACGAAGCTGTTTTGTTCCCAGTCCGCTCTCACAGTCACGCTTTGTTCCGTTCACTCTGCAACCAAATGAAAAACGATTACTAAACACTGAACAGAGCCGTTCTGTTCCTAGAATCAGGGATGGAACGGTTCCGTTCTACTTAGCTCTTCAACCAAACACTATTACTTTCCCGTTCTACTTGGCTGGAACCACTTAGCTCTTCAACCAAACACTATTACTTTCCCGTTCTACTTGGCTCCTTAACTAAACACTACCACTTTCCTGTCACCTCGAGTAAGTAGAACAGCTCTATCCTATCACTTCTATCGTGTCACCTCGAGTGAGGTGTTTACCTCGAGTTTGGTGTTTGGTTAGAGGGACTAAAGATTAGTCTCTAGTTTTTGGTCTCATTTAGTCCCTTTTTTGCCAAACACTAGGACTAAAATATGGATTAAAATAATTTAGTCTTTAGTCCTTCACATATGTGCTAAAAGGGACTAAATCGTATTAATTCCACATTTACCCCTCATTTAGTTCAATTGTACTAATAGCAAGAGAATGTTAAAGGCTATTTTAGTCTTCTTATGAGTCATATAGTATATTCTTACTATTTTTAGCCTCTAAAACCAAATATGTTAGGGACTATTGAGCTTTGTGTACGGTTCTTTGTTATTTGTATTTAGCTGGTGAGTGTAAATAGATGAACTTTGTTTTTAGTAAATAACGACCATTGAGGATATACAATAATTACTCTGTATTTAATTAAAAAATAAAAATGAAAGTCCAAATTGGTATGAGTATTTGTAGCTGATATGCTTATAAGTTATTTGTCATTTAGGTAGTATTTAGTTGTGTCATTTAGGTAGTATTTAGTTGGTGACTGTAAATAGATAAACTTTGTTTTAAGTACATATAGACCATTGGGGATATACAATAATTACTCAGTATTTAATTAAAAAATGAAAATGAAAGTCCAAATAAGTAGCTGATATGAGTATTTTTTAGCTGATATCATTATAAGTAAGGATGAAAACAGTCAGAATCATATTTAGAAAACATTAAAAATGATAGAAAACATTAAAAATGAAAGTTTGGTACAGAAAATAAAAATATACAGGTAAAACAGTCAGAATCAGTATTTTGAAAACATTAAAAATGGAACATTAAAAGCGATTGATAAACATACTAATATAAAGATATCTCAATACAACAAGTTCACAACACAATATGATCATAATTAAAAATAAAACAAATTCATAAGTCCATAAATATCACAAGTTTATAAAGACCATAAGTTGACAAGTTCATACTAATATAAAATATCTCAATACAACAAGTTTACAACACAATAAGATCACAATTAAAAATAAAAAAATTTATAAGTCCATAAATATCACATGTTCATTAAGATCATAACATAACTTGACAAGTTCACAATTTAAACACACTCTTTTAAAGCACATATCATGTAATACCCAAGTTGTAAAACACAAGAAAGGAATGAATTCCCTTATATATTCTGCCCTCTACTTATTAGAATAGGTGAACAACCACCTTTAAAATGATTAATTAGCCAATGACATCTAAATAACCTATGCATCCAGCCAATGACATCTAAATAACCTATGCATCATGCTGGAGTTTGATTGATTGTGTATTTATAAATAATGATAATGATAATATCAATAAAAATTAATGTTCAAGTTTGAAATTAAGACTTAATTGGGAATTTAGAGTTGGAGAAAAGAAGGAAAAATATTATACCAACTAAAGAAAAATAAATGTATAAATAAATACAATTCTTTCATACTAATATGTTTAAATTGGCACATTTAATATAAGTTCACAATTAAAATAGAATTTAAAATTGGGATTAAAAAATAAGAAGAAAAGAAAACAGAAAATAAAATCAGAAAAAGGAAAAGAAAAGAATAGGAAGCTTACCTTCGCTTGGGCTGAAACATACCCCGGCGGCCCACTCTGTTTTTCTCTCTCTCGGCCCTGTCTCCCGCAAAAGCACCCCGCGTGGCCCAAGTGTCGGCCGTTCACTCCTCTTGTGCGTGAGTCATTGGACCATGTGTGACGGAACCTCTCAAGTCATTAGGCCCACCTACAGTTGTCCTTGTCCATCGGACCTTAGACAACCCTGCAGGTGTACCTGATCACTTGACAAGTTCGGTATCTGTATTTTTTACCTTGCCCAAGAGCGTTTCACCTGTCACGCAGATATTACAACACATCGGAGGAACGAGAATGCGGAAGCAGTTACAATAACTTACTTTATTTTAAAGTAAGAAAGAGTAGTATTATTACAGACCAGAGCAAATATAAGAGTGCTGGAGTAATATTATTACATAACTTGGGAGACAAAATCCCCTCCCGATAAACAGTAAAAAGTTTTTCTTAAAGGAGGACACTTCCTCGTGCGACTTCAGTCTTGGCTTTCTTCTTTGGGCACCACCTTGGAACAAAAGCAACAAAAATTTGCTACTTCCTCACCTAAAATAACATGAGACAAAGCCCTGAGTACGAAGTGTACTTTCGCAAGTCTTACCCGTCAAAATATAGACTCTCAAGGATATGCTGGCCTTTGGGAATCAAGGTAAGGCTTATCAATAATCAAAGACTCTATTTGCAGAAGTGCTTACTAATAGTGGATCCTTAAAAGTCCAGTTTTATTAGCCAGTTAAGTCATTACCTGAGTTCTAGAGTTCTTTCTACCCTAGTTCAAGCACTTGACCTATACTAGCTATCTTTTTATCAACCCTTCTTGTTCACTGGAATGCTACGTGTAGGGCAGTGACCAAGTCTTCATGTCTGAAAAGTAACGGCGATCCAAATTGATTAATACCCAGCTGGGGATCTCCAATCACCCGACATATGTAGCACTTAACCCTTGCATATATCAATTCACCACCGGGGTTCTTAAGACCAGATCAGGTTCACGCCAACCGCGAGCAGAGATACACCACCGTCCAGCCTCTTGCCATGGAGGGTACACGCTACTCTCGCCATCTCTCCACTCCCATTGCGTGTTATCTTATTCTGGTATTAGTCTGCCCGAGGCAAAGCTTACCCATGATGAGGTATGTGACCAGTTAAAAGGTCCTCGATCAGCAAGCCTACATCGAGAAGGTCCTTAATCGACTCCGATAGAGACACTACACCGAGAATCTCTTCTCGTGCAAGTCACCCGCCCGGTCTCAGCTTTATCATTTCAAACCCAAAGTTTGGTAACTGGCAGAGGTACATCTTTTTCGATGTTGAACCCATCATGGCCATGATGGATCCACCATCAAGTTTTATTTTTGAAAACATCCCACCCACTTTGAAGCATCATCCTTTATCAAAACAAAACATTTTGTTTTTCTAGAGCAAAGCTAAGCATAAGAAAAACCCTTTTGTAAAATAGGGGATTAAGGAGAAGTAATCAAATCCAAGGAAGGAAATGCAGCAACTGGTTTAGCACACAACTCCTATCACCTAATGCATCAAGTAAGCGAGAAATATTTCAAAATAGCAAGGAGGTGGCAAATACACCGGGGCTTGCCTTGTGTGATAGGTGAATCAGGCTCTGCTCCACAGATGTCAAAGTAAAAGCAGTTCCCTGCCTGAGCTTCTTCAGGTGGTGGTGGTGGTGTAGTCCTTGCTTCTTCAACTTCTATCTCTTCTTCGTTTTCTATATATAGCCATATATAATCATGAATGCTCATGTAATGCTCATAAAAATGCAAAGATAATAAAAGTATATTATCTAATGTATTGAATATAATTTTCCTTCACGGATCTCCGGGAAACTAGGGTTTTGGAGTCTATAGTGAAGTTCATAGGGCAAGAGACTAGGGTTTTGGGTTCTAGGTACCAAACATGGTCCAAATCATGCCAAACTTTACCTAAGACTTCTAAATAATATTTAAAGCTTATCTAAAAAGTTTGGTGATTTTTGGGATTATTAATTAATTTCTAAAATTCCAGAGATATGAGTTTTGGCTATTTTAAATACTCCATAATTCCTTATTTGGAATAAAAATCCTAAATCTATTTTTATTAAATACTATAGAAAATCAGGAGCCTAGCAAAATTGGTCTGATATTTTTAGAAATTTTCTACAATTTTCTAGGAATTCTCTAAGTTCAGAAGAAAAAGAAAAAGAGAAAATATGAATAACGCTGGGCCGAATTTGGTCTAAGTCGGCCCAGAAACGGGGGAAACATGCGCCCGCGCGCGCTGCGGTGTCCACTTTGCGTAGGTAACCCTGGCGGTTTGAAATATCTATAAAGAGCCCTTCCCACTGTTCCTCTATCTCGCTGACCTTTGCAAATACACCCCTGCGCTTCTATTCCTTCACATCCTGAGGTCCACGATGTCGCACGGCGGAGAACCGAGCTCCGGCGAACTTATACCGGTCGGATAATTCAACTACCAGTGTTCCCGTGCAGTTGACACCAAATTCGACTCCTACTAACCATCCCCCCTCCATCAATTGCAGAGTTCTAACCCTAAATCGCTCTGTCCACGGTGACCGTGCGATCAACGGACAATCCAATGTGTTCCCATTGATCTTATAGGTCCTAGCTTAATTGGTCGGGTCAAAGAGTACCAAGAGCATATCAGAGCACTAAAACAAGTGAATAGAGGGCATGAACGGACCTGAGACGAGCTAGCCACGACGAGGTGTTCACACGGCGGTGTTTAGACCGATTTGGGGAAAACTTCAAATTGGCAAGCTCTGGTGAGTAATTGGAGGCACGACTTGGTGGACTGGGTGCTTGACTACCTTACGGACCTGCCGACACACTCAATTTATAGGCTCGGGGGGGGGGGGGGGGGCGGTGGCACGTGAATTTGGGTTGGCGCAGTGGTAGTCAGAGAAGAAAGAGGTCACTGGCGCAAACGATTCATGGAGGATACCGTGGTGGGCTCACCGGCGATGGACAGGCTTGTAATACCGATTCACAGCGACGTGTTAACCCTCCAAGATGCATGGTCTGGCCGGATAATGGTGAACTCCGGTGATGCCAGCACGATCGACCGTGGCGGGACACGATGGCCGGAGTGAACAGGGGCTCAAGTTCATCCATACGATGATATTTACCACCTTGAGCCACAGTCAGTACATTGTTGAGCCCGAATCGCAACGGTGACGAGGATCCCTGCACGAGATCACCGACGGTGGGATGAACTGAATCGATCTGATCCGAATACTGTACCATTGAATACCTGGTTCAGAGCGCCTGACAGACAGATTTGTGGTGCCTAGATCTTGAATTTTCTCGTAAGAACTTGCTAATCCGTCTGTAGCAAACCTATAGCCCTATGATCCAGCTACAAATCGACTGTGGCAACTACCCTCAATCGAGCAATAAATATTATTCTGATTTGGCCCCAAAGTTCGGCCAGTGGCACTGGTGGTCATGTTTCAATTTTAAAATTGACTGACAGCCCAACTTTGAGCAGATTTTTCTCCATTTTTTTGTATAACACAATGCTTAATCTCTTAAGCAAAGTTGTACTCCTATAGTAGCTCTAGATTTTTTATGTGTTGACCCTAGGCAAAATCTTTGTATTTTTGAATCTACAGGGCTCCAAAGTCAGCCTTCTTCAATGATTTTCAGACTTAGCCATACATGAGCACTAGAGTGGCCTTTTTACAATTAGGCCCAAACCTCATGGTTTCATTTGCAAAACTTCAAATATGTGAACCATATGACTTGAGGTACCCTAACACCTTGGTTTTTGCACTTAGGTCCAAAAGTGTGCATATTTTTACAGATAACCCCCTAGGGTTTCAGTCTAGAGTTTTTCAAGGTTCTATTTAGGGTTTCTGGCACTTCTAGGGTTTGGATGCCACTTAAGTCTATTAATGGTGACATTTTATGATCATTACTAATAAGTTTTGAAGCTTTTTTTATTTATGCTTTGTTTATTCTTTTAGGCCTAGTTTAGGGTTAAGTACCCTACCCTAGGGTTTTACCCATGACATGTCACATCAATACAACTTGTTTGAAATTTTTGCCTAGTGAATGCATTCTAGGTGTGTCAAAGACATGATATGCCAATGCTTATGATGTTATGCTCAAGTTTTAGTGACAGTAACACCAAGGGTGTTACATCCTTCCCCCCCATAAAAGAATCTCGTCCCGAGATTAAAAGTCCTAGGGTAAGTAATGGAAAAGAGAACATGTCATATTTTTATTTCCTTCTTTCTTGTACAAGGCAGGGGTGTCGGGGTTTATTCCTCTTTTACAACAATTGTACATATTTCATAATTTACATGAAGCTAAAAAGTCTGGGAAATTCTTTTCTAAAAAATCTTGAGTTTCCCATGTAGCCTCATCTTCCGTGTGTTGGTTCCACTGTATCTTATAAAACTTGAGAGTTCTCCTTCGGGTAATCCTGTCCTTTTGATCCAAGACTCGAATAGGATGTTCGGAATATGTCAAGTCTGGTTCTAAGGCAACATCTGTCACTTCAACGGTTCGATCTGGAACCTGAAGACACTTCTTCAATTGAGATACGTGGAACACATTATGCATAGCAGACAATGTTTCGGGTAACTGGAGTCGGTATGCCATTGGTCCATATCTTTCAAGGATAGGAAAAGGGCCAATGTACCGGGGTGCAAGCTTCCCCTTTACCCCGAAATGAGATACACCCTTCATGGGTGAGACTTTCAGGTAGACATAATCTTCAACTTAAAAGTACAAGGGTTTGCGTAGCTTGTCTGCATAACTCTTCTGTCGAGCTTGGGCTTCTTTCAAATTATGTATTATTCGTCAAACTCTTTCTTCTGTTTCCTTTACCATATCAGGCCCGAAGAAACATCTTTCACCTGGTTCAGACCAGTTTAACGGAGTATGACACCGTCGTCCATACAAAGCTTCAAAGGGTGCCATTTTGATGCTCTCTTGATAGCTATTATTGTATGAGAACTCCGCCAATGGTAAGCAATCATCCCATTTCTATGGAAACTCTAGAACACATGCTCGCAACATGTCTTCAAGTATCTGGTTTACCCTCTCAGTCTGCCCACTAGTTTGTGGATGATAGGCCGAACTGTGGAGCAACTTAGTACCCAAGGATTTGTGAAGTTCTTCCCAGAACTTGGATACAAATTGAGGTCCATGATCCGACACTATTGTCTTCGGAACACCGTGTAAACTGAGAATACAAGCAATATACAGTTCCGCATATGTGGCCACTATATACTTTACCTTGACTGGGAGAAAGTGCGCGATCTTTGTGAGTCGATCAATGATAACCCAGATGGAATCATACCCTTTTGCTGTCCTGGGTAACCCCACAATGAAGTCCATACTAATATCCTCCCATTTCCATGTTGGGATAGGTAAAGATTGCAATGGACCAGCAGTTTTCATATGTATGGCCTTGACACGTCTGCAAGTATCACATCTCGCCATATAGCGTGCAATTTCAATCTTCATCTTCGTCCACCAATAATGCTGCTTTAGATCATGATACATCTTAGTGCTTCCGGGATGAATAGAATAGCGACTAAGATGTGCTTCATCTAAAATTTGTTGGCGGATCTCATCATTTTTGGGCACAACTATGTGGTTGTTAAACCATACAACGCCTTGATCGTCTTCTCTAAAACAGTTTGCCTTACCGGCCTTTATCTTCTCATGAATGTGTTTCATACCCTCATCATTTCTTTGTGCATCAATTATTCTTTGTAGAAGAACCGACTCAAGCTTCAAGTGATTTGAAGTTCCATGTTGAATCATTCCTAGGTTCAACTTTTCCATTTCTTGTCATAGTGTAATGTCAGAAGTCTTCATCGTAAGACAGTGACAGGAAGCCTTGCGACTTAGTGCATCTGCCACTACATTAGCTTTGCCTGGGTGATAGTGAATCTCCAATTCATAATCCTTAATCAGCTTGAGCCATCTCCTCTGCCTCATATTCAGCTCTGACTAGGTAAAGATGTATTTCAAGCTTTTATGATCTGTATAGATATGACAGATATTCCCCAGCAGATAATGACGCCATATTTTCAGGGCATGAACCACAACAGCTAATTCTAGGTCATGAGTTGGATAATGTTCCTCATGCCGGCAACTGTCTTGAGGCGTATGCTACAACTCGGCCTTCTTGCATCAAGACACAACCTAAGCCACTGCGTGATGCGTCACAATACACATCAAACGACTTTTCAATGTCCGGTTAAGCTAATACCGGAGCAGTGGTTAATAACACCTTCAGTTGCTCGAAGGCTTCATTGCATCTAGAAGACCAATTAAATTTAGTATCGTTCTTCAATAAACTTGTGATTGGCTTCACAAGCTTGGAAAAATCTGGAATAAATCGGCGGTAATAACCAGCCAGTCCAAGGAAACTTCGGACTTGATGTACAGTGGTTAGGGGTTTCCACTCCAAAATATCCTTGACTTTGCTGGGATCAACCGCAATCCCCTTGGCAGACAATACGTGTCCCCGAAATTGAATTTCCTCTAGCCAGAACGCGCATTTACTAAATTTGGCATATAGTTGATGCTCCCTTAAGCGCGTTAATACAATCCGCAAATGCAGAGCATGCTCCTCTTCATTCTTGGAATATATCAAAATATCATCAATGAACACCACCACAAATTTATTCAACTCGGGCATGAATACCGAGTTCATCAGATATGTGAAGTCGGCATGAGCATTTGTTAATCTGAAAGACATAACCAGATATTCAAACAATCCATACCGCGTAGTGAATGCGGTCTTTGGTATATCTTCGGGTCGGATACGGATCTGATGGTAACCCGACCTGAGGTCAATCTTGAAAAATACCCGAGCTCCGGTAAGCTGATCAAATAAGATATCAATCCGGGGAAGAGGGTACTTATTCTTGATTGTGACCTTATTAAGGGGTCTATAATCCACGCACATCCGAAGCGTTTGGTTCTTCTTCTTAACAAAGATGGCTGGACAACCCCAAGGTGACAAACTTGGTCGGATGAATCCCTTTTCTAGCAGATCTTGTAATTGTGTCTTGAGCTCTGCCAACTCATTCGGGGGCATTCGGTACGACCTTCTAGAAATAGGAGCCGTACCGGGCTTCAATTCAATCACAAATTCTACATCTCTCTTTGGAGGCAATCCAGGCAGATCTTCCGGAAAGACATCCGGGAATTCACATACTACCGGAATATCTTGGATCTCCGGTATAATGGCTTCATAAACTCTACCCAATGGTTTAGCTGGAATAGCTATGGGAATGGACAAGAGAACCTCTTCCTGGCCATAGCTCAACCTGATGGTTCTCAGATCAGTGTTGAGGATAGCTTTATTCTGGGCTAACCAATTCATGCCCAGAATTACATCTATATCTTGGCCTTTCAGAACAATCATATTTGTGGGAAAGTCCTGTTCAACCAATGTTACGGGCACATGGAAAGCCATTTCTTTAGTGAATATTGGTCCCCCAGGCGAATGAATAACGAACCCTTCCCTTGATTCAATGCATGGAATGCATATTTCTCCACAAACTTCTTGCTTATGAATGTATGTGAAGCACCAGAATCAAAGAGAATGACTGCAAGGTGATTGGCCACGAGATACGTACCCATCATGACCGGTTCTCCCTCCGGTGTCGTGGCTACTTGCGTATAATAGATTCGCCCAGTTTTCTTCATATTCTTGCCCACTGCATTGTTTGTCGTATTTCCCTTGCCTTGGCTGGAACTCCCCGAGTTCTACTGATTATTGGAGTTGTTCCTCTTCGGATATGGGTAGTCTTTGATGAAATGTCTAGACTTCCCACAATTGAAGCAGCCAGAAGATGAACTTGGGAGTGCAGGGAAACGAGTACCAGGGGCATTCGGCTGAGTTGTTGAGGTGGGGGCAGTGGCAGGGCGGATGAATACAGGCTGTTTAAAGGGGTAGGAGGGTGGACGTGGTGAAGAACTGTCACACCCGGATTTCGGGGCACCAAGACCCGGGCGCGAACATAATCACCAGGTGTGCTGGGACCAAGTCTCACACATATGATGAATCATGGCACATGATCGAATGTCACATCTTTATATATAATAGGAGTTCTATACAAAATAATTAAATAAATAATTACATTATAAGGAGACAACGGTCCAGCAACCCAAAGTTGACTGGGAGACGACGACCTAGATCTCTCACGAACACATCACAGCATCCTCCAGGCACCTCATCCTGTGGTACCTGTTCTTGACCTGTGGGGGGGGGTGTGAGACAGCAAGAGTGAGCTCACATACATTCATCGCTCAACAAGTTGTGGGGAATAATGTGCATGAACTCACCAAAGGTGGGAGCTCACGTGAAGTGTAAGGCTTACCAAAGAGGATGGTTAGAGCTGAGCATTGCTTTTAAAGTTGGTCAAAATTTTATTAGCAATTACTAAGTATAAGTAAATACAAACCCAATTAAGTGGTAGAACAAAAGTAACAACATCACCTGCGATGCAATGCATATGACAAATTGAATTTAAGTTCCATAAATTAATCATCAGAGAGTCCTGAGCTGCTCATGACTGTGAGCTCGGCTAGTATACCAGTTTTACACTCTGCAGAGGTTGTACCCTTTACCCACAAGTCATGTTACCCGTCTGCCAAGGGATCGCGACTTCCCATACACCTCTACCGAGGAGGCGAGACAGGGTAACACTACGAGGCCTTTACAAAGTTCTACTAGCTTCAGAAAACCCGCTACAGTTTATAGGAAACTCCAATGCAGGGTTCTTGACTGACCGCCATCACAGCAAAATCAACCAAGGACCTCCCTACACTGACCACTCCCCTACTGCCCTTGCCCCTTTCGGGTAAGGTAGTCCTCCACTAGCTTTCCTAATTAATCAGCCAAGGGCATCCATAAACCCTTTTGGTGGCACGTGTTTCTCAAGTTAAGCTCTATGTTCCAATTAACATTTAATGATCTTGTCATGAACATAAATAAAATAACAACATAATTGGAACATAGATATAATGAAATATTAACCCAAAACCATATAAAGCAGTAGCAGAACTACCCAAGTGATTCAGGGGTAAACAAGGTATTCAGGATAAACAAACTAGGGTGACCTATTGGGTCCCATCAAAATTAAACCTATGCGTGGTAAATGATTATAAAGAACATTATTGGGTACAAAGTGGACAAGGGCACAACTTGCCTTCTACGAGCTCCTGCTCAGCAGTCTCTACCAGCTGAACCTCAGAATCCTCTGTAGCTTGCTCGTCTACTCGCATCAACACAATACATACATAGTATAGCAATAATTAACATTACACCAACCATGTAAAAAAATACACAGTAATAATCTAGACACTAAAATGAGATTATAGGAACTGGAATTATTAATTTTGGAGTTATAGATTTTCTAATGTTTTATGTGTTTAATACCAGATTAAGTACTAGAATAGTTCTAATGTGCTTTTCATGCCAAAACAGTGGCACAAATGAATAGACAATAATATTATGAAAATTTAGAAACTGGAATGGACCAAATTGGAGTTCGTATGGATTTTCTACCAATTAAACAAGTTTCTGCAATTAAATTTGTACTAAAAACTATTTTCTAAATAGTTTTCCTGGTTTTATCAACTATCAGTACTGGGCCTCAAATACAGGGAAGCGCAGGGGTTTTGGCGTAAAAGAACCTAAGACACAGGCCGCAACCTAGCTGGACGGCGGGTTGATTACTTAAACCTATAGGGTCTCTTTTAGAAAACGTAAACGGTGAAGGGTTACGCTTCAATCTCAGCCGTTGGATCAACATTTGAGGGCTCAGATTAGATTGTTATTTAAAATGAAACGACAAGCAATTGTGATCGCAGGATCGTGGATCAGTGGTCTGAAATCCGCCCACGACACGAGTTGGCCCCAGCCCTAGGATCATGAACCAACGACGCGGATCAAAGAGCCAACCGGCCACAACCTAGATCTAATCGTGACTGCCCCCTTGCAAATCAACGGCGCGGGGGTTTCTTCCCATCCCCTGGCCGCACGCGGTAGCAGAGTGAGCCCGCACGGCGGAGGCCACGACGACGACCGGCGTTCCCAACATTCCCGGCCCTAAAACTTGCTTCGATTGGTGCTAAACGATGCGCGAAATGGGGGCAAAAGGTATGGCGAGGGTCTTACCCATAGCGACATCAGCGACACCACCGGCCATGGAGCGCAGCGGACTCACGGCAATAGTGGACTACGACGAGAGATTCCCAGTGCAGCACATGCCAATCGAGTCCGGCGAGGCCACGAGCACCATCCAGGTGGCGAGTTGAAGCTCCAAGACCCGATGCCGGGACCCCAAAGCTGGTGTACGTACATGTCCCCTATGGCGGCTGTTTCCTCCCAGCTCATGGCGATACTGCGATGGAAACAGGGAGGCGCAGACCCAGTTTTATACACCGAGAGATGCGCCACGGTCGGGGTAATCGGTTTCAACGGTAGCGCGATATCAGAGCTGAGGAGGAATCGGAAATCCCCAACGAAATCGCACGTGCACGCGGTTTCTGCGGATTTTGTTGCCAGCAGTGAGTCCGATTTGAGGAGGAAGACGACTGACGATATGGACCCACCGGTCAGTGGCTCGGGTAGGAGACACGCACAGGCGTTGTGAAGACTGAGCTGTTGACGTGCGGGTCCCGCAGTCAGTGGGCGAGGGGAGAGCTGACCATCATCCGTCGCGCGGAATCCGTATGCACGCAGTGACGCGGAGCTTGGGTGAAGCTTCTGACAGCGGGACCCACATGGCAGCGACTCCCACAAGGAATGCACACACAGGGTGGCCGACAGGCTTGGCCCACCTGTCGGCGCGGTGACTGCGCGGAGGTGAAGTGGGCCGAGTGTGGGGAATTTGGCCCAAGAGGCGGTTTTCTGTTCTCTCTTTTTTTTATTTTGTTTTGAATTTCTTTCTCAATTTCAATCCTAAGATTGATTCTGAATTTCAAGCATATATTTGATGCATCAAACAGAAATCCCAGCATGACAATGCAAGTATAAATTATATATTATGACAATGCAAGTATAAATTATATATTTATTTATATTGATTGCTTTGTCCATGCCAAAAAACATATAATTCAATAAGGCATAATTTATATAAAATACCTCACCATATTGTTTAGTTGGGAAAATAGTTCAAATACATAGCCAAAATTTATATTAAATTTTTATTTAACTTTAGGAAAATATTTCAATTGATAAACTTATTAGAAATACACTATTAAATTGTAAGTTTTTCTCAAATACCAAAATAGGATTTTAGGGTGTTACAAATTCTACCCCCCTTAACAGAAATCTCGTCCTCGAGATTTGTAAGGAAAAGGATGCAACAAGTTTGGTTTAGTTTCCCATATGGTTTAGGGACCAAAAGTTTTGTTCCAAATTCTTAAATACTAGTTAGTAGATGATTAGGAAAATATGGACATAGTATGCCTATTCATCTTATTAGGTTAGATGAGGTATTGTTATGGCAAGTAGGGGTTGTGGCAAGGGTATAATAAGAAAAGACTTCATCCTAACCTCTGGACCTTGATTCTTCTGGCGACCCAACTTGATCTTTGAATACTTGAGTTGATGCTTATCCTCCTTTGACATGGTTGGTCTTCTTTGGCCTTCATCCTTAGAGTTTCCATCCGTGTTATGGACGTATGGTTAAGATAGTTGTTGGGTGCTTGGGCTAGGTAGGCCCAACAAGGTTTACTTTGCTTTTGGGATAAATGGGTTGGGCAACCTATAACATAGGCTAGGTTGTGGTGGTTCCACAGACGAGTTGGTCTATGACACCAATTTAGGTTTAGTACACATCTATGTTACCAATATTAACTAACTTGTTTAAGTAACTCAATTTGGATTAGATAATGTTAGATTAGGTGGGATGTAGATCAGATTGGTATAACTAGATAAGATCTATTTATTTTAGGCTAGATCATGGTTGTTACTATGGAGTGGGATAGGTATGCCAATTAGAACAAGATAAATCCATAAGGATGAGGTAGAATCTTTTGGGGTTAGTTAGATCTATTAAGATGAGATAAAATCTTTTTAAGATAAGATGAATCTATTAAGATAAATGAGGATCTTTTAAGATAAGACAGATCTCTTAAGTTAGATATATTTTAATTAGGATAAGTTAGGATCTTTTTGAGATAAGATGGATCTATGAGCGTAGGATAGAGTCTTTTTAGATGAGATAGATACGGAATACTAGTTACCTTTTTAATGGGATATTCTAGATTGTCTAGTCATTTTATGAATACTATCCTTTATGCCTAGATGTATATGCAGATGCAATTGTGGACATTACTCCACAACCGATCACACTCAATCAAAGATCCAAATCAGACAAGTATCATAAGAACAAACACTCAAACACATAGGTACCTATGAAAATAGTTTTGTTTTTCTTCCTAAGATTTGGTCTCCTATTCCTAGAAGTCACTTTAAGCACATGATTTCAAAGTGTGAAATCCAAGTTTGTCTTTAGAAGAAAAAGGTAAGAGTAATCAGAGTAAATCGGAAATAGATGAGAAAAGATTAAGAAAAGTTTAGAAAAGAATCAGAGTAGCAAACGTAAGTAAGTATTGGTTGCCGAGTCCTATCTAGGTTTCGTCCTACAGTCAACATTCCTCTGATACCACTTCTGTCACTCCCGGATTTCGGGGCACCAAGACCCCGGCGCGAACATAATCACCAGGTGTGCTGGGACCAAGTCTCACACATATGATGAATCATGACACAGGATCGAATGTCACATCTTTACTATATAATAGGAGTTCTATACAAAATAATTAAATAAATAATTACATTATAAGGAGACAACGGTCCAGCAACCCAAAGTTGACTGGGAGACGACGACCTAGATCTCTCACGAACACATCACAACATCCTCCAAGCGCCTCATCCTGTGGTACCTGTTCTTGACCTGTGTGTGGGGGGGGGGGTGTGAGACAGCAAGAGTGAGCTCACATACGTTCATCGCTCAACAAGTTGTGGGGAATAATGTGCATGAACTCGCCAAAGGTGGGAGCTCACGTGAAGTGTAAGGCTTACCAAAGAGGATGGTTAGAGCTGAGCATTGCTTTTAAAGTTGGTCAAAATTTTATTAGCAATTACTAAGTATAAGTAAATACAAACCCAATTAAGTGGTAGAACAAAAGTAACAACATCACCTGCGATGCAATGCATATGACAAATTGAATTTAAGTTCCATAAATTAATCATCAGAGAGTCCTGAGCTGCTCATGACCGTGAGCTCGGCTAGTATACTAGTTTTACACTCTGCAGAGGTTGTACCCTTTACCCACAAGTCATGTTACCCGTCTGCCAAGGGATCACGACTTCCCATACACCTCTACCGAGGAGGCGAGGCAGGGTAACACTACGAGGCCTTTACAAAGTTCCACTAGCTTCAGAAAACCCGCTACAGTTTATAGGAAGCTCCAATGCAGGGTTCTTGACTGACCGCCATCGCAGCAAAATCAACCAAGGACCTCCCTACACTGACCACTCCCCTACTGCCCTTGCCCCTTTCGGGTAAGGTAGTCCTCCACTAGCTTTCCTAATTAATCAGCCAAGGGCGTCCATAAACCCTTGTGGTGGCACGTGTTTCTCAAGTTAAGCTCTATGTTCCAATTAACATTTAATGATCTTGTCATGAACATAAACAAAATAACAACATAATTGGAACATAGATATAATGAAATATTAACCCAAAACCATATAAAGCAGTAGCAGAACTACCCAAGTGATTCAGGGGTAAACAAGGTATTCACGATAAACAAACTAGGGTGACCTATTGGGTCCCATCAAAATTAAACCTATGCGTGGTAAATGATTATAAAGAACATTATTGGGTACAAAGTGGACAAGGGCACAACTTGCCTTCTACGAGCTCCTGCTCAGCAGTCTCTACCAGCTGAACCTCAGAATCCTCTGTAACTTGCTCGTCTACTCGCATCAACACAATACATACATAGTATAGCAAGAATTAACATTACACCAACCATGTAAACAAAATACACAGTAATAATCTAGACACTAAAATGAGATTATAGGAACTGGAATTATTAATTTTGGAGTTATAGATTTTAAGTTATGGATTTTCTAATGTTTTATGTGTTTAATACCAGATTAAGTACTAGAATAGTTCTAATGTGCTTTTTGTCGGGGACCATAATTAGGGGTACCCTCAAGGCTCCTAATTCTCAGCTGGTAACCCCCATCAGCATAAAGCTGCAAAGGCCTGATGGGTGCGATTAAGTCAGGGATCAGTCCATTCGAGGGACTCGATCACGCCTCGCTCGAGCCTAGCCTCGGACAAGGGCAGCCGACCCCGAAGGACCTCCGTCTCGCCTGAGGCCCCCCACCAGCGGTGAACATATTTCCGGCTCGCCCGAGGCCCTGTCTTCGCCAAGAAGCAACCCTGACCAAATCGCCACACCGACCGACCAAATCACAGGAGCATTTAATGCAAAGGTGGCCTGACACCTTTATCCTGACACACGCCCCTCAGCCGACAGAGCCGAAGTGACCGCCGTCACTTCGCCGCTCCACTGACCGGTCTGACAGAAAGACAGCGCCGCCTGCGCCGCTCCGACTGCGGTGCCACTTGACAGAGTGAGGCTGACAGGCAGTCAGGCCCGGCCGCAGGCACCATAGGAAGCTCCGCTCCGCCCGACCCAGGGCTCGGACTCGGGCTAAGCCCCGGAAGACGGCGAACTCCGCTCCGCCCGACCCAGGGCTCGGACTCGGGCTAAGCCCCGGAAGACGGCGAACTCCGCTCCGCCCGACCCAGGGCTCAGACTCGGGCTAAGCCCCGGAAGACGGCGAACTCCGCTCCGCCCGACCCAGGGCTCGGACTTGGGCTCAGCCCCAGAAGACGACGAACTCCGCTCCGCCCGACCCCCGGGGCTCGGACTCCGCCCCGGCCTCAGCCGTCGGTCTCCGCCTCGCCCGACCCAGGGGCTCGGACTCGACCTCGGCCACGGAAGACAGACTCGACCTCGGCTTCGGAGGAGCTTACACGTCACCCAACCTAGGGCGCAGACCAGCCACGTCAATAGGAGGCGCCATCATCACCCTACCCCGAGCTGACTCGGGCCACGGGAACAAGACCGACGTCCCATCTGGCTCGCTCCGCCAGATAGGCAATAATGGCGCCCCGCATACTCTGTGACGACGGCGGCTCTCAACCCCCTTACGGAAGCAAGAGGACGTCAGCAAGGACTCAACAGCTCCGACAGCTGTCCCTCCGCCAGGCTCCGACACTCCTCCGACGGCCACGACATCACACCAGCTGGGTGCTAAAATCTCTCCGGCTGCCACGACGGCATGTACTTAGGGCGCTAGCTCTCCTCCGCTAGACACGTAGCACTCTGCTACACCCCCCATTGTACACCTGGATCCTCTCCTTATGCCTATAAAAGGAAGGACCAGGGCCCTCTTAGAGAGGGTTGGCCGCGCGGGGACGAGGACGAGACAGGCGCTCGCTTGAAGCCGCTCGCTCCCTCTCCCGCGTGGACGCTTGTAATCCCCTACTGCAAGCGCACCCGACCTGGGCGCGGGACGAACACGAAGGCCGCGGGATTCCCACCTCTCTCACGCCTGTCTTCGGCCACCTCACTTCCCCCCTTCGCGCTCGGCCTCGCGTCGACCCATCTGGGCTGGGGCACGCGGCGACATTCACTCGTCGGCTTAGGGACCCCCCGGTCTCGAAACGCCGACAGTTGGCGCGCCAGGTAGGGGCCTGCTGCGTGTTGACGAACAGCTTCCCGTCAAGCTCCAGATGGGCAGTCTCCAGCAACCTCTCCAACCCGGGACGGTGCTCCGTTTCGGGAGTCTTGAGTTCGTGTCCCTCGACGGCAGCTACGACATGATACTCCTTCCACCGCCGTGCGACAGCGACAATGGCGGCCGACAGCCTGCCCGCCGGCGGCGGAATCGACAACGTCTTCCCCGCGTGGTGGAAGAACAACATTCGAGCTCACCCCGTCCTCTCCCCCGCCGACGGAGGAGGAGGCGGGGCAACCAAGGCCGAGCAGGAGGCAGCGCCTCGTCGGCTGTCGAGCGAGTCGACGGTGCCAGCACCCCAACGGGGGGCGCACCCAGCATCGACCCCGCGCTTGAGACGAAGACGAGCGCCGTCTCCCCGCAACGCGCCGATTCCGGGCAAACGGACGACGCCAGCGCGCTCGCGAAAGGCTTGCTGGACGTCACCCTTGTACCTGAGACGACGGTGCAGTCAGTCCCCGACGTGACCTCATCGCCGCCCGTCGACCAAGAGGTACCGACCGATTCCCATCCCACGTCTTTCGGATTCAGCCTCGACCCGCCTAGCGGCTTCGCTTTGGCGGGTGCTCTCGTAGAGGCGAGTCCAAACCCTCTAGGGTTTCGTATGCGGTCACTTTGGGACCGGCTGACGGACGTCTCGACCTACGGGCCCTCTGGGTCCGAGGAAGATGACGAGCCCAGCATCTGTTGGGATTTCTCTGGACTTGGCAACCCTAGTGCCAGGCGGGACTTCATGACCGCATGTGACTACTGCCTTTCCGACTGTTCCGACGGTAGCCGTAGCCTCGGCGACGAGGACTGCGGCCCAAGCCGCGAATGTTTCCACGTCGATCTAGGGGGCCCTTCGAAGGCAACCATCTCGGCATGCCGGAGGACGGTGATCTCCCTAGGCCGGTGCCTCGCGTTGATATCCCACGGGAGCTAGCTGTGGTCCCCGTTCAGGCGGGGGGCCATGACCCATAGCTCGAGCAAATCCGCGGGGTGCAGGCCAGGCTCGACGAGGGAGCAGGAGCGCTTGAGCCAATCCGCCGGGACGTCGGGCAGGCATGGGCGGGCCAACCTCCGGCCGGAGAAATACGTCATCTACCCCAGGGCTTCCAGCACCGCATCACCGACGATGTCAGGGTCAGGCCGCCACCCACATCCAGTGGGGTCGGCCAGAACCTGGCTGCAGCAGCAATGCTCCTCCGCGCGATGCCGGAGCCATCAACCACCGAGGGGCGGCAAATCCAGGGAGAGCTCAAGAATCTCCTGGAAGGCGCCACGGTCCGGCGGGCCGAGAGCTCCGCCTCCCGAAGGCAGGGGTACCCCTCGGAGCATCATGCCGCGACTTCCCAATTTATGCGGGAAGCCTCGGTCTACACCGGGCGCACGCGCAACACCGTGCCTGCGGCCCCGGGTCGCCTGGCAACGAGCAGCATCACCGCGGCCGCCGAGCCCACCTCGACGAGAGGGTGCGCCGAGGCTACCACCCCAGGCGTGGGGGACGCTACGACAGCGGGGAGGACCGGAGTCCCTCGCCCGAACCACCCGGTCCGCAGGCCTTCAGCCGGGCCATACGACGGGCACCATTCCCGACCCGGTTCCGACCCCCGACTACTATCACGAAGTACTCGGGGGAGACGAGACCGGAACTGTGGCTCGCGGACTATCGCCTGGCCTGCCAACTGTGTGGAACGGACGACGACAACCTCATCATCCGCAACCTCCCCCTGTTCCTCTCCGACACTGCTCACGCCTGGTTGGAGCACCTGCCTCTGGGGCAGATCTCCAACTGGGACGACCTGGTCCAAGCTTTTGCCGGAAATTTCCAGGGCACGTACGTGCGCCCTGGGAATTCCTGGGACCTTCGAAGCTGCCGACAGCAGCCGGGAGAGTCTCTCCGAGACTACATCCGGCGATTCTCGAAGCAGCGCACCGAGCTGCCCAACATCACCGACTCGGATGTCATCGGCGCGTTCCTCGCTGGCACCACTTGCCGCGACCTGGTGAGCAAGCTGGGTCGTAAGACCCCCACCAGGGCGAGCGAGCTGATGGACATCGCCACCAAGTTCGCCTCCGGCCAGGAGGCGGTCGAGGCTATCTTCCAGAAGGACAAGTAGCCCCAGGGCCGCCCTTCGGAAGATGCCCCCGAGGCGTCCACTCAGCGCGGCGCCAAGAAGAAGGGCAAGAAGAAGTCGCAAGCGAAACGCGACGCCGCCGACGCAGACCTTGTCGCCGCCGCCGAGTACAAGAACCCTCGGAAACCCCCCGGAGGTGCCAACCTCTTCGACAAGATGCTCAAGGAGCCGTGCCCTACCACCAGGGGCCAGTCAAGCACACCCTTGAGGAGTGCGTCATGCTTCGGCGCCACTTCTACAGGGCCGGGCCACCCGCGGAGGGTGGCAGGGCCCACAACGACGACAAGAAGGAAGATCACCAGGCAGGAGAGTTCCCCGAGGTCCGCGACTGCTTCATGATCTACGGTGGGCAAGCGGCGAATGCCTCGGCTCGGCACCGCAAGCAAGAGCGTCGGGAGGTCTGTTCGGTGAAGGTGGCGGCACCAGTCTACCTAGACTGGTCCGACAAGCCCATCACCTTCGACCAAGCCGACCATCCCGACCATGTGCCGAGCCCGGGGAAATACCCGCTCGTCGTCGACCCCGTCATCGGCGACGTCAGGCTCACCAAGGTCCTCATGGACGGAGGCAGCAGCCTCAACATCATCTACGCCGAGACCCTCGGGCTCCTACGTGTCGATCTGTCCTCCGTTCGGGCAGGCGCTGCGCCCTTCCATGGGATCATCCCCGGGAAGTGCGTCCAGCCCCTCGGACAGCTCGACCTTCCCGTCTGCTTCGGAACACCCTCCAACTTCCGAAGGGAGACCCTGACATTCGAGGTGGTCGGGTTCCGAGGAACCTACCACGCGGTACTGGGGAGGCCATGCTACGCGAAGTTCATGGCCGTCCCCAACTACACCTACCTGAAGCTCAAGATGCCGGGTCCCAACGGGGTCATCACCGTCGGCCCCACGTACAAACACGCGTTCGAATGCGACGTGGAGTGCGTGGAGTACGCTGAGGCCCTTGCCGAGTCCGAGGCCCTCATTGCCGACCTGGAGAGCCTCTCTAAGGAGGTGCCAGACGTGAAGCGTCATGCCGGCAACTTCGAGCCAGCGGAGACGGTTAAGTCCGTCCCCCTCGACCCCAGCAGTGACGCCTCCAAGCAAGTCCGGATCGGCTCCCAGCTCGATCCCAAATAGGAAGCAGTGCTCGTCGACTTTCTCCGCGCGAACGCCGACGTCTTCGCGTGGAGTCCCTCGGACATGCCTGACATACCGAGGGATGTCGCCGAGCACTCGCTGGACATCCGAGCCGGAGCCCGACCCGTCAAGCAGCCTCTGCGCCGATTCGACGAGGAGAAGCGCAGAGCCATAGGCGAGGAGATCCACAAGCTAATGGCGGCAGGGTTCATCAAGGAGGTATTCCATCCCGAATGGCTTGCCAACCCTGTGCTTGTGAGAAAGAAAGGGGGGAAATGGCGGATGTGTGTAGACTACACTGGTCTCAACAAAGCATGTCCGAAGGTTCCCTACCCTCTGCCTCGCATCGATCAAATCGTGGATTCCACTGCTGGGTGCGAAACCCTGTCTTTCCTCGACGCCTACTCAGGGTATCACCAAATCAGGATGAAAGAGTCCGACCAGCTCGCGACTTCTTTCATCACACCCTTCGGCATGTACTGCTATGTCACCATGCCGTTCGGCTTGAGGAACGAGGGCGCGACGTACCAGCGGTGCATGAACCATGTGTTCGGCGAACACATTGGCAGCACGGTCGAGGCCTACGTCGATGACATCGTAGTCAAGACAAGGAAAGCCTCCGACCTCCTTTCCGACCTTGAAGTGACATTCCGATGTCTCAAGGTGAAAGGCGTCAAGCTCAATCCCGAGAAGTGCATCTTCAGGGTGCCCCGAGGCATGCTCTTGGGGTTCATCGTCTCCGAGCGGGGCATCGAAGCCAACCCGGAGAAGATCGCAGCCATCACCAGCATGGGGCCCATCAAGGACTTGAAAGGCGTACAGAGGGTCATGGGATGTCTCGCGGCTCTGAGCCGCTTCATCTCACGCCTCGGCGAAGGAGGTCTACCTCGGTACCGCCTCTTAAGGAAGGCCGAGTGCTTCGCTTGGACCCCTGAGGCTGAGGAAGCCCTCGGGAACCTGAAGGCGCTCCTCACGAAGGCGCCTATCTTGGTGCCCCCAGCTGCCGGAGAAGCCCTCTTGGTCTACGTCGACGCGACCACTCAGGTGGTTAGCGCCGCGATTGTGGTCGAGAGGCAAGAAGAGGGGCATGCATTGCCTGTTCAGAGGCCTATCTACTTCGTCAGCGAGGTACTGTCCGAAACCAAGATCCACTACCCTCAAGTTCAGAAGCTGCTGTACGCGGTGATCTTGACACGACGGAAGTTGCGACACTACTTCAAGTCCCATCCGGTAACTGTGGTGTCATTCTTCCCCCTGGGGGAGATCATCCAGTGCCGGGAGGCCTCGGGTAGGATCGCAAAGTGGGCAGTGGAAATCATGGGCGAAACAATCTCGTTCGCCCCTCGGAAGGCCATCAAGTCTCAGGTCCTGGCGAACTTCGTGGCCGAATGGGTCGACACCCAGCTCCCAACAGCTCCGATCCAACCGGAGCTCTGGACCATGTTCTTCGACGGGTCGCTGATGAAGACAGGAGCCAGCGCAGGCCTACTCTTCGTCTCGCCCCTCGGGAAGCACCTACGCTACGTGCTACGTCTCCATTTCCCGGCATCCAACAATGTGGCTGAGTACGAGGATCTGGTCAACGGATTGCGGATCGCCATCGAGCTAGGGGTCCGACGCATCGACGCTCGCGGTGACTCGCAGCTCGTCATCGACCAAGTCATGAAGAACTCCCACTGCCGCGACCCGAAGATGGAGGCCTACTGCGATGAGGTTCGGCGCCTGGAAGACAAGTTCTACGGGCTCGAGCTCAACCACATCGCTCGGCGCTACAACGAGACTGCGGACGAGCTGGCTAAAATAGCCTCGGGGCGAACAACGGTTCCCCCGGACGTCTTCTCCCGAGATCTGCATCAGCCCTCCGTCAAGATCGACGGCACGCCCGAGCCTAAGGCACCCTCGGCCCAGCCCGAGGTACCCTCGGCACAGTCCGAGGCGCCCTCGGCTCGGCCCGAGGCACCCTCGGACCTGCCCGAAGTACCCTCGGCACAGTCCGAGACACCCTCGGCTCGGCTCGAGGCACCCTCGGTTCGGCTCGAGGTACCCTCGGCCCCCGAGGGCGAGATGCTGCACGTCGGGGGGGAACGAAGTGGGGTCGTGCCTGATCAAAACTGGCAGACCCCGTACCTGCAATATCTCCACCAAGGAGAGCTACCCTCCGACCGAGCCGAAGCTCGGCGGGTGGCGCGGCGCGCCAAGTCGTTCGTCTTGTTGGGAGATGAGAAGGAGCTCTACCACCGCAGCCCCTCAGGTATCCTCCAGCGATGCATCTCCATCGCCGAAGGTCAGGAACTCCTGCGAGAAATACACTCGGGGGCTTGCGGCCATCACGCAGCGCCTCGAGCCCTTGTCGGGAATGCTTTCTGACAAGGTTTCTACTGGCCGACGGTGGTGGCCGATGCCACTAGAATTGTCCGCACCTGCGAAGGGTGTCAGTTCTACGCAAGGCAGACCCACCTGCCCGCTCAGGCTCTGCAGACGATACCCATCACCTGGCCTTTTGCTATGTGGGGTCTGGACCTCGTCGGCCCCTTGCAAAAGGCACCCGGGGGCTACACGCACCTGTTGGTCGCCATCGACAAATTCTCCAAGTGGATCGAGGTCCGACCCCTAAACAGCATCAGGTCCGAGCAGGCGGTGGCGTTCTTCACCAACATCATCCATCGCTTCGGGGTCCCGAACTCCATCATCACCGACAACGACACCCAGTTCACCGGCAGGAAGTTCCTGGACTTCTGCGAGGATCACCACATCCGAGTGGACTGGGCCGCCGTGGCTCACCCCATGTCAAATGGGCAAGTAGAGCGTGCCAACGGTAGGATTCTGCAAGGACTCAAGCCTCAGATCTACAACGACCTCAACAAGTTTGGCAAGCGATGGATGAAGGAACTCCCCTCGGTGGTCTGGAGCCTGAGGACAACGCCGAGCCGAGCCACGGGCTTCACGCCGTTCTTTCTGGTCTATGGGGCCGAGGCCATCTTGCCCACAGACTTAGAATACGGTTCCTCGAGGACGAGGGCCTACACCGACCAAAGCAACCAAGCTAGTCGAGAGGACTCGTTGGACCAGCTGGAGGAGGCTCGGGACAAGGCCTTACTACACTCGGCGCGGTACCAGCAGTCCCTGCGACGCTACCACGCCCGAGGGGTCCGGTCCCGAGACCTCCAGGTGGGCGACCTGGTGCTTCGGCTGCGACAAGACGCCTGAGGGTGGCACAAGCTCACGCCCCCCTGGGAGGGGCCGTTCGTCATCGCCAAAGTTCTAAAGACCGGAACGTACAAGCTGGCCAACAGTCAAGGCGAGGTCTACAACAACGCTTGGAACATCCAACAGCTACGTCGCTTCTACCCTTAAGATGTTTTCAAGTTGTTCATATACCTCGCTCCCACGCAAAGTTTAGTCATCAAGGAAGGGTCGGCCTCGCCTCGGCAAAGCCCGACCCTCCCTCGGGGGCTAAAAGGGGGGAACCCCCTCTGCGTCGAATTTTTTCCTCGAAAAAAGATCCTTTCTGCCAGAACGTCTTTCGTGCTTTTTGACTACTTCGAAAGCGGATCCTGAAAACGACGGAGTACACGTAAGCAACCAAGGCTGACTGAGCCGAGGGACTCCTACGCCTCCGGGATACGGATACCTCACTCATCACCTTCTGCGATAAGTAACTCGTGTTCGGATAAGTGATTCCGCGGACCGAACAAGTCTTCACATTCGGAAGCTCTTCTGCCAGAGCGATTCTTCGAGCCTTCTCAACTGCATCGGTGACAGAACCCCATGGACGGGTAAGAGTGCGCGTAAGCGGCAAGGCCGACCGAGCCGAGGGACTCCTACGCCTCCGAGATACGGATACCTCACTCATCACCTTCCGTGAGAAGCAACTCTCGTTCGCAAAACAATTCTGTTACCGACAAAAAAGTCCAGATACTCGAAACAAGAGGAAAAGAGACGCAGCTTTACAACACGGCGAGGGTGTGTTTAGGCCTCGGCGGTCGTAGAAAACACACGCTACAAGATAATCCGATCCTGCAGGCTCGGATCTTGACGGCTAGAGGGAGCAGCAGCACCCTCGGCGTCGGCAACACCTTCGGCGAGGCCCGACCTAGCCTCGGACTGCAACGCGGTCCAAGGGTCCCTGCTCTAAAGGACAACGTCATCACCAAGCCCGGGCCATCGCCGCTAGGGTCTTCTTCGAGAATCCGGCCCGAGCAGGCGGCTCGGCCGGTCACCCCAGGGCCTCGGCCGGCTGTCCTCCAAGGACATCAGCCCGGCCCGAGGCCTCGGCAGGTCAATTCCGGCGTCGGTCCCACAAACGGCCGACCCGGCCAGGCTCCGGCCGACCAGGTCTTCTTTTCGAGCCAACTCCGCCTCTGTTTGCGCTGACACCGCTACCCCTGGCCTCGGCTCATCGAAGAGCGGCCGAGGGGTTCCTTTAACTGAGCAAGAGAAGCCTCGAGCAACAAGGCTGACCGAGTCGAGGGACTCCTACGCCTCCGGGATACGGATACCTCACTCGTCACCTTTACACGGGGCGACTCACGCTTGGTGAAGCGGTTCAGACAACCAACAGGCGAGTCTTAGTGCTCGAAAATGAGGAAGAAACACGGCCCCGTGCCGAAATTACATACATGTTCAGGCCCTGACAGCTACAATGAACAAAAACACTGGCATTCAAGGTGCCATTACAAACGGAACTCCGGTTCCACCTCCGCAGGTACGAACAACCCCACTCGACGGGAGGGGGCCTGCAGAGCAACGGAAGACCGACGAACGGCGCGCCGTCGCCCGCTCCGGCAGCGGCGACGACGACGACTTCTGCTCCGGGGGGCCGAACAGCGGCAGCGATGACCTCAGGGCGGATGCCGCTACCAGGAGGCCCCCGCCCGTGCCCAAACTCGTGAGGCAAGGACGGGCAGAAGGCCGTAGAGTTGGAGGTCGGTCCGTGGGCGGCCCTGGCTATCTCGTCGGCGGAAGAACCTCTTCTAGCTGCCGTGGCGGAAGCCGGCGCCGAGAGCGGCTCCGAAGCCACTCGGGTCCGAGAGCCAGGCACGTGGCAGCTGCCGGTGCCACGGACGACAACCGCCCTTCCCCCCGATCACTGAGGGAAGGAGCGGGCCACCACCCACGCAGGGGCCGATCCCAACTCGGCACACTCCCCTCCCCAGCCCTGGTGATGAAAATTCTTGAGGCTGAGGGAGGGACAGAGGCCGCAGCCCGGTTCGCTTTCCCCCGCCATCGAACTGGAGGTCACCATCTTGGGTGACCGCCGGCGGAGGGGTGCAACCGGGCTGCATGATGAAAATCCTTGAAGCCGAACGATGGCTGAAAGGTACCAACTCCCACAGAGTTGCGTCCCTCCAACGACGAGGCGGAAAGACGACGGGTATCCCCATCCGGGGGCTTGGAAGGTGGAAAGACACGATGCATAAGGGAGCGCGAAGACATGGTCGCCTTCCAAGGGGGTCACCCTCCTTTTAAAGGCGGCTCTCCCTACTTGCGTCCCCAGTCGTCGTGGGCTGAGTCTTCTCCAACACGCCCCAAGGATCTCCCCTACGACGCGGGGGCTGGGTCCCACACGTCATGCAAGCCGGCTCAGAGCAGAAGAAGCCAAACCGCCGTGCGCGGTGCGTACAACCGCCCAGCGGTTACAAGCGGCCCTCCACTTTGGCCCAGACCAGCAGGCGAAAGGGCGGGCAGCCATGCAGGCGACATGCAACCGCGCCAAGTGGGCGCACTTCTCCGACTCCCAACACGCCCGGCACGGAGGCCTAGGCCCACGCGTCATGCAACCGGCGCGCCGAATGCTTCGTGCATGCAGCTGCCCCGCCACTTGCGCCACCACCGCGCCTCCTTGACTGCGGAACCAATACCGCGACTCGAGGCGACCCAGCGCACGACCCAGCAGCGCCAGCCTGGCGCGACGGTCAATACGACCAAAAATGGGCCGGCAGGAATGGCGGTGGCAGGCGGGCAGGAGCAGCGGTCACGTCATCAGGCAAGCCTACGTCCCATCCAGAGGCGACGAGAGAACCCTCTCTCACGGCGTGAAGACAACACACCCGTGTTCCATTCCTCGAACGGCTCGCGCACGCGCAACGGCCGCCTCGCGAACCACTCACCCCATCGCATTAACTCCGCGGCGGGACAGGCGGTGCCCCTGGCAGGAGAAGCGGGCGACGCTTCGCCTTCGCCATAATGACCGCGTCAGAAAAGGTACGCCGCGTCGTTCGATTTCGTATCCTTTTCCTTTTTCCTCTTTCTCTCTCTGGCAACAGGGACTGGGAAAGGGGGATACCCCGAAAAGGATCCTTCCCCGTGAAGGAACCTGGCTCCGAGCCTCCCTACTGATCAGAGGTTCGAAGGCTGGCCCCTCGGAAGGGTTCAACAGCCGCCTCAGAGCACGTGGGCTCCACACCCACTACTGGTCAGAGGTTCGAAGGCCGGCCCCTCGGAAGGGTTCAACGACTGCCTCAGGCTACTCGGGCTCCGCGCCCACTACTGATCAGGGGTTCGAAGGCTGGCCCCCGAAGGGTTCACAGCCGCCTCAGACACAGAGCGAGGGATGACCATGGGTACGTTCGATACATAACCAAGGCTCGGGCTGCGCTCCCGAGGTACCCTAGGACATTTCCGAGACCAGCGGGAACGATCTTGTAACGGAATCCCATCAGAGGGAGGCATCGAGCCCTCGGACCCCGTCGGCAGGGGACCGGGTCCGGCAGATCACCCGCATGTACTTTTGGGCGCGCCTCTGGGCCTCTAGCCAACCCTTAACGAACGGGGCACGGACGTCCACTCGGATTACCCGTCTGCAGCTCACCGGGGACACCATGTTCGGCGCCCACCGAGGGCAACATGGCGCTCTCCCCCCCTCCTCCTTGCGGAAAGGCGACGCAGGGGCGTATGTAAAAAAGTCGAGTCTGACCCTGATCGCCCTCTCGCCCTGTGCAGAGGCTCGGGGGCTGCTCTCGCAAACCCGGCTCTGGCCACACCGTTGACAGCGTCAACATACCAGCCCGAGAACTTGGGACCCGACCGTACACCCGGGCTACAGCCAGCTCGCATGAGGGAACGACCAGACCAGCCGAAGCATTACGCGAGGCATTAAGACCTCGGAGGAGTCAAACCACTCCTCCGAGGCCTCGGGGGCTACACCCGGCGGGTGCGCTCGCGCGCACCCACCGGAACAAAACGCAACCGAGAAAGGCTGGTCCCCCTTGCAAAAAAGTGCGACGAAAGCCTCCAAGCGAGTGCTAACACTCCCTTCGAGGCTCCGGGGGCTACTATCGGGGACCATAATTAGGGGTACCCTCAAGGCTCCTAATTCTCAGCTGGTAACCCCCATCAGCATAAAGCTGCAAAGGCCTGATGGGTGCGATTAAGTCAGGGATCAGTCCATTCGAGGGACTCGATCACGCCTCGCCCGAGCCTAGCCTCGGACAAGGGCAGCCGACCCCGAAGGACCTCCGTCTCGCCCGAGGCCCCCCTCCAGCGCTGAACATATTTCCGGCTCGCCCGAGGCCCTGTCTTCGCTAAGAAGCAACCCTGACCAAATCGCCGCACCGACCGACCAAATCGCAGGAGCATTTAATGCAAAGGTGGCCTGACACCTTTATCCTGATACGCGCCCCTCAGCCGACAGAGCCGAAGTGACCGCCGTCACTTCGCCGCTCCACTGATCGGTCTGACAGAAAGACAGCGCCGCCTGCGCCGCTCCGACTGCGGTGCCACTTGACAGAGTGAGGCTGACAGACAGTCAGGCCCGGCCGCAGGCACCATAGGAAGCTCCGCTCCTCCCGACCCAGGGCTCGGACTCGGGCTAAGCCCCGGAAGACGGCGAACTCCACTCCGCCCGACCCAGGGCTCGGACTCGGGCTAAGCCCCGGAAGACGGCGAACTCCGCTCCGCCCGACCCAGGGCTCGGACTCGGGCTAAGCCCAGGAAGACGG
The DNA here is from genome assembly GCF_902167145.1 of Zea mays. Taxonomy (NCBI): domain Eukaryota; kingdom Viridiplantae; phylum Streptophyta; class Magnoliopsida; order Poales; family Poaceae; genus Zea; species Zea mays. The sequence continues at coordinate 54,566,582 of NC_050098.1, read as the reverse complement.
CGAACTCCGCTCCGCCCGACCCAGGGCTCGGACTTGGGCTAAGCCCCGGAAGACGGCGAACTCCGCTCCGCCCGACCCAGGGCTCGGACTCGGGCTAAGCCCCGGAAGACAGCAAACTCCGCTCCACCCGACCCAGGGCTCGGACTTGGGCTCAGCCCCAGAAGACGGCGAACTCCGCTCCGCCCGACCCCCAGGGCTCGGACTCTGCCCCAGCCTCAGCCGTCGGTCTCCGCCTCGCCCGACCCAGGGGCTCGGACTCAACCTCGGCCACGGAAGACAGACTCGACCTCGACTTCGGAGGAGCTTACACGTCACCCAACCTAGGGCGCAGACCAGCCACGTCAACAGGAGGCGCCATCATCACCCTACCCCGAGCTGACTCGGGCCACGGGAACAATACCGGCGTCCCATCTGGCTCGCTCCGCCAGATAGGCAATAATGGCGCCCCGCATACTCTATGACGACGGCGGCTCTCAACCCCCTTACAGAAGCAAGAGGACGTCAGCAAGGACTCAACAGCTCCGACAGCTGTCCCTCCGCCAGGCTCCGGCACTCCTCCGACGGCCACGACATCACACCAGCTGGGTGCCAAAATCTCTCCGGCTGCCATGACGGCATGTACTTAGGGCGCTAGCTCTCCTCCGCTAGACACGTAGCACTCTGCTACACCCCCCATTGTACACCTGGATCCTCTCCTTACGCCTATAAAAGGAAGGACCAGGGCCCTCTTAGAGAGGGTTGGCCGCGCGGGGACGAGGACGAGACAGGCGCTCGCTTGAAGCCGCTCACACCCTCTCCCGCGTAGACGCTTGTAATCCCCTACTGCAAGCGCACCCGACCTGGGCGCGGGACGAACACGAAGGCCGCGGGATTCCCACCTCTCTCACGCCTATCTCCGGCCACCTCACTTCCCCCCTTCGCGCTTGGCCTCGCGTCGACCCATCTGGGCTGGGGCACGTGGCGACATTCACTCGTCGGCTTAGGGACCCCCCGGTCTCGAAACGCCGACACTTTTCATGCCAAAACAGTGGCACAAATGAATAGACAATAATATTATGAAAATTTAGAAACTGGAATGGACCAAATTGGAGTTCGTATGGATTTTCTACCAATTAAACAAGTTTCTGCAATTAAATTTGTACTAAAAACTATTTTCTAAATAGTTTCCTGGTTTTATCAACTATCAAGACTGGGCCTCAAATACAGGGAAGCGCAGGGGTTTTGGCGTAAAAGAACCTAAGACACAGGCCGCAACCTAGCTGGACGGCGGGTTGATTACTTAAACCTATAGGGTCTCTTTTAGAAAACTTAAACGACGAAGGGTTACACTTCAATCTCAGCCGTTGGATCAACATTTGAGGGCTCAGATTAGATTGTTATTTGAAATGAAACGGCAAGCAATTGTGATCGCAGGATCGTGGATCAGTGGTCTGAAATCCGCCCACGACACGAGTTGGCCCCAGCCCTAGGATCATGAACCAACAGCGCAGATCAAAGAGCCAACCGGCCACAACCCAGATCTAATCGTGACCGCCCCCTTGCAAATCAACGGTGCAGGGGTTTCTTCCCATCCCCTGGCCGCACGCGGTAGCAGAGTGAGCCCGCACGGCGGAGGCCACGACGACGACCGGCGTTCCCAACATTCCCGGCCCTAAACCTTGCTTCGATTGGTGCTAGACGATGCGCGAAATGTGGGCAAATGGTATGGCGAGGGTCTTACCCATAGCGACATCAGCGACACCACCGGCCACGGAGCGCGGCGGACTCACGACAATAGTGGACTACGACGAGAGATTCCCAGTGCAGCACATGCCAATCGAGTCCGGCGAGGCCACGAGCACCATCCAGGTGGCGAGTTGAAGCTCCAAGACCCGATGTCGGGACCCCAAAGCTGGTGTACGTACATGTCCCCTGTGGCGGCTGTTTCCTCCCAGCTCATGGCGATACTGCGATGGAAACAGGGGGGCGCAGACCCATTTTGATACACCGAGAGATGCGCCACGGTCGGGGTAATTGGTTTCAACGGTAGCGCGATATCAGAGCTGAGGAGGAATCGGAAATCCCCAACGAAATCGCACGCGCACGCGGTTTCCGCGGATTTTGTTGCCAGCAGTGAGTCCGATTTGAGGAGGAAGACGACTGACGAGATGGACCCACCGATCAGTGGCTCGGGTAGGAGACACGCACAGGCGTTGTGAAGACTGAGCTGTTGACGTGCGGGTCCCGCAGTCGGTGGGCGAGGGGAGAGCTGACCATCATCCGTTGCGCGGAATCCGTATGCACGCAGTGACGCGGAGCTTGGGTGAAGCTTCTGACAGCGGGACCCACATGGCAGCGACTCCCACAAGGAATGCACACACAGGGTGGCCGACAGGCTTGGCCCACCTGTCGGCGCGGTGACTGCGCGGAGGTGAAGTGGGCCGAGTATGGGGACTTTGGCCCAAGAGGCGGTTTTCTGTTCTCTCTTTTTTTATTTTGTTTTGAATTTCTTTCTCAATTTCAATCCTAAGTTTGTTTCTGAATTTCAAGCATATATTTGATGCATCAAACAGAAATCCCAGCATGACAATGCAAGTATAAATTATATATTTATTTATATTGATTGCTTTGTCCATGCCAAAAAAAACATATAATTCAATAAGGCATGATTTATATAAAATACCTCACCATATTGTTTAGTTGGGAAAATAGTTCAAATACATAGCCAAAATTTATATTAAATTTTTATTTAACTTTAGGAAAATATTTCAATTGATAAACTTATTAGAAATACACTTTTAAATTGTAAGTTTTTCTCAAATACCAAAATAGGATTTTAGGGTGTTACAAATTCTACCCCCCTTAACAGAAATCTCGTCCTCGAGATTTGTAAGGAAAAGGATGCAACAAGTTTGGTTTAGTTTCCCATATGGTTTAGGGACCAAAAGTTTTGTTCCAAATTCTTAAATACTAGTTAGTAGATGATTAGGAAAATATGGACATAGTATGCCTAGTCATCTTATTAGGTTAGATGAGGTATTGTTATGGCAAGTAGGGGTTTTGGCAAGGGTATAATAAGGAAAGACTTCATCCTAACCTCTGGACCTTGATTCTTCTGGCGACCCAACTTGATCTTTGAATACTTGAGTTGATGCTTATCCTCCTTTGACATGGTTGGTCTTCTTTGGCCTTCATCCTTAGAGTTTCCATCCGTGTTATGGACGTATGGTTAAGATAGTTGTCGGGTGCTTGGGCTTGGTAGGCCCAACAAGGTTTACTTTGCTTTTGGGATAAATGGGTTGGGCAACCTATAACATAGGCTAGGTTGTGGTGGTTCCACAGACGAGTTGGTCTAAGACACCAATTTAGGTTTAGTACACATCTATGTTACCAATATTAACTAACTTGTTTAAGTAACTCAATTTGGATTAGATCATGTTAGACTAGGTGGGATGTAGATCAGATTGGTATAACTAGATAAGATCTATTTATTTTAGGCTAGATCATGGTTGTTACTGTAGAGTGGGATAGGTATGCCAATTAGAACAAGATAAATCCATAAGGATGAGGTAGAATCTTTTGGGGTTAGTTAGATCTATTAAGATGAGATAAAATCTTTTTAAGATAAGATGAATCTATTAAGATAAATGAGGATCTTTTAAGATAAGACAGATCTCTTAAGTTAGATATATTTTAATTAGGATAAGTTAGGATCTTTTTGAGATAAGATGGATCTATGAGTGTAGGATAGAGTCTTTTTAGATGAGATAGATACGGAATACTAGTTACCTTTTTAATGGGATATTCTAGATTGTCTAGTCATTTTATGAATACTATCCTTTATGCCTAGATGTATATGCAGATGCAATTGTGGACATTACTCCACAACCGATCACACTCAATCAAAGATCCAAATCAGACAAGTATCATAAGAACAAACACTCAAACACATAGGTACCTATGAAAAGAGTTTTGTTTTTTCCTAAGATTTGGTCTCCTATTCCTAGAAGTCACTTTAAGCACATGATTTCAAAGTGTGAAATCCAAGTTTGTCTTTAGAAGAAAAAGGTAAGAGTAATCAGAGTAAATCGGAAATAGATGAGAAAAGATTAAGAAAAGTTTAGAAAAGAATCAGAGTAGCAAAGGTAAGTAAGTATTGGTTGTCCAGTCCTATCTAGGTTTCGTCCTACAGTCAACATTCCTCTGATACCACTTCTGTCACACCTGGATTTCGGGGCACCAAGACCCGGGCGCGAACATAATCACCAGGTGTGCTGGGACCAAGTCTCACACATATGATGAATCATGGCACAGGATCGAATGTCACATCTTTACTATATAATAGGAGTTCTATACAAAATAATTAAATAAATAATTACATTATAAGGAGACAACGGTCCAGCAACCCAAAGTTGACTGGGAGACGACGACCTAGATCTCTCACGAACACATCACAACATCCTCCAAGCGCCTCATCCTGTGGTACCTGTTCTTGACCTGTGGGGGGGTGTGAGACAGCAAGAGTGAGCTCACATACGTTCATCGCTCAACAAGTTGTGGGGAATAATGTGCATGAACTCGCCAAAGGTGGGAGCTCACGTGAAGTGTAAGGCTTACCAAAGAGGATGGTTAGAGCTAAGCATTGCTTTTAAAGTTGGTCAAAATTTTATTAGCAATTACTAAGTATAAGTAAATACAAACCCAATTAAGTGGTAGAACAAAAGTAACAACATCACCTGCGATGCAATGCATATGACAAATTGAATTTAAGTTCCATAAATTAATCATCAGAGAGACCTGAGCTGCTCATGACCGTGAGCTCGACTAGTATACCAGTTTTACACTCTGCAGAGGTTGTACCCTTTACCCACAAGTCATGTTACCCGTCTGCCAAGGGATCGCGACTTCCCATACACCTCTACTGAGGAGGCGAGGCAGGGTAACACTACGAGGCCTTTACAAAGTTCCACTAGCTTCAGAAACCCCGCTACAGTTTATTAGGAAGCTCCAATGCAGGGTTCTTGACTGACCGCCATCGCAGCAAAATCAACCAAGGACCTCCCTACACTGACCACTCCCCTACTGCCCTTGCCCCTTTCAGGTAAGGTAGTCCTCCACTAGCTTTCCTAATTAATCAGCCAAGGGCGTCCATAAACCCTTGTGGTGGCACGTGTTTCTCAAGTTAAGCTCTATGTTCCAATTAACATTTAATGATCTTGTCATGAACATAAATAAAATAGCAACATAATTGGAACATAGATATAAAGAAATATTAACCCAAAACCATATAAAGCAGTAGCAGAACTACCCAAGTGATTCAGGGGTAAACAAGGTATTCAGGATAAACAAACTAGGGTGACCTATTGGGTCCCATCAAAATTAAACCTATGCGTGGTAAATGATTATAAAGAACATTATTGGGTACAAAGTGGACAAGGGCACAACTTGCCTTCTACGAGCTCCTGCTCAGTAGTCTCTACCAGCTGAACCTCAGAATCCTCTGTAGCTTGCTCGTCTACTCGCATCAACACAATACATACATAGTATAGCAAGAATTAACATTACACCAACCATGTAAACAAAATACACAGTAATAATCTAGACACTAAAATGAGATTATAGGAACTGGAATTATTAATTTTGGAGTTATAGATTTTAAGTTATGGATTTTCTAATGTTTTATGTGTTTAATACCAGATTAAGTACTAGAATAGTTCTAATGTGCTTTTCATGCCAAAACAGTGGCACAAATGAATAGACAATAATATTATGAAAATTTAGAAACTAGAATGGACCAAATTGGAGTTCGTATGGATTTACTACGAATTAAACAAGTTTCTGCAATTAAATTTGTACTAAAAACTATTTTCTAAATAGTTTTCCTGGTTTTATCAACTATCAGGACTAGGCCTCAAATACAGGGAAGCGCAGGGGTTTTGGCGTAAAAGAACCTAAGACACAGGCCGCAACCTAGCTGGACGGCGGGTTGATTACTTAAACCTATAGGGTCTCTTTTAGAAAACGTAAACGGCGAAGGGTTACGCTTCAATCTCAGCCGTTGGATCAACATTTGAGGGCTCAGATTAGATTGTTATTTAAAATGAAACGACAAGCAATTGTGATCGCAGGATCGTGGATCAGTGGTCTGAAATCCGCCCACGACACGAGTTGGCCCCAGCCCTAGGATCATGAACCAACGGCGCGGATCAAAGAGCCAACCGGCCACAACCCAGATCTAATCGTGACCGCCCCCTTGCAAATCAACGGTGCGGGGGTTTCTTCCCATCCCCTGGCCGCACGCGGTAGCAGAGTGAGCCCGCACGGCGGAGGCCACGACGACGACCGGCGTTCCCAACATTCCTGGCCCTAAACCTTGCTTCGATTGGTGCTAAACGATGCGCGAAATGGGGGCAAATGGTATGGCGAGGGTCTTACCCATAGCGACATCAGCGACACCACCGGCCACGGAGCGCGGCGGACTCACGACAATAGTGGACTACGACGAGAGATTCCCAGTGCAGCACATGCCAATCAAGTCCGGCGAGGCCACGAGCACCATCCAGGTGGCGAGTTGAAGCTCCAAGACCCGATGCCGGGACCCCAAAGCTGGTGTACGTACATGTCCCCTGTGGCGGCTGTTTCCTCCCAGCTCATGGCGATACTGCGATGGAAACAGGGGGGCACGGACCCAGTTTTATACACCGAGAGATGCGCCATGGTCGAGGTAATCGGTTTCAACGGTAGCGCGATATCAGAGCTGAGGAGGAATCAGAAATCCCCAACGAAATCGCACGCGCACGCGGTTTCCGCGGATTTTGTTGCCAGCAGTGAGTCCGATTTGAGGAGGAAGACGACTGACGAGATGGACCCACCGGTCAGTGGCTCGGGTAGGAGACACGCACAGGCGTTGTGAAGACTGAGCTGTTGACGTGCGGGTCCCGCAGTCAGTGGGCGAGGGGAGAGCTGACCATCATCCGTTGCGCGGAATCCGTATGCACACAGTGACACGGAGCTTGGGTGAAGCTTCTGACAGCGAGACCCACATGGCAGCGACTCCCACAAGGAATGCACACACAGGGTGGCCGACAGGCTTGGCCCACCTGTCGGCGCGGTGACTGCGCGGAGGTGAAGTGGGCCGAGTGTGGGGAATTTGGCCCAAGAGGCGGTTTTCTGTTCTCTCTTTTTTTTTATTTTGTTTTGAATTTCTTTCTCAATTTCAATCCTAAGTTTGATTCTGAATTTCAAGCATATATTTGATGCATCAAACAGAAATCCCAGCATGACAATGCAAGTATAAATTATATATTTATTTATATTGATTGCTTTGTCCATGCAAAAAAACATATAATTCAATAAGGCATGATTTATATAAAATACCTCACCATATTGTTTAGTTGGGAAAATAGTTCAAATACATAGCCAAAATTTATATTAAATTTTTATTTAACTTTAGGAAAATATTTCAATTGATAAACTTATTAGAAATACACTTTTAAATTGTAAGTTTTTCTCAAATACCAAAATAGGATTTTAGGGTGTTACAAGAACGGTTTTGCTTGAAAGGTCGGATCACCAACCTTTGTTGCTTTTCAGGCCCCTGGTTGGACCTGTCACCTCCATAGCCCTTTGATTTTCTTGGGCCTGCATACTTGGCTTCAACTACCAGCGTCGTGCTGATAGCCCTGCTGTAGGAGAGGTCGAGGCCGGTGGCGATCTTCCGTTGTAGCCGGTCATTAAGGCCCCTCATAAAACAATTTCTCTTCTTTAGGTCAGTATTGACCTGGTCAATGGCATACTGGGACAAATGATTGAACTTGTTGAGATACTGTGTAACAGTATCTCCACCTTGTTTAAGCTTCATAAATTCTTCTTGTTTCATATGGAGCACTCCTTCTGGAATGTAGTGCTCCCGAAATGCCAACTTAAATTCGTCCTAGGTAACTTGATGGCCGGCAGGCTAGATAGCCACATAATTTCCCCACCAGGTGCTGGCAGGGCCGCGTAACTGCTGTGCCGCAAACAAGGGCTTCTCAGTCTCCATGCATCAGAGAAGTCCAAACTTTTGCTCAAAAACCCGAATCCATTCGTCAGCTTCAAGGGGATCTTTAGCCTTGACTAATAGTGGGGGACACGTTTCCGAGAAATCCAAATATGAAGTTTCGCGGGGTCCTTGCGGATAAGCTCACCCGCCTTGCTGCTGATATTGCTGTCCCGCCATTTAGCGAAGGAAGCGGGTGTTGTCGGCTGTTGCATTGACTAAGGCAGCGATAGCCTCAACCAAGGTTGGGGGTATTGGTGGCGGATTAGGAGTAGTCTCCCTTCCACGGGAGGTTCCCGCACCATCCTGTCCATGAGTCCTGGATGGCATCTGAGGCAAAGAACATTTGGAAAATATAATATGCCAAAGCATACCATCATTTTACATTACTTAAAAGGTAATGATACAGACTCGAATTTACAACAGGACCACATTACCTATTTTACATTATCATCCTATCTACACTACTCTAGTTTCTTACCACTTTTGGTAGCTTCACTGTCGGGTGTAGAGGACCATTCATCAGCCAGATTCATTGAAGGAGGGGGCCTGAAAAGGTCCAATTCCCCACCAAGGGCTTCACCCACTGTTCCAGAAGGTCCGACTCCCATTTCAACAGGGTCGGTAGGTACGTCAGGGTGCAGTCGCGAATACAATTCATGAACTTCCTCATGTAGTGTATTACAGTACACCTGCAAGCTGTCCACGGCTGTGCTAAGCTCCTCCACATGGGCTCGAGCTTTGGCTTCCTTGGCCCAAGCAAGTGAACGTGAGTTAACAGCTTAATCGAGTGCTAAATCTCGTTCAGCAAGTTGGTCTTGCAGATGTCGGATGTCAGTTCTTAACTCGTTTATACGCTGACCATCCTCGACCCACACATTGTTTCTATGACGTAACTCCGCATGAAGCTGCTCCACCTGGGCTTCTAGATCACCAATGGGATCATTGCTGCCGCTACTTCTATCTTCGTGTCTCGAAGCCAGTTGGTGCCGAGGCACACTAATTGGTCCAGTGGACTTGCGCGTAGTTTTCCTTGTGCGCGGCGGCATATCTCCATAAGGGGGAAAATCTTATTAGTATAGTTTTTAACATGATGCATGCATAATTATAGAATCAACCTGAGTTCATTCACAACCTTCTATACATTGCACTCTACTATCTGGTCTTAATATAAATATTTCAGAAGGCAAGAAGGAAAGAAATTTTCTTAGATAAGTCTTTGAAAATTCTTTTTGAAAATGCCTCATAACATCTGCAGAGATGGGCTTCGCTCCGATACTAGCTGTGACGGAACCTCTCAAGTCATTAGGCCCACCTACAGTTGTCCTTGTCCATCGGACCTTAGACAACCCTGCAGGTGTACCTGATCACTTGACAAGTTCGGTATCTGTATTCTTTACCTTGCCCAAGAGCGTTTAACCCGTCACACAGATATTACAACACATCGGAGGAACGAGAATGTGGAAGCAGTTACAATAACTTACTTTATTTTAATGTAAGAAAGAGTAGTATTATTACAGACCAGAGCAAATATATGAGTGCTGGAGTAATATTATTACATAACATGGGAGGCAAAAACCCCTCCCGATAAACAGTAAAAAGTTTTTCTTAAAGGAGGACACTTCCTCCTGTGGCTTCAGTCTTGGCTTTCTTCTTTGGGCACCACTTTGGAACAAAAGCAACAAAAAATTGCTGCTTCCTCACCTAAAACAACATGGGACAAAGCCCTAAGTACGTAGTGTACTTTCGCAAGTCTTACCCATCAAAATAAAGACTCTCAAGGATATGCTGGCCTTTGGGAATCAAGGTAAGGCTTATCAATAATCAAAGACTCTATTTGCAGAAATGCTTACTAATAGTGGATCCTTAAAAGTCCAGTTTTATTAGCCAGTTAAGTCATTACCTGAGTTCTAGAGTTCTTTCTACCCTAGTTCAAGCACTTGACCTATACTAGCTATCTTTTTATCAACCCTTCTTGTTCCCTGGAATGCTACATGTAGGGCAGTGACCAAGTCTTCATGTCCGAGAAGTAACGGCGATCCAAATCGATCAATACCTAGCTGGGGATCTCCAATCACACGACATATGTAGCACTTAACCCTTGCATATGTCAACTCGCCACCGGGGTTCTTAACACTAGATCAGGTTCATGCCAACCGAGAGCACAAATACACCACCGTCCAGCCTCTTGCCATGGAGGGTACACGCTACTCTCGCCATCTCTCCACTCCCATTGCGTGTTATCTTATTCTGGTATTAGTCTGCCCGAGGCAAAGCTTACCCATGATGAGGTATGTGACCAGTTAAAAGGTCCTCGATCAGCAAGCCTACATCGAGAAGGTCCTTAATCGACTCAGACGGAGACACTACACCGAGACTCTCTTCTCGTGCAAGTCACCCGCCTGGTCTCAACTTTATCATTTCAAACCCAAAGTTTGGTACTTGGTAGAGGTACAACTTTTCCAATGTTGAACCCATCACGGCCATGATGGATCCACCATCAAGTTTTATTTTTGAAAACATCCCACCCACTTTGAAGCATCATCCTTTATCAAAACAAAACATTTTGTTTTTCTAGAGCAAAGCTAAGCATAAGAAAAACCCTTTTGTAAAACAGGGGATTAAGGAGAAGTAATCAAATCCAAGGAAGGAAATGCAGCAACTGGTTTAGCACACAACTCCTATCACCTAATGCATCAAGTAAGTGAGAAAGATTTCAAAATAGCAAGGAGGTGGCAAATGCACCGGGGCTTGCCTTGTGTGATAGGTGAATCAGGCTCTGCTCCATAGATGTTGTCACACCTGGTTTTGGAAGGTAAACCGAATGCGAACCATGTACGTGCCAGGATCAGTAATTCACGTACACAGCGATTACATAAATGACTTATCATAGCACAATGCTTAGAATTACAATAAAGAATAAATAATAATATTACAGACTAGAGCCATTTACATAATATAAATCAAAGTACACAGAATCGAAACGTAGCCAACGTAAACAACCCACCATAGGCAACTGATTGGGGGAGGTCCCTAGCCTAATCCTCGAACTCGTCGAAGTCCTGGAACTCCTGGAGATCCGCCTCGACACCGTTCTCTTTCTTCTTTACCTGAGCATAGATTGCAACAAAGGCAACCTGGTGTTTTGTGAAAGCAAGGGTGAGTACACATCAACGTACTCAGCAAATGTTCCGTTTGGCTGTAGTGGACTAGCTTTATGTGGGGTTAAGTCAAGCAGTTGCTTTTAGTTGGTCAGGTTATTATTACTAGTAGAAAGCCAGGTTTTAGCATTAACCCAAGTTCTTAACCCAAAGTACCCTTTCCAAACAGAAAGAATACCACTACCATTACCATAATCATAATAAAAATCCATCATTCTCATCACCACCTATAATCTGAACATCTCTGATCAAGTATCACTAATCAATGGAGCTCCCTTGGCCGCTCATAACCGCGAGCACGACTGATATATCAGTTTCATAACACTCTGCAGAGGTTGCACACTTTACCCACAAGTCGTGATTCCCCTTTCTGCCCGGAGAGAGCTACTCCCCATTGACCACTACCTAGGTGGCCTAGCAGGGTATCACTATGTAGCCTTTACAAAGATTCCCCGAGGCTGTAGCCGCCCATTAGGTTTCCTAAATGCACCGCACTCCTCCCCAAGGGGCGAACCAACCTTGGCAGAGCGAGCCGCATACACCGAGCCCCATTAACGGCACGACGGCGAAGCGAACTACACCCCGGTTCCTCTAATTATTCAGCTAAGGGCGTCCCATTCCACCCTCATGGTTGTACTGTTTTCCTGGGCGGTCATCCAACGAACAGGTCCTTACGGAGAGGCACTCGAGAAATCGTTCGAGCCCCCTAGAGTATCACTAGTCCAACATCATAATCATAATGACAACATCGTATCATAAGTGTTCACATCATGTTCATTGATTAAAGTAAAGCAATAACATGAAGCTAACCATAGTAACCCAAAAGGTAATCAAGGACAAGGTAAATAGAAAGCTAGTCAATCCTTAGGTTGTTCATAGTATACGGGACAGTGAATTATAAAGTAAATGGGACATAATGGGTCAGAGGACACTTGCCTTCACCAAACAGATGCTCAGGGTCTTCGATCTCGTAGAACTCGAAGAGTTCAATCTCTTGGTCGCCGAAGCTTGACTGTCGATTCCTCGAAGCTCGGAAATAGCTCACGATCTATTTGCGACGCGCAACGAATACAAACAGACACAAGCAAACATAAACTTGCATAAGAACATTACACCATACAAGATAAGATAAAATATTATCAAAACAAGCATTATAAAAATGGGAGAGCGTTTCTACGGTCACGGGAGGAAAAAGAACCACGATAGACGAAGCTATGGTCGAGGGGTTAGCGCGTTTACGTTAAACAAGTACTAATTAGAATATTCAATTCAACATAATTATCTTAATTGATATTAATCAAATGTAAATTAAAACTACTACTTCGTTTTGACTAACTTACTATTTTAATAATCGACGCTTAAACAAATAGTTAATTAAACCGACATGAGTGATTATAAGCGAACGGTCTACTATCGCGCGCGGGCAGCGCGCGATTTGCGCGAACGCCGCGCGACACGCAAGAAAACGACGTGCGCGACAACGCGCGAACAACCTGGGTGTCACACGCGACAACGCGCGAGCTACGACACGCGACACGAACACACCAGCTAGGCGACGACGGACTACACGCATGGGTAGACAGCGACGGGAAGACATCGTTCTCACCACGGCGTGAGATAGGCTCGACGCATATAGGCTTAGGGCACGATGAAGTTGATGGGGCGCGTCTCCCTGCTCGACGACGGACGACGCTGCACGCAGGGCATGCTGGGGCGAACTCGCCAGCGCAGGAGAGTTGGGCGACCGCGCCCTAGGACCTCGCCCATGGCATGCGGGCTATTCGGCCAACTGGCCGGTGGCCACGCCACCTCACCTAGCCGCGCCGGGGAGGAGCTGGCTCGCTGGCCGTGCCATGGCCATGCCGCCGGGCGCCATGGTCGTGCCAGGGGCACGATGCCGGCCGAGCCGCAGGCCGCCGCGACGCCGCGATGCTGCGCTAGAGGCCGCCGCACGCTAGACGAGGGCCATCGCCCGTCCCATGCCTGGCCATGGCCGCACGCCCGCGCAGGGCTGCTGCCCCGCCGAGCAGACTAGCCGTCGGACTGCGTGCCGCTAGGGGCCGCGCGCCCGCGCCGGGGCTACGCGCCCCCACTGGGGCCGCACGCCGATGCGCTGGGGCCGCTCCTGCACGCCGCCGGGCGAGCGGACAGTGAGGGAAGAAGGCACGATGGAGAAGGAGAGAGTGAGAGAAGGGGGGAGAGAGAGGCTGGCTAGGGGTGGTTGGGGAAGACGAGTAGAGGAGGGGCGGCTGGGTGGGTGGGACCCACCCACAGGCGGCGGCGGCGCTCCCCTAGCGCGCGCTAGGGTTTGGGGAAGGGGCGAGCTGGGCCGCGGGTGGGCTAGGGGAACTGGGCCATGCGGGGAAGAGGGGGTGTGGGACGGCCGAGAGGGGCTAGGGAGAGGTTGGGCTTTTTCCTTTTTATCTATTTTCCTTTCTTTTCTCTCTCTATCTTGTTTCTATTTCCTCCGATTTAATTTCAAGCTCGAGCGCAATCCCACAAATGAGAAGAATTCACAACAAGCAAATTCATCAATCAAGAGAAGAATGTACTCTAGCATGATGCAACAATCGAGACTTCCCTAGGGTTTTATTTCACTAGGCTTGATATTTATACAAAACGAACTAACTCTATATTATTTAGAAAAAAGAGAAGAAAAACAGGTAATGAAATGAGAGGGTAACACCTGAATTTGGTGGATATTAGAAAAGAGAAAATATACCCCCAAATTTAGGGTGTTACAAATCTAACCCCCTTAACAGAATCTCACCGTCGAGATTCAAGAAGAGGCTAGCAAGATAATGAGATTGGTTCATTAGTCTTTCATAGCTTCTTCTAACTCAACTTTGACTCCGCCGGCTTGACTTGTGGATTGATTGCTTTGACCATCAGATGCTTGAGACCGATTGATGCAATTCTTGAGGATCTCCTGGACCTGTGGTTAGGACCCACACACGCTTTCGCTGCGCCACTTTGACCTTGTTGGTTGATGTTGATCGCATTGTCTTCATTGGGGTTAGCGGCTAACCCCCTTAACAGGAGCGTTGATATGCACTTGGTGAAGATGTTGTCGACTCTGATCTTGATTCATTTGGAAGAGTTGGAGGTTGCCAAATGGACAGGTGCAAGAGGAAAGAATTGCGAGAAATGGTAAGTATAGACGGATTAGAGAGAGCGGGGGGGGGGAGAACCCAACTACTTAACTCTATGGCACTCACCTAGTAAACTGATGTCATTGCAGACCAAGGGCCACAACACATCAACAATCATCACAAAGAAGCAAATCAGTCATCACACAAAGACAAACAACACAAGCATACAACAACAAACATTTCGTTGCTACACGTTCCTTCTGATGAAATGGTGGTCTTCTTTGAAAAGGGAATAACTGCTCTCTAAGGTTGTTGAAAGAAGAGGGGAAGAACAAGATGTGCATGGTAGGGGCATGAGCACAATAAAGGATGGAGTTAAAGAAAGCATTGTAAGCGACCAGAAAAAGGATACGACCAAGGGCATAATGGGTAGAACACCACTCTCGAGTTGAGATGGATAAGGGGAGATTCCAAAAAGCATACTTAAGATAAGCATCAAGTCAAGATCTAGTGATTACAAAGGTAAGGGAGGTGAAAGGCAAACACACACCAAAAGATAGAGTTAGGACAAGACTTGCAACGCGACAGAGAAAAAAGGGAACGGACAAGAGTGGGATAGGTAAGACATCACTCTTGAAATGAAATGGGAGAGGAGGCTTTAAAATGCAGGTGCAAGATAAGCATCATGGTAAAGATCAAGGGATGACAAGGGTTAAGGTGATAACAGACAAACACAACCAAGGATGTATTTTAGGCAAAATCTGTGAGGCATCAAAGAAGGGAAAGCAATCAATGGTGAAGTTGGTGAGGCATTATCCTCCAACAACGATGAAAAAGAGGTGGCTTTAAAGGGTAGGTTCAAAGTAGGCATGTGGCAAGGGCATAGGTATCACGAGGGTTTAAAGGTGATAACGGACAAGGATGTAGGAGAGGAGGTAAATGTGCATAAGAACCAAGAATATAAATACCACAAAGGATGGAGTTAAGACAAGACCTACGGATGGAAAAGGAGAGGGTACGTCCATGGGCCAGATAGGTAAACTGCCACTCTCCAATTGAGGTGGAAGAGAGGAGATTTTTAAAGAGCCAAAATAAAGATGAGTATCAAGGCAAGATCGACGGATGACAAGGAGATGGTGATAACAAATAAAACACACAACAAAGGATGGAATTAACACAAAACTTGTAAGGCGAAAAGAAGTGAAAAGAAATCAAGGGAGAGATAGGTAACTCACAACCTCAAACTGGGTTGAAGGAAAGGGGAGGCTTTTAAAGGATAAGGTCGAGGTAAGCATTTAGGTAGAAGACATAGATATCGCAAGGGTCAAAGGCGATAACGGACAAGGATGTAAGAAAAGAGGTAAATGTGCGTAAGAACCAATGATATAAGTATAACCAAGAATGGACTTAAGGCGATACTAGCAAATGGTAAAGAATAGGATATAACCAAGGGTGGGATAAGTAAGACACCACTCTTGAACTGAGATGGGAGATTGGAGATTTTAGATAACAGACATGGTGTAAACACCAAGGTTAGATTGAGAGATGAGAAAGGTAAAAGCAACAACAAACAAAAGCACAACAAAAGATGTAGTTAAAACTCACAACCGGCGAAGAATAGGGTACGACCAAGGAAAATAGGTAAAATACAACTCTCAAATTGAGATGGAAGAGAGAAGATTTTAAAGGGCAGGTATAATATAAGCTTCAAGGTAAAATATAAAAGTGACAAGGGTAAAGATGATAATAGTGAAGAGCATAACCGAGGATAGAGTTAAGGCAAGACTCGCGAAGTGGAGAAAACAATCAAGGGTAAGATAGGTAAGGTTCCAACATAAGGATTGAAGTAAAAATTCATTACCGAGGTAAGTTATAAGGAAACAACAAGATCACCAAGGATGTGTAGAACAAAATGATCGCTCATGGATCATCAAGAAACAAGGGTGGTCAAGGGCAAGTAAACTGAAATGTCCTAAACAGACATTGGGATATGAAGATAAGCGTACATAAAAATGCAAGATTTCAATGATACGAGCATACTAAGACCAGGGGAATAGAAATTTACCGAAAGATAGTGACTTAACAATGGAACAGGAAAGGATTCCAGAAGATAAGAAGGTCATGGTCATACAAACTGAAATGTTTAAATAGGCAGCAAGGTTTTCAGAGGTAAGTATTTGAAACAAGAGTATTGAAGAATCCAGGGATACAAACACGTCAATACCAAAGGAATAGAGATTGCCAAATGGTAGCAACTTGATGATGGAAAAGAAAGAATCCCAAAAGACAAAGAAGGTTATGGTCACGGGGGCATCTACAAAGATGTCGCAAGCACAAGAGTGAGGTCAGATCTAATAGATTGAGAGAAGTATAGACCATACTAGAATAAAATACTTTTGGCAAGGGGACATATAGGAGCACAACATAGAATTAGTCGAGGTGACTAATATTTTGAAGCACAATCAAGGATGGGGTGAAGTAATAATAAATAAGTCCTTAAAATGGTCAGTGCTACTTTAGGATAGCGGTCCTACAGTCAGCAAGGCTTTGATACCACTTATGTCACACCCGGTTTTGGAAGGTAAACCGAATGCGAACCATGTACGTGCCAGGATCAGTAATTCACGTACACAACGATTACATAAATGACTTATCATAGCACAATGCTTCGAATTACAATAAAGAATAAATAATAATATTACAGACTAGAGCCATTTACATAATATAAATCAAAGTACACAGAATCAAAACGTAGCCAACGTAAACAACCCACCACAGGCAGCTGACTGGGGGAGGTCGCTAGCCTAATCCTTGAAATCGTCGAAGTCCTGGAACTCCTGGAGATCCGCCTCGACACCGTTCTCCTTCTTCTTTACCTAAGCATAGATTGCACCAAAGGCAACCTGGTGTTTTGTGAAAGCAAGGGTGAGTATCACTACATAGGTGGCCTTTCTGCCCGGAGATAGCTACTCCCCATTGACCACTACCTAGGTGGCCTAGCAGGGTATCACTATGTAGCCTTTACAAAGATTCCCCGAGGCTGTAGCCGCCCGTTAGGTTTCCTAAATGCACCGCACTCCTCCCCAAGGGGCGAACCAACCTTGGCAGAGCGAGCCGCATACACCGAGCCCCATTAACGGCACGACGGCGAAGCAAACTACACCCCAGTTCCTCTAATTATTCAGCTAAGGGCGTCCCATTCCACCCTCATGGTTGTACTGTTTTCCTGGGCGGTCATCCAACGAACAGGTCCTTACGGAGAGGCACTCGAGAAATCGTTCGAGCCCCCTAGAGTATCACTAGTCCAACATCATAATCATAATGACAACATCGTATCATAAGTGTTCACATCATGTTCATTGATTAAAGTAAAGCAATAGCATGAAGCTAACCATAGTAACCCAAAAGGTAATCAAGGACAAGGTAAATAGAAAGCTAGTCAATCCTTAGGTTGTTCATAGTATGCGGGACAGTGAATTATAAAGTAAATGGGACATAATGGGTCAGAGGACACTTGCCTTCACCAAACAGATGCTCAGGGTCTTCGATCTCGTAGAACTCGAAGAGTTCAATCTCTTGGTCGCCGAAGCTTGACTGTCGATTCCTCGAAGCTCGGAAATAGCTCACGATCTATTCGCGACGCGCAACGAATACAAACAGACACAAGCAAACATAAACTTGCATAAGAACATTACACCATACAAGATAAGATAAAATATTATCAAAACAAGCATTATAAAAATGGGAGAGCGCTTCTACGGTCACGCGAGGAAAAAGAACCACGATAGACGAAGCTATGGTCGAGGGGTTAGCGCGTTTACGTTAAACAAGTACTAATTAGAACATTCAATTCAACATAATTATCTTAATTGATATTAATCAAATGTAAATTAAAACTATCATGAGTGATTATAATCGACAATTAAACAAATAGTTAATTAAACCGACATGAGTGATTATAAGCGAACGGTCTACTATCGCGCGCGGGCAGCGCGCGATATGCGCGAACGCCGCACGACACGCAAGAAAACGACGTGCGTGCCAGCGCGCGAACAACCTAGGTGTCACACGCGATAACGCGCGAGCTACGACACGTGACACGAACACACCAGCTAGGCAACGACGGACTACGCGCATGGGTAGACGGCGACGGGTAGACAACGTTCTCACCATGGCGTGAGATAGGCTCGACGCATATAGGCTTAGGGCACGATGAAGTTGATGGGGCGCGTCTCCCTGTTCGACGACGGA
Source organism: Zea mays (assembly GCF_902167145.1). NCBI lineage: Eukaryota > Viridiplantae > Streptophyta > Magnoliopsida > Poales > Poaceae > Zea > Zea mays. The sequence continues at coordinate 54,548,061 of NC_050098.1, read as the reverse complement.
CGATGCTGCGCGCAGGGCATGCTAGGGCAAACTCACCAGCGCGCGAGAGTTGGGCGACCGCGCCCTAGGACCTTGCCCATGGCAGGCGGGCTGTTCGGCCAACCGGCCGGCGGCCACGCCACCTCACCTAGCCGTGCCGGGGAGGGGCGGGCTCGCTGGCCATGCCATGGCCATGCCGCCGGGCGCCATGGCCGTGCCAGGGGCACGATGCCGGCCAAGCCGCACCAAGCGGGCAGGCCGCGAGCCGCGCGATGGCTGCGCGCCGCGCTGCAGGCCGCCATGACGCCGCGCTAGAGGCCGCCGCGCGCTGGACAAGGGTCGTCTGCCCGGTCCGCGCCTGGCCGTGGCCGCTGCCCTCGCCGAGCAAACTAGCTGCCGGACTGCAGCCACCGGGGTCGCGCCCGCGCCGGGGCCGCTCCTGCACGCCGCTGGGCGAGCAGACAACGAGGGAAGAAGGCACGATGGAGAAGGAGAGAGTGTGAGAAGGGGAGAGAGAGGCTAGCTAGGGGCGGTTGGGGAAGACGAGTAGAGGAGGGGCGGCCGGGTGGGTGGGACCCACCCACAGGCGGCGGCGGCGCTCCCCTAGCGCGCGCTAGGGTTTGGGGAAGGGGCGCGCGGGGAAGAGGGGGTGTGGGCCGGCCGAGAGGGGCTAGGGAGAGGTTGGGCTTTTTCCTTTTTATCTATTTTCCTTTCTTTCCTCCGATTTAATTTCAAGCTCAAGCGCAATCCCACAAATGAGAAGAATTCACAACAAGCAAATTCATCAATCAAGAGAAGAATGTACTCCATCATGATGCAACAATCGAGGCTTCCCTAGGGTTTTATTTCACTAAGCTTGATATTTATACAAAACAAACTAACTCTATATTATTTAGAAAAAAGAGAAAAAAACAGGTAAGGAAATGAGAGGGTAACACCTAAATTTGGTGGATATTAGAAAAGAGAAAATATACCCCCAAATTTAGGGTGTTACAGATGTCAAAGTAAAAGCAGTTCCCTGCCTGAGGTTCTTCAGGTGGTGGTGGTGATGTAGTCCTTTCTTCTTCAACTTCTATCTCTTCTTCGTTTTCTATATATAGCCATATATAATTATGAATGCTCATGTAATGCTCATGAAAATGCAAAGATAATAAAAGTATATTATCTAATGTCTTGATTATAATTTTCCTTCACGGATCTCCAGGAAACTAGGGTTTTTGGAGTCTATAGTGTAGTTCATAGGGCACGAGACTAGGGTTTTGGGTTCTAGGTACCAAACATGGTCCAAATCATACCAAACTTTACCCAAGGCTTCTAAATAATATTTAAAGCTTATCTAAAAAGTTTGGTGATTTTTGGGATTATTAATTAATTTCTAAAATTCCAGAGATATGGGTTTTGGCTATTTTAAATACTCCATAATTTCTTATTTGGAATACAAATCCTAAAACTATTTTTATTAAATACTATAGAAAATCAGGAGCCTAGAAAAATTGGTCTGGTATTTTTAGCATTTTTCTATAATTTTCTAGGAATTCTCTAAGTCCAAAAGAAAAAGAAAAAGAGAAAATATGAATAGCGCTGGGCCGAATTTGGTCTAAGTCGGCCCAGAAACGGGGGAAACGCGCGCCCGCGCGCGCTGCGGTGTCCACTTTGCGCAGGGAACCCTGGCGGTTTGAAATATCTATAAAGAGCCCTTCCCACTGTTCCTATGTCTCACTGACCTTTGCAAATACACCCCTGCGCTTCTATTCTTTCACATCCCGATGTCCACGACATCGCACGGCGGAGAACCGAGCTCTGGCGAACCTATACCGGCCAGATAACTCAACTACCAGTGTTCCCGTGCGGTTGACACCAAATTCGACTCCTACTAACCATTTCCCCTCCATCAATTGCAGAGTTCTAACCCTAAATCGCTCTATCCACGGTGACCGTGCGATCAACGGACAATCCAATGCGTTCCCGGTGATCCTATGGGTCCTAGCTTAATTGGCTGGGTCAGAGAGTACCAGGAGCATATCAGAGCACTGAAACAAGTGAATAGAGGATATGAACGGACCTGAGACGAGCTAGCCACGACGAGGTGTTCACGCGACAGTGTTTAGACCGATTTGGGGAAAGCTCAAAATTGGCGAGCTCTGGTGAGTAATTGGAGGCACGACTTGGTGGACTGGGTGCTTGACTACCTTACGGACCCGACAGCACACTCAATTTATAGGCTCCGGGGGCGGTGTCGTGTGAATTTGGGTTGGCGCGGTGGCGATCAGAGAAGAAAGAGGTCACTGGCACAAACGATTTGTGGAGGATACCGTGGCGGGCTCACCGGCGATGGACGGGCTTGTAATACCGATTCACAGCGACGTGTTAACCCTCCAAGACGCATGGTCTGGCTGGATAATGGTGAACTCCGGTGATGCCAGCACGATCGTCCGTGGTGGGACACGATGCCCGGAGTGAACAGGTGCTCAAGTTCATCCATACGATGATATTTACCACCCTGAGCCACAGTCGGTACATTGTTGAGCCCGAATCGCAACGGCGACGAGGATCCTAGCGCGAGATCACCGGTGGTGGGATGAACTGAATCGATCTGATCCGAATACTGTACCATTGAATACCTGGTTTAGAGCGCCTGACAGACAGATTTGTGGTGCCTAGATCTTGAATTTTCGCGTAAGAACTTGCTAATCCGTTTGTAGCAAACCTGTAGCCCTATGATCCAGCTACAAATCGAATGTGGCAACTACCCTCAATCGAGCAATAAATCTTATTCTGATTTGGCCCCAAAGTTCGGCCAGTGGCACTGGTGGCCATGTTTCAGTTTTAAAATTGACTGACAGCCCAACTTTGAGCAGATTTTTCTCCATTTTTTTGTATAACACAATGCTTAATCTCTTGAGCAAAGTTGTACTCCTATAGTTGCTCTAGATTTTTGATGTGTTGACCCTAGGCAAAATCTTTGTATTTTTGAATCTACAAGGCTCCAAAGTCAGCCTTCTTCAATGATTTTCAGACTTAGCCATACATGAGCACTAGAGTGGCCTTTTTACAATTAGGCCCAAACCTCATGGTTTCATTTGCAAAACTTGAAATATGTGAACCATATGACTTGAGGTACCCTAACACCTTGGTTTTTGCACTTGGGTCCAAAAGTGTTCATATTTTTACATATAACCCCCTAGGGTTTTAGTCCAGAGTTTTTCAGGGTTCTATTTAGGGTTTCTGGCACTTCTAGGGTTTGGATGCCACTTAAGTCTATTAATGGTGACATTTTATGATCATTACTAATAAGTTTTGAAGCTTTTTCTTATTTATGCTTTGTTTATTCTTTTAGGCCTAGTTTAGGGTTAAGTACCCTACCCTAGGGTTTTACCCATGACATGTCACATCAATACAACTTGTTTGAAATTTTTGCCTAGTGAATGCATTCTAGGTATGTCAAACACATGATATGCTAATGCTTATGATGTTATGCTCAAGTCTCTTTCCCCCTCGCACGCGCTCTCGCACTCGCTGATGGGTGGGCCGGGGATGACAGGATGCCACTCACCGCGATCAGCGCTAGTCTCTGGCTGGTGGGGTCGCCGTGTCAGTCTCTTTTCGCCTCTCAACGCCATTACCGCGCGGCAAGCTCAACAACCCATGCAGGTAAATCAGGCGCCATTGCCCCAGTCCTGGATCTTCCTGCGCTATATGACCGCGGATCAAAAGCCATTCTCCCCTCGCCCCTCATTGACCTGAGCGAATAGCTAGCACCGCCGTGAGAGGACGCCGTGAAGATCGGACCTAGGCTGCCGCCACAATTCTCCACCTCGCCTCCGATCCACGTCGGGTGGCTGGTACAGTGGGTGCGGGGAAAGGGTGGAGCACGCTCTGGTGGACTACGCGCTCGGGAAGGCCGTGAGTTGGTCGGAATTTCTCACCGTCGACGTGCGCCGCGGCGCGCTGTGAAACACTCCTTCGTCGGCCACCGAACTAGGTGCGTTACCTACCCTCGTACTCGTTGCGTGCCTCGCATCGTGTAGAAGCAATTCAATCGGGATTTAGGGCGTTGGGGGTTCAGAACCAGGCAGCTCCGATGAGGTCCGCCGTGATGGGGGGGGGGCACCGCCGTCTCGGTTGTCGCGATGAGGGGTATGATACCGCGATGATTGTCGACCGTTGGATAGCATTGGGGCGGCTCTGATTCGATCCTGGTGTAACGATTGGGATGGGGAGATCTGAGCCGTTGTGATTTGATCGGACGGAGCGGGGTGAATCAGGGGCAAATGATATTGGTGTCGTAGATTTCAGATCCTGGGGACGACATCGCATACCGGTTCGTTTGATGATAGGACTAATCTGGACCGTTCACTTCAGATCTGACAGCTATAGCAACCCTGCACGTTTTCGGTTAAGGCGTTTTACGTATAAGTCCTTGCGAAACAAAGAAACCAACCCACAGTCCACACTTAGTGTAAAGTAATTACAAATAGACCCTGTAAATTTATAAGTGGCCCCTGAGCTTTCAGTTAATAGTGTGTGCAGTGCAGAGGGTTAGAAAATTAGAGATATTAATTTAGAAAACGATTTTTAGTGTAAAAATAATTGCATGAACTTGTTTAATTCCTAGAAAATTTATTTTAACTCCTTTTAACCCATTCCAGTTTCTATAATTTTGTATTAATATTTTTTATCACTTAGTAACTCTGTTTTAGCATGAAACCTAGATTAAAATTACTCACTTAATTATTTTTGTACCAAACACATAAAAACCTTCGGAAAATCATAACTTGAAATTCGTAACTCCGAATTTAGTGATTCTTGTTCCTACGATCTTGTTACGATGCGTAGATTATTATTATGCATTCTGTTCTCATGTTAGTGTGATTATTAATTTCCCTTGTACCATGTTTGTTTATATTGTGGCGAGTAGACGAGCAAGTGATTGAGGATCCAGGTGTTCAGTAGGTAGAAGTTGCTGAGCAGGAGCTCATTGAAGGCAAGTTGTGCCCTTTACCCAATAATGTCCTCTATAATCATTTTGACATGCATAGGCTTAATTTTGATGGGACTCAATAGGTCGCCCTAGTTTGATTATGTTTATACCTTGTTTATCCATGAACTTTTGGGTAGTCTTTGCTATTGCTACATATGGTTTTGGGTGTTGAGATAACTATTACACATGGTCATTCTTTATTACTATTCTATTTATGTTCATGATAAGACTACTATGTTAATTGGAACATGGAGCTTAACTTGAGAAACACGTGTCACCACAAGGGTGGAACAGGACGCCCTTGGCTGACTAATTAGGAAAGCTAGTCAAAAACTACCTTACCCGAAAGGGGCAAGGTCTGTAGGGGAGTGGCGTGTAGGGAGGGTTTCGGATTAATTTTGCTGCGATGGCGGTCAGACGAGGGATTCCTGCATTGCGCTTCCAATAAACTGTAGCGGGTTTTCTGAAGCTATTGGAACTTTGTAAAGGCCTCGTAGTGTTACCCTGCCTCGCTTCCTTGGTAGAGGTGTATGGGGTCCATACAACCCCGTGGTAGATGGGTAACATGACTTGTGGGTACATGGTACAACCTCTGCAGAGTGTAAAATTGGTATACTAGCCGTCCTCGCGGTCATGAGCAGCTCAGGACTCTCACATGATTAATTTTTATGGAATTAAATTCAATTTTTCATTTTGCATCGCATTGTGGTTTATTATTAATTTTGATCTATTATTACTCTGGTTTGGTATCTACTTACATTTAGTAACTGCTTATAAAATTTGACCAACTTATTAAAAGCAATGCTCAGCTTTAACCCTTATTTGTTGATCAACCTTACACTTCACATGAGCTCCCACCTTTGGTGAGTTCATGCACATTATTCCCCACGACTTGTTGAGCCATGATCTTTTGTGAGCTCACCCTTGTGATTTATAAACCCACCCCCACGGGAGAAGAACAGGTGGTCCAGGAGGAGCCTAACAATGAAGAGTACATGCTCATCTAGGTGGCGTCTCCCAGTCAGCTTTATGGCGCCAAGGAATAATATTTAGTTCGCTTTATTGTTATCATTTATTTTTGTAAGACTTTCGCTATGTAATAATGATACTTGTGATATTTACCTCTATACACTTTGTCATTATATGTGATGTTCTTCTTTGGCGCACATATGAGACGCACCCGGCTTTATCCCTTAAATTCGGGTTTGACACATCAGGACAGGAAGACTTGCCACGCAGCCCTGGCGCTTACAAGCACAAACATAATCAGCTAAACTAATGCTTCCTAACTGCTTGGCCCTGACTAGAATCCAGCAAGTGAGCTCATCAAGGAAGGACCTCATCACCTTCACAATGGAAGGGGACTCCTCATGGAGGATCACCCGGTTTCTATGAAGCCAAAGACACCATGTCCCACCCGGTTCCTATAAAGCCAAAGACACCATGCTCCACCCGGTTCCTATGAAGCCAAAGACAAGCCCTTGTTCTTGTCTTTATGAATCTGATTGATCACTCCTCTCCACCACTCTGCAAAGGAGGCCTCCACAGGACTAGGAATAAGATGTCCTAGATTAAAAGTGGATAGAATGCCACGTGCAAAAACACATGTAGTTAGAAGATGTTGAACTATCTCCCGCTCTTGATCATAAAGAGGGGCATAAGATCACAAGTTCACATACATTTCATAAGTTGACAAGTTTACAAAGACTACAAGTTTACAATTTACAATATAAAAACTACAAGTTTACAATTCACAATATCAAAACTTCACAAAATTCCGATAATTGATCCTGTTTCCAAAAATTACCCTTACCAATGAATCTAATAAAAAATAAAAATTGTTTCTAGAATTCCGAAAATTTCCAAAACCGTTTTCGAGAAAAATTCCGAGACCTAAATTCAAAAAAATCAGACTAGTTTCGGTAGCTGAAGGAAACGATCGATAAAACACCACAACGATTTCGATATGGTTCTGATACAAAATTCCGGTAACCGGTTCCGTTTCCAAAAATTACCATTACCAATGAATCCGATAAAAACAATCGAAAACGATTTCTAGAATTCCGAAACCGTTTTCATCCCTAAATATAAGTAGCTGATATGAGGGATATATAGATCTAAGGGCCAAAAAATTTCTATATGTAGATGAGGTTTTGCCAAACTAATTGGCACTATACAAAGATTCGATACGCCACCGATGTCGCATTGGACACGTCTAGTGCAATTTCGCATTTTACCATGTTTGGTGGCACCGTTCGGTACCGTATCAGATAGGTTTGGTGAATATCAGACAGGTCCAGGGTATGGCTTATGTGTTCCATATCACTATTTGTTTCTATTTTCAACATTTACTTTATTAAGAATAATTTAATTTGCATTCTATTTTAACTTTTTATAAGCATATTTGTCTTACATACAACTGATCAGTTTGCCTTAATACTGTTACAAGCATGACTATTGAGTATAGATAGGATTATATATGTATAGCATCTTGTACAAATAGTTCGAGCAGATGTCAGCTTATATACCAGTAATGCTTGAGAACTAGATGAAAGAGTACTAACTCTTCACTTAAAATATCCTATCAAGCACGGTGATGGCCAGTCTGGAATGAAGCCCAGTCCTAGAGAGGGTAGAGGAGGGGAGGGGCCACAACCGATGGTGCGACGGAGGGGGAGGGGGTGGCAGGGCTACAGGAGAGGGGGATGCAGATGGTTATTATGCATGTGTGGGATGAGGGAGAAAGGATGATTGAAATAACATTGGCCATTGGATTTGAGTGAGTAAAAGAGAGGAGAGTTATCCAGCGATCTGAACTGTTGGTTTTGAGAGTGTGTTATCTGTGGGTACAATTCATTTGGTGGATTTAGGGGAGGTTATGTGCGTGGGTGATTTAGTTGGATGGGTTTTGCAAATTTTAAACTAGTGTGTTATATAGTGGTATAAGAGGTGTGGATGAAAGAGTACTCACTCTCCACTTAAAAATATTCTGCCAAGTGTGGCGATGGCCAGTTTGGAGCGAACCCCAGGATGCAAGAAGTAGAAAACTTGAAGCTTTTCCTTGTGTTCAGGTGGAAGCTCCTCATAAATTGTCCTCGAGATCAACATCTTTTTTATAAAGCATTCTACTGTAGGGGGTCCCTACAATATTCCTTTTATTACTTTTCTATATATGTGTTTATAGATTACATTTGTCGTATTACAATGTTTGTATCCATTGCCTAACATTGTCAGATACCATCTCCTGCATCTTGTAGGTATTAAGATTCATCTCTTGAACGAACATGATTTTGCACCTCTGGGTGGTCAGAGGAGTGTTTTCGAAGATCCATCCATTTCTACAATTCCAAATTGAAAGTTGCCTAGATGGGGGGTGAATAGGCAAAACCTAAAAATTATAATATTTGAACACAAACTTCACCATGGGGTTAGGATTAGAAATAAGTAATAATGAGTTCGGAGTGCAGAAGAGAGTTATTCTTGCTTTGAGGTGCTCAATCAATGCAGATAACTTTAGGAGCTAACTCAAAAGATTGTGAGCAAGAGAACTTAGAGAGAGGGGAGAGGACAAATTAAATCGTAAGTTAATTAACAACACAAATGAACACAACGATTTGTTTCCCGAGGTTCAGTTCCAATGAACCTACTCCACATTGAGGAGGCCACGAAGGCCGGGTCTTTTTCAAGCCTTTCCCTCTCTCAAGCGATCACTTAGACCAGTTGAGTAAATCTTCTTAATCTCAAGGATCACTAAGACCCCGCAAGGACCACCACACACTTAGGTGTCTCTTGCTAGCTTTACAAGTCACTAGAGAGTTTAGAAGGAGATGAAGAAAGCATGATTAAGAAAACCAAGCAACAAATGAAACACGGATCACACTCTCTCAAGTCACTAAACACTAATGACCACTTGTCTTAATTGTGGAACTTGGAGAGATTGGAAGCTTTGAATGTGTCTTGGAATGGGTTACTAGCTCTTGTATTGGATGTATATGAGTAGAATGCTTGGATGTATTGAATGGAGGTGGTTGGCGTTGTACTTATAGCCACCAACCACTTTCTAGCCATTGCTCCTTTCCTGCCGACCGCGGATTATCCGCGCCCATGGTCCGGACGGTCCGCCCCTGCACATCAACGACTGAAATCGCAACGGTCAGCAGTAACGGCTATATCAATGACTATAGTGCATTTAATGCGTTGTCAGATGTCAGATAAAGCAGTCGCGGACGGTCCGGTCGTACACCCCGGATGGTCTGTGAGGACACAAAATGCATTTTACCTAACCCAGCACCTTCGGGTTTTTCTAGTTTCACAACAGCCGACGGTCCGCGCTTGGTCTCGGACGGTGCTCACTTCACCTTCGGACAGTCCGCAATGTAAATGCTTGTGTTTGCAGTGTTCCTGTCCGAGGGCCACTCTGGTGTCGCGGACGGTGCACCACAAGGGCCCGGACGGTCCGCGCACAGGTGAATTTCCAAAAAGCTTCTCCTGTCCGGAATAATCTACGTTATAGTCGACTTAGAATTGATGTAGATGAACTTTATGCACCTGAGAAATGATAAACTAGGCAAACTATTTAGTCCATAAGATTTGTGATGGTCGTCAAACACGAAAATTTATTATATAAAATGGTTGAGGCCATTTCCCTTTCAATCTCCCCCTTTTGGTGATTGATGCCAACACAAACTAAAGCAAATACAAAGTATAGAAATGTAGATAGTTTTCGTTTTGACATATGTGCATAAGTTGCTTTTGAAGTGAAAGCATTTCTAAGTATATGAGTGTATTGATATAGTCAAAATTTTGAACCACATTTGCACCACTTAGCTTGTTTTTGCAAATCTTTTTTTGGAAAAGTCTTTTCAAATTCTTTTGCAATTAGCCAATGGTATAAGAATATAATTTCTAAAGGCATTTTCATGTTTTGGAAGATTCTCTCCCTTTTTCAAATGCTTTTCCTTTGGCTAAATGAAAGCTCCCCATGAAAAGTTCTCCTCTTAGTTGTTAAGAGGGTTTTTGCAAATGATTCTAATTTGGAAATAATTTTTCAGAAAACAGGGTGGTGGTGCGGTCCTTTTGCTTTGGCCTATTCATTCCCCCCTTTGGCATTAAGCGCCAAAAACGAAGAAATCTAGAGGCCTTTAACAAAAAAGATATGAAAGTAAATACATAAGTAGGGCAAAGGGTATACGATTCTAACGAAGATGTAGTGGAAGCCATGCCTTTGCCTACAACTCCATTTCCTTTTCAATCTAAGACTAAGTATGGAAATATACTTGGAAGCACATTAGTCTTAGCTTTGGCACAAGAAGAATGAGAAATATACATTTGCACCAAATGAAAGAGACATGGCATGATCAAAGGTATAAAATGAGCAATATGTGCAAGATTTCAATCAAAGTTCCGAGAATCTAAGACATTTAGTTCATTACTAAGCTTGCTAAAAGTCTTTTCATCTAAAAGCTTGGTGAAGATATCGGCTAACTGGTTGTGGGTGTTAACATAAGCAATTTCGATATCTCCCATTTGTTGGTGATCTCCCAGGAAGTGATACCGGATGTCTATGTGCTTTATGCGGCTATGTTCAACAGGATTGTCCACCATGCGGATTACACTCTCATTGTCACATAGGAGAGGGACTTTGCTCAATTTATAGCCATAGTCCCTAAGAGTTTGCCTCATCTAGGGTAATTGTGCACAACAATGTCCTGCAGCAATATACTCCGCTTCGGCGGTGGATAGAGCTACTAAACTTTGTTTCTTTGAAGCACAAGACACTAGGGATCTTCCTAGAAACTGACAAGTCCCTGATATACTCTCTATATCAATCTTACATCCGACATAATCAGCATCATAATACCTGATTAGATCAAAGGTAGAGCCCTTGGGGTACCATAGCCCAAACTAAGGAGTGTAAACTAAATATCTCATGATTCTTTTTACGGCCCTTAGGTGGATTTTTGTAGGGTCAGCCTAGAATCTTGCACACATGCATACTGAAAGCATAATATCCGGCCGTGAAGCACATAAATAGAGTAAAGATCCTATCATCGATCGATATACCTTTTGATCTACTGATTTACCTCATGTGTCGAGGTTGAGATGCCCATTTGTTCCCATAGAAGTCTTGATGGGTTTGGCATTCTTCATTCCAAACTTTTTGAGAATATCTTGAATGTACTTTGTTTGGCTAATGAATGTGCCCTCTTGGAGTTTCTTGATTTGAAATCTAAGAAAATACTTTAACTCTCCCATCATGGACATCTTAAATTTATGTATCATAATTCTACTAAACTCTTCACAAGATGACTTGTTAGTAGACCCAAATATAATATCATCAACATAAATTTTGCATATAAACAAGTCTTTGTCAATTGTTTTATTGAAGAGAGTAGGGTCAACTTTTCCGACTTTAAAACCATTAGCGATAAGAAAGTCTCTCAGGCATTGATACCATGCTCTTGGGGCTTGTTTGAGGCCATAAAGCGCCTTTGAGAGCTTATAAACATGTGAAGGATACTCACTATCTTCAAAGTTGGGAGGTTGCTCAACATACACCTCTTCCTTGATAGGACCACTGAGGAAGGCACTTTTCACATCCATTTGATATAACTTAAAGCTATGGTAAGTAGCATAGGTAAGTAATATTCGAATTGACTCAAGCCTAGCTAGGGGTGCGTAGGTTTCATCGAAATCCAAACCTTCGACTTGTAAATATCCTTTTGCAATAAGTCGGGCTTTGTTCCTAGTCACCACACCATGCTCATCTTGTTTGTTGTGGAATACCCACTTGGTACCTACAACATTTTGGTTAGGACGTGGAACTAAATGCCATACCTCATTCCTCATGAAGTTGTTGAGCTCCTCTTGCATTGCCACCACCCAGTCTGGATCTCTAAGTGCATCCTCTATCATGTATGGCTCAATAGAAGACACAAAAGAGTAATGTTCACAAAAATGAGCAACTCAAGATCGCGTGGTTACCCCCTTTTGAATGTCACCAATAGAGTTGACATGGTGATCACGTTGAATTGCTTGGTGGACTCTTGGGTGAGATGGTATTTTATCTTGAATATCTTGTTCATCCTCTTTTTCTTGATCAACTTCATCTCCCCCTTGATCGATGTCTTCTTCTTGAGGTGGCTCATTGTCTTGAACTTGGTCTTCTTCTTCTTGAGATAGTTCCTCATCTTGAGTTGTGGAGATGCTTGTATGGAAGATGATGGTTGATCTTGTGCTTGTGAAGGCTCTTTGGGTTCTTGTGGACACACATCTCTAGTGGACATGTTTCTTAGTGCGATGCACGGAGCCTCTTCATCATCTAACGCATCAAGATCAACTTGCTCTATTTGAGAGCCATTAGTCTCACCAAACACAATGTCACAAGAAACTTCAACTAGTCAAGTGGACTTGTTGAAGACTCTATATGCCCTTGTGTTTGAGTCATAACCAAGTAAAAACATCTACTGCTTTCGGAGCAAATTTTGAATTTCTACCTCTCTTAACAATAAAGCATTTGCTCCCAAAAACTCTAAAATAAGAAACATTGAGCTTTTTATCGGTGAGGAGTTCATATGATGTTTTCTTGAGGATTCGGTGAAGGTAGAGTCGGTTGATGGAGTAGCAAGCGGTGTTAATCGCCTCCACCCAAAACTGATCCAATGTCTTGTATTCTTCAAGTATGGTCCTTGCCATATCCATAGGAGTTCTATTCTTTCTCTCCACAACACCATTTTGTTGAGGTGTGTAGGGAGAAGAGAACTCATTCTTGATGCCCTCCTCAAGAAATCCTTCGATTTGAGAGTTCTTGAACTTCGTTCCATTGTCGCTTCTAATCTTCTTGATTCTCAATCTGAACTCATTTTGAGCCTGTCTCAAGAATTTCTTTAAGGTTTCTTGGGTTTGTGATTTTTCCTGCAAAAAGAACACCCAAGTGAAGCGAGAATAGTCATCCATAATTATAAGACAATACTTACTCCCGCCGATGCTTATGTAAGCAATCAAGCCGAATATATCCATGTGGAGTAGTTCAAGCGACCTTTCGGTTGTCATGATGTTCTTGTGTGGATGATGAACTCCAACCTACTTTCCTGCTTGACATGCACTACAAATTCTGTCTTTCTCAAAATGAATATTGGTTAGTCCTAAAATGTTTTCCCCTTTAGAAGTTTGTTTAGATTCTTCATTCGAACATGAGCAAGACGGTGATGCCAGAGCCAACCCATATTAGTCTTAGCAATTAGGCAAGTTTCTAGTTCAGCATTGTTATCAGTGAAATCAACTAAGTATAGCTGACCATATAACACTCCCTTAAAAGCTAGTGAATCATCATTTTTTCTAAAGACAGTAACATTAACATCAGTAAATAAATAGTTGTAGACCATTTTGCATAATTGAGAAATAGAAAGCAAGTTGTAACCTAGAGATTCTACAAGAAATACATTAGAAATGGAATGGTCAGGTGATGTAGCAATTTTACCCAATCCTTTGACCAAACCTTGATTTCCATCCCTGAATGTGAGTGCTCTTTGGGGATCATCATTTTTCTCATATGAGGAGAACATTCTTTTCTCCCCTGTCATGTGGTTTGTGCACCCACTCTCGATTATCCAACTTGTTCCACCGGATGCAAAAACATACAACACAAATTTAGGCCTTGTCCTTAGGTACCCAAACGGTCTTGGGTCCTTTCACATTAGAAACAAATACCTTGGGTATCCAAACACAAGTCTTTGGATTCTTATGCTTGCCCCCAACAAATTTGGCAACTACTTTGCCTGATTTGTTAGTAAGAACAAATGATGCATTGAAGGTTTTAATAAAATGCTATGTTCATTTTAAGCACCAACAATCTTTTTCTTAGACATCTTAATATGAATTGTATGCCTAGAGCTAGAAGCCTCATGACTGTAAATATGAGCATGATTAGCAACAAATTGAGATTTCTTAGCATGAATTCTTCTAATCTTATGCTCAAGTTAGTTTTTAGGATATAAAATGTAACCTTTTCTATTTAAAGCATACTACGAGCAAGTTTAAAATTTTCATTCTCCAGCTCATGCTCGGCAATTTTGGCATTCAACTTAGCTATGTGATCATTCATAGTATTAATATCAATATCTCTACATCTAGTGCAATTAGTAACATGCTCAATAGTAGATGTAGGAACATGACAAGCATTCAATTCCTCAATCTTAGCAATTAAACTAATATTTTCAGTTTTGATACAAGAAATTGAATCATTGCATGTATTTAGCTCTTTAGTTAAGTTTTGGCATTTTTCAACTTCAAGAGCAAAAGCATCTTTTAGCTTGACAAATTTTTTTTCTTAACGAGCAAGTCTTCTCGGCATTCCAAGATTTCATCCTTCTCGTTAATGGTTTTTATCAATTCATTGATTTTTTCCTTTTGTTCTATGGTAAGGTTTGCAAAAAAGAGAAGACAAATCATCATTCTTTTCACTAGAGCTACCTTCATCATCGAAAGTAGTATATTTGGGGTGTCTCTAGAGTATACCTTCTTCTTTTTTCCCTCCTTGGCCATGAGGCACTTTTGGCCGACGTTGGGGAAGAGAAGACCTTTGTTGATGGCGAGGTTGACGGCGTCCTCGTCGGAGGAGGAGTCGGTGGAGCTCTCGTCGGAGTCCCACTCCCTTCCCATGTGTGCCTCAACTCCTTTCTTCTTGTTGTAGTACTTCTTCTTCTATATTTTCTTCTTCCCTTTCTTGTCGTTGTCCTTGTCACTTGCATATGGACATTTAGCAATATATTGGCTGGACTTACCACACCGGTAGCAAACCCTCTTGGAGCCGGGTTTGTATTACTTCCCCTTCCTTTGCTTGAGGATTTACCAGAAGCTCTTAATAATAAGAGCCATCTCCTCGTTGTCAAGTTTGGAGGCATCAATTGGGAGCATATTGGTTGATGTAGGCTCTTCCTTCTTTTCTTCGGTTGCCTTGAATGCAACAGGTTGCACCTCGAGTGTGGAGGTGGCACCTTGCTCCAAGTTGACAATGTGTTTGGAGTCTTTGACCATAAGTTCAAAGCTCACAAACTTACCAATCACCTCCTCGGGAGACATTTGCTTATACCTAGGATTCTCACGAATTAATTCACTTGAGTGGGAACAAGAGATCTTAGAATAATCTTGACCCATGGTCATCCCACTTTGTGCTCCCGAGGTTGCGAACTTGGTTCACCATTGTCTTGAGCCGGTTGTACATGGCTTGTGGATCTTCTCCTTTGTTGAGAACGAACCAACCGAGTTCTCCCTCGATCGTTTCCCGCTTGGTAATCTTGGTCACTTTGTCCCCTTCGTGTGCTGTCTTGAGGACGTCCCAAATTTCTTTGGCACTTTTCAACCCTTGCACCTTGTTGTACTCCTCTCTACACAAGGAAGCAAGGATTATGGAGGTGGCTTGAGAGTTGAAGTGCCTCATCATTGGAGTCGTAGTCCTCATCGCCCACTTGTGGTGCCTGCACTCCAAATTCAACAATATCTCAAGTACTTTTGTGGAGTGGGGTTAGATGGTGCCTCATTTTATCACTCCACATACAATAATCTTCACCATCAAAGTATGGTGGTTTGACTAGGGGAATCGAAAGTAAAGGAGCATGTTTAGGAATACGAGGATAGCGAAGAGGGATATTACTATACTTCTTATGCTCTTGGTGTTATGAAGATGTTGACTCGGCGTCGAAGGTTGAGGGCGTGGAAGAGTTGGTATCGTAGTAGACCACCTTCTTCATCTTCTTTTTCTTCTTGTCGCCCTTCTTGTGTGATTTGATGGATCCAGCGGATTCATCATTTTCTTCCTTGTGCTTGTCGCCGACCTCCTTTGACGGAGTCTTGCCTTCATTTTTCTTCCCCAAACATCCAGGCTTTTCCCTGGTAATCAACTCCTTTTTGGCGTGTCCTCCCGATATCACTTCGAGTTGTTAGGCTCTAATGAAGTACCAACCTTTGATACCAATTGAAAGTTGCCTAGAGGGGGGTGAATAGGTGAAACCTAAAAATTATAATCTTTGAACACGAACTTCACCCGTGGTTAGGATTAGAAATACGTAATAATGAATTTGGAGTGCGAAAGAGAGATGTTCTCGCTTTGAGTTGCTCAATCAGTGCAGATAAGTTTGGGAGCTAACTCAAAAGATTATGAGCAAGAGAACTTAGAGACAGGGGAGAGGACAAATCAAATCGTAAGTTAATGATCAACACAAATGAACACAACGATTTGTTTCCCGAGGTTCGGTTCCAATGGACCTACTCCCCATTGAGGAGGCCACGAAGGCCGGGTCTTTTTCAACCCTTAACCTCTCTCAAGCGATCACTTAGACCGGTTGAGTGCTTCTTCGTAATCTCAAGGATCACTAAGACCCCGCAAGGACCACCACACACTTAGGTGTCTCTTGCTAGCTTTACAAGTCACTAGAGAGTTTAAAAGGAGATGAAGAAAGAACAATTAAAAAAACAAGCAACAAGAGCAAAAAATGAAACATGGATCACATCTCTCAAGTCACTAAACACTAATGACCACTTGTCTTAATTGTGGAACTTGGAGAGATTGGAAGCTTTGAATGTGTCTTGGAATGGGTTGCTAGCTCTTGTATTTGATATATATATATGAGTAGAATGCTTGGATGTATTGAATGGAGGTGGTTGGGGTTGTATTTATAGCCACCAACCACTTCCTACATGTTGCTCCTTTTCTGCCGACCGTGGACGGTCTGCGCCCCTAGTCTGGATGGTCCGCCCCTGCACATCAACGGCTGAAATCGCAACGATCAGCAGTAACAGCTATATCAACGGCTATAGTGCATTTAATACGTCGTCAGATGTTAGATAAAGCAGTCGCAGACGGTCCGGTCATGCACCCCAGACGGTCTATGAGGACACAAAAAATGCATTTTACCGAACCCGTCACCTTTAGGTTTTTTTGTTTTCTCAACGGTCGGACAGTCCGCGCTTGAGGCCGGTTAGTCTGCGCTTGGTCTCGAACGGTGCTCGCTTCTCCTTCGGACAGTCCGCAATGTAAATACTTGTATTTGCAGTGTTCCTGTCCGAGGGTCACTCTAGTGTCGCGGATGGTCCGCCGCAAGGGCCTGGACGGTCCGCGCACAGGTGAATTTCCTAAAAGCTTCTCCTGTTCGGAATAATCTACGGTATTTCGGACAATCGACTTGGAGTTGATGTAGATGAACTTTATGCACCTGAAAAATAATCAACTAGACAAACTAGTTAGTCCATAAGATTTGTGATGGTCGTCAAACACCAAAATCAATTATATGAAATGGTTGAGGCCATTTCCCTTTCACAAATGCACCACATCATTGTGATAATTGTCTCCATGGACCAGGGTTGTGCTAACTTCCTTCGCATACCACAGACTGCAATGTGTGGGTTCAAGGACCGGGTTGGCGTGATCCCAACCATTTCCCAGCATCTCTTGGCAAAGCTACACTTCAAAAACAAATGACTCCCTATTTCCTCTTTCTGTCGTATGCAATTGTCACATATGTTGGAGTAGCTCTAGCAGCCTTTTGGTTGTCATGATATTCTTGTGTGGATGAACTCCCACCTGCTTCCCTGCTTGGAATGCACTACAAATTTTGTCTTTCTCAAAATGAATATTGGTTAGTCCTAAAATGTGTTCTCCCTTTAGAAGCTTGGGAAGATTCTCTATCCCAACATGGGCAAGTCGGCGGTGCCAGAGCAACCCATATTAGTCTTAGCAATTAGGCAAGTGTCTAGTTCAACATTGTTAGCAGTGAAATCAACTAAATATAGTTGTCCATTTAACACTCCCCTAAAAGCTAGTGAATCATCACTTCTTCTAAAGATGGTAAGATCCAACATCAGTAAATAAACAGTTGTAGCCCATTTTGCATAATTGAGGTACAAAAAGTAAGTTGTAGCCTAGAAATTCCACAAGAAATACATTAGAAATGGAATGGTCAGGTGATATAGCAATTTTACCCAATCCTTTGACCAAACCTTGATTCCCATCCTCGAATGTGATTGCTCTTTAGGGATCTTTATTTTTCTCATATGAGGAGAACAACTTCTTCTCCCTTGGTATTTAGTTTATGCACCCGTTGTCGATTATCCAACTTGTTCCTCCGGATGTATAAACCTACAACATAGATTTAGGCCTGAAAGGAAACATGTGACGCCTAAGGGGGTGAATTAGGACTTTTAAAACTTTCACTAAACTGGGCCACAAATAGATCCCCAGAGCGAAACCTATGCAATTAAACAAACTAGAATGTGCAAACTAGGTTTTGCCTAAGTGTTGCTATATCTACTGCAATGTCTAAGTTTCAATCCTAAATAATAAAGGTATGAATACAAGATTGAAACTTAAATGCTTAATGTAAATGCGGAAGCTAAAGAGCAAGGTAGAGATGCAAACTCTCGTGGATGAAGCTGGTATTTTTACCAAGGTATCCGAAACCACAAAAGGTCCCGACTAATCCTCGTTGGTGCCCCTACACAAAGGGAAGCCCACGCGAGGGCAAAGCACCTCGGTCGAGTAACTCCATAGAGAGCTGCGGGCCTTCTCCACGCGCAAGTGGTGCTCCGCTTCCGGCTCCTCTCGGGCGCTTCCCGTCGTCTCCACTATCGAGCTTCCGGCCGAAACGCCGCGGGCCTCGTTCCCTCCGGTACACGGTGGTGGTCGACACAAACTCGGTTGTCGCGGTCTCGCAAGACTCTCGCCCCACTGGGTATAATTACAACGGCTCATGCAAGAGCCGAGGGGTTGTGTGGTTTATCTAAGCTCACTCAACTAACTAGGATTCACCTAGAGCAAGCGCTAATGCGGTCTAACTAACATAAACACTTCACAAAGCACCTACGCTAATCACCAAGTGATTCTATTAAGCACTTGGGTGTATGAGCACTTGGGAATGTCTACTATATGCCTTGGTATGTTGCTTGGGCTCCCACACCTTGGAATGGCCGGTTGGGGGTGTATTTATAGCCTCTAACACAAAACTAGCCGTAGGAGAAAAGTTGTTGCTCTCTATGGCACACCGGACAGTCCGGTGGTGCACAGGACAGTGCACTGTTCACTATCCGGTGCGCCTAGCCGTTGGTCTGACACCGCAGGCGACCGTTGGCGCGCAGGATTTTTACACCGGACACTCCGTACTTCACATCGGACAGTCGATGGTCTTCTCTCCACAGTTGCACTTCGAAATAGCCGTTGGACTACTGTCCCTAGTGCACCAGATAGTTCGGCGTGTGCCACCGGACAGTGCGGTGCTCCAGACCAGACAATCCACAGGCAACACTTCCTTTGTTTCTTGGACTTCTCTTGATCTTCATAATGTCTTCTTTTGAGGTGTTGCTTTCTTCAATGCCTTGGTCCAAGTAACTTTAACATCCTGTGAACTACAAACACAAACACTAGCAAACACATTAGTCCACAGGTTATGTTGATCATCAAACACCAAAACCTATTGAGCCAAAAGGCCCGGGGTCCATTTTCCTTACAATCTCCCCTTTTTGGTGATTGATGACAGCATAACCAAAGCAAGCAAATATTACAAACATTTGAATGAAAATATGCAATCTACTTGCTAGGATGCATGTTTGTCCCCACAATGTGATATTATGGACTTAAGCCTCCCGCTAACTCCATAATTCACTTACTTCCTATTCTAGACCAAAGAACCAAAACCACTTGAAGGGTCAAGGATTAAAATTTTTTAATTTGGTGGTGTTTGGTATTTGATACAATTTTCATTGCTTTAGTCATTAAACTTCTCCCCCTTTGACATCAACCGCCGAAAAAAGAAGACATTAAAAGCATGTAGGAAGCAAATAAGACTTGCCCTCATAAAAGATTTATCACTAGAAGCACTCAACATTATTACTCCCCTTAAATGAGTGTTCTCTTTTAGAAAGAATTTTCTCCCCCTTTAGAGACGAAGAAATACTCCCCCTGACAGTGATCTTCTACTTAGGAAAAAGCATGTGAAAAATAGAGGTGCAAGACATGATTTAATTCGACTAACTTGTATAGCAACATGGGAAGTATAAGATATGAAATAGTCTAACCAAATATTGTATAAGACATGTAAATGATGCTAAAAGTAGTCTCAAAGTTACCAATTGAAAATCAATGGTGGACCATTTGAAGACCAATGGTAGGCTTATGAGACATAAGAATTCTTGTAGATTTGTAGTGGTAGCTTGTTGTCTTTCTCCGGGGACTTCATTTTCCTTACAATGAGACTACTACATGAAATAGACTTGAAAAAGGTATTAGTCTCAAAGTCTTAGATTATCGAGTAACCTCCCTTGAAAGTGTGCTTACAAGTTTTGAATACTTGTAGGAGACATACACTTTGATTTGATATCAAGAGGGGCAAATTATCTATAATCCGTGCTTTGGCACATATAAGTTAAATGATACCAATTGAAGCATACCAAATGAAGTATGATTAAAGTGTTATATCACTTGAAGTATTTTATCATATCAATTGATGTATCATTTTTCTTAGGAATGTTAAATAAGCTATGTGTTGTGCTTATCATTTTAAACCATCTAGGTTTGCTCAAGAGTATGAATTGAAAATGAGCAATCCTACCATATGATTTACCTAGTATGCATGCAATTTTAATAAATACCAATTGAAATACTAGGCATAAAAGGTAAAACTAGATACAAGGAAAATAGATACGCATATCTAAAAACAAGGAATACAATAAATCTAGTTACCTTAGTCATTGGTGGGAAAATTTGGGTCCAAAATATTCACTAACCCACTTGGCAATAAACTTGTTCCAATATGATGTATCCCATGATATACATCCCAATTTTGCAAAGTCTCTGAATTCCCCTGCGTCCTTCGGACTCCTCACTTACCTTTTGGGATCCAAACCTTCTTGGTGCTTTTCATGGTTGAAATTATTTCTTTAGGCACCCAGATGTATTTGGCCCTTTTCCTTTTGTTGGCTTGCTTGTTGGCCTTGATTGCTATCATCTTTCCATTCTTTTTCTTCTTGATTAAATATGGTGTAGCCGCCTTTTTATCCACCTTGTTGATGTAGGTGTTGGAGATTTTGCTTGTTGGCTTTTGCTTGAGCTTTTGCTTTTGCTTATCCCAGGTCTTCACCTTGCATTGGAAAGATTTGTGGCCTTCTTTATGACATAGCCTACAAATCACGTTTTTCCCTTCACAGACTTGTTCACTCCCGCAGTGGTGTTATCCTGTGGAGGTTGGACTTGTTTGGCTTTGCCTTTCTTGTCATACAAAGCCTTGCCAAGGCGAGCCACCTCTTGCTTTAATTGCTCAGTCTCCATTGCAATCTCGTCCAAACATGTTTCTATAATAACATTCTTAACAAAAACTTGATTGCAGGGGTTAGAATCATCAATTAAATCAAAGCAAGAAGTAGAAGCATCTTTCTTAACAATTTCAGGAATTTCAACTAAAGATGCCTCTGGGCTGCTACCAATGCTTTCTAGCATAGTAGTTAGCTCATTATTGTGTATGCTAAGGATTTCCGTTTTCCCTAGCAAATTTTCAATAGCTTCTTGGGAGCTAGCTAATTTAGCCTTAAGTTTTTCATTCTTTTTAATAAGGCCATCATCGGTAGCAGTGAATGGAGCACTAGACTCTAATTGCTTAATTTTAGTTGATAGCTCACAATTTAAATTTGCAAATATTTCAAATTTTTCTAGCAAACCTTTATAATCATTTTGAGAGCTAATCAACTTATTTTTCAAAGTTTTAATTTGAGTGTTTTGCTTAGTGCAAACATCTTGGAAAAATTTAACGGCTTCCGCAAGCTCATCAACGGAGGGCTTTCCCTCACCTTCATCATCATTACTGCTATCATCACTAGAGGATTGAATACTCATTTTACCTGTTGCCATAAGGCACTTGTGTGATGATCATGATGAGGATCGGTGGCTGCGCGTTCTTGGAGGTTCATCTTCGCTTGAAGAATCTTCCCAAGTTTTGACACTTGTTAGCGCCTTGTCATTGCTCCTCCCCTTTTTGGGTTTGGCCATAGTTGGACAGCTGTCCCTGAAGTGGCCCTTCTCCCCGCATGCGAAACATCCTCTCTTTCTTTGCTTTTTCCTAGCAATGTTAAAGAGAATATCCTCTACTTGCATAGGCAGACCCATTAGATTAATCTTGTGGATCATCCCCACTACCTTTTCGACGCATCAGATTGTTTCTTCTTCCTTGGAGGATGATGTTGATGGTTGATTATCTTCATCATCACTTTCTTCTTCTTCCTCTTCTTCATGTTGATTATCTTCATCATCCCCATTACCCTTCCTTTCATCACATCCAAAAACATATGGCCTTGAGGAAGTTTGCTCCTCTCCCCGACACATTTTTCGTGACATCTCAAAGGCCATGATTTTCCCAATCACAATGGTTGGGGTCATTGTACATAAGTCCTCCATATTGTGAAGAATAGTGATGATGCTCCCATATCTTTGTTGTGGTAGCAGGGAGATAATCTTCCTCACAATATCTGCAGTGCCACCTGGAACTAGCCATTGGGCTACTGTTCCCAGGCGCACCGGACAGTCCGGTGTGTGGCACCGGATAGTCCACAAGAAACACTTCCTTTGTTTCTTGGACTTCTCTTGATCTTCATAATGTCTTCTTTTGAGGTGTTGCTTTCCTCAATGCATTGGTCCAAGTAACTTTAGCATCCTGTGAACTACAAACACAAACACTAGCAAACACATTAGTCTACATGTTATGTTGATAATCAAACACCAAAACCTATTGAGCCAAAAGGCCCAGGGTCCATTTTCCTTACAAGGCCTTGTCCTTAGGTACCCAAACGGTCTTGGGTCCTTTTACATTAGAAACAAGCACCTTGGGAACCCAAACACAAGTCTTTAGACTCTTGTGCTTGCCCCCAATATATTTGGCAACTACTTTACCTAATTTGTTAGTGAGAACAAAAGATGCATCAAAAGTCTTAAATGAAATGCTAGGTTCATCTGATACATCAACAACCTTTTTCTTAGGCATTTTAACATGGGTTGTGTGCCTACAACTAGAAGCCTCATTCTTGTAAATGTAAGCATAATGAGCAACATAATGAGATTTCTTAACATTTAATTCTTCTAATCTTATGCTCAAGATAGTTTTCAGGATATAAGATGTAGCCTTCTTGTCACACCCAGATTTAAGGGCCAAACCCGGGCGCGAATCAAATGTGTGCTAGGATCAAGTATCACACATATGATGACTCATGGTACAGAACAAATGTCACATCTTTACTATATAATAGAGTTCTGTACAAAATAGTTAAATAATTATATCATAAGAAGACAATGATCCAACAACCATATTTGACTGGAAGATGATGGCCTAGACCTCTCACGAACTCATCGTGACATCCTTCATGCTCCCTATCTTGTGGTACATGTCCTTGACCTAGGGGATGTGAGTATAGCAAGGGTGAGCTCACATACGTTCATCGCTCAACAAGTTGTGGGGAATAATGTGCATGAGCTCACTTACTGTGGGGCTCATGTGAAGTGTAAGGCTTACCAAAGGAGATGGTTAAAACTGGGCATTGCTTTTAAAATTGGTCAAAGTTTTATTAGCAGATACTAAGTATAAGTAGATACCAACCCAAATAAATAAGAGATCACAATTAATAATAACACCCACAATGCAATGCATATGACAAATTAAGTTTAGTTCTATAGATTACTCATGTGAGGGTCCGAGCTACACATGATCGTGGGCACGGCTGATATACCAGTTTTACACTCTATAGAGGTTGCACATCTACCCACAAGTCATGTTACCCATTTGCTAAGGAATCGCGACTTCCCATTCATCTCTGTCGAGGAGACGAGGCGCGGTAGCACTATGAGGCCTTTACAAAGTTCCACTAGCTTCAGAAAACCCGCAACGGTTTCTGAGAAGGGCAATATAGGAATCCCTCGTCCGAAAAGCCATCGCAGCTTGATCGACCTGAGAACCTCCCTATAGCGCAGCTCCTCTACCACCCTTGCCCCTTTTGGGTAAGGTAGTCCTCCACTAGCTTTCCTAATTAGTCAGCCAAGGGCGTCCCATGCTACCCTTGTGGTAGCATTGTTTTCCCAGGTGGTCGCTCCATGTTCCAATTAACACAATGATCTTGTCATGAACAATAATAAACCAGCAATAATAGTGAACCATGATCATAATTCAACATACCGTTAATCCCAAAACCTGGTAGAGCAGTAGCAATACTACCCAAAAGTTCAGTGGTAAACAAGGCGTGGGATAGACAATACTAGGGAAACCTATTAGGTCCCATCAAATTAACCTGAGCATGTCACAGTGATTAACAGTAACATTATTAGGTAAAGAAGAGTGATCAAGAGCACAACTTGACTTAGACTCGAGATTCCAGGTACTTCTCCAGTTTGGTATTCAAGTTTCTCATGACCTCACTCCTACTCATAGCAAAACATACAAATATACAAGGACTACATAAAGATAACAGTACACCAAACATGAGAACAAACAGCGTAAGAATATTCTACGCGCCGCTACAAGATCGTAGGTTCGAGAACCTATAAAATCGGAGTTGTGGTTAGTAAGATATGGTTTTCGGAAGATTACCATGATTAAATGATACAAACTAAATTCTATGTTGATTAATGTAAATCATATGAGAAAAGTTATTAAAGAAATAACTAGTTCAACTTTATCCTAGATTATAACTTGATTACAGATTAGATTGTATTTATGGATAGATTAAGTAAGATAAATCTAGTGACCATAGTATAAACAAATATCTAAGTGTGTGATATGATACAATTAAGGTTGTTACTGCGTATGCAATCTTATTACGAAGCTAACGCAATTGGAACAGATTAAATCGGGTTAAGCCGCGAAAGTTATGAATTTACTAAGTTTTAGGATTAAATTTTGTACTAAAATTCAATTTTTGGATTTATTTTATTAATATCCTAAGGACCAGGGACGATGGCTACAATTTATGAGATTCTCTGGGCCAAGCTTGTGAAAAACTAGACTTATATGCAATGATCTTTGTTCATGTGTGGATGGCGGGTTGAATAGAAAGCAATCCAGGGCCTCTTTAGCAAAAAGGCACGGCCGAACGAGTACTGACCCATCAGAGTCGTTGGATTAGAAACCCGTGGCACATCGATCCAACCCTTATGTGAACTGGTAAGAAGTTGTGGCAACCCGATCTAGTCTCTATGGTTACGATTTAAAGTAACTCAGCTTCGATATCAATTGTACGATCAGATTACAATGGTCAGTATTATCGTGTGAAGGGGTACATTAACCAGGGCCGAGCGATCCTAATCCAACAGCCCACATTACTATCTAAACCGATATATGAGATCGACCACCCGATCTAATACCAAGGGTCTAGATTTAAAGTTATGGAGGGGTACGTACGGTATGATCTTGGTCATCCATTCGAGATCGACGGTCCATATCTGTCCGAACCCAATCTAATATTCACCACCCCTGCCAGATCCAACGGCTCACGGTCCCCCATTCACCCTCTAGCTACCAGCGCCGCCCGGACCACGGTGAAGGTCTGCCGGAGCACAGCGCCCCGGCCCCCAATGCCCCCTAAACTTCACACGGATAGGAGCTACATGATGCTACGAACACGACGAACCAGCGGGAACAGATCTTACCGAGAATGATGGCGAGGAGGCTTCGGTCCACGATGCTCTGCAGATCCGCGTGGTGTTTTAACGCCAACGAGAAATTGTTGTCGGACCGGCTGATACAGCGGTCGCGACGACCATCGACTACCTTCCTCGAGCTCTGCCTTCATCATGGATCGGTCAACAAGGCTTAATCGGCGGCATGAGTAGAGGTCGGCTTCGGTGGCTCTTCTTTTGTCCTTCTCTTCTCGATTTCTCTCTCTAGCTCTCTCACCTGGTGATGAGGTGGTGCACGACTTTGATTCTTACTAGTAGATGGGGCGCGCCCTTAGACGCGCTATCTGAGTTGGATTTATTTAACGTGATAAATTGTATTATTTTTTTATTCTCAAAATAATGCAATAAATGAAATCCAGGTTCTGCACTCAAAATAACCATTTGTATATAGACGTCACAGATTTTTTTATGGAGAAAAGACTGGTTGTGTGTTTAGGAAATAGAAGTTTTATATGTGAGCAAAATGAAGCTGCTACCAGCCACGCATGTGTTTGATTTTTTTTAAGTCACACTGGGAAATAGAGTATAACTGATAGCTAAAAACATCAAACCATATTAGCACCTTTTCTGAAAATATAACGTACCAAAATTCCAATGGCCCTAAGCAAATTTTTGATCGATCATCGTTTCTTGAAACATCAGTTTCAGAGAAGAAAAAGAGAACTCAGGAGACGCCAAAAGTTCACAGGGAAAATGATGATTCCTGCTCTAGACCTCAGGTATGGGGCAAATGAAACAGCTTGTAGGTGTCGTGTGACCCTGAAAAGCACCTTTCCTAGCCTTGGTTGCGACATCCTTCCGTCGCTCAAGTGTAAAATCTCAGATTTGCTCCCCACTCTATAAGAAAGAATTACAAAGATAAATAGATAATTTAAATTAATAAATGTTCTTAAGGGCGGGGAGATGGGGATGCAGGATATAAGCCGCAACAAGTACAGGACTCGACGCTGATGGTGAGGTCATGAACGGACTGGAAGCTCTTGTGGGTGAACTACAGCAGCAGAAACGACTTGTCGACGCTTGCAGCAAAGCAAAGCAGAGGAAGGCCATCAACATCATCTCGAGCGGGCAAGCGGCAGATTGGATCTCTATCTTGCCGCGACGACGACAGCAAGGATCCAATCGGGGAACGGAGGAATGAAGGGCGACGGGATGGGACGTACCTGTTCGTCGATGATGATGTACTTGAAGAAGCAGGCGTACAACATCCCCGTTGGTGGGGTTGGTCCTCCGGGGACGAAGAGCTACGGAGGGGATTCCGTGCGCAGGTGACGAATCGGAGGAGGATTAAAAGAAGAACGGGAGAGCGCGTTGTAGTGGAGGTAGAGGCCGTTTAGGGAGCAGAGTCCCGCGACGACGGGTGGGAGCGTGCCGGCGAGCCCCTTCTCCTGTAGAGAGACGGTGGCGACGACGCCAAGGACGTCTCACGCGACGCCCTTGAATCACCGGAACGGTGCTAGCACACAGGAGTTGTGGTAGGGCGCCAATAACTGGAGCAAGCCCGTAGTGCCAGCAGCGCGTGGACCTCGCCGTTGTCCGCTGCGTGGACCTCAGCCAAAATGGGAAAGACTGACGCTTCGAGAAAGGAGTCCGGTTGCTGCCCGTGACTGTTCTGATCGGATCGGACGTCTATATATAGAGTGTTCGCGAGGTTTCTAGGATAGGGCACGCGACGCTTTGAAGGAAGTCTAGAAGTGCGCGATGGACGACGGTTGATGGATGATCGAAGGAAGTCTGAAAGTGCGCGATGGACGACGGTTGATGGATGATCGAACGGCTACGAAGTTTTCCGACGACGTGGATGGCCTAGCCGGCGCCGTTTCCGTCCGGCTTTCATAATATAGAAATGCATGGAGCGAGGATTGGGGTAGCCAGCATGCGGCGACGTTCGGTTTCAACAACAACAGCCCACGAGCTTCGGCCGGGTCGTTGTGGTACGGCGTGCGCGCTCCCGAAGTGACAGTGGTCGGAGTGTGAGGCTGAGCAGTAGGACCCGCACGACAGTGACTGGAATGATGGTTGTGTCGCTGTGGAATGAGGGACTGACCAGGACGGCCCACATGTCAGCGCACACGCGTGCCCATGTGGAGGCTGACGCGTGGGGCCACATGTCGGCGCCAAACACCCTGAGTTGGGCTGCCAGCAGTAGAGGAGTAGGGTTGGGCTAGACAGGAAGTTTGGGCCCAACTGGCATCTTTCTTTTTCTCTTTTTTGTTTTCATTTTCACTTTTCCATTTCAATTTTCTATTTTGAATTTTAAATTCAAATCTGGGTAAGTGATTATATTCATACACACACTCATAATAAATATTCAGCATGCACAATATTTATTTCCCATCTCATTTATTTATGCATATGCTTTTAAATGTACATACACAAAATATGTATTTTAAGAAAAATCGTTAAGAGAGAACAAATCTATAAATATAGGATTTGTCAAAGGAACAATTTATTACTGAGATCCTTTCTTTATTACCCCTTTTTAAATTAAGAAACATTGTTTTTTGATGAGTAGTTTCCAAGATAATTCTTATTAAAAATGTATTTTAATTCAAAATATTGGGAGAATTTTATTAGACTCCTAAAATAAGATTTTGGGTATTACACTTCTATACTTGTATCATGAGAGTCTTGCCCTTAACAAAGTTAGAAATCTTATTTCCTTAGGCATTGAGTTTGATGTTATTTTGGCTCCAAGGTTGGAAGCCAATGCCATCCTTAATGCGAGGGCATCTCCCATTATAAGCGTACTACGAGCAATTTTCAATTTCTCATTTTCAAGCTCATGCTCGGTAATTTTAGCATTCAACTTAGCTATGTTATCATTTTGGTCTCTAATCAAAGTAGGGTGATCACTAATAACATCAACATCAATATTTCTACAACTAGTACAAATAGTAACATGCTCAATAGTAGATGTAGGAGCAGGACAAGCATTCAATTACTCTATCTTAGCAATCAAATTCTTATTCTCAGATTTAAGACAAGAAATTGAATTATTGCAAGTTTTTAGCTCATTGGTCAAGTTTTTGCATTTTCAACTTCAAGAGCAAAAGCATCTTTTAGTTTAACATTTTTTTGTTTTCCTTAACGAGTATATCTTCTTGGCATTCCAAGACATCATCCTTCTCATTAAGGGATTTTATCAATTCATTGATTTTCTCCTTTTGCTCGATGGTGAGGTTTGCAAAGAGAGAAGACAAATCATCATTCTTTTCACTAGAGCTACCCTCATCATTGAAAGTAGTATATTTGGGGTTTCTCTAGAGTGTACCTTCTTTTTTTGCCCTCCTTGGCCATGAGACACTTGTGGTCGATGTTGGGGAAGAGGAGACCCTTGTTGATGGCGATGTTGGCACGTCCTCGTCGGATGAGGAGTCGGCGGAGCTCTTGTCCGAGTCCCACTCCTTTCCCATGTGCACCTCACCACCCTTCTTGTGGTAGTACTTCTTCTCCATATTCTTCTTCCCTTTCTTGTCGGCATACCTATCACTATCACTTGCATATGTACATTTAGTAATATAATGATCGGACTTACCACACAGGTACTTTAGAAAACAGTGACGCCTAAGAGGGAGGGTGAATTAGGACTGTTAAAACTTTCTCTAAACTAGGCCATAAATGAATCCCTAGAACAAAACCTATGCAAATACTCAAACTAGAATGTGCAAACTAGGTTTTATCTAAGTGTTGCTATCTCTACCGCAAAGCCTAAGTTTCAATCCTAAATAATCTAACTAGAAATACAAGATTGAAACTTAAATACTTAATATAAATGCGGAAGGTAAAGAGCAAGGTAGAGATGCAAACTCTCGTGGATGACGCTGGTATTTTTACCGAGGTATCCGGAACCACGCAAGGTTCCAACTAATCCTCGTTGGTGCCCCTACGCAAAGGGTAGCCCACGCGAGGGCCAAGCACCACGGTTGAGTAACTCTGTAGAGAGCCTCAGGTCTTCTCCATGTGCAAGTGGTGCTCTGCTTCTGGCTCCTCTCGGACGCTCCCTGTTGTCTCCACTATTGAGCTTCCGGCCGAAATGCCTTGGGCCTCATTCCCTCCGGTAAACGGTGGCGACCGTGACACAAACTCGGTTGTCACGGTCTCGAAAGACTCTCGCCCCACTCAGTACAATTATAACGGCTCGCACAAGAGCCGAGGGGTTGTGTGATTTTTCTAAACTCACTCAACTAACTAGGATTCACCTAAAGCAAGCGCTAATGCGGTCTAACTAACCTAAGCACTTTGCAAAGCACCTACGCTAAATACCGAGTGATTCTATTAAGCACTTGGGGTGTTTGAGCACTTGGAAATATCTACAATATGCCTTGGTATGTTTCTTGGGCTCCCACCACTTTCAAATGGCTGCTTGGGTGAAGTATATATAGATCCCAACTCAATTATAGCCATTGGAGGAAAGCTGCAGCTCTCTACTGCACACTAAACAGTCCAGTGGTAGGCACAGGACAGTCTGGTGCCCGTGTCCAGTGTGCCTAGCCGTTGGATCTGACACGACAGGTGATCGTTGGCGCTGTAGGCTTTCTCATCGGACAATCTAGTGTCACACCGGACAGTCCAGTGGCTTCTCTCCGTAGTGCCTCCAGGAACTAGCCGTTGGGCTACAGTTCCCTGGTGCACCGGACAGTCCGGTATGTGGCACCGAACAGTCCGGTGTGCTCAACCGGACAGTCCGCTAGTGACAACACAATTCTTCGTTTCATGGACTTTGCTTGATATTCTTTTTACTTGTGATCTTCATAATGTCTTCTTTTGAGGTGTTGCTTTCCTCAACGCCTTAGTCTAAGTCGCTTTCACATCATGTGAACTACAAACATAAATACTAGCAAACACATTAGTCCACAGGTTATGTTGATCAACAAACACCAAAACCTTTTGAGCCAAATGGCCCGGGGTCCATTTTCCTTACAATCTCCCCCTTTTGGTGATTGATAACAACACAACCAAAGCAAGCAAATATAACAAACATTTGAATGAAGATATGCAATCTACTTGCTAGGATGCATGAGTGTCCCCACAAAGTGATATTATGGACTTAAGCCTCCCCCTAACCCCATAATTCACTTACTTCCTATTTTAGACCAAAGAACCAAAACCACTTGCAAGATAAAAAATTTGAAATTTGAAGTTTGGTGTTTGATATAATTTTCATTGCTTTGGTCCCTAAAACTTCTCCCCCTTTGGCATCAATCACCGAAAAGGAAGACATTAAAAGCAAATAGGAAGCAAAAAGACTTGCCCTCTTAAAAGTTGCATCAATTGAAGCACTAAAGGATTGCTCCCCCTAAACCAGTATTCTCCTTTTGAAAGAATATTCTGCACCTTTGTCACAGACAAACAAATACTCCTACTGCCGGAGATCCTCTACTTAGGAAAAAGCACATGAGAAAGAGAGGTACAAGACATGATTTGATTAGACTAACTCCCCCTATGCATAGGTAACAGATATATTTTGGCAACATATGCATTTATACCAACATGGGAAGTATAAGATGTGAAATGTAGTCTAATCCAAAAACTAGAGAAGACATGTAAATGATACCAAATGTAGTCATGTGAGACATGAAACTACTTGTAGATTTGCAGTGGAAGCTTATTGTCTTTCTCTGGAGACTCCATTTTCCTTCAATGAGACTACTACATATAATAAACTTGAAAACAGGTATCAGTCTCAAAGATTTAGATTATAGAGTAACCTCCCCCTGAAAGTGTGTATACAAGTTTTGAATACTTGTAGGAGACATGCACTTGATTTTGATATCAAGAGGAGCAAATTATCTATAATACGAGTTTTGGCACATATAAGTTAAATGATACCAAATGAAGCATTGTAGGCGATCAATTGTAGAATATGTCATATACAAATGCCAATTGAAATATCATTTACTTAGAGTGTTGAATAAGCTATGTGTCATGCTTAACTAAACTTTTTGAACCATGTAGGCTTGCTCAAGAATATGAATTAAAAACGAGCATTCCTACCATATGATTGACCTAGTATGCATGCTATTTAATTAAAGAAAAGTACATTATGTTACACTAGGTATGTAAGGTAAAACTAGATATATGAGAATAGATACGCATATCTAAAAATAAGAAATACAATAAATCTAGTTACCTCAGTCATGGGTGGGGAATTTGGGTCCTATGTATTCACTAAACCACTTGGCAATAGAATTGATCCAATATGATGCATCCCATGATATACATCCCAACTTTGCCAAGTCTCCAAATTCCCCGAAGTCCTTCAGACTTCTCACTTTCCTCTTGGGATCCAAACCTTCTTAGTGCTTTTCATGGTTGAAATAATTTTTTTGGCACCCAGATGCATTTGGCCCCTTTCCTTTGTTGGCTTGCTTGTTGGCCTTGATCGCTATCACATTTCCATTCTTTTTCTTCTTGATCAAATATGGTGTAGCACCCTTTTTATCCAACCTGTTGATGTAGGCGTTGGAGATTTTGCTTGTTGGCTTTTGCTTGAGCTTTTGCTTGAGCTTTTGCTTATACCCGGTCTTCACCTTGCATTGGTAAGACTTGTGGCATTCCTTGTGGCATAGCCTACAAATCACAATTTCTCCCTCTACAGGCTTGTTCACTCCCGCAGTGGTGTTATCCTAAGGAGGTTAGATTTGTTTGGCTTTCCCTTTCTTGTCATACAAAGCCTTGCCAAGGCGAGCCACTTCTTGCTTTAATTGCTCATTCTCCATTGCAATCTGATCCGAACATGTTTCTACAACAACATTCTTAACAAGAACTTGACTCTAGGGGTTAGAATCATCAATTAAATCAAAACAAGAAGTAGAAGCATCTTTCCTAATAATTTCAAGTATTTCAACCAAAGATACTCCTGTGGTGCTACCGATGTTTTCTAGCTTAGTAGTTAGCTCATTATTATGTATGCTAAGATTTTCCATTATCCCTAGCAAATTTTCAACGGCTTCTTGAGAGCTAGCTAACTTAGCCTTAAGTTTTTCATTCTTTTTAATAAGTCCATCATCGGTAGCTAAGGATGGAGCACTAGACACTAATTGCTCGATTTTAGTTGATATCTCACAATTCAAATTTGCAAATGTTTCAAATTTTTATAGTAAACATTTATAATCATTTTGAGAGCTAATCAACTTATTTTTAAAGTTTTAAGTTGAGCATTTTGTTTAGTGCATACATACTGAAAAAAATTATGGCTTCCGCAAGCTCATCTATGGAGGGTTTCCCTCACTTTCATCATCACTACTGTTATCATCACTAGAGGATGAAATACTCATTTTACCGCTTGCCATAAGGCACTTGCATGATTACCGTGATGAACGTGATGAGGATCGGTGGCTGCGCGTCCTTGGAGGTTCATCTTCGTTTGAAGAGTCATCCCAAGTTTTGACACTTGTAAGTGCCTTGCCTTTGGTCCTCCCCTTTGTGGCTTCGGCCATATTTGGACAGTTGTCCCTGAAGTGGCCCTTCTCCCCGCATGCGAAGCATCCTCTCTTTCTTTTCTTTTTTCTCTCAATGTTAAAGAGAAGATCCTCGACCTGCAAGGGCACACCCATTAGATTAATCTTGCGGATCATCCCCATTACCTTTCCGACGTGTTAGATTGTGTAACGCCCCGAATTTTTTTGCAGTTAAATTTTTTCTTTTCTTTACTCGCCAAAATTCGGGCGTTACCTTTTCTTTTTCTTTTTCCCTTCGCTAAACCTTGACCTTTTCCAAAGTTCTAAGCGGGATTCGGTTTGGAATTCCCGTGTAAGGAAAAACCCTAAATACTTTATGTTGTTTGATGCACCATGCCGAACCTTGCATTTCTTTTGATTGCTTTGAAAGCGCAATTGCATTCATGTAGAAAGATCGGATTTCGAAAATGTGGAGAAGATCTTTTCTTTCTTTCTTTCTCCCTCTCTTTTTCTCTCCTCTTTTTCTCTCTCTCCCGCGCCGTGGGCCGACCCCGGCCGGCCCAGGCCCCTGCGCGCCCCCCCTCTTGGGCCTGGAAGGCCCAGCCGCCCCCCCCCTCTTTCCCTTATTCCCTAACCCTCTCCCTCTCCCCCCTCATTTTCTCCCTCCCCACCTAAGCCGCCGCCCCTACCCCCTACCCGCCCCCTGCCCTAGGTCGCCGCGCCGCCCCCTGCCGCTGGCCGCCCCTCGCCGTCGATCCCCGACACCGGTGAGCCCCCCCTCCTCCCTCTCTCCCTCCTCCCTCTCTCCCCTCCCCTCCCCCCTCCCTGCCCGGCCAAGGCCCGGCCGCCCCCTGTCCGCGCCGGCCGTCCCCCGCCCCGCCGTGGCCGCTGGCCGGCCCTCGGCCGCGCCCAGCCGGCTCCCGGCCGCCCCCCAGCCCGCGCGCCTGGCCCCCCGGCCAGCCTGTGGCCGCCCGCTCGGCCGCCCAGCCCGACCCCCCCCCCCCCCGCGCCCGCCTGGCCGCCGGTTCAACCGGCCGGCTCAGCGGCTCAGCCGCCCGGCCAGCCCCGGCCGCGCCCGCGCCCGCGCCCCGCCTAGGGCCGGTTCAACCGCCCTAGGGCCGGTTCAACCGCCCCCCCCTTCTGTTTTTTTTATTTTTTTTATTTTATTTTAGTTACTTTCTGTGATCATAATTACTGTATTTTAAGTAGGCTAATCACTGTTCATGCTATGGGAAAATAGGAAGTTTAATTTAAAATTCCGTTATGTTATTGATTCACGTAGTTAATTGTTTACCCTGTGCAATGTTGATCAACTAAAAGTGATTAGGTTTCCGTCAGTATATATAAATATATATAACAGAATTATTTTGTTAAAAACCAATTGTGTCATTAGTGCATAAGATTTAACCCCCTGCGAGACCTTTCCCCGTTTCTTTCTGACCATAACAAATGCGTTATCGAATGTCATACTTGATGCATATTCGCTTTATTTGTTATCTTGTATGGTGTACTGTTCTTTTGTATTAAATATGTGGATGTATGTATGTATGTTTGCGCTCGCATAGAGAACGATCCGGTCGAAGAGCCCGAGGAATTCGCAGGAGAAGCCCCTGAGCAGCAGTCGGTTGGTGGAGGCAAGTGTCCTTTGACCTATCTATGTCCTATTCATTCTTTAATTCACCTCCCGCATTACACGTTTATACCTAAGGATTGACTAGCTTTTGTTATCCATGTCCTTGTTTACCTATTTGGGTCGGATTATTACTACTTAGTCTGATGCTATTGCTCAACTCTAATCAATGAACATGATGTGATTATCTATGATACGCTGTTTTCCCTTCTCTTATTATGATGTTGTACTTGTGGTATTCAAGGGGGCTCGAGCGGTTTCTCGAGTGCCTCTCCGTAAGGACCTGTTCTATGGATGACCGCCCGGGAAAACAGTGCAACCATGAGGGTGGAATGGGGTGCCCTTAGCTGAATAATTAGAGGATCCGGGATGTAGTTCACTTAGCCGTCGTGCCGTCAATGGGGCTCGGTGTATGCGGCTCGCTCTGCCAAGTTTGGGTTCGCCCCTTGGGGAGGAGTGCGGTGCATTTAGGAAACCTAACGGGTGGCTACAGCCCCGGGGAATCTTTGTAAAGGCTACGTAGTGAAACCCTGCCTATTCACCTTGGTAGTGTTTAAGGGTTTGATCGGCCCGAGGCAAGAGGGAATCACGGCTTGTGGGTAAAGTGCACAACCTCTGCAGAGTGTTATGAAACTGATATATCAGCCGTGCTCGCGGTTATGAGCGGCCAAGGGAGCTCCAGTGATTAGTGGTACTTGATCAGAGACATTGTGGTACAGGTGGTTATGAGGTTGATGGTTCTGGTTATGATTATGGTGCTGGTAAGTGGTATTCTTTCCGTTTGGAAAGGGTACATCGGGTTAATAACTTGGGTTAATGCTAAAACTTGGCTTTCTACTAGTAAATAATAATCTGACCAACTAAAAGCAACTGCTTGACTTATCCCCACATAAAGCTAGTCCACTACAGCCAAACAGGATACTTGCTGAGTATGTTGATGTGTACTCACCCTTGCTCTACACACCAAACCCCCCCCCCCCAGGTTGTCAGCATTGCAACCACTGCTCAGGCGAAGATGAAGCTGTGGAAGGAGACTTCCAGGAGTTCCAAGATTACGACGAGTTCTAGGTGTGGGTTAGCGGCAACCCCCAGTCGGCTGCCTGTGAAGGCCGCGTTATCTACGTTTCTTTTCCGCACTTTGATTTATTGTAAGAACTATATGGACGTCTCAGACGTATGATGTAATCGACTATTTCCCTTATTAATACCATTTTGAGCACTGTGTGATGATGTCCATATTATGTAACTGCTGTGTACGTGAATAACTGATCCTGGCACGTACATGGTTCGCATTCGGTTTGCCTTCTAAAACCGGGTGTGACATAAGTGGTATCAAAGCCGTGCTGACTGTAGGACCGCTAACCTAGAGTAGAATGGTCGTTCTAAGGATTATAGACCTCTGTCTCTTCCTTGACTTTGATATCCCTTCAAAAGTTGGTCCTACTGACCAAACCTATGTTCTACTACATATTATACCTTGCTGAAAATTATGTTTTATTCTGATCCTTCATTTACTTATGATTCATTACTTGCTGGTCATATTAATTCTGTTCTCACCCTTTTGCTTGCGATGTCTTTTGTAGATGGCTCGACTTAGACACACTGCACGAAAGTCAGTCATCCCCTTCTTACCCTCCCGCCTTGCTGAGCGTCCGCTTCGCCGTCCCGTGGCCGGACAGTCCAGCCACTTGGAGAGACTACACCACCGCCTGCGTGAGGAGCAGGAACGTCGACGACAGGAGCAGCAGAGCTCTTCCCTCTCGCTCCACCAGGAGATAGAGTCTGTGAGGAGCTGCTCCCCTGTGCTTCCTCTGGAGCCGCCCCCTGCACCACCACTGGGCGCCCCAGCCTCTGGAGTAGCTGCTGGAGGAGACCCAGACGACGGAGATGGCGACGACAGCTCGAGCCACGACACCGACTTCTCTGCTAACCCTGAGCCGGAAGGATGGGTTGCTCGACCCATCACTCGCGACGCTGCTCGCGGGTGTCACTTCCATGATGCGCTCGACACCCTGCTACGTCGGGCATTTGACCGGCATACTTGGTCCGTCGAGTATCGCTGTGTGGTCTACCAGCATAGTCGCGGGGTCTACCCGGACCGCTGGGAGGCGACTTGCTTGGTGCGCTGCCCGGAGGACAGTCTCCAGGGTGCAGAGGCCTGTTCAGAGCACTATTCTATCTCTGAGCGGGACTCAGCTGAGGCAGCCATGCAAGATGCTGCACGGCGTGCGCTTTCGCACTACTGCTCGGTTTTCGGTGGGGCAGCTGACGGTCTTGACCTGAAGTATTACCCCCGCCGTCCATCTGGCAGCACAGGAGGCGTGATTGTCTCACCTGTCGGTGAGGGCAATCCTAGGTTGAGCAGCACAGTCAACCTAGCCGCCGTGCTAAACACGGAGCTGGACCATGCACTAGACGAGCTGAGTAGGGCTCGTGCTGAGATCGCCCTGCTGCGGGCTGAGCGCGCGGAACGTCGTTACCTGGATGGTGGTTCCCCCGCTCCCGTTGGGACTCAGCACCCGTACCGCTCACCTCAGCGTGGACACCAGTCTTATGGCAATCCCGCCTGCAAGACCAAGATAAACCTAGAACCATAGATCGTTAGAGTTGGATCTTGTAATTAATACGAAATAAATATATACATGGAAGCTTCAGTCTTAGCGTTAGTCTCGGTCTTAGTTAGTTTTAGTTAGACAGGGTAGTTTGCTATATCCTGTGCATTTATGTTTGTCATGATGAACTATGTTTGGTTTGGATCTTTGTAATGATTGTCACCAGAGTGTGGGTATCCCCTGCATTTTGGTTTACATACTATGTCAATAAAGTTAGTTATATAGTTGGGAAACCCATTATTCTCCTTTCCTCTTTATCTGAGAAGCTGTGTGGTCTGTGTTGGAGATCAGTGAAGATGCTCATCTGTTCAGTGCTGTTGGAGAATTCTATACTCTTTTCTTATGCTGCAAGCTTTGCCAGATCAGTTCTGATGTGTGGTTGCGTTCTGCAGATGTCAGAGAACAGGCGTAGAGGAGGAAGGCGTGCTCAGCAGGAGCGAGCCGCTCCGCAGGATGAGGTGCCCCAGCAGCAGCACCTGCCGCCCCCGCCCCCGATGTCGATTGAGCAGATGTTTCTGATGCAGACTCAGGCAGTTCAAGCCATCGGTCAGACTCTGGCCGCCATTCAGCAGCAGCAGCAGCAGCAACAGCAGCAAGCACCACCCCAGCCTCAGATGCCTCAGATGCCTAGAGACAAGCGTGCTGAATTCATGAGAGGTCATCCACCAACGTTCGCTCACTCTTCTGACCCCATGGATGCTGAAGATTGGCTGCGCACTGTGGAGCGGGAGTTGCATACCGCTCAGTGCGATGACCGGGAGAAAGTCTTGTATGGTCCCCGTCTGTTGAGAGGAGCAGCCCAGTCATGGTGGGAGTCTTACCTCGCCACCCATGCCAACCCCGACACCATCACCTGGGAAGAATTCAGAGGTAGCTTTCGTCAGTACCATGTCCCTGCAGGTCTGATGACAGTGAAGAAGGAGGAGTTCCTGGCCCTTAAGCAAGGGTCATCGTCTGTCAGTGAGTATCGAGACAGGTTTCTGCAATTGTCTCGCTACGCTCCCGAAGATGTCAACACCGACGCCAAGCGACAATACCGTTTTCTGAGAGGCTTGGTTGACCCTCTGCAGTATCAGCTGATGAACCACACCTTCCCGACATTCCAGCACCTGATTGATAGAGCGATCATGACAGAAAGGAAGCGTAAGGAGATGGAAGATCGTAAGCGCAAGATCAGTGGACCCCAGCCTGGAAGCAGCAATCGTCCTCGTTTCTCAAGCAATCAACCTCAGCAGTTCAGGCAGAACCAGCGTCCATCTCAGCAGCATCAGCAGCGTCAGCAGTATCAGCAGTTCCAAAGGCAGTATCCTCAGCATCAGTACCAGAACCGTCAGAGCAATCAGTCAGGAGGTCAGTTTCAGAAGCAGAATCAGCAAGCACCTCGTCTTCCTGCCCCAGCAAACCAGCAGAACAGTCAGGCAGCACCAGCTCAGGTTGGAAACAGGGCATGTTTCCACTGTGGAGAGCAAGGCCATTGGGTGATGCAATGTCCGAAGAAGGCAGCCCAGCAGCAGTCAGGCCCCAATGCCCCAGCAAAGCAGAATGTGCCTCAGCCTGGAGCAGGCAATCGCTCTCAGCAGCGCTATAATCATGGAAGATTGAATCACTTGGAGGCTGAAGCAGTTCAGGAGACCCCCGACATGACAGTAGGTATGTTCCCAGTCGATTCCCATATTGCAGAAGTGTTATTTGATACTGGAGCAACACATTCTTTCATTACTGCATCATGGGTAGAAGCACATAATCTTCCAACTACTACCATGTCAACCCCCATTCAAATTGACTCAGCCGGTGGTAGAATTCGAGCTGATAGCATTTGTTTGAATATAAGTGTGAAAATAAGGGGGATAGCATTTCCCGCCAACCTTATAGTAATGGGTACTCAGGGAATAGATGTCATCCTAGGGATGAAATTGGTATGGATTTCATAGTCGGATTGCCTCGCACTCGAGCCGGCTACGATTCCATTTGGGTAGTAGTGGACCGCTTGACCAAGTCAGCCCACTTCATACCTGTCAAGACCAACTACAACAGTGCAGTATTGGCAGAATTGTATATGTCTCGGATCGTTTGTCTTCATGGTGTGCCAAAGAAGATAGTGTCAGACAGAGGAACGCAGTTCACCTCTCATTTCTGGCAGCAGTTGCATGAAGCCTTGGGCACGCATCTGAATTTCAGTTCAGCTTATCACCCGCAGACAGATGGCCAGACTGAAAGAACCAATCAAATTCTTGAAGATATGTTGAGAGCCTGTGCGTTGCAAGATCAGTCCGGATGGGACAAGCGATTGCCTTATGCAGAGTTTTCCTATAACAACAGTTATCAGGCCAGTTTGAAGATGTCACCGTTTCAAGCGCTGTATGGAAGGAGTTGTAGAACTCCGTTGCAATGGGATCAGCCTGGAGAAAAGCAGGTGTTTGGGCCAGATATTTTGCTTGAAGCCGAAGAGAACATCAAGATGGTCCGAGAGAATCTGAAGATAGCGCAATCAAGGCAGCGAAGCTATGCAGACACAAGAAGAAGAGAGCTGAGTTTCGAAGTCGGAGACTTTGTTTATCTGAAAGTGTCACCGATCAGAGGAGTCAGAAGATTCGGAGTGAAAGGCAAGCTAGCACCCCGCTACATTGGTCCGTATCAGATTCTTGCAAGACGAGGAGAAGTGGCCTATCAGCTCAGTTTGCCAGAGAGTTTGTCTGCTGTGCATAATGTCTTTCATGTGTCTCAGTTGAAGAAGTGCTTGCGTGTGCCGGAAGAGCAGTTGCCAGTGGAAGGTCTGGAAGTCCAGGAGGACTTGACCTATGTTGAGAAACCAGCTCAGATCCTTGAGGTTGCAGATAGAGTCACCCGAAGGAAGACCGTCAGAATGTGCAAAGTCAGATGGAGTCACCACTCTGAGGAAGAAGCAACCTGGGAGCGTGAAGATGACCTGATGGCCAAGTACCTAGAGCTCTTTGCTAGCCAGCCCTGAATCTCGAGGGCGAGATTCTTTTAAGGGGGATAGGTTTGTAACGCCCCGAATTTTTTTGCAGTTAAATTTTTTCTTTTCTTTACTCGCCAAAATTCGGGCGTTACCTTTTCTTTTTCTTTTTCCCTTCGCTAAACCTTGACCTTTTCCAAAGTTCTAAGCGGGATTCGGTTTGGAATTCCCGTGTAAGGAAAAACCCTAAATACTTTATGTTGTTTGATGCACCATGCCGAACCTTGCATTTCTTTTGATTGCTTTGAAAGCGCAATTGCATTCATGTAGAAAGATCGGATTTCGAAAATGTGGAGAAGATCTTTTCTTTCTTTCTTTCTCCCTCTCTTTTTCTCTCCTCTTTTTCTCTCTCTCCCGCGCCGTGGGCCGACCCCGGCCGGCCCAGGCCCCTGCGCGCCCCCCCTCTTGGGCCTGGAAGGCCCAGCCGCCCCCCCCCCCCCTCTTTCCCTTATTCCCTAACCCTCTCCCTCTCCCCCCTCATTTTCTCCCTCCCCACCTAAGCCGCCGCCCCTACCCCCTACCCGCCCCCTGCCCTAGGTCGCCGCGCCGCCCCCTGCCGCCGGCCGCCCCTCGCCGTCGATCCCCGACACCGGTGAGCCCCCCCCTCCTCCCTCTCTCCCTCCTCCCTCTCTCCCCTCCCCTCCCCCCTCCCTGCCCGGCCAAGGCCCGGCCGCCCCCTGTCCGCGCCGGCCGTCCCCCGCCCCGCCGTGGCCGCTGGCCGGCCCTCGGCCGCGCCCAGCCGGCTCCCGGCCGCCCCCCAGCCCGCGCGCCTGGCCCCCCGGCCAGCCTGTGGCCGCCCGCTCGGCCGCCCAGCCCGACCCCCCCCCCCCCCGCGCCCGCCTGGCCGCCGGTTCAACCGGCCGGCTCAGCGGCTCAGCCGCCCGGCCAGCCCCGGCCGCGCCCGCGCCCGCGCCCCGCCTAGGGCCGGTTCAACCGCCCTAGGGCCGGTTCAACCGCCCCCCCCCTTCTGTTTTTTTTATTTTTTTTATTTTATTTTAGTTACTTTCTGTGATCATAATTACTGTATTTTAAGTAGGCTAATCACTGTTCATGCTATGGGAAAATAGGAAGTTTAATTTAAAATTCCGTTATGTTATTGATTCACGTAGTTAATTGTTTACCCTGTGCAATGTTGATCAACTAAAAGTGATTAGGTTTCCGTCAGTATATATAAATATATATAACAGAATTATTTTGTTAAAAACCAATTGTGTCATTAGTGCATAAGATTTAACCCCCTGCGAGACCTTTCCCCGTTTCTTTCTGACCATAACAAATGCGTTATCGAATGTCATACTTGATGCATATTCGCTTTATTTGTTATCTTGTATGGTGTACTGTTCTTTTGTATTAAATATGTGGATGTATGTATGTATGTTTGCGCTCGCATAGAGAACGATCCGGTCGAAGAGCCCGAGGAATTCGCAGGAGAAGCCCCTGAGCAGCAGTCGGTTGGTGGAGGCAAGTGTCCTTTGACCTATCTATGTCCTATTCATTCTTTAATTCACCTCCCGCATTACACGTTTATACCTAAGGATTGACTAGCTTTTGTTATCCATGTCCTTGTTTACCTATTTGGGTCGGATTATTACTACTTAGTCTGATGCTATTGCTCAACTCTAATCAATGAACATGATGTGATTATCTATGATACGCTGTTTTCCCTTCTCTTATTATGATGTTGTACTTGTGGTATTCAAGGGGGCTCGAGCGGTTTCTCGAGTGCCTCTCCGTAAGGACCTGTTCTATGGATGACCGCCCGGGAAAACAGTGCAACCATGAGGGTGGAATGGGGTGCCCTTAGCTGAATAATTAGAGGATCCGGGATGTAGTTCACTTAGCCGTCGTGCCGTCAATGGGGCTCGGTGTATGCGGCTCGCTCTGCCAAGTTTGGGTTCGCCCCTTGGGGAGGAGTGCGGTGCATTTAGGAAACCTAACGGGTGGCTACAGCCCCGGGGAATCTTTGTAAAGGCTACGTAGTGAAACCCTGCCTATTCACCTTGGTAGTGTTTAAGGGTTTGATCGGCCCGAGGCAAGAGGGAATCACGGCTTGTGGGTAAAGTGCACAACCTCTGCAGAGTGTTATGAAACTGATATATCAGCCGTGCTCGCGGTTATGAGCGGCCAAGGGAGCTCCAGTGATTAGTGGTACTTGATCAGAGACATTGTGGTACAGGTGGTTATGAGGTTGATGGTTCTGGTTATGATTATGGTGCTGGTAAGTGGTATTCTTTCCGTTTGGAAAGGGTACATCGGGTTAATAACTTGGGTTAATGCTAAAACTTGGCTTTCTACTAGTAAATAATAATCTGACCAACTAAAAGCAACTGCTTGACTTATCCCCACATAAAGCTAGTCCACTACAGCCAAACAGGATACTTGCTGAGTATGTTGATGTGTACTCACCCTTGCTCTACACACCAAACCCCCCCCCAGGTTGTCAGCATTGCAACCACTGCTCAGGCGAAGATGAAGCTGTGGAAGGAGACTTCCAGGAGTTCCAAGATTACGACGAGTTCTAGGTGTGGGTTAGCGGCAACCCCCAGTCGGCTGCCTTTGAAGGCCGCGTTATCTACGTTTCTTTTCCGCACTTTGATTTATTGTAAGAACTATATGGACGTCTCAGACGTATGATGTAATCGACTATTTCCCTTATTAATACCATTTTGAGCACTGTGTGATGATGTCCATATTATGTAACTGCTGTGTACGTGAATAACTGATCCTGGCACGTACATGGTTCGCATTCGGTTTGCCTTCTAAAACCGGGTGTGACAGATTGATTCTTCATCCTCAGAGGATGATGTTGATGGTTGATTATCTTCTTCTTCATCACATTCTTCTTCTTCCTCTTCTCTACTTGAGGACCTTGGAGTGGGAACCTTCTTCTTGTCTTTCATTTCATCCCATGCAAAAGTGTATGGTCTTGAAGAAGTTGGCTCCTTTTGCTGACCCACTTTGCGCGACATTTCAAATGCCGCAATCTTTTCGATCACAATGGTTGGGGTCATTTGACTCAAGTCCCCCATGTTATGAAGGATGGTGATGATGCTCCCAGATTTTTGTTGTGGTAGTAGGGAGATAATCTTCCTCACAATGTCCGTATCACCTAGCTTATTAATGCCAATAGAGTTGAGCTCA
Source organism: Zea mays (assembly GCF_902167145.1). Taxonomy (NCBI): domain Eukaryota; kingdom Viridiplantae; phylum Streptophyta; class Magnoliopsida; order Poales; family Poaceae; genus Zea; species Zea mays. Next base: position 54,504,643 of record NC_050098.1, on the reverse strand, counting down.
TTGATGATTAAATTCAAACGAGAATACATATCTCTAGCAAGCTCATTATCATTCATACCAAAAGAATTATACTCATTTAAGACTAGGCAATGTTTTTCTCACGGACATTGGATGTGCCGTCATGGAGCTCATGCAATTTTAGCCAAATCTCATTAGCAATTTTTAATGTAAAAACTTGATTAAGGATATCCATGCTAAGATATTCATACAAGCAATTTTTGGCTATAGCATTTAAATAAATTTCTTTTTCCTCACTCATGGAGGGTTTCTCGGGATTCTTAGGTGGTTTTATCCCGTCATGAGTGACTCTCCAAATACCTAGATCAACGGCCTCTAGGTAACAAGCCATTCTAGCACTATAATATAGGAAGTTAGTGTCGTCGAACTGTGGTAGCCTATGGGTAACCATCCCCTTCCTCCAAAAGTGTCGGCTCATTTAGCGTGAAGCTAAAATGTTTCAAATGAGCCAAACCAGGCTTTGATACCACTTGTAGGAAATGATGACGCCTAAGAGGGGGTGAATTAGGACTTCTTAAACTTTCTCTAAACTAGGCCACAAATGAATCCCTAGAACAAAACCTATGCAAATAATCAAACAAGAATGTGCAAACTAGGTTTTATCTAAGTGTTGCTATCTCTACCGCAAAGCCTAAGTTTCAATCCTAAATAATCTAACTAGAAAGACAAGATTGAAACTTAAATAATTAATATAAATGCGGAAGGTAAAGAGCAAGGTAGAGATGCAAACTCTCGTGGATGACGTTGGTATTTTTACCGAAGTATCCGGAACCACGCAAGGTTCCAACTAATACTCGTTGGTGCCCCTACGCGAAGGGTAGCCCATGCGAGGGCCAAGCACCACGGTCGAGTAACTCTGTAGAGAGCCACAGACCTTCTCCACGTGCAAGTGGTGATCCACTTCCGGCTCCTCTCAGACGCTCTCCGCCGTCTCCACTGTCGAGCTTCCAGCTGAAACGTCGTGGACCTCGTTCCCTCTAGTACACGGTGGCTGCCATGACACAAACTCGGTTGTCACGGTCTTGCAAGACTCTCACCCCACTAGGTATAATTATAACGACTCGCGCGAGAGCCGAGGGGTTGTGTGGTTTTTCTAAACTCACTCAACTAACTAAGATTCATCTAGAGCAAGCGCTAATGCGGTCTAACTAACCTAAGCACTTCGCAAAGCACCTACGCTTATCACCGAGTGATTTTATTAAGCACTTAGGTGTTTGAGCACATGGAAATGTCTACAATATGCCTTGGTATGTTGCTTGGGCTCCCACCACTTTCAAATGCCTGGTTGGGTGAAGTATATATAGGCCCCAACTCAATTATAGCCGTCGGAGGAAAGTTGCAGCTCTCTGCGGCACACCGGACAGTTCGGTGGTAGGCACCGGACAGTCCGGTGCCCCTGTCCGGTGCGCCTAGCCGTTGGAACTAACATGGCAGGTGACCGTTGGTGCTGCAGGCTTTCACACTGGGCAGTCCGGTGTCACACCGGACAGTCCAGTGGCTTCTCTCTGTAGTGCCACCAGGAACTAGTCGTTGGGCTACAGTTCCCTGGTGCACCGGACAGTCCAGCGTGTGGCACGGGTAGCCCGGTGTGCTCGACCGGACAGTCTGCCAGTGGCAACACAAATCTTTGTTTCCTAGACTTTGCTTGATATTCTTTTTACTTGTGATCTTCATAATGTCTTCTTTTGTGGTATTGCTTTCCTCAACGCCTTAGTCCAAGTCTTTTTTGCATCATGTGAACTACAAACATAAATACTAGCAAACACATTAGTCCACAGGTTATGTTGATCATCAAACACCAAAACCTTTTGAGCCAAATGGCCCAGGGTCCATTTTCCTTATAGGTAGCAAACCCTCTTGGAGCGGGGTTTGTACTCCTTCCCCTTCCTTTGCTTGAGGATTTTTCGAAAGCTCTTAATGGTAAGAGCCATCTCCTCATTATCAATCTTGGAGGCATCAATTGTGAGCCTTTTGGTTGGTGTGGGCTCCTCCTTCTTTTCTTCTGTTACCTTGAATGCAACGAGTTGCTCCTCGAGTGTGGAGGCGCCACCTTTCTCTAAGTTCACAATGTGTTTGTATTCTTTGACCATACATTCAAAGCTCACAAACTTATCAATCACCTCCTTAAGAGACATTTGCTCATACCTAGAACTCTCACGAATTAATTGCACTTGAGTGGGATTACGAAAAACAAGAGATCTTAGAATAACCTTGACCATTTCATGGTCATCCCAATTGGTGCTCCCAAGGTTGTGGACTTGGTTCACCATGGCCTTGAGCCAATTGTACATGGCTTGTGGCTCTTCACCTTTATTGAGGACGAACCGACCAAGTTCACCCTTAATTGTTTCCTGATTGGTGATCTTTGTGACTTTGTCCCATCGTGTGTCGTCTTGAGGACGTCCCAAATTTCTTTGGCACTCTTCAACCCTTCCCCTTGTTATACTCCTCCCTACACAAGGAAGCGAGGAGCACAGTGGTGGCTTGGGAGTTGAAGTGCCTCACTTGAGCAGCCTCATCGGGGTCGTAGTCCTCATCGCCTACCTGTGGTGTCTGCGTTCCAAACTCAACAATATCCCAAATGCTTTCATGGAGTGAGGTTAGATGGTGCCTCATTTTATCAATACATATAGAATAGTCTTCACCATCAAAATATGGTGGTTTGCCTAATGTTACGGAAAGTAAAGGAGCACATTTAGGAATGTGAGGATAGCGAAGAGGAATCTTACTATATTTCTTGTGCTCTTGGTGCTTTGAAGATGTTGACTCGGTGTCATAGGTTGAGGGCGCAGATGAGTCGGTCTCGTAGTAGACCACCTTCTTCTTCTTCTTTTTCTTCTTGTTGCCTTTGTCCTTGTGTGACTTGATGGACTGACGGATTGTTTCTTGTCCTCCTTGTGCTTGTCACCGGATATCTTGACCTCCTTTTATGAAGTCTTGCCTTCATTGTCACACATGGATTTAAGGGGCAAACCCAGGAGCGAATCAAATGTGTGCTAGGATCAAGTCTCACACATATGATGACTCATGGTATAGAAACGAATGTTGCATCTTTACTATATAATAGGAGTTCTATACAAAATAGATAAATAATTACATCACATGAAGACAACGATCCAGCAACCATAGTTGACTAGGAGACAACGGCCTAGACCTCTCATGAACTCAATGACATCCTTCCTTGACCTGGGGGGAAGTGAGTACAACAAGGGTGAGCTCACATACATTCATCGCTCAACAAGTTGTGGAGAATAATATGCATGAGCTCACTTATGATGGGGCTCATGTGAAGTGTAAGGCTTACCAAAGAAGATGGTTAAAGTTGAGCATTGCTTTTAATGTTGGTCAAAGTTTTATTAGTAGTTACTAAGTATAAGTAGATACCAACCCAATTAAATAAGACATCACAATTAATAATAACACCCACAATGCAATACATATGACAGATTAAGTTTAGTTCCATAAGTTAATCATGAGAGAGTCCTGAGTCGCTCTTGACCGCGAGCATGACTAGTATATCAGTTTTACACTCTCCACAGGTTGCGCAGCTTTACCCACAAGACGTGTTTCCCGATTAGCAAGGGTTAGCTAGACCCTTAGACACTTCCAAGGTGAATGGCTAGGGATCCACTGCGAGGCCTTTCCAAAGTTCCACTAGTTCGAGAAAACCCACTACGGATTTAGGAAGAAGGAAGCATAGTAATCCCTCGTCCGAAAAGCTTTACAGACAATCCGACCCGAGGATCTCCCTATACTCTGCAGCGACGCCTCCCCGCTTGCCCCTTTCGGGTCAGGTAATCTCTCCCTAACTTTCCTAATTACTTGGCCAAGGGTGTCCATGTTCCAATTAACACAATAATCTTGTCATGAACGACAATTAAACCAACAGCAATATTGGAACATGATCATAATTCAGATGTAGCATTAATCCCAAAACCATGTAGTGCAATAGCAAGACTACCCAATAGTTTAGTTGTTTGCAAGGTATGGGGTAAACAAAACTAGGGAAACCTATTAGGTCCCATCTAATTAACCTGAGCATGTCACAATGAATAATAGAGAATATTATTAGGTAAATAAGAGTGATCAAGGGCACAACTTGCCTATGACTTCAGATTCTAGGTACTTCACCAAGTTGGTCTTCAGATTTCTCGTCACCTTGCTTCTCCCAATCAAGCTCTTCACTCCCTCGTTGTTGTTGGTCATCTCAGTTTTTGATCATGAACCAAAGATCTGATCGACGAACTGGAAGCGGGGTAACGAATTTCTCGCGAGCTGGTCACGACGATGTTCTGGGCTGCCCCGGAAGATGAACAGACGGTGAGAAATTACTCGCCGAAATTGTCACTAGGGTTTGGACGGGAGTCAAACTTTGATGAGATGGACATGACGACTTATGGCTGTGAGCTTAGCTGGCGGCGGGCTGCTATGGCTTGGATGGCGACGGTGCTGCGACGAGGCTATAGAGGAGATAAGTCTATGATTGATGGCTTGAGGTGTTATGGTGGCATGTATTTATATAGGTTGGAAGGTAGGTGGTTACATGACAGATCTAATCCGGTACTTATCTGTTACAATCGTATCCTATCTATTAGGAACTCTAACAAACTCGAAACCAAATTTGTTATATGATAGATCTAATCTGGTACTTATCTGTCACAATCCTATCCTATCTGTTAGGAACTCTAACAAACTTAAAACCAAATCCATTGCACGGGTGAGAAGTTTGGTCGGGCGGTTACAACAATTACGGTGGCTAATTTGTTACAAATAGCAAGGGATGGCTGATGTCATGAATGATGTAACAGTGATGCAAGATCCGACAACTGGAATAAAAAATAGGAGGAAAAACTCACGTGGGTTGTGTTCCTTAAGTGGTCGAATACGTAAGCCTTTATTTGTTATTCTTTTTTCCTGTTTTTTATTTCCAGATTTAATTATCCCAATTCAAATCTGATTTTAAATTTTGAAACCATATTTATATGCACAACCAAAACATCAACATGAATGCAAATATTTTACACTTATTTAGTCCTTGTTTACTTTGCTCAAATAAGTATTTGTATGCATGAAATTTAATAAGTATGGAATTCACATAGTTATATGTAATACCCACTTTGTGAATAAAGAAAAGAAAGGGATATCATCATTTGGTTTGCCATCTCATTATTATAACATGGGATTAACCCTAATCAAAAGGACAAGATATCTAATAAAAATATCCAATGCATCATGTTGGGATTTTTGTTTGTTTGTGCATTAAGTAATGATCATAAATATAATAATAAAAAAAATAATAGCTTGAGAGGTGGATTGAACCCCAAATTAAAATTAGGGTTTGAAAATAAGAAAAAGGAGAGAAAAGAAAAGGAGAAAGGATATAAAAATATAAATAATATATATCTATAAATATCTCCAAAATTAGTACTTCTAACTGCACAAATATAATTTGTGAATGATGAGCCACAAGGTTTGAATTTAAATTTGATTTCAAGTTGAATTTGGAAATAGAGAAAAATAAGAAAAGAAAAAGAAAAAGATTAAAACGCCGCTTGGGCCGGGATACCAATTTTGGCCCACTACCCCTTTTCCTCGCTCGCGGCCCAGCGCCTCACCCGCCGCTCCGATCTCTGCTCACTCGGGCCCGCTCGTCAGTGGTTCCGCACGGATGCACGGGCTGGATCTATCGCTGGCACGAAGGGCCCACCGGGCAGCCGCGCGACCACGTTCAATCCCCATCTTCTCACTGGCTCGCGGACCCGCTCGTCAGCATAGGTATTTCGCTCTCACATTGCTCCTATGTCTCACTGGTGTGTGGGGCCGGGCGATCAGATCTCTCTCCAACAGACTCGTCCGACAATGGCGGGATCTCGCCGACAACCCGGAGAAGGTTGTTGCCCAGCCTTGGCCCACCTTGCGCCTATATGGGGAGTTATGAACCCTGGTCGACCCCTCCTTCCACCTCCGAGACCCTCACCGAGCAGTTGCGCCGGGGCGAGAAAGAGGGCAGCAAGTGCAGGGCGTCGCCGCGTGTGAGCTTCAGGTTGTCGTCGACTAGCGCCCCGGGGTGGAGAACTTGGGCATTCGTGTGGCTTGCGGAAAGGAGTCTGTGGCCGCATTGCGTGGGATTCATCATCGACGCTGCCTAAATTGCTCGCCGACATCGCGGAACCTTGGATTTATGCCATAAGTCGTGGTCGGGTCACCTAAGTGCATAATCCGCAATATGGCTACAACCTCAATGCTCGCCACTTTCCCCTCTCTGATTAGGGCTCGCCAGCACTCGCGCATGGTGTACCACCCATGGCGCCGCCGTGGGATTTCCCTCCCGCCGCCGCGGTCCGGCCAACTTGGGTAAACCACCCTCGGCCATTGATCTGCACGTGAACGCCTTGGATTAGATCTCGCGCACCGGTTTGGGTTGTTTGATCCTGACCGTTGGATCTGATCGGACGAGTCAGGGCAGATCCGGAGTAATAAGATCTGCACCGTGGATCCCGAATCGGGCGGCCTGCATCAGATACCGATTCACGTAGGTGTGGGTTTTAATCTCGATCGTCCGGTGAAGATCCAACGGCCGAAGTAATCCTATACCCCTTCGTTGTGGCACTATTGCGTGAAGATGCCTAAGTTATTTTAAAATAAACCCGCAGTCCACCCTGGTAGGAGACTGAGTCTAGGAATTTTTATAGGATAGCCCCTAACATTTCTAGTATTGATGCCCGCAACCAAGGAACAGAGAAATTGGATAAATAAATGTGGAAATTGATTTTTAATACAAAAATAATTCCAGAAACTTGTATAAATCATATTAAATTCATTTTAGCTCCAAATTGATTCATTCCAGAGACATTAATTTTGTTTTAATATTGTTCATCACCTAGTACCATTGTTTAGCCATGAAACTTGAATTAAATATGTTCATTTGAATTAATCTATTCTAAGTGTTTAATAACTTCAGAAATTCATAACTTAATATCTGTAACTCAAAATTTAGTGATTCTTGTTCCTACGATCTCGTTACGCAGCGTAGAATATTATCATGTATTATGTTCTACTATTTGGTGTAATGTTAATTTATGCTATACCATGTTGGTTTGTATTGTTGCGAGTAGACGAGCAAGTCACTGAGGATCCAGGGGTTCAGCAGGTGGAGACTGCTGAGCAGGAGCTCGATGAAGGCAAGTTGTGCCCATGATCACTTCTTTTTACCCAGTCATGTTCTTATTAATCATAATGATCTGTATAGGTTAATTTTGATGGGACCAATAGGTTACCCCAGTTTGACTATCTTTATACCTTGATTACCACTAAACTTTTTAGGTAGTACTTGTTATTGCTTTATGTGGTTTTGGGTATGGAGATATACATTATTCATGATCAGGCTTTTATTATCAGTTGTTATTTATTGTTCATGTTAAGATCATTATGTTAATTGGAACATGGAGCGACCACCCGGGAAAACAGTGCTACCACAAGGGTGGTATGGGATGCCCTTGGCTGATTAATTAGGAAAGCTAGTGGATGACTACCTTACCCGAAAGAGGCAAGGGAAGTAGGGGAGTGGTCAGTGTAGGAAGGTCCTTGGGTTGATTTTGCTGCGATGGCGGTCAGGCGAGGGATCCCTACATTGGAACTTCCTAGAAACTGTAGCGGGTTTTCTGAAGCTAGTGGAACTTTGTAAAGGCCTCTAGTGTTACCCTGCCTCACTTCCTTGGTAGAGGTGTATGGGATTCATGACTCCTTGGCAGATGGGTAACATGACTTGTGGGTAAAGATGTGCAACCTCTGCAGAGTGTAAAACTGGTATTCTAGCCGTGCTCACGGTCATGAGTAGCTCGGATCCTCACATGATTAACTTATGGAATTAAATTCAATTTGTCATTTGCATTGTATTGGGATTATTTTATTATTACTAAGGTTTGGTATTTACTTACACTTAGTAACTGCTAATAAAATTTTGACCAACTTATAAAAGCAATGCTCAGCTTCGACCTTTATTTTGTTGATCAGCCTTACACTTCACATGAACTCCCACCTTTGGTGAGTTCATGCACATTATTCCCCACAACTTGTTGAACTATGAATGTATGTGAACTCACCCTTGTTGTCTCACACACCCCCCCACAGGAGAAGAACAGGTGGTTCAAGAGGAGCCACACAACGAGGAGTTCGACTTGATCTAGGTGGCGTCTCCTAGTCAGCTTTGTGGCGACAGGGAAATAAGATTTAGTTCATTTTATATTTATCATTTATTTTGTAAGACTTCCGCTATGTAATAAGTACATTTATGATATTTATGACATTTATCTCTATGCACTCTGTTATTATATGTGTTGTTCTCTCTTGGCACACATATGAGATGCACCCGGCTTTATCCTTTAAATCCAGGTGTGACATTATATAACCCAATAGGAGTAATTTATATAGAATAACTCACTATTCTATTTATTATAGTTTAAGTATATAGCCAACATTTTATATTTACTATTTATTAAATTGTAGGGAAGATAGTCTCAATTCATAACTTTGTTATAATACGCTTTAAATTTTAAATCTTTAGGGAATTTTCTTAATTCACCAAGATACGATTTTGGTGTGTTACATTCATGTTTTTTCGCGAAGACTTGGGCTTTTCCCTGGTAGCTAACTCCTTTTTGGCATGTTCTCCCGACATCACTTCGAGTTGTTAGACTCTAATGAAGTGTCGGGCTCCAATACCAATTGAAAGTCTCCTTGAGGGGGGTGAATAGGCAAAACCTAAAAATTATAAACTTTAAACACGAACTTCACTAGAGGTTAGCGTTAGAACGAATAATAATAAAATCGGAGTGCTAAAGATAGTTTTTCTTGCTATGAGTTGCTCAATTTTGCGGATAACTTTAGGAGCCAACTCAAAGTGATTGCAAGCAAGAGAACTTAGAGAAAGGGGAGAGGAAGAATCAAATCGCAATACAAGATTAACACAAAGTCGCGGGTGATTTGTTTCCCGAGGTTCAGTTCCAAAGAACCTACTCTCCGTTGAGTAGGCCACGTAGGCCAGGTCTCTTTCAACCATTTCCCTCTCTCAAACGGTCACTTAGATCGGTTGAGTGCTTCTTCTTTATCTCGAAGGTCACTTAGATCCCACAAGGATCACCGTACAATCAGGTGTCTCTTGCTAGCGATACAAGTCACTTGAGAGTTTAGAATGAGATGAAGAAAGCACGATCAACAAAGCTAAGGAACAAGAGCAATAAGAAAAACACAAGATCTAACTCTCTCTAGACTTTCCAAGGCACTAATCACTAATGATCACTAGTCCCACTTATGGCACTTGAAGGAGTTTGGAATTTTTGAATGTGTCTTGGAGTGATGTGCTTGCTCTTGTATTGAGTGTGGATGAATGGAATGCTTGGATACCTTCAATGGAGGTAGTTGTGGTTGTATTTATAACCCTCAACCACCACATAGTAGTTGCCCATTTTCTACCATACACGGATGGTCCACGCCCCTAGGCCGGACAGTCCGCCCCTGCACAATAATGGCTGGAAACACAACGGTCAGCAGTAATGGTTATATCAACGACTATAAGTGCATTAAATGTGTCGTCAGATGTCAGATAAAGCAGTCGTGGACTGTTCGCGAGGACACTAAAAATGAATTTTACCGAACCCGGCACCTTCGGGTTTTTCTGGTTTTCTACAGGCAGACGGTCCACGCCTAAGGGCCGGACAGTCCGTGCTTGGTCTCGGACGATACTCTTCTTTCCATCGGACAGTCCATAGTAGAAGTTATGAAATTTGCATAGTTCTTGTCCGAGGTACACCGAGGTGTCGCGGACGGTCTGCCGAAAGGGCCCAGACAGTCCGCACACAGGTGATTTTCCAAAAAGCTCTCGTGTCCAGAATAATCTACGTTATTCCGGACAGTCGACTTAGAATTGAGATGGATAGACTTATGCACCTGTGAAACAATCAACTAGGCAAACTAGTTAGTGAAAGGGAAATGTGCCCTTGGGCCATTTCTAAGTATTTTGGTGATTGAGTGCCAACACAAGTGCTTAAGTGTTAATCTATGCCAATTGATGGACAAAGTGCAAATCAAGAGTAAAGGTATGTTTCTAAGACTTAGTACATTGTTTTGGAGACTAATGTATTGTGTCTAAGTGCTAGAAACAGGAAAAGACCAATTTAGAAAAGACTTGACTCAGCAGCCAAGACTCTGCGCAGTCGGGGTGCACCGGACTGTCCGGTGGTGCACTGGACAGTGTCCGGTGCGCCAGGCTGGCGTCTGTCAACTGGCTGCTCTCGAGTTTCATCGGCGGCGTACGGCTATAAATCATCGGACTGTCCGGTGGTGCACCGGACTGTCCGGTGAGCCAACAGTCGGCCCGGCCAACGGTCGGCCGCGTAATCCGCGCGCGACGCGTGGCAGAGCCAACGGTCAGAAGGGGGCACCGGACTGTCCGGTGTGCACCGGATAGTGTCCGGTGCGCCAACGGCTCTGAAACTCCAACGGTCGGCTTCGCCAAAGAAGGAAAGAAATCTGCACCGGACACTGTCTGGTGGTGCACCGGACTGTCCGGTGCGCCAGGCGACAGAAGGCAAGAATTGCCTTCCTGGAATGCTCTCAACGGCTCTTAGCTGCCTTGGGGCTATAAAAGGGACCCCTAGGCGCATGGAGGAGTATACTAAGCATTCTCTAAGCATTCCTAAGCACCAAGACTTCAAATCCGCGCATTCGATTCTTTGTGATAGCAACTAGAGCTCCATTTGAGTAGAGCACTCTTTGAGTTGTGTTGAGATCTCGTGTTGTGACTTGTGTGCGTATTGTCGCTCTGATTTTGTGTCTTGTGTGCGTTGCTCATCCCTTCCTTATTCCGTGCTTCTTTGTGAACATCATATTGTAAGGGCGAGAGGCTCCAAGTTGTGGAGATTCCTCGCAAGCGGGATATAGTAAAGTGAAAGCAAAACACCATGGTATTCAAGTGGGTCTTTGGACCGCTTGAAAGGGGTTGAGTGCAACCCTCGTCCGTTGGGACGCCACAACGTGGAGTAGGCAAGTGTTGGACTTGGCCGAACCACGGGATAAACCACTGTGCCATCTCTGTGTTGATATTCTTGTGGTTATCGTGTTGTGCAAGAACTCCTCTCTAGCCATTTGGCTTTATTGTGCTAACTCTTAACCAAGTTTTGTGGATTAAGTTTCAAGTTTTTACAGGATCACCTATTCACCCCCCTCCCTCTAGGTGCTCTCAATTGGTATCAGAGCCGTTCTCTTCAAAAAAGGGACTAATCGCCCGAAGAGATGGATCCTAAGGGCAAGGGGATGGTGGTCAACGATAAGGAGAAGGAGTCCTTCATCAATGATCCAAAGGATGACAAGCCTACTGACTCAGGCTCGGGCCACAAAAGAAAAGATGGGAGGAAGAAGAAAACAAGGCGCATCAAGGAGATAGTCTACTACGACAGCGACGAATCTTCCTCTTCCCAAAAGGACGACAACAACGACTACGAGAAAAAGAAGACGGTTAATTCAAACTTTTCTTTCAATTATTCTCGTATTCCGCAAAGTTCCAATGCTCATTTGCTTTCTATTCCACTTGGTAAACCTCCACACTTTGATGGAGAGGACTACGGATTTTGGAGTCACAAAATGCGTAGCCACTTGTTCTCTCTTCATCCAAGTATATGGGAGATAGTAGAAAATGGAATGCACTTTGATACTACGGATAGTCCCAAGTTCATTAATGAGAAAATTCACAAAAATGCACAAGCTACTACTGTTCTTCTAGCTTCTTTGTGCAGGGATGAATACCATAAGGTGAGCGGCTTGGATAACGCCAAGCAGATTTGGGACACCCTCAAAATCTCACATGAGGGGAACGACGTCACCATGCTCACCAAGATGGAGTTGGTGGAGGGCGAACTTGGGAGATTCGCAATGATCAGGGGCGAGGAGCCAACCCAAACGTACAACCGGCTCAAGACCCTCGTCAACAAAATAAGGAGCTATGGAAGCACACGATGGATGGACCACGACGTCGTCCGCCTAATGCTAAGATCTTTTACTGTCCTTGATCCACATCTTGTGAACAATATTCGTGAGAATCCTAGGTACACCAAGATGACGCCCGAGGAGATACTTGGAAAGTTCGTAAGCGGGCGGATGATGATCAAGGAGGCAAGATACATTGACGATGCGTTGAACGACCCAATCCACGAGCCTCAAACCGTTGCTCTCAAAGCAACGAGGAGCAAGGAAGTGCTACCTAGCAAGGTGGCACAAGTTGAGGCGGAGGGACTCAATGAGGAAGAGATGGCCCTCATCATTAAGCGTTTCAAGACGGCACTAAGGGGTCGCAAGGAGCATCCAAACAAGACCAAGACGCAGGGGAAGCGCTCATGCTTCAAATGTGGTAAGATTGGTCATTTTATCGCTAACTGTCCTGATAATGATAGTGACCAGGAACAAGGGAACAAGAAGGAAAAGAAGAAGGCTTACAAGAAGGCCAAGGGCGAGGCACGCCTTGGAAAGGAGTGGGACTCGGATTGTTCGTCGTCCGACTCCGACAACGAAGGACTCGCCGCCACCGCCTTCAACAAGTCGGCCCTCTTCCCCAACGAGCATCACACCTGCCTCATGGCAAGGGAAAAGAAGGTAAGCACTCGTGATACTAGTACTTACGCTTCCTCAAGTGATGAAGAATCTAGCGATGATGAAATAGACTATTCATGTTTATTCAAGGGCCTAGATAGAACTAAGGTTGATAAAATTAATGAATTAATTGATGCCTTGAATGATAAAAATAGGTTATTAGAAAAGCAAGAGGATCTTTTGTATGAAGAACATGATAAGTTTGTAGAGGCACAAAAATCCCTTGCTTTAGAAATTAAAAGGAATGAAATGCTTTCTTGTGAATTGTCTACATGCCATGACTCTATTTCTAGCCTAAAGAGCATAAATGATGATTTGAATGCTAAGTTAGAAATAGCTAATAAATCAACATCTTGTGTAGAACATGTTGCAATTTGCAATAGGTGTAAAGATTTTAATGTTGATGCTTGTAGTGAACATCTAGTTTCAATTTCTAATTTGAATGATGAAGTGGCTAGTCTTAATGCCCAACTTAAGACTAGCAAGAGTGAATTTGACAAACTGAAATTTGTAAGGGATGCCTACACGATTGGTAGACACCCCTCAATTAAGGATGGTCTTGGCTTCAAGAGGGAAGTCAAGAACTTAACGAGCCATAAGGCTTCCATCTCCGCCAAGGAGAAAGGGAAGGCCCCTATGGCTAGTAGTGCTCAAAAGAACCATACTTTCATGTATCATGATAGGAGATATTCTAGGAATGTTCATCATGATAGAAGTTGCAATGATGTTGTTTCACATGCTTATGATTCAAATGCAATGTTTGCTTCAAACTCTTCTATGATGTATGATAGAAGTTTGGCTAGGAAAAATGTCGTTCATCATAGGCCTAGAAGAAATATTGTTCATGTTCCTAGGAAAGTAATGAATGAACCTTCTACAATTTATTATGCTTGTAATGCTTCCTTTGCTATTTGTAGAAAGGATAAGAAGGTAATTGCTAAGAAATTAGGGGCCAAATGTAAGGGAGACAAGACTTGCATTTGGGTCCCTAAGACTATTGTAACTAACCTTGTAGGACCCAACATGAGTTGGGTACCTAAGACCCAAGCCTAAATTTGCCTTGCAGGTTTATGCATCCGGGGGCTCAAGCTAGATTATCGACAGCGGATGCACAAACCACATGACGGGGGAAAAGAGGATGTTCTCTTCCTAGTCAAGAACAAGGATTCCCAAGATTCAATCATATTCGATGATGGGAACCAAGGCAAGGTGAAAGGGTTAGGAAAAATTGCTATTTCATCCGAGCACTCTATTTCTAATGTATTCTTAGTTGAGTCGCTTGGATATAACTTGTTATCTGTGAGTCAACTTTGTAATATGGGATATAACTGTTTATTCACAAATGTAGATGTGTCTGTCTTTAGAAGAAGTGATGGTTCATTAGCTTTTAAGGGTGTACTAGACGGCAAACTTTATTTAGTTGATTTTGCAAAAGAGGAGGTCGGTCTAGATGCATGCTTAATTGCTAAGACTAGCATGGGCTGGCTGTGGCATCGCCGTTTAGCACATGTGGGGATGAAGAACCTTCGCAAGCTTCTAAAGGGAGAACACGTGATAGGTCTAACTAATGTAACTTTCGAAAAAGGTAGACCTTGTGCAGCTTGTCAAGCAGGTAAACAGGTGGGAAGCTCTCATCATGCCAAAATTGTGATGACAACATCAAGACCCCTGGAGTTACTTCATATGGACCTCTTCGGACCCGTCGCCTATCTAAGCATAGGAGGAAGTAAGTATGGTCTTGTTATAGTTGATGATTTTTCCCGCTTCACTTGGGTATTCTTTTTGCGGGATAAATCTGAAACCCAAGGGATCCTCAAGCGCTTCCTAAGGAGAGCCCAAAACGAGTTTGAGCTCAAAGTGAAGAAGATAAGGAGCGACAATGGGACCGAGTTCAAGAACCTTCAAGTGGAGGAGTATCTTGAGGAGGAAGGAATCAAGCACGAGTTCTCCGCTCCCTACACACCACAGCAAAATGGTGTGGTAGAGAGGAAGAACAGGACGCTACTAGACATGGCGAGGACGATGCTTGGTGAATTCAAGACGCCTGAACGGTTCTGGACGGAAGCCGTGAGCACGGCTTGCCACGCCATAAACCGGGTCTACCTTCATCGCCTCCTCAAGAAGACTTCATATGAGCTTCTAACCGGTAACAAACCCAATGTGTCTTACTTTCGTGTATTTGGGAGCAAATGTTACATTCTAGTGAAGAAAGGTAGGAATTCTAAGTTTGCTCCCAACGCTGTAGAAGGGTTTTTGTTAGGTTATGACTCAAATACAAAGGCGTATAGGGTGAGAGCACCTAGAGGGGGGGTGAATAGGTGATCCTGTAAAAGTTCAAAACTTAAGCCACAAAAACTTGTTAAGGGTTAGCACAAGTATGGCCAAGTGGCTAGAGAGAACTCAAAACACGATAACCACAAGAAAGCAATCACAGAGTTGACACGGTGGTTATCCCGTGGTTCGGCCAAGTACAAAACTTGCCTACTCCACGTTGTGGCGTCCCAACGGACGAGAGTTGCACTCAACTCCTCTCAAGTGATCCAATGATCAACTTGAATACCACGGTGTTTTTCTTTCCTTTGATCTTTTCCCGTTTGCGAGGAATCTCCACAACTTGGAGTCTCTCGCCCTTACAATTGAGTTCACAAAGAAATACAGAGTAAGGTGGGAATGAGCAACGCACACAAGACTCGAAAATCAGAGCAACAACACGCACACAAGTCGCAACAAGAGCTCGCAACGCAACACAAAGAGTTCACAACTCCACAAGAGCTCTATATGCTATCACAATGAAACGAATGCGTGAGATTGATGTCTTGGTGCTTAGAAGAGTTGTAGGAATGCTTGGTGTGCTCCTCCATGCGCCTAGGGGTCCCTTTTATAGCCCCAAGGCAGCTAGGAGCCGTTGGGAACAAATCTGGAAGGCCATCTTTGCCTTCTGTCTCGTGGCGCACCGGACAGTCCGGTGCACACCGGACACTGTCCGGTGCCCGATTTGTTTCCTTAAACAGCGCATCCGACCGTTGCTGTCAGAGTCAGATCTGCGCACCGTTGGCGCACCGGACATGTCCGGTGCACACCGGACAGTCCGGTGTATCTTTCCGACCGTTGGCTCGGCCACGTGTCGCGCGCCGATCGCGCGGCCGACCATTGGCCCGGCCGACCGTTGGCTCACCGGACAGTCCGGTGCACACCGGACAGTCCGGTGAATTTTAGCCGAAGTCGCCGGAGAAAAACCCGAGAGCGGCCTCTTCGGCCGAGGCAACCTAGCGCACCGGACACTGTCCGGTGCCCCACCAGACACTGTCCGGTGCACCACCGGACAGTCCGGTGCCCCAGACCGAAACAGCCCCTTGGCTGCACACAGCCAAGTCTTCTCTTCTCTTCTTCTTTCTGTTTCTAACACTTAGACAATTATATTAGTACACAAAACCAATGTACTAAGACTTAGAATCATACCTTTGTTGAAGATTTGCACTTTGTTCATCCATGGGCATTGATTTACATTTAAGCACTTGTGTTGACACTCAATCACCAAAATAATTAGAAATGGCCCAAGGGCACATTTCCCTTTCAATCTCCCCCTTTTTGGTGATTTATGCCAACACTACATAAAGCAACTAGAACAAGTGCAAAATCACTTCAAATAAAAACTCAAGTTGGTTTTGATTCAATTTTGGCATATATGGATCATTCTTTGCCACCACTTGGTTTGTTTTTGCAAATCAAATTCAAATCTCTATCTCTAAGTCAAACACACATGTTGAAGTATAAAGAGAGTCATTCTAAAAGAGATTGATCAAAGATTTCAAAAACTCCCCCTATTTCCCATAATCAACACTTCTCCCCACAAGAAGCCAACTTTTGAAAATAGAGACAATAAGAGACAATAAAAGCTTTTGACAAAACAAAAACTCTATTCTACTATTTTCAAAATCTCTCAAGTGGTAGCTGATCCATTTATCACTTTGGCCTTTATTTTCTCCCCCTTTGGCATCAAGCACCAAAACGGGATTAATCTTGGCCTATTAACCCCATTGCCTCACCAAAGTCTTCAATTAAGAGCAAATGGCAATAAGATTTCATGAGATGAACTTGGAATTAGTTACCCTCTCATCGGAGTGCAGTGGAAGTCTTTCATGGTCCAAGTCCACCTTTTCCCTTTCAATCCTCCTTCGAGACTAAATTATCAAACTTAAGCACATGGTTAGTCTCAAAGGGTCAAGTTGTAACACATCTCCCCCTAAACATGTGCATCACTTTGCAATGGACTTGTAAGGTCCAGGGAGTGTTTGTACAACTTGAGCACCATAATAAGCAACATAATGCAAAAAGGAACATGATCAAAAGCATAACTACATGTATGCTACAATTCAATCCAGGTTCCGCGAATCTAAGACATTTAGCTCACTACGCAACCTGCAAAAGGTCTTCTCATCTAGAGGCTTAGTGAAGATATCGGCTAGCTGGTTCTCGGTGCTAA
The DNA here is from genome assembly GCF_902167145.1 of Zea mays. Lineage (NCBI taxonomy): Eukaryota > Viridiplantae > Streptophyta > Magnoliopsida > Poales > Poaceae > Zea > Zea mays. The sequence continues at coordinate 54,487,503 of NC_050098.1, read as the reverse complement.
CATGAAACACTTCGATATCTCCCTTTTAATGGTGGTCTCTCAAAAAGTGATGCCGGATGTCTATGTGCTTTGTGCGGCTGTGTTCAACAGGATTTTCCGCCATGCGGATAGCACTCTCATTATCACATAGGAGTGGGACTTTGCTCAGATTGTAGCCAAAGTCCCTGAGGGTTTGCCTCATCCAAAGTAGTTGCGCGCAACACTGTCCTGCGGCAACATACTCGGCCTCAGCGGTGGATAGGGCAACGGAAGTTTGTTTCTTAGAGTTCCACGACACCAGGGACCTTCCTAAGAATTGGCACGTCCCCGATGTGCTCTTCCTATCGACCTTACATCCAGCATAGTCGGAATCTGAGTATCCAACTAAGTCAAAGGTAGACCCCTTTGGATACCAGAGCCCGAAGCAAGGCGTAGCAACCAAATATCTAAGAATTCGCTTCACCGCCACTAAGTGACACTCCTTAGGATCGGATTGAAATCTAGCACACATGCATACGCTAAGCATAATGTCCGGTCTACTAGCACATAAATAAAGCAAAGAACCTATCATTGACCGGTATGCTTTTTGATCAACGGACTTACCTCCTTTGTTGAGGTCGGTGTGTCCGTCGGTTCCCATCGGCATCTTTGCGGGCTTGGCGTCCTTCATCCCAAACCGCTTTAGCAGATCTTGCGTGTACTTCGTTTGGGAGATGAAGGTGCCGTCCTTGAGTTGCTTCACTTGGAACCCAAGGAAGTAGTTCAACTCGCCCATCATTGACATCTCGAATTTCTGCGTCATCACCCTGCTAAACTCTTCACAAGACTTTTGGTTAGTAGAACCAAATATTATGTCATCGACATAAATTTGGCACACAAACAAATCACCATTACAAGTCTTAGTAAAAAGAGTTGGATCGGCTTTCCCAACCTTGAAAGCATTAGCAATTAAGAAATCTCTAAGGCATTCATACCATGCTCTTGGGGCTTGCTTAAGTCCATAGAGCGCCTTAGAGAGCTTACACACATGGTCGGGGTACCATTCATCCTCAAAGCCAGGGGGTTGCTCCACGTACACCTCCTCCTTGATTGGCCCATTGAGGAAAGCGCTCTTCACATCCATTTGGTACAACCTGAAAGAATGGTGAGCGGCATATGCTAGCAAGATTCGAATTGACTCTAGCCTAGCCACAGGAGCAAAGGTCTCCTCGAAATCCAAACCTGCGACTTGGGCATAACCTTTTGCCACAAGTCGAGCCTTGTTCCTCGTCACCACCCCGTGCTCGTCCTGTTTGTTGCGGAACACCCACTTGGTTCCCACAACATTTTGCTTCGGACGAGGCACCAGTGTCCAAACTTCATTGCGCTTGAAGTTGTTTAACTCCTCTTGCATGGCCAACACCCAGTCAGGATCTAGCAAGGCCTCTTCTACCCTGAAAGGCTCAATAGAAGAGACAAAGGAGTAATGCTCACAAAAATTAACTAATCGAGATCGAGTAGTTACTCCCTTGCTAATGTCACCCAGAATTTGGTCGACGGGATGATCCCTTTGAATCATCGCTCGAACTTGGGTTGGAGGTGCCGGTTGCACTTCTTCCTCCATCACATGATTATCTTGTGCTCCCCCTTGATCACATGCCTCCTGTTGATGAACCTGTTCATCGTCTTGAGTTGGGGGTAGCACCATGGTCGAGGAAGAAGGTTGATCTCGTTTATCTTGTTCCTGTGGCCGTACTTCTCCAATCGCCATGGTTCGTATAGCGGCTGTCGGAACATCTTCTTCATCTACATCATCACAATCAACAACTTGCTCTCTTGGAGAGCCATTAGTCTCATCAAATACAACGTCGCTAGAGACTTCAACCAAACCCGATGATTTGTTGAAGACTCTATACGCCTTTGTATTTGAGTCATAACCTAACAAAAACCCTTCTACGGCTTTGGGAGCAAACTTAGAATTTCTACCCTTCTTTACTAGAATGTAGCATTTACTCCCAAATACACGAAAGTACGATACATTGGGTTTGTTACCGGTTAGTAGCTCATACGACGTCTTCTTGAGGAGACGATGAAGGTAGACCCTGTTGATGGCGTGGCAAGCAGTGTTAACGGCTTCCGTCCAAAAGCACTCGGGGGTCTTGAACTCTCCTAGCATCGTCCTCGCCATGTCGATGAGCGTCCTGTTCTTTCTCTCTACCACACCATTTTGCTGTGGTGTGTAGGGAGCGGAGAACTCGTGCTTGATCCCTTCTTCTTCAAGGAACTCCTCCACTTGAAGGTTCTTGAACTCGGACCCGTTGTCGCTCCTTATCTTTTTCACTTTGAGCTCAAACTCATTTTGAGCCCTCCTGAGGAAGCGCTTGAGGGTCCCTTGGGTTTCAGACTTATCCTGCAAAAAGAACACCCAAGTGAAGCGGGAAAAGTCATCAACAATAACTAGACCATACTTACTTCCCCCTATGCTTAGATAGGCGACGGGTCCGAAGAGGTCCATGTGCAGCAGCTCCAGGGGTCTTGAAGTGGTCATCACATTCTTGCTGTGATGCGCTCCTCCCACCTGTTTCCCTGCTTGACAAGCTGCACAAGGTCTATCTTTTTCGAAATGAACATTGGTTAGACCTATCACATGTTCTCCCTTTAGAAGCTTGTGAAGGTTCTTCATCCCCACATGTGCTAAGCGGCGATGCCACAGCCAGCCCATGCAAGTCTTAGCCATTAAGCATGCATCTAGACCGGCCTCTTCTTTTGCAAAATCAACTAAATAAAGTTTGCCGTCTAATACACCCTTAAAAGCTAGTGAACCATCACTTCTTCTAAAGACAGACACATCTATATTTGTAAACAGACAGTTATATCCCATATTGCACAATTGACTAACAGATAGTAAATTATATCCTAGTGACTCTACTAAAAACACATTAGAGATAGAGTGCTCATTAGAAATTGCAATTTTACCTAACCCTTTTACCTTGCCTTGATTCCCATCACCGAATATGATTGAATCTTGGGAATCCTTATTCTTGACGTAGGAGGTGAACATCTTCTTCTCCCCCGTCATATGGTTTGTGCATCCGCTATCAATAATCCAGCTTGAACCCCCGGATGCATAAACCTGCAAGGCAAATTTAGGCTTGGGTCTTAGGTACCCAACTCATGTTGGGTCCTACAAGGTTAGTGCAAATATCCTTAGGGACCCAAATGCAAGTTTTGTCTCCCTTGCATTTTGCCCCTAACTTCCTAGCAACAATTTTCTTATCCTTTCTACAAATAGCAAAGGAAGCATTTAAAGCATAATAAATTGTGGAAGGTTCATTCACTACTTTCCTAGGAGCATGAATAGCATTCTTTCTAGACACATGATGAATAGCATTTCTCCTAGACATATTTCTACCATGCATATAGGAAGAACTAGAAGCAACCATGGCATGAGAGTCAAAATCATCAAAAGCATTATAACTCCTATAAGCATTTCTAGTTTGTCTCCTATCATAATACATAAAAGCATGGTTCTTTTGCACATTACTAGCCATAGGGGCCTTCCCTTTCTCCTTGGCGGGAATGGGAGCCTTATGGCTTGTTAAGTTCTTAGCTTCTCTCTTGAAGCCAAGTCCATCCTTAATTGAGGGGTGTCTACCAATTGTGTAGGCATCCCTTGCAAATTTTAGCTTATCGAAATCATTCTTACTAGTCTTAAGCTGAGCATTAAGACTAGCCAGTTCATCATTAAGCTTGGAAATTGAAACTAGGTGTTCACTACAAGCATTAATGTCAAAATCTTTACACCTAGTACAAATTTCAACATGTTCTACACAAGAATTGGATTTATTTGCTATTTCTAATTTAGCATTTAAATCATTGTTGACACCTTTCAAAGTAGAAATGGTTTCATGACAAGTAGATAGTTCAAAAGAAAGCATTTCATTTCTTTTAACTTCTAAAGCATAGGATTTTTGTGCCTCAACAAATTTATCATGCTCTTCATACAACAAATCCTCTTGCTTTTCTAAAAGTATATTCTTTTCATTCAAGGCATCAATTAATTCATTAATTTTGTCTATCTTAGATCTATCTAAGCCCTTGAACAAACATGAATAATCTACTTCATCCTCATCACTAGATTCGTCCTCACTTGAAGAAGCATAGGTAGAGTTGCGAGTACATACCTTCTTCTCTCTTGCCATAAGGCATGTGTGACGCTCGTTGGGAAAGAGGGTTGATTTGTTGAAGGCGGTGGCGGCGAGTCCTTCATTGTCGGAGTCGGACGAGGAGCAATCCGAGTCCCACTCTTTGCCTAGATGCGCCTCGCCCTTTGCCTTCTTGTAATGCTTCTTCTTTTCCCTCTTGTTTCCCTTTTCCTGGTCACTATCATTATCGGGACAGTTAGCAATAAAATGACCAAGCTTACCGCATTTGAAGCATGATCGCTTCCCTTTGGTCTTAGTCTTGCTCGGCTGTCCATTGCGACCCTTTAGCAACGTCTTGAATCTCTTGATAATGAGGGCCATTTCTTCTTCATTAAGACCGGCCGCCTCAATTTGCGCCACTTTGCTGGATAGCGCCTCCTTGTTCCCTGTGGCTTTGAGAGCAAAAGGTTGCGGCTCGTTGATCGGTCCATTCAAGGCGTCGTCCACATACCTTGCCTCCTTGATCATCATTCGCCCGCTGACGAATTTTCCTAGGACTTCTTCGGGCGACATTTTGGTGTACCTGGGATTCTCACGAATATTATTCACCAAATGAGGATCAAGAACGGTAAAGGACCTGAGCATTAGTCGGACGACGTCGTGGTCCGTCCATCGCGTGCTTCCGTAGCTCCTTATTTTGTTGATAAGGGTCTTGAGCCGGTTGTATGTCTGAGTTGGCTCCTCGCCCCTTATCATCGCGAACCGTCCAAGCTCGCCCTCCACCAACTCCATTTTGGTGAGCAAGGTAGCGTCATTTCCCTCATGAGAGATCTTGAGGGTATCCCAGATTTGCTTGGCGTTATCCAAGCCACTCACTTTATTATATTCATCCCTGCACAATGAGGCTAGAAGAACAGTAGTAGCTTGTGCATTCTTATGGATTTGCTCATTAATGAATATAGGACTATCCGAACTATTAAAGTGCATTCCACTATCTACAATCTCCCATATGCTAGGATGGAGAGAGAATAGGTGACTACGCATTTTGTGGCTCCAAAATCCGTAGTCCTCCCCATCAAAGTGTGGGGGCTTGCCGAGTGGAATGGAAAGCAAATGTGAATTTGAACTTTGCGGAATACGAGAGTAGTCAAAAGAAAAGTTAGAATTAACCGGTTTCCTTTGTTTGTCGTGGTCGTCGTCCTTTTGGGAAGAAGAGGACTCATCGCTGTCGTAGTAGACGATCTCCTTGATGCGTCTTGTCTTCTTCTTCTTCCCATCTCTTCGCTTGTGGCCCGAGCCCGAGTCATTGGACTTGTCATCCCTTGGCTCGTTGACGAAGGACTCTTTCTCCTTGTCGTTGATCACAATTCCCTTCCCCTTAGGATCCATCTCTTCGGGCGGTTAGTCCCTTTTTGAAGAGAACGGCTCTGATACCAATTGAGAGCACCTAGAGGGGGGGTGAATAGGTGATCCTGTAAAAGTTCAAAACTTAAGCCACAAAAACTTGTTAAGGGTTAGCACAAGTATGGCCAAGTGGCTAGAGAGAACTCAAAACACGATAACCACAAGAAAGCAATCACAGAGTTGACACGGTGGTTATCCCGTGGTTCGGCCAAGTACAAAACTTGCCTACTCCACGTTGTGGCGTCCCAACGGACGAGAGTTGCACTCAACTCCTCTCAAGTGATCCAATGATCAACTTGAATACCACGGTGTTTTTCTTTCCTTTGATCTTTTCCCGTTTGCGAGGAATCTCCACAACTTGGAGTCTCTCGCCCTTACAATTGAGTTCACAAAGAAATACGGAGTAAGGTGGGAATGAGCAACGCACACAAGACTCAAAAATCAGAGCAACAACACGCACACAAGTCGCAACAAGAGCTCGCAACGCAACACAAAGAGTTCACAACTCCACAAGAGCTCTATATGCTATCACAATGAAACGAATGCGTGAGATTGATGTCTTGGTGCTTAGAAGAGTTGTAGGAATGCTTGGTGTGCTCCTCCATGCGCCTAGGGGTCCCTTTTATAGCCCCAAGGCAGCTAGGAGCCGTTGGGAACAAATCTGGAAGGCCATCTTTGCCTTCTGTCTCGTGGCGCACCGGACAGTCCGGTGCACACCGGACACTGTCCGGTGCCCGATTTGTTTCCTTAAACAGCGCATCCGACCGTTGCTGTCAGAGTCAGATCTGCGCACCGTTGGCGCACCGGACATGTCCGGTGCACACCGGACAGTCCGGTGTATCTTTCCGACCGTTGGCTCGGCCACGTGTCGCGCGCCGATCGCGCGGCCGACCGTTGGCCCGGCCGACCGTTGGCTCACCGGACAGTCCGGTGCACACCGGACAGTCCGGTGAGTTTTAGCCGAAGTCGCCGGAGAAAAACCCGAGAGCGGCCTCTTCGGCCGAGGCAACCTGGCGCACCGGACACTGTCCGGTGCCCCACCGGACACTGTCCGGTGCACCACCGGACAGTCCGGTGCCCCAGACCGAAACAGCCCCTTGGCTGCACACAGCCAAGTCTTCTCTTCTCTTCTTCTTTCTGTTTCTAACACTTAGACAATTATATTAGTACACAAAACCAATGTACTAAGACTTAGAATCATACCTTTGTTGAAGATTTGCACTTTGTTCATCCATGGGCATTGATTTACATTTAAGCACTTGTGTTGACACTCAATCACCAAAATAATTAGAAATGGCCCAAGGGCACATTTCCCTTTCATAGGGTCTTCAACAAATCATCGGGTTTGGTTGAAGTCTCTAGCGACGTTGTATTTGATGAGACTAATGGCTCTCCAAGAGAGCAAGTTGTTGATCTTGATGATGTAGATGAAGAAGACGTTCCAACAGCCGCAATGCGCACCATGGCGATTGGAGATGTGAGGCCACTGAAACAAAAGGAGCAAGATCAACCTTCTTCCTCAACAACGGTGCATGCCCCAACTCAAGAAGATGAACAAGTTCATTAAGAGGAGGCATGTGATCAAGGGGGAGCACACGATGATCATTTAATGGAGGAAGAAGCACAACCGGCACCTCCAACCCAAGTTCGAGCGACGATTCAAAGGAATCATCCCGTCGACCAAATATTGGGTGACATAAGCAAGGGAGTAACTACTCGTTCTAGATTAGTTAATTTTTGTGAGCATTACTCCTTTGTCTCTTCTATTGAGCCTTTCAGGGTAGAAGAGGCCTTGCTAGATCCGGACTGGGTGTTGGCCATGCAAGAGGAGCTCAACAACTTCAAGAGAAATGAAGTTTGGACACTGGTGCCTCATCCCAAGCAAAACGTTGTAGGAACCAAGTGGGTGTTCCGCAACAAACAAGACGAGCACGGGGTGGTGACAAGGAACAAGGCACGACTTGTGGCAAAAGGTTATGCCCAAGTCGCAGGTTTGGACTTTGAGGAGACTTTTGCTCCTGTGGCTAGGCTAGAGTCAATTCGCATATTGTTAGCCTATGCTACTCACCATTCTTTCAGGTTGTTCCAAATGGATGTGAAGAGCGCTTTCCTCAACGGGCCAATCATGGAGGAGGTGTACATGGAGCAACCCCTGGCTTTGAGGATGAACGGTACCCCGACCACGTGTGTAAGCTCTCTAAGGCGCTCTATGGACTTAAGCAAGCCCCAAGAGCATGGTATGAATGCCTTAGAGACTTTTTAATTGCTAATGCTTTCAAGGTTGGGAAAGCCGATCCAACTCTTTTTACAAAGACTTGTGATGGTGATCTTTTTGTGTGCCAAATTTATGTCGATGACATAATATTTGGTTCTACTAACCAAAAGTCTTGTGAAGAGTTTAGCAGGGTGATGACTCAAAAATTCGAGATGTCGATGATGGGCGAGTTAAGCTATTTTCTTGGGTTCCAAGTGAAGCAACTCAAGGATGGGACCTTCATCTCCCAAACGAAGTACACGCAAGACTTGATCAAGCGGTTTGGGATGAAGGACGCCAAGCCCGCAAAGACTCCAATGGGAACCGACGGACACACCGACCTCAACAAAGGAGGTAAGTCCGTTGATCAAAAGGCATACCAGTCTATGATAGGGTCCTTACTTTATTTATGCGCTAGTAGACCGGATATTATGCTCAGTGTTTGCATGTGTGCCAGATTTCAATCCGATCCAAGGGAGTGTCACTTAGTGGTCGTGAAGCGAATTCTTAGATATTTAGTCGCTACGCCTTGCTTCGGGATCTGGTATCCAAAGGGGTCTACCTTTGACTTAATTGGATATTCAGACTCCGATTATGCTGGATGTAAGGTCGATAGGAAGAGTACATTGGGAACGTGCCAATTCTTAGGAAGGTCCCTGGTGTCATGGAGTTCTAAGAAACAAACCTTCGTTGCCCTATCCACCGCTGAGGCCGAGTATGTTGCCGCAGGACAGTGTTGCGCGCAACTACTTTGGATGAGGCAAACCCTCAGGGACTTTGGCTACAATCTGAGCAAAGTCCCACTCCTATGTGATAATGAGAGTGCTATCCGCATGGCGGATAATCCTGTTGAACACAGCCGCACAAAGCACATAGACATCCGGCATCACTTTTTGAGAGACCACCAGCAAAAGGGAGATATCGAAGTGTTTTATGTTAGCACCGAGAACCAGCTAGCCGATATCTTTACTAAGCCTCTAGATGAGTCGACCTTTTGCAGGCTGCGTAGTGAGCTAAATGTCTTAGATTCGCGGAACTTGGATTGATTCATAGCATACATGTATTTATGCCTTGATCATGTTCCTTAATGCATTTTGTTGTTTATTTATGGTGCTCAAGTTGTACAAGCACCCCCCGGACCTCACAAGTCCATTTGCAAGTGATGCACATATTTAGGGGGAGATGTGCTACAACTTGACCCTTTGAGACTAACTGTGTGTTTGAGTTTGCTTGATTTAGTCTCAAAGGTGGATTGAAAGGGAAAAGGTGAACTTGGACCATGCAAGACTTCCACTGCACTCCGATGAGAGGGTAACTTACTCCAAGTTCATCTCAATATCCTTATTGCCTTTGTACTCTTATTTGAAGATTTTGGTGAGGCAATGGGGTTTAAGGGCCAAGATTGATCCCGTTTTGGTGCTTGATGCCAAAGGGGGAGAAAATAAGGCCAAAGCAATAAATGGATCAGCTACCATTGAGAATTTTGAAAATAGTAGAATAGAGCCTTTGGTTTGTCAAAAATCTCTTATTCTCTTTTTGTCAAAAGTTGGTCTCTTGTGGGGAGAAGGTTTGATTATGAGAAATAGGGGGAGTTTTTGAATCTGTGATCAATTTCTCTTGGAATATCTTTCTCTATGCCTCAACAAGTGAGTTTGACTTAGAGATAGGAAACCGAGTTTGATTTGCAAAAACAAAACCAAGTGGTGGCAAAGAATGATCCAAATATGCCAAATTTGAATCAAAACAAATTTGTGTTCTCATTTGCATTGATGTTGCACTTCTTTAGTTGCTTTATGTTGTGTTGGCATAAATCACCAAAAAGGGGGGAGATTGAAAGGGAAATGTGCCCTTGGGCCATTTCTAAGTATTTTTGTGATTGAGTGCCAACACAAGTGCTTAAGTGTTAATCTATGCCAATTGATGGACAAAGTGCAAATCAAGAGTAAAGGTATGTTTCTAAGACTTAGTACATTGTTTTGGAGACTAATGTATTGTGTCTAAGTGGTAGAAACAGGAAAAGACCAATTTGGAAAAGACTTGACTGAGCAGCCAAGACTCTGCACAGTCTGGGTGCACCGGACAGTGTCCGGTGCGCCAGGCTGGCATCTGTCAACTGGCTGCTCTCGGGTTTCGGCGGCGGCGTACGGCTATAAATCACCGGACTGTCCGGTGGTGCACCGGACTGTCCGATGAGCCAACAGTCGGCCCGGCCAACGGTCGGCCGCGTAATCCGCGCGCGACGCGTGGCAGAGCCAACGGTCAGAAGGGGGCACCGGACTGTCCGGTGTGCACCGGACAGTGTCCGGTGCGCCAACGGCTCTGAAACTCCAACGGACGGCTTCGCCAAAGAAGGAAAGAAATCTGCACCGGACAGTGTCCGGTGGTGCACCGGACTGTCCGGTGCGCCAGGCGACAGAAGGCAAGAATTGCCTTCCTGGAATGCTCTCAACGGCTCCTAGCTGCCTTGGGGCTATAAAAGGGACCCCTAGGCGCATGGAGGAGTATACTAAGCATTCTCTAAGCATTCCTAAGCACCAAGACTTCAAATCCGCGCATTCGATTCTTTGTGATAGCAACTAGAGCTCCATTTGAGTAGAGCACTCTTTGAGTTGTGTTGAGAGCTCGTGTTGTGACTTGTGTGCGTATTGTCGCTCTGATTTTGTGTCTTGTGTGTGTTGCTCATCCCTTCCTTATTCCGTGCTTCTTTGTGAACATCATATTGTAAGGGCGAGAGGCTCCAAGTTGTGGAGATTCCTCGCAAGCGGGATATAGTAAAGTGAAAGCAAAACACCGTGGTATTCAAGTGGGTCTTTGGACCGCTTGAAAGGGGTTGAGTGCAACCCTCGTCCGTTGGGACGCCACAACGTGGAGTAGGCAAGTGTTGGACTTGGCCGAACCACGGGATAAACCACTGCGCCATCTCTGTGTTGATATTCTTGTGGTTATCGTGTTGTGCAAGAACTCCTCTCTAGCCATTTGGCTTTATTGTGCTAACTCTTAACCAAGTTTTGTGGATTAAGTTTCAAGTTTTTACAGGATCACCTATTCACCCCCCCCCCTCTAGGTGCTCTCAATTATTCCATTAGGTTGTGATGGTCATTGATCGTCAAAATCAATTTAGAGAAATTGGTAAAGGCCATTTCCCTTTCAGAAGTCTACTATGGTGGCGGAACTTGTAGCACTTGAGCTAGCCACTATTGAGGCAAAGTGACTGAAAGAGCTCTTGATGGACTTGCCAATGGTTGCTAAACCGATATTAGTCATTCTTTTGCATTGTGATAATCAAAGCATGATCGGAATTGTAGGCATCGCAAAGAAAATGAAAAGTTCTTAACACATGTGAAATGACGAATCAAATCAGTATGGCATTTGAGAAATGCTGGACAGATCACCATAGAGTATATTAATACTGCTCGAAACTTGGGTAAACCCTTTTATAAAGGTATTAACACGTGTTGTGATTGATAAAGCATCAAGAGAAATGGGATTAAAGCCCATGTGATGTTATCATACAGTGGCAACACAATCTATATTATCGAAGATCGCGTGAATTTGATATTGGGAAGAACAAACCGTTTTGTATTTGTATAACAGGAGAGTATATCATTTTACTCGTTTCCTAATAAAAGATGTGTACTCTCAATATTGCAAGGGAGGCTGACTTTGTCTTAATGTATTCTAAGGCTAGTTAAAGGCAAGGTACTGGCCTGTAGGATACACTTGTAAGAATACACCTATATGAGTTTGACTGTCTATGAGATGTGGGTAGTTTTAAATAAACTTATTAAAATACACGTGAGCATGACTATAACACTCTAATCAGAGGTATGGTTTAAGGTGGCCTAGTATTAGTGACGCTTATAGGTGAAACTTACTTTCATAAGACTAGCAATTCGAGGTTTTGTCCATTACAAAGTTGTGCGGATGTGAATCCTGTAATGCAAGGTGTAGCTCAACCCGTAACAAGTCTACACTATAAAGCTGATATATGAAAGCGCGGAAATTGGGTCAATTAGAGACCTTAACTTTAGTGGGGATTATTGAAATTTGGTCTATTTAAGCCCACTTGTGGGTGGCCCAATTTATATAAGGAAGTCAAGGTGGTGCGTAGGGATGACATGTGGGCTTTAGTCCCACATTGCTCATCCTGGTTGGAGATAACCAATTTATATGCGAGAGTGTGCACTCCTCTTCACATGTGACACACAACGTGCGCTCGCTCATTTTTCATGTTTTTTCGTGAAATTAATACATGACATGTGACTTGCGACAAAACGTGATCGTGTCGTGAAGTGTTCTATACAGCAATTTAATTTTCATTTTATTTATTTGGTTATTGAGTATAGCACCTAGACTTCCATATCAACCGGGAGCAATTGGGTGTGCACTGTGAACTCCGAGCGGTTGCACATAGATAAATTCCAGGGGACGGTTACTAAAATTTAGCAGACCGAATCTAAGAGGTTGCGGCGACAAACAACCGATTAGTCCTCTTCTTCTCAATTCTCTGTGTCACCTACCCTGTCGTTCCTGCATATGTCGTGTGTCGTGCAGCAGATCAAGAGAGAACAGTGTCTCCAAACTAGAGATGTCAACGGGGACCCGATACCCGCTAACCCGTGGGGAATTCCCCTATTAGGGTACGGGTATAGGACAAAAATTGTCCCCATGGGTATGGATATGGGACAAAATCTCCACCCATTGAGTAAACGGGTATGGGTTTGGGAAGCAATAATCCAAACCCGATTACCATGGGTATTTAATACGTGTACATCTGTCGTGTTTGTATGAATGAGTTGAGGTCGAGCTGGCCACCAAGCCCAGCACGGCAGCGCACTAGGCCACAGGTCCTAGCCCAACAAGGCAACACAACAAGACAACTAGCAAACTAGCAAAAAACAAAACCCTAAAATAACCAGCCATATGCTACGCCCTGCCCAGCCGGCTAACCGTCTTACGTCTGGATAGTTGCACTGACACTGCACATTGGCGACTTCACCGCGACGAGGAGAACCGTTGAATGCTAGGAGCCTAGGACGAAAGTGATGACCATGGATTCTCAGGTGCCAACGAACTCAGATGGTGACCAAGAAAGGTGAGCAGACTCTATTTCTCCATTTCTTCTATCGGTCCCGAAGTTCTTATTTCTTTTCTGATGGATGGATGAATAGATCATGGTTCATGGATGAGTGCTTGCCGATATGGTGATGTCTGGAACCTAGATAGTTTGTGCTAGTTGTTAGTACGTAGTTTTCTCTTAATTGGGATGGGGACCCATTGGGGACCCAAAACCCGAATGAGGATGGGTATGAGATGAGTTTTGCACCCGTGATGGGTATGGGAATGGATATGGGGATGGATCAAACATATTGGGGATGAGTCTGAGATGCTATAACCCGGTGGTGAATTCCTCATTGACATCTCTACTCCAAACCGATGCCAACAATTCAACGACATGCATAAGTGCTGGCGAATTAAGTTTCTAGGAAGTGTGCATCGCATACCACTTGTGTTCTTCAACTTCAGTTATAGAAAGCACTAATCGTGATGCCGATCTTTTGGATAGATCTGTTGTTCGCTTATCTTCTGTGCGTTAATTGTCGTGGTTTGATCAATATCTGTATCGATTTGGTTATCTTATCGGTTTGGTTATCTTCTATGCGTTAATTGTCATGGTTTATATATTATGCAGTATAATGAAATTAATCTTAGACCGTGTTAATTGTGTAACAAAATCTCGAAACAGATGTGAAAGCACTGCATATCGTCTGACGCCGTCGTTCGTGCTTTAAGAATTTCTGATGTATATCTGCATCATTGCAATACTACCATTACAGGTACTGAAGTGTATGTACATGCTTCTTCAAGGTAATATAAATGTAAACTTGAATTTCACCTTTTGAAGAAAGAACGAAAACACTTTTATACTAACCACGGGAACGGGGTCACCGCAAACAAGAAAGCTGTGCTATTTATGCCAAAACTACATTGAAACTACTACGGCTTAATTTAGGTACTCTAGTAATGAGTGGGATTGGAATGGATTGAGATGTATTGAGAGAGTATTTGATCTATTAGGGATTTACACCCTCTCCAATCCCTCCAAAACACTCTAATCCCAAAATATCCAAACTAGACCTACATGTGTAAACGTAAAATTGACACCCTGAACGAGCCTGTAGCCTCTCAACTGAACGAGCCTCAAAGATTCACAATATTGAAGTAGGAGCACGCACTTGGAAATTTCACACAAGTGAAAAGTAGAGTAAGATATTGGCCAAGAAACCTGCAAAAAATGAACATTTCGTCAACGCCCAAAAGCCCAAATTAAACATAAATCGCAAGATAGAGCAAACCTAAAAGTTAATGCAAATGATAAGATACAATTTGAAATGTATCGATGGCGAAGATCATATAAGCACATGAGTATGAGTCATTCCTTACATTTCCATCAAATGAATTGGAGATCATAAATGCACGTGAGTATGACTGTATGAGTCTTCCCTTTCATTTCCATCAAAGGAATTAGTTTGTGTAAAACGCTCAAAGTACGGTATTGTTTTTTTTAGATAAAAGAGATCTTTATTCCGACCTCTGAAGCATGCTCAATGTACCGTATGGTCTTGGAGACCTGATCCTCAGTTCTTAGCCAGAACGAAATAATTTGTAGCAATCTCATAATACGATTCCACATAATGAGAACTATAGAGCAGAGTACACGATAGCTAAAGCTAATTGTGTGGCCTTTTAAGCCACCCGATAGGCACCAGTAAGGCTGTAACCCATCCAACCTACTTAGTCCATGTCTCCATGAATTTTCATTTTATTTGTAATCTGATAATCTGGACTCTTATCTCGGTGTGATGTAAAAAATGCCCCTATTGGCGGAACACGAAACACATTCAGGCCATGTTCGTTTTTTCCAAATCCATGGGGATTGAGGGGAGAATAAATCCACAACTAATCAAAGTCCAGCTCACTCCACCCAAATACCACTCAATCCACATAATTTATGTACAAAACGAACAAGGCCTCAAGGTGAACTTGGGCTGTCCCAATAATGCGAAACGCCCAAAAAGCAACATTCAGGGATGCAGTTTCTCCCGGCGAGTTACTGCCCTAAATTTGGCACAAAGTCTGACAAATAAAAGTGTCAGCTTGAAGAAGTGTACTTACATACGATGCAGTAAACAAGCTTCAAAACGCGCATCCCAGTTAACCAGGAGCATCTGATTAATTCCTGTGAAAGAACTCAGTTATAGTGAACAAAGCATCAGCCCGCTATTGTGTTCTTCTAAGAATCAGACAATACTTTTGAATAACCCCAACTAATGAAATTTCATCGGCCAACTTGTAGAAATTGGAGCATAATTAACCCCTCATAGTAATGTTGATGAAGCAGTTGATGCCTCAGATATAAGCCACAGAGGCTGACGTGCTTGAAGGCATGCAGCAATATCAAAGGGGTGTAATTCGGCTCCATCAAATATAAGATTTACTCCTGGTAAGACTACATCCTTGCTGTCTGTTTCTTCTGGATCTGGTTTTACGTCTTGTATGGATGATTGTTCTTCATTGTGCTCAGGATCAAGTGCATATGACCTTCAGGAATTTAGAACATATGTCAACATTGAATAATAATCAAATCAGGATTTATTGCATGAAATCTTAAAACATGGATATGTAATTTATTCAGCTATACCTGACAGTGCTCCCATCAAAGCTCACAACTTCTGTTCGGGGTCGCTGCCTTCCAACAAATTTCAGCCTCTCGTGTTCACTTGGGGCTCCTCCACTAGGTGTTGAAGGGTCATTAGACAAATTCCATCTGCCACTAATACTATTGATTAAGGCACGTGGTGAGTCCCTTGAGCTTCCACGCTTGTTAAATAACTTAGCTACTGGACCGGTTGCTTGATATTCACTGCAAAGTTCTCTCAGCTGCCTTCTTACATTTTGCATCACATCAGAATGCTCAATGAGATCATCTTTCTGAAGCATATGGGATGCAACCACCCTTTCACAAATCTTCTCGCACAACTTTGGACTGAATAAAGGAACCCCGAACTCCAAGCTCAGAGGCACCCACTTGTAGCTTACATTTTCTGGGTCAAATTTATCTGGTTCATCTATCCTGTGAAGTCTTAGTAGACGGAGGTAGCCAAGTGTGCTCAGCTCAAATTTACTAGATAGGTCTTTCAATACAGAAGTCAAATCTAATATCTGTTCCTTTGGCAAATTAGTTTGGGCTACCACAGATTCAATTGACTGGTCATCATTTTTTAGGGGTAAAGGGATATCCACAGTGACAAGGTTTCCTGACGTATCAAGATCATGTATACTAAGTGGTTGCACCAGTACAGCAGATTGTTTCAGCATCGAATTCAAGCAGTGTAACAATAAGTTGCCCTTCAGTAAGTTCCCTTCAAACTTTCCCCCTAATCCACCCACCACAGAGCCATCCCAAGACCATAGCAGTGCCTTCTCACAACCAGCTAATGGTTCAGGCAGCAATCTAAAACGTAGCCCTTTCATGAACACAGCAGATACTGGTCCACAATGTCCTGCTGTATACAGTACTAGCTTCATCCAAGGTGTCATGGAGGAATAAGATGGTGGTCCAAAATGAATTGGGCCTGAAGGGCCTGGAAGAACTGATGAAGAAGGAAGAGGAACCATCGACACAATAATGTCATAGTCCCGAAGGAATAGCCGTTCTAATGTAGCCGGGGCAAGTGAGGCTAAGCTCTCACATCGAAGAATATCAACTTTGTACTTCCTTTTGTTCTTCAAAACTCGAGATTCAGTTGAAACATTTAGCTGCACAGTTGAATCATTCTTGTCATCATTTTTTACCATGCTTTCTACACTTTCCAAGATAACCATAGCTGGTGATACTATATTCCCATCACTATTATCTAACTCACCTACGCACTGGTTATGCTCGGAAAATTCATTATGGTTATTGTCAGCAACACCCTCAATGTTCACCTTGGACAAATGGTCAGCAGCATTGTCAATATCATGAACAGAGCTTCTTGGAGTCTTTGCTTCACTAGTATTATCAGTAATTTCATTTGCGGAAACTCCGCCAGACTGTAAACACTCCAAGAAGCATCGCAAACTGAATGCATGACTTGCAAACTCCTCTAGCACACCCTCAAATTTCTTTCCCTCTAAGCTAGCCAGATCACTACATAGTTCTGCAATGCAAGAAGCACCCAGTTTTCCAGCCTCATAGAGTGTGACAGCATGAGATTTTAACCCTGCATGATGTTGGTGAAGTTAGTCATTACAGTATCCATCGAAGCATTTTGGCTACAATTACATAGTAAAACTCGACCGGTAGGGAAATTTTGGCTACATAGTAAATTAGTAATTGTTAATGCATATTGCAAATGCCATTCGTATTATTACTGTTTAAAGAAATTGCATTTGCTAGATTTCTGTGTTGCAGAAAATCCTTTTTGCCCTAAATGCCGCTGTTGACTTCACATTACAAAGTTTGGTTAACAATAACTTTCAAAGTATAACATAAACAAAAACACTATTGTTAGATTGACAAACATTGACCATTAAAAGTACAATAAATGATTGTACATTTATAATCATTTATCTGCATAGTTATTGCAAAACTGGTAGTCAAAATTTGTGCGGTAAAATCATTTGACATTCTTTTTTTCTGAAATGGGAGTAGATAACAGAGCTAAGCATCTTCGATCAAATAGAATGCGGGCAAAAATCCAATACTCTGCACTGTGATATCTAACCTGGCGATAGTGAGCCCATCATCAAGTATGATGTAACATTGGCATCAACAACAAAGCCCACATGAGCAGTTCCAGAAATTTTCCTGGGTCCATCAGAATCCATGCCATTCAATTGTTGACCAGACTTCTCTGAGTGGATACTTGTATTTGAACCTTCTTCATCATCACTAAGAATACTACTAGGAAACGCAGGTAAACGTTCTTCATTAAGAACAGAGTTCGCATCCATGACTTTCGCAGCCCAGCCCAATCGGCAAGCAAATGATGCAGCTGCCTGGAGTTGATAAAGGTCAGCTTGTAAAGTTGCAGCCAGTTCAGCAACAGTAGCATTAGCACTTGAAACAACAAATACAGCATACAACAGCCTGCAATAAAAAATGTGAGTCACTACTATGGTGACTACAGAAAGTTACATGTGAAATGTATGTGAATAACAGATGGAAGATCATTACACAGAAAACTGAGCACTTACTCTTCAATTGGGTCTTCATATGATTGATCCTTATTGGAAACAAAATTTTCAAGCCTAGAAACTGAAAAACAGTAATGATGAACTCTTTCAAATTCTATATTAGTGAACTTAATATAAAATTTGTAAACACAAATCCTCATGATATATAGGAGTCTAGAATAACAAATTAGATGGGCAGTTTATAAATTCTCATGAAAAGAGGCTCAAGATCAGGGGATTTTGATATGCTAATTAGTGAGGATAAAATGAGACCATCACATAAATATCAATATTTATGCATGTATATTGGAAATTAAATATCATGTTATTTTTGGAAGTCTTTATTTAGCACATCTATATGCATGTTAAGCTAGTCCATTGCCTGAAAGTGGACCTCCTATTGTTCAGATATTGATCTACCAAATATGATTTTGCAAATAAGATATAGAGCTATAGAAGGCTCTGTTCATTTTTTTATCCAACTTTTATGCTGTCTTCTTGAATAAACACACTAGGTTATAAGGCTGAGCGTCACTCTTGTTTGCATAACATAAGGAGAAAGCATGAACACAAAACATAGAGCCACAATGCCAATCGGTTATGTTAATTCTGCTGGACTGACTGTTCCCTATCTCGTTAATACCTTTGAAGCGGTCATCTGGGTAAACAGGCACATCGAAGTACACTAGCCCTCTTTTATAAAGTCCATCTATAACCTTCGGATCAAAAAGAACATATGAATTGGCTTCCTCTTTACATATTTTGTCTATTGTTGTTGTCTCTTCTTCTGAAAGTTTCTACATTAGACAAATAACACAAACTATTGTCAAAAGATTTCATGAATGAAGGCTTCATAAAAAATAATAGCTCTACATAGAGAAAAATAAAGCTAGGCGTCTTTTCTCATTAAGAGCAGGTCTCATCATATTATGTATGAAAAGTACATTAACGTATCACGATTACAAGAAATATAGCAAACCTGACCTTGAACTCTTCCAGTGTAAAGTTAACAAGACAAACCCCCCACCAAGGCTCAACTGGGAAGTCAACAGGCTGTGTAGGCAGCATTTCTTTTGCAATCGATTTATTCAGTTTCCACATTAGTTTCTGGAGATTGCAACAAAGAAACATCATCTGTAACAATCTCTCATGCTCGCAGATAATATCTAATCATAAAAAAATCACACACAAAAATGTTTACTAAGAACACGTATAACATGCTAGTCCAGTTGTTATTCATTACTTTCTACATCAACTAGATTGGTCTAGTATTCTACATAGGCACTAATACACAGATTAACTGCGACTATTGGTTTTATGATTTAGGATTCTGTCTTTTCCACAAGATTTGTTTTATGATTTAGGATTCTGTCCTATCAACTAGATCTGTTTTATGATTTAGAATTCTACGTAGGTCCACAAGATTGAGGGCTACATGCCTTTTCTTTGTGAAAAGTTCTGTTGTTATCCTTTCATCTAAGATCTGTAAACCATGCAGTCGATTATTTGCACTTTTTAGTATGAAATAGATTGCCCACGTTCTCACATGGTCAACTATTTGAAACTTATGTCTGTTCACAAGACTGCATGAGTATGTGACAGTAAAAAAACTAAGAACATATGCAGCATTACCTTTGATCTGCATTTGTTCATAATATCAATAAACTCGTTTCTCCCAACACCAGTGAGCCTTAGTGCATCAGCAGCAGTGAAGTTCGGAATACTATCATATGGTTGTTCTGCCCCAAAAAAACATGTTAGAAACATAAACATTTATCAAAAATTAGTGGAACAGTGCTTCAGCCTTGCAATGACATGTCAGTATGTCACCTTATTCTACAAATAAAAAGAAGGAGAATCATCGAGGAATCATTTTACCAACATGGTCGAGCAGTTTAGACCAGGGTTGTCCAAAACTCTGGTTGAATTAAATCTTAACAGCAGGATACTACCATGGCACTATGTAGATGCTAAAGAAACATAAACTTACTACCCACAAGAAAATTTTCAGTTAAAAACGGATTACCATTCTTCATAGTTTCAAAAAGGATGTCACAATAATATCTGAAAGGCGAGATCCTCAGCACTCGGCATATATAGTCTGCAAGGTGGTATGGGTATAACTGCAAACCAATGTATATGATGTTGGAATCTTGAAAGCTTTTGAATAAACAATTCAAACAGATGAGAAAAGCTATGTGAATAAGTAAACCCATTGCAGAGGTAACTACAGAAACCTCAATAAAAACGATAACTGGGCAGATCCCGCATACAAAACAAAGTACATAAAAATTACACATGCGGATCTATTAGTGCTAAATGTTATCAGCAGACAATTGAATAACCCCTAACAAGGTAAAAGCAAGTTATTGTCCAGCCTATATAGGTCCAGTTTGACACAACTACTGCTTGTTGGAAAAGGAGCTTATCTGGGAAGTTGGTGAAAAGCAGTTTCTGCTTATTGCCTATTTTTAGTTCATTCTGAAAAGCAATTGAACTGATAAGCTACTGTAGAAACACCTTGTTTGGTACAACTTTTGCTTAAATCTGTGAAGAAGTTGTGAAATAAGCTATGACAAACAGGCCATATTATCTAGAAAGGATAATTGAGGAGCATACTGCAAGGTTCTTTCGGAGGTAGCGCATCATTTCTTCATAGTATTCCCCTTCTCTGCATACTCTACGGGCAAAGCAGATATTCCATTGCAACCTTTTTCGGATACAATACTCAACAATCCTGCCACCAAAATTTGTAGAACAAGATATTATGTCTGATAACTTCAAACAACATTAACAACTGGTTACTAGGGTGTGCAAGTATTTTTCATGAAGGCCTTTCAAAAAGTATTCCTACTATCCACTGTTTTAAAGGCATCGCCTAGGCGACACCTAGGCGACGCCTAGGCGTCTAGGCGGTGGTCCAACGCCTAGGCGCCTTGCTCGCCTACCTCGCCTAGACGTCCAGGCGGCAGTCCAATGCCTTGTCTTGCCTTACCGTTTTAAAGACCATGCTACCATCCATTATTGTAGGGTGTATTTTGATCCATAGAAGTCTTTAAAAATAATTTTTTACCTTTATTATCTCTTTCCCCTTTTGGATCGTCTATTTCCTGGGTAACGAGTGATCATTTTTTCTAGTTTTTCTCTGTGTTGTGCATGTGTGCAAGTATGTGTGTGTGTGTGCGAGTGTTGTTCTTTGGGGTTCTTATCCCCGTCTTCTTCTTCTCAACATAATGATACTCAACTCTACTGCATGTTTGAGAAAAAAATCCTGACACTATATTATCAATTGGTACAAAATTAACATCATATCAGAAACACTTCAAACATGTATTGAGATATACACGCGGGAGTAGCTACTACTAGGAGTAGAAAAGAATTTTCCTACACATACACATCTTCTGCACACATGACCTACTTAATCACATAAATGGGGCCCTCCGCATCTTCACAGCCCCATCCGATCAATGCACAAGCTAATGGAAATTAGGTAAAGAGGTGAGCGGGAGATAGCATTAGGAGAGCAGCAAACCAGTAGTAGCAACAACTACGACCACGGCCTGTGCGTGTAGGGATGAAAACAGGAAGGAAAAATCTCGTACTGAACGGCACAGTGTACTGCATAAACTGTCTGTATCTCATATTCTCGGGAAAAACAGAAACAGGAAAAAAAATCCAGCATACAGGATAAAATCGGGAGAGCTGTTTTACTGACCATTTTGTTGGTTCCTGTACTCTCAGGTCTCAGCAGAAGTTTCCTAACGGGGGCCTGTTTGGGACAGCTTTTTTGAAGAGCTTTTCTGAGAATCTGGATACTGGATAATCTAGCTGTCACGAGAATCTAGATATTGTGGGGCTTACATATGGAGGAAGATGAAGGGGACTGCATGGTTTAGAGTTTAGGAAGCGATAGATTCCTCCCATCACGACAACTTGGCGGATTCTGCATTCACGTTGATTTGGACGATTTTCACAGAAGTGATTCTCACATAAGCGGACTGAGAAAGAAACTTTTTTGACTGCCAAAAGCCGATTCCGATGGCCAGAAACCGAAACAAACAGGGCCTTTAGCTCCTCCAGCTGAGCAACCCACCAGTCACAGGCACCCAACACCCCAGCCCACCTACATGGCCTCCAATGCGCCCCCAGCCGAACCCTAACCAGCCTCTAGTGCTTGCTGCCCCCCGCTGCCACTCCCTCTGAATCTCTCAGTGCTGCCCCTCTCTGGCTCCCTCTCCCCAAGTCACTGGCTCATTGTGCCCCAATCTCTACCCTGCAGCCCTGCCACGGCCAGTCCGGTGGCACATTGGAGATCTCCCACCAAATAGACAAGCATGTTGCTCATCAGAGATCTACCACCTGCAGAAGTCAAAGAAAGGGATGCTGACGTAGTCATGCAAATCCAGTTGATATTCATGCATGGAGACTTGCGGCTCTGAAGGCCCTTACCTCCTCTTTCAGAAGTGGTTAAGAGGATGCAAAAGTTGAATGAAATTTTTAGCATCTTGGAAAGGGTTGGCCATCCATAATTTCAGTTGTGCTTTTTACACTGACATTAGTCTTCAGACTTTTACTTTTCTTAGCTTGTTTTTTGTTTACCTGGTCTGTTGTAAATTTGACAGTGTTCTCCATGATATATCTGGATACTTTCAGGTGGCAGATACTAAACAAAAACAGAAGGGTATTTTTACTAAGCTAGGCAGTGATAAAGAAATGTTGTTTCATTTTAAGAATGTGCATTTAATTTTAGTGATGCTTAGGGGGTGTTTGAATGCACTAGAGCTAATAGTTAGTGACTAAAATTAGTTGGAAACATCTAAACACTCTAGCTAATAGTTCAAATATTAGCTATTTTTAGTAAATTAGTTAATAGTTAGCTATCTGTTTGTTAGCTAGCTAATTTCACTAGCAATTTTTTAGCCAACTAACTATTAGCTCTAGTGCATTCAAACACCCCTTAGTATTCCTATTTGTATGCAGTATATGAACTACTCAAGGTGTCTGAATATTAATATTGTTGACCTTGCTAATTGACTAATTGTAATAAGCATTGAAAAAACACCAATTGCAAACGTTACCACACTGATGCTGAATGTGTGTGTTGAATACTTGAATGGCTGATGGATTCAGGTGGACTATTGCTGCCTGATATTAACTTGTTTACATTTTTCACAATGGCCGAGCTGAATTTCATTACTGGTAGTAACAGAATTACACAAGGTTCAAGTCAGAACACCCAGATTTATAGCTCAAGCACAAAGGACATTACCAGAGAAATAACTTGTTTACATGTATTGTATTGATGTAGTTTTTTAATTCGTTGTGTTGTGATGCATGTTTGAAGTGGTTACATGGGTTAGGGTTCATGATTTTACTTATCCGTTCCCGACTGTTATCGACGTGTACCATATTGTTCCGTTTCGGATATACCGAATTTCCTGTTTTCCTGACTGGTATTGCCCCACCCACCACCCCCCCCCCCCACCCCCCCCCCCCCCCCCGTTTCCATTTCCACATAAAAATATGAAATTGAGACCGGGTGAGGGGATTTCACCAACTGTTTTGATCCCTATGTGAGTGCCAATACCTGGTAAAGCAACGTGACCGTGGCCGGCAGTGAGAGTGCACCACAAGCATACCCGTGTGGCCAACAATGCTGCTGCTGCATGGAGAATGAGTGGAAGATGTAGGTAGAAATGACAATTCACTTAGACAATAGAGAGGAAGATTTCCAGTTAACTGCAAAAGGTAGCGGAGTGGTATTTTCGAGAATGGATTGATTTTCAGTGGTATTTTATGAAACAGTGAATCTTTAATTGTATTTCCCCGAGGTGGAAATCGTTTGGCGCTATAGAACTACTTTCCTGTTAAGAAATGTTGTGCCACCTATGTTTCAAGCAGTAAAACATCACTAGTAGCCAGCACCCAGCAGGCTAGCAAGCAATGTATGTAACAAAACAGTAAGAACTAAGGTTGCACAATTAACCAAACTTTGCTTTCAAGTCACTTGTTAGGAAACATTAAGTCACTTCAAGTCGCAGAATTATCCAATCAAGGCGCTCATAGTTCAATTCGGCTACTCCAACAGTGTCCTTGTTAGGAAAGAGTAACACCAAGAGACCTAGTAATCAAACGAGCCAATGAATCACCGTATGACCTGCTAGACGACGACTACAACTGTCCCGGCCAAAATTGAGGACCTCAAAACAGCTACTCCCTCGGTTCCGGATTATTAGACGTTTTGACTTTTTTAGATAGGGAGTAGTTGAGAACGAGATCCAAATAAGTGCCACAAGAGCAGCCATTTCACACAGCGTTGGCGTCTACTAGTACTAGGACTATCAGAGCTCAAAACTAAGCGTAGCTGATTACATCAGAAATGCAGCAGAGCAAATCCATAGAGGGCAAGAGCAAAGAAGTGAGTACCTGCGGTGCCACTCGTCCTTGGTCTGGAGCGTGGACTGGAGGCGCTTGGGGAGCGACTCCCAGGGGCACTCCTCCCGGATCGCCTTCACCACCATCTGCTCCTCCACCGTCGCCGACATCCTCCACCTCCACCCTCCGCCGCGAAACTGGTGGCTGGATGGGGCGGATCTGGCTGCTGCGCTGGGCGAGATCAGATCGCGATATCACGGAGAACGGGCGAGTGAAGTCCGGGAGCGTGAGCCGTGAGGACGCTGCTATTCCGTGACGCGGGTTCGAGCACGGCGACACCGTCCGTGGCACCGTGGCGTGCCCCAGGCGGTGGCGCGCTGCGGACTGCGGTGGCTTGCAGAGTATGTACAGTAGCGCGGCGGGGAGGGAAGCAAATTGGCGGTCTCTAGTCCGCGCAGCCCGCAGCAGGACGAGACAAACCTTCGAAACTCGTACGGTCGTACCGGCACCGTGGTCAGTCCGGTTTCCGCGATGCCGGTTCGGGTAACGTCCGCGGGTGGTGTGTTCAAATAAATAGTTTACATTATTGATCGCAATATTTACATAGTGGATTTTAAATATAGGTAAGAAAATAGATACATTGATCTGGTCTTAGAAGTGTTTGGTTGACTAAAGTTTAGTCCATATTACATTTACAGTTTAAATGCTAATTATAAATGTTAAATATAGTCTAATTATAAACTAATTATATAGATGAAGAGGTGAGAACTAAACGACGGGACAAATTTATTAACGCTAGTTAATCTATGATTAGCAAATGTTTAATATAACATCACATGAGTGAATCATCGACTAATTAGATTTAATAAACTCGTCTTCTCATTTTATGTTTATCTATGTAATTAGTTTTATAATTAAATTATATTTAATACTTCTAACTAGTATTCAAACTTTTAATGTGACAGGACTAAAAATTAGTCTATACTGCCTCCGTTTCGTTTTAGTTGTCGCTGGATAGTACAAAATTGAACTATCTAGCAACAACTAAAAAGAAACGGAGAAAGTATGATCTAAATGGGTCCATAACTATTTACAGTCCTCTTCTCCACTGTTGGGGACTTTAAGGTCTTCAAAACATTAACCTTATAATTGTTTTATCTTGTTTTATATGATTGCATGACTAATGTCGAAGATAGGTTTGGCCAAAATTGTTGGTGTGCATGCACCCGAAGAAGGAAGCTTCAGGCAACCAACCAACGTGTGTGCATGCTTGATAAAGTTGAATAAAGCCACAAGAAGCTTTCGAAGTTTAGCTAATAGGATAGAGGAAGGAAAGGACAACTTTATATAATATCCCAAAAAAATGTTGCTAAAGGTTGATCTTCAGTGTGTGGATGTGGGAAAAGGGTTGTGGGCCGTTGGATGCTAAGTCGGAGTCATCTATGGTGTCTCTTCTTTTCTCCCGCAAAGAAAGCCCTAGTGGTGGCCTTTTCCCCTTTTGCCCCTACTTGGCTGCCACCCCTTCCTCCCCCCTCCCACACTTGGCCGCCCCTCCCTCCTTTCCCCTTGGGCTGGTCGTCCTCTCCTCCCATGGCAGCCTCTCTCCATGGCTTCCTCCTCTCTCTAGATCTCCCCCCGCGCAGCAAGGATCGAGAAGAGGAGGAGCACGTTGAATTGAAGGGGAAGAGAGGATCAAGGAGATGCTCTTCCCCATCTCTTATTGCAGAATTTCTTGGGGAAACCCTAGGTATGGATGAGATCATTGTTCCTCTCTGTAATTATGTGCTTTTGGAGGTTGTGGATCATGGGAATTAAAGGATTAGAGGTTGGATTAGATGTGGGGTTAGGTTTTGATCTCGAATTTAGTTTTCTGCAGAATGACAGATTCGACAGTTTCTGTTCATGCCAGTTTTCCATGGTCTTAGTGGCCTCAAAAAAATAAAAAGTTTATATATGAGTCATAGATAATTTGTAGATATTTCCGTGGCCGCGAAGAACACCTCAATCGGACATCAGATCAGAGAGTTATTGCAGTTTGATTATAGCAGTTTTTCAGTCTCTTAATTCTATGCAGAATCTGTTCTCTTAAGATTTAGGCAATTTTATCAACAGAATTAAACCTTGGATTTGTAAGAAAAGATGTAGATAATTTCATAAGCTTTCCAGATTGTTAAAAGAGTGCATTCATATGAATTATGAAACTCCAGTTATGTTTGTTTTACTGTGGTTGTTTCTGTTGGCCTAACAGAAATGAGCGGGTCTGTTCACTGGTAGGTTTTATCAGGTAAATGGCCGAATTGGCTCTCCCAGCTATGAAGACTTTTGTAGAGGAATAAAATTTCTTACTTCCAACAGAATTTCATGATTTTTGGTTGAGTAGTTTGTGAGATATCGAATTTTGAAAGTTAACTATGCTGCTGTCTAAAACAGATTCAGTCAGTTATCTTGTCAGATGTTTTAGAACTTATAGATGGCAGAATTTAATTATCCATCGAATGCCGAAGTTGTAGAGTATTTTGTGTAGATACTCCTAGAGTATTTGTTTGATATCACCACTGTTATAATTTTAAAGATACAAAATTAACAAACAATGTTGCTGCTGTATGGCATGTGGTTCAGAGTGGGAGGTTTTCCACCAAGTCTTGATTTCAGGTGTAGGAGCGATTTGTTGATTGTTGGCAAATGTTTGTGAAATATTTGTACTAAGTTTTATGCCCGCTAGCAGGTGGCTACACTCCAGATCATGCCTAGTACATTGTTCTTCTTCGATGAAGGCAAGTAAATGTAGCGGTGGTTGCTACTGTTTTGACTTGTTGTTTTTTATCGTCTACACTCTAATATTCAGAATTATGGAATTCTTTCATAATTGAACTCTATGGTGATGCTTTACTTGCTTGTATTATACTGATGCTCAACCATATATTGATGATGATTATGATTCGAGTATGACCCATGAGATTAATTCACACCTCTGAAGGTAAACGAAGTATTATTTAAGGTTTGTATTGTATGTGAAGGAAGTGAAGTATATTGATAAATGCAGCATGTCATATACATTGCATGATTCACTTGCATCTGAAGTTTTGTCATGACCTATGGTCCGACCGTACCGGTACAACTTAGCATCGTACGTTCCCGAGGAGGGGTACGACGCGGCTTCATACCCTTAGAGGTATGAAGGTACAGGACATATGCATTGCATTCATATGCATTCATTGAAGTGATATTTATAGATGATGTGATTTTATACCCTCAGAGGTATGAAGACAGAGTACCTACACTTTGCGTTTCTATGCATACATTGGAGTGATATTTGCAGGTATTGTTGACGCAGGGAAGTGTTATACAAACTATTGTGGTTGTACGAGAAAATGAGATGGTATTGGTTATATTGAGACTACTGAGTTCTATATCTACAAGTATTTCTGATCTTAATTGTGATTCTTTTAAAATATTGATTAATTCAATTTATGGTTTAAATATCTTGTCAAAACAATTCACTTGCTGAGATGTTTCATCTCACTCTTGCATTACTTAATGCAGGTGCTTGTTGCTCATCAAGGGAAGTGGGAAGTAGCAGCACATCCACCTTCACTCTCATAATAACGCTGCTTAGGCGCAGTCATGATTTAATTAGAAACTTCTTGTCAAAGGATGTTGTTTCTAACTAGTTGTGTGCACTGGTTGATTTAGTTCATGCTGTTATGGTTGTCTTTCCATTGCTAGCAGCTTATTAACGTCTATTATGTTTTCTTATCATGATATCTATTTATACTTTGTTGCTTCCCCGTTTATGCAATTTTCAAAGGGGATGCTATCGAAATTTTATATATGAATGTTAGATGTGTAGTTTAGTAGCATTCTGGGGTGTTTGTGGATCCCGGGGAGTTACACTTTACCCTCAGCATGTATAATAGTTTAAATGTGTAGGATTAAGAACACAATTGTAAATTTGTCGATGTTATATCCTATGCGTATAAATAAAGAAACAATGCAATGCATTGATCGGACTTTTGGGGGGAGGAGCAAGGTTCGATTCCCTTTGTACGAAGCTGTAACTTCCTTTTCCCCTCTGTAAGTTTATGAAGATTAAAGTATTCATGTAAACCCTTATTTAACAACAGAAAGCAGAAGAAGGATATGATATTATATTCTTATTTATATCAAGACTATGTACTCTTATTCATTATGCTATCATTACCTATGAGTTCATACCTTGTTTGTTTATTTTAAGCTTCACCTTCGTCCTTTTGCTTTACCTTCTCTAAGAAACGATTGAACGAAAGGCTAAATTTAATTATGTTGCCTTGGTTTTTAATACCTCCAGGGGATTAAAATCAAGTTCCCAATATTGTCATCCACTTCCGGTGAACTCATGAACTCCACAAAAAGCTTCGTCTCCACACTAATGAAGAACATGATAGGCTTCAGCACTTTGTTAACAAGCGTGAAGAAGCTTATTCTCTCGATCACAGGAGGATCAAGTCTCAAACCAACTAACAAGAAACAGAAAAAAGAAGCTCAACAAAGGGTACATCATGATGGAGTTCAAGGACCCTTCATCAGGTCTAAATGGTCTCACATCCCAATCACCTTCTCCCAAGAGGACATTCACCTTAAGGATTACCTGCATAATGATGCTATGGTTATATCATGTGTCATTAAAAGATTTCTAGTCCATAATGTGCTGGTGGATACAGACAGTGCAGCAGACATCATATTTGCAAAAGCCTTTAGAAAGATGCAAGAACCAGATGATAAACTATAAGATGTAGTGCACCTTCTGTGTGGCTTCGAAGGAAAGCAAATAACAACACTTGGCAAAATATCAATGCTAGTTACCTTCGGTTACATTCATAATGCAAGAACCGGGGAAGTTGTATTTGACATAGTGGACATGGAATACCCCTATAAAGCAATTATCAGCAGAGGAATACTGAATGTCTTCGAAGCAGTGCTACACCCAGCATACCTCTGTATGAAGATACCATCCAATCAATGTCCAATATTCATATATGGAAATCAAGAGGTTGCACGAAGGGCCGAAGGAAACTAGACAGATTCCAAGGCCATCCATAACATTGATGAAGCCAAAGCTCGGAATTACTAGAAGCACATGAGAGATAAAGCAACTTCAGCAAATCAGCCGAAGGCAGTACTTCTTTGTGAAGATATAGTTGACCAGAAAGGCTCTTCGAATCATAGCTCACAGAAGAGCAAGAGAAAAACCTGAAAAAGTTTTTATTCAACAACAAGGATATCTTTACATGGTCAGCTAATGATTTGTGCGGGGTCAACAAAAGTGTCATTGAACATTCTCTCAATGTCCACCCTAGTGTCAGACCAAGAAAGCAGAAGCTTCAAAAAATGTCAGATGACAAAGCCGAATGAGCAAGAATGGAAGTCAAAAGACTCCTCGGTGCTAGAGTAATCAAAGAAGTTACCTATCCAGAATGACTTGCTAACACTGTAATGATGAAGAAAGCAAATGGGAAATGGAGAATGTGCATTGACTTCACAAACTTTAACAAAGCCTGCCCGAAGAACGAATTTCCTTTGCCACGGATAGACTCTCTCATAGATGCAACTGCCACTTTAGAGCTTACGAGTTTACTAGATTGTTATTCAGGATACCATCAAATTTGGATGAAGAAAGAAGATGAGCTGAAAACAAGCTTCAGCACTCCAAGTGGCACCTACTGTTACCTTTGGATGCCTGAGGGGCTAAAGAATGCCAGGGCAAGCTTCAGCAGAATGACATCAAAAGTATTAAGCACACAAATTGGCAGGAATGTCTTGACCTATGTTGATGATATCATAGTCAGAAGTACGAGGCAAGAGGATCACATTGTAGATCTATAAGAAACCTTCGCCAACTTTAGAAAGGCGAGACTCAAAAATCCTGAAAAATGCATCTTTAAAGTGAAGAAGGGGAAGTTCATTGGTTGCCTCGTGTCAACAAAAGGAATTGAGGATAATCCAAATAAGATAGAGCCAATACTTCGGATGGAACCACTAAAGTCCTGGAAGGGTGTTCAAAGATTGGTAGGCAGGCTTGCATATCTCAACAGATTCATTTCAAGGTCCGTAGAGTGGAACATGTCATTCTTTGAAGTGCTAAAGTCAGCCGAAGTATTCCAATGGGGACTAGCCCAGCAACAAGACTTCGAACACCTGAATAAGTATCTTATCTGGTTAATCTGTCCATCAAATTGAGTCCATATTATTTATATATATCACTTAGTTTTTCCTAAAGAATAAAATAATGAAATTAGGGTTCATGTTCTTTTTATAATTAAAATGTTAGTTTACATATTGCTTTGTATATAGATTTCTTAATAAAAGTATATGCTAAGTATTTTCTTAAACAAAAGTGAATCTAATTAATTGTTTCATTATCTCTTGCATAAAAATCTATTAGGCCATGCATTTTCTTAATGAAAATAAAAATATTTATTGTTTAGTTATCTTTCCACATATAATCTATCTAAGCTCGTACAATAGCTTTTCATCAATAAAATTTTATTATATGTTTTGTAATGCTTCATAAATTAGTAATATGTTTCATAACTCATTAACCTTAGATATATAACATATATCTTTTCTAAAAAGGTTAAAAAGGTTTAATAATGTTATGTTGTGTTTTAGCATCTTATGAACCCTTAATCTTAGACATACCGCAAATGGCTTTTACAAAAGATTAAAATCGTTCACCTAAATGTTTATATATTTTAAATTAAGGTATTTTCATGCTCATGTCTTGTTTTATAAAATATGAACCACCATTTTCAAAAGAGCGTCTTTTTGTTACACCTTTGGCTTGTGATGTTTTTGAAAATCAAATGCTCATTTTGTTATGCTTTCTTTTAGCTTTGTCTATGGTGCATGTTGTGTGTTTTTGAGTGGTTTTTGTATGTTTCTTGTTTGTTATGTGATGTTTAGAGATTGTTCCAAGTAGTTGAGAAACAGGATTCGTTCCGTGGAAGAACCTCAAGTTTTCTATAAGCAAGGCAAGTGGACTTCTCCCCCTGCATATTCTGTTTGAGCCTAATCAACACATGATAACTAAGTTTACATTTATGATATGCATAATTTGACGGATTGCCTATTCAGGTACACATAACCTTTCCAACCTTACTCCTTGTTTAACCTGGGATTATGATCTAATCAAGTAGCTATGCTATTGCTACATCTTCAACTTTATGTTGGTACTCGTGCTTATGATATTAATGTTCCAAATGGTAAGTTTAAATTATTGTTGTTAATCCGATGATTAAGCAAGATCATATTGTGATAATTGGAACATGGAGTGACCACCTAGAAAAATAGTGCAACCGTGAGTGCTATCATGGCTCTGGCTTTGGTAATTAGCTTTAATGTGTTTAGTGCTTAGCAACCTTACTTGATATATGGGCAAGAGGGGGAGGTTTTTGGTGCATCTCTTTTAGGGTTCACCCGGGATTGTCACCATCCCGACTCGAAACCTTAGCGGGTTGTTTTGTATTAATTGTATTATGTGAAAGCATCATAGTGGATTCCTAGCCATTCACCTCGGAAGTGAATACGTGACTTGCAAACCCAAGATAGAGAGGATACATGGCTTATGGGTAAAGTTGTACCACCTCTATAGAGTGTAAAACTGATATTTGAGCCATGCTCATGGTTAAGAGCAGCCTGGACCCTCACATAATAATTGAACTTGAAGATGGAAATAAATTGAGACCAGATTTGTTTAAGCGGTATGCTTAAGTGGTTTGCTCAAGTGGATTGAGCTTCATGTTGATGGTATTTTGGTTCAAGTGGTTCTGAGCTTTACGATGATGATATATATATATGCTGATGAATATTGTTTATGCTTAATATGGGTTTGGTATTCACCTATACCTTAGTAATCAGGTGTTGACAATAAAATATTGACCAACTAAAATGCTAACCGCATTAAACTTTAGCCTAACCTTGTCAACCTTGCATTTTCACCCCACTTGTTGAGCCCCCACCATAAGTGAGCTCACCCCTTGCTTAATTTTGATCAGAAGTTTGCAAATGAAGATTATTGATGGTGAACTTGATGGATGCTCGGTTAAGACATTATGTCTATTCGAAGTGTAATACATT
This sequence comes from Zea mays, assembly GCF_902167145.1. Lineage (NCBI taxonomy): Eukaryota > Viridiplantae > Streptophyta > Magnoliopsida > Poales > Poaceae > Zea > Zea mays. The sequence goes on along the minus strand of NC_050098.1, from coordinate 54,455,031 downwards.
ATTATTTTTATTTACGCTTTTATGCATTGTTCTTTTGATATATTACACTTGTGATGTCAACATATGTGTGGAAATAGATCGTGGCACACATATCCTATGCATTCGATTTTGCCCTTAAAACCGGGTGTGACAGCCATCAATACTGACGTGGGAACCTTAGTGGGTGGCTTTGTACTAACTCTATTTTGTGAAACCTTACAATGGATCTCTAGTCATTCACCTCAGAAGTGAATACGATACTTGCAAACCCAGGCTAGAAGGGATACACGGCTTGTGGGTAAAGTTGTACCGCCTTCGCGGAGTGTAAAACTGATATATCAGCCGTGCTCACAGTTATGAGCGGCCTAGACCCACACATGATAATTGAACTTAAAGATGGGAATAAATCATGCTCTTTTGGCTCAAGTGGTTCAGTTAAGTGTTTTGCTTAAGTGGGTTCAAGATGATGTTACCTTATGATTAATGGGGTTTGGTATATACTTACACTTAGTAAGCAGGTGTTGTTAATAAAAGTTTGACCAACTAAAAGGCTAGCCACATGCACCCTTAGCCTATCCTTGCAAGTTATACATGTTTCCCCCTACTTGTTGAGCACCCACCATAAGTGTGCTCACTCTTACTTAATTTTGATCAGAAGGTTTTGAAGAAGACCTTATCCAAGACATTGAGGAGTTCTAGATCTAGCGATGTGTCGGTCATCTTCCTGTGGGAGATCACCCATGAGAACTATTGTGATGTGCTGGAATAAATGTTTAAGACACTTATGCCATCGTGATGTAATAAAGTACTCTATTCATATTTACGTTTTGAACATTGTCTTTCGATATATTACACTTGTGACGTCAACATATGTGTGGAAAATGGACCCTGCCACACATATGCTATGCATTCGGTTTTGCCCCTAAAACCGGGTGTAATAGATAAACTAACCAACCCAACTGGTCCCGCCCTAAAATTCATCTGGAGTCAACAGGAATTGTCGAAACAAGTGAGCATCCATTCTGTCTTGGTGTTGTGACACCGTCTTTTGGGCTGATGGCCCGTGTATCACGTTGGAGTCCATTACGGTGAAAGGGAAATGTGCCCTTGGGCCATTTCTATATTGTTTTGGTGATTAAATGCTCAACACATTATGTTTAGCCTAACATCATCTTACATGAGCAAAGAACATATGCACGTAAAGCAAATTGAGCTTGAAAGAGGGCAAAATACAAATCTATATGGTGCCATGTGAAAAAGGTAAGCTATGGACACTTAGTCAACTGTTTTGTACTAATCATACTTGTCTAAGTGCTAGGAACCTTAAGATGTCAAGCCAAAACGGAGCAAAAGAGTCTGAGATTGAAAAAGAAGAAAGTGGACTGCTCCGCGTGGCACCGGATGGTCCAGTGCCACCCATTGGACAGTCCGCTGCACGGTCTGTCGAACAACCCGCTCTCGGGAATTTCAGCCTACACGACTATGGGCCTGTTTGCTTCAGCTTTTTTCTGACCAGTTTTTCCGAGAATCTAGCTGTGGGAAGAATCTGGCTGTGTAGAGAATCTGAGTATTATTAGGATTACGTGCGGAGGAAGATAAAGTTGTCCATGGGGCTCAGGATCTATAAAGTGGCGGATTACTATTATTGCGATGACTCAACCGATTATATGTTTATGTTGATTTTGAATGGTTTTCACCCAAACGAATTTTATAGAAGCTGACTGAAAAGCTGAGTGTTTGGCAGTCCGCAACAGCTTTTGGTGGCCAGAAGCTGTGAAAAGCCGAAACAAATAGGCACTATAATTCATCAGACCGTCCGTGTGGAGCATCGAACAGTCCGGTGTGCCAGGCAGCCAACGGATAGTGGCCACGTCGGTTGGGGGCCAACGGTCACATGGTGCATCGGACGGTCCGATGCTACCCACGAGACAGTCCGGTGCCCCCAGGACAGGAAACCAACCAATCAGGGATTTCGTAGCCGTTGCACTGTTCACTGTCCGGTGTGCACCGTATAGTCCGGTGCACCCTCTGACAGAAGGCAACCAGGGCCTTCCAAATGGAGCTCCAATGGCTCCTAGGTCCCTTGGGGCTATAAAAGGACCCCTAGGTGCTGGAATAAATGTTTAAGACACTTATGCCATCGTGATGTAATAAAGTACTCTATTCATATTTACGTTTTGAACATTGTCTTTCGATATATTACACTTGTGACGTCAACATATGTGTGGAAAATGGACCCTGCCACACATATGCTATGCATTCGGTTTTGCCCCTAAAACCGGGTGTAATAGATAAACTAACCAACCCAACTGGTCCCTCCCTAAAATTCATCTGGAGTCAACAGGAATTGTCGAAACAAGTGAGCATCCATTCTGTCTTGGTGTTGTGACACCGTCTTTTGGGCTGATGGCCCGTGTATCACGTTGGAGTCCATTACGGTGAAAGGGAAATGTGCCCTTGGGCCATTTCTATATTGTTTTGGTGATTAAATGCTCAACACATTATGTTTAGCCTAACATCATCTTACATGAGCAAAGAACATATGCACGTAAAGCAAATTGAGCTTGAAAGAGGGCAAAATACAAATCTATTATAATTCATCAGACCGTCCGTGTGGAGCGTCGAACAGTCCGGTGTGCCAGCCAGCCAACAGCTAGTGGCCACGTCGGTTGGGGGCCAACAGTCACATGGTGCACCGGACGGTCCGATGCTACCCATGAGACAGTCCGGTGCCCCCAGGACAGGAAACCAACCAATCAGGGATTTCGTAGTCGTTGCACTGTTCACTGTCCGGTGTGCACCGGATAGTCCGGTGCACCCTCTGACAGAAGGCAACCAGGGCCTTCCAAATGGAGCTCCAATGGCTCCTAGGTCCCTTGGGGCTATAAAAGGACCCCTAGGCGCATGGAGCTCTACACCAAGCATCCCTTGAACATCCTACAACACAGAGACGCTGCGACTGTGCCATTGCTTTGCTAGATAGATATTTGAGCACATGTTTTGAGTTGTAACTCTGCTGCACTGTCTCTTGTGCTCTCCTCTCGACTTGTGTGCGTGTGCAGCTATGATTTTGCCCCTTGTGTGTGTTTCTACTCTCCCTTACTCTTGTGGTTTATCTGAGATCAATTGTGTATGGCATGAGAGACTCCAAATTGTGGAGATTCCTCACAACGGAAAAAACTTGAGATAAGAAAAAGAACCGTGGTACTCAAGTTGATCATTGGATCACTTGAGAGGGGTTTGGTGCAACCCTTGTCCATTGGGACGCCACAACATGGAGTAGGCAAGCATTTTACGCTTGACCAAACCACGAGATAAAAATCGTCGTGTCACTTGTCTACTTTACTATGATTATATTCTTTCTAGCATTTACTTCACTTACAATATTGCTCTAAGTTTAATACTCATCTTGTGTGAGCAATTAAGTGAAGAAGTCCTTTCCTCTCACACTCTTCATTCGAACTTGGTTTTTGGTCTCACTAATCCATTTTAGACTAAGTTTGTTTTTGTTGAGCTATTTTTTACAGGGTCACCTATTCCCCCAACTCTAGGTGCTCTCATAGGAACGCGTCCAGGGGATTTGCACGCCCCTAAACTCTATATTAGAAGCATCTGCCGCCACCATTAGGTTTGGGTTTTTCTTAGATCACATCTATAATCGAACAATGTCATCGTTCATTGGTTTGTGAGACCCTACCTCATGATCAATACAGTTTTGGTTGCATTCTTTCCTATTCTTGCTTGTGTTCTTGGTTGCGCTTGCAGAGATAAGCCTTCGTGGTGAGGTCACTTGTGTGGCACAGGTGATAACCCATGCAGCAGTGGTGTAGTGATTGTAAGGATCTGTTCGCTCGGAGCCCTGGATCATCAACATCGAGATCTCCACCTAATCAAGTTATCGTACCTCACGAAAGATCAGGCCTCGTACTCTATCAAGTGGTATCAAGATTCAGGTTGCCCATGAGGTATACTCTTACTTTCGATTCATTTTGTTCGTCCTATAACCCACAAAATTCAAAAAATTACGATTAGTTTATCCCGATCTAAAACCATCGACTTATCCTTTGCACAATTCGGTTTTGGAGTCCACAGTTCTGAGTTCGTGTCCTTGGTTGAGTCGGTTGCTGGTTTAGAATTGTTTTGGTTCTGTTTGATCCCTTCCATACGCTGCCATCCCACAAAATCAATCTCGATAAACCGATCCCACCTACAAAACCGATCTTATTGACAAAACCGATCATATCCATAAACTGAACTCATTCACCCTTCATTTGCCTCGCCAACAACCCTGATTAGGTTGTCGGTTTAGATTTGTTTTTGGTCAGCTTGATCCTCTTCATACGTTGCCTTTCAATGAAATCAATCTCGATAAACCGATCCCACCTACAAAACAGATTCTATCTCCAAAACCAACCTATCCACAAAACCGACCCTCACCCTTCCCATGCCTCGCCAAAAAACCCTAATTCAGAGTTCAGACTTAAAACAACCATTACTTTCACCTCAGAACTCGAATCAGTTTCATTTTTTCAAATCACAAAGAATTAAATTTCACATCGAGATTTTTCTGACTTTGCTGGATTCGCCGTTTTTAAAATCCCCAAATTCGGCTTGGAATAGGTCTCATTTTACAAACATTTATCCCGATTTTAGGGCAAACTTGTAAAAATTCTAGAGGAAGCGTCTTTGTAGAAAAAATCTGAAACTTGGTGTGTTTCCTTCTTATCTGCTGCTATAAAATAGAAAATATAAAAAATATTTGAAAAAGAAAAAACACAAAAAAACAATGACTAGAGCAAAAATCAGGGAAAAGAGAAAAACAGTAGCACATAAGCAGAAACACCATTATTTTGTGCACCTCTGTGATTATTTTGCTCCCACCTTGTTTCCTTGTTGCACCTAGATACTTGTACCTCCTTTCTTGTGCCTTGGTCCAACTGTTCTAATACATTATCTAGGCCAACAACTAGGACAAGTACTTGGAACACTTATTCAGCGCTACTATCTATTACTGACTTGTGTGCCATATATATATATATATATATATATATATATATATATATATATATATATATATATATATATATATATATATATATATATATATATATAGTGAGCATTTTGAAAGCCCCACCTTTCTCTCGAGCAGAACAGGTACTCCTTTGCAATCACACCTGTGCCACCTGAAATTCTATTTTGGAAATATAGAGAAAAAAGCCTCCAAAGTTTTTGAAATAAATTTATTTTAAAAGGAACTACCTTATTATTCTCCTAAAATAAATGGAGGGTAATGGTATATTCTAAACTAGAAATTGAATCTTGAAACCATAAATTGAATTTGAAAGTTAAAAATAACAAGAAGATTTTTTTGATTTGTTGAAGTGTGAAACATTCCTTCCATGGATGGTGCATCCTAAGGTATTAATCAATAACTAAATTAATAGTAAATAAACACATTATGCATACATGCTGGATTTATGACTTGTGCATTAAATAGGAATTGAGAACTGAACTTAGATTTGAACTTGGAATATCACAAGTCAAAATAGAAAAGAAAAATAAAACTAAAAGAAAAGAAAAGAAGAAAACTAGAGCTTGGGCCAAGTTCTCTAATTATCGGCCCAAGGTACTCACTCCTCTGCGTGGCCCAACTCCTAATTATCCCTCAGCCCACCTATTTTCCCCTACTGCCCAGTATACCTGCTCCCACGCTAGCTAAAGCATTAGCATCCGACGTCGACTGGTGGGTCGTGATGTCAGACGCTTGGCCAGCCTCTCCTCAGTGTGCGCGCACCTATCTGAGTCGCCTACATGTGGGACCCATTTGTCACACCTCTCCTCTGCACCAGTAACAAACTCGCCGTGACCTTCTCGAAGCCGTTCATAATAGGCTTCCCGGATGTTGCGCCTTCCAGCGTATATGGAGGAGCCGAGGACCCCCCCCTTCTGATTCCCAGGCCTCTGAATCATTCCAGCTGGCGGATTCTCATGCCACCACCACCGCGAGGGAGAGATCGTGAGCAGAGGGCAGACCGCCGTTGTCCCGCGTCTGTGGCATTATTCGGAATACATACGATAGCCTTGGGTCTTTGCGGGCTCACGTCGAGGGTTCTCGTCGACACCCCGTGCAAGAACGATGGCCAAGAGACCAGAGATTCCTTGCCGGTGCGGATGCACCACCGCCGGGTCACCATTCGCCGTGGATAAGGCTTAGCGCAACACGATTCGAGGTGAGAAACCCTCCACATCGTTAGACCTAACCTTCTCTCCCTATAGCATCAGTTAGGTTCAAGTTGTAGACTCGAGAACGGTGAACGGTCGTGCGCCGGCCATGGCATCACCTTCGGGCGACTGCGCCGCCCCCTGGGGTACGGCAAGTGGTAAGGGAGATGGACTCTACACCGTTGGATCCACCTAGAGCGGAACATGATTATATCGTAGAATAGCTATTCGGTTACATTGGATCCAGGCCATCGAATCTCGGTCTAATGGTTAATACTGCGTACCGGTTCGAAATCAGATCAAACCCATTGATCGTCTGATCAGTGGCTCCGGTGGAGCCAACCACTCAGCTATGTACTCATCTTACTAAAGAGCCCCGGGTCTTTCTATAATTTGACCCGCCATCCACTCCTATAGGAAGTTCATTACATCTTGGTCCCGGATTTTATGGTTTTGACCCCAATCTTATACAAAATAGTGGTTGTAGTCTGTGGAACATTAAAGTACCCAAAATCAAATCTGGAAAATAGTTTTCAGTGTAAAAAATAAATATAAAATATTAGGAAATTAATATTTTCTCTGTTTTAACTCTGATTTGACCTGTTCAAATTGCGTTAGATTCGTAATAAAATTTACTACTCAATGACAAACATTATTTGTCATATCACATACCTTTATAGTTAGACATTTATTATCTTATAGTAGATTAATCTTTTTATCAAAGTAACCTGACTATAAATATAAGTTGATTAGTAGATGATCTCTAATCAAGTTGTAATTTAGATTAAAATTGAATTAATTATTTCTTAGATTATCTCTCTCACATGATTTATAAAATGAATCTAAGACCTAGTATTGATTTTTAATCACGTAGACCTTCCGAAAATTATATCTCTTTAACCGTAACTCCGATCTTGGTAGTTCTCGAACCTATAAACTCGTAGCGACGCGTAGAATAATATTACGCAGTTGTTTTATCATGTTTGGTATATTGTTATATTTATGTACTCCTTGTCTATCTGTATGTATTGCTATGAGTAGCAGCGAGGTCACGAGAAACCCGCAAACCAACATGGTGATGTATATGGAATCTCAAGTCACAGGCAAGTTGTGCCCTTGATCACTCTTCTTTACCTAATAATGTGCATGTTAATCATTATGACATGCTCAAGTTAATTTGATGGAACCTAATAGGTTTCCCTAGTTTTGTTTACCCCACACCTTGCAAACAAATGAGCTATTGGGTAGATTTGATATTGGTCTATCTAGTTTTTGGGAATTAATGATATATATGAATATGTTCCATTAATATTGTTGGTTTAATTATCGTTCATGATAAGATTATTTTATTAATTGGAACATGGAGAACCACTCAGGAAAACAGTGCTACCACAAGGGTGGAATGGGATGCCCTTGGCCAAGTAATTAGGAAAGCTAGGGAGAGATTACTTTACTCGAAAGGGGCAAGTGGGGATTGCGTCACCGCAGAGTATAGGGAGGTCCTCGAGTCGAACTGTCTGTAAAGCTTTTCGGACGAGGGATTCCTATGCTTCCTTCTTCCTAAATCGTAGTGGGTTTTCTCGAACTAGTGGAACTTTGGAAAAGCCTCATAGTGCAACCCTGCCTCGTCTCCTTGGTAGAGATGAATGAGAAGTCACGATCCCTTGGCAAATGGGTAACATGACTTATGGGTATAGATGTAGAACCTCTGCAGAGTGTACAACTAGTATATCAGCCGTGCTCACGGTCATGAGCGGCTCGAACACTCACATGATTAACTTATACAATTAAGCTTAGTTTGTCATTTGCATTGCATTGTGGGATTTATTATTAATTAGGATCTCTTATTTATTTGGGTTAGTATCTACTTATCCTTAATAGCTGCTAATAAAACTTTGACCAACTTTAAAAGCAATGCTCAGCTTTCACCATTCCTCTTGGTAAGCCTTACACATCACATGAGCCCCACCGTAAGTGAGCTCATGCACATTATTTCCCACAACTTGTTGAGCGATGAACACATGTGAGCTCACCATTGTTGTACTCACACCCCAGGTCAAGAACAGGTATCGCAAGATGAGGAGCATGAAGGAGGTCGCGATGAGTTCGTGAGAGGTCTAGGCCTACGTCTCCCAGTCAATTATTGCTAGGGAGGATCATTGTCTTTATATGATGTAATTATTTAGTTATTTTGTATATAACTTTTATTATATAGTAAAGATGTGTCATTTGTTTCTGTACCATGAGTCATCATATGTGTGAGACTTGATTCTAGCACACATTTGATTCGCACCTGGATTTGCCCTTAAATCCAGGTGTGACAGAAGTGGTATCAGAGGAATGTTGACTCTAGGACATAACCTAGATAAAACTAGACAATTTAAGGGGATTGTGATATCCTGGCCCTAGGGGATTGTGATATCCTAGCCCAAGGCTTAATAGAATTAATAGAGTATTTATATCAACAAGATGTATCTTCTTTTTCGGAAGCCTACCTCGAAAGAACCTCCAAGTTAAGCATGCTTGACTTGGAGCAATTTGGGGTGGGTGACCGACCAGGAAGTTTTCTCGGGTGTGCATGAGTGAGGACAAAGTGCACAAAAAAGATCTGTGTTGGTTTGTGGGGACAATATATAATGCTAGAGAGCTTCCAGGAGTAGGTACCGCTGGTCCGGGAGTGGACGGGGTGTTACAACACCCACGCTCTTTGGGTAGTCACACCGGCCACCATTTGCCACCTGTAGTGTTGGTAAGAACCTTGTAAGAGCGGGGTAAGACACTTTCATAACTTGTGTTCCACCACCACCCCTAAGAGTAGTTGTAGGGTTCACACTATTTGTTCCTTTTTATCTCTGGTTTGTACTAACAATGATAGGACCAAAGAACCAAACAGACAAGGAGAAGGGCCCTAAGCTTAACAACGATGAGTGTGTCTCTCAGCTGGAATTGAAGAAGATGATGCACGCAATGACCGACACTTTCAATAAATACTAGAACTCTACGACGACATCCTATGAGCAGTTTGATTGACGTGTTGCTGAACTTGTTACACGTATGGACATGATGGAGGCTCGTTCCCCACCATAAGCTCCAGTTGCTGGAGTTGTAGTGCTCTCTCCTACAGAGGTGGATGACGAAGACAATGTTGATGCACCGCTGCGACGATGCCTCACACGTAATCAGCAAGGTATGTGAGGTATTGGTAGACATCATCATCATAATTCTGAACTAGACAATGATACATCTGCTAAGATTAAGTTCTCTATTCCACCATTCATTAGTTCTAATGATGCTGAAGCTTACTCAGACTGAGAGATGATAGTAGAACAAAAAAAATAATTCCCATCTTGTTCCTAAGCGGCATAGGGTTAAAGAAGCCACTAGTGATTTTAAAGATTTTGCTATCATTTGGTGGAATGAACTTGTTAACACACGTGCTGCACCACAAACATGGAATGCGTTAAAAGAGGAGATGTGAGCTCGTTTTTTCCCCTTCTTATGGACGTGAACTTCAAAAAAATTACAACACTTAGATAAGGGATACATGTCTGTGTAGGAATACTACCAAGAGCTTCAGAAAGGTATGTTGTGATGTGGGATAGTTGAGGATTTGGAGGACCAAATGGTTAGGTTTTATGGGGGATTGAGGCGGGAGATTTAGAATACCATTGATTATAAAGAGTATCATTCTATACAACGCTTGTTTCACCTTTCTATGTTGGCAGAAAAAGAATTGCAGGGTCACCAACATCGGAGGAGCAGCACCTTCACGCCACAACAGCCATCGGCGCCAACCAAGGCATCATCCTCATCAGGCGTACAAACGTCCACACCTTCCTCCACCAGCGGCACACATAACACCGCACCTTCGACATCACAACGACATGACAATAGTAAGTCCTTGGTGCCTTTGGGTGTTGCAGCAAAACATGTTGCGCCCACCTTTTCTATAGGTCGCTCCTCTAACATTAAGTGCCATTGCTGCTAGGGACTTGGCCATATGCAATGAGATTGCCCTAGCAAATGTGCAGACATTGTTACTGGTGATGGCGGGTATATTAGTGCTTCTAGTTTTGAAGATGAAGATACTATTGGAGATAACATTGCAGGTACTGATGATGGTGATGAAGAGGTTCTTGGTACATCAGCGACCAAGACCTATAAGGCCTTGATCGTGCAGCGATATTTGAGTACTACGGTCGGCAACGACAAGAACAACAGATAGCACCGCAACCTCTTCAACATATTCCTCATCGTCAAGGACTGTCATGTACATACCATCATTGACGATGGTAGCTACAACAACTTGGTGAATGTTGAAGTGGTCAAGAAGCTTGGCTTGACCACACGAGAGCAGCGCCACCCTTATCACATTCAATGGTTTAACAACAATGGTAAGTTTAAGGTAACACAAACAACAAGGGTGCATTTTTCTATCGGCCCTTAACATGACTTAGCTGATTTCGATGTAGTGACTGTGGATTCTTGCACTCTTTTATTGGGACGTCCTTGGGAGTTTGATACTAATGCTATTCACCATGGTAGATCTAATAAATATGCTTTCATGGACAAGGGAAAGAAAAATGTGTTGCTTCGAATGACTTCCACTGAAATTGTCCACTTTCATGAGAAAAAGACTAATGCTAAGCAAAAAGGTGTTTTGAACTTTGAAAATCAGCAACCTATAATGTTAAAAATTCCTGCTTTGCTAGATACTAAATCAGATCTTGATGAGTTGCATGCCTCTATTGGACTTTGCTATGCCTTAGTGGACAAAAATGCTTTCTATTCCATTGATGACATGTCCATTGCTGTCACACCCGGGTTTCGGAGGCACCAAGACCTGGGCGCGAACATAAACACCAGGTGTGTTGGGACAAAGTCTCACACATATGATGAATCATGGTACAGAAATAAATGTCAAATCTTTATTATATAATAGGAGTTCTATAAAAAATAAATAATTAATTACATCGAAAGGAGACAACGATCCTGCAACCCAAAGTTGACTAGGAGACGACGACCTAGACCTCTCACGAACACATCGCATCATCCTCCATAACCCTCATCCTATGGTACATGTTCTTGACCTGTGGGGGGTGTGAGACAACAAGAGTGAGCTCACATACGTTCATAGCTCAACAAGTTGTGGGGAATAATGTGCATGAATTCACCAAAGGTGGGAGCTCATGTGAAGTGTAAGGCTGATCAACAATAGGGGTTAAAGCTGAGCATTGCTTTTAATAAGTTGGTCAAATTTTATTAGCAATTACTAGATGTAAGTAAATACCATACCAGAATAATAATAGAACAAAATTAATAATAAATCCCATGCAATGAGAATGACAAATTGAATTTAGTTTCATAATTTAATCATGCGAGAGTCCTGAGATGCTCATGACCGCGAGCACGGCTAGTATACCAGTTTTACACTCTGTAGAGGTTGTACCCTGTACCCACAAGTCGTGTATCCCATGTCACCAGGGTTTGCAAGGCCCTTAGAAACTTCCGAGGTGAATGGCTAGGGATCCACTACGAGGCCTTTACAAAGTTCCACTAGCTTTCGAAAACTCGCTACAGTTTCTAGGAAGAGCAATGCAGGAATCCCTCATCTGACCGCCATCGCAGCAAAATCAATCGAGAACCTCCCTACACGCCTACTCTCCTGCTGCCCTTGCCCCTTTCGGGTAAGGTAGACTTCCACTAGCTTTCCTAATTAGTTAGCCAAGTGTGTCCATTCCACCCTTGTGGTGGCACGTGTTTCTCAAGTTAAGCTCCATGTTCCAATTAAAAATAATGACCTTGACATGAATAATAAATAAAATAACAGAATATTTGGAACATGGACATAATGTAATATTAAACCCAAAACCATATAGAGCAATAGCAGAACTACCCAAATAGTTCAGGGGTAAACAAGGTATAAAGATAACCAAACTAGGGTGACCTATTGGGTCCCATCAAAATTAAACCTATGCATGAATGAATGATTATAAAGAACATTATTGGGTAATAAAAGTGATTAAAGGGCACAACTTGCCTGGGACTTGAGATTCCAGGTACCAACTTGCTCTTCAAGTGACTCATGACCTCGCTGCTAATGTAGCAATACAAACAAACATAGTATAGACAAAATTAACATCACACCAAACATAAGAACAAACTATATAATAATAATCTACGCGTTGCTACGAGATCGTGGGTTCGAGAATCGCTAAAATCGAAGTTACGGTTACCGAGTTATGATTTACGGAAGATCTATGTGGTCTGAATATTAAATTATATTATAAATTGATTAGTACATAGTATATGGGAAAATATATTCTGAATAACTAATCCAACTTTAATCTAGATCATAACTTGATTAGAGGTTACCTTTTTACTCAAATTATATTTATAGAGAGATTGACCTGGATTAGCAGAGTTAATCTACTGAACATAGATTGAACACTTTCTTAATTAAAAAGATATGGAATATGGTACACATGATGTTGCTACTGCGTTGGGAATATTTTTATGAAGCTAACACAATTTGAACAGACCAAAACAGAGTTAAAATGGATTAATTATGTTTTTCCGAAGTTTTAAGTGATAAATACAAAACAATTCAAACACATAAATTTCACCATATGTTTCATACTAAAATAAGGTTACTAGATAATAAACAATATTAAAAAAATTAATGTCACTGGAATGAATCAATATGTGGTTAAATAGAATTAAATATGGATTATACAAGTTTCTAGGATTATTTTTGTATTAAAAATCATTTTCCAAATTAATTCCTCGCTTTTATTAAATGTCTGGACTGTGCGTCAAATACTGGAAAATGCAGGGTCTAGCGAGTAAAATGTTCCTAGCCCCAGTCCACTATTGCAATGGACGGCGTGTTGATTGTATAAAAGTGCAGGGGCTCTTTTAGAATTTGTCACGGCCGAAGGGGTATGATCAAACCTGAGCCGATAGATCCCCCATCTAGGGTCCAGATTAGATTAGGCTCAGCCCACACTGGAATGCTAATCCCGCCCTCGGATCAAAAATCAACGATTGAGATTTTAAACGATGGAATTAACTCTGGCGCATACGATTCCTATCCAACGGTGCACGGTACGTACACGAACCGGTACCCCTACCCCCAATCCAAGCTTTCTGATCACTAACCTACCGCCTTGATCTAATATCCTAGTAATCTAATCCGAGCCGCACATAACCCATCCACCGTTGATCCGACGGCCAGCACTCGCTGCTAACATAGCAATACAAACAAACATGGTATAGACAAAATTAAAATCACACCAAACATAAAAACAAATTGTATAATAATAATCTACGCGTTGCTACGAGATCGTGGGTTCGAGAATCGCTAAAATCGAAGTTACGGTTACCGAGTTATGATTTACGGAAGATCTATGTGGTTTGAATATTAAATTATATTATAAATTGATTAGTACATAGTATATGGGGAAATATATTCTGAATAACTAATCCAACTTTAATCTAGATCATAACTTGATTAGGGGTTACCTTTTTACTCAGATTATATTTATAGAGAGATTAACCTAGATTAGTAGAGTTAATCTACTGAACATAGATTGAACACTTTCTTAATTATAAAGATATGGAATATGGTACACATGATGTTACTACTGCGTTGGGAATATTTTTATGAAGCTAACACAATTTGACCAGACCAAAACAGAGTTAAAATGAATTAATTATGTTTTTATGAAGTTTTAAGTGATAAATACAAAACAATTCAAGCACATAAATTTCACCATATGTTTCATACTAAAATAAGGTTACTAGATAATAAACAATATTAAAACAAAATTAATGTCACTGGAATGAATCAATTTGGGGTTAAATAGAATTAAATATGAATTATACAAGTTTCTGGAATTATTTTTGTATTAAAAATCATTTTCCAAATTAATTCCTCGCTTTTATTAAATGTCTGGACTGTGCGTCAAATACTGGAAAATGCAGGGTCTAGCGAGTAAAATGTTCCTAGACCCAGTCCACTGTTGCAATGGACGGCGTGATGATTGTATAAAAGTGCAGGGGCTCTTTTAGAATTTGTCACGGCCGAAGGGATATGATCAAACCTGAGCCGATAGATCCCCCATCTAGGGTCCAGATTAGATTAGGCTCAGGCCACACTGGAATGCTAATCCCGCCCTCGGATCAAAAATCAACGATTGGGATTTTAAACGAAGGAATTAACTCTGGCGCATACGATTCCTATCCAACGGCGCGCGGTACGTACACGAACCGGTACCCCTACCCCCAATCCAAGTCGTCTGATCATTAACCTACCGTCTTGATCTAATATCCTAGTAATCTAATCTGAGCCGCACATAACCCATCCACCATTGATCCGACGGCCAGCACTATGTCTCCTTCCTCTGAACAACAGGGCGGCCGCGCAGCCCAAGTGCGACGGCGGAGGCCCCGCCTGGGAAATCCAAAACCGATGCCCAAGAGAGCAATTGCACTAACAGAACGACGCTACACACTAAGGAGAGGTCGGTGAAAATGTTGAGAAGGTTCTCACCGGCGAAGGCGTCGTGATGGGGCCGGTCCACGAAAGGAGGGCAGGCCCGCGGCGGCGTAGAGGCCCTGGCGAGCAATTCCGGTAGTCTAGAGCGCGGCATCGCCCAAGCAAGGCCACGGTCGAGTCTCGCGCAGCATGGCGAAGCACCCTGGCCCCAAGCCGTGGTCCTGAGTTCGACGCGTATGCAGGCCCCATGGCGGCGCCTCCCGCCTCGCTCTCTCTCTCACTATGTTCTCACCATGGGCACAGGGATTCCGGTGAACAGTGCTGGCGCGAGCGAGGACAAGGAGGCCCTCAATTTGTAGTCTTCAGGAGTTGGTTAGGGCCGCCCGTGGAAGACGCCACACTCGCCTGGTTTGTTATGCCGACCTGCACCCATCGCGTAGTGGGGAGGATGAACATGGATTTTGCTGCGTCTGGCGCACGGGCCCACGCGCCGGTGACATCGGAAGAGAGCGAGCGAGTGCGCTGCGGAAGAGACTGCCCGTGGGGCCAGCGCGACAGTGAGACAGGCATCAACGGAAGCGCGAGTGTGTCCCGTGACCGGCCGACGATGTGGGCCCCACACACCGGTGTAGTGGACGAGAATGCGGGCGCAAGTTAAGGCGCGAGCTGGACCGAGGCTCAAGGGAAGTGGGCCGGTGACGCTGGATTTGGCCCAATAGCAGGAGGACTTTATCTTACCTTTTTCTTTTATTTCCTGTTTTGTTTTAATTTCAGTTTTATGCTTCCAAATCAAAATTTCAAACTCAATTAGAACTACACAAAAAATAAATATTAGCATGAGATGCAAGTTACATTTTTGGTTACTTTATTATTATTATTTTATTTAAGAAATATTTCCAATAAAATGCACACACACATCATTTATTTCAAGAGAATATTATTCTAGATGTGTAGTCAAATTAAACGTACATTCAAACATTCCATATTTTATTACTTATTTATAAGAAAATAACTTTTATTGAAAACCTTCATCAAGAGGTCTTTTAACGTAATTCCTTTAAAGCATATGTTCAAACATATAATTCATCATGGATTGTTTTATTAAACCTTCCATTCCAAAATATTATTTTTAGAGGAAATAACTTCAAGGGTAAGAAACTTCTTTTCTTAGAGGATTTTTTCAAATCTTTTGGAGAGTTTTACTAAATTCTTAAGATAAGATTTTGAGGTGTTACAAATCCTACCCCCATTAACAGAAATCTCATCCTTGAGATTTGTAAGAAAAGGGATACAAAAGGATTGGTTTGTAATTCGGCTTGTAGTCTATAATTAGTTCATAAATCCAAAGTCTCATTTTTTTCTATAGTCAATAGTGGGTAATTAGGGGAGCATAGGTATCCAGCTGCTTATTATGTAGGATATAAGATGGACAGGTTGAGGTAAGCAAGATTATGGCAAGGAAAAGACTTCGTCCGAAATGTTTAAGTCTTGCTTCATCTCGATATTCACTTTGACTGTTATATCCTTCCTTGTTGATGTTGATCTTTTCTTCTTCGATCTTGGTCTCATTGATTTGAGGTCAGTGTATCTCATCGGAGTTGGGAAATATGGTTAAGATAGATATGGATGAGATAGACTACATGATGTAGGTCCAAATCTTGTTTGACATTTGGTAGGGACATATAGATTATGCAATCCATCATGACTCTATTGGTTGTGATAGCTCTTTTGCTCATGGTTGAGTTGGTCTAATGTGCTAAGTCAAGTTAACACTTGACTAGCAGGGTCTAATCTCTTCTACCAGTATCACTAATATGTTTAAGTAGGCCATATTAGATAAGATCATAGTAGATTAGATCACATTAGATTCTATAATCCTATTTAAGAATATCATTTAGTTAAGCATATCAAGCTGACTTTGTTTTTATGAAATTCTAGTATCTTTTTTTTATCTAAGTGGAATTTCCAATTAGTTTTTTATACACCTAAAATTTTCATGCCATTAGAGGGTGTGGCACAGAAAACAAGGGTACATCAGGCTTTAGCTATTAGGTGAGTGTAGACAAGATTTGGGGGTAAAAGAAAGTTAGGTAAGGGAGACTTTTATTTCGGATGGTGGATCTTGATTCATCTGAAGATCTGTTTCTATCTCATATCCTTCATTGTCGAGGTTAACTTTCTTCTTGGGTCTGATTTAGGGACCATCGGTTGTGGTGTTAGATGCCATTATCCGAGTTGGCATAATAATTGCGGGTACATGAGGTAGGTAGGTTAAACAAAGTTTTACTTTTCTTTTGAGATAAATGGGTTGGGCAACCTATAACAAAGGCTAGGTCGTGGTTTCACGGACGAGTTGGTCTAAGACACAAATTTTGGTTTAAAACCCATTTATAGGAATATGGTCTAATCTATGTTACCAGTGTTAACTAACTTGTTTAAGTAACTCCCTTTAGATTGGATCATATTAGATTAGGTAGGGTCTAGATTAGATTGGATATGACTAGATTAGACTAGTTTAAGTTAGATAGATCTAACAGGGTAGGATATATATTATTAGGATATGTTACAATCTTTTGAGATAGGATGGATTATATGGTGTAGGTAATTCAGAATCTCTGTTAGGTTAAAAAAGGGTTATGCAACCATCTGATGGGTAAGGTAGTTGCATAAGGCAGAGTTTGTCCGTCGTTCTTAATTTAGTGCAGAGTGAATTAAGTTAAAACATATTTTATAGGAGTAGAGTCTCATTTATTTCATCAGTATTATCCTTCTTGTTAAGCAACTTACATTAGATTAGCTCAACTTGAGGTTAGCCTTTGCTAAGTTAGATTAATCTATCACATTAGATCAGATCTAAGTTATATTTGTGTGACTAGATAAGATCTCATTATTTTGGATTAGATCCTAGGTGTTACTTTAGGATGAAATAAGTAAAGTGGTTAGGATACGATGATTCCTTCAAGATAAGATGAATCTATTAAGATAAGAGAGAGCCTTTAAGATAAGATGGATCTATTTAAAATAGATACACTTTAATGGAGGATAATCTAGGTTATTTAGTTATCTTATGCATTTTGTTTATTTATATTTATGCATATATGTATATGCATATGTAATTGTGGACATTACTCCACAACTCATCACACTCAATCAAAGATCCAAATCAGACATGTATCACAAGAACAAACATTCAAGCATGCAGATAACTATAAAAATAGTTTTGATTTGGTTCATAGGATTAGGTTTCCTATTCCTAAAGGTCACGTTAGGTACAAGATTTCATAATATGAAATCCACATTTGTCTTTAGAAGGAAAAGGTAAGAATAATCAGAGTAAAGCGGAAATAGATGAGAAAAGATTAAGAAAAGTTTAGAAAGAATCAGAGTAGCAAAGGTAAGTAAGTATTGGTTGTCCAGTTCTATCTAGGTTTCGTCCTACAGTCAACATTCCTTTGATACCACTTCTGTCACACCCGGGTTTCGGAGGCACCAAGACCCGGGCGCGAACATAAACACCAGGTGTGCTGGGACAAAGTCTCACACATATGATGAATCATGGTACATAAATGAATGTCACAACTTTACTATACAATAGGAGTTATGTACAAAATAAATAAATGATTACATCGAAAGGAGACAACGATCCAACAACCCAAAGTTGACTGTGAGACGACGACCTAGACCTCTCACGAACACATCGCACCATCCTCCATGCGCCTCATCCTGTGGTACTTGTTCTTGACCTGTGGGGGTGTGTGAGACAACAAGAGTGAGCTCACATACGTTCATAGCTCAATAAGTTGTGGGGAATAATGTGCATGAACTCGCCAAAGGTGAGAGTTCATGTGAAGTGTAAAGCTGATCAACAATAGGAGTTAAAGCTGAGCATTGCTTTTAATAAGTTGGTCAAATTTTATTAGCAATTAGTAGATGTAAGTAAATACCATACCGGAATAATAATAGAACAAAATTAATAATAAATCTCATGCAAGCGAATGACAAATTGAATTTAGTTCCATAATTTAATCATGCGAGAGTGATGAGCTGCTCATGACCGCGAGCACGGCTAGTATACCAGTTTTACACTCTGCAGAGGTTGTACCCTATACCCACAAGTCGTGTATCCCATGTCACCAGGGTTTACAAGGCCCTTAGACATATCCGAGGTGAATGGCTAGGGATCCACTACGAGGCCTTTACAAAGTTCCACTAGCTTCCGAAAACCTGCTACAGTTTCTAGGAAGAGCAATGTAGGAATCCCTCTCTGATCGCCATCGCAGCAAAATCAACCCGAGAATCTCCCTACACGCCTACTCCCCTACTGCCATTGCCCCTTTCGGGTAAGGTAGACTTCCACTAGCTTTCCTAATTAGTCAGCCAAGGGCGTCCCATTCCACCCTTGTGGTGGCACGTGTTTCTCAAGTTAAGCTCCATGTTCCAATTAAAAATAATGATCTTGACATGAATAATAAATAAAATAATAGAATAATTGGAACATGGACATAATGTAATATTAAACCCAAAACCATATAAAGCAATAGCAGAACTACCCAAATAGTTCAGGGGTAAACAAGGTATAAAGATAACCAAACTAGGGTGACCTATTGGGTCCCATCAAAATTAAACCTATGCATGAATGAATGATTATAAAGAACATTATTGGGTAATAAAAGTGATTAAAGGGCACAGCTTACCTGGGACTTGAGATTCCAGGTACCAACTTGCTCTTCAAGTGACCCGTGATCTCGCTGCTAACGTAGCAATACAAACAAACATGATATAGACAAAATTAAAATCACACCAAACATAAAAACAAATTGTATAATAATAATCTACGCATTGCTACGAGATCGTGGGTTCGAGAATCGCTAAAATCGAAGTTACGGTTACCGAGTTATAATTTACGGAAGATCTATGTGGTTTGAATATTAAATTATATTATAAATTGATTAGTACACAATATATGGGAAAATATATTCTGAATAACTAATCCAACTTTAATCTAGATTATAACTTGATTAGGGGTTACCTTTTTACTCAAATTATATTTATAGAGAGATTGACCTAGATTAGCAGAGTTAATCTACTGAACATAGATTGAACACTTTCTTAGTTATAAAGATATGGAATATGGTACACAAGATGTTGCTGCTGCGTAGGGAATACTTTTATGTAGCTAACGCAATTTGAAGAGACCAAAACAGAGTTAAAATGGATTAATTATGATATTCCGAAGTTTTAAGTGATAGATACAAAAAAATTCAAGCGCATAAATTTCACCATATGTTTCATACTAAAATAAGGTTACTAGATAATAAACAATATTAAAACAAAATTAATGTCACTGGAATGAATCAATTTGGGGTTAAAATGAATTAAATATGAATTATACAAGTTTCTGGAATTATTTTTGTATTAAAAATCATTTTCCAAATTAATTCTTGGCTTTTATTAAATGTCTGGACTATGCGTCAAATACTGGAAAACGCAGGGTCTAGCAAGTAAAATGTTCCTAGACCCAGTCCACTGTTACAATGGACGGCGGGTTGATTGTATAAAAGTGCAGGGGCCCTTTTAGAATTTGTCACGACCGAAGGGGTATGATTAAATCTGAGCCGATAGATCCCCATCTAGGGTCCAGATTAGATTAGGCTCAGCCCACACTGGAATGCTAATCCCGCCCTCGGATAGAAAAAATCAATGATCGAGATTTTAAACGATGGAATTAACTCTGGCGCATACGATTCCTATCCAACGGCGCGCGGTACGTACACGAACCGGTACCCCTACACCCAATCCAAGCCGTCCGATCATTAACCTACCGTCTTGATCTAATATCCTGGTAATCTAATCCGAGCCTCACATAACCCATCCACCGTCGATCCGACGGTCAGCACTATGTCTCCTTCCTCCGAACAACAGGGCGGCCGCGCAGCCCAAGTGCGACGGCGGAGGCCTCGCCGGGGAAATCCAAAGCCGATGCCCAAGAGAGAAATTGCGCTAACGAAACGACGCTACACACTAAGGAGAGGTCAGTGAAAATGTTGAGAAGGTTCTCACTGGCGAAGGCGTCGTGATGGGGCCGGTCGATGGAAGTCGGCGGCGTAGAGGCCCCGGCGAGCAATTTCGGTAGTCCGGAGCGCGGCATCGCCCAAGCAAGGCCACAGTTGAGTCTCGCACATCATGGCGAAGCACCCTGGGCCCAAGCCGTGGTCCTAAGTTTGACGCATACGCAGGCCCCATGGCGGCGCATCCCGCCTCGCTCTCTCTCTCTCTCTCACTTTGTTCTCATCATGGGGCACGAGGATTCCCGCGAACAGGGCTGGCGCGAGCGAGGACGAGGAGGCCCTCAATTTGTAGTGTTTAGGAGTTGGTTAGGGCCGTCCGCGGAAGCCGCCACGCTCGCCCAGTTTGTTATGCCGGCCCGCACCCATCGCGTAGTGGGGAAGATGAACAGGGATTTCGCTGCGCCTGGCGCACGGGCCCACGCGCCGGTGACGGCGGAAAGAGAGCGAGCGAGTGCGGTGCGGAAGAGACTGTCTGTGGGGCCAGCGTGACAGTGAGACGGGCATCAACAGAAGCCCGAGCGTGTCCCATGACCGGCTGACGATGTGGGCCCAGACGCCGGTGTAATGGACGAGAATGCGGGCGCAGGTTAAGGCGCGAGCTGGACCGAGGCTCAAGGGAAGTGGGCCGGTGACGCTGGATTTGGCCCAATAATAGGAGGGCTTTATCTTACCTTTTTCTTTTATTTTCTGTTTTGTTTTAATTTCAATTTTATGCTTCCAAATCCAAATTTCAAACTTAATTAGAACTACACAAAAATAAATCTCAGCATGAGATGCAAGTTGTATTTTTAGTTACTTTATTATTATTATTATTTTATTTAGGAAATATTTCCAATAAAATGCACACACACATCATTTATTTCAAGAGAATATTATTCTAGATGTGTAGTCAAATTAAATGTACATTCAAACATTCCATATTTTATTACTTATTTATAAGAAAATAACTTTTATTGAAAACCTTCATCAAGAGGTCTTTTAACTTATTTCCTTTAAAGCATATGTTCCAACATATAATTCATCATCGATTGTTTTATTAAAACTTCCATTCCAAAATATTATTTTTAGAGGATATAATTTCAAGGGTAAGAAACTTCTTTTCTTAGAGGATTTTCTCAAAATTTTGGAGAGTTTTACTAAATTCTTAAGACAAGATTTTGAGGTGTTACAATTACTTTGCCACCAGCTATTGCTAACCTTTTGCAGGAGTATATGGATATGTTTCCCTCTAAGATACCCCATGGATTACCACCTATGCGAGGAATCGAGCATAAGATTGATTTAATTCCAGGGGCAAGCTTGCCCAACCGTGCCGCCTATAGGACCAATCCCGATGAGACTAAGGAGATTTAGCGACAAGTCCAGAACCTTCTGGACCGTTGGTACATTCACGAGAGCCTTAGTCCTTGTTCTGTTCCTGTTCTTTAGGTTCCTAAGAAAGATGGCACTTGGCGCATGTGTGTTGATTGTAGAGCCATTAATAACATCACAATTTGGTACCGATATCTTATTCCTAGATTGTATGACATGCTTGATGAATTAAGTGGTTCTATTGTTTTCTCAAAAATTGACTTGCGTAGTGGATATTACCAAAATCGTATGACTTTAGGTGATGAATGGAAAACTGCATTTAAAACTAAGCTTGGTCTTTATGAGTGGTTAGTCATGCCTTTTGGGTTAACTAATGCACCTAGCACTTTCATGAGATTGATGAACGAGGTTTTACTTGCTTTAATTGGTAAATTTGTGGTGGTTTATTTTGATGATATTCTTATCTACAACAAGTCTCATGATGATCATGTTGAACACTTACGTGCTGCTTTTGATGTCTTGTGTGATGCACGTTTATTTGGTAACTTTGAAAAGTGCACCTTAAGCACCGATCATGTGTCTTTTCTTGGATATGTTGACATCACAGGGCATTGAGATGGATGAGGCAAAAATCGTTGCCATCATGAGTTATCCACTTCGGACCATGGTCACATAGGTTCAGAGTTTCCTTGGACTTTTAGAATTCTACAAGTGATTTGTGCAGGATTTTAGCACCATTGCAGCACCTCTCCACGAGTTGACAAAGAATGGAGTATCGTTTCATTGGGGACCAGCACAACAACGAGCTTTTGATGCCCTCAAGTCAAAGCTCACACAAGCATCATTGCTGCAACTTCCTGATTTTGACAAGACATTCGAGCATGAGTGTGATGCGAATGGCATTGGGATTGGAGGAGTGCTCATCCAAAGAGGTAAACATGTTGCTTTATTTAACAAAGATTGCATGGTCCAACTCTAAATTATTCTACATATGATAAAGAACTATATGCTTAATATGAGCTTTACAAACTTGGAAACATTATCTATGGTCTAAAGAATTTGTCATACATTCGGATCATGAATCTTTGAAGTATCTTAAGGGACAATCTAATCTAAACAAACGTCATGCTAAATGGATTGAATTCATAGAATCATTTCCTTACATTATTAAGCATAAAAAGGAAAGAATAATGTAATTGCTGATGCTTTGTCTAGACGTTATACTATGTTGTCCCAACTTAATCATAAAATTTTTGGTTTGGAGACTATAAAGGGATTATATGTTGCTGATTTGGACTTCAAAGATGTTTTTAAAAATTCTAGAGAGGGAAGATCATGGAAAAAGTTTGTGTTGTGTGAAGGCCTTTTCTACCGTGCTAACAAGCTATGTGTTCCAGCTAGCTCCATTCGTCTTCTACTCTTACAGGAAGCGCATGAGGGTGACTTCATGGGGCATTTTGGTGTTAATAAGACTGAGGATGTGTTGTCCACTCACTTATATTGGCCTAGGATGCGCCGTGATGTTGAGCGCTACGTCTCTCATTGCACCACGTGCAACAAAGCTAAGTCCTGACTTAACCCACATGGTCTTTATATGCCTCTTCCTGTTCCTAGTGCACCTTGGGAGGATATTTCAATGGACTTTGTTTTGTGCTTGCCTAGAACAAAGAGGTGGAGTGACAACGTTTTGTGGTTGTCGATCATTTCTCCAAGATGGCGTATTTTATACCATGTCACAAAATCGATAATGCTTCGCATATTACTGATTTGTTCTTTACTGAGATTGTGTGTTTGCATGGTGTGCCAAATACTATTGCTTCTGATAGGGATGCTAAATTTTTTAGCCATTTTTGGAGAACCTTGTGGTTTAAATTGGGGACAAAGTTGTTGTTTTCTACTACTTGTCATCCCCAAACTAATGGGCAAACAAAGGTTGTTAATCACACTTTATCTACTATGTTGCAGGTTGTTTGGAAACATAATTTGAGGTTGTGAGAGGAATGTTTGTCACATATTGAGTTTGCTTATAACAGGTCCATTCATTCCACAACCAAGCTTAGTCCGTTTATGGTAGTATATGGTTTTAATCCTCATGCTCAAATTGAATTGCTACCTTTACCAACTTCTAAAATAGTGAACTTGGATGCTACACAATGTTCTAAATTCATTCTTAAGTTACATAAAACAACTAAGTTGCAAATTGAAAAGATGAATGAAAAGTATCACATTGCTGCTAGTAAGGGTAGGAAGTAAAATTAGAACCTGGTGACTTGGTGTGGGTTCATTTGAGAAAGGATAGGTTTCTGATTTGAGAAAGTCTGAACTCATGCCACATGTTGTTGATCCTTATAAAGTTCTTGTAAAGATCAATGATAATGCATATACACTTGAGTTGCCTCCAGATTTTGGGATTAGCCCCCCTTTAACATTCTAGATTTGAAGCCATATATGGGTGAGGAAGATGAGCTCGAGTCGAGGATGAATTCAATTCAAGAGGGGGAGGATGAGGAGGACAAGACTCCAATACATATAATGCATGGACTGAGAACACACTCACATGCACGCTAGCTAAATCTCCAGTTTTGTTCTAACCTAGTCAATTGTGTTTTATAGCTTACACTTGGAGCCATGGATGTTTTGTTGATTTGGAACCTTGGAGAGGGCCATCAAGGACTTTGGAAAGGCCATGGTGTCAAGGAGGAGAAGCAAGGGCGTCCACAACAGGGAGGAGATCAAGTCCGACTGAACTGCAATTCCATCTCGGATTCCAGGGCGAGTCTGCACTAAAACGGACGGCCATGATGCACCTGAACTTTTAATTGGGTTGGGCTTGTTATGGTTGGAAAACTAAGGAGATAAGCTAACTAACCCAACAGATACCACCCTAGACATCATCAGGAGTCAACGATAATCATCGAAACAAGTCAGCGCCTAGATTCTGTTTTGGTGCTGCGACATCGTCTGTTGGAGCCCATTAGGGGCGCTTCCAAGGGATTTGCATGCCCATAAATTCTATATTAGCAGCAATCACCGCCACAATTAGGTTTGGGTTTTGCTTAGATCATATCTCTCATTGAACAGTGCCATGTTCATCAGTTTGTGAGACCCCACCTCGTGATGAATACAGTTTTGATTGCGTTCTTTCCTATTCTTGCTTCTGTTCTTGGTTGCGCTTATAGAGATAAGCCTTTGTGGCGAGGTCACTTGTGTAGCACGAGTGATAACCAACGGAGCAATGGTGTAGTGATTGCGAGGATCCGTTCGCTCGGAGCCTTGGATCATCAACGTCGAGATCTCCACCTAATCAAGTTATCATACCTCACGGAAGATCGTGCCTCGTCCTCTATCACAAAGCAAGCAAATAATCAAATACAAAATTAAAATACAATCTACTTGCTAGGTTGCATATGCAAAGGCAAGATTCATATGATATAAAAATATACCATATAAAATTATATATATTAAAGAATTTCTTGTATGTGTGAATTATCCCCCATATTGTTGTATTATGGACTTAAGCCTTCTCCTAACTGTATAAACGACATTCTTCCAAAGACTGAAACCCATAAAATATATCTCTTGAAAGACTTGTAAAAGTTTTGAAAGAGTGGTTTTGATATTTGACAAGTTATGCGCTACTTTTGGTCCTAAAAAATCCCACCTTTAGAACAAACACAAAAAGGAAGACATTAAAGCACTAGGGAGAGTAAAAAAAATTGCGGTCCCTCACAAAGATTTTTCTCTTTAATTTTGTCCCCTTAAATAAGACATGTCCCCTATTTTTAAAACATGCTCCCCTTGTCAGATAACTTTCTCCTTTTAGAAAAACTTTATGCTAAAATAAAAAAGTGGATTACAACAGATTTTGACAAAACATTATATTGACTAGACTTCTTGTGTGTGTAGGGGTGTAATTAGATCGAATACAGACGAATATCAATGAAATCATATTTGTTTGTATATTTTTATTTGGATTCGAATTTGAATATGGATAGCTTCGAATACGAATATGGATGTTCTCGAATACAAATACGGATAGTCATGGGTCGAATACAGAACTAGTCGGACACGGATAGCATCTGTAACAAATATTTTTGTCGGATATCATGTAAGACACCATTCCACACATATCACAATTGTAATCATTTAGCCCCTCCTTTAGTCCAAACATTTTTGAGGATTATATGTGGACATATGCTACGTCTCCATAAAATCCCATGAATTTCTAAGGCTATTTTGAGTATTATTAATTTCTTTATGTAGAAAATCATTAAAATGCAATTAAATTCATAAAATATTCTAGCATCGACCGGAAATTGCAAATAAGTTATCAAGACTAATAAATATTCTACAAGAATATATCATCAAGTACCCACATGAAAATGATAAAAGTGAAGTATTGTTTTTGTTGAAACTTAGATGTTTATGGTGGTTTCACATGTAACTCACACAAATAAGTGAAAATAAAATGAAATAATTGTAGACATCTTATGGATTTTATGGTTCAAACATCTTTGAGGATGCTATATGGACATATGTTGCCCCTACGCCAAATTTCATGAATTTCTGAAACTATTTGTGTATTATTAATTTCTTTTTGCAGAAAATCATCAAAAATACATCTAAACCCATAAAATATTCTAGTATCAACTGAAAATTGCAAATAAGTTACCAATATTAATAAACATTCCATAAGAAGATAACCTCAAGTCTCCATGTGAAAATGATAAAGTGAAGTATTGATTATGTTAAAATTTGGATACTTAAGGTGATTTCACATGTAACTCATGGAACAAGTGAAAGTTAATTGAAAGAAACACTGGCAATCTTTGAATTTTATAGCCCAATCATTTTTGAGGATGCTATATGGGCATATATTACCACTCCGTCAAGTTTCATGAATTTCTGAGACTATTTGTGTATTATTATTATTTTTCTACAGAAAATTATCAAAATGTAATTAAATTCATAAAATATTTCACTCTCGACCTAAAATTGCAAATAAGTTACCAAGACCAATAAACATTATATAAGAACATAAACCCTATATGAAAATGATAAAGTAAAGTATTGATTATGTTGAAACTTGGATATTTAGGGCGATTCCACATGTAACTATCCGAATATTTGAAATATGAAATCTGGTAAGATATGTGGGAAGATGTCCGGATATCAGAAATCTGAAATCCGGATAGGTATCCAAGAAGATATCCGGATATCCAAAATCCGACGGATATCAGTCATCTCATATTCGTATCCGATATTTGAACTGTACTATCCGAATCTAAATCCAAAATCCAAAAATTTTGCGGATATCCGAAGAAAACTATCGAGCCGGACAATTAGCCTCTTCGGACAGTCGGATGCTCAAATAATATCTGTACTGTTTACACCCCTATGTGTGTGTGTGAGAGAGAGATAAGAAATATTCTATGGATACCAAAAGAAATGAAAATCATATGCATTTCTAGATTGGTGAATAAATACTAACAAATCATCAAAGTCTATATAAATGGAGAAGACATAAAACATGCTGAAAATCATTTATATCAATTTTGATATCAAATGTAGAATGATATCATTTACAGTAGAAGCGCATTGCCTTTCTTCGTGGATTTTTATTTTCCTTCAATGAGACTGAAGGAAACAGTGACACCTAATAAGGGGGTGAATTAGGACTTCTAAAAACTATCTGTAAACTTGGCCACAAATAAATCCGTAGAACAAAACATATGCAAATAAATAATCGAGAATATGCAAACTAGGTTTTATCTAAGTGTTGCTATCTCTACCGCAAAGGCTAAGTTTCAATCTAAACAATCTAACCAAAAAAACAAGATTGAAACTTTAATACTTAAAGTAAATGCAGAAGGTAAAGAGCAAGGTAGAGATGCAAACTCTCGTGGATGACACTGGTATTTTTACCGAGGTATTCGAAACCACGCAAGGTTCCGACTAATTCTCGTTGGTGCCCTTACGCAAAGGGAAGCCCACGCAAGGGCCAAGAACCTCGGACGAGTAACTCCGTATAGAGCTACTGGCCTTCTCCACACTCAAGTGGTTCTCCGCTTCCGACTCCTCTTGGACGCTCCCTGCCGTCTCCACTGTCGAGATTTCGGCCGAAATGCCACGGGTCTCGTTCCCTCCGGTATACGGTAGCGGTCGTGACACAAACACGGTTGTCACGGTCTCGCAAGACTTTCGTCCCACTCGGTACAATTACAACGGCTCATGCAAGAGCCAAAGGTTGTGTGGTTTTTCTATACCCACTCAAATAACTAGGATTCACCTAGAGCAAGTGCTAATGCGGTCTAACTAACCTAAGCACTTCGCAAAGCACCTACGCTAATCATCGAGTGATTCTATTAAGCACTTGGGTGTTTGAGCACTTAGAAATGTCTACAATATGTCTTGGTATATTGCTTGGGCTCCCACACCTTCAAATGTCAGTTAGGGGGTATTTATAGCCTTCCCCCTCAATTATAGACGTTGGACAGAAAGTTGTTGTTTCTGTCGACGGGCGCACTAGGCAGTCCAGTGCACATCGGACATGCACTGTTCACTGCTCGGTGCTCTGGCCACGTCAGTCGATCGTTGGGGTCTGTAGCAGTCGACCGTTGGATCCAACCGTTGCTAGATTGTCCGGTGCTACAGCCCGAGAGCGCCTAGTTGCAGGCCTCTCTGCACAGACTGCCCGGTGTCCCACCGGACAGATATTATTCACTGTCCAAGGCGCCACCAGTGCGCTGGCTGACTGTCCACTTCATGGATTTCTTCGATGTTTCCTTGGGCTTATTTTGTTCTTTTGTCTTGGACTTCTATGCATCTTTTATGTCTTCTTTTGAGGTGTTGCATCCTTAGTACCTTAGTGCAATCCTCTCCGCATTCTATGAACTATAAAAACAAACACTAGCAAATACATTAGTCCACTAGGTTATGTTGTTCATCAAACACCAAAATCACTTAGCTAAATGGCCCGGGGTCCATTTTTCTTTACAATATCCCCCTTTTTGGTGATTGATGACAACACAACCAAAACAAGCAAATATAACAAACATTTTGATGAAAATATGCAATCTACTTGCTAGGATGCATGAATGTCCCCACAAGGTGAGATTATGGACTTAAGCCTCCCCCTAACTCTATAATTCACTTACTTCCTATTTTAGACTGAAGGTACTTGAAAGACCAAAACCACTTGTAAGATCAAACATTTAAAAATTTTAAATTGTGTGGTGTTTGGTGTTTGATATATTTTCATGCTTTGGTCCCTAAAACTTCTCCCCCTTTGGCATCAACCACCAAAAAGGAAGACATTAAAAGCATATAGGAAGCAAATAAAAGTCTTGCCCTCTAAAAGGATTACTATCCCTAAACAAGTATTCTCCCTTTTGAAAGAATACTCTCCCCCTTTGTCATAGATGAAGAAATACTCCCCTGAAAGAGATCCTCTACTTAGGGAAAGCACATGAGAAAGAGAGGTGCAAGATATAGTTTGATTTAGACTGACTCCCCTTATGCATAGATAAAGGATATATTTTGACAACATATGCATTTATAACAACATAGGAAGTATAATGTATGAAATATAGTCTAATCAAAGTCTGGAGAAGACATGTAAATGATACCAATTGTTGAATGGAGCCACTTGTGGAATCCAATGATGATTTTGTAGATTTGTAGTGGAAGTTTATTGTCTTTCTCTGGGGACTCCATTTTCCTTCAATGAGACTACTGCATATAATAGACATGAAAACAGACATTAGTCTCAAAGACTTAGATTATAGAGTAACCTCCCCCTGAAAGTGTATACAAGTTTTGAATACTTGCAAGAGACATGCACGTTGTTTTTGATATCAAGAGGGGCAAATTATCCATAATCCGAGTTTTGGCACATATAATTTTAATGATACCAATTGAAGCGTTGAAGGATATGTCATATGAAAATGCCAATTGGAGTACCATTAACTTAGGAATTTTAAATAAGCTTTGTGTCGTGCTTAACTAAACATTTTAAACCACGTAGGTTTGCTCAAGAATGTGAATTGAAAAAGAGCCTCCCTACTATATGATTTGAGCTAGTATGCATGCAATTTAATCAAAGGAAAATACATTATATAAAACTAGGTATGTAAGGTAAAACTAGATACATGAGAATAGATACGCATATCTAAAAACAAGAAATACAATGAATCTAGTTACCTTAGTCATCGGTGGGGAATTTGGGTCCAAAGTATTCACTAACCCACTTGGAAATAGACTTGATCTAATTATGATGCATCCCATGATATACACCCCAATTTTGCCTATCTCTAAATTCCCCAACGTCCTTTGGACTTCTTACTTCCCTCTTGTGGTCCAAACCTTCTTGGTGCTTTTCATGGTTGAAATAATTTCCTTTGGCACCCAGATGCGTTTGGCACCCTTTCCTCTGTTGGCTTGCTTGTTGGCCTTGATTGCTACCACCTTTCCATTCTTTTTCTTCTTGATCAAATATGGTGTAGCAGCCTTTTTGTCCACCTTGTTGATGTAGGTGTTGGAGATTTTGCTTGTTAGCTTATGCTTTTGTTTTTGCTTATCCCCGGTCATCGCCTTGCATTGGTAAGACTTGTAGCCTTCCTTGTGGCATAGCCTACAAATCATAGTTTGTTCCTCCACAAGCTTATTCACTCCCGCAGTGGTGTTATCCTGAGGAGGTTGGATTTGTTTGGCTTTGCCTTTCTTGTCATATAAGACCTTGCCAAGGCGAGCCATCTCTTGCTTTAATTGCTCATTCTACTTTGCAACCTCATTTGAACATGTTTCTATAATAACATTCTCAACAAGAACTTGGTTGCAGGGGTTAGAATCATCAATTAAATCAAAGCAAGAAGTAGAAGCATCTTTCTTAATAATTTCAAGTATTCCAACTAAAGATACTTCTAAGGTACTACCAATGTTTTCTAGCTAAGTAGTTAGCTCATTATTGTGTATGCTAAGAATTTCCATTTTCTCTAGCAAGTTTTCAATTGTTTCTTCAGAGCTAGCTATCTTAGCCTTAAGTTTTTCATTCTTTTTAATAAGGCCATCATCGGTAGCTGAGGATGGAGCATTAGACTCTAAATGCTCAATTTTAGTTGTTAGCTCACAATTTAAATTCACAAATGTTTCAATTTTTCTAACAAACATTTATAATCATTTTGAGAGCTAATCAATTTATTTTTCAAAGTTTTAAGTTGAGCCTTTTGTTTAGTGCATACATTCTCAAAAAATTTAACGACTTCCGCAAGCTCATCTAAGGAGGGCTTTCCCTCATCTTCACCATCACTACTGCTATCATCACTAGAGGATGGAAAACTCATTTTACCACTTGCCATAAGGCACTTGTGTGATGACTGTGATGAGCGTGATGAGGATCGATGGCTGCGTGTCCTTGGAGGTTCATCTTCGCTTGAAGAGTCATCCCATGTTTTGGCACTTGTAAGTGCCTTGCCTTTGCTCCTCCCCTTTTTGGGTTCGACCATGTTTAGACAGCTGTCCTGGAAGTGGCCATTTTCTCCGCATGCGAAGCATCCTTTCTTTCTTTGCCTTTTCTTGTCAATGTTAAAGAGAAGATCCTCGACCTACAGAGGCACACCCATTAGATTAAACTTGCGGATCATCCCCATTACCTTTTCGACGTGTCGGATTGTTTCATCGTCCTCGGAGGATGATGTTGATGGTTGATTATCTTCATCATCATCACTTTCTTCTTCCTCCTCTTCTTCACTTGAGGAGCTTGGAGTGGGAGCCTTCTTCTTACCCTTTTTCTTTTCATCACATGCAAAAGCATATGGTCTTGAAGAAGTTGCCTCCTCTTGTCGACCCATTTTTCGCGACATCTCAAATGCCGCAATTTTTCTAATCACAATGGTCGGGGTCATTTGACTCAAGTCCTCCATGTTGTGGAAAATAGTGATGATGCTCCCATATTTTTGTTGTGGTAATAGGAAGATAATCTTCCTCACAATGTCCGCATCACCTAGCTTATTAATGCCAATAGAATTGAGCTCATTGATGATTAGATTTAAACGATAATACATGTCTCTAACAAGCTCATTTTTTTTCATGGCAAAAGAATTGTACTCATTTAAAATTAGGCAATATTTTTGCTCATGGACATTGGATGTGCCGTCAGGGAGCTCATGCAATTTTAACCAAATCTCATTAGAAGTTTTTAATGTAAAAAATTGATGGAAATTTTCCATGCTAAGAGATGCATACACGCAATTTTTGGCTCTAGCATTCAAATGAATTTCCTTTTCTTCACTCGTGGTGAGCTTCTCGGGATTTTTAGGTGGTTTCATCCCATCACGAGTGACTCTCCAAACACCTAGATCAACAACCTCTAGGTAACAAGTCAATCTAGCACTATAATATGGGAAGTTAGTGCCGTCGAAGTGTGGTGGCCTATTGGTATCCATCCCCTTCCTCTAAAAATCGTCGGCTCGATTAGCGATGAAGCTAAAACGTTTCAAATGAGCCAAACTAGGCTCTGATACCAATTGAAGCAAACAGTGATGCCTAAGAGAGGGTGAATTAGGACTTCTAAAAACTCTCTAAATTAGGCAACAAATAAATCACTAGATCAAAACCTATGCAAATAAATAATCTAGAATGTGCAAACTAGGTTTTGTTTAAGTGTTTCTATCTCTACCGCAAAGGCTAAGTTTAAATCTAAATAATCTAACCAAAAAGACAAGATTGAAACTTAAATACTTAAAGAAAATGCAGAAGGTAAAGAGCAAGGTAGAGATGCAAACTCTCGTGGATGACGCCGATATTTTTACCGAGGTATTCAGAACCACGCAAGGTTCCGACTAGTCCTCTTTGGTGCCCCTACGCAAAGGAAGCTGTAACACCCACTTTGTAAGAGAATCGAAAAGGAGAAAATTATATCCCTTTTTGTATGCATGAGTGTGACATTTCTATCTATCATTTCATATGAACACATTACTTACACAAATAAATCATTAACAAGAGACACCTAAATAAATTGTGCATCATGCTGGAGTTTATGTGATTGTGCATCTATAGATAATAAAAATAAAAGTGCTAATACCAATATATAAATGGGTTCATAGAATTTGAACCCTAATTTGAAAACAAACCTTGAAAATTGGAGAAGAGGAAAGAAAGGTAAAAAAATATACAAAATAAATATTATAAATAAAGGTAATATGGATATGTTCAAATTATGTGTTCGTTGAGAATAATAAAACCACAACAGTTGGTGAATTCAAAATTTAAAGTTCAAATCAAAAATACAAAAGAAAAGGAAGGAGAAATATAAAAGAAAAAGGGAAAAACCCTACTGATGGGCCTGGTTTACGCATTTGGCCCATTTAACCATTACACCCATGTGACCCACTTCTCCCACTCTCCGCGCGCGCTGGTGAAGACGCTCGCGCTGACACGCGGGTCCCACTCGGCTAGCGACTGCTTCTTCACCTCCGCACCGCAACCCCTGGCTGGGATGAGACTGCGCGGTGGGACCGCCCTGACAGAATCCCCCTCCCCGCGGACTTCGCGTAACAGAAGCCGTGAGCCTCCGCACGGCTGACCACGTCACGCCGCCCGTTTTGGTCGGGCTATTGCGCCTCCGCTCGGGGTATTTAGCTTTGAGTCGTTCCACTGTGCATCCTAATCCACTCCCGCGTCTGTGTCTTACGACGCCGCAGCGCAGCTGGTTTCCACCGCCGCCATAGCCATTACGAGCTCGCTCGGGCAGCCGCCAGTGACATCCTCTCGCGTCGGTTCTCCACCCTGGGTGACCGGACTAGTTGCCGCATCGTCGTGCGGGGAATCATTGGACCAGAGGGCTGGCCTGACGTGGTTAATTGCTCGTCGACGCTACCCCTCCGCCGCGGGCACGCACCTCACCGCGGTTGGATCATCTGCGCACTCGATTCACGGTAAGAGTCACGCACCCGAGTTCCTTACATCCTCTGCATCGTGTGGGTTCACGCGGGATCGGATCAGGGCACCGCTGGGGTATTTCTGCTACGCGCCGGTGATAGTCCGCCACGGGCGTGGGGCGGCGCCGCCTCGGGCTGACCTTGGGACGGTCAGGGATTCGGCACCGTCGATCGGGGTCGGGGCATGGACGCTTGGGATGGGAGCGCGGACAACGTTTCGGGGTGGATGGCGCGCGATCGTCGGATCGCGATCGGGCGAATTGGACACAAGTAGAATCTAGGCCGTAGATTTGTGATCAAACGGCCAGCGAAGCATACCGATTCGAGTTAAAACTAGTCTAATCCGTGGCGTCCATTTCTGATCTGGCGGCTGATATCACGCGGTACCCTTTCGCCCTGGCGGTTTTGCTAATGAGTCCCCGGGAAACAGAAAAATCAACCCGCAGTACTACCAATAGTATTCTGATTCTTGAAATAACTTGCACCGTAGCCCCTGACTTCCCTGGTAAATGAGGCCTAGTCCGGAGTATTATAAAACCCGAGAAATTGAATTATAAATGGATTTTAATAGGAAAATAATTGCTAGAACTTCAATAATTCATAGAAAATGCATATGAACTCCAAATTAATCTATTCCACTTTCTAAATTCTTGTAATTTAATTCTCTATCACCTAGAGCCTCTGTTTTATCATGAAAACAATAAGAAATTTAATCTCTCACTTAATCCTATTTTAAGCACATAAAACCTTTGTAAATTCATATCTTAAAATCTATAACCCCAAAAATTATGATTCCTGTTCCTAGGATTTTATTTTAATGTGTAGATTATTACTGTGTATTTTGTTCACATGTTTGGTGTGATGTTAATTTTCTCTATATACTATGCTTGCTTGTATTGTGGCGAGTAGAAGAACACGTGACTGAGGATCCTGGTGAGCAGCAAGTTGAAGTAGCTAAGCAGGAGCTCATTGAAGGCAAGTTGTGCCCTTGACCACTTTTTACCCAATAATGTTCTTTAATATCATTTATCCATGCATAGGTTAATTTTGATGGGACCCGATAGGTCACCCTAGATTGTTTATCTCATTACCTTGTTTACCCCTGAATCACTTGGGTAGTTTGCTATTGCTTTACATGATTTTGGGATAATCATTTATTATATCTATGTTCCAATTCCTTTTGTTATTCTATTTATGTTCATGTCAAGATCATTAATGTTAATTGGAACATAGAGCTTAACTTGAGAAACACGTGCCACCACAAGGGTTTAATGGGACGCCCTTGGCTGACTAATTAGGAAAGCTAGTGGAAGACTACCTTACCCGAAAGGGGCAAGGGCAGTAAGGGAGTTGCATGCAAGGAGGTTCTTGGGTTGATTTAGCTGCGATGGCGGTCAGACGTGGGATTCTTGCAAGTGCTCTTCCCATAAACTGTAGCGGGTTTTCGGAAGCTAGTGGAACTTTGTAAAGGCCTCGTAGTGTTGCCCTATCGCGCTTCCTAGGTAGAGGTGTATGGGAGTCGCGACCCCT
Organism: Zea mays; assembly: GCF_902167145.1. NCBI lineage: Eukaryota > Viridiplantae > Streptophyta > Magnoliopsida > Poales > Poaceae > Zea > Zea mays. The sequence goes on along the minus strand of NC_050098.1, from coordinate 54,419,485 downwards.
TGGCAGATGGGTAACATGACTTGTGGGTAAAGGGTACAACCTCTGCAGAGTGTAAAATTGGTATACTAGTCGAGCTCACGGTCATGAGCGGCTCATGACTCTCTGATGTTTAAATTATGGAACTTAAATTCAATTTTGTCATTTGCATTACATGGGTTTATTATTAATTTGTTCTATTACTTTATTTAAGGTTTGGTATTTACTTACCCTTAGTAATTGCTAATAAAATTTTGACCAACTACTTAAAAGCAATGCTCAGCTTTAACCCCTGTCATTGATTAGCCTTACACATCACATGAACTCACACCTTTGTGAGTTTATGTCCACTGGTTCCCCACAACTTGTTGAGCTATGATCATGTGTGAGCTCACCCTTGCTGTCTCACACCCCCCACAGGAGAAGAGCAGGTGGTTCAGGAGGAGCCACAAGGCGAGGAGTTTGATCTGATCTAGGTGGCGTTTCTCAGTTGACATTGGCGCCGACGATCCTTAGTTCATTTTATGTTTATCCTTTTATTTTGTAATAAGTCTTCCGCTATGTAATAAGTACTCTGATGTTTTGTGACATTTATCTCTATACACTCTGTTATTATATATGTTGTCTTCTTGGCGCATGTATGAGATGCACCTGGCTTTGTTCCATAAAGTCGGGTGTGACAGAAGTGGTATCAGAGGAAATGTTGACTGTAGGACGAAACCTAGATAGAAATGGACAAACCCCTTACCTATTTATCTTATTCTGATTCATTCTATACTTACCTTACTCTGATTCTTTCTATACTTATCTTGATCCTGTCTCACCTTCTACTATTCTACTCTGATCATTCTTACCTTCTCTACTCTAAGACAAAATGGATTTCACACCTTGGAATCCTAACATTATGATTTTTTAAGAGATAGGGAACCTAAGACAAAATTTAAAACTATTTTCTTTATTTAAAAATGTTGTTTGATTGTTCTGATGTTAAATGCTTGATTTGCTTCTTTGATTGATTCAAACATTATAGTTGGGCATCTTAGCATGTACCACCATAAGGTAATGTATTAGCTTTAGTAGGTGACACACTAATCTACTTAGCTAATAAATCCCCCGTAGTAACATTTCTCGTAATTACTCGCCTTGTCTACAATTCTTCCTTTCTTACCCTGTGTTTCTAACCCAGATGGGCTACCCCTATACTGTTAGAAGAGAGCAGTATATACTTGATCCTTGGTATGTCATGGTTAAGAAAGGCAAAGGCAGTATATACACTGTGCTAAGGGAACCGTAGAACTCACCAGTTCCAAAGAAGAAAGATTTGAAGTTGAAATTGCGGTAACTACCACCATCAGACTAGCGGCATTCTTAGTAGATGGGAAGTTTGTTGGTGTCAACATCCGTGTGGTTAGAGATTTTCCGGATGTCTTCCCAGGAATGCCACCAGATAGGGAAGTTGAGTTTGTCATTAATCTCTTACCTGAGACTGCACCTAATTCTAAACAGCCATACAGGATGTCCGTAGAAGAACTAAAGGAACTTAAGAAGCAATTAATGGAATTACAAGAGGCTGGGTACATTTGTCTGAATTCTTCACCTTGTGGAGCGCCGATTCTAATTGTACAGAAGAAAGAAGGATCGCAAGGGATATACATGGATTATAGATCCCTTAACGATGTCACTGTGAAGTACAAGTGTCCATTACCCCGCATTGAGGATTTATTCAGATGAGAGGTGCAAGGGTATTCTCGAAGATTGATCTCCGATCGGGTTACCATCAAATGAAGATTAGGCCATCGGATATTCCCAAGCCGAATTCCTCGACCCGATATGGTTTATATGAGTTCGCCATTATGTCATTTGGACTAACTAGTGCACCAACCTATTTTATGGATCTGAAGAATAAGGTGTTCATGATCTAGATAGATTCGTCGTGGTTTTCATCGATGATATTTTTTTATTTATTCCAAGAGTGATAGTGATCATGAGGAACATCTGAGATTGGTGCTACAAAAGCTAAGAGATAATCAACTCTACGCTAAGTATAGCAAATGCGAGTTTTGGATTGACAAGATACCATTCCTTGAACATATCATGGAAGAATATCAGTGGGTCCTGCTAAAGTCAAGGGGATAGTGGTGTGGAGCATACCCACTACAGTACGGAGATTCGGAGTTTCTTGGGACTTAGGATATTATCGGAGATTTATTGAAGGATTTTCTAAGATTGCTAAACCTATGACTTCACTTTTGGAGAAAGGAAGAGAATTTAAGTGGGATGTGTTGGGACCATGCTTCGTCGCCGAAGGTCCTACAGAAAGAGACAGCTTCGGCTGAAGCTGTCTGCACGTGATGACCGAAGGTTGCTGTTCGTGAAGCTTCGGAATTACAAACCGACTTAAAAGTAGAATGACCTTTTAGTCCATAAGCGTTTGAGTCATTGTTGTAAACTTTTATGAGGGGCATGATTGTAATTCCTCACAGGCTGTGTCTTGTGCCTATAAATAGTGAACAATATTCCTTTACTGTTCACGCATTCCTGTAATTGCAATCGCATCACTCGAGAATTATTCCTTGCCAAGGCAGAGGTATAAATGTATCTAATATTGTATTCGAATACATCAAGTTTATATAATATGAAAATGATGTTGTTTACCTATAGTTTACTTGTATTTAATGCTTTATTTCTCACATTATTTTATACACTCTTTGAGAATTTAATTATAAAAACTCAACCTTCATAATTGTGTCGTTTTAACCTTCGTCCGAAGTTCATTAAATCCTTGAGGAAATAATGCTTCAGCGGACGAAGGACATTAACACTTAACATTTTATGTTGCCTTGTTCTTAATTCATAGCATTTGAGAACAAGTCCCCAACAGGATGAGAAGTGTCAGGACAACTTTGATCAATTGAAGAAGAGATTGATGTCACCACCAGTGTTGGTTATGCCAGACCTACAGAAAGGATTTGATATCTATTGTGATGCATGTGGCCAAGGCTTAGGATGTGTGCTAATGCAGGAAGGACATGTGATTGCCTATGCTTCTCGTCAGTTACGCAAACATGAATTGAACTACCCCACTCATGACTTGGAATTGGCAGCCGTTGTGCATGCGCTTAAGATTTGGAGACATTATATCATGGGGACCAAGTGCCAAGTGTACACGGATCATAAGAGTTTGAAGTATATATTCACTCAGAAGGATCTCAACCTTAGGCAACGCCGTTGGTTGGAGCTTATTAAGGATTATGATTTGGAGATTCACTATCACCCGGGCAAGGCAAATTTGGTTGCAGATGCCTTGAGTCGCAAGGAGCATGTTCATTCAGCTATTGTTGCCCAGCTACCCGATGAGATTGTTGAGGATTTTAGGAGACTTAACCTGGGGATAGTTGCTCACACTGAAGGAGTTACTATTGATGTGGAACCTACTTTGGAGCAAGAAATCCGCAAAGGTCAACTTGATGATGCTAAAATAAAAGAGATTAAGGATCTGATTACTGAAGGTCGAGTTCTGGAATTTATGGAAGATGAGCAAGACACTGTATGGTTCAAGGACAGGATGTGTGTTCCTGATATTGAAAGCCTTCGTGAGACTATATTGAAGGAGGCCCATGACTCGGATTATTCTATTCATCCTGGTAGTACTAAGATGTATCAGGATTTGAAGCGGAAGTATTGGTGGTATGGATTGAAAAGAGATGTGGCTGCACATGTGGCTATGTGCGATGTATGTCAAAGAGTTAAGGCTGAACACCATAGGCCAGCTGGACTATTGCACCCACTGAAGATACCCGAGTGGAAGTGGGAAGAGATTGGTATGGATTTTATTACTGGATTGCCTCGCACCCAGAAAGGATATGATGCTATATGGGTGATTGTGGATAGATTGACTAAAGTGGCTCACTTTATTCCTGTGAAGACTACTTATAAAGGTTCACAGCTAGTAGAGTTATATATGGCTCGGATTGTGTGTTTACATGGAGTACCAAAGAAGATCGTGTCTGATCGAGGTTCGCAGTTTACCTCAAGATTTTGGAGAAGCTTTCATGAGAACATGAGTACAAAGTTGAATTTTAGCACGGCCTATCACCCTCAGACTAATGGACAGACGGAAAGGACTAATCAAGTTTTGGAAGATATGTTGAGAGCATGTGCCCTTCAGCATGGTGGAAGTTGGGATAAAAGTCTACCATATGCTGAGTTCTCATATAACAATAGTTATCAGGCCAGTCTGAAGATGTCACCTTTTGAAGCTCTATATGGCAGGAAATGCAAGACTCCTCTATATTGGGATCAGACTGGAGAAAGACAGTTCTTTGGGCCTGAACTGATTCAAGAAGCAGAAGAACAAGTCCGTATAATTCGAGAGAATTTGAGGGTAGCTCAAACCAGACAGAAGAGCTATGCTGATAATAGAAGAAGACCACTGGAATTTGAAGAAGGAGATTATGTGTACCTCAAGGTGTCACCACTTCGTGGAATGAGGAGATTTAAAGTTAAGGGCAAATTGTCCCCTCGCTATATTGGACCATTCTTGATCTTTAGGCGAGTTGGGGAAATGGCATACCAACTCGAGCTACCCCATAATCTATCAGATGTGCATAATGTGTTCCATGTATCTCAACTGAAGAAATGTCTTCGTGTCCCTGAGGAACAGTTACCAATGGAAGAGCTCAGTGTTTAGGGTGATTTGACTTACACAGAATATCCTATCAAGATTCTGGATACATTGACTCGAGTTACAAGAAATAAGGTGATAAAGATGTGTAAAGTACAATGGAGTCACCATGGGAGAGAGAAGAAGAGCTTCGCATAGATATTCCCCACCTGTTTCCTAGATCTTCCTAAATCTCGAGGACGAGATTATTTTTAAGGGGGTAGGATTTGTAACACCCACTTTGTAAGAGAATCGAAAAGGAGAAAATTATATCCCTTTTTGTATGCATGAGTGTGACATTTCTATCTATCATTTCATATGGACACATTACTTACACAAATAAATCATTAACAAGAGACACCTAAATAAATTGTGCATCATGCTGGAGTTTATGTGATTGTGCATCTATAGTTAATAAAAATAAAAGTGCTAATACCAATATATAAATGGGTTCATAGAATTTGAACCCTAATTTGAAAACAAACCTTGAAAATTGGAGAAGAGGAAAGAAAGGTAAAAAAAATATACAAAATAAATATTATAAATAAAGGTAATATGGATATGTTCAAATTATGTGTTCGTTGAGAATAATAAAACCACAACAGTTGGTGAATTCAAAATTTAAAGTTCAAATCAAAAATAAAAAAGAAAAGGAAGGAGAAATATAAAAGAAAAAGGGAAAAACCCTACTGATGGGCCTGGTTTACGCATTTGGCCCATTTAACCATTACACCCATGCGGCCCACTTCTCCCACTCTCCGCGCGCGCTGGTGAAGACGCCCGCGCTGACACGCGGGTCCCACTCGGCTAGCGACTGCTTCTTCACCTCCGCACCGCAACCCCTGGCTGGGATGAGACTGCACGGTGGGACCGCCCTGACAGAATCCCCCTCCCCGCGGACTTCGCGTAACAGAAGCCGTGAGCCTCCGCACGGCTGACCACGTCGCACCGCCCGTTTCGGTCGGGCTGTTGCGCCTCCGCTCGGGGTATTTAGCTTTGAGTCGTTCCGCCGTGCATCCTAATCCACTCCCGCGTCTGTGTCTTACGACGCCGCAGCGCAGCTGGTTTCCACCGCCGCCATAGCCATTACAAGCTCGCTCGGGCAACCACCGGTGACACCCTCTCGTGCCGGTTCTCCACCCTGGGTGACCGGACTAGTTGCCGCATCGTCGTGCGGGGAGAGCGTGCAGGGAATCATTGGACCAGAGGGCCGGCCTGACGTGGTTAATTGCTCGCCGACGCTACCCCTCCGCCGCGGGCACGCACCTCACCGCGGTTGGATCATCTGCGCACTTGATTCACGGTAAGAGTCACGCACCCGAGTTCCTTATGTCCTCTGCATCGTGTGGGTTCACGCGGGATCGGATCAGGGCACCGCTGGGGTATTTCTGCTGCGCGCCGACGATAGTCCGCCGCGAGCGTGGGGCGGCGCCGCCTCGGGCTGACCTTGGGACGGTCAGGGATTCGACACCATCGATCGGGGCATGGACGCTTGGGATGGGAGCGCGGACAACGTTTCGGGGTGGATGGCGCGCGATCGTCGGATCGCGATCGGGCGAATTGGACACAAGTAGAATCTGGGCCGTAGATCTGTGATCAAACGGCCAGCAAAGCATACCGATTCGAGTTAAAACTAGTCTAATCCGTGGCGTCCATTTCTGATCTGGCGGCTGATATCGCGCGGTACCCTTTCGCCCTGGCGGTTTTGCTAATGAGTCCCCGGGAAACAGAAAAATCAACCTGCAGTACTACCAATAGTATTCTGAGTCTTGAAATAACTTGCACCGTAGCCCCTGACTTCCCTGGTAAATGAGACCTAGTCCGGAGTATTATAAAACCCGAGAAATTGAATTATAAATGGATTTTAATAGGAAAATAATTGCTAGAACTTCAATAATTCATAGAAAATGCATATGAACTCCAAATTAATCCATTCCACTTTCTAAATTCTTGTAATTTAATTCTCTATCACCTAGAGCCTCTGTTTTATCATGAAAACAATAAGAAATTTAATCTCTCACTTAATCCTATTTTAAGCACATAAAACCTTTGTAAATTCATATTTTAAAATCTATAACTCCAAAAATTATGATTCCTGTTCCTAGGATTTTATTTTAATGTGTAAATTATTACTGTGTATTTTGTTCACATGTTTGGTGTGATGTTAATTTTCTCTATATACTATGCTTGCTTGTATTATGGCGAGTAGAAGAACACGTGACTGAGGATCCTGGTGAGCAGCAGGTTGAAGTAGCTGAACAGGAGCTCATTGAAGGCAAGTTGTGCCCTTGACCACTTTTTACCCAATAATGTTCTTTAATATCATTTATCTATGCATAGGTTAATTTTGATGGGACCCGATAGGTCACCCTAGATTGTTTATCTCATTACCTTGTTTACCCCTGAATCACTTGGGTAGTTTGCTATTGCTTTACATGGTTTTGGGATAATCATTTATTATATCTATGTTCCAATTCCTTTTGTTATTCTATTTATGTTCATGTCAAGATCATTAATGTTAATTGGAACATAGAGCTTAACTTGAGAAACACGTGCCACCACAAGGGTTTAATGGGACGCCCTTGGATGACTAATTAGGAAAGCTAGTGGAAGACTACCTTACCCGAAAGGGGCAAGGGCAGTAGGGGAGTTGCATGCAAGGAGGTTCTCGGGTTGATTTAGCTGCGATGGCAGTCAGACGGGGGATTCTTGCAAGTGCTCTTCCCATAAACTGTAGCAGGTTTTCGGAAGCTAGTGGAACTTTGTAAAGGCCTCGTAGTGTTGCCCTGCCGCGCTTCCTAGGTAGAGGTGTATGGGAGTCACGACCCCTTGGCAGATGGGTAACATGACTTGTGGGTAAAGGGTACAACCTCTGCAGAGTGTAAAACTAGTATACTAGCTGAGCTCACGGTCATGAGCGGCTCAGGACTCTCTGATGTTTAAATTATGGAACTTAAATTCAATTTTGTCATTTGCATTACATGGGTTTATTATTAATTTGTTCTATTACTTTATTTAAGGTTTGGTATTTACTTACACTTAGTAATTGCTAATAAAATTTTGACCAACTACTTAAAAGCAATGCTCAGCTTTAACCCCTGTCATTGATTAGCCTTACACATCACATGAACTCACACCTTTGTGAGTTTATGTCCACTTGTTCCCCACTGTTGGGGACCTTCGGCTTACGAAGGTCCTCAAAAACAGGATTTAACAGTATTTCTGGAGTATAATGTGTGAACAGGTATCTTCGGACTCGAGTCGGTATCACAGTAGGAGAAGCCCAAAACAATACGAAGGTTGATACAGCGCCGAAGATGTGAGCGGGAAAGCTTCGGCGTGGTAGCAGAAAATGAAACTGACTTAAAGATGAAAAGGCTATTTAGACCTCGGTGGATTACTATAGAATTATTATCAAATGTAAAGGGCATGAATGTAATTTTGTATGGGCTGTGTCCCGTGCCTATAAATAGGTGAACAGTACCCCCGTACTGTTCACGCTGATTTGACATTTACTTTTGCGTCACACTTGTACTTTCATTCCCTTCCAAGTTGAAGGTACATTTGTAATTCGATATTATTTCTATTTCTCTGCAATAATAATAAATTGATAATAAGATATAATTATCTATGTAATCCTTCGTATTCTTTATGATTCGTTCTTCGTCATCATATGCTATGTTTATGAAGGTACGTCCTTCATAACCTTCGTCCAAAAACCATTATATCCTAAGGGAAATAATGCTTCGAAGGACGAAGGACTTTATCAATTAACATTTTCTATGTTGTCTTGTTCTTAATTCATAGCATTTGAGAACAAGTCCCCAACATTGGCGCCCACCTCCGGTGAACTCACTTCCACTCTTTGAGTTTTCTGAACACCTTCGGCGATCATAAACCTTCGCTATGGCGCCGAAGAAAGCTTCAGCAACTGGCACTGCAGCTCTTCAACCGCTGGACCACAATCAGGAGACTGTCTCTCTTCGGGAGGCCCGAAGCCAGAAAAGGAAGGCTGTTAGCCCGACACCACCAGAGGATGAGATAGACCAAGAAATCAGAGACATGGAGATGCTTCACCAACAGGTGCAGAGGAAGAAGGAAAAGATGGCCAGGCTAGCTAAACTACAAAGGCAGATAGACGAAGCCTCTGAGGAAGTTCGTCATCTTACTCAGGATGAGCAACACCGAAGGCCTCAGCACCAAGACCTTCATCAGGAGGGTTTCCTCAATGAAGATGACTGGTATGACAATTTCCATCATGGGAATTTTGTTTTTGATGATGCTTCTCCTCTGTCCGCTGAGCTGCAGGCTACACCTTGGCCTCCGTCCTACAAGCCGCCTCAACTTCCCATATTTGATGGCCACTCAGACCCGAAGCGGTTTTTGATGAGCTACGAAGCAACAGTATCTTCGTATGGTGGCAATGCTGCAGTCATGGCCAAATCTTTTGTTATGGCTGTCAGGAGTGTTGCTCAAACCTGGTACTCCTCCCTTCGACCAGGAACGATCACTTCGTGGCAAAAGCTGAAGGACTTGCTGTTAACCAGCTTCCAAGGGTTTCAGACGAAGCCGGTCACTGCTCAAGCTCTATTCCAGTGCACCCAGGATCACGAAGAGTACCTTTAGGCGTACGTCCGGAGGTTCTTGCGTTTGAGGGCACAGGCACCAACAGTGCCCAACGAAATTGTCATTGAGGCCATGATCAAGGGGCTTCGGCCAGGACCTTCAGCTCAATACTTCGCTAGGAAGCCTCCTCAAACTTTGGAGAAGCTGCTCCAGAATTGGACGAGTACATTCGGGCCGATAATGATTTTCGCCAAAGAAGGGAGGAGGCTTTCAGGTTTTCTGAAATGACCAGGGGCTTCGGAGGGAGGTTCTATCCGAGGCACGTTAGATCAATTCATAACTCTACCCAAAATGATGATAGGGGGAGCCAACAGCAGAGGCCACAGTGCTCCTCACAGACTTCGGGGCAACAGCAAGGCTCCTTCCGACCACCAGCTCCGAGAGGCAGAGGCGCCAGGGGCTTCGGCGGAAGATTTGGCGATCAACCGAGAAGAATCTTTTGCTTATTCTGTGGTGAGAACAAAGGTCATACCACCAGGATGTGCCATGTTACCATCCAGAAGCAAAAGGAAATAGCCGAAGCAGCAGCACAACAGGCTCAGCCGAAGCAGGTCATGCACACTGCTTCGTATCATTCGCCTTACATCCCAGAATATGTAGGCAACCACCCTACAGTTTCTGTTGCTTCGGCGAGCCAACCTCAAGCTTCCTGGCAACAGCCTCCGCCTCCACCACCGATGCAACAAGGCCAGCAGCCAGAAGGGAGCCAATATGCTCCACACCAAAGGGACTTCAGAGAACAGTCCGAAGCTCGCACAGTCAACAGCACTGTGCCAGAGTCAAAGCACATCTATTGACAAATATCCTACCTTGATAGAAGTCTTTTTCATTCAGTTTTATTTTCTGCGTAATAAAGGACATTGTTTAGATTTCATGTAATAGTTTCGTTGTTTGCCACAAGGAAAATATATTTTCTCCACAGGCTTAAGTTGTTGAAGCTTAAAGATTCGAGATAACAAAGAGGACCTTCGAATTATCAAAAATTCTTTGAAGCAACACAAAGTCGTTCTAAGGAACGCAGAGTAAGTTTGCCGAAGTCACAAAAAGCCGCTCCAGAGGGAGTGCAGTGTAAGTTTTCTGCTCCAAAGTCGTTCCAAAGGGAATGCAGAGCTTACAGCGAAAAGTCAACGCTGATACCGCCTAAGTAAAAGGCGAAGCGCGAAAAGTCAACGCGAATACCGCTGAAAGTAAAAGGCGAAGAAGCTCCTAAGGGAGGCTTACAGCGAAAAATAAACGCTGATTCCGCTGAAGTAAAAGGCGAAGAAGCTCCTAAGGGAGGCTTATAAAAGATTATGTGTTTTATTGCAGGGATGTGTGTGTATCTTCGGAATAAACACCACCTCACATAACATAACATCATCGCATCATTTCGCATAACATAAGCATCATACATCATGTTGCATATGGCACAAGAGGCGGACACAATATCGATCTGCAGAAGAATGTTTTGAAAAAAAAGGGAAAATCATGATGTCACAAGGAGATACATTATTGATCTTCGGAAGTGTAGCTTCGGAAAATATCTTCACGAAGCCCGGATATTATTCATCAGAACACTATGGATATTGTTGTGACAAAGAAAAATTCTTCTTCACGAAGCATGAAAAGAAGGGAAGGTGTTTTTTCGTCAAAGACTCAAAAACGGTACGTGTAAAATTTCATGCATCGTAAAGAATTGAACAATAAAAACAGGTATATTACATTCAGGGTTACAAAATGTTACAATATATTACATTTCAGAAGTTTTTACAATAATACTTAATCTTCTCTCAAAACAACTTCTGCAGCCTCGTTCAGGAGCCGATTAACAACTTCATCCATGATAGCTTCAGCCATCTTTTTAATTTCGTCGTCTCCTTTCGGGGGAGGTCCCGAAGACGCTTTAGTAGGATCTGAAGGAGGACAGGATACGGCTACATTGCTATTACAAATTGCGAACGAAGTTTAAAATCGAAAATTACAACACAATAAAAACCATTAGTTGATACCTATTTGCCCTTCGGGCTCTGCGCTTTTTTCAGCAGCTTCAGCCACTTCTCTAGCATCGTGAATGCCCTTTTCGCTTTTTCGAATGATTTCTCGGGCCATTTCTCGGCCACCATTATCCCAGACGTCGGTGAAAAATTTTCCTCCTACCATGCTAGCTTCGGCCGAAGGATCTCTTGCATCTTCGAAGGACAAGCCAGCTTCGGATTGCGCTAAAATCTTCACATGCTCGCAGCCCTTTTTCTCTAAAATGGTGGCAATTCCTCTGGCACCCGAGAAAGCACATATGTCTCCGCGGCTGTTTAAAATTTCCTCGAAAGCCTCAGCTTCGTGATCGATCCATTCGATAGGGCCTTCGGGGTTGCCTCTTGTAAAGTTTTCTTCGCTCGAGAATGCGCCGACACTGGCGAAGCTAGCTTTCAACTTCTTGACACACTCTATAGATTTGTTATAACATCTTTTCTTGGATGAACAAAGCTCTTCAACAGTTCTCTCTAAATGATTTGCCCATTGGTCGCTAAGTTCTCGCTTCGTTTCTTCAAGCATGCGTTCCTCTTGGGCTCTGGCCAGTTGTTTTCGAAGATCTTCAATTTCGCGCTTCTGAGCTTCAGCTTGACCTTTAAAAGTAGCTTCGTCTTCCTTTATTCTATTTATTAATGAATGTAATATTTTATCTTTTTCGAGACCTTCGTTCCTCAGTTCAATTACTTCGGAACGAAGGTTGCTCAGGGCTATAGCACACCCTTCCTCTTCAGCATCTTTTTGGGCCCTGAGGGCATTGCTAAGTATCAGGCCCTGCAAAGAAAAATATGTGTACGTCATTAGATTTAAGCAAACGAAAAATTTTGGTCTCAACAAAAAATACAAAGATCCCATTTGTTGCACCTTTAAGCTATTATATGCCAGGCTGTCGGCCAGATCGTTCTTCGACAGCACCGAGAGCCCGTCTTCTAGTGTTGGGAATCCGAAGCTCTTGCTCATCTCCCGACAGACAGAAATCTCCTTGCTGTCAGGGAGACAATACAAAAAGTCTTCTTCTCCACTGCCATTGAATATTAACGCCCCCTTTGGATACTTCAGTTTTTGGGCGTAGCGCTGGGCCTCTTGCTTTTCTTTTTCTGATAATTTTTTCCCCGAAGCATGACGAACAATATAATCAAGGACTTTGGGGGATGCTTCGGGGGCAATAGCACTGATTTCTTCAGTTGGCTCTGTTATTTTTTCCTCCTCAGTTTCCAAGAATTTTACCTTCGTGGGCTCTGAAGGCCCAGCTTCAGCTTCAGTTTCTTGCTCTGGAGCCTTAGTATCAGAAATTTCAGTTTTTGCTTCGGGAATGGCAACAGTTTTCTTCGGAGGTGTGCTTGAGGATTTAATTGTTTCTAGAACATCTAGCACATTGACCATTCTCTTTCTTTTCGGAGTCACTGCTGGCACCTTTTGTTTTTTTACTGTCTCAACATTCGCTGCAGGACTTAAAACTTCTGATGTTTTTGATCCTTCAACTGACCTTTTTGCTTCTTCCATTTTTTCTGACGATGGCGCTTCGGCCATCTCTTTGGTTTCTGTTGACAAATTCTTTGGTTTTTCCAATTCTGTTTTTGTTGGCGCTTTGACCGTTTCTGCGACCTCTGGCAGCAAGGTTGGCTTGATTGGTTTTTCAGCTTCGGTGGCCGAAGAGGTCTCTCCGGCGAACTCAGGCACCGAGGCTGGTTCAATATAGCGTGGCCGATGTGTAAGGACCTTTATCCTTTTCCTTTCGGTTCTGGCTCACTAAAAGCAGTAGTAGCTTCTTCTTTCGCAGAGGTTGTATTTTTTCTTTTCTGCCCTCGAATGGGATAACGATAATCAGGGTAGACAAACCCGATTGCATCAAACACCCGATTCAGCCTCTTCTTTTTTCGGCCTCCGAAGGCTGCTGACAGTGCAGTATCTTCGGCCTTCGAATAAGCCCCAAGCAGTTCATCACTTAAATTTTCAATGCTTTTTAACCAGTCATCATCTGGCTCAACGAATTTATCTCCGAACTTAAAAGTATACTTCAGCCTGATAAGTCCACCTTCGTCGGCCTCCTTTATGGTTTCTTGCGGCATTTCCCATTTCTCCGCGAGCGGCCATACCCTGAAGGCAATATGCTCTTGTACCAAATCTCTCGTTCCAATAAAAGAACAGATAACGCCGAAGGCTCTCTGGCATTCTTCGGCAGCTTCATTCATTTCAACCTTCGGCCTCCGAAGGCCGAAGCTTTGCCAAATAGGGCGCATAATTATACATTTGATATCTTCTCGTACTGTCAGGTCATTCTTCACATAAAACCATTCTGTCATCCAGTCGTCGGGCCATCTCTTCCGAAAGGTTGGCACGGGACAGCTTGACCCGGACCGAGAAACGAAACTGTAGCAGCCAAAATTATTGTGATACTGTTCCTTACCCCAAGGTTTTGTTTCGTATGATAATTCGTGTATATTGCAGAAACTTTTCGCATCAGGCTCCAGACCTTGGCTTCTCACGGCCCACACGAAGATATTCAGCCTTATGATTGCCTCGGGGGTAAGCTGGTGAAGATAGACTTCGAATATTTTCAACACCTCTACGACAAAGTTGCTCAGGGGAAATCGTAGTCCGGCTTTCAAAAAGCTTCGGTACACTACGACTTCATTCTCTTCAGGGTTTGGACAAGTCTTTTCTCCTTCGTCGGCCCTCACCACGGACAAATCCCGGAAATACCTTCCTCTCATGTTGACAAGATGATTTTCTTTGATAGCTGATTTGCCGAAAACCGCATGGCTTGGTCGCCAAGGGCGATCTTCGGAGTCTTCACCACCGCTGTCCACATTATAACTGTCGCTGTCACCAGTATCTTCAGACAAACCTTCTAGAATCTCCTTGGTGATTTTTTCTGTATTGGTCTTCGACATTGCTATAAGAAACCCCAAGTTCTTCTCTTCGTCGAGACTCAGCTTCATCTCAGCAGCAGCCTTCTTATCTTCAGACATCTTCGGAAACACTAAAAAACTGTTTTCAAAGCCGAAGCTTCAAAACTTAAAGCTAAGCAAATCTTTGTGTGCAAGAGCTAAAAATCGAGTGAGCGGGAGCAGATGGCAAGAGAGCGTGCCAAATGAGCTTGCAGTATGATCTTATTTATACGCCTAGTGCGTTGAAAATTGAAAGACCCCGCCCGTCAGTGAATGTTGCTATTCTAGCAAAGGGAAGGTGTTTTTTCGGACCTTCGGCTTAAAGCCTTCGTCCATGTCGCAATCTAAATTTATTATTTTATTTTAAACAAATTTATATTGCGAGGGGCTACTGTTGGGGACCTTCGGCTTACGAAGGTCCTCAAAAACAGGATTTAACAGTATTTCTGGAGTATAATGTGTGAACAGGTATCTTCGGACTCGAGTCGGTATCACAGTAGGAGAAGCCCAAAACAATACGAAGGTTGATACAGCGCCGAAGATGTGAGCGGGAAAGCTTCAGCGTGGTAGCAGAAAATGAAACCGACTTAAAGATAAAAAGGCTATTTAGACCTCGGTGGATTACTATAGAATTATTATCAAATGTAAAGGGCATGAATGTAATTTTGTATGGGCTGTGTCCCGTGCCTATAAATAGGTGAACAGTACCCCCGTACTGTTCACGCTGATTTGGCATTTACTTTTGCGTCACACTTGTACTTTCATTCCCTTCCAAGTTGAAGGTACATTTGTAATTCGATATTATTTATATTTCTCCGCAATAATAATAAATTGATAATAAGATATAATTATCTATGTAATCCTTCATATTCTTTATGATTCGTTCTTCGTCATCATATGCTATGTTTATGAAGGTACGTCCTTCATAACCTTCGTCCAAAAACCATTATATCCTAAGGGAAATAATGCTTCGAAGGACGAAGGACTTTATCAATTAACATTTTCTGTGTTGTCTTGTTCTTAATTCATAGCATTTGAGAACAAGTCCCCAACACCCACAACTTGTTGAGCTATGATCATGTGTGAGCTCACCCTTGCTGCCTCACACCCCCCACAGGAGAAGAGCAGGTGGTTTAGGAGGAGCCACAAGGCGAGGAGTTTGATCTGATCTAGGTGGCGTTTCTCAGTTGACATTGGCGCCGACGATCCTTAGTTCGTTTTATGTTTTCCTTTTATTTTGTAATAAGTCTTCCGCTATGTAATAAGTACTCTGATGTTTTGTGACATTTATCTCTATACACTCTGTTATTATATATGTTGTCTTCTTGGCGCATGTATGAGATGCACCTGGCTTTGTTCCTTAAAGCCGGGTGTGACAGAAGCCCACGTGAGAGCCAAGCACCTCGATTGAGTAACTCAGTAGAGATCTGCGGGCCTTCTCCACGCCCAAGTGGTGCTCTGCAAAGCACCTACACTAATCATCGAGTGATTCTATTAAGCACTTGGGTGTTTGAACACTTGGAAATGTCTACATTATGTCTTGGTATATTGCTTGGTCTCCCACACATTCAAATGGCTGGTTCGGGGGTATTTATAGCTTCTCCCCTCAATTATAGCCGTTGAACAGAAAGCTGGTGTTTCTGTCCACAGACGCACCGGACAGTCTGGTGCACACCAGACAGTCTGGTGCACACCAGACATGCATTGTTCACTGTATGGTGCCCTGGCCACATCAGCCGACAGTTGGGGTCTGTAGCAGTCGATCGTTGGATCTGACCATTGTTAGACTGTCCGGTGCACACCGGACAGTCCGATGCTACATCCCGAGAGTGCCTAATTGCAGGCCTCTCTGCGCAGACTGCCCGATGTCCCACCGGACAGTCCGGTGCACACCAGACATGTACTGTTCACTATCCGGTGCGCCACCATTGCGCTGGCTGACTATCCACTTCATGGATTCCTTCGCTGTTTACTTGAGCTTCTTTTGTTTTCTTAAGTCTTGTACTTCTATGTGAAAGGGAATTAGGCTTACACCTTTTTCCTAATTGATTTTGGTGGTTGAATTGCCCAACACAAATAATTGGACTAACTAGTTTGCTCTAGTCTATAAGTTCTACAGGTGCCAAAGGTTCACAATAAACCAATAAAAAGACCAAGAAAGGGTTCAAACAAAGAGAGCAAAAGACAACCCAAAGGCACCCTGGTCTGGCGCACCGGACTGTCCGGTGCACCACCGGATAGTGTCTGGTGCACCAGGGCACTCGAGGCTGAACTCCTCACCTTCGGGAAAATGGGAGGCCGCTCCGCTATAATTCACCGGACTGTCCGGTGTGCCAGCGGAGCAACAACTACTTCGCGCGCAACGGTCGACTGCAACCGCATTCAATGCGCTACAGTGCGCGCCAGAGTCAGAGCACGCGCAGTTGGCGCATCGGACAGTCTACAGGACCTGTCCGGTGTACCACCAGACAGCCCAGAGGCCCCACAAGTCAAAGCTCCAACGGTCGAACCCCAACGGTCTGCTGACGTGGCTGGCGCACCGGACAGTGTCCGGTGGCGCACCGGACTGTCCGGTGCGCCATGCGACAACAGTCTTCCAACGACCATTTTTTGTGGTTGGGGCTATAAATACCCCAACCACCCCATATTCAATGGCATCCAAGTTTCCAACCTTCAACACATTACAAGAGCTATAGCATTTGTCGGGGACCATAATTAGGGGTACCCCCAAGACTCCTAGTCTCAGCTGGTAACCCTCGTCAGCACAAAGCTGCAAAGGCCTGATGGGGTGCGATTAAGCCAAGGTTCGGTCCACTCAAGGGACACGATCTCGCCTCGCCCGAGCCCAGCCTCGGGCAAGGGCAGCCGACCCCGGAGGATTCACGTCTCGCCTGAGGGCCCCCTCAAGCAATGGACACACCTTCGGCTCGCTCGAGGCCCAGTCTTCACCAAGAAGCAACCTTGGCCAAATCGCCACGCCGACCGACCGTATCGCAGGAGCATTTAATGCAAAGATGGCCTGACACCTTTATCCTGACGCGCGCCCTTCAGTCAACAGAGCCGAAGTGACCGCAGTCACTTCGCCGCTCCACTGACCGGCCTTACAAAAGGACAGCGCCGCCCGTGCCGCTCCGACTGCTGCGCCACTCGACAGAGTGAGGCTGACAGCAGCCAAGTCCGGCCTCGAGCGCCATAGGAAGCTCCGCCTCGCTCGACCCAGGGCTCGGACTCGGGCTCAGCCCTGGAAGACGACGAACTCTGCCTCGCCCGACCCCAGGGCTCGAACTCGGGCTCAGCCCCGGAAGACGACGAACTCCGCCTCGCCCGACCTAGGGCTCGGACTCGGGCTCAGCCCCGGAAGACGACGAACTCCGCCTCGCCCGACCCCAGGGCTTGGACTCGGGCTCAGCCCCAGAAGACGACGAACTCCGCCTCGCTCGACCCAGGGCTCGGACTCGGGCTCAGCCCCGGAAGACGACGAACTCCGCCTCGCCCGACCCCAGGGCTCGGACTCGGGCTTAGCCCCGGAAGACGACGAACTCTGCCTCGCCCGACCCTAGGGCTCAGACTCAGCCCTGGCCTCAGCCGACGGTCTCCGCCTCGCCTGACCCAGGGGCTCGGACTCGACCTCGGCCTCGGAAGACAGACTCGACCTCGACCTCGGAGGAGCCTCCGCCTCGCCCAACCCAGGGCTCGGACCGACCACGTCACAGGAGGGGCCATCATTACCCTACTCCTAGCTAGCTCTGGCTACGGGGAACAAGACCGGTGTCCCATCTGGCTCGCCCCGGTAAACAAGTAATGATGGCGCCCCGCATGCTCCATGACGACGGCGGCTCTCAGCCCCCTTACGGAAGCAAGGAGACGTCAGCAAGGACTCGACAGCCCCGACAGCTGTCCTTCCGCTGGGCCCCAGCGCTCCTCCGACGGCCACGACATCACACGAACAGGGTGCCAAAACCTCTCCGGCTGCCACGACGGCATGTACTTAGGGCACAGCTCTTCTCTGCTAGACACGTTAGCACACTGCTACACCTCCCATTGTACACCTGGATCCTCTCCTTACGCCTATAAAAGGAAGGTCCAGGGCCCGCTTACAGGGGGTGGGCCGCGCGGGGAAGGATGGGACGACGCTCGTGTAAGCCGCTCACTCCCTCCCGCGTGGACGCTTGTAACCCCTACTGCAAGCGCACCCGACCTGGGCGCGGGACAAACACGAAGGCCGCGGGTTTCCCCTTTTACGCCTTTCTCCCTCCGGCTTCTTCCCCCCTTCGCGCTCCGTCTCGCGCCGACCCATCTGGGCTGGGGCACGCGGCGACAATTTACTCGTCGGTCCAGAGACCCCCCGGGTTCGAAACGCCGACAGTTGGCGCGCCAGGTAGGGGCCTGCTGCGTGTTGACGAACAGCTTCCCGTCAAACTCCAAATGGGCAGTCTCCAGCAACCTTTCCAGCCCGGGACGGTGCTCCGTTTCGGGAGTCTTGAGTTCATGTCCCTCGACGGCAGCTACGACATGATACTCCTTCCTCCGTCGCGCGACGGCGACAATGGCGGCCGACAACCCGCCCGCCGGCGGCGGAATCGACGACGTCTTCCCCATGTGGCGGAAGAACAACATTCGGGTTTATCATGTCGCCTCCCCCGCCGACGGAGGAGGAGGCGGGGCAACCAAGGCCAAGCAGGAGGCGGCACCTCATCGGCTGTCAAGCGAGTTGACGGCGTCGGCGCCCCAACAGGGGACACGTCGGGCATCGACCTCGCGTCTGAGACGAAGACGAGCGCCGTCTCCCCGCAACATGCCAACTCCAAGCGGACGGACGACGCCAGCACGCTCGCGAAAGACTTGCTGGGCGTCACCCTTGTACCTCAGACGACGGTGCAGTCTACCCCTGACGTGACTTCGTCACCGCCCGTCGACCAAGAGGTACCAACCGACTCCCATCTCGTGTCTTTCGGATTCAGCCTCGACCCACCAAGCGACTTCGCTTCGGTGGACGCTCTCGTAGAGGCGAGTCCAAACCCTCCGGGGTATCGTATGCGGTCATCCTGGGACCGGCTGACAGCCGTCTCGACCTATGGGCCCTCGGGTTCCGAGGAAGATGACGAGCCCAACTTTTGTTGGGATTTCTCCGGACTTGGCAACCCCAGTGCCATGCGGGACTTCATGACCGCATGCGACTACTGCCTTTCTGACTGTTCCGACGGTAGCCGCAGCCTCGGCGACGAGGACTGCGGCCCAAGTCGTGAATGTTTCCACGTCGATCTAGGGGGTCCCGGCGAAGGCAACCATCTTGGTATACCGGAGAACGGTGATCCCCCTAGGCCTGCGCCTCGCGTTGACATCCTTCGGGAGCTAGCTGTGGTCCCCGTCCGGTGGGGGGTCACGACCCACAGCTCGAGCAAATCCGCGAGATGCAGGCCAGGCTCGACGAGGGAGCAGGAACGCTTGAGCCGTTCCGCCGGGACATCGGGCAGGAATGGGCGGGCCAACCTCCGACCGGAGAAGCGCGTCATCTACCCCAGAGCATCCAGCACCACATCGCCGATGACGTCAGGGCAAGGCCGCCACCGACTTCCAGTGGGGTCGGCCAGAACCTGGCCGCAGCGGCAATACTTCTCCGCGCGATGCCGGAGCCATCAACCACCGAGGGACGGCGTATCCAGGGAGAGCTCAAGAATCTCCTGGAGGATGCCGCGGTCCGACGGGCCGAAAGATCTGCCTCCCGCAGGCAGTGCTACCCCTCGGAGCATCGCGCCGCGACTTCCCGATTCATGCGGGAAGCCTCGGTCCATACCGGGCGCATGCGCAACACAGCGCCTGCGGCCCCGGGTCGCCTCGGCAATGAACACCCTCACTGCAACCGTCGAACCCACCTCAATGAGAGGGTGCGCCGAGGCTACCACCCCAGGCGTGGGGGACGCTACGACAGCAGGGAGGATCGGAGTCCCTCGCCCGAACCACCCGGTCCACAGGCTTTCAGCCGGGCCATACGATGGGCGCCGTTCCCGACCCGGTTTCGAACCCCGACTACTATCACAAAGTACTCGGGGGAGACAAGGCCGGAACTGTGGCTCGCGGATTATCGGCTGGCCTACCACCTAGGTGGAATGGACGATGACAACCTCATCATCCGCAACCTCCCCCTGTTCCTCTCCGATACCGCTCAAGCCTGGCTGGAGCACCTACCCCCGGGGCAGATCTCCAACTGGGACGACCTGGTCCAAGCCTTCGCCGGCAACTTCCAGGGCACGTACGTGCACCCTGGGATCTCCGAAGCTGCTGCCAGTAGCCGGGAGAGTCTCTCCAGGACTACATCCAGCGATTCTCGAAGCAGCGCACCGAGCTGCCCAACGTCACCCACTCGGATGTCATCGGCGCGTTCCTCGCCGGCACCACCTGCCGTGACCTGGTGAGCAAGCTGGGTCGCAAGACCCCCACCAGGGCGAGCGAGCTGATGGACATTGCCACCAAGTTCGCCTCTGGCCAGGAGGCGGTTGAGGCCATCTTCCGGAAGGACAAGCAGCCCCAGGGCCGCCAGCCGGAAGATGTCCCCGAGGCGTCAACTCAGCGCGGCACCAAGAAGAAAGGCAAGAAGAAGTTGCAAGCGAAACGCGACGCCACCGACGCGGACCTTGTCGCCGCCGCCGAGTACAAGAACCCTCGGAAACCTCCCAGGGGCGCCAATCTCTTCGACAAGATGCTCAAGGAGCCGTGCCCCTATCATCAGGGGCCCGTCAAGCACACCCTTGAGGAGTGCGCCATGCTTCGGCGCCACTTTCACAAAGTCGGGCCACCTGCGGAGGGTGGCAGGGCCTGCGACGACGATAAGGAGGATCACAAGGCAGGAGAGTTCCCCGAGGTCCACGACTGCTTCATGATCTACGGTGGGCAAGTGGCAAACGCCTCGGCTCGGCACTGCAAGCAAGAGCGTAGGGAGGTCTGCTCGGTAAAGGTGGCAGCGCCAGTCTACCTAGACTGGTCCGACAAGCCCATCACCTTTGACCAGGGCGACCATCCCGACCGCGTGCCGAGCCCAGGGAAATACCCGCTCGTTGTCGACCCCGTCATCGGCAACGTCAGGCTCACCAAGGTCCTCATGGACGGAGGCAGCAGCCTCAACATCATCTACGCCAAGACCCTCGGGCTCCTGCGGATCGATCTGTCCTCGGTCCGGGCAGGCGCTGCGCCTTTTCACGGGATCATCCCCGGGAAACGCGTGCAGCCCCTCGGACAACTCGATCTACCCGTCTGCTTTGGGACGCCCTCCAACTTCCGAAGGGAGACCCTCACGTTCGAGGTGGTCGGGTTTCGAGGAACCTACCACGCAGTGCTGGGGAGACCATGCTACGCCAAGTTCATGGCCATCCCCAACTACACCTACCTCAAGCTCAAGATGACGGGCCCCAACGGGGTCATCACCGTCGGCCCCACGTACCGACACGCGTACGAATGCGACGTGGAGTGCGTGGAGTACGCCGAGGCCCTCGCCGAATCTGAGGCCCTCATCGCCGACCTGGAGAGCCTCTCCAAGGAGGCGCCAGACGTGAAGCACCACGCCGGCAACTTCATGCCAGCGGAGACGGTTAAATCCGTCCCTCTCGACCCCAGCAACGATGCCTCCAAGCAGATCCGGATCGGCTCCGAGCTCGACCCCAAATAGGAAGCAGTGCTCGTCGACTTTCTTCGCGCAAACGCTGATGTTTTCGCGTGGAGTCCCTCGGACATGCCCGGCATACCGAGGGATGTCGCCGAGCACTCGTTAGATATCCGAGCTGGGGCCCGACCCGTGAAGCAGCCTCTGCGCCGATTCGACGAGGAAAAGCGCAGAGCCATAGGCGAGGAGATCCACAAGCTAATGGCGGCAGGGTTCATCAAAGAGGTATTCCATCCCGAATGGCTTGCCAACCCTGTGCTTGTGAGAAAGAAAGGAGGGAAATGGCGGATGTGTGTAGACTACACTGGTCTAAACAAAGCATGTCCGAAAGTTTCCTACCCCCTGCCTCGCATCGATCAAATCGTGGATTCCACTAGTGGGTGCGAAACCTTGTCTTTCCTCGATGCCTACTCAGGGTATCACTAGATCAGGATGAAAGAGTCCGACCAGCTCGCAACTTCTTTCATCACACCCTTCGGCATGTACTGCTATGTTACCATGCCATTTGGTTTGAGGAATGTGGGTGCAACGTACCAACGGTGCATGAACCACGTGTTCGGCGAACACATTGGTCGAACGGTCGAGGCCTACGTCGATGACATCATAGTCAAGACGAGGAAAGCCTCCGACATCCTTTCTGACCTTGAAGTGACATTCCGATGTCTCAAGGCAAAAGGTGTAAAACTCAATCCTGAGAAGTGTGTCTTCGGGGTCCCCCGAGGCATGCTCGTGGGGTTCATCGTCTCCGAGTGGGGCATCGAGGCCAACCTGGAGAAAATCGCGGCCATCACCAACATGGGGCCCATCAAGGACTTAAAAGGCGTACAGAGGGTAATGGGATGCCTTGCGGCTCTGAGCCGTTTCATCTCGTGCCTCGACGAAAGAGGCTTGCCTCTGTACCGCCTCTTAAGGAAGGCCGAGTGCTTCACTTGGACCCCTGAGGCCGAGGAAGCACTCGGGAACCTGAAGGCGCTCCTCACGAACGCGCCCATCTTGGTGCCTCCCGCCGCCGGAGAAGCCCTCTTGATCTACGTCGCCGCTACCACTCAGGTGGTTAGCGCCGCGATTGTGGTTGAGAGACGAGAAGAGGGGCATGCATTGCCCGTCCAGAGGCCAGTCTACTTCATCAGTGAGGTACTGTCCGAGACCAAGATCCGCTACCCACAAATTCAGAAGCTGCTGTACGCGGTGATCCTGGCGCGGCGGAAGTTGCGACACTACTTCGAGTCTCATCCGGTAACTGTGGTGTCATCCTTCCCTCTGGGGGAGATCATCCAGTGCCGAGAGGCCTCGGGTAGAATTGCAAAGTGGGCGGTGGAAATCACGGGTGATACAATCTCGTTCACCCCTCGGAAGGCCATCAAGTTCCAAGTCTTGGCGGACTTCGTGGCTGAATGGGTCGATACCCAGCTCTCGACAGCTCCGATCCAACCGGAACTCTGGACCATGTTTTTTGACGGGTTGCTGATGAAGACAGGGGCATGCGCGGGCCTGCTCTTCATCTCGCCCCTTAGGAAGCACCTACGCTACGTGCTACGCCTCCACTTTCCGGTGTCCAACAATGTGGCCGAGTACGAGGCTCTGGTCAATGGGTTGCGCATCGCCATCGAGCTGGGGGTCCGACGCCTCGACGCTCGCGGTGACTCGTAGCTCGTCATTGACCAAGTCATGAAGAACTCCCACTGCCGCGACCCAAAGATGGAAGCCTACTGCGATGAGGTTCGGCGCCTGGAAGACAAGTTCTACGGGCTCGAGCTCAACCACATCGCCCGACACTACAACGAGACTGCGGATGAGCTAGCTAAGATAGCTTCGGGGCGAACAATGGTTCCCCCGGACGTCTTCTCCCGAGACCTGCATCAACCCTCTGTCAAGATCGACGACGCGCCCGAGCCCGAGGCACCCTCGGCCCCCGAGGGTGAGGCACTACGCATCGAGGAGGAGCGGAGCAGGGTCACGCCTAATCGAAACTGGCAGACCCCGTACCTGCAATATCTCCACCGAGGAGAGCTACCCCTCGACCGAGCCGAAGCTCGGCGGTTGGCGCGGCTCGCCAATTCGTTCGTCTTGCTGGGGACGGGAAGGAGCTCTACCACTGCAGCCCCTCAGGCATCCTCCAGCGGTGCATATCCATCGCTGAAGGCCAGGAGCTCTTACAAGAGATACACTCGGGGGCTTGCGGTCATCACGCAGCTCCTCGAGCCCTTGTTGGAAACGCTTTCCGACAAGGTTTCTACTGACCGACCGCGGTGGCCGACGCCACTAGAATTGTCCGCACCTGTGAAGGGTGTCAGTTCTACGCGAGGCAGACACACCTGCCCGCTCAGGCTCTGCAGACGATACCCATCACCTGGCCGTTTGCTGTGTGGGGTCTGGACCTCGTCGGTCCCTTGCAGAAGGCACCCGGGGGCTACACGCACCTGCTGGTCGCCATCGACAAATTCTCCAAGTGGATCGAGGTCAGACCCCTAAACAGCATCAGGTCCGAACATGCGGTGGCGTTCTTCACCAACATCATCTATCGCTTTGGGGTCCCAAACTCCATCATCACCGACAACGGCACCCAGTTCACCGGCAGAAAGTTCCTGGACTTCTGCGAGGATCACCACATCCGGGTGGACTGGGCCACCGTGGCTCACCCCATGACGAATGGGCAAGTAGAACGTGCCAACGACATGATTCTGCAAGGACTCAAGCCTCGGATCTACAACGACCTCGACAAGTTCGGCAAGCGATGGATGAAGGAACTCCCCTCGGTGGTCTAGAGTCTGAGGACGACGCCGAGCCGAGCCACGGGCTTCACACCGTTCTTTCTAGTCTATGGGGCCGAGGCCATCTTGCCCACAGACTTAGAATACGGTTCCCCGAGGAACGAGGGCCTACGCCGACCAAAGCAATCGAGCTAATCGAGAAGACTCACTGGACCAGCTAGAAGAGGCTCGGGACATGGCCTTACTACACTCGGCGCGGTACCAGCAGTCCCTGCGACGCTACCACGCCCGAGGGGTCTGGTCCCGAGACCTCCAGGCGGGCGACTTGGTGCTTCGGCTGCGACAGGACGCCCGAGGGCGGCACAAGCTCACGCCTCCCTGGGAAGGGTTGTTCGTCATCGCCAAGGTTCTGAAGCCCGGGACGTACAAGCTGGCCAACAGTCAAGGCGAGGTCTACAGCAACGCTTGGAACAACCGACAGCTACGTCGCTTCTACCCTTAAGATGCTTTCAAGTCGTTCATACACCTCGCTCACGCACAAAGTTTAGTCATCAAGGAAGGGTCAGCCTTGCCTCGGCAAAGCCCGACCCTCCCTCGGGGGCTAAAAGGGGGAACCCCCTTTGCGTCAAAATTTTCCTCAGAAAAAGATCTTTTCTGCCAGAATGTCTTTCGTGCTTTTCGACTACTTTGAAAGTGGATCCTGAAAACGACGGAGTACACGTAAGCGGCAAGGCTGACCGAGCCGAGGGATTCCTACGCCTCCGGGATACGGATACCTCACTCATCACCTTCCGTGAAAAGTAACTCTCGCTCGGACAAACAATTCTGTTACCGACAAATAAGTCCAGATACTCGGAACAAGAGGAAAAGAAACACAGCTTTACAACACGACGACAGTATGTTTGGGCTTCGGCGGCCACAGAAAACATACGCACACTACAAGATAACCCGATCCTGCAGGCTCGGACCTTGACAATTGAAGGGAGCAGCAGCACCCTCGGCGTCATCTACACCTTCGGCGAGGTCCGACCTAGCCTCGGACGGCGACGCGGTTGGAGGATCCCCACTCCGAAGGACGACATCAGCACCACGCCCGGGCCATCACTGCCAGGGTCTTCTCCAGGAATCCGGCTCGAGCAGACGGCTCGGCCGGCCACCCCGAAGCCTCAGCCAGCTGTCCCCCGAGGACATCAGCCCGGCTCGTGGCCTCGGCAACTCAACTCCAGCGTCGGTCCCGCCAGCGGATGACCCGGCCAGGCTCCGGCCGACCAAATCTTCTTTTCAAGCCAACTCTGCCCCTGTCCATGCTGACACCGCTACCTCCGGCTTCGGCTCATCGAAGGGCGACCGAGGGGTTCCTTTAACTAAGCAAGAGAAGCCTCGGGCGGCAAGGCTGACCGAGTCGAGGGACTCCTACGCTTCCGGGATACGGATACCTCACTCGTCACCTTCGCACGAGGCAACTCACACTTGGTGAAGCGGTTCAGATAGCCGACATGCGAGTCTTAGTGCTCGAAATGAGCAAAAAACACGGCTCCGTGCCGAAAATACATACACGTCCAGGCCTCGACAGCCACAATGAACAGACACCGGCACTCAAGGTGCCATTACAAACGGAACTCCGGTTCCGTCCCCGCGGGTACGAACAACCCCCCACATTGGAGGGCCCGCGGGGCGATAAGGCTCCAGGTCGCCCGCCGTCGCCCGCTCCAGCAGCAGCGACAACGACCTCCGCTCCAGGTGGCCGAACTGCAGCAGCAATGGCCTCAGGGCGGACGCCGCTGCAACAATGCCCTCGCCCACATCTACGCTCGAGGGGCGAGGACAAGTACAAAGAGCCGGAGGCCCCGAGCGAGGATGGTGCCGGTGATCTCGTCGGCGACGAGGACTTCTCCAGCCGCCGCCACCTTAGCACCGACGATAGGAGCCGTCTGCCCACCGGCAGATCCCCACTCGGATCCTCCCGGACGAGTGGAGCACCGATCTCCGTGCAGAGGTGCCGTACCGGGGCAAAGGCAGGACAGCCCCAGAACACGAACGCCGCCCTAGCGGCGCACGACGTCTTGGGCGGTCCTCCGGTGCGCGCGGCGCGACAACCGCCTTTGCGGTGAGAGGGGGCACCGGGAGCCGAGCTAGAGCCAGCTGAGCCAGCGAGCCCAACGCGCTGAAGCTGACGACGCTCGCCGCCGATCGGCCCCGCGTTGTCGGAGTCCGACCCTCCCGCTAGGCCGGTGAGCGCCCTCTCCCTTGAATGCTGAGGGAGAGGCTGACCCACGAACCCGCGCGGGAGGTAGAGCTCCGGCTCAGCTCGGCCTCCGCCCCAGCAAGGATGATGAAGATCCTTGAAGCTGAGGGCGGGACCAAGATCGCAGCCCGACTTGCTTCTCCCCACCCAGGAGCTGGTGGTCACCGTCTTGGGTGACCACCGGCGAGGGGATGCGGCCGGGCTGCCTGATGAAAATCCTTGAAGCCGAGCGATGGCTGAAAGGTACCAACTTCCGCGAAGTTGCGTTCCTCCAACGACAAGGCAGAAGGATCGCGGGTGTTCCCCATCCGGGGGCTCGGAAGGTGGAAAGACGCGATGCATAAGGGAGCGCGAAGACATGGTTGCCTTTCAAGGGGGTCACCCTCCTTTTAAAGGCAACTCTCCCCACTTGCGTCCTCAGCCATCGCGGGCTGAGTCTTCTCCAACACGCTCCAAGGTCCTCCCCCTACGACCCGGGGGCTGGGTCCCACGCGTCATGCAAGCTGGCCCAGGGCAAAAGAAGCCAAACCGCCACGCGCGGTGCGCGCAACTGCCCAGCGGTTACAAGCATTCCTCCACTTTTGCCCAGACCGGCGGGTGAAAGGGCGGACAGCCATGCAGGCGGCATGCGACCACGCCAAGTGGGTGCACCCCTTCGACTCCAACGCGCCCAGCATGGAGGCCCAGGCCCACACGTCATGGAACCGCGCGCCGGTTGCTACGTGCGAGCAACTGCACCGCCACTCGCGCCACTACCGCACCTCCTCGACTGCGGAACCAGTACCGCGACTCGAGGCAACCCTGCGTATGACCCAACAGTGCCAGCCAGGCGCATCGGTCACGGGTCAGTCAGCTGCGGGAGAAGGCGCGACGGTCAATACGGCTAAAAATGGGTCAGCAGTAATGGCGGTGGCAGGCGGGCGGAAGCAGCGGTCACGTCGTCAGCCAAGCTCATGTCCCATCCAGGGACAGCAAGGGAACCCTCTCTCGTGGCGTGAAGACGGCGCGCCCGTGTTCCGTTCCTCGAACGGCTCGCACGCGCGCAACGGTTGCCCCGTGAACCACTCGTCCCGTCGCATTAACTCTGCGGCAGGACATGCAGCACCTTTGGCAGGAGAAGCGGGCGACGCTTCGCCTTCGCCATAATGACCGCGTCAAAAAAGGTGCGCCACGTCATTCGATTTCGTATCCTTTTCCTCTTTCTCTCTCTTGCAACAGGGACCGGGAAAGGGGGATACCCCGAAAAGGATCCTTCTCCGCGAAGGAAACGGGCCCCGAGCCCCCCTACTGATCAGAGGTTCGAAGGCTGGCCCCTCGGAGGGGTTCAACAGCCGCCTCAGAGCGCTCGGGCTCCGCGCCCACTACTGGTCAGAGGTTCGAAGGCCGGCCCCTCGGAAGGGTTCAACGGCCGCCTCAGGCCACTCGGACTCCACGCCCACTACTGATCAGGGGTTCGTAGGCTGGCCCTCGAAGGGTTCACAGCCGCCTCAGACGCAGAGCGAGGGATGACCCTGGGTACGTTCGATACATAACCAAGGCTCGGGCTACGCTCCCGAGGTACCCTAGGACATTTCCGAGACCAGCGGGAACGATCTTGTAACAGAATCCCATCAGAGGGAGGCATCGAGCCCTCGGACCCCGTCAAAATGGGACCGGGTCCAGCATATCACCTGCAGGTACTTTTGGAGCGCGCCTCCGGGCCTCTAGCCGACCCCTAACAAATGGGGCACGGACGTCCACTCGGATTACCCGTCAGCAGCTCACTGGAGACACCATGTTCGGCGCCCTCCAAGGGCAACATGGCGCTTTTCCCCCTCCTCTTTGCGGAAAGGCGACGCAGGGGCGTATGTAAAAAAGTCGAGTTTGTCCTTGACCGTCCTCTCGCTCTGTGCGGAGGCTCGGGGGCTGCTCTCGCAAACCCGGCTCCGGCCAAACCGTTGACAGCGTCAACATACCAGCCCGAGAACGTGGGACCCGACCGTGCACCCGGGCTACAGCCAGCTCGCATGAGGGAACAACCAGACCGGCCGAAGCATCGCGAAACACATTAAGACCTCGAAGGAGTCAAACCACTCCTCCGAGGCCTCGGGGGCTACACCCGGCGGGTGCGCTCGCGCGCACCCACCGGAACAAAACGCAACCGAGAAAGGCCGATCCCCTTGCAAAAAAGTGCGACAAAAGACTCCAAGCGAGTATTAACACTCCCTTCAAGCAACGGACACTGTCGGGCTACTGTCGGGGACCATAATTAGGGGTACCCCAAAGACTCCTAATCTCAGCTGGTAACCCCCGTCAGCACAAAGCTGCAAAGGCCTGATGGGGTGCGATTAAGCCAAGGTTCGGTCCACTCAAGGGACACGATCTCGCCTCGCCCGAGCCCAGCCTCGGGCAAGGGCAGCCGACTTCAGAGGATTCACGTCTCGCCCGAGGGCCCCCTCAAGCAACGGACACACCTTCGGCTCGCCCGAGGCCCAGTCTTCGCTAAGAAGCAACCTTGGCCAAATCGCCACGCAGACCGACCATATCGCAGGAGCATTTAATGCAAAGAAGGCCTGACACCTTTATCCTGACGCGCGCCCTTCAGTCAACAGAGCCGAAGTGACCGCAGTCACTTCGCCGCTCCACTGACCGGCCTGACAAAAGGACAGCGCCGCCCGCGCCGCTCCGACTGCTGCGCCACTCGACAGAGTGAGGCTGACAGCAGCCAAGTCCGGCCTCGAGCGCCATAGGAAGCTCTGCCTCGCTCGACCCAGGGCTCGGACTCGGGCTCAGCCCCGAAAGACGACGAACTCTGCCTCGCTCGACCCCAGGGCTCAGACTCGGGCTCAGCCCCAGAAGACGATGAACTCCGCCTCGCCCGACCCAGGGCTCGGACTCGGGCTCAGCCCCGGAAGACGACGAACTCCGCCTCGCCCGACCCCAGGGCTCGGACTCGGGCTCAGCCCCGGAAGACGACGAACTCCGCCTCGCCCGACCCAGGGCTCGGACTCGGGCTCAGTCCCGAAAGACGACGAACTCCGCCTCACCCGACCCCAAGGCTCGGACTCGGGCTCAGCCCCAGAAGACGACAAACTTCGCCTCACCCGACCCCAGGGCTCGGACTCAGCCCTGGCCTCAGCCGACGGTCTCCGCCTCGCCCGACCCAGGGGCTCAGACTCGACCTCGGCCTCGGAAGACAGACTCGACCTCGACCTCGGAGGAGCCTCCGCCTTGCCCAACCCAGGGCTCGGACCGACCACGTCACAGGAGGGGCCATCATTACCCTACCCCTAGCTAGCTTTGGCTATGGGGAACAAGACCGGCGTCCCATCTGGCTCGCCCGGGTAAACAAGTAATGATGGCGCCCCGCATGCTCCATGACGACGACGGCTCTCAGCCCCCTTACGGAAGCAAGGAGACGTCAGCAAGGACTCGACAGCCCCGATAGCTGTCCTTCCGCCGGGCCCCAGCGCTCCTCCGACGGCCACGACATCACACGAACAGGGTGCCAAAACCTCTCCGGCTGCCACGACGGCATGTACTTAGGGCACTAGCTCTTCTCCGCTAGACACGTTAGCACACTGCTACACCTCCCATTGTACACCTGGATCCTCTCCTTATGCCTATAAAAGGAAGGTCTAGGGCCCGCTTACAGGGGGTGGGCCGCGCGGGGAAGGACGGGACGGTGCTCGCGTAAGCCGCTCGCTCCCTCCTGCGTGGACGCTTGTAACCCCCTACTGCAAGCGCACCCGACCTGGGCGTGGGACAAACACGAAGGCCGCGGGTTTCCCCTTTTACGCCTGTCTCCCTCCGGCTTCTTCCCCCCTTCGCGCTCCGTCTCGTGCCGACCCATCTGGGCTGGGGCACGCGGCGACAATTTACTCGTCGGTCCAGGGACCCCCAGGTTCGAAACGCCGACAGCATTCAATTCTAGACACTCCAAAGAGATCAAATCCTCTCTCAAGTCCGGAATCACTCCAAGTCAAATAGTGACTAGAGAGAGCGACATTTGTGTTCTTTTGAGCTCTTGCGCTTGGATCGCTTCTTTTCTTTCTCATTCTTCTTGTGATCAAACTCAATTGTAACCAAGGCAAGAGACACCAATTGTGTGGTGGTCCTTGCGGGAACTTTGTGTTCCATTTGATTGAGAAGAGAAGCTCACTCGGTCTAAGTGACCGTTTGAGAGAGGGAAAGGGTTAAAAGAGACCCGGTCTTCGTGACCACCTCAACGGGGAGTAGGTTTGCAAGAACCGAACCTCGGTAAAACAAATCATCGTGTCTCGCTCTTTATTTGCTCACGATTTGTTTTGCGCCCTCTCTCTCAGACTCGTTTATATTTCTATCGCTAACCCGGCTTATAGTTGTGCTTATGATTATAAATTTCAGATTCGCCCTATTCACCCCCCTTCTAGGCGACTTTCAATTGGTATCAGAGCTCGGTGCTTCATTAGAGCCTAACCGCTCGAAGTGATGTCGGGAGCATCCGCCAAGAGGGAGTTCGGGACCGGCGAGAAGCCCGCTACAAGCCATGGGAAGGCTCCATCCGGTGAGTCCGCCAACAAGGTGAAGGGATCCCCTTCACACAACAAGTCGGGGTGGAGCGGAGACAAGAAGAAAAAGATGAGGAAGGTGGTCTACTACGAGACCGACTCTTCGTCGCCATCCACCTCCGGCTCCGACACGCCGTCCGTAACTTCTAAGCGCCATAAGCGCAAGAAGTTTAGTAAGATTCCCCTACGCTATCCTCGCATTTCCAAACGTACTCCATTACTTTCCGTCCCATTAGGCAAACCACCTATGTTTGATGGTGAAGATTATAATATGTGGAGTGATAAAATGAGGCATCATCTAACCTCACTCCACACTAGCATTTGGGATGTTGTTGGGATTGGAGTACAGGTACCATCACCAGGGGATGAAGACTATGATTCGGACGAGGTCGCCCAAATCCACCACTTTAACTCCCAAGCCACCACTATACTCCTCGCCTCTCTAAGTCGAGAGGAGTATAACAAGGTGCAAGGACTAAAGAACGCTAAGGAGATTTGGGACGTACTCAAGACCGCGCACGAAGGAGATGAGGTGACCAAAATCACCAAGCGAGAGACGATCGAGGGGGAGCTCAGTCGGTTCCGACTCAACCAAGGCGAGGACCCTCAAGCCATGTACAACCGCTTGAAGACCTTGGTGAACCAAGTGCGCAACCTCGGGAGCACCAAATGGGATGACCATGAGATGGTCAAGGTTATTCTAAGATCCCTCGTTTTCCTTAACCCTACGCAAGTTCAATTAATTCGAGGAAATCCTAGATATACACTAATGTCTCCTGAGGAAGTAATAGGAAATTTTGTGAGCTTTGAGCTGATGATCAAAGGCTCAAAGAAAATTATCGAGCTAGATGGTCCCTCCACGCCCGAAGCACAACCGGTCGCATTCAAGGCGACGGAGGAGAAGGAGGAGTCTACATCAAGTAGACAACCCATCGACGCCTCTAAGCTCGACAATGAGGAAATGGCGCTCATCATCAAAAGTTTCCGCCAAATCCTTAAGCAAAGGAGGGGGAAGGATTACAAGCCTCGCTCCAAGAAAGTTTGCTACAAGTGTGGTAAGCCCGGTCATTTCATTGCTAAATGTCAATTATCTAGTGATACTAACAAGGGCGATGACAAGAAGGGAAAGAGGAGAGAAAAGAAGAGGTACCACAAGAAGAAGGGCGGCGATGCCCATGTGTGCCGCGAATGGGACTCCGACGAGAGCTCCACCGACTCCTCCTCCGATGAGGACGCCGCCAACATTGCCGTCACCAAGGGACTCCTCTTCCCCAACGTCGGCCACAAGTGCCTCATGGCAAAGGACGGCAAAAGGAAGAAGGTAAAATCAAGATCCTCCACTAAATATGTTTCCTCTAGTGATGAAGATAACTCTAGTGAAAATGAGGAGGATAACTTGCACACCCTTTTTGCCAACCTAAACATGCAACAAAAAGAAAAATTAAATGAATTAATTAGTGCTATTCATGAGAAGGATGAACTCTTGGACACCCAAGAGGACTTCCTAATTAAGGAAAATAAGAAGCATGTCAAGGTTAAAAATGCTTACGCTCTAGAAGTAGAAAAATGTGAAAAATTATCTAGTGAGCTAAGCACTTGCCATGATACTATTGGCAACCTTAGGAATGAGAATGCTAGTCTAATAGCTAAGGTTGACTCAAATGTATGTGATAATTCAATTTCCATTCTTAGAGATGATAATGTTAATTTGCTTGCTAGAATTGAAAAATTGAATGATTCACTTGCTAGCCTTAGAAATGATAATGAAAAATTAATTGCTAAGGCTAAAATTTAGATGTTTGCAATGTTACTATTTCCAATCCTAGAAGTGAGAATGATATTTTACATGCTAAGATTGTAGAACTAAATTCTTGCAAACCCTCTACACCTACTGTTGAGCATGTTTCCATTTGTACTAGATGTAGAGACATTAATGTTGATGCTATTCATAATCACCTAGCTTTAATTAAGAAACAAAATGATCACATAGCTCAACTTAATACTAAAATTAATGAGCATGACTTAGAAAATGAAAAATTTAAATTTGCTAGAAGCATGCTCTATAGTGGGAGACGCCCTGACATCAAGGATGGCATTGGCTTCCAAAAGGGGGACAATGTCAAACTTAATGCTCCTCCTAAGAGATTGTCTAACTTTGTAAAGGGCAAGGCTCCCATGCCTCAGGATAACGAGGGTTACATTTTATACCCTGCCGGTTATCCCGAGAGCAAAATTAGGAAAATTCATTCTAGGAAGTCTCACTCTGGCCCTAATCATGCTTTTATGTATAAGGGTGAGACATCTAGCTCTAGGCAATCAACCCGTGCAAAATTGCCTAAGAAGAAAACTCTAGCTGCATCAAATGATCATAATATTTCATTTAAAACTTTTGATGCATCTTATGTTTTAACTAACAAATCCGGCAAGATAGTTGCCAAGTATGTTGGGGGCAAACACAAGGGATCAAAGACTTGTGTTTAGGTACCCAAAGTTCTTGTATCTAATGTCAAAGGACCCAAAACCATTTGGGTACCTAAAATCAAGAACTAAACTTGTTTTGTAGGTTTATGCATCCGGGGGCTCAAGTTGGATCATCGATAGCGGGTGCACAAACCACATGACAGGGGAGAAGAAGATGTTCTCCTATGAGAAAAACTAAGATCCCCAACGAGCTATCACATTCGGGGATGGAAATCAAGGTTTGGTCAAAGGATTGGGTAAAATTGCTATATCACCTGACCATTCCATTTCAAATGTTTTTTGTAGATTCCTTAGATTACAACTTGCTTTCAGTTTCGCAATTATGTAAAATGGGCTACAACTGTCTTTTTACAGATGTAGGTGTTACTGTCTTTAGAAGAAATGATGATTCAATAGCACTTAAGGGAGTGTTAGAGGGTCAGCTATACTTAGTAGATTTTGATAGAGCTGAACTCGACACTTGCTTAATTGCTAAGACTAACATGGGCTGGCTCTGGCATCGCCGACTAGCACATGTTGGAATGAAGAATCTTCACAAGCTTCTAAAGGGAGAACACATTTTGGGACTAACAAATGTTCATTTTGAGAAAGACAGAATTTGTAGCGCATGTCAGGCAGGGAAGCAAGTTGGTGTTCATCATCCACACAAGAACATCATGACAACTGACAGGCCACTCGAGCTCCTACACATGGACCTATTCGGCCCGATAGCTTACATAAGCATCGGCAGGAGTAAGTACTGTCTAGTTATTGTGGATGATTATTCTCGCTTCACTTGGGTGTTCTTTTTGCAGGAAAAATCTCATACCCAAGAGACCTTAAAGGGATTCTTGAGATGGGCTCAAAACGAGTTTGACTTAAAGATCAAGAAAATTAGAAGCGACAACGGGACGGAGTTCAAGAACTCTCAAATTGAAGACTTCCTTGAGGAGGAGGGCATCAAGCATGAGTTCTCTTCTCCCTACACGCCACAACAAAATGGTGTAGTGGAGAGGAAGAATAGAACTCTATTGGACATGGCAAGGACCATGCTTGATGAGTACAAGACTTCAGATCGGTTTTGGGCCGAGGCGGTCAACACCGCCTGCTACGCCATCAACCGGTTGTATCTACACCAAATCCTCAAGAAGACATCTTATGAACTCCTAACTGGTAAAAAGCCAAATGTTTCATATTTTAGAGTCTTTGGTAGCAAATGCTTTATTCTTGTTAAAAGAGGTAGAAAATCCAAATTTGCTCCTAAGGCTGTAGAAGGCTTTTTACTAGGATATGATTCAAACACAAGGGCATATAGAGTCTTTAACAAGTCCTCTGGACAAGTTGAAGTTTCTTGTGACATTGTGTTTGATGAGACTAACGGCTCTCAAGTAGAGCAAGTTGATCTTGATGAGATATGTGATGAAGAGGCTCCATGCGTCACGCTAAGGAACATGTCCATTGGGGATGTGTGTCCTAAGGAATCCGAAGAGCAACCACATGCACAAGATCAACCGTCTTCCTCCACACAAGCATCTCCACCAACTCAAGATGAGGATGGGGCTCAAAATGATGAAAGAGAAAATCAAGATGTTGAGCCACCTCAAGAGGAGAGCAATGATCAAGGGGGAGATGCCCATGGTCAAGATGAGGAAGATGAACAAGTGTCCACCAAGCAATCCAACGAGATCACCCTGTGAACACCATCCTCGACGATATTCAAAAGGGGGTAACTACTCGATCTCATGTTGCTCATTTTTGTGAGCATTACTCTTTTGTTTCCTCTATTGAGCCACACAGGGTAGAGGAAGCACTTCAAGATTCGGATTGGGTAGTGGTGATGCAAGAGGAGCTCAACAACTTCACTAGGAATGAGGTATGGCATTTAGTTCCACGTCCTAATCAAAATGTTGTAGGAACCAAGTGGGTCTTCCGCAACAAGCAAGATGAGCATGGTGTGGTGATAAGGAACAAAGCCCGACTTGTGGCCAAGGGATACTCACAAGTCGAAGGTTTGGATTTCGGTGAAACCTATGCACCCGTAGCTAGGCTTGAGTCAATTCGCATTTTACTTGCCTATGCTACTTACCATGGCTTTAAGCTTTATCAAATGGACGTGAAAAGTGCCTTCCTCAATGGACCAATCAAGGAGGAGGTCTATGTTGAGCAACCTCCCAGCTTTGAAGATAGTAAGTACCCTAACTATGTTTATAAACTCTCTAAGGCGCTTTATGGGATCAAGCAAGCCCCAAGAGCATGGTATGAATGCCTTAGAAATTTCCTTATCACTAATGGCTTCAAAGTCGGAAAGGCCGATCCTACACTCTTTACCAAAACACTTGAAAATGATTTGTTCGTATGCCAAAATTTATGTTGATGATATCATATTTGGGTCTACTAATGAATCTACTTGTGAAGAGTTTAGTAGGATCATGACACAAAAATTCGAGATGTCTATGATGGGGGAGTTGAAGTACTTCTTAGGATTTCAAGTGAAGCAACTCCAAGAGGGCACCTTCATTAGCCAAACAAAGTATATTCAAGACATTCTAAACAAGTTTGGGATGAAGGATGCCAAGCCCATCAAGACACCCATGGGAACCAATGGGCATCTCGACCTCGACACGGGAGGTAAATCCGTCGATCAAAAGGTATACCGGTCGATGATAGGCTCTTTACTCTATTTATGTGCATCTCGACCGGACATTATGCTTTCCGTATGCATGTGTGCAAGATTCCAAGCCGACCCTAAGGAAGCTCACCTTACGGCTGTAAAACGAATCTTGAGATATTTAGTTCATACTCCTAAGTTTGGGCTTTGGTACCCTCGGGGATCCACATTTGATTTAATTGGTTATTCGGATGCCAATTGGGCGGGGTGTAAAATCAATAGAAAGAGCACATCGGGGACTTGCCAGTTCTTGGGAAGGTCCCTGGTGTCTTGGGCTTCAAAGAAACAAAATTCCGTAGCTCTTTCTACCGCCGAAGCCGAGTATATTGCCGCAGGCCATTGTTGCGCGCAATTGCTTTGGATGAGGCAAACCCTTAGGGACTACGGTTACAAATTAACCAAAGTTCCTCTTCTATGTGATAATGAGAGTGCAATCCGCATGGCGGATAATCCCGTTGAGCATAGCCGCACTAAACACATAGCCATTCGGTATCATTTCTTAAGGGATCACCAACAAAAGGGAGATATCGAGATTGCATATATTAACACTAAGGAACAATTAGCCGATAGCTTTACCAAGCCACTAGATGAACAAACTTTTAACAAACTTAGGCATGAGCTAAATATTCTTGATTCTAGGAATTTCTTTTGATGTCTTGCATACATAGCTCATTACTATACCTTTGATCATATCTCTTTTATATGCTATGACTAACGTGTTATCAAGTGAATTTCAAACCAAGTCATAGATTGAAAGGGATTTGGTGTCTTCGGCGAAGACAAAGGCTTCCACTCCACTCCAAAACTCATCGTTCGCCGTCGCTCCGAGCAACTCTCCAACTTTGGTATAATCTTCACTCATATTGTTCGCCAAAGGGGGAGAAAGTAATTTGAAAGGGCTTATATTTCACTCAAGTATCCATTTTTGGCGATTCATGCCAAAGGGGGAGAAAGTATTAGCCCAAAGCAAAAGGACCGCGACCGCACCACCACCAATTTTTTAAAATTTAAGTTATGAAAAGATCTTGAAATGATGAATTTTTCAATTGATATCTTATTGTTCTCGAAAGGGGGAGAAAGTAGTATTTTCAAAATTAGTATCTTAAACCCTCTTGAACACTAAGAGGAGGATTTTATTAAGGGGGAGTTTTGTTTAGTCAAAGGAAAAGCATCTGAAACAGGGGGAGAAAATTTCAAATCTTGAAAATGCTTCTCAAAATCTTATTCATTTACCTTTGACTATTTGCAAAAGAACATTGAAAAGAATTTACAAAAGAATTTGCAAAAACAAAACATGTGGTGCAAGCGTGGTCCAAAATGGTGAAAATAAAGAAACAATCCATGCATATCTTATGAGAATTTATATTGGCTCAATTCTAAGTAACCTTTGGACTTACAATTATGCAAACTAGTTCAATTATGCACTTCTATACTTGCTTTGGTTTGTGTTGGCATCAATCACCAAAAGGGGGAGATTGAAAGGGAATTAGGCTTACACCTTTTTCCTAATTGATTTTGGTGGTTGAATTGCCCAACACAAATAATTGGACTAACTAGTTTGCTCTAGTCTATAAGTTCTACATGTGCCAAAGGTTCACAATAAACCAATAAAAAGACCAAGAAAGGGTTCAAACAAAGAGAGCAAAAGACAACCTAAAGGCACCCTGGTCTGGCGCACCGGACTGTCCGGTGTGCCACCGGACAGTGTCCGGTGCACCAGGGCACTCGAGGCTGAACTCCTCACCTTCAGGAAAATAAGAGGCCGCTCCGCTATAATTCATCGGACTGTCCGGTGAAGCACCGGACAGTGTCCGGTGTCACACCGAACTGTCCGGTGTGCCAGCGGAGCAACGGCTACTTCGCGCGCAACTGTCGACTGCAACTGCATTCAATGCGCTACAGTGCGCGCCAGAGTCAGAGCACGCGCAGTTGGCGCACCGGACAGTCTACAGGACCTGTCCGGTGCACCACCGGACAGCCCAGAGGCCCCACAAGTTAGAGCTCCAACGGTCGAACCCCAACGGTCTGCTGACGTGGTTGGCGCACCGGACTGTCCGGTGCGCCATGCGACAGCAGTCTTCCAACGGCCATTTTTGGTGGTTGGGGCTATAAATACCCTAACCACCCCACATTCAATGGCATCCAAGTTTCCAACCTTCAACACATTACAAGAGCTATAGCATTCAATTCTAGACACTCCAAAGAGATCAAATCCTCTCCCATGTCCGGAATCACTCAAAGTCAAATAGTGACTAGAGAGAGCGACATTTGTGTTCTTTTGAGCTCTTGCGCTTGGATCGCTTCTTTTCTTTCTCATTCTTCTTGTGATCAAACTCAATTGTAACCAAGGCAAGAGACACCAATTGTGTGGTGGTCCTTGCGGGAACTTTGTGTTCCATTTGATTGAGAAGAGAAGCTCACTCGGTCTA
Source organism: Zea mays (assembly GCF_902167145.1). NCBI lineage: Eukaryota > Viridiplantae > Streptophyta > Magnoliopsida > Poales > Poaceae > Zea > Zea mays. The sequence goes on along the minus strand of NC_050098.1, from coordinate 54,380,626 downwards.
AGTGACCGTTTGAGAGAGGGAAAGGGTTAAAAGAGACCCGGTCTTCGTGACCACCTCAACGGGGAGTAGGTTTGCAAGAACCGAACCTCGGTAAAACAAATCATCGTGTCTCGCTCTTTATTTGCTCACGATTTGTTTTGCGCCATCTCTCTCGGACTCATTTATATTTCTATCGCTAACCCGGCTTATAGTTGTGCTTAAGATTATAAATTTCAGATTCGCCCTATTCACCCCCCCTCTAGGCGACTTTCACTATGCATCTTTTATGTCTTATTTTGAGGTGTTGCATCATCAGTGGCTTAGTCCAATCCTCTTCGTATCCTGTGAACTATAAATACAAACACATTAGTCCACATGTTATGTTGTTCATCAAACACCAAATTCCTTTTAGTAAAATGACCTGGGGTCCATTTTCCTTACAGCCGTTTCCTTGGGCTTCTTTTGTTCTTGAGTCTTGGACTTCTATACATCTTTTATGTCTTCTTTTGATGTGTTGCATCCTCTGTGCCTTAGTCCAATCCTCTTTGCATTCTGTGAACTATAAAAACAAACACTAGCAAATACATTAGTCCACTAGGTTATGGTTCTCATCAAACACCAAAATCACTTAGCTAAATGGCTCGGGGTCCATTTTCCTTATAGAGACTACTACACACATGATACATTTGAAAAGTGTTAGTCACAAAGATATTAAATTGTAAAGTAACCTCCCTCTAAAAGTGGGCATACATGTTTTGAATACTTGTAGAAGACATACACTTGGACTATTAAGGTCAATATACCACACAATAGATAATGTCATAGGAACATTACCATAGGTGATTTTGTTATCTATAATTTGAACTTTGGCACATATAAATCAAATGATACCAAATAAAAGTATTATCATTTTTAACGAATAAACATCATTTGAAAATACAATTTTAGATGAGCTATGTGCCATTCTCCTCATCATTTTAAACCATGTAAATTTGCCCTAAGTGTATGAATTAAACCGAGCAATTCTACCATATGATTATATTAGTACATGCACATTTAAGAATTGAGAACTAATACCAATTGAAAGCAAAATGCGTAACAATAACTAGGTATAAAAGGTAAACTAGATACTAAAATAAAGATATGCATATCTAATACAACGAAAAATAAATCTAGTTAATTACCTAAACATGGATGGGGAGTTTAGGTCTATAATATTCACTAACTTATTGCAATATCATGTTGTAATATAACAATATTGGGCCTAATTAACTCTTAGGCCTATATGGGGTACAAGGTGTCATCGGAACATTAATCCCACATCACTAATGGAAAGAAAAATTAATCAACTCAAATAGTGTGTTCTAGTGGTCTGCTATTGGCAAGTTGAATATGAGGAAGGAAGCGCCACACGTGAGTGAACCGAGCTGAGCCAAGGTGGAGGCATGGGATGGCATGGCGTGTCGTGTTGAGTCGATACAAAAAATATGTGACACATACACGCTCAACGATGTAAATTTTTGCCGTTTTCAACGCACAATAATAGACGGATAATGGTGACCATTATCTGCAATAGCTAATTTCATTCAAACATTATATAACGTCAGAATTGAAACATGGCAGAATTTATTCAATATTCGATTTGTTAGTTACAGGAGACATATTTGATTGTTTGACCACTTATAAAAGAGGCTCTAGACTCCCTTACGAGATACACCAAACAAGCATACTTCCTCTGTTGCACTGCTCTCTGGACTCTGGTGCTCCCATCTTTACCTTTGCGTGCATAGTGAGTAGAGAAAGTAGGCCTCTGAAATCATCAATGTCTTATGATCTTGCTCAGGATAGGTGCCCGATTAGGTTTTTAGGGAGCAATCATTGCAATTGCTTCATCTTCCTAGTGTTATTTTTGGTCTGCACTGCACCAACTATGGTTGACTACATCAAGTAGTTGCATAGATCATGTCGATTAATTGATGCATAGAATAGCACCTCCGGTGCCCTCGGCACTAGCCTTGCAACATGGTATTAATATCATCCTTAGCTTATTTCTGTTTTTCCTTCTTTATGATTTGTGAGTTCATCCTAGTGATGCACTACCAATTGATTACAAGTAAATTAATTATATTTATAACGATCACATATGTCATACTTATCTATATGAATTTGTGGAAACCTTGTTTAAAATTCCTACAAAAAATAAATAGCAAAAATCTAATATGTGTTGAAATTTAATACTATTGACTTCGTTGTTGCACTTAAACCTCAAATTTCATTTTATGATTCAAACTATTAGGTATGGCGTGCAAAGATGATTCTATGACTGACAGCTAGCCATGAATGTATATCACCTGGTAATGTGTAGGCCTAAAGAAATGGCTTCTATCTCTTTTGAGTAGAAGTTATTAAGGTTGCTGATAACCTTTTTAGAGGTGTTCTGATAAGCACTCTTGCTTAGAGCATGATTGATTCTTGCATGCACTTGTTCACTACCCCCAAGAGATGTGGAAGCGATTGTGGCAAACTTTTGGGATCTCTGATGCAAGTAGTGAGCTATGCATTATGAAGTAGTTACATGAATATATAATGGTCGAAAACCATTGTGTGGTACAATTGATGTAAGAAAAATGGACCATGACCCATTTGTTTAGTGTTTTTGGTGTTTGGTGATCAACATAATCTTTTGGACCAATGTGTTTGCTAGTATTTATGTTTATAGTTCAAAGGATGTAGGTTGGACTTGGACTAAGGTATTGAGGGAGCAACACCTTAAAGAAGACATTAGAAAACTTATTTATGACTTACCAACGTCCAGCAAGAGTCCAAGACAAAAGACAAGAAAAGTCCAAGAAAAAGGAACTCAAATAAACAAGAATTTTTAGACTGCATCGAGGAACACCAGATCAGTCCAGTGTACACCGTTGGCGCATCTGACTTATGAATAGGATGAAGACTTGGCTGAAGACCGGAGCACATAGCACACCGGACCCAGTCTGGTGCACTGGACACCAAGGTTCCAATGGTCAGCAACGTCTAGCTCCAATGGGAAACTGACGTGGTAGGCACCAGAACGATCTAGTATACACTGGTGGAATACAAGACCTCTGGTGTGTAGTAGAGAATATGATAGAAAAGTAATAACAAGCTGACGTGCAAGAGCATCGGACGAGTCCGGTGTATACAGATGGTGCACTGAATTGGTCCAGTGTGACAAAGAAAAGTCTACTTCCTTCCAACGACTATTTTAAACTTAGAGTCTATATATACCCACCCAACATAATTAGTGTTTATTAATAGATTTTAAAATTATAATTTTTAAGCTCATGCATCAAATATTCATACAAACAATCAAATATAATTTTTAATGAACAAGATTAGATATATACAAACAACCAAACAAAAGATATTGTATGAGGTAGGCTTGTGAGAGACAGACTCACTAGATAAGAGCCAGATCAGCCATACAAGTAACCAGGCCCAGATCAGCCATACAAGTAACCAGGCCCAATATGTACAACAGCACATGATTGTGAAACAACGAACGTTGATAACGAACCACTTTGTTTGATAATCGCTAAACATCGGGAGGACATAACGAAAATTAAAAAAAAATCAAATGTGATCAGAACAGAAACACAATAATGGAAGAGCAGAAGTAAATTTACCTTTATAAGCCCTTCAGCCTATCTAACAATTAAATTGGGTAGCGAGTATTACAAATCCATGAGCCAATACTTGAAACTACTAATTAAACTCCTTTTGCAGGTCTCAATTCGCCCATACATGCATACAGTTTGTTCTGATACGACGGCACCATATACACATGATCTTGTAAAATAATAGGGCAACTGACTAGTCTGATCAACCTCAGCTCAGCAGATTTATTTTCAATTTTCACCGAGCAGATCGTCACTCCACATGCCAGATCTTATTACTAATATGAGCTGGCCAGTTGTCATCCCAAGTGGTGTATGATTCAGGGTCCAATTGTGCCTGTATCGAAGTAGAGTGTCGTCCCAGAAGACCCACCGGCAACACCCTCCATGAGCGCGAACCGCATGTCCTCAGATGGCTTCCAATGCCTCTTCCTCTGGTTGATGAACCAGTTGTTGATCTGCTTCGGGTCGAGACCGGTCATTGCTGCGAGCCTCACCTTGTCTTCCTCCTGTCAGCAGCACAGCATCAGATTATCAGTCACTGGTCACAGTGCACCTGCAGGTTCAGATTGTTTGGTGAAAAAAAATGGCCAGCGCCTACATACCGTAGGATAAGGCCAGCGGTAGTGCGTGTTCCACCACTCTAGTAACACCGTCCGAGCATCCTTCGGTAGCTTCCCTTTCTTCCGCTTCTTCAGGAACTCTGAACGAAGACGGCTGAGGCATCCACTGTACTTCTTAAGAAGCATCTCCTTGAGCTCGTGGTCACCTAAGTGAGAGCTATGTTCTTGCCCCATGTCTGGCACATCAGTGTCCCCTGAGCATTGCTCATCCTCAGAGGAGCCCATCATGTCATCTGGGAAGTGGGAAGGAAGGATAAAAGTCAGAAATAAATCATTTCCATGTAGTCTAGGCATCCACATATCACCTGAAAGTATGTTTTGCAGACAGGCCGAGTAGAAAGGAACTGAAACGAACACATCTTAACGATGCTCCCATGTAATAATGATTAGTTACATTTTGTAACATGAAAATCATTTGCTTACCCAACCTATAATTTTTTGGAGTTACAACACTAATGGTACTTGTTCATGCACCATTGTATATGAAAATATGGACGGGCATCATATCCATCAGTTGATGTAAATCCACGACAAATAGCACGAGTCAACATATAGTTTCCTAATCTCTGAAACATGATTGGAGGCCAAAAAGAAAGAAAACTAGAAATAAACATGACATATCATGACATGTAGATTAGCAAATCAACAATCAGTACCTTCAGAAATGATTTTCTTTTTAAATCAATGTCTCCCTTAAAGTCATCTTTGACATTTCAGTAATTCATGTGTGATATTCTTTATGGCGTACACAACTACATAGCTCATCATCACTGCCGGTTTGCTCCAAGTCATTGGTTATGCTCATCACCGCCGGTTCATGTTACGAACCATTGATGAAAATGGGGGCAATTATCACCAATGGTTGGTAACAATAACCGTTGGTGATAGTCCATCATTATCGTCGGTTCATGTTACCAATGAGTGGAGTGGTCCATGTTACTGGTTGAGAACCAAAAGCTTAAGTCGTTAGAAAAAGATAGTAAATCCATTTATACAGTTCCACCTTAGTAACCGGCAGTGGCGGACCTAGGATTTTTACATAGGGTGTGCCGTAACAAAATTTTCATGTAGAATTCTATCTAATGTATATATAATTTTATAGTAAATTGGGTAAACAATTTGATATATAGATATAAAGTTTGACACTCAACAAATAAGCATGAAAATTGCATACATAAAACATAAAGATTGTAATAATACTACTTATCTGGTCTGTGCTTCCTCAACACCATAAAAGTTTCAATTATATCTTCTTCATTCACTTCGAAGAAAATATCTCTTTCGATGTATGTAACAAGACAATCATCCAAAAAAGTACCACACATCTTGTTTCTCAATTTAGTATTTACCAAACTCATTGTAGAAAATGCCCATTCAACACTTGTTGTCGCCACCGGCAAAAGCAATACCAATTTGCATTAGACAAAATTCAACAAAAATATATATTATCTGGCCGGCTGTGGCGTCGTTCAAGTTGAACAGCAAGGCCGAAAGCGGGGACCGGGGAGCCTGGCTAAAGCCAATGGGCACAACGGATGAATGGCGGTCGGCGGTTGCCCGTCAGCGGAGGTGTCGAGAGTAACAGACAAAATTACTTCGCAAAATCCATAGATAAAGATCAGTTGTCTGACCGGATTTGGCGAGACGAGACGAGAGCTGGAAGCCAGGAACAGCCGGTCAGCCGCGCAGGAAGCCAGCCCCAGGAACAGCCGTCTTGCGCAGGAGGAGCGATCGTCTTGTGGTTGTGGGAAGCCGAAGGATAGGAGATTCAGAGATGAAAGTTGGAACAGCCGTCGGGCGTTGGCCAAACGGGATGAACGTGTGGGGTCTCCGATGGGCCTGGCTTAGGGTGTGCCAGGGCCCACCCGGACCCCCCTGTGGGTCCGCCCATGGTAACCGGGAACGTGGCCACGTTCCTCGTTCCGGGAACGTTTGTTCAGTTCCGGGGACGTGGGAACAATCTCATTCCCGTAGTGTTAAAACCTAGTTTTAGTAGCGTACCATGTACCACATTCCCGTTCCTCAATCCTATCGATCCAGGAACCTGGTTACTATCGCATGGTCCTGCACAAACTAACTGCCAATCTGGATAGCAAAACAGTTTTTCAACAAATATCTTGCGTTAGCAAGATCTGATCTAATTATTCTTACCATATTTAAAAGTTATTAGAGTCTGAAAATGACTGAAATAAGAATATGTAGAACTATAGTTATATGCATATTATGGTAGGAATAAAACAAATGTAACATAATTTGTCATCCTAATCTCAAACTATCACATACCAATGGCCTATTTGGATGAGCTAGGGGTTATTATTTAGGCTAAAATTAGCTCAAATTAGTCGAGTTTGGTTAGCTAGTTGATTTTGGCTGCGTAGTTGGAGACTTGGCTAAAAACAGTCCATCTAGTAGCCCTCTTGTTTGGATGCACTAGGGATATTTTTTAGCTACTTAGTAATTGACTTTTGTATCCAAACATGCCCTAATACCAACTTTGGACCACCAATGGTCCAACTCGAAGTTCTCACTATCCCAAGAGCGAATCTTGCTTCTAAAGAAAAATATGGGAAGACCTTTTTCAAACATCAAGCACTTATTCAATTAGGAGAATTATAGAAGTTCTTGCAGATCTGATTGTGCGATTACCAGATCTACTTTGAGTACTTCATTACATGATCCACCATAGCACAAAAAATGCAAATAACTTTTTCCCTGCCCCACCAAAAAAATGCATTTTCATCATTCAGTGTTTATTTTTCTTTGCATCCCACTCAACTAGAATAAATAAACTAGTTATCTAGAAATCCAATATTTAGTATTTTTTTCAAAAAGAACAATATTCCCTATGGTCCTAACCTTTTGTTAATAACATAAAAGTTATTATTATTGTTATTATATGGCATGACCAAATAGGATGGTAGCATTTCTGGAGCTTATTTTCCCGAAGCGCAGATCAAGAATCACAATTAAAAATGGACATAACTGGTAAAAGTTAAACATGCTTATTTGATAGAAGTGGGAGAAATATAAACTATTTACTACCTCTGTTCACAAATATATTACGCCGTTGATTTTTTTTCTAAAACTTTGACCACTCATCTTTCAAAAAAAAGTGAGTTGTCATTTATTTTGTTGTGATTTATTTTATCACTTAACATCGTTTGAGCGTGACTTGAAATTTGACATTTTCTAATAAATATTTTGAATAAGCGAGTGGTCAAAGTTTTGAAAAAAAGTCAACGACGTCATATATTTGTGAACAGAGGGAGTATTACTCAAGCACCCAAAAGTCACCATCTGAGTTCATATCACACAAACGTCAACCATATTTCCTAATTTCCTACGAACCAAGACCCCCAGGTAATCTTCCAGTCATAACTCGTCTGCCTACACTTTTTCAATATAGTTTTCTAGATGATGGAAGAGTATTCTAGAAAACACACACACTAGGAAGTTTGAATAAAAACCAATCTGAAACATAATAATCTTATTGCAAACCATTCTTCCCTTAATGCAAACCATTTTGTAGGGATTTGCCGCAATAAGAAAAATCCATGTATGCCCCTTTGGAACAAAGGATTGCAACTTGGAACCCTATGGAACTCCCATGGTTTCCTATGAATGAATCCATATGAATTTTGGAGAAAATCAAGCATCAGGACGGACATCTGTTTGAATTCCTCTATTCAACACAAATCATTGTTGGAAACTTCTCTAGAGGTAGAGAGAGAAAGAGATGAAGGTTTACGGGCCTGTTTGGTTCGTGGCTAACTGCGCCACACTTTGCCTAAGGTTAGTCGTTCGAATTGAAGAACTAACCTTAGGCAGAAAAGTTAGGCAAAGTGTGGCAAGTTAGGTAGCGAACCAAACAGGCCCTACATGTTATATATTTCTTCCAAAGTTCCTCTAGATTGAGGGGGTCCCCATGAATATTGTAGGACAGTCCAGACGACGACACATACCAGAGGAGCATTGGGGGCTTGGAGCACATACCAGATGATCAGGCGAGCAACAGACGTCGGTCGACCGTCGGCGTGGATCGGCGTAGGCGCGTGCTTCCTGAGTCGGTGGTGTGTGCGTCAGGCAGGCCTTGCATGAGGGTGGAACTGAACCAACGACGCGATCGAGCACTAGGAAACGATGGTGACTGAGCACCAGGCGACAATGGCAGGCCTTGCCCTTGCGTACCGGCGACACTGCGCGACTGGAGTCTGGAGGCGTCACGGCGACCGGAGTGTGTGTAGGCTTTTTGGAGTGGCGAGAGGGTGAGATGGGCCGTTGGGCTCAATTTCTAAGACTAGGCTGGGCCAAATGTCATAGGCCATGGATAAAACGCTCGAAACATGACGTTTCACTACAAATAGCATTTAAACACTAAAACGCTACGTTTAAACGAAAATGGTGTTTTACAACGAATTGTAAAACGTTCCAACGTTTCACTGCCCTAATAGAGTTTTATCGTTTAGATGACGTTTAAACTTTGTTTTAACGTAGTTTTAATAACCATGGTAGGACTCTAATATGTTCAGTCATTTGTTCCTAGTCCACACAGGAAAAATACTAGGATCCAAATCCAACAACATTCCCCCACAAATCCAACGTTCTAAGTGAGTTCTGATTATTTTTCAAGATATTTATATTCTATTCATCTACTATATGTATATATCAAAATATGTGACAAAAGCTCAGACAATTTTTATATGATGTATAAGCTTTTTTTCACCAAAATCAAATTCCTAAAAATGTTGTAATGAAGGAAGAATGCACCTATCAACATGATCTAGCTACAAAATCGATGTCATCTAGCCGCAAACACGCATGAATATGTTGCGCTCAAGTGGGAGAAGATAACTCAAAAAATCACAAAGGACATGAGTTTCCCCTAAGAGATAGGACTTAAAACCTTCATCTATTTCATTTCCTTTTTAACTCATTGGACAAATACTGATACTTGATGATGGGCTCATAGAACTCAGCACAAACTCTCATGCATGCACATGCATCCAAAACTAATAGTTTCTAAACAATATTAATTCCATTAGATATAAAATTTTGGAGGTTTTATGAAAAAATAATGTAGCGAACATTATGACATATTAATAACAATTGAAGGTGGTTCATAGAATAACAATATAGAATTTATGAGGGGAAACTACGGTCAATTTTCTATTTTTAAAATAGATCAAGTACATGAAGGAACATCTTTTTTTAATTGTTTTGAATAAACGAAGTTCATTACCTGTCACAAATGTACAAGATAAGATAATGGACATGTATTTTTGTAGTGCATACAATGGCGGTCTTGAGATTTTAGGGGCTCAGGACAAAATTCAAAATAAAGGCCCTTCTAATTATTTTTATACATAAATGTGACCAATATAAGCACTCAGTATACATCTAAAAACATATCAAACAACAAGTAAATAAAAAAGATGCATATTATAGTATTACTTTAAAAGTTTCTTCTACAATCTAACTATATATATACCTAGAGTTGAGCCCTATGGACTTGAGGGCTAGGGTGACGGCCCCTCTGCCCCACCCTTAGGGCCGACAATGAGTGCATAAGTGTTGTTTTTTATAGTTACACTGAAAGGTCATTTTCTAACCTTTTTTAAAAATAGAAACACACATATTGTGCCTACGGAAAGTTAATTATAGCTATGAAAACAAAATTCTTGTTATTTGCACCTATTTGACATTATGTGATGCACAACCTTTGTGTATTAATCCATGTGATCTAATATTAATTCAGAGAGGCCACGACACTACTGCACCTTAGTCCTTACACGTCTGGCACTGCAAATACCTTGATACATGATTTGGTTATTGTTTTCATAGACCGTATTGTACAATTTCATCATCTGTGAGACGATTGTGTGTGTTTGTTTGTGTGGTGGTGGTGGTGGGGAGGCTGGAGGTACTAGGAAAGAGGAGGGCATGTTTGGTTTCCTACGTAAGACATCACAAGCCTATCTAAGACATCACAACATGCCTATGTTTACTCGCTGAATTGAAAAACTAACCTTAGACATAAAAGTTAGACAAGTTATGACGACTTAGGCAGAAAACCAAACAGACATATAATTCTATTCTTTCACAGAGAGGACGAAAATTTCAAAACCTCAAGCATATCAACAAGCTCTGGATCAGGCCTAACCAGTCCCATATTTGTTTTTCCTAATGGCAATCAGGCACATGCATGCAAAATAGCTGATGAGTTTTCTTGGATGATTGCCGTGCATTTCTGTTGTTGACCATAGGCTAAAGACACGCGGTTTACATCCCCCATTACCGAAAAACAAAATCATTATGCATCAGAAAATGGGTCCCACAAGGTCTTGTCAAGTCAAAGCATAGCATTGCCAGTCTATTACTTATATAAATATTGGGGTGCACAAAATATTGCTACCAAAGAACCCGAACCAACCAATCGAGTAACATGCACGCAATATTATCTTTATTTATTATAAGGCCTGTAAGCAGTAGCTAGCTCTTCTGACGTTCTGAGCAACGATTTGACAGGACATCATTAAAGCATCTTATTAGTCCAATATATACGTGCTTCACTTTCTGCCCGGAGAGAATTTCACTTTAGAAAGCAGCAACTTGATTTTCCTTTTATAATGGTACAGTTTTTATCATGTGACCTTCATACAATATTTCCCTATAATTGTTGGCATTGCACTAATAATACTGACAAAAAATACTGCCCTTAGGTGTATCATTCATTTATTCCATACATTATCATGAAACACGTCTGTTTAAAGGCTCTAGCTATCTGTGTTTTGGACCCAAATAATCTGTTTATGGTTTTCTATACGAAGAAGAATAACTTCCCACCGTAGCTATGTTCAGATTAGCAAGAGATAAATTCAGCCATTGAATTCGAAGTACAAACATCTAGTGTCCTTCAAACCAAACATACCAGCTAATAGACTAGACAAACTTTAGCTAGAGACTAAATTCTATTATCTCCTAAAACCCTAGCTAATGACATCTAATACTGGGTGATTGACCTATATATACCCATAACTTTTATTGGTGACCTTAAATCAAAAGAGTACTCATGTCGTTTTTTTAATCTTTTGTTTGTATTAGCTAGTTCATTATCTAAGCAACTAAACACTCCACTGCTAACTAACCTTTATCTAACTAATACTAGCTTTCAGCTAAAATTTAGCTGAGGTAAAATTAAACAGGGCCTAAATTGATGAACAGTAGGATTCAAGTCCTGGCAGATGGAATCATATGCACCCAAGACTTCACCACACTAATAATGATACTTTTATATTGAAGTAGAGAACTCTTGTTGTACTAGTAGGAGAGAAAACTGATCTTGGCTACCTCCATAAAATAGTGGATCTATATAAAACTGCTGGGTCGATTATCTTAGTCATAAAATGATTAATATTAATATCCTAGCACTCTCCCATAGTGCAATATTGTTTGGTGAAAACCTAAACGCCTGTATTTTTTTCCCCTTCTCCGGGGCAAAAGTCTTTAAAGAAAAGAAGGCCGGTAATAAGGATATCTAACCGGCACCACCAGAAATTTACCACTACCGTGATGATATGATATGTCTTGTCAAAGTACGACAAGTGGATCCGTAAGAGATCTCGTATAAGCACGAGATATTTCTCTACTTTCAACTGCATCCTCTGGTAGTAAAAACGCAAGCAGCAGGCCAGCCAGACCAAGATTCTGGCATCGTGCGGGCAAGGCCATGGCCAAGCAATGTCACTCCCCACCACAGCACTCTCAAGTTCCATCACACGGCCTATAGCTAAAGCCTATGTGAGAGAGAGGAGGAAGCCTCCAACCTTGGACAAAACCCTACACAAGCAAGCACCGCCCTCCCAATGCTTTACCCCAGCCTAGCTCTGACACCCCTGCACCCCATTTGCATGGACACGATTTGACCCTTCAGCAAGCTAAGAACACGCGCACACGCATGCACATGAATTCTTTCAGAGGCTCGCGTCTTTTGATACACACAACACATACGAGTACACACGGCAACAAAACCAGCGTGCAACGCGACGTAGCGTCCTGGATATTCGCCATTAAAAAAAAAACTTGTGCCGTGTAGAGATGGGGAGCGTGCGTGGGGTTTGTTTTATTTCCTTTCCTCACCGGAGTGCGTGGCGGTAGCCGCCGGCGAGCTTCCACCGCTGCAGAGGTCGCTGAGCTGCGCCTGAATGCTGCTCAGGAACGACGCGGCCTCGTCGAACGGCCGGGTCAGCTCCTCCTTGTAGCGCACCAGCACCCGGCAGTAAGCGTCCTGGAATCACAACACAAGCACGCAGGCGCGTCGGCGCGTGCGCAGCGCATGTAATAACAGACGATTAGGAACAAATAAATAAATCCGCTGGCCTGGAATCATGTATAATTATCCCTTTTTATTTTTATTTAGATAATAAGATAGATAGATAGATAGGGGTAGATATACACGACGCCGACCATGAATTCGTCGAGCTCAGGATCGACGCCGATCTCCCCGGCGCCGGCGTCGGGGCGCCTCTCCCGGCTGACCTCCTCCAGCAGCGACGTCACATGCGGATGCGCTCCCACCTTGAAAACAAGAAAGAAACCGCGCGGACGACGACACATCCACGTATATAACGCAAGAAATAAAAACATGGATCAAGATCCGTGCACGTAGCTAGACTTTTGGCACGCACCTTGCGGCACTCGATGTAGGCGGAGAGGAGGGACGGGTAGCGAGGGTGGCTGGCGATCTGCGCCTTCATGAGCTCCGTCAGATCCGACGGCGAGGGCCCGCCGGCGCCGGCGCCGGCGACGGACGCCTCGCTCGCCGCGCCTCCGACGACCCGCGAGATCCCCGGGTGGATGCTGTACAGATCCTCCATGGAGTGGAGCGGCAGAGCCAGCTCACCTGTACATCACGGCTGCTGCCGCTGTTTGCGCACAACTGGTATTCTAGTACGCCACTGTAGGGAGTGAATATGATCCTCGTGTTGTGCTGGGCTTCCAAGAAAGTGAGGGGGGCAGGAAGCCAGAGGCTTATGGGGGAATTTTTAGCAGCTGCTCGCACTGCAGACGGAGAAGCTGCAGGTGCTGCTGCAGCAGCAGCAGCAGGAAAAGCTTGTGATATCTGCAGGCGGATAGATGGAGCCAGGAGCTCCCACTCCTAGGGGGGAGAGAGAGAGGTTGGGGATGGGAAATGGACGGGGCACGGGGGTGGAGGTGGAGTATTCTACATACGTGGAAAATGTGAAGGTTGGGGGGAAGGGGGAGGTATTTGGCATCTTGACTGTTGTTTTACTGGATACACATTGGGAAGGTTTAATTGATTTGATTTCTTTATTAGCATGGTTGGACCCTTGTGTGTTCCGGGATTTGGAAGGATGCTCTCTAGAAGGACCGAGGTGATCATGTCTTAAATATAGTTTTCCTCCCTACGTTATCTCCAGTGACAGACAATTCTGTTGCAACTCATTACCATTATTAATACTTCCAGTCATAATTCTGTATTAAAATAACAAAACACGCTGTATCTCATATTAGAGTGTTGGGTTATTCTAACTAAAATTTAGTCCGTGTAACATTTAATATTTTTTAAATATCTATTACGAGTATTAAATATAGACTTCATTAGGTTTAATAAATTTGTCTTATCGTTTAGTCTTTATCTTAGTTTTATAATTAGACTATATTTAATGCTCATAATTTTTATTCAAATATCTAATGTGACATGGACTAAACTTTAGTTCGTGGAACCTAGAGATGACAATTGGTACCTAAAAACCCTATACTGATGGATAAGAATCTTTACCTATCGGATTGACGGGTATAGGTACGAGTTTACGAGTTGATATTACCCATATCCGTGTACCCATGAATAAAATATACCCGCTTTATATAACTATAACCATCTAATAAACCTCATCTTAGTCGAAAGAAAATCTTTCTCTAGCTACCTTTCATTTGTTTAACTATCAAATTATGCAGTTATTTAGTTTGTTATATTTTTTTATAAATAATGATATGAGATGGTACTATCCGATATATCCCGTTGCCATCTCCACTTGAACCAAACAATCTAGACCCCTAGATGGATATCTTGTTTTCGTAGAATAATTGAGCCGGGAGCCCACCACGGGCTCCCTATTTGTATTGAGAATTATTACATAGCGCCAAGGGTAAACATATAAAGAGAAAGCCAATTTGTCGCCCGACACTAGTATAGAGAAGCTCTATAGTGGTGGTTCTAGAGCTATTTGAACTGGCGTTTTTCAGTGACTTCAGTGCTAGGGGCCAGTAGAAATCGGCATTTTCACTGGCGGGTTTCTTAAACAACCCGCCAACATTTTCACTGGCAGTGCTCAGGAATTGTATGGGAGAAGCGAATTATCCACACTCACCATAGGTATGCTGGCATGTTATGTTGCATTGTATACATTGTCTTCATTACGATCTAGTAAATATTTTTCTTAGTTTATTTGTTTGTGTACAGGGAGATATTATCTAGTGGATGTTGGTTACTCAATTCGTGAAGGTTACTTGCCACCATATCGAAATTAGAGATATCACTTAGAAGATTTTAATCGAAGAGGAGCAGAGAAACTATGCAGGAAAAGTTCAATTTCCACCACTCGAGTCTGCGAAATGTAGTTGAACGGGCTTTTGGACTTTGTCAAATCAAGGTGGTATGTGCTACGAGGAGTCCCAATGTACGAAAGAAGCGGGCAAGTGAAGATTGTAATTACTTGTTTTGCTTTGCACAACTATTTGTTGAACTAAGGCCACAAAGGAGGATCAGGGAGTAGTTCGCATGGCCAAGCTGATTACGATGTGTCAGATTAGGTGAATGTTAATACAAGTCCAGAAATGACATTAGTGAGAGATTAGACCGCTGCTGGAGTATAATTGATGTAGTGTATGTAATGAAGTAGTTAGATATAATGAAGTAGTTAGATGAATCTGATTTGTGTTGTAATGTATTGTGGTACTGAGTACTCTCTGGTATTGAGTTAGATTAGGTGAATGTTAATATTTGTACTTTTATAAAATTACCTTTTAAGACAAATTGGTGTATTGGCGGTTCATTGACGGCTATGTTAACAAAACCGAAGTGGAAGTAGCCTGTTCCACTAGCGATTGGCTTAAGTGCACAGCCAGTGGAAATTACTTTTTAAGACAAATGGGTGCACTGGCGGTTCACTTAACACAACCGCCAGTGTAAATAGCTCCTTTTCAAGTGAACCGCCAGTGGAAATAATAACATTTCCACTGGTGGTTCCTTAAGCCAACCGCTAGTGTAAATAGCTCCTTTTCCACTGGCGGTTGATTTAGATGAACCGTCAGTGGAAATATATTACACTAGCGGTTTCTTAAGTTGGATCCACCTGTTTATTTTCACTCATGAGCAGTAACTGAAACCGTTAGTATAAATTTCTGCGTGCCGACAGCTTAGAGCTCTTTTCTACTAGTGCGAGGTGTTTGCATTTTTTAATAATTATTAGTTAGTTCGTATAACTTAATATAATATATCTTAAAATAAAGATAGTTTGAGTTGAAGGCTCAGTCTGTACAATTTAAATCTATACTACTCTATTAAGAATCTAATGTGGGCACCTAGTGCTACCACGACTTCATTCTCCGCGCTGACACTCTAAGCTCGCCCCACGCGTCCCGCCTCGGCGTCGTGCCCTATGGGTGTAACACCGTGAAATCCTAAATGTGAGGTGTTAAAAGAATCCTCCCAAAAGTTTTAAATGAAACCTGTTTTATAATTTAATTATCCTACAAATATTATCTTTTGTTGAAATTTTATCCAAAAGAACTAAACTAAATAAATATCTTATGGATATATCTTTATTTTTTATAATAAATTCCATAGTGTTGATAAAAATATATTGTATTAATTAAATTGGATGTTTTGATCTTTAATTATTAGTATAAATTATTTTCTCATTCTTCATAACCATGGACATTTTTTTCTAAAAGAATGAGATAATAAATAACTCAAATAAAATGTTACTTTGCATACATGCGGGGTTTTGATATGTGCATTTGAACTTAAAGTTTGAAACACAAAACAGATTGAATTTATAATTTAAATTGAGTTAAAATGGAGAATAGAATATAAAACAGGAATTCATAACAAAAAAACAAAACAGACTTACCTGCTTGGGTCGATTTAGGCCCCACCTCGGCCCAGGATTGCTCTCCCTGCACAACCCACATACACTCAGCGCGACTAGTGGGCCATGTGCGCTAGCTCTTACGTGCCGACCTGTGGGGTCTGTTTCACGACCTCACTTTCGCGCGCGAGCCAGGGCGTGTCACTAACGTGTGGGCCCCGCTGGACCGTCGCGTGCTCTCTAGCTGGGTGACAGACAAGTGGGGCCTCCGGGTCGGCATCTTCTTCCCCCTCTCCTCCGTTCGCGCCTGTCGTTGTTGGGTCGTTGAAGATCTCCCGGGATCCTCGCTATCGGCAGCTGAACGACCCTCCCCATCCGGCTCTGGTGTATATAACTCGAGCACCACACACCCTCATCCCATCGACTCGGCCCTCGACCATGGCGTGTGATCGAATCACAGAGGGAGCGAGTAAAGAGAGAGAAATCAAGCCCCACCACCGCCATATCTTGACCACACCGGCGATCTACGCCGAACGTATGGTCTATGGTATTTACCGGGAGTCAAGGATGGTGCTCGGGTGACCCTTTGCTCAAAAGGGACCACCGAGCGGCTTCAATTGCTCATCGTAGCACACCGGTCACCACGGAACTGCGCGTGGCATATGGACGGCATCACCGTCACACTGATATGTAGTAAGGAGTCCCTAAATCTGTTCGCATTAATCACAACAACGTGTAGCTCAATTTTCACCTGGGGTGCAGGTCGTGGGGATGGACGGAGCCGAGCTCCAGCCAGATCGTCGCTGCGGAGGCGTGTGCACCGCCGTGTTTGGTTGCTGGTGATTGAGGATGATGTGCTGGCCGTTGATCCACTAACGAATGATCGAGATTAGACAGAGGATACATTTTCGTTGTTTGAATCTGGGACCGTTGATCGCGAGACCAAGGGCCCTTGCTTGATCAGTGGCGTGGAGGGATATTAGGCGCAGATCTCGGATCCAAGGGCCTATGCCGCGTACTGGTTCACTAGGGTAGTTCATCTAATCTGGGCCTTAGATCCTAAAACGGATGGCCCGGAATCGAGCACGTTGTAGCCGCGTGGTATTTTTGCATTATGAGTCATAGGGTTTTCGCAATTAACCCGCAGTCCTGTGTAGTTCATATTTCATTGCAAGCGGACCCAGAACTTTGTGAACTAGACCCCAAACTCTACAAGAAATTGTTTCCGCAGTCCAGAACCGTTCGAATTATGCAGAATTAAAATAGAAAATGATTTTAGTATGAAAATAATTCCAGAAACTTATTTAATTCATAAGTAATTCATTTTAACTCCTTTTTGATCCATTCTAGTTGAATTAAATTTATAGTAATATTGTTTATCATCTTGTAACTTTGTATTACCATGAAACCTATGATTAAAATCTTGTACCTCCTTTGCTTTATAGTAAACACTTAAACCTTCGGAAAATCATAACTTTATAATCGTAACTCTGAATTTAGTGGTTCTCAAACCTAGGATCTAGTTACGATACGTAGATCATTATTATGCAATATGTTCACATGATTAGTGTGATGTTAATTTTGCATGTACCATGTTTGTTTGTATTGCTACAAGTAGCAGTGAGTTTACGAGTCACTCGAAGACCAAGTTAGTACCTGGGGATCTCAAGTCTAAGGCAAGTTGTGCCCTTGATCACTTTTCTTTATCCAATAATGTTCCTGTTAATCACTTTGACATGCTCAGGTTAATCTGATGGGACCTAATAGATTTTCCTAGACTTGCTTATCCCACACCTTGTTTACCACTGAACTTTTGGGTAGTTTTGCTATTGTTGTACCTAGTTTTGGGATTAATATTACATTATGATCATGTTCTAGTTATAATGTTGTTTTAATTATTGTTCATGACAAGATCATTGTGTTAATTGGAACATGGAGCTTAACTTGAGTTATCCGTGCTACCACAAGGGTGGATGGGATGCCCTTGGCTGACTAATTAGGAAAGCTAGTGGAGGATTACCTTACCCGAAAAGGGCAAGGGCGGTAGAGGAGCTGCATATAGGGAGGTTCCAGGGTCGATCATGCTGCGATGACTTTTCGAACGAGGGATTCCTATATTGCCCTTCTCAGAAACCATAGCGGGTTTTCTGAAGCTAGTGGAACTTTGTAAAGGCCTCGTAGTGGATCTCTAGCCCTTCACCTCGGAAGTGTCTAAGGGTCTAGCTAACCCTGGCTAGACGGGATACATGACTTGTGGGTATAGGGCGCAACCTCTGTAGAGTGTAAAACTGGTATATCAGTCGTGCTCGCGGTCATGAGCAGCTTAGGATTCTCGCATGATTAATTTATGGAACTAAACTTAATTTGTCATATGCATTGCATTGTGGGTGTTGTTATTAATTTGATCTCTTAATTATTTGGGTTGGTATCTACTTATACTTAGTAACTGCTAATAAATTTTTGACCAACTCTAAAAGCAATGCTCAGCTTTAACCATCTCCTTTGGTAAGCCTTACACTTCACATGAGCTCCCACCTTTGGTGAGTTCATGCACATTATTTCCCAAAACTTGTTGAGCAATGAACGTATGTGAGCTCACCCTTGCTGTACTCACATCCCCCAGGTCAAGAATAGGTATCACAGGAAGAGGCGTGTGAAGGATGTCGTGATGAGTTCGTGAGTGGTCTAGGCCGTCGTCTCCCAGTCAACTGTGGTTCCTGGATCGTTGTCTCTTTATGATGTAATTATTTAACTATTTTGTACACAACTCCGTTATATATTAAAGTTGTGGCGTTCGTTTCTGTACCATGAGTCATCATATGTGTGAGACTTGGTCTGAGCACACTTAGTGATTATTTCGCGCCCGGGTTTTGGACCCCTAAAACCTGGGTGTGATAGTGGGCCCATGCCTAGCGCTCGCGCAACGCTCTCTCAGCTACTGCCATGTGGACCCCTAGCGTCGCCAGCTTACTACGCCTGCTCAGCACCCGACCTTGCCTGCGCAGCTACCACACCGCGCAAAAAATAGTGCAGAGCGAGCACTCGAAACCTTGCCCCTCTACTCTAGAAATTTGGGGCTAACCAACAAACCACACGAACTTTAGTGTTTAGAAATAAACAATAATTATATTTGAATAAATATCTCAATATCTATTTATATGATATATAACAACCGTAGCAAAGTATGGGAAACTCGCTAGTTTAAATATAGGATCTTGAGGGCATGTACAATTCTAAACCATTTGAATCGGGTTTCTAAGTATAATAGACAGCTAAACGATAGTATAATAAACTCAGCACATCTAGATCATAGATATAGCTAGAGCAACTCCAACAGTTGCCTAAACAATTCCCTAATCAATAAAATTAGAGAGTTTTCATAAAATCCCCTCTCCAATAGCTCCTAAAATCAACTTGCTAAATTTACTAAGTTGCTATCCTAGCGAATTTAATCTCTACATGTAGCAAGTACTTTCTCACTCCCGAAGAGCCAACTCGCGGCAATTTTCTTGTTTTGGCGCCTTCTTCTGGCGCGTTGGCCTCGTCGCCCACAACCCACTCACGCCATTTTGCTCTCTTCAATCCAGTCCCCGCTGCCCCCATGCCCTCGTCCCTGCCGCTAGGCCCCCATCCCCGTCGCCGGTGCCTGGCCTCCCCTTCCCCAACGCCACCGCTTGGCCCCCGTCGGCAAGGATTCTAGCTCCTCCTCCTATCCCTTGTCCCTAGCGGTTGCCCCCAGAAAGCGTGGCCAGATCAAAGGGAGCAGAGCACTGAGGTTTTGTGGCAGTGGTTAGATCATTTTCTAGTTGCTTCTGATTAGTCTAGTTTTGGTCCCCTTTGTCAAACATGGATGTGTCAGGGCGGTTGTTGTGAATAATATCAATGGGAAATGATCAGCCCCAATTGTCCTTCTTCCTACACTGTGCTAAAATATCAGCTATCGATCAAACTATCCCTCTTGATGAATAGAGATGCAAAGTAGAAACTTTATTATGCATTTTATTTGTTTTCGATGCAAATGACTTATAAGCTCAAATTGATAGTAGTTCCAATGGTTACAAAGTGTTTTTCATCTCCTATTATTTTAAGATCTTATCCATTGTTAGGCAGAACACTTGTGTGGCTTCTAAATTCTAGCAAAGTAACATCACATTGTCTTTTTTGGAGACTGTCACACATTTTATAGCTTCTGATTTGTAACATTAAGTGTATCTTTGAAATGCCTTCAGCAATTGTCATTTTCATAGCAACCAGGCTCAGATAATCCTAGTTCATAACATGTGATTTACATATGTTTTAATCTTTGCAGGTATGCAAGGGGTTGGTTCTTACTTCGCCAATCTTGTCAATGGAGCTTTTGAAACTTTTGAAGATGTCTCTGAAACACCAGTTGAGTTGCAATCTACTGCCCCAATAAAGGATATGAACAAGTCATCAAAGTCGAACCTAAACCAAAAGGGAAAAAACTTCACTGAGGAAGAAGATAGACTTCTTGTTGCAGCTTGGTTGAATGTCAGTACAGATCCTACTCAAGGGACAAACTAAACTAGAGGCACATTTTGGAGAAGGATCTACTTATTATTACGATAACAGAGGAAATTTTGCAAAACATAGTGAGGGACCATTGCTGCATCGTTGGAGTTGTATCCAAGATACAATGAGCAAATTTATCAATTCTAAATTTTTATCCATGATTGAGTTTATTGTTCCCTTTCAGGTGGAGTGGGCTAAGGATCTTTTTAAATCTCAAGATCCATAGAACAAGACTTTTCAATTTAGACATTGTTGGCTGTTATTGAGAAATCAATCAAAATGGTACGATAAGCTTCAGCAATTAGCATCCACAAAAAATAGTAACAAAAACAGAAGACACCAAAGGAATCAAGTCCAATAAATGTTGATGCTGCATCTTAGGATATGAGTGGTGTTGTCGTTGCAGAAATTGGCACTCTAGAGCTAGAAGCATCCAAAAGATCATTAGGGAAGAAGGCAAAAGAAGCATTGCGTCGTGGTGGTAGTGATGTCTGCAAATAAGCATTGGACATTCTTTGGGCAATGAAAGTTGAAGTTGGCCAAGAGAAAGAGATGAAGAGAGAGGAAAGGTATGCCAAGTCATATGCTCTTGATAAAGAAAGGCTTGAGCTTGATAAAGAGAGAATTGCACGAGAGAGGGAGAAGCTTAGCAATGAAGCAAATAATACTTACTTGAAGAGAATTGCTAAAGAAGAGAGAATTGTGATTTATGACAATCGATCTCAGTTCTTTAAATGAGATGCATCAACAATATTACATGAACCTTTAGTCTGAAATTATTACTCATCACATGAATTAGATAGTGATCTAGTTAATTTTCCTTTAAAACATACTTGTGAGATTTTATTGTATGAACTATGTGCCTTCTGCCATTTCATTTTCTTATTAATGTTGGTTTGTGTCTTGTGACATTTTATTTACATATTAATGGAAGGTTGTTCTGTGAGGTTGCCAAATAATCATATTTTGTGTGGATGAGCTCAATCTGAGTTAGGTATTTATTTGTACCATGGAGAGCTAAATCAGTTGGATGAGCACAATCTGAGTGAGAGGAAAACATATTTATAAAACCTAGAAATATAAAATACTTGGACTCATTATTTTTGCAAAGACTAATTCTTGGACTAATAATTTATGGAAATAGAAAAAACTTTAACATATGAAATTAACAATATAAATCCGGGTGGTGTTGCCACAAGTGCTCAACTAGGTCTTCTCGAAGTTCATAATGTGTTTCTTGGTTCCTAATTTTCTTGTGATTCTCAAGGAATTCATCAAAATCTATTGTCATCTCATGGGAGGGCTCCACATTTTCTCCTCCATTCTCAAAACGTTCATCTGGATGGACTCTTCCCTCATCTTCAATAATCATGTTATGCATAATTATACATGCTATCATTATGTTGCTTAGTGTCTCCTCATCCCATAATCGAGCTGGACCCTGAACATGACAAAACGAGATTGGAGGACCCCAAAGGCTCGTTCTACGTCCTTCTGTGCCGCTTCTTGTGCTTTGGCATAGTAGATCCTTTTATTGCCCCATGGTTCTGGTATGGTCTTAACCAATGTTGCCCAAGAAAGGTATATGCCATATGCAAGGTAGTATCCCAATGAATAGTCATGGTTATTTATTCTATAATTCACTTGTGGACTTTCTCCATTTGATAATTCTGTGAATAGAGATCAATGAAGAACATTGATGTCATTGAGAGAGCCCAGTAATCCAAAAAAAGCAATGCCAAATCCATAAATCTTGAGAAGCATCTACTTCTAAAATTATAGTAGGCATGTCATGATGGCCTGAAAACTAGCCTTGTAAAGCTGACGGACAATTCTTACACCTCCAATGCATGCAATCAAGTGAACTCAGCATACCAGGAAAACCTCTTTCAAGTAACTGATTATATCGTTTTCATTTTATGATCTTAAATACTCCTCACCAAAAACTTCAATTACAGGTTTAATGAACCTTCTTAGACTTTGTATCACAGTACTTTCTCCAATTTGTACATTCTCATCTGTAGCATCTGCTGCCACTCCATAAGTTAGCATATGGAATACTGCAGTAACCTTCTACAAACAACTTAAACCTTGTTGTCGAGATGTGTTTCTCTTCTGCACGAAGTAATCATCATGTTGTTCAACAACATTCATTATGTGAATAAACAGTGATCAATGCATCCTAAACTTATGGCAAGAAAAATAGTAAGGCATCTATAAGACAATTAATGCATAAACTAACTGTACAAAATCAAATATAATGTTATCTCCGCCGAAACAAGTTTGGGCCATAAGTAGGATTGTCAACCAAGTAATTTTGGCACGATCTTGTGTGTCCCGCTTCTCTATCCTGATAAATATATGCACGACCTTGAATGGAGCCTCCTGGCTTTCTACAAACTTGTGAAACATTATGAATGATTTGCGCAGCATAAAGTATGAAATCCTCGTCGTCATCCGACAATGATTCATCAAGTGCTCGTGAAGACAACAATCTATTTGAATCCTGTTGGAACACAAATTGACGTGCAGACGGTCCGGCCTCAAGGCCGGACGGTCCGAACGGTCCGCACTGGTGGCGCGGACGGTCCGCGCGTGCGTAGAGTTAGTTAGGGTTTCGAGTTTCTTGCTACACTTATTGGCTAGATTCACGGATTTAACTCGGGAAATTTGTTTGTAACGGGTCCAGTCCCCTCCTCTATAAATATAGAGGAATACGACCGATTAAACATCAACAATCAAATCAATAATCAGTTTTTCTCTCGTTTTTACCTTAGGCATTATGAGTAGTTCTAGTTTAGCCTCTCAATCCCCAAATTCTTCGCTTCTCTTCAGCTCTACATCGATTAGAGGTGTCTAGGGTGTCCTGCCGACCCTAGACAACACCTAGGATCTCTCCTCCCCGACAGGGTCCCTCCCGAGAGCGAGATTCAGGCGCCATCGGCGAACTCCGCCGCCCCTGCGCACGCGCGGATCGTCCGGCCTATAGGCGCAAACCGTCTGGCCTGTCAAGCAGGAACCCTAGCCCTGCTCTAGGTCGTGTACCGTTCGGCCCCTGGCCGTGGACCGTCCACGCCTGTGCAGAGAGCATCGCCACCGGTTCTCAACACAGTGATTGGCGCCCGGATCGGCGTCAACACACATTTTTGGCGACTCCGCTGGGGACCAGCACATATAGACCCGTTAGATCGGCCCTCAATGGCCGGTTCAAGGGATAACTCTGAAGTCTCCCCCAACAATATCATAGAGCCGACTTGGGAAACCTTGCCAACTGACGACAACTCCAATTCGAGGAGCACAAGGAGTAGCTGATCCAAGAAGCAACGGTGAAGTTCCTGGCCAACTTCAAGGTGGACAGGAACAACAAGGTCGTTCAGCAACGGGCGACAGCTCTGGCTGCGCTCCGACCTACCACAAATACCCCGAGGTAAGCGACACAAACGAACTTCAATCTCTTAAAAATTATATAGATGAGCAGCGAGACCAAATGCAAAATATCATGGGGGTATGCAAAAAGATTATAGGAGGCTAGTATGTGCGTTCGATAAATCTACTGTCGCAAATTTTCCTTCGCACGAGGTTGAATTGGGGGGAAACACGCGTAATTCATCGGCTACAGGTTTTCACGACTAGTCACAACCCCTTTATGGGATGCCGATAGACACATACCCTGAGCAACCACAACATCCTACGCACATCGGTAATAAATTAGCCGATCTGCACATGTCCGGGCTGTCCGCACGTGAGGGCGGACCGTCCGGGCCAGCAACGGCCGGTCCCATTTTTAATGAGTTACCAAGATATGCGTCCGAGCCACCACATGCTACACAAGCTCTAAACTACCCAGTCAAACCGTCTGCATACGATCACGGACGGTCCGGCCATATGGCCGAACAGTCCGTGCACGCAGTAGGACGGTCCGCATATCCGATCGGACGGTTCGGCACAGGGTTGTTTGAGGAGGATTATTGCCTAAATCCTCGCCCGTCCCAGCAACACCTCCCATCACACTATACAATGCACCAATCCATTAATATAGAATCCCAAGCCTAGGGGGCGAGTACTTTCCGGCTACGCCTAAAAGGCCGGAAACGAATGGTCAGTCCTATGAACCATATAGGGCAAATAGTAATGCACCGCAAAACTCAAACCAATGGGGGGGGAAGACAACAAACTGATGTCCAAACAACCTCACCTATGATAGGACAAAGAGCCAGTGTTCTCCCACCGACTGCTATTGATATAGTGAGGGAAGAAATAGCCGAGGCGTTCCAAGATAAGCTCGGAGTAAGCATGGTCCCTGGGGGGCAGTCATATCGGAGGCCTTATGACAATCGATTTTACCACCACCCATACCCACAGGGAACCAGGATACCCGAATTCGCAAATTTTTCGGGTGACCAAGGAAAGAGCACAGTGAACACATAGGCCAGTTTTTAGCGCAATTAAGAGAATTGACCGACACAGAGGCGTTCCGTGTGCGTTTATTTTCATTATCTTTAAAAGGAACCACATTCGCATGGTATGCCACATTACCTCCTAATTCTATTTTGTCATGGGGGTTTTAGAACAAAAATTCCATGATCACTTCTTTTCCAGTGACTATGAGTTAGATTTGGTAGACCTAGTGGCCCTGCAACAAGGAAAAGGCGAATCGGTTAATGAGTACATCCGAAGATTCCGGGATACAAGAAACCGATGCTTTCAAATTCATTTGGCAGAAAACAGCTAGCAGGATTAGCCTTTAATGGATTGCGATATTATTTAAAGGAAATATTAGAAGGCATCCAATTTTTTACGCTAGCACAATTACATCAGAGAGCTTTGACTTGTGAAAGCCGAAGCAAAGAAACTGCTAAAACGATTCGCCACAACGTCCATATAGTAGAGTGTGACTAGAGTAGCTCGGACGACGAATCAAAAGAAGTATACGCGGCTGAAATGGTTTGGCCGAAGCAGGCCAAATCTTTGGCTTGTTCCTCCTTACAGCGAGTTCAAAAGAAACGACAAGAGGAGGTTAAATTTACATTTAATGTTGGTAAATGTGACAAAATATTTGATGAATTACTCAAAAATGGCAACATTAAAATAAATCATATTGTTCGATCCGCCGACAAACTGAAACGTCGTGCATACTGCAAGTGGCACAACTTGTTTTCTCATGCCACTAATGTTTGCAATGTATTTCGATGACAAATCAACAGCCATTAACAAGGGACAATTGAAATTTTGGGAAATGCAGGTGGATACGGAGCCCTTCCCAGTGAATGTGATCGATTTCGAGGGCAAAAGGGTCCTAATTCGGTCTGACATGGCCAATAAGGGCAAAGGCAAGGAAGTAATCATCGGCGATGCGCGAAAGACTGATGAAAATAATAAATCTCCTGCAGGAAAGTGGTGGCGAAAAAGACTCCTAATGGAGGGGAAACTTTGAAAGTTACCATCACCACCTCCAACGCTGGGGGACAGGCGCAAGCAACGAACCAGATGCGTGCACCTATTTTGCGCATCGCGGACGGTACGACACACAGACGCCGATGGTCTGGGACACCGTCAGACAGTTCGGACCATTCTAGTGGATGGTCCAACAACGCCCAGGAACCACGACGACCACGTACCTTCAAACTGCAACGACCAGAAATAGGTACGTGGAAAACTAACATGGTAAAGGCAGCTGGCCGACTGGTTAGATCCGGTCCGACCTTTGACCAATTATTGTCTCAATATGTAAAAAAGAAGGCCGACCCAAGTGGCCGGCCAGCAAAGCGACCTCGCTCACCCACTCAAGAGCAATAGCAGGTAAGACCGATTGGATCACCTCACCAATCGGAAAGAATGACAGGTCATAATGTCCTATTACGACCCAACATACCTGCATGGACACCTCCACCCCCATATCCACCTTTCCCATATCAATATACATACATGCCACCGCCATATGTCCCGAATCAAATGTGGGGCAAGTCACCATACCCATTTGGGATGCCCCAGTACCTCGCTTGTGGGGCACCCCAAATGTCTGTATTCAACGGGGTGGCACCTCCAGTACAAGACTGATTTGGCACCACTCAATCCAGACATCAAGCATGGGCTCAACAAAATTGCTGGACCACTCGGCCGCAAAGGCCGACCAATCCGGCAGGGGGGCATATAGCTACAACCTCCAACAGGACGACAAAAGGAGACGTCATCAAAATAGGTACAACAGATGTCGTCGTATAGGAAAACAATGAAGGGCCGATGATTTTTGGTGAATTGGTCAACACAAACAAAAAATAAGATACGACTGCCATCAAAATAGTCGATCCAAAATACTCAATGCCTCGATGGTGCCCATCGGGATTAACACGGTCCCAAAAGTGAAAATTACAACACTTGAGAGCAATGGAGAGCCAGGAAAAGGAGGTGGAAAATATATTCAATGACACACATCCTCAGTACCCACCACCACAAAAGAGATGGAGGCCAAAGGCCGTTGAAATAAGTCAAATGACAACAGAGCAAGGAATGAGACAACAACTCCACTGCTCTCTGCAGGTATGGTGGACAGTCCAGCTATAAAGGCCGGACCGTATGCACAAGGCGTGGACTGACCGACCCCTGAGTCCGGACCGTCAGCATTACACCAGGACACCTCCAACAACGTGCAGACACCCATGGAGGAGGAGGACCTACTGGGGGAAGACCTGGCCAACTACGAAGCTTCTCCAGAATGCCCAGTTATGGACATTAATGTTATTATATTCTCCGCCGATTGTACTATTGTCGGCGACGATGAACCTGTCGTTGCTCAGTTCGACTTTGGGCCTAAAGAGGCCGCCTTCAATAAACCAAAGGAATCGGTAAATCATTTGAAGTCGCTCTTCGTGCGCTGTCACATTGATGGGATACCGATTGCTAAAATGTTGGTAGACGGGTTGGGGGTGACTGTAAATCTAATGCCTGATTCATTATACAGAAAACTAGGTAAACAAGATGACGAACTTGTCAAGACCAACATGACCCTCAGCGGCGCTGGAACTGATAGTTCGATCAAAGCCAAGGGAGTTACGTCCGTTGAGTTAACCATTGGGACTAAGACCCTTGTTGTTGCATTCTTTGTTGTTGATGTAGAAGGAAATTACAGTCTAATCCTAGGCAGAGATTGGATTCATGTTAACCACTGTGTACCTTCTACGTTACATCGAATGTTACTACAATGGGTAGGCGACGATGTAGAACAAGTACATGCTGATGCATCGGCCTGTATCGCTGTGGCCGATGCCCTTGTACTTTAAATTTGGACATATGAGACTGCTACGTGTCTCACAGGAGTAGATTTTTCTGATTACCGGTTCATAAGTATAGATAAAAAGGGTTTCATTCCTGTAATGCTAGAGCCGATGGAGAATTGGCTAAATCCTAAATAAAGTTTAAATGATGAGTACACACAAAATGAATGAGTCCCTGGTCGCGGACGATCCGACTTTTGAGACGAGACGGTCCGGTCTTTTACAGAACAGTTCGGCTTTTAAGACGGAACATCCACCACAACATAAAAGCCAGTGTCGCGGACGATCCGGCCCCCGAGACTGGAGGGTCCACCGTCACACAAAGATAATCTAATTCCTCTATGGGAGACATAATAGAGGAATTCAAAGATCTTGACAAATTAGGACAGGGTTTACATCAGCCGATCCTTTGGAGGAGATTGATATCGGAGATGGTAAAACTCTAAGGCCGACTTTTGTGAATAAGACCCTGGAGACCGATCCTAGAGATGAAATGATCGGTCTATTGAAAGAATATTCTTATTGCTTTGCTTGGAATTACACTAAGATGTCGGGATTAAGCCGAGAAATAGTAGAGCATCGACTGCCTATTAAGTCCGGTTTTAGACCTTTCAAGCAAAAAGCTAGAACATTTCGTCCAGACCTTCTCCCATGAATAATGGACGAAATTCACCGGCTGCTAGAAGCTAATTTTATTAGACCTTGTAGATACGCAGAGTGGGTCTCCAATATTATGCTGGTGGAGAAGAAAGAATCAAGTAAGCTCAGAGTATGCATTGATTTTCGCAATTTGAATAGAGCAACTCGTAAAGATGAATATCCCATGCCCATAGCTGACATATTGATCAATAATGCGTCAGGAAATAGAATTATTAGCTTCTTGATGGTAGTGCCGGATATAATCAGATTTTCATGGCCGAAGAAGATGCGTCTAAAATGACCTTTATATGTCTAGGCTTCATTGGTTTATTTGAGTGGGTTGTCATGACATTTGGTCTGAAAAATGCTGGTGCTACTTATTAGAGGGCTATGAATTTGATCTTTCACGAGCTGTTGGGAAACACTGTGGAAGTCTACATTGATGATATCGTAGTCAAATCGGCTGAGTTTAGTTCTTATATAGCTGATTTGCGCAAAGCCTTTGATAAAATGCGTCGATATGGTCTGAAAATGAACCCACGTAAATGCGCTTTTGGAGTGTCGGCTGGTAAGTTCTTAGGATTCATCATTCGTGAACATGGTATAGAGATAGACCCTAACCGAATTAAATCCATTCGGAATGTGGGACCTCCGACCTGTAAGCTTGAAATGCAGAAGTTCCTCGGCAAGGTAAATTATTTATGGAGGTTCATTTCTAACCTCGCCGGGAAAATTGATGCCGTCACTCCCATCCTTCGGCTTAAAAATGATGTCGAATTCACATCGGGGCAGAGCAGCAGGAAGCATTTGATCTCATTAGAAAATATTTATCTTCGGCCCCCGTATTAAAAGCGCCACGGGTAGGAGTATTGTTCAGATTATACATTGCAGCTGAAGATAAAGTTATTGGAGCATTCCCGACGCAAGAAACCGAAGGAAAGGAGCATGTAGTGACCTACCTAAGTCGGAGGTTGGTGGATGTTGAAATGAGGTACACTTTTATCGAGAAGTTATGTCTATGCCTATTTTATGCATGCACCAAGTGTAGATGCTATTTTCTATCTAGTCATTGCGTCGTTTCTAGTCAAGCCGATGTGATCAAATACATGTTGCAAAACCCGATTATGAGTGGTAGAATTGGTAAATGGGCTTATGCACTCATAGAATATGACTTGGCTTATGAACCATTGAAATCTATGAAAGACCAGGTCGTAGCAGATTTCATTGTAGAACATCAGATTGATGATACTCATAAACTAGACATATCATACCTCACTATTACTCTCTGAACTTTATATTTTGATGGATCGGTTTGCAATGAAGGACAAGGAAATGGCACCATGCTTGTTTCACCAAGTAATGTCTCCTTCGACTTCTCTAGCCGATTAAAAAACTTATTGCACTAACAATCAGGCCGAATATGAGACCCTTTTATTCGGATTGGAACTTTTAAATTGTATGGGAGTAAAACATGTGAAGGCATTTTGTGATTCTCAGCTGGTTGTCCAATAGGTATTAAAAGAGTATCAATGTTTTGATGGTACTCTAAATAGTTACCTTGAAAAATGTTGGGCATAATTCATTCTTTTGACGAATTCAGCATTCGGCACATCTCTAGAGTTGAGAATCACAGAGCTAACAATTTGGCACAAGATGCATTAGGTTATCGGATAAAGCAAGGGAAATTTCACAACACCGAAAATCTGATAACCGGTACAGGGCCGATTCCCCAGGTCGTGGACCGTCCAGGTGAAGGCTCCGGACCGTCCGGGGTTGCGAGGAAAGTTCTCCTGATTGATTCGGCTGGTAATGAAGCCGATGCAAGCGATTGGAGGACACCCATAATTAATTATCTACGAAATCCCAGTGTTAGGACGGATAGGAACATTCGGCGTACAACTTTCAAGTATGTTTTAATGAGTGATGAACTCTACCGCCGAACAGTCAACGATGTCCTACTTAAATGCTTGGGCCCAGGTGATGCTATATTAGCCATGGCCAAAGTACATGAAGGGATTTGTGGTACCCATCAATCGGCTCCAAAGATGAAGTGGTTATTGCGAAGATCTGGCTTCTATTGGCCTAACATGATAGCTGATTGTTTCAAGTACTACAAAGGATGCCAAGTATGTCAAAAATTCGGTGACTTATAGTTGGTCCCTGCAGCCGAATTACATCCTATCATTAAGCCTTGGCCTTTCAGAGGATGGGGATTGGACTTTATAGGATAGATTCATCCTTCATCATCAAAAGGGCATCGGTTCGTGTTAGTTGCCACTGACTACTTTACCAAATGGACTGAAGCCGTTGCTCTGAAGAACATGACACACAGGGATGTAATTAAGTTCATAACTGAGCATATTATTCATAGATTCAGCATTCCCCAGACTTTGACTACAGACCAGGGGCTTCTTTTATGTCAAAGGAGGTACGTAAGTTTGCTGAATTATATAGAATTAAGTTACTCTATTCATCTCCGTATTATGCTCAAACTAGGAGTCTACTTCTTCTAAGCGCCAAGAGCGAAAGAAGTATAGTAAGATCCCTCTTCGATATCCTCGTATTTCTAAACGCGCTCCTCTACTTTTTGTTCCCTTAGGCAAACCACCATATTTTGATGGTGAAGATTATTGTATGTGGAGTGATAAAATGAGGCATCATCTAACCTCACTCCACGAAAGTATTTGGGACATTTTTGAGTTTGGAGCATAGGCACCATAGGTGGGCGACGAGGATTACGACTCCGATGAGTCCGCCCAAATAAGGCACTTCAACTCCCAAGCCACCTCCATACTCCTCGCTTCCTTGTGTCGGGAGGAGTACAACAAGGTGCAAGGGTTGAAGAGTGCTAAAGAAATTTAGGACGTCCTCAAGACGGTGCACGAAGTAGACGAAGTAACAAAGTTCACCAAGCGGGAAACGATCGAGGAAGAACTCAGTCGGTTCGTCCTCATCAAGGGAGAAGAGCCACAAGCAATGTACAACCGGTTCAAAACGATGGTGGACCAAGTCCGCAACCTCGGGAGCACCAAGCGGAATGACCATGAAATGGTCAAGGTTATTTTAAGATCTCTTGTCTTTCGTAACCCCACTCAAGTACAATTAATTCGTGGAGATCCTAGATATAAACAGATGTCTCCCGAGGAGGTGATCAGCAAGTTTGTGAGATTTGAACTTATGATCAAAGACTCCAAACATATTGTCAACTTAGAGCAAGGCGCTACTTCCACACCTGAGGTACAACCCATTGCATTCAAGGCAATAGAAGAAAAGAAGGAAGAACCTACACCAACAAGTAGGCTCCCAATCGACGCCTCCAAGCTTGACAACGAGGAAATGGCTCTTATCATCAAGAGCTTCCGGCAAATCCTCAAGCAAAGAAAGGGGAAGGACTACAAACCCTGCTCCAATAGGGTTTGATACAAGTGTGGTAAGTCCGGTCATTATATTGCAAAATGTTCATATACAAGTGATAGTGACAGGCACGACGACAAGAAAGGGAAGAAGAAGATGGAGAAGAAAAGATACTACAACAAGAAGAAGGGTGGCGAGGCGCACATAGGACGAGAATGAGACTCCGACGAGAACTCCACCGACTGCTCCTCTGACGAGAATGCCGCCAACATCGCCGTCAACAAAGGTCTTCTCTTTCCCAACATCGGCCACAAATGTCTCTTGGCCAAGGAGAGCAAAAAGAAGAAGGTACATTCTAAAGATACCCCCAAATACACTACTTCCGATAATGAGGGTGGCTCTAGTGAAAATGATGATGATTTGTCTTCTCTTTTTGCAAACCTTACCATGGAACAAAAGAAGAAAATTAATGAATTGATGAAGACCATTAACGAGAAGGATGAGATCTTGTAATGCCAAGAGGACTTGCTTGTTAAGGAAAATAAAAAATTTGTTAAGCTAAAAGATGCTTATGCTCTTGAAGTTGAAAAATGCGAAAACTTGACTAAAAAGCTAGATATCTGCAATGATTCAATTTCTTGTCTTAGAACTGAAAATGCTAGTTTAAATGCTATGATTGAAGAATTGAATGCTTGAAAAGCTTCTACATCTACCATTGAGCATGTTACTATTTACACTAGATGTAGAGATATTAATGTTGATGCTTTGAATGATCACCTTGCTATGATTAAAGAACAAAATGATCACATAGCCAAATTAAATGCTAAAATTGCCGAGCATGAGCTAGAGAATGAAAAATTTAAATTTGCTCGTAATATTCTTATAATGGGAGACGCCCTGGAATTAAGGATAGCATTGACTTCCAACCTGGGAGCCAAAGCAACATCAAACTTAATACCCCTAGAAACAAGATTTCTAGCTTTGTCAAGGGCAAGGCTCTCATGGTTCAGGATAAGGAAGGTTACATTTTATATCCTAAAAACTATCATGAGCATAAGGTTAGGAAAATTCATGCTAAGAAATCGTATTCTATTTCTCATCATGCTTTTATTTACAATAATGAGGCTTTTAGCTCTAGGCATACAACTCATATCAAAATGCCTAAGAAAAAGATTGTTAATGCATCAAATGAACATAGAATTTCATTTAAGACTTTTGATGCATCATTTGTGCTTACTAAAGAATCAGGCAAGGTAGTTGCCAAATATGTTGGGGGGCAAACACAAGAGTCCTAAGACTTGTGTTTGGGTACCCAAGGTGCTTGTTTCTAATGTAAAAGGACTCAAGTCCGTTTGGGTACCTAAGAACAAGGCCTAAATTTGTTTTGTAGGTTTATGCATCCAACAAAATAAGTTGGATAATCAACAGCGGGTGCACAAACCATATGATGGGGGAGAAAAGGATGTTCTCCTCATATGAGAAAAATGATGATCCCCAAAGAGCAATCACATTCGGGGATGGAAATCAAGGTTTGGTCAAAGGATTGGGTAAAATTGCTATATCTCCTGACCATTCTGTTTCTAATGTTTTTCTTGTAGATTCTTTAGACTACAACTTGCTTTCTGTTTCTCAACTATGTAAAATGGGCTACAACTGTCTATTTACTGATGTCGGTGTTACCATCTTCAGAAGAAGTGATGATTCAATAGCTTTTAAGGGAGTGTTAGATGGTCAGCTATATTTAGTTGATTTCAATGATAACAATGCTGAACTAGACACTTGCTTAATTGCTAAAACTAACATGGGCTAGCTCTCGCATCGCCAACTTGCTCATGTTGGGATGAAGAATGTGGCGGAACCGCCCGAATTATTCCAACTTAAGTGCCTAAGTCTCACCTTAGGGGCTAGACCACACTTAAATGGGAATAACACGTCAGTCCCTCGGATCTAGTCCGACGAGGCCACTAACAGGATCAAGTACCACGTACTCACTCGATGGTGAGGCACAGAGCAAATACAATAAATCATAAAACCATACATTAAGGAGTATTAAATTTATTACATCATCATCGGAGTTTTAGCAAAAGTAGTGATCATTGTTCGGAATGCAGAGGAATAAAACTAACGATAAGTAATCGGAGAGATGGGGAAGCCTGTCCTGTCACTCCTCATGCTCCTCCTCAGCCGAGGTAGGGTCCCACTCGACTGTCCAACCCGGTGGCAAGATGGACGACCAAGTCACTCCAGCAACCATGTCCTACAGAGAACCTGTAAAATTATACCGCAAGCAAGGCTGAGTATACTAATACTCAGCTAGACTTACCCGGTGTGAGGAGTCTACTCCTCTATCTCTAGACATGCAGCTGTTTGGCTGAGGGGTTTGGTTGCCAAAAGCACTAGCTGAGTCTAAAAATCAAGTTTTAGCTTTTTCAAGTTTTAGTGTGACTCTCTTAAGACTAAATGTATACTATCTAATCATTCATGGTATCAAACATTTAGCAATCAACAACTTTTGCCAAATCATCACATTTCCACTTGTTACTCAATGTAGCAGCATGGATCAAGCAGTCTCATTAGCTGAGAGAAACAGACGATTCGAATCGATTTTTTATCCTTGCAAGGTAAACCTAAACACACGATGTGGCGAGGCACTCCGTCCCCACACACATCAATCGTCCCCATCGATTCCCCGCCAACAGATCAGGGCTCACCGCCTTAGCGTACAATGCCTCACTGACCCTGACTGCCGTCGTGCAGTGACCACACTTGTACCCACCATAACCGGAATGGGAGACCACGTCTTAGGTCGCGTGAGGGGCAAAGTCTGCTGCCAGGTTCAATCAGATACTAGGCTTTCCGATTTACCATATTTCTCGGCATGTGCTTAGTACGTTCAAACGCTTGACACACGGTACCACACCTTAATCCTTATTCAATTTCCATCTCGTAGACAACCAATCCCCATGGATTGTTGTCCATAGACCAACATCACTATGATATGAAAGTGGGTACAACCAATTCCTGACCTCGCGCGAGTGCTAGAAAAATCACTCGACTTCTACCGAGATCCCTAATTAGTAAAGCAGCTACTCGACTTAGCATACTAGTATCCATCTCAAAAGGAATCCTGAGTCATGCAACTAGGGTTCCAAACAACTCCAACACTTAAGTGCACATTACAAACCTACAAACAATAGGTATAGTAAAATAGCATAATAAGTAGGTTATGCATAAAACCGGGGCTTGCCTTCCAAGCTGGGGCAGGCAGATCCTCGATGGCAGGCTCTGGTGCTGGATCCTGGGCTACCTTTTGAGCAAGTCCTTGCTCCGGCACGAGGATGTACTCTCCGTCAGCGAAGTTGCAATCTATCGAATGCAATGAATAATATATATGTATGCTATGATATGCAGAATTTAGTAACCATTATGCCTAGTGAAGGAAGAAAAACTAAGTTAGTTGATAACGTAGGGTTTCCTTGTTATAAGAACTCTTAGTGGTTTATGCTTATCAATTTAGGTCTGAGATTTTGCTTAGAGGTAAACATAGGGGATTAAGACATGGATTGCCCTTTAAAGGTTCTATTAGGTATTCAAGGGTTTTGTTGGTTTGGTTAGGGCAACAATAATCTCCACTACCAATTTCTCTTTTTATTGTCTTTTTTATGCTCATAAGGGGGTTTGAACTATAACAGTGGTTTCAAAATTTCCAAAAATTCTGTAAAAATTACAGTGCGTGAATATTGGTCTCTGAAGTCTGTCCTATAAATTTGAGGTTAAAAATAAACAGAACATGCCCTGGACAAAAATAACAAAAGTTGGGGGCAGAGAGGTCACTTTGCACTACAACTCTGATCTAGGTGTGGGTTCTGTACTAAGAGTTATTTTTGCTGGTATCTATGGGCAATAACATGCTTCTGTGCCAAAAATCATAAAGAGTTACTCAGTGATTATTCAGTTATGATTTTCTAAAGTTTAATGCCAAAAAGACACTTATAACTATCTTGCTATTTGAAAAATATCAAACAACAGAACTTGTATTTTTCCTAGGTTCTTCTTAGCACAATAATAGTCATTCCTAAGGTAGGGGTGTTTTCTCCTTAGGATTATTTTCTTGTGACTTTTCAAAGTTTTCTCTGTTTTTCATGAATAACTGTGAGTGCAATTTCCTTTAACTGGACTATGGTTCAATAGATTTTCTTGTGAACTACATAACTTAGGCATACTAGGAAAAATATGGTTGCCCCCTGGTTTCCCTTTTTAATCCCCCTTTTTAATTTTCCTAAGTTTGAGCATAAACAAGTTTCAGTGAATAAACCTTCCTTAACCTTGTATACTGGGGTGTTTATTAATTTTAAACAGTGTAACTACTAGGTTAGTGTCTCCACTATTTTTCTTAACCCTGGTCTAACAATCTTTCTATTTTTCCCTTTAATATTAAGTTTTGGGCAGTTTCTTATTTAATTCAAAACTCTAGAAAATATCACAGGAACTATGGGGTTTATCATTTTTGGCCTAATAGTTTATATTTCACAAAGTCTGGCAAAATTGGTTTGACTAATTTTGGATGATTATTTTTCAAGTTATGCATTTATTAAGTTCTCTGCAATATTTAAAAGAAAATTAAATTTGAAATGGAAAAGAAATACAGATTTGCGCTGAAGTCCCTGGGTTTTCTCCCCCTTTTCTCTCACAAAACAGCCCTCGGTCTACTATTTGCATGAGTCACTGACCTTGCACAAAACCCCCTGGACTTAGCC
Organism: Zea mays; assembly: GCF_902167145.1. Lineage (NCBI taxonomy): Eukaryota > Viridiplantae > Streptophyta > Magnoliopsida > Poales > Poaceae > Zea > Zea mays. The sequence continues at coordinate 54,343,704 of NC_050098.1, read as the reverse complement.
TAAATCTAACCCGCGCTCCCTGGCTGGCTTAAACAGTACCCGCGGTAAAGATTACGGCGGCGAGGCTTACCGGCGGAAGTAGAGTTTCGGCGGGGTGGTCAGGGACGTTGGGGAGGTCACGGTGGTCACGTTGGTGTGCGGGTCGGTGTCTGAGGTGGTCGGAGCTGCCCTGGCCACGAGCGCAGGCGGCGGAGGTCGTCGGCGGCTCCTGCTCTGGCCAAACCATGGCGGTAGGGTTCAATTAAAGTGCACGAGGAGCTCCACAGGTTGATGTAGAGGCCATGCGCGCAACGGATTGAGAAATGGTGCGGAGGGTTACCCGGTCCACGTGCTCCGGCGGGGTTCCGAACTCCGACGAGCACGATTGCACTATTCCGGTGGGGCTAGTCCTCGGTTCAAGCTCGGGCAAGCTTCACGGCCTCCCGGGAAAGCTATCTGATGGCTTGGATCGAGCGGAGGTGGGCGGGAAAGGGGTTGGCCACGATGGTTGCCCTCGGGCGGCTCTGGCGGAACGCTGGGAGGTCGCCGGAGCTGCGGGCGAGCTCGGGAGAGTTAGGCGTGGTACAGAGGAGGCAACAGGGAAGATGGTCGTGCACTAGGGGGGGCTTTATAGCCACCGCGCGGGTGTGGGCACAGGGCGACCGAGGGCGCGTGGGGGTTCGCGTGCGGGTGTGCTCTGGACGCGCCCCCGAGTGTCAGCCCACGTCGAACACGTGGGGGTTTACTTCTGCCAGGGTTCAACGTCCGATTTGGTCGACTTAGCGTGCAGATCTTGGCAAAACCCCCGTGTATGGTCTCTTCTCTGCACCAAATCCTACCTTTTCGATGTGAGTTCCAAGCAAAGATATGGTCGGGGTAGAGAGATATTGGGGGTGAGAAGTTGGCTCTGTCCGAGCTGTCCACACCGAGACAAAAGCCATGCCAAGTCGTGTCAAATGGCTTAGGGTTGGGTTCAAACTTTTCCAGGGTGTTCTAGGGGTCTTTGGGCGCCATTTTGTCAATTGGGCCATAAGGATTTGAGGTCGGGAACAAGGTGAACATGTTTGATCTTTGAAAGAGGGTCGGTTTTGAACTTGAGAAAAATCTGATTTTTCCTTTATGTCTTTCTCATTGGTGGCCTTTTTGGGGGTTTTCTGAATTCTTTTTGGGGTCACTCTCTTTCTATGTTTTGTAGGGTATTAAGTGTACTATAACTTTTATAATTAGTCCAAGTCATGACAATGTGATTTACATAGACTTTTTCCCATAATCCACTCTAGGGCTCCAATTGCCTATAAGGGATTTGAATTAGGGTTTGAGTCATTCTCTTCTCTTTAGTGCATGATAAGGCCAAGGCATGACTTCTAAGATGGGTTACACCTACTTAGGATCTTGATTCCCAAGTTGGGTGTCTTTTGCTCAAACTAAACCACATGTGATGATGGGTTCAATAATGTAGTCTTGAGTGAAAACCCTAAGTAACCCCTGGGGTGTTACAGCCCTCCCCCCTTAAAGGAATCTCGTCCCGAGATTTTGGGTAGGGTCCTTTAGAGGGGGTACGAAAAAGGTGTGCTGGGCTGTTGCATTTGCCTTTATCCAAGTTTCTCTAGTTAACTGCTCTCTGAATGTCATTCTCTTTGCAACTTCAGAAGGAAGCCCTTTTAAAATCATTTTCAATGTTTACAATACCTTTAACATCTAAGTTTTTCTTATATTTAGATTCAAAGGGCAGGTGGGGTGGGGTTTTGGATTACGTACCGACTCCTTTGGGCAGAAAGTCGGGGAAGCGAGAACGTAGAAAATCCTCAGTCTCCCACGTAGCCTCTTCTACTGAATGGTGACTCCAGTGAACCTTATACATTTTGATCGACCCTGTCCGCGTTGATCTCTCCTTTTGATCCAATACCTTGACAGGGTGCTCCTGATAAGACAAGTCTGGTTCTATCTCCAATTCTGGATCAGGCAGTACCTCTGTGGGTAAGCGCACACACTTCCGTAGCTGAGATACGTGGAACACATCATGTACTGCTGACATGTGGGGTGGCAACTCCAATTGATATGCTACGGGTCCACAATTTGCCTTGATCTCATAGGGCCCAATGTAGCGAGGAGCTAACTTGCCCTTGATTCCAAACCTCTAAACACCTTTGGTGGGTGACACCTTAAGATAAACATGATCTCCCACTTCAAACTGTAGAGGCTTCCTCCTCTTGTCATAATAGTGTTTTTGTCTGGCCTGAGAAGCTTCTAAGTTCTTCTTAATGACTCTGACTTTCTCCTCTGCTTCAATTACCAAGTCAGGTCCAAATATTTCCCTCTCTCCCGCTTGAGACCAATTTAGCGGTGTCCTACACCTTCTCCCATACAAGGCCTCAAAAGGTGCCATCTTTAGGCTGGACTGGTAGCTGTTATTATAGGAGAACTCTGCCAACGAAAGACACTTGTCCCAATCCTTACCATAGTGTAGCACACATGCCCTCAACATGTCTTCCAAAATCCGATTCACCCTTTCTGTCTGACCATCTGTTTGAGGGTGGTATGCTGAGCTTCTTATTACATGGGTCCCAAGTGATTCTTGCAATTGCTCCCAGAAACGTGCTACAAAGGGTGCTCCTCTTTCAGACACAATAGTCCTTGGTATCCCATGTAGATGAATTATCTGGTCAATATAAATTTCTGCATACTTTTCTGTCCGGTGGGTGGTATGTACTAGCAAGAAATGAGTCGTCGTGGTCAACCTATACACAATGACCCAAATAGAATAGTGGTGCCGGGAGGTACTGGGCAATCCCACAATGAAATCCATGCAAATATCCTCCCATTTCCAAGATGGTATGGGAAGGGGCTGTAAGGTGTCTGCTACCTTCAAATGACTGGCCTTGACTCTCTGGCAGGTGTCGCATTCAGATATATACTTAGCAATTTCCCTCTTCATTTTGGTCCACCAGTACAAAGATCTGAGATCATGATACATCTTGTTATGGCCGGGGTGCATGGAGAATTTTGAAAGGTGAGCTTCATCCAATATTTTCTTTCTGAGCTCGGGGTTCTTGGGAACAACCAATCGGTCTCCAAACCATAGAATCCCTTTGCTGTCCTGACGGAAGCATTTGTATTTGTCCATCTTTTGTTTGATCATTTCCTTAATAACTTGAACACCCTTGTCACCAATCTATGCCATGACTATCTGCTCATGTAAGGTGGGCTCCACTGAAATATAACTTAAAGCACCGGAGGAAACGACTTTCATGTTCAGCTTGCACAACTCATCACATAGGGTGGTGATTCTTGCATCCATATTCACACAATTGCACTGGGCTTTCCAACTTAAGGCATCTGCCACAACATTTGCTTTGCCAGGATGGTAATGCACCTCCAAATCATAGTCCTTGATTAATTCTAACCATCTTCTCTGCCTCATATTAAGATCAGCCTAGGTGAAGATATATTTGAGACTCTTATGATCAGTGTAAATATTACAATGAGCTCCCATCAAGTAATGTCTCCAAATCTTGAGAGCGTGAACTACGGCTGCTAATTCCAGGTCATGTGTGGGGTAGTTCTGCTCATGGGGTCTGAGTGCTCTGGATGCATAAGCAATGACTCTGTTGTCTTGCATCAAGACACATCCCAATCCAGTACCGGAAGCATCGCAATAAACCTCAAAGGGTTTGGCGTTGTCAGGCTGAGCTAGCACGGGTGCTGTTGTCAAATGCTTACTTAGTGTATGAAAGGCATTCTCACACTTCTGCCTCCATTCATACTTGACTCCTTTCTTTAATAATTCAGTCATTGGCTTGGCAATCCTGGAGAAATCCGGAATAAATCGTCGATAATACCCTGCCAATCCCAGAAAACTACGAATCTGTCGTACTGTGGTAGGAGGCTTCTAATTCATTACTTCATGTACCTTCTCAGGATCAACTGATACCCCATCCTGAGAAATGGTATGACCCAGAAATTTTATTTCCTTCAGTCAGAACTCACATTTGGACAGCTTAGCATAAAGACGATGATCACGCAGTCGCTGAAGTACGATGTGTAGATGCTCAGCATGCTCAGCCTCATTTTTGGAATAAACCAAGATATCATCAATGAAGACCACCACAAACTTGTCCTGATCTGGCATGAATACTGAGTTCATCAAATACATGAAGTAAGCCGGGGCATTGGTCAGCCCGAAGGACATCACCAAATACTCATAAAGCCCATATCTGGTAGAGAAAGCCGTCTTCGGAATATCACTGGCCCTAATCTTGATCTGATGGTAGCCCGAGCGAAGATCTATCTTGGAGAATACTTTGGCTCCCACCAACTGATCAAACAATACATCAATGCGAGACAATGGGTACTTGTTATTGATGGTCACTGCATTGAGAGGGCGGTAATCGACACACAATCTCAGACTCTCATCCTTCTTCACAAATAAGGCTAAGGCTGGACATCCCCATGGTGAAGTACTTGGGCGAATGAACCCCTTGTCCAACAACTCCTGCAGTTGCTTTTTCAATTCCGCCAATTCTGCTAGAGGCATCCTATAGGGTCTCTTGGATATAGGTGCAGTTCCGGGTTGTAATTCAATCGCGAACTCTATGTCTCTGTCGGGTGGCATTCCTGGTAACTCATCCGGAAAAACATCTGGGTAGTCACAGACCACTAGGATTTTCTCAACAGGCGACTCTTTCATGGTGAAGGCTCAAAAACGGGTACATCCCTGGTCAGGTAGGTACAAGGTGATCTCGCCATCCAGTGGGGAGTGAATTTCTATGGCTCTGGCTGCGACATCAATTACCGCATGGTGTCGCGATAACCAATCAGTCCCCAGGATGATATCCACATTATCCAATCCCATGATCAGGAGAGTGGTTTTAAATATGAAGCTACCCAACTTTATTGGTACGTGTCTATTGATCTGATAGGTGGCAACCCTGCCTCCGGGTGTAGAAATTGTAATACCCCCATTGGTGTGGTGAAAAGGTAACTAGCACTTGGCACTAAATTTGGTACTGATAAAACTGTGTGATGCACTAGAATAAAAAAGAATAATTGCAGGATAATTCAAAACGAAAAGATACCAGTCAAGACGGGTGCTCCCTCTGGAATATCAGCCATGGTGGTGAAGTTCAGCCTGCCTTGCCTCACTTGCACCTTCTGCCTCTTGCCTTGGTTCTGGTTGGAATTCTGCCCCTGCTAATTTCTGGGGCAATTCTTGGCATAGTGTCCAGTGTTACCACAGGTGAAACATCTGTTGTCATTGGCCAGACGGTACTGTTGCTGCTATGGCTGATTGTTCCTCTGAACTGGGGGCTGAGAGCGGTTGGGTGCCTGCTGCTGCTGCTGTGGTCGGATCACCCAACGTCCTTGCTGCTGCTGAGGTCCCCTGTTCTGAGTGTCAGATACAATCCTGAAGAGCTGTGGCTGAGCTGATGATCTTGCCACAAGGGTCTTCCTCTTCTTTTCTGCCTGACGGGCTGTGATGCAGTCCTCCTGAGAAATAGCCATGTTGACTAACTCATTGTAACTGTTAGCCCTGACGGTGTTGAGACGGTTGCGGAGCTTAGTGCTGAGCCCCCTCCTGAACTTGTCCTCTTCTTCTCATCAGTGTCTGCATGATATCTGGCATACTGGCACAAGTCATTGAAGGCCTGAGCATACTGTAACACTGTCTGATTCCCCTGAGTAAGTGCCAAAAACTCATTGAGCTTGCGGTCCATAATGCCTGCTGGTATATGATGCCCCCTGAAAGCTGCCTTGAACTCTCTCCATTCCACTTCATGGTCAACTGGCTGCATAGCAAGAAAGTGGTCCCACCATGTCCACGGGGGTCCGCGAAGCTGCTAGGTGGCGATCCTGACCTTAGTCACATCTGAACAAACTCCGTTGAGAAGTGGGAATTTGGATTCCACTACCCTAAGCCATACATCATCATCGAGTGGATCCTCTGCCCGAGTGAACAAAGGCGGCTGCGTACTGAGGAACTCCTGATAAGTGGCTGCCGCTGGGTGAAGCTGATGGTCACCACCACCATAATGCTGAGGTGGCGGCTGACGCTGAGCCAACTGTCGCAAAATCTCATTCTGCTAAGCCATTAGCTCTTGCAGGGTAGGAGGCGGTGGCGGAGGAATGCGTTCATTCTGTCCACGACGCGCTCTTCCTGCCATCTGAAAAATCAAGAATGCTCTCAATATCACATTTCCGATGTCAAGGTTCATACGCGGTGAAAGATTTGCAGGGTAAAACCACTATATATTTTTTGCATAAATCATAAAAAGATTCCACATGGCATAAAACTTTCCTTCATAAATTAAAACTGACATCATTCATCATCCATACTCCCAAAAGAGTTTGCTAAGATTACATCAGTGACCCAAAAGACTCAACTCTGTCTAGCCTAGTACCCCAAGGGTGCAAAAGCTAAGCTAGCTTCGAGGAGTTCTACTGCCACACACTTCTAACTCTACCCGGTGACCTAGTGAGCAAACGAGGCAACGCTCGACTCGGGGGAAGGTGGTCTCCCTGAGCCAGCAGTGTCCAAGCTGGAGGCAGGCTCCGGCTCCTCTCCTCCCTCGATGTCGACATCCTCGTTGGCCTCCATATCCTGGATCTCCTGGTGGTGCATATCCAAATGTTGCTTAGCTTCCGCAAGTTGTTGCTGAGTGTTGATGAGCTGATCCTCGAGAACCTCAATGGTGTTCTCCCTGGTTCCCACTAATTCCTCAAGCTCCTGGATCTCATTGGACATCTGTTCCACTTGTAGGTCCTTTTCCACCATCTCAGTGGACAGGTCTACCACAAGTTCCTCTCTGTTATCCAAGGTAATCTTGGTAGATGTAATACCCAATTTGTAATAGATAATAAAAGAGGAGAAAAGTTATTTTCCTATATTTTATGTTTGTGTTGAATCTACTTATCATCACATGTGAACACCATATTAAAAAAACAAATAATTAATAAAAGAATATATGCCATTAAATTATGCATCATGCTGGATATTTTTTTGTGTGTGTGCATATTATGACAAAATAAAATAATGTGACAAGAAAAATAGTAAAGTCCAAAGTGGAATTTAGAATATAAAATAAAATCTAGAATTTAGGGGGGGAGAAAGAAGAGAAAAGGTATATATACCAAATAAATATTATAAATGAAGGTGATAATAGTGTGTGCAGAATTATACTCTTAATTTGAGGGAGATTTACCACATAGTTAAATTTGAATTCTGAATTCAAAAGGAAAGGAAAAACAAATCATGAAAAGAGAAAAAAAATATAAAACTTACCTGGGCCATAGTATACCAATTCGGCCCACCAGCGGATTTCCCCTCCCACGCTGCCCATGACTCCTTTCCGCGCAGGCGCGTGCCGACACGATGGGCCCACAGGGCAGTCTCTCGCGCGCGGTCACGATCTCCCTGTATCGCTGCTCTGCAGGCCCCACCTGTCACCCCTTTCCTCGCGTGGCTGCGGCAACGGAGCTCCGCGAGATCCGCGGTGGATACTGGTCGTGCTCCCGCCGTTGTCGCTTCCGTTAAAACCACCCACCGCGGGCCATAAAAGCACCCAGGCGCGTTCCCTTCCCCCGTTTCCTGTCTTCGCGACCACTACCGAGCTAGAGAGAGAGAGATTAGTGTGGCGAATCCACACCAGACGACCGACGCCGCCACAGAATCGTTTCCCCGCCGCCGACCAACACCTAGGATCGGGTCGGGCCTTGCGCCGCGTGTGTGCGAAAACACCCGTGGCATTTGTGGACCAAATCGACGATGGAGCGATCCGCGATTTGTCGTCGGTGTCCAACCTCCGCCACGGTGCCGCGGTGCGTCGTCGCCAAGAAGCTCCGTACCCCCTCCGGTGAGAATTCTTTGCACATTAGTTCACTAGCCCCCTTAGATGGTGTAGCACCGCGTGGAAGGGAGAATAGCGCGCTAAATCGCGGGGTTTGGAGCTCTGGCAATGGCGTCCGTCACGTTCGGGTCGCGCGGTGGCGCCGCCGGTCAGGATGTCGGAGCTGGCCGACGAATTTCGACTGTTGGATGCACGTTTGGCGGCCGCGATTAGATGTTGGTTGACGATTCGATAGGGTGATGAGATCCGTCCACTTCCGATCCCGCGATCACGAATAGTTCTGGGTTAAATAAAATCTGGACCATTGCGCTTGAATCTGACGGCTGGGATCCGCGCATACCGGTTCGCACAGCGCGGTTTTAATCCTGGTGCTCAGTTTTTGATCGGGCGGCTGGAATTAGATAATACCCCTTCGGTCGAGACAGTTTTGCACATAAGACCCTCTCTTTTAGGAAAACTAACCCGCCGTCCTATGCGCTGTTCCCTGAGCCTTAGGAATATTTACCCCAGGCCCCTGCTGTTCTCAGATATTGAGGCCCAATCCAGTGCAATTTAAAATTGAATAAATGAATTAGAAAATAGGTTTTTATTATATAAATGAGTGCTAGAACTTCAATAAATCATAGAAAATCTATTTTTAGTCCAAATTGACCCATTCAAGTTTCTAAAATTTTGTAATTTTATTCTCTAGCACTTAGAGCCTCTGTTTTGTCATGAAAACAGTAAGAAATTTAATCCCTCACTTAATCTATTTTAAACACATAAAACATTTGAAAATCCATAATTTAAAATCTATAACTCCAAAAATTATGATTCCTGTTCCTAGGGTTTTATTTTAATGTGTAGATTATTACTGTGTATTTGTTTATATGTTTGGTGTAATGTTAATTTTCTTTATATACTGTGGTTGTTTGTATTGTGGCGAGTAGAAGAGCACATGACTAAGGATCCTGGTGAGCAGCAGATAGAAGTAGCTGAGCAGGAGCTCATTGAAGGCAAGTTGTGCCCTTGACCACTTTTTACCCAATAATGTTCTTTAATATCATTTATTCATGCATAGGTTAATTTTGATGGGACCCAATAGGTTACCCTAGACTGTTTATCTCATTACCTTGTTTACCCCTGAATCACTTGGGTAGTTTGCAATTGCTTTACATGGATTTGGGATAATTATTTATCATATCTATGTTCCAGTTATTTTGTTATTTTATTTATGTTCATGTCAAGATCATTAATGTTAATTGGAACATAGAGCTTAACTTGAGAAACACGTGCCACCACAAGGGTTTATGGACGCCCTTGGCTGATTAATTAGGAAAGCTAGTGGAGGACTACCTTACCCGAAAGGGGCAAGGGCAGTAGGGGAGTGGTCAGTGTAGGGAGGTCCTTGGTTGATTTTGCTGCGATGGCGGTCAGGCAAGAACCCTGCATTGGAGCTTCCTATAAACTGTAGCGGGTTTTCTGAAGCTAGTGGAACTTTGTAAAGGCCTCGTAGTGTTACCCTGCCTCGCCTCCTCGATAGAGGTGTATGGGAAGTCACGATCCCTTGGCAGATGGGTAACATGACTTGTGGGTAAAGGGTACCACCTCTGCAGAGTGTAAAACTGGTATACTAGCCGAGCTCACGGTCATGAGCAGCTCAGGACTCTCTGATGATTAATTTATGGAACTAAATTCAATTTGTCATATGCATTGCATCGCAGGTGATGATGTTACTTCTGTTCTACTACTTAATTGGGTTGGTATTTACTTATACTTAGTAACTGCTAATAAAACTTTGACCAACTTTAAAAGCAATGCTCAGCTCTAACCATCCTCTTTGGTAAGCCTTACACTTCACGTGAGCTCCCACCTTTGGCGAGTTCATGCACATTATTCCCCACAACTTGTTGAGCGATGAACGTATGTGAGCTCACTCTTGCTGTCTCACACCCCCCATAGGTCAAGAGCAGGTACCACAGGATAAGGCGCATGGAGGATGCTGCGATGAGTTCGTGAGAGATCTAGGCCATCGTCTCCCAGTCAACTTTGGGTTGCTGGACCGTTGTCTCCATATAATGTAATTATTTATTTATTTTGTACAAAACTCTGATTATATAGTAAAGATGTGACATTCGATCCTGTGCCATGAATCATCATATGTGTGAGACTTGGTCCCAGCACACCTGGTGATTATGTTCGCGCCCGGGTTTTGGACCCCTAAAATTCGGGTGTGACAGAAGTGGTATTAGAGGAATGTTGACTGTAGGACGAAACCTAGATAGAACTGGATAACCCTTATCTACTTACCTTTACTACTCTGATTCTTTCCAAAACTTTTCTTAATCTTTTCTCATCTATTTCCGCTTTACTCTGATTATTCTTACCTTTTCTTTCTAAAGACAAATGTGGATTTCACACTTTGAAATCCTGTGCCTAAAGTGACTTTAGGAATAGGAGACCTACTCTTAGGAACAAAAACAAACTATTTTTATAGGTGTTTATACGCTTGAGTGCTTGTTCTTATGATACTTGTCTGATTTGGATCTTTGATTGAGTGTGATGGTTTGTGGAGCAATGCCCACAATTGCATCTGCATATACACCTAGACATAAGGGAAAATATTTACAAAATAGACAACACAGAATATCCCTATTAAAAATAGATCTACTAAACTAGATATATTTATAAGATAAACTAGATTATCCTCCAATAAAGTGTATCTATAGATCCATCTTATCTTAAAGAATTCTCTATTATCTCAATAGATTCATCTTATCTTATCTTATCCTAACCACTTTTGCTTATCCCATCCTAGTGTAACAACCATGATCTAGTCCAAAATAAATTAAGTAGATCTTAACTAGTCTAATCTAGCTATATCCAATCTAATCTAGATCACCATCTAATCCAATATGATCCAATCAAAAGTGAGTTATTAACAGGTTAGTTAATCTGGTGATATAGGTTAGACACTGCTTCAACAAACATAACCTAACCTAAATTAATGTCATATACCAACTTGTCTGTAAACAACAATATAACCTACATCACAGGCTGCCTGGTCCATTTGTTCCAAAAGCAAAATACAACTCTGTTCAAACCTACCTACCTCGTGTACCCCGACTATCCTAACTATATGTCCTTAACTCGGATGGCACCTCCAAGAAGAAAGACCAAAGAAGACCAACCACGTCAAAGAAGGATAAGCATCAACTCAAGCCTTCAAAGATCAAGCTAAATCATCAGATAAATCAAGATCCACAAATCTTGGATGGAGTCTTTCCTTACCTACACTTTCTTACCCAAACCTATCTATGCTTTAAAGACATCTTCTATCCTACATAATAAAGTAGACATACATATATACACTCATGCTTTCCTAATCACCTGCCAATTTGGGTTTAGACTTAAAAAAATCTTTTGGTACTAAAACCACTTAGACACTGAAATACAGATTACAAACCAATCTCTCTGTAACCCTTTTCTTACAAATCTCGAGGACGAGATTATTTTTAAGGGGGGTAGGATTTGTAATACCCAATTTGTAATAGATAATAAAACAGGAGAAAAGTTATTTTCCTATATTTTATGTTTGTGTTGAATCTACTTATCATCACATGTGAACACCATATTAAAAAAACAAATAATTAATAAAAGAATATATGCCATTAAATTATGCATCATGCTGGATATTTTTTTTGTGTGTGCATATTATGACAAAATAAAATAATGTGACAAGAAAAATAGTAAAGTCCAAAGTGGAATTTAGAATATAAAATAAAATCTAGAATTTAGGGGGGGAGAAAGAAGAGAAAAGGTATATATACCAAATAAATATTATAAATGAAGGTGATAATAGTGTGTGCAGAATTATACTCTTAATTTGAGGGAGATTTACCACATAGTTAAATTTGAATTCTGAATTCAAAAGGAAAGGAAAAACAAATCATGAAAAGAGAAAAAAATATAAAACTTACCTGGGCCATAGTATACCAATTCGGCCCACCAGCGGATTTCCCCTCCCACGCTTCCCATGACTCCTTTCCGCACAGGCGCGTGCCGACACGATGGGCCCACACGGCGGTCTCTCGCGCGCGGTCACGATCTCCCTGTATCGCTGCTCTGCAGGCCCCACCTGTCACCCCTTCCCTCGCGTGGCTGCGGCAACAGAGCTCCGCGAGATCCGCGGTGGATACTGGCCGCGCTCCCGTCGTTGTCGCTTCCGTTAAAACCACCCACCGCGGGCCATAAAAGCACCCAGGCGCGTTCCCTTCCCCCGTTTCCTGTCTTCGCGACCACTGTCGAGCTAGAGAGAGAGAGATTAGTGCGGCGAATCCACACCAGACGATCGACGCCGCCACGGAATCGTTTCCACGCCGCCGTCCGACACCTAGGATCGGGTCGGGCCTTGCGCCGCGTGTGTGCGAAAACACCCGTGGCATTTGTGGACCAAATCGACGACGGAGCGATCCGCGATTTGTCGTCGGTGTCCAACCTCCGCCTCGGTGTCGCGGTGCGCCGTCGCCAGGAAGCTCCGTACCCCCCCTCCGGTGAGAATTCTTTGTACATTAGTTCACTAGCCCCCTTAGATGGTGTAGCACCGCGTAGAAGGGAGAATAGCGCGCTAAATCGCGGGGTTTGGAGCTCTGGCAATGGCGTCCGCCGCGTTCGGGTCGCGCGGTGGCGCCGTCGGTCAGGATGGCGGAGCTGGCCGACGAATTTCGGCTGTTGGATGCACGTTTGGCGGCCGCCATTAGATGTTGGTTGACGATTCGATCGGGTGAATGAGATCCGTCCAATTCCGATCCCGCGATCACGAATAGTTCTGGGTTAAATAAAATCTGGACCATTGCGCTTGAATCCGACGGCTAGGATCCGCGCATACCGGTTCGCGCAGCGCGGTTTTAATCCTGGCGCTCAGTTTTTGATCGGGTGGCTGGAATTAGATAATACCCCTTCGGCCGCGACAGTTTTGCACATAAGACCATCTCTTTTAGGAAAACTAACCCGCCGTCCTATGCGCTGTTCCCTGAGCCTTAGGAATATTTACCCCAGGCCCCTGCTGTTCTCAGATATTGAGGCCCAATCCAGTGCAATTTAAAATTGAATAAATGAATTAGAAAATAGGTTTTTATTATATAAATGAGTGCTAGAACTTCAATAAATCATAGAAAATCCATTTTTAGTCCAAATTGACCCATTCAAGTTTCTAAAATTTTGTAATTTTATTCTCTAGCACTTAGAGCCTCTGTTTTGTCATGAAAACAGTAAGAAATTTAATCCCTCACTTAATCTATTTTAAACACATAAAACCTTTGAAAATCCATAACTTAAAATCTATAACTCCAAAAATTATGATTCCTGTTCCTAGGGTTTTATTTTAATGTGTAGATTATTACTGTGTATTTGTTTATATGTTTGGTGTAATGTTAATTTTCTTTATATACTGTGCTTGTTTGTATTGTGGCGAGTAGAAGAGCACATGACTGAGGATCCTGGTGAGCAGCAGATAGAAGTAGCTGAGCAGGAGCTCATTGAAGGCAAGTTGTGCCCTTGACCACTTTTTACCCAATAATGTTCTTTAATATCATTTATTCATGCATAGGTTAATTTTGATGGGACCCAATAGGTTAGCCTAGACTGTTTATCTCATTACCTTGTTTACCCCTGAATCACTTGGGTAGTTTGCTATTGCTTTACATGGATTTGGGATAATTATTTATCATATCTATGTTCCAGTTATTTTGTTATTCTATTTATGTTCATGTCAAGATCATTAATGTTAATTAGAATATAGAGCTTAACTTGAGAAACACGTGCCACCACAAGGGTTTCTGGACGCCCTTGGCTGATTAATTAGGAAAGCTAGTGGAGGACTACCTTACCCAAAAGGGGCAAGGGCAGTAGGGGAGTGGTCAGTGTAGGGAGGTCCTTGGTTGATTTTGCTGCGATGGCGGTTAGGCAAGAACCCTGCATTGGAGCTTCCTATAAACTGTAGCGGGTTTTCTGAAGCTAGTGGAACTTTGTAAAGGCCTCGTAGTGTTACCCTGCCTCGCCTCCTCGGTAAAGGTGTATGGGAAGTCGCGATCCCTTGGCAGATGGGTAACATGACTTGTGGGTAAAGGGTACCACCTCTGCAGAGTGTGAAACTGGTATACTAGCCGAGCTCACGGTCATGAGCAGCTCAAGACTCTCTGATGATTAATTTATGGAACTAAATTCAATTTGTCATATGCATTGCATCGCAGGTGATGATGTTACTTCTGTTCTACTACTTAATTGGGTTGGTATTTACTTATACTTAGTAACTGCTAATAAAACTTTGACCAACTTCAAAAGCAATGCTCAGCTCTAACCATCCTCTTTGGTAAGCCTTACACTTCACGTGAGCTCCCACCTTTGGCGAGTTCATGCACATTATTCCCCACAACTTGTTGAGCGATGAACGTATGTGAGCTCACTCTTGCTGTCTCACCCCCCCCCCCACTGGTCAAGAGCAGGTACCACAGGATAAGGCGCATGGAGGATGCTGCGATGAGTTCGTGAGAGATCTAGGCCGTCGTCTCCCAGTCAACTTTGGGTTGTTGGACCGTTGTCTCCATATAATGTAATTATTTATTTATTTTGTACAAAACTCTGATTATATAGTAAAGATGTGACATTCGATCCTGTGCCATGAATCATCATATGTGTGAGACTTGGTCCTAGCACACCTGGAGATTATGTTCGCGCCCGGGTTTTGGACCCCTAAAATCCGGGTGTGACAGAAGCCTCCAATAATGCCATCAGATGAGACATTGCCTCTCCTCGCCTCACCTGCAGACGATACAGAGCATCCATGCATCGCACTGTCAAGTGCGCAGTCTGCCCTGGGTAAAGAGCCCATATGTCCCTGGCATGCTCCACAGGTCCTTCCACATTGGGTCGTCCTCCTTTTCAGCAGGGAATAAGCCAATGGGATGAGTAGACAGCTCCAAGGGGTGAAAACCATAGAAGGTGGTCAGCCCGTGGAGAGCAATCGCCTCGATGGTATCCTCAGCCCGGTATCCGAAAGACTCGGAGTCCAACGAACGCCAGCGTGGCTGTAAGGGGTGAGGCTCTAGGGTCATCCTCACCCTACAGCGGGGCACTCAGTGCTTCTCAAACAGCTGCACCGCGTACTGGGGAGGCGTCGTGTAACCGACTCCCTGAAGCACCTCCCACAAGATACGGGGAAAACCCTCTCGTGCAAGTCCATCCGTGTGGGACTGTGCGTTCCCTTCGTTCGAGGATCCGTGAGAAGTCATCTGTGTAGGGTTAAGTGTAAGTGAAAAAAGAAAAAGAAGTACAAAATAAAAAGGGGATCAAAACTTGGCCTCTCTATGGCTACGGCAATATCATTGAGTGTACTTAATCTGTCATTATCATGTATTAAAATTCTTACCTAATTATCAATAGTTTAAGTAAGGATGCATGCATGCTCGTCCTAAATGACCTCATTTCAACTTAGAGAGAATAGGGAAGAACTCCCATCCCTTATAGTAGCCTGTAGGGCTTACTCAAATAGCCACCTAGCTACCCCTCTATCATCCTAAGGCTTCATGTCCTAGGTCTATCCTGACTGTACTACGATCTATACAACATTTGTTTCTATCAGGTTTTACTTTTAAAAAGGATGATATTTACAGTTTATTGATTCCTCTGTGGTGGTACGAGCTCCGATACCAGCTGTGGCGGAACCACCCGAATTATTTCAACTTAAGTGCCTAAGTCCCGCCTTAGGGGCTAGACCACACTTAAATGGGAATAACACGTCAGTCCCTCGGATCTAGTCCGACGAGGCCACTAACATGATCAAGTACCACGTACTCACTCGATGGTGAGGCACAGAGCAAATACAATAAATCATAAAACCATACATTAAGGAGTATTAAATTTATTACATCATCATCGGAGTTTTAGCAAAAGTAGTCTAAAAATCAAGTTTTAGCTTTTTCAAGTTTTAGTGTGACTCTCTTAAGACTAAATGTATACTATCTAATCATTCATGGTATCAAACATTTAGCAATCAACAACTTTTGCCAAATCATCACATTTCCACTTGTTACTCAATGTAGCAGCATGGATCAAGCAGTCTCATTAGCTGCGAGAAGCAGATAATTCGAATTGAGTTTTTATCCTTGCAAGGTAAACCTAAACACATCAACCGTTCCCATCGATTCCCCGCTAGCAGATCAGGGCTCACCGCCTTGGCATAAAATGCCTCACTGACCCCGACTGCTGTCGTGCAGTGACCGCACTTGTACCCACCATAACTGGAATGGGAGACCATGTCTCAGGTCGAGTGAGGGGCAAAGTCTGCTGCTAGGTTCAATCAGGTACTAGGCTTGCCGATTTACCATATTTCTTGGCATGTGCTTAGTACGTTCAAACGCTTGACACACGGTACCACACCTTAATCCTTATTCAATTTCCATCTCGTAGACAACCAATCCCCATGGATTGTTGTCCATAGACCAACATCACTATGATATGAAAGTGGGTACAACCAATTCCTGACCTCGCGCGAGTGATAGAAAAATCACTCGACTTCTACCGAGATCCCTAATTAGTAAAGCAGCTACTCGACTTAGCATACTAGTATCTATCTCAAAAGGAATCCTGAGTCATGCAACTAGGGTTCCAAACAACTCCTACACTTAAGTGCACATTACAAACCTACAAACAATAGGTATAGTAAAATAGCATAATAAGTAGGTTATGCATAAAACCGGGCTTGCCTTCCAAAGCTGGGGCAGGCAGATCCTCGATGGCAGGCTCTGGTGCTGGATCCTGGGCTACCTCCCGAGCAAGTCCTTGCTCCGACACGAGGATGTACTCTCTGTCAGTGAAGTTGCAATCTATCGAATGCAATGAATAAGATACATGTATGCTATGATATGCATAATTTAGTAACCATTATGCCTAGTGAAGGAAGAAAAACTAAGTTAGTTGATAACGTAGGGTTTCCTTGTTATAAGAACTCTTAGTGGTTTATGCTTATCAATTTAGGTCTGAGGTTTTGCTTAGAGGTAAACATAGGGGATTAAGAGTTGGATTTCCCTTTAAAGGTTCTATTAGGTATTCAAGGGTTTTGTTGTTTTGGTTAGGGCAACACTAATCTCCACTACCAATTTCTCTTTTTATTGTCTTTTTTATGCTCATAAGGGGGTTTGAACTATAACAGTGGTTTCAAAATTTCCAAAAAATTTGTAAAAATTACAGTGGGTGAATATTGGTCTCTGAAGTCTGTCCTATAAATTTGAGGCTAAAAATAAACAGAACATGCCCTGGACAAAAATAACAAAAGTTGGGGCAGAGAGGTCACTTTGCACTACAACTCTGATCTAGGTGTGGGTTCTGTACTAAGAGTTATTTTTTCTGGTATCTATGGGCAATAACATGCTTCTGTGCCAAAAATCATAAAGAGTTACTTAGTGATTATTCAGTTATGATTTTCTAAATTTTAATGCCAAAAAGACACTTATAACTATCTTGCTATTTGAAAAATATCAAACAACAGAACTTGTATTTTTCCTAGGTTCTTCTTAGCACAAGAATAATCATTCCTAAGGTAGGGGTGTTTTCTCCTTAGGATTATTTTCTTGTGACTTTTCAAAGTTTTCTCTGTTTTTCATGAATAACTGTGAGTGCAATTTCCTTTCACTAGACTATGGTTCAATAGATTTTTATTGTGAACTACATAAATTAGGCATACTAGGAAAAATATGGTTGCCCCCTGGTTTCCCTTTTTAATCCCCCTTTTTAATTTTCCTAAGTTTGAGCATAAACAAGTTTCAGTGAATAAACCTTCCTTAACCTTGTATACTGGGGTGTTTATTAATTTTAAACAGTGTAACTACTATGTTAGTGTCTCCACTATTTTTCTTAACCCTGGTCTAACAATATTTCTATTTTTCCCTTTAATATTAAGTTTTGGGCATTTTCTTATTTAATTCAAAACTCTAGAAAATATCACAGGAACTATGGGGTTTATCATTTTTGGCCTAATAGTTTATATTTCACAAAGTCTGGCAAAATTGGTTTGACTAATTTTGGATGATTATTTTTCAAGTTATGCATTTATTAAGTTCTCTGCAATATTTAAAAGAAAATTAAATTCGAAATGGAAAAGGAATACAGATTTGCGCTGAAGTCCCTGGGTTTTCTCCCCCTTTTCTCTCACAAAACAGCCCTCGGTCTACTATTTGCATGAGTCACTGACCTTGCACAAAACCCCCTGGACTTAGCCTAAATCTAACCCGCGCTCTCTGGCTGGCTTAAACAGTACCCGCGGCATAGATTACGACGGCGAGGCTTACCGGCGGCAGTAGAGTTCCGCGCGGGGTGGTCAGGGACATCGAGGAGGTCACGGCGGTCACGTCGGTGTGCGGGTCGGTGTCTGAGGTGGTCGGAGCTGCCCTGGCCACGAGCGCAGGCGGCGGAGGTCATCGGCGGCTCCTGCTCCGGCCAAACCACGGCGTTAGGGTTCAATTAAAGTGCACGAGGAGCTCCACGGGGTGATGCAGAGGCCATGCGCGCAACGAATTGAGAAATGGTGCGGAGGGTTACCCGGTCCACGTGCTCCGGCGGGGTTCCGAACTCCGGCGAGCACGATTGCACTATTCCGGTGGGGCTGGTCCTTGGTTCAAGCTCGAGCAAACTTCACGGCCTCCCGAGAAAGCTATCCGAGGGCTTAGATCGAGCGGAGGTGGGCGGGAAAGGGGTTGGCCACGGTGGTTGCCCTCGGGCGGCTCTAGCGGAACGCGGGGAGGTTGCCGGAGCGGGCAAGCTCGGGAGAGTTAGGCGTGGTACAGAGGAGGCAACGGGGAAGATGGCCGTGCACTAGGGGGGCTTTATAGCCGCGGCGCGGGTGTGGGCACGGGGCGGCCGAGGGCGCGTGGGGGTTCGCGTGTGGGCGTGCTCTGGACGCGCCCCCGAGTGTCAGCCCACGTCGAACACGTGGGGGTTTACTTCTGCCAGGGTTCAACGACCGATTTGGTCGACTTAGCATGCAGATCTTGGCAAAACCCCCATGTACGGTCTCTTCTCTGCACCAAATCCTACCTTTTCGATGTGAGTTCCAAGCAAATATATGGTCGGGGTAGAGAGATATGGGGGTGAGAAGTTGGCTCTATCCGAGCTGTCCACACCAAGACAAAAGCCATGCCAAGTCGTGTCAAATGGCTTAGGGTTGGGTTCAAACTTTTCCAGGGTGTTCTTGGGGTCTTTGGGCGCCATTTTGTCAATTGGGCCATAAGGATTTGAGGATGGGAACAAGGTGAACATGTTTGATCTTTGAAAGAGGGTCGGTTTTGAACTTGAGAAAAACCTGATTTTTCCTTTATGTCTTTCTCATTGGTGGCCTTTTTGGGGTTTTTCTGAATTCTTTTTGGGGTCACTCTCTTTCTATGTTTTGTAGGGTATTAAGTGTACTACAACTTTTATAATTAGTCCAAGTCATGACAATGTGATTTACATAGACTTTTTGCCATAATCCCCTCTAGGGCTCCAATTGCCTATAAGGGATTTGAATTAGGGTTTGAGTCATTCTCTTCTCTTTAGTGCATGATAAGGCCAAGGCATGACTTCTAAGATGGGTTACACCTACTTAGGATCTTGATTCCCATGTTGGGTGTCTTTTGCTCAAACTAAACCACATGTGATGATGGGTTCAATAATGTAGTCTTGAGTGAAAACCCTAAGTAACCCTAGGGTGTTACAACATCTTCACAAACTTCTAAAGGGGGAACACATTTTAGGACTAACCAATGTTCAATTTGAGAAAGACATGATTTGTAGCACATGTCAAGGAGGGAAGCAGGTTGGAGTTCATCATCCACACAAGAACATCATGATGACCAAGAGGCCGCTTGAGCTACTCCACATGGATCTATTCGGCCTAATTGCTTACATAAGCATCGGCGGGAGTAAGTATTGTCTTGTGATTGTGGATGACTATTCTCGCTTCAATTGAGTGTTTTTTTGCAAGAAAAATCACAAACCCAAGAGACCTTAAAGAAATTCTTGAAACAGGCTCAAAATGAGTTCGGATTGGGAATCAAGAGTGTTCTTTTTGCAAGAAAAATCACAAACCCAAGAGACCTTAAAGAAATTCTTGAAACAGGCTCAAAATGAGTTCAGATTGGGAATCAAGAAGATTAGAAGCGACAATAGAACGGAGTTCAAGAACTCTCAAATTGAAGGATTTCTTGAGGAGGAGGGCATCAAGCATGAGTTCTCTTCTCCCTACACACCTCAACAAAACGATGTTGTGGAGAGAAAGAATAGAACTATCTTGGATATGGCAAGGACCATGCTTGATGAATATAAGACACCGGATCAGTTTTGGGCTTAGGCGATTAACACCGCTTGCTACTCCATCAACCGACTCTACCTTCACCGAATCCTCAAGAAAACATCATATGAACTCCTCACCGGTAAAAGCCCAATGTTTCTTATTTTAGAGTTTTTGGGAGCAAGTGCTTTGTTCTTATTAAAAGAGGTAGAAATTCTAAATTTTCTTCTAAAGCAATAGAAGGCTTTTTACTTGGTTATGACTCAAACACAAGGGCATATAGTCTTCAACAAGTCCACTGGATTAGTTGAAGTTTCTTGTGACATTATGTTTGATGAGACTAATGGCTCTCAAGTAGAGCAAGTTGATCTTGATGAATTAGATGATGAGGAGGCTTTGTGCGTCGCGCTAAGGAACATGTCCATAGGAGATGTGTGTCCAAAAGAACCCGAAGAGCCTTCATAAGCCCAAGATCAGCTATCATCTTCCATACAAGCATCTCCACCAACTCAAGATGAGGAACTGGCTTAGGAAGACGAGGATCAAGATCAAGACAATGAGCCACCTCAAGAGGAAGACATTGATCAATTGGGAGATGAAGATGATCAAGAAAAGGAAGATGAACAAGAGGTTCAAGATCAAAGACCACCGCACCCAAGAGTCCACCAAGCAATTCAATGAGATCACCCTGTCAACTCCATACTTGGTGACATCCACAAGGGGGTAACCACACAATCTCAAGTTGCTTATTTTTGTGAACATTACTCTTTTGTGTCTTCTATTGAGCCATACATGATAGAGGATGCACTAAGATATCCAGACTGGGTGGTGGTAATGCAAGAGGATCTCAACAACTTCACGAGGAATGAGGTATGGCATTTAGTTCCACGTTCTAACCAAAATGTTGTAGGTACTAAGTGGGTGTTCCGCAACAAACAAGATGAGCATGGTGTGGTGACTAGGAACAAAGGCCGAGTTGTTGCCAAAGGATATTCACAAGTCGAAGGTTTGGATTTTGATGAAACCTATGCACCCGTAGCTAGGCTTGAGTCAATTCGAATATTACTTGCCTATGCTACTTACCATGGATTTAAGTTGTATCAAATGGACGTGAAGAGTACCTTCCTCAATGGCCCTATTAAGGAAGAGGTATATGTTCAGCAACCACCTGGCTTTGAAGATAGTGAGTATCATTGACATGTTTATAAGCTCTCAAAGGCGCTTTATGGGCTCAAACAAGCCCCAAGAGCATGCTATGAATGCCTAAGAGACTTTCTTATCACTAATGGCTTTAAAGTTAGAAAAGCTAACCTGTAACGCCCCGAATTTTGGAGTTGAATTTTTTCTTTTCTTCACTCGCCAAATTCGGGTGTTACCCTTTCTTTTTTCCTATTCCCCTCGCTAAGCCTTGATCTTTTCCAAAGTTATAGCGGGATTCGGCTTGAGATCTCGTGTAAAGCAAAACCCTAGAAATACTTTCTTTTGTTTGCTACACCATGCCGAACCATGCATTTGTTTTGATTGAGTGAAAACTGCGAAATCATTCATCTAGAAAATAGATTTTAAAAGGGGAAAAACCTTTTCTCTTTTTTTCTCTTCCCCCCTTCCTCCCCTTTCAGCCCAGCTCCCCCTTCCCCTAGGGCACGGCCCGGTCGACCTGGGCGGCCCAACCGGCCTT
Source organism: Zea mays (assembly GCF_902167145.1). Lineage (NCBI taxonomy): Eukaryota > Viridiplantae > Streptophyta > Magnoliopsida > Poales > Poaceae > Zea > Zea mays. The sequence continues at coordinate 54,321,905 of NC_050098.1, read as the reverse complement.
CCCCCCCTCCCCTCCCCGCTGTGGGCCCAGCCAACGCGGCCCAACCCCCCCCCCCCCCCCCCCCCGCGCACGCCGCGCCTAGCGCGCGGGCGATTGGAAACCGCCACCGCCACCCCTCCCGTGGCCCCCACCCGTCACCCTCTCCCCTTCCCCAAAATCTCTCTCTCTTTCCCCCCCCCCCCCGCGCCCGCTCTCCCTCGCTCCCCTGCCCGACGCCGAAACCGCCGCCGACCTCGTCGCCCGCGGTGAGACCCGGTTCTCCCTCTCCCTCCCTCCTCTCCCTCGCCCTCCCTCTTCTTCCCTTCTCCCCCGGTCTCGGTCCCCTTGTTGCGGCCTCGACGCGCGCCCTCCCCGCGCGGCTTGCCCGGCCATGGCGCGGCCCGGCGCGGTGCGCGGCCCCGGCACGCCGGCGCGCGGCCGTGGCGCCCCCCCTCCCAGGCGTCCCTGCGTGTGGCCTGCCCCGGCGCGGCCGACCCTGCGCGGACGCCTGGCGCGTCGAACCCCCGCCCCTGCCCGCGCAGCGGCTTGCCTCGGTCCGGCGTGGCCGCGGCCCCGGCGCCCCGCCTCGCCTCGGCCTCGGCTCGGCGACCCCCGCCCCTGCATGACGCGCCTGTGCGGCCCCTAACCCAGCCATGGCGTGGTCCACGGCTCGCCCTTGGCATCCCAGCGCGGTCCTAGCGCGGCGTGCCCTAGCCCCCGGCGTGGCCCCCTGCCCCATCCCGGCGCGGCGTGGTGCCCCTGCGCAGCGCGGCCCCGCCCCGGCGCGGCTTTGACTCGCGCGGCCGTGGTGCCCCTGCGTGGCGCGGCCTCGGTGCCTACTCGCGGCGCGCAGCGCGGCCCGTGCGCGGCTCGGCCCCGGCGTGTGCGCGATTCATTCGCGACGCGTTAGCGTGGCCTTGTGCGCGCGTGCGCGCGTGCTCGCGCGGTGCACGGTGCTTTGGCGTGGCTCGCCGTGCCCTCGGCGCGACGCATAGCGCCCTGCCACGTTCGCGACGTGCCCGTCTACCCCCTAGACGTGCCTGTCTACCCCCCCTCCCGTGTAATCCATGCATAGTGATCGCATTATTTAATTCAATAAATGGAAACTCAATTTAGAAATTAGTTACGTTAGTTAATTCATGTAGTTAACCATCTACCTTATTTAATGTTGATCAACTGAAAACGGTTATGATTCTATTAGTGCATGTGACTAATCCTTGTTATTGGAACTAAGTGGAACTAGAGCACGCAATGATTAGTTATGCATCTACCCGTAATACGCTTCGACTATAGATTTAACCACTGCGAGACCTTCCTTCTTCTCTTTCTAGCCATGGCAAATGCAATATCGTATGTCATACTCTATGCATATTCAATCTATCAGTTCTCTTATATGGTGTACTGTTTATTTCCTAATTCGAATGGATGGATGTATGTATGTTTGCGCTCGCATAGAGAACGATCTGGTTGAGGAGCCCGAAGAACTCGCAGGCGAAGCCCCTGAGCAGCAATCGGTTAGTGGAGGCAAGTGTCCCTTGACCTATCTTTGTCCTATACATTCTTTAATTCACCTCCCGCATTTCACAGTTATACCTAGGGATTGACTAGCTTTTGTTATCCATGTCCTTATTTACCTATTTTGGGTTGGATTATTATTGTTTAGCTTTATGCTATTGCTCAACTCTAATTAATGAACATGATGAGATTTATCAATGATATGTTGTTTTCCTTTTTTATTATTGATGTTATACTTGAGTCATTCAAGGGGGCTCGAGCGATTTCTCGAGTGCCTCTCTGTAAGGACCTGTTCGTTGGATGACCGCCCGGGAAAACAGTGCAACCATGAGGGTGGAATGGGATGCCCTTAGCTGAATAATTAGAGGAAACGAGGTGTAGTTCGCTTAGCCGTCGTGCCGTTAATGGGGCTCGGTGTATGCGGCTCGCTCTGCCAAGTTTGGTTCGCCCCTTGGGGAGGAGTGCGGTGCATTTAGGAAACCTAACGGGCGGCTATAGCCTTGGGGAATCTTTGTAAAGGCTACATAGTGAGACCCTGCCTATTCACCTTGGGAGTGTTCAAGGGTCCGTACAACCCGAGGCAAAAAGGGAATCACGGCTCTTGGGTAAAGTGTGCAACCTCTGCAGAGTGTTTGAAAACTGATATATTAGCCGTGCTCACGGTTATGAGCGGCCAAGGGAGCTCTAGTGATTAGTGGTACTTGATCAGAGATGTTCGGATTACAGGTGGCAATGAGATTGATGGTTCTTGGTGTTGACTCGGGTAATGGTAAGTGGTACTCTTTCCGTTTGGAAAGGAGTACGTTTGGGTTAATAACGTGGGTTAAATCTAAAACTTGGCTTTCTCTACTAGTAATAATAATCTGACCAACTAAAAGCAACTGCTTGACTTACCCCCACATAAAGCTATTCCACTACAGCCAAACAGGATACTTGCTGAGTATGTTGATGTGTACTCACCCTTGCTCTACACACCAAACCCCCCCCTTCTCCAGGTTGTCCGCATTGCAACCACTGCTCAGGAGAAGATGCTGCCGTGGAAGGAGACTTCCAGGAGTTCCAAGATTACGATGAGTTCTAGGCGTGGGTTAGCGGCAACCCCAGTCGGCTGCCTGTGAAGGCCGCGTTTATCTACGTTTCGTTTTTCGCACTTTGATTATTGTAAAGACTATATGGATGTCTCAGACATATGATGTAATCAACTATTATTTCCCTTTTTAATACTATTCGAGCACTGTGTGATGATGTCCATGTTATGTAACTGCTGTGTACGTGAATTGCTGATCCTGGCACGTACATGGTTCGCATTCGGTTTGCCTTCTAAAACCGGGTGTGACATAACCCTACTCTCTTAACTAAAACAATTGACCAAATTTATGTTGATGATATTATTTTTGGGTCTACTAACAAGTCATCTTGTGAAGAGTTTAGTAGGATTATGATACATAAATTTGAGATGTCCATGATGGGGGAGTTGAAGTATTTCCTTGGATTCCAAATTAAACAACTCCAAGAAGGCACCTTCATCTGCCAAATAAAGTACATTCAAGATATACTCAAGATGTTTGGAATGAAGAATGCCAAACTCATCAAGACTCCCATGGGAACAAATGGGCATCTCGACCTCGACACATGAGGTAAGTCTGTAGATCAAAAGGTATAACAGTTGATGATAGGATCTCTACTCTATTTATGTGCTTCACGACCGGATATTATGCTTTCTGTATGCATGTGTGCAAGGTTACAGGTCAATCCTAAGGAAATCCACCTTAGGGCCATGAAAAGAATCATGAGATATTTAGTTTACACTCCTATGTTTGGGCTATGGTATCCCAAGGGATCTACCTTTGATCTAACGGGCATTCTGATGCTGATTATGTCGAATGTAAAATTGATAGAAAGAGTATATCAGGGACTTGTTAGTTTTTGGGGACATCACTGGTGTCTTGGGCTTCAAAGAAACAAAACTCATTAGTTTTATCTACCGCCGAAGCCGAGTATGTTGCTGTAGGACATTGTTGTGCACAATTACTCTAGATGAGGCAAACCCTTAGGGACTATGGCTACAAGTTGAGCAAAGTCCCTCTCCTATGTGACAATGAGAGTCCAATACGCATGGCAGATAATCCCGTTGAACACAGCCGCACTAAGCACAGAGACATCCGGTATCACTTTCTGAGAGATCACCAACAACAGGGGATATCGAAATTGCTTATGTTAGCACCCACAACAAATTAATCGATATCTTCACCAAGCCCCTAGATGAAAATACTTTTATCAAGCTTAGGAATGAACTAAATGTCTACCACACCCGGGTTTCGGGGCACCAAGACCCGGGCGCGAACATAATCACCAGGTGTGCTGGGACCAAGTCTCACACATATGATGAATCATGGCACAAGATCGAATGTCACATCTTTACTACATAACAGGAGTTCTATACAAAATAAATAAATAATTACATTATAAGGAGACAACGGTCCAGCAACCCAAAGTTGAATGGGAGACGACGGCCTAGACCTCTCACGAACACATCACAGCATCCTCCATGCGCCTCATCCTGCGGTACCTGTTCTTGACCTGTGGGGGGGTGTGAGACAGCAAGAGTGAGCTCACATACGTTCATCGCTCAACAGGTTGTGGGGAATAATGTGAATGAACTCGCCAAAGGTGGGAGTTCATGTGAAGTGTAAGGCTTACCAAAGAGGATGGTTAGAGCTGAGCATTGCTTTTAAAGTTGGTCAAAATTTTATTAGCAGTTACTAAGTATAAGTAAATACCAACCCAATTAAGAAAAGTAATAACATCACCTGCGATGCAATGCATATGACAAATTGAATTTAGTTCCATAAATTAATCATGTGAGGGTCCGAGCTGCTCATGATCGTGAGCACGGCTAGTATACCAGTTTTACACTCTGCAGAGGTTGCGCATCTTTACCCACAAGTTATGCTACCCATCTGCCAAGGGATCGCGACTTCCCATACACCTCTACCGAGGAGGCGAGGCAGGGTAACACTATGAGGCCTTTACAAAGTTCCACTAGCTTTAGAAAACCCGCTACAGTTTATAGGAAGCTCCAATGCAGGGTTCTTGCCTGACCGCCATCGCAGCAAAATCAACCAAGGACCTCCCTACACTGACCACTCCCCTACTGCCCTTGCCCCTTTCGGGTAAGGTAGTCCTCCACTAGCTTTCCTAATTAATCAGCCAAGGGCGTCCATAAACCCTTGTGGTAGCAATGTTTTCCCGGGTGGTCGCTCCATGTTCCAATTAACATAATGATCTTATCATGAACAGTGATAATAAACAGATAATAAAAGTGTGATCATGAATAATGTATCTTCATACCCAAAACCACATAAAGCACTAGCAAGTACTACCCAAAAAGTTCAGTGGTAAACAAGGTATAAAGATAGACAAACTAGGGTAACCTATTGGGTCCCATCAAAATTAACCTATGCAGATCATTATGATTAATCAGAACATGGCTGGGTAAAAAGAAGTGATCAAGGGCACAACTTGCCTGGGACTTGAGATTCCAGGTACCAACTTGCTCTTCAGATGACACGTGACCTCGCTCTAGGCGTAGCAATACAAACAAACATTGTATAAGCAAAAATTAACATTACACCAAACATAAGAATAAACTGCATAATAATGATCTACACGTGCTACGAGATCGCGGGATTGAGAACTACTAAGATCGAAATTACGATTAAGAAGTTATGGTTTATAAAAGATCTATGTGATTTAACTGTCACATTATATTATAATTTGGTTATTATAATTCATATGAGAGGTTATTCTATAAATAATTATCTCAACTTTAATCTAAGTTATGAATTGACCATAGATCATCTTCTAGTAGATTATAATGATAAGTAGATTAACAAGACTAACCCACATAAATTAAATAAAGATCTAATTAGAAAAGGATGAGATATGGTATAACAAATATTGTTACTGCATAGTAAATACTTATACAAAACTAACGCAACTGGAACGAGTCAAATCAGAATTAAAACAAGGAAGTTATAAATTTCCAAAGTTTTTATGTATTTGATATGAGATTAATTAGGAGATAAATTTTATTATTGTTTTTATGTCAAAATAGTGACACTAGATGATAAACAATAATATTATAAAATTATAGGAACTAGAATGAATTAATTTGGAGCTAGAATGAATTTTCTATGAATTAAATAAGTTTCTGGAATTATTTTGACACTAAAATCATTTTCTAATTGAATTTCTGCATTTTTCTATGATTCTGGACTGCGCGCATGAATAACTAGAAGCACAGGGCCCTGGCGTATAATTCCCTAAGACACAGAGCGCAATAAGTAGGACGGCGGGTTTATTCTATAAAAATCGAAGGGCTCATAAGCGAAATTGCCACGCCGAAGAGGTATTGGGTGGCATCAACCGTCCGATCTACATCAGACGGCTCGGATTAGACTCATCTAAAACAGAAACGGTACACAATCTATTCCACTGGACCTAAAACCACTACTACATATATGACTATTTAAGACACACCATTAAAGACTCATATAAGTATATTTTATAGAAGTGTCTTATATCATACGATGTTGAGTAAGATAAGACAATTTTTTGGAAATCCGTCTTAATTGGAAAAGTTTTTTGAGACAGTTACACCGTAAACAATGTCTTATATTGATTTAAGACATGTTTTTATTATTAACTGTCTCAAATAAGGATAGTATTTGAGTCATCCCTACTTTAACAACTGTCTTAGATGTCAATGAGTATTTGAGACACTTCTATGTATGAAACCATCTCAAATAAGAATACTATTAGAGTCATCTAGACTATAAGAACCGTCATAGATGTTAGTGAGTATACTAGACACTTATAAATATGGAACCGTCTTCACATGATAGTCTGACAAGACGTATATGAAAAATGTAGCAAATAGTGAAATCACCTTGAGTTGATGATATATACAAATCGCTATCATTTTGTTTCCATCCCGCGATGCCTTCTCACCATACACACCCAATGCCTCCCTCGGGAACGACCGCCCCCGCCCAATAATCATGGACTCCGAACCCCAAGAATCGCCGCCGCCGGAGGCCGTCTCACGTTGTGGTGGCTTAGAACGGCCGACGCCGGCCTGCGACGTTCATTCGTGGCGTTATCAGCAGCAACCACCAACTCAAATAATCTAGGTGAACAAACATGACTCACGTTATTGGCATGACCAATTCATATAAAATTTAGATATTATTATTATTATTATTTAGATTATATAACCTATATGTTAAACAAATAGAAACTTAGTGACATACCAATTCATATAAAATTTAGATATTATTATTATTATACTAGGTGTGTGACCGTGCATTGCAACAGGAGTACGTTGAGATGAGCATTAACACATATCTCATCGGATCTTATATTTCCTTGGGATTTCAACGGGCACACACCTAGTTAGAATTGATGATGAGGAACGGAAGCACACCATTACACCAAGGCCATCCACCTTCTTCTCACTGACATCCGGGCCTCTGTGCACAGCGACAGTGAAGGACCCACATCAGTCGGGAAACGGAGCCCACAGCGTGTGCTACGCGAGTGGATTGAACTAACCACCCCTGGCCTCGTCATCTTCTCCACGCCCCCGGTGCGTTCCCCACCTAACCCCACCCCGAATCCACCATGGCCGCCGGCTCTGGCCCCGCCCCGCCCGCGGAAGCGCAGCCCCCGCCGCCGATCCACCACCTGCCGCCGGACGCGCTCCACAACGTGCTGCTCCGCCTGCAACTGCGCGACGCCGTCGTGTGCCGCCCCGTCTTGCGCCTCTTCCACGAGACCCTCTCGCCGCAGCTCCTCGCGCTGCTCCCCACCCTGTGCCTCCTCCTCCTCCGCCACCCGCGCCCCGACGGCGGCGGCTGCAGGCAGAGGAGACAAGGGAGCTACGGACGGTGAGTTGCCTCCCGTTCGATCCGTGGCCGCAATACCCTGCTCAAACTGCATCGATCCGTGGCCACATTTTGATCTGGTCTCCAATGCGTGATTCGACAGATAAACACGTGGGGCGAGATGATGTACGAGAAGATCAAGAAGCTAGATAAGGAGCTGACCAGGTACAAGGAGCAGATCTGCAAGACCCACCCGGCCCATCCCAGGAGGTCGTCAAGGCCTGTGCCATCCGACTCCTCAAGCACAAGCGCTTGTCAATTAAAGTTCAATCTTTACTCTATCTCTGCTACAACACTGAGTGTAATGTTATTTGTGCTCTTGTTCTAGCTTAGTGAAGCCTTCGAATGTAGGTTTTGCTTTGTGATTTTGGTATTTGTGTAATGCAGATTTTTTTTGTAAAATGGATTGTTATGGCTACAAAACTGTTAGGAGCTTGTCACTTCCTTGCAATGTATACATGCTTGGTCAAATATTATTTGAGTTTCTTGACAAGTCTGTTTTAATCTCACTCCTGCTATCTCTGCCCTAGGTATGTTCACAACAATATTTTCTTTAGTTTTGCTGTCGACTCTGACTTTGAAGACATTTCAAAGGACCACAAGCTAGATTGCCAAAATGGGTCTAGCAGAAGCACCAAGGTTTCCTCCCCAGATGTGATCACTAAGCCAGATGCAAACCATGGCAAATCTGCTGAGGTAGTTGATTCAAAATCTGAAGAGGCACAACTCGCAGATAGAGAGCAGGCGACATATGCTTCTGCAAACAATGACTTAAAAGGAACTAAGGCTTATCAAGAAGCTGATGTTTCTGGCCTTCACAATCTTGCGATGGCAATAGTTGATTACAGAGGTCACATGGTTGTAGCTCAGGTCTGTATTTAAATTACATTTCCTCGTATATATAGCGCTTTTAGAATCTTTTGCTGTTTTTATTATGGTTATGCAATTTGTTTTTTCACTCAACATCTTTTTGTATATTATTATGTCAAAATGTCACAAATGGTAAGCTCAATTCGAACTTTCGACCTGTAGAGTATAATACCTGGTATTCTTCAAGGAGACAAGTCTGATTCCCTTCTGTATGGTTCTGTTGATAATGGCAAGAAGATATCTTGGAACGAAACGTTCCATTCTAAGGTTAGTTGACTGTTTAAAAAAAATCTAATGTCAGTCTGTTGCAATAAAGAGTAAACAATTTTCTCTCCTGAAAGAAGTCTGAAAATTGTCTCCATATTTTTTTACAAGTGGTTAGTCTAAACCTTGAAATATAGCGCATTTCAAATATTTGTTAATCTGCAATACCATCCTGTTTGGGTCTGAAAGGTTTTGGTGCAATGTGAAGTATGATGATCGTTTACATGAATTGGTTTACTGAGGCAAATTGAACTGCATGCTATGCTAAGTATTCCGTACTGAACAACATTGTTGTTAGTGCACACTTGACATGGTTTGACTGACTGATATTTCTGTCTTACTTTTGGGGTGCTTACATTTCAGGGGTTCCCTAGCTTTTTTTGTGTTGTTGATTTGAAGTTCTTTATTACAATTTCGTTTGCATAAGAATATTTCAATGATTACACTCGATTCTTACTCTTGGTAGGAAACTTGCAGTGGTGAAGTTAATCCGCCTGTTGCCATATTAGTATTAATGTTAATGCTATTTCATCTTCTTTTGCGATTCAGCTTGTTCTTAATTTTAACTAATGCTGTGCTATTCTGTATTGCTATTTTAGGTTGTTGAGGCTGCAAAGCAGCTCCATTTGAAGGAACATGTGGTATTGGATGGTTCTGGCAATCCTGTAAAATTAGCTGCTACAGTCGAATGCAAGGGTATTGTTGGGAGTGATGACAGGTAATTTGATTCTTGAAGTTACACGCTGGGGTTTGTTGATGTCTGGTATAAGTAATGGAATCACTTGCGACCTTTTCATTTTCTTTTCTTGAAGGCTCATCAGTTGGTAGTAGTTTACATTTTTCTGTGCACGAAAGCAATGATGAGCATGTTTTGAGTTATCAGTAAGCACATGGTTTAATTGTGTTGCTAATAGACTGGAGAGAAGAGGGCTGGAGCACCCGGATGGTTGCCCTCTCTGCGACCATGAACAGGAAACCACTCAACATCTTCTAGCTTCTTGCATTTCTGGCACATCATTCTTTCACCTTTTGGGTTGGGGCACCTCTCTCCTGGGGCACATGTGTCGTCTTATGATAGATGAAAATCTAGCATTATTCTATCATTTACACATCCATATGACCTTTGTGATATGTGACGATGTGAGGTATTCAACAGTGTCTAACTACTAATTATTGCCTTCTCCTATTTGTTGTATAGGAAAAGATGAAATGGAACTCAAGTTTTAGTGGTCGCACAAGTGTGGAGACAGTTGATGACCAAGTTTTTCAATTAGTATTTTAGTTTGAATTTAGAGTACACATATGTATGAGTTATTTGACAACGCTTGTTTATGAGAGATTGAATGATACCTATCTATATTATATTAATTATAATGTTATTAAATAAATGTGTGTATGTATATTTCTCTTTCAAATTATTATAATGTGTTATCTCAAAATGATTATAAATTGAAGAATGTATTTTAAATCTTAATAAGAGAGTTCCTAAAACGTCTAATATCGGTCTCCTAAATAAGACTCCTAAATAAGACGGTTACTAAAACGTCTAATATCAGTCTCCTAAATAATATGGTTTTCCTATTGCAAACGTCTATTATTATAGGATATTCTAGTTAGTTTCATAAATGCTTTGAGACTTATAATGTTCGTATTCTCGACAGTTCTTTAGAAGGAGTGTCTTAAACAAAAACCTAATGTAAGACAGTTTATCAGACAAAATGACTTAAATAAATACCTTTCTAGACGATTATAAATTAAAAATTGTCTTATATAATATCTTTTAAGACGGTTTACAACCATCTTAAATGAGGGATTTCTTTTGCGACTCCATCAAATTTGGACACTTCATAAGCGTCTTAATAACTAAAAATTAACTGTCTCATATAGCATGATCTGTAGTAGTGAACCAACGGTCTAGATTTTATTATAGCCCGATCTATTATCACTCCTCCGATCTCATCTCGATGGCTCGGATTCATCACGGTCTTGATCTAATCTCCACCGTAGGCGCCAGGATCAACGGCAAGCGTTGTTTCTTCCTACCCCGGCCATACCCAGCGACGGCGTAGGGCCCGCAACGGCGCACACACCAGCGGAACCCCGCACGGCGATTCTGGGCACTAAAACCACCGCTATCCAGTGCTACGCGTACGAGAGGGTAAGGCGATCCAGATGGGTGTATTATTACCGTGAGTTGTGTCGCGATGGCTGCTGACCCCGAGCGACGGCGGAAAGTGGTAGCACGACGAGAATTGACAAGGTTCCGGCCACCCAACGGCGTTCGAGGAGGCCACGAATTCCTTGCCGGAACAAAACGGAGCCCCCAGAGTATTTATCGAAGCCCGATTGATGGTGAATCCGTGAAGACCACCCTGGCGGCCCGAACATGAGGTGATGGCGGCACAGCTGATCTCTATACCTCACTGGTGGCGGCGGTTTTGTTCTGGGGAAAGGAATCCACGCGAGAGGGTAGCAGGGGGAAAGAACAGGTCACGGGAGCTCCCCTTTATCGCCCGAGGTCCGAGTTTGTTAGGATTTCCGAAATCCTAGCTCACCCGTGGTGCTCGCGATGCGCCCATGGTGGAGGTCCACGTCGCGCGGCGAGGAGATCGGTTCCGAGGATTTCTTAGACTTCTGGCAGCGGAGATCTCGACCACGACAGATTCGGTCAGCGGAAGCCGATTCACGCGGGGAAGAAGTCCTCTGACGGGGCGGTGGTTATGGCGCGGGTGGTAGGATCCGGTCAAAAGTCCAGAGCTCCCGCGCGCGAGATCCGCGGCTAGTTGGGAAGGACGCCAGTTGTTGGGGTGCGCGCGTCAGTGTCTGGCCGTGTGCGATTTCAGCGAAGGAGAAAAGGGAGGCTGGGCTGCGCGACTGGGATTCGGTTGGGGCCTCCGCGCGTAGTGGATCGGAGATTGCTCCGCCAAGGTCGCGCGCCATTGGAGATGGAGGAGCTGCAGAGGGGGGCCAGCCGTCGGTGGCAGGCATACTGCGGAGGGTCGAGGATGGTGGCCCACCAGGCAGCGACAGCGACGGAGCCACGCGCGCAAGTGAAGGGGCTGACCACATGGGGCCCACTTGTAAGCGCCTGGTGAGTAGGTGGGCCGACCTGGCACAATCGGCCCACGTAGGGGTAAGGTTCTTTTTTTATTCCTGTTTTGTTTTTCCCACTCAAATTCATATTTTGAATTCGAATTTGTTTATGGTTTTCACACAGGGATCAAGTGCACAAATAAAATTACTAGCCTAAAGTGATATATTTATTTACATAGGTATTTCTTTAGTGCATATTGTTTCCCTTTTCTCCTCCTTTCTATTCCATTTCATTTTCAAAATTCCATTTTTTTAAACTTAAACTTGTCTCACAACTTGAATACAAATGCAAAAATACAAGATCTTCAACATGAAATGCATATTCTAGTATTTATTTGTTATTTGATTAATATATTCTCATTATTTGAATATGCACAACGAAAAGGAAACTATATAGTCTCACAAGGTTTCATAAATTCTCAAACATTAAAAATAATTATATTTTTTTTCTGATACAAAATTTGGGCTTTACAAATCCTACCCCCTTAACAGAAATCTCGTCCTCGAGATTTGCAAGAGGATGTAGAAGAAATTGTTTGTAGTCTATGGGTTAGTTTCTAATTGATTTTAATACCAAAATTCTTCTTCTTTTTTTTTATATCGCAAATTATCAGGTGATTAGAAAAGCATGGGTATATATGGGTATAGCCACCTTATTATGTAGGGTAGAAGATGTCTTTAGAGCATAGATAGGTTTGATTAAGAAAGGGTAGGGTGAGGAAAGACTTTATCCAAGATTGTGGATCTTGATTCCTTTTGAAGATCTGGCTTGAATCTTATCCTTCCTCGATTTGATGAGGTCGTTCATCTTCGATCTTCATTCTTGAAGTCTTTATTCGAATTAGGGACATGTAGTTAGGATAACTTGTAGGTAAGGACAGATGGTTAACAGGTTGGTGGCATAAGATAAGTGTATTATGGCGACATCTAGGATGGGATAGATGTTCACCATGAATATGCTGGTAGGTTATATGTTCAGGGGTGAGTTGGTCTGATGTACTAATTCAAGTTAACATCTGGCCAGCAGGGTCTAATTTATTTCACTAGTATTAACTAGTTCGTTAAGTAACTCACCTTAGATTGAATCATTATTAGATTAGATGGGATGTAGATTAGATTGGTATAACTAGATTAGACTAGATAATATCTAATTACTTTGGATTAGATCATGGTTGTTACACTAAGAGAGAATAAGCAAAGTGTTTAGGATATAACGAATCTTTCAAGATAAGTTGAATCTATCAAGATAACAGAGAATCTTTTGAAGATAAGATGAATTGGTTAGAATGAGATCTTTTAGGATAAGATAAATCTCTTAATCTAGATATATTCCAATGGAGATAATCTAGGTTGTCTAGTTATTTTATAAATATTTTTTTATACCTATGTGTATATGCAGATGCAATTGTGGACATTACTCCACAACTCATCACACTCAATCAAAGAACCAAATCAAACAGTCATCATAAGAACAAAACACTCAAGCATACCAATATTTACTAAAATAGTTTTGATTTTTTTGTTCCTAAGATTAGGTCTCCTATTCCTAAAAGTCACTTTAGGCATAGGATTTCCAAGTGTGAAATCCACATTTATCTTTAGAAGGAAAAAGGTAAGAATAATCAGAGTAAAGCGGAAATAGATGAGAAAAGATTAAGATAAGTTTAGAAAAGAATCAGAGTAAGATAAGTATTTAATGGTTGTCCAGTTCTATCTAGTTTTCGTCCTACAGTCAACATTCCTCTGATACCACTTCTGTCACACCCGAGTTTCGGGGCACCAAGACCCGGGCGCGAACATAATCACCAGGTGTGCTGGGACCAAGTCTCACACATATGATGAATCATGGCACATGATCGAATGTCACATCTTTACTACATAACATGAGTTCTATACAAAATAAATAAATAATTACATTATAAGGAGACAACGGTCCAGCAACCCAAAGTTGACTGGGAGATGACGACCTAGACCTCTCACGAACACATCACAGCATCCTCCATGCGCCTCATCCTGCGGTACCTGTTCTTGACCTGTGGGGGGGTGTGAGACAACAAGAGTGAGCTCACATACGTTCATCTCTCAACAAGTTGTGGGGAATAATGTGAATGAACTCGCCAAAGGTGGGAGTTCATGTGAAGTGTAAGGCTTACCAAAGAGGATGGTTAGAGCTGAGCATTGCTTTTAAAGTTGGTCAAAATTTTATTAGCAGTTACTAAGTATAAGTAAATACCAACCCAATTAAGAAAAGTAATAACATCACCTGCGATGCAATGCATATGACAAATTGAATTTAGTTCCATAAATTAATCATGTGAGGGTCGGAGCTGCTCATGACCGTGAGCACGGCTAGTATACCAGTTTTACACTCTGCAGAGGTTGCGCATCTTTACCCACAAGTCATGTTACCCATCTGCCAAGGGATCGCGACTTCCCATACACCTCTACCGAGGAGGCGAGGCAGGGTAACACTACGAGGCCTTTACAAAGTTCCACTAGCTTCAGAAAACCCGCTACAGTTTATAGGAAGCTCCAATGCAGGGTTCTTGCCTGACCGCCATCGCAGCAAAATCAACCAAGGACCTCCCTACACTAACCACTCCCCTACTGCCCTTGCCCCTTTCGGGTAAGGTAGTCCTCCACTAGCTTTCCTAATTAATCAGCCAAGGGCGTCCATAAACCCTTGTGGTAGCACTGTTTTCCCGGGTGGTAGCTCCATGTTCCAATTAACATAATGATCTTATCATGAACAGTGATAATAAACAGATAATAAAAGTGTGATCATGAATAATGTATCTTCATACCCAAAACCACATAAAGCACTAGCAAGTACTACCCAAAAAGTTCAGTGGTAAACAAGGTATAAAGATAGACAAACTAGGGTAACCTATTGGGTCCCATCAAAATTAACCTATGCAGATCATTATGATTAATCAGAACATGGCTGGGTAAAAAGAAGTGATCAAGGGCACAACTTGCTTGGGACTTGATATTCCAGGTACCAACTTGCTCTTCAGATGACACGTGACCTCGCTCTAGTCGTAGCAATACAAACAAACATTGTACAGGCAAAAATTAACATTACACCAAACATAAGAATTGTCGGCGTTTCGAGACCGGGGGGTCCCTGGGCCGACGAGTGAGTGTCGCCGCGTGCCCCAACCCAGATGGGTCGAGCGCGGGGGCGAGCGCGAAGGGGGGAGAGCGAGGCGGCCGGAGACCGGCGTGAGAGAGGTGGGAATCCCGCGGCCTTCGTGTTCGTCCCGCGCCCAGGTCGGGTGCGCTTGCAGTAGGGGGTTACAAGCGTCCACGCGGGAGAGGGAGCGAGCGGCCCCAAGCGAGCGCCTGTCTCGTCCTCGTCCCCGCGCGGCCAACCTTCTCTAAGAGGGCCCTGGTCCTTCCTTTTATAGGCGTAAGGAGAGGATCCAGGTGTACAATGGGGGGTGTAGCAGAGTGCTACGTGTCTAGCGGGGGAGAGCTAGCGCCCTAAGTACATGTCGTCGTGGCAGCCGGAGAGATTTTGGCACCCAGCTGGTGTGATGTCGTGGCCGTCGGAGGAGCGATGGAGCCTGGCGGAGGGACAGCTGTCGGAGCGGTTGGGTCCTTGCTGACGACACCTTGCTTCCATAAGGGGGCTGAGAGCCGCCGTCGTCACAGAGCATGCGGGGCGCCATCATTGCCTATCTGGCGGAGCTAGCCAGATGGGACGCCGGTCTTGTTCCCTGCGGTCCGAGTCAGCTCGGGGTAGGGTGATGATGGCGCCTCCTGTCAACGTGGCTGGCCTGCGCCCTAGGTTGGGCGACATGGAGGCTCCTCCGAAGCTGAGGTCGAGTCTGTCTTCCGTGGCCGAGGCCGAGTCCGAGCCCCTGGGTCGGGCGAGGCGGAGGTCGTCGGCTGAGGCCAGGGCGGAGTCCGAGCCCTGGGGTCGGGCGAAGCGGAGTTCGTCGTCTTCCGGGACTTAGCCCGAGTCCGAGCCTTGGGTCGGGCGGAGCGGAGTTCGCCGTCTTCCGGGACTTAGCCCGAGTCCGAGCCCTGGGTCGGGCGAAGTGGAGTTCGCCGTCTTCCGGGACTTAGCCCGAGTCCGAGCCCTGGGTCGGGCGGAGCGGAGTTCGCCGTCTTCCGGGACTTAGCCCGAGTCCGAGCCCTGGGTCGGGCGGAGCGGAGTTTGCCATCTTCCGGGACTTAGCCCGAGTCCGAGCCCTGGGTCGGGCGGAGTGGAGTTCGCCGTCTTCCGGAACTTAGCCCGAGTCCGAGCCCTAGGTCGGGCGGAGCGGAGTTCGCCGTCTTCCGGGGCTGAGCCCGAGTCCGAGCCCTGGGTCGGGCGAAGCAGAGCTTCCTATGGTGCCTTCGGCAGGGCCTGACTGCCTGTCAGCCTCACTCTGTCAAATGGCACCGCAGTCGGAGTGGCGCAGGCGGCGCTGTCCTTCTGTCAGGCCGGTCAGTGGAGCGGCGAAGTGACGGCGGTCACTTCGGCTCTGCCGGGGGGCGCGCGTCAGGATAAAGGTGTCAGGCCACCTTTGCATTAAATGCTCCTGCGACTTGGTCGGTCGGTGCGGCGATTTAGTCAGGGTTGCTTCTTAGCGAAGGCAGGGCCTCGGGCGAGCCGGAAATATGTTCGCCGTTGGAGGGGGGCCTCGGGCGAGACGGAAATCCTCCGGGGTCGGCTGCCCTTGTCCGAGGCTAGGCTCGGGCGAGGCGTGATCAAGTCGCTCGAATGGACTGATCCCTGACTTAATCGCACCCATTATGCTGATGGGGGTTACCAGCTGAGAATTAAGAGTCTTGAGGGTACCCCTAATTATGGTCCCCGACAAGAATAAACTGCATAATAATGAACTACACGTGCTACGAGATCGTGGGATTGAGAACTACTAAGATCTAAGTTACGATTAAGAAGTTATGGTTTATAAAAGATCTATGTGATTTAACTGTCACATTATATTATAATTTGGTTATTATAATTCATATGAGAGGTTATTCTACAAATAATTATCTCAACTTTAATCTAAGTTATGAATTGACCATAGATCATCTTCTAGTAGATTATAATGATAAGTAGATTAACAAGACTAACCCACATAAATTAAATAAAGATCTAATTAGAAAAGGATGAGATATGGTATAACAAATATTGTTACTGCATAGTAAATACTTATACAAAACTAACGCAACTAGAACGAGCCAAATTGGAATTAAAACGAGGAAGTTATAAATTTCCAAAGTTTTTATGTATTTGATATGAGATTAATTAGGAGATAAATTTTATTATTGTTTTCATATCAAAATAGTGACACTAGATGATAAACAATAATATTATAAAGTTATAGGAACTAGAATGAATTAATTTGGAGCTAGAATGAATTTTCTATGAATTAAATAAGTTTCTAGAATTATGTTAACACTAAAATCATTTTCTAATTGAATTTCTGCATTTTTCTATGATTCTGGACTGCGCGCATGAATAACTAGAAGCATAGGGCCCTGGCGTATAATTCCCTAAGACACAGAGCGCAATAAGTAGGACGGCGGGTTTATTCTATAAAATTGCCACGCCGAAGAGGTATCGGGTGGCATCAACCGTCCGATCTACATCAGACGGCTCGGATTAGACTCATCTAAAACAGAAACGATACACAATCTATTCCACTGGATCTAAAACCAACGGTCTAGATTTTATTATAGCCCGATCTATTATCACTCCTCCGATCTCATCTCGATGGCTCGGATTCATCACGGTCTTGATCTAATCTCCACCGTAGGCGCCAGGATCAACGGCAAGCGCTGTTTCTTCCTACCCCAGCCATACCCAGCGACGGCGTAGGGCCCGCGGCGGCGCACACACCAGCGGAACCCCGCACGGCGATTCTGGGCACTAAAACCACCGCTATCCAGTGCTACGCGTACGAGAGGGTAAGGCGATCCAGATGGGTGTATTATTACTGTGAGTTGTGTTGCCATGGCTGCTGACCCCGAGCGACGGCGGAAAGTGGTAGCACGACGAGAATTTACAAGGTTCCGGCCACCCAACGGCGTTCGAGGAGGCCACGAATTCCTTGCCGGAACAAAACGGAGCCCCCAGAGTATTTATCGAAGCCCGATTGATGGTGAATCCGTGAAGACCACCCTGGCGGCCCGAACATGAGGTGATGGCGACACAGCTGATCCCTATACCTCACTGGTGGCGGCGGTTTTGTTCTGGGGAAAGGAATCCGCGCGAGAGTGTAGCAGGGGGGAAGAACAGGTCACAGGAGCTCCCCTTTATCGCCCGAGGTCCGAGTTTGTTAGGATTTCCGAAATCCTAGCTCACCCGTGGTGCTCGCGATGCGCCCATGGTGGAGGTCCGCGTCGCGCGGCGAGGAGATCGGTTCCGAGGATTTCTTAGACTTCTGGCAGCGGAGATCTCGACCACGACAGATTCGGTCAGCGGAAGCCGATTCACGCGGGGAAGAAGTCCTCTGACGGGGCGGTGGTTATGGCGCGGGTGGTAGGATCCGGTCAAAAGTCCAGAGCTCCCGCGCGCGAGATCCGCGGCTAGTTGGGAAGGACGCCAGTAGTTGGGGTGCGCGCGTCAGTGTCTGGCCGTGTGCGATTTCAGCGAAGGAGAAAAGGGAGGCTGGGCTGCGCGACTGGGATTCGGTTGGGGCCTCCGCGCGTAGTGGATCGGAGATTGCTCCGCCAAGGTCGCGCGCCATTGGAGATGGAGGAGCTGCAGAGGGGGGCCAGCCGTCGGTGGCAGGCATACTGCGGAGGGTCGAGGATGGTGGCCCACCAGGCAGCGACAGCGACGGAGCCACGCGCGCAAGTGAAGGGGCTGACCACATGGGGCCCACTTTTAAGCGCCTGGTGAGTAGGTGGGCCGACCTGGCACAATCGGCCCACGTAGGGGTAAGGTTCTTTTCTTTTTTTTATTCCTGTTTTGTTTTTCCCACTCAAATTCATATTTTGAATTCGAATTTGTTTATGGTTTTCACACAGGGATCAAGTGCACAAATAAAATTACTAGCCTAAAGTGATATATTTATTTACATAGGTATTTCTTTAGTGCATATTGTTTCCCTTTTCTCCTCCTTTCTATTCCATTTCATTTTCAAAATTCCATTTTTTTAAACTTAAACTTGTCTCACAACTTGAATACAAATGCAAAAATACAAGATCTTCAACATGAAATGCATATTCTAGTATTTATTTGTTATTTGATTAATATATTCTCATTATTTGAATATGCACAACGAAAAGGAAACTATATAGTCTCACAAGGTTTCATAAATTCTCAAACATTAAAAATAATTATATTTTTTTTTTCTGATACAAAATTTGGGCTTTACAATGTCTTCAATTCTCGGAACTTTGATTGAAATCTTGCATACATTGCTCATATTATACCTTTGATCATGTCATATCTCTTTCATTTGGTACAAATGCATATTTCTTATTCTACTTGTGCCAAAGCTAAGACTAATGTGTTTCCAAGAGTATTTCTATGCTTAGTCTTAGATTGAAAGGGAAATGGAGTTTTAGGCAAAGGCAAGCCTTCCACTACAACTCTGTTTGTATTATATATCCTTTGCCCTACTCATGTACTTACTTTCATATATTTCTTGTAAAGGCCGCTAGATTTCTCTATTTTGGGTGCTTAATTCCAAAGGGGGAGAAATTAATAGGCCAAAGAAAAGGACCGCACCACCACCCTGTTTTCTAAAAACTTTTTCCAATTTGAAATCATTTGCAAAAACCCTCTTGACAGCTAAGGGGAGAATTTTTTTAGGGGTAGGTTTTAATTTAGCCAAAGGAAAAGCATTTCATAAAGGGAGAGAATCTTTCAAAACTTGAAAATGCTTTAGAAATCATATTCTTGTACCATTGGCTAATTGCAAAAGAATTTGAAAAGACTTTTCCAAAAGGTTTGCAAAAACAAGCTAAGTGGTGCAAATGTGGTCCAAAATGTTAAATATATCAAAACAATAATATATGCTTAGAACTGCTTTCACTTCAAAGTAACTTATGCACATCTGACAAAATGCAAACTAGCTACATTACTATACTTTATATTTGCTTTGGTTTGTGTTGGCATCAATCACCAAAAAGGGGGAGATTGAAAGGGAAATGGCCTCAAACATTTCCTATAATCGATTTTGGTGTTTGACGACCATCACAAACATTATGGACTAACTAGTTTGTCTAGTTGATCTTTTCTTAGGTGCATAAAGTTCACATTAACATATAAGGAAAATAACCCTTGGGGCAATTCTATAAGTATGGAGCAAAACAGATTTGCACCGTCCTACGGTGCACCGGACTGTCCGGTGCCCAGGCTGGAGCACCCAGTGAACTGGCCGCTCTCGGAAATTTGCAGCACTACTCGGCTAAAATACACCGGACTGTCCGGTGAGCCCACGAGCATCGGTCGACTGCCACGACAGTCTAAAGCGTCAGAAGGTTAGAGACAGTCTGCGATGTCAGATGGCACCGGACTGTCCGGTGTGCCACCAGACTGTCCGTTGCACCACAAGGACAGACGACTTCAACAATCAACAGCTCCAAACCCCAACGGTTGCCTGACGTGGCACGCACCGGACAATGAACAATGGAGTGTCTGGTGTGCCCGTCTATAGACAGAACAACCAACGGCTAGAATAGTGGTTGGGGCTATAAATACCCCCAACCACCACCATTCAAGTCATCCAAGTTTCCACTCTCTACACCCAATACAAGAGCAAAGAATGCACTCCAAAGACACATTCAAAGCCTTCAATCCTCTCCAAGTGCCACAATGAAGTCAAGTGATCGAAAGTGTTTAGTGACTTGAGAGAGGGTGATTTGTGTTTCAATTGTTGCTCTTGTTGCTTGGTTGCTTTCTTCTTCTCCTTCTAAACTTTCCAAGTGATTTGTAAAGCAAGCAAGAGACACCTAAGTGTGTGGTGATCCTTTTGGGGTCTTTGTAACCCGTGAGATTAAGAAGAAGCACTCGACCGGTCTAGGTGACCGATTGAGAGAGGTAAATGGTTGAATAGACCCGGCCTTTTGTCACACACGGTTTTAGAAGGCCAACCGAATGCGAACCATGTACGTGCCAGGATCAGCAATTCACATACACAACAGTTACATAACTGGACATCATTACACAATGCTCAAATAATATTAAAAAGGGGAATAATAGTCGATTACATCATATGTCTGAGACATCCACATAGTCTTTACAATAATCAAAGTGCGAAAACAAAACGTAGATAAACGCGGCCTTCACAGGCAGCTAGCTGACTGGGGGTTGCCGCTAACCCACGCCTAGAACTTGTCGTAATCTTGGAACTCCTGAAAGTCTCCTTCCACGACTTCATCTTCTCCTGAGCAGTGGTTGCAATGTGGACAACCTGGGGATGGGGGGGGGGTTTGGTGTGTAGAGCAAGGGTGAGTACACATCAACATACTCAGCAAGTATCTTGTTTGGCTGTAGTGGACTAGCTTTATGTGGGGGTAAGTCAAGCAGTTGCTTCTAGTTGGTCAGATTATTATTACTAGTAGAGAAAGCCAGGTTTTAGAATTAACCCATGTTATTAACCCAAATGTACTCCCTTCCAAACGGAAAGAGTACCACTTACCATTACCAGAGCTAATACCAAAACCAACAATCTCATTGCCACCTGCAATCCGAACATCTCTGATCAAGTACCATTAATCACTGGAGCTCCCTTGGCCGCTCATAACCGCGAGCACGTCTGATATATCGGTTTTCATACACTCTGCAGAGGTTGCACACTTTACCCATGAGCCGTGATCCCTTTTTGCCACGGGTTGTATGGACCCTTGAACACTCCCAAGGTGAATAGGCAGGGTCTCACTACGTAGCCTTTACAAAGATTCCCCGGGGCTGTAGCCGCCCGTTAGGTTTTCTAAATGCACCACACTCCTCCCCAAGGGGCGAACCAAACTTGGCAGAGCGAGCCGCATACACCGAGCCCCATTAACGGCACGACGGCTAAGTGAACTACACCCTGGTTCCTCTAATTATTCAGCTAAGGGCATCCCATTCCACCCTCATGGTTGCACTGTTTTCCCGGGCGGTCATCCAACGAACAGGTCCTTACGGAGAGGCACTCGAGAAACCGCTCGAGCCCCTTGAATACCACAAGTATAACATCATAATAAAGGAGGGAAACAGCATATCATTGATAATCCTCATCATGTTCATTGATTAGAGTTGAGCCATAGCATAAAGCTAAACAATAATAATCCAACCCAAATAGG
The DNA here is from genome assembly GCF_902167145.1 of Zea mays. Lineage (NCBI taxonomy): Eukaryota > Viridiplantae > Streptophyta > Magnoliopsida > Poales > Poaceae > Zea > Zea mays. Next base: position 54,299,994 of record NC_050098.1, on the reverse strand, counting down.
TAAGCACGGACATGGATAACAAAGCTAGTCAATCCTTAGGTATAAATGTGAAATGCGAGAGGTGAATTAAAGAATGTATAGGACAAAGATGGGTCAAGGGACACTTGCCTCCACCAACCAGCTGCTGCTCGGGTGCTTCTCCTGTCTGTTCTTCGGATTCCTCGACCAGACCGTTATCTATGCGGGCACGAACATACATTCACATCTCCAATCAGAAAGTAAACAGTACACTATACAAAGGGATGAATCCAATAATCATACACTCGACATATGGCTAGCGCTTACGACCATTTTAAGTAGTAAGAATAACATAACCATTATTACAATTAACAACTCACTATGCTCGTGTTAAGTGAAAGAATGAACTTAACCACTTCATTTCATGTAGTTGTACTAACCGATATTTAATATAGGTGTAAAGGTAGTTATTGTCTAAGCATAATTAACCCACGCCTAGTTATTGTCGCTTCTTGATACAGTTCAATTAGTTCTAGCACTTTTAAATGATGAAGAGCATCGTCGCGCGACAATTTGCACACAAAGGGTAAATGATGGAGCGTGACGTTTAAGCGTTGCACGGGCGAGCGAGCGAGTTGCCACGCTAGCCGCGCGCCACGAGCAGGTCGCGCTGCGCCAAGCTACACGCACGAACGCGCACCGCGAGCAGCACGCGAGCAGTGAGCGCGCCACGCCGGGGCCGCGCCGCGCCGCGGACGCGAGCAGGCCGCGCGTGCAGGGCTGAACCGGGGCAGAACGCGCTGCGCCAGGGCGAGCCGAGGCCGCGGGCCGTGCCACTGACGCGCCAGCAGGGGAAGGAGAGGGTCGGGGCGGGCGCCAGGGCCGCAGGCCGAGCACCATGGCCGGATTCTGGTCGCGCCGAGCGCCACGACGCCGGGCCGGACAGGTTCGCACGCGCAGGGGAAGGGTGCAAGGGGGAGGGTCGCGTAAGGGCCACTGGCCGGGACGCTGGGGCCACGCTGGGACGCCGGCAGACGCAGGCGGGCGCCCTGGCCACGAGCCGCGCCGAGGCCGCGGACGTGAGCAGGCCGCGCCGGACGAGCCGCGGACCGCGCGAAGTGGCGCCTGCGCCGGGACCGCGGGCGGGCACGCCACGCCGGGCGAGCCGCGGACCGCACTAGGCGCGCGCGCGTCGGCCATGGCAGATGGGTGTCGCGCCGAGGCCGGGAACGGAGAGGCAAGCGACGGGGGAAAGGGGAGCGGGATGGGCTCACCTCGAGGAGCGACGGCGGCGCGGCCAGGTGCAGGGGCGGCGGTTCTCCCGCGGCTGGGCAATGGGGGAAGAGAGAGAGGCGTCGGGGGAGCGATTTGTGCGAGGGAAAGAGAAGAACACGCGTTCATGGGAGAGAGAAGATGAACAGGGGGCGACTCCCCTGAGACCTATAGGTGGGCCCCACCGGGGGGGCGGCGGCGGCAGGGCAACTGCCCAGCGCGCGCAGGCGGTAGGAGCGGGCGAGCCGCTAGGGCAGCTAGGACGCGCGCCAGCCGGACGGCCCAAGTCGAGGGGGGGGGGCTTTCGCAGGCCGCGTGCGGGGGGAAAGAAAGCGGCTGGGCCGCGGGGAGGGGCAGAGGGGAGAGCTGGGCCACGGGCGCGCGTCCACCATGGGCCGAGGCCAGGTGGGCCACGAGCAGGCCGCCGAGCGAGCCCAGGACGCAGGGAGGGTTTTCTTTTTTTCTATTTTCCCTGTTTTAGCTCTAATTCATCACTAGACCGCATGATTCACAAACCCCCCTCAATCAATCAGCAAAAATGCATGATCCAACATGATGCAACAACCAAATAAAATACTTCTAGGGTTTATTATTATACGACCTAGAGTTTTGGAAATGGGTGAGGTTTTAGCGAAAAGAAATGGGGAAAAAGGGGTAACACCCGAATTTAGCGAGTGACAGAGAAAGAAAAAATTCAACTCAAAATTTGGGGCGTTACAAACCTATCCCCCTTAAAAGAAACTCGCCCTCGAGATTCAAGGCTGGCTAGCAAAGAGTTCTGGGTATTTAGCCGTCAGATCATCTTCACGCTTCTTCCGCAGAGTGGTGACCCCATCTGACTTTGCACATCCTAATGGTCTTCCTTCGGGTGACTCTGTCTGCAGCCTCAAGGATTTGCGTTGGCTTCTCAATGTAGGTCAAGTCCTCCTGGACTTCAAGACCTTCCACTGGCAACTGCTCTTCCGGCACACGCAGACATTTCTTCAACTGAGACACATGGAAGACATTATGCACAGTAGACAAATTTTCCGGCAGACTGAGCTGATAGGCCACTTCTCCACGCCTTGCGAGAATCTGATACGGACCAATATAGCGGGGTGCTAGCTTGCCTTTGACTCTGAATCTTCTGACTCCTCTGATCGGTGACACTTTCAGATAGACAAAATCTCCAACTTCGAAACTCAGCTCTCTTCTTCTTGTGTCTGCATAACTTCGCTGCCTTGATTGCGCTATCTTCAGATTCTCCCGAACCATCTTGATGTTCTCTTCAGCTTCAAGCAGAATGTTCGGCCCGAACACTTGCTTTTCTCCAGGCTGATCCCATTGTAACGGAGTTCTACAACTCCTTCCATAAAGCGCCTGGAATGGTGACATCTTCAAGCTGGCCTGGTAACTGTTGTTATAGGAGAACTCTGCATAAGGCAACCTCTTGTCCCATCCGGACTGATCTTGCAACGCGCAGGCTCTCAACATGTCTTCAAGGATTTGATTTGTTCTTTCAATCTGACCGTCTGTCTGCGGATGATAGGCTGAACTGAAATTCAGATGTGTACCCAAGGCTTCATGCAACTACTGCCAGAAATGAGAGGTGAACTGCGTTCCTCTGTCTTACACTATCTTCTTTGGCACACCATAAAGACAAACGATCCGAGACATGTACAACTCTGCCAAGACTGCACTGCTATAGTTGGTCTTGACTGGTATGAAGTGGGCTGACTTGGTTAAGCGGTCCACCACTACCCAAATGGAATCGTAGCCGGCTCGAGTGTGAGGCAATCCGATTATGAAATCCATACCGAATTTATCCCATTTCCACTGAGGAATTTGCAATGGTTGCAACAATCCAGCTGGTCTCTGGTGCTCTGCCTTGATCCGTCGACAGCTATCACACATAGCCACATGCTCTGCAATTTCCCTCTTCATTCCGTACCACCAGAATTTCTTCTTCAGATCTTGATACATCTTCTCACTTCCAGGGTGAATCGAATAAGCTGTCTCATGAGCTTCCTTGAGGATCAACTCCCGAATAGACTAGACATTGGGAACACACAAGCGGTCTTTGAACCATATCACACCTTCTGCATCTTCCCGAAAATCTTTGCCTCTGCCGTCTAGAATCAGTCGCCGGATTTCACTGATCTTCTCATCATTCTTCTGTGCTTCTTTGATTTCCCGCTCTAAGATGGGTTTTAACTCAACTATTACTCCTCGCACATTATTCAGAAATCCGAGACTCAACCTGTCAAACTCTTTGGTCAACTCATAAGGCATCGGATGAGCGACCATCATATTGACCTGACTCTTCCTGCTCAAAGCATATGCCACTACATTCGCTTTGCCTGGATGGTGATGAATCTCCAATTCATAGTCTTTGATCAACTCTAACCATCTTCGTTGCCTCATATTCAGCTCTGACTGAGTAAATATGTACTTCAGACTCTTGTGGTCTGTGTAAACATCACATTTCTGCCCGTACAGATAGTGCCTCCATGTCTTCAGTGCGTGAACCACTGCCGCCAACTCTAGGTCATGGATTGGGTAATTCTTCTCATGAGCCTTCAGCTATCGGGACGAGTAAGCCACAACTCTTCCCTCCTGCATCAACACACATCCCAAACCGGTGTAACAAGCATCGCAATACACCGAGAAGGGCTTGTGCACATCGGGTAAGACTAGGACAGGCGCTGTAGTCAACTTCTCTTTCAGCGCTTCAAAGGCTTCTTGGCATTTCTGGGTCCACTTGAACTCAACCTTGTTGCCTAGCAAAACTGTCATTGGTTTTGCAATCTTTGAAAATCCTTCAATGAATCGCCGATAATATCCGGCCATCCCAATGAAGCTCTTGATTCCTCGAGCAACTATTGGCGCTTTCCAGTTCAGAATGTCTGCCACCTTCTTCGGATCCACAACCAGTCCTTCTTTGTTGATTGTGTGACCCAAGAACAGGACTTCACTGATCCAGAACTCGCACTTGCTCAACTTTGCATACAGTTGGTGCTCTCGCAATCTCTGCAATACCATCCTCAAATGATCTGCATGCTCTGCTTCGCTTTGAGAATATATCAGAATGTCATCAATAAATACCACCACAAACTTATCAAGATAATCCATGAATACACTGTTCATCAGATTCATGAAGAAGGCTGGTGCATTTGTTAGACCGAAAGACATCACAGTGAACTCATACAACCCATACTTGGTAATGAATGCCGTCTTCGGAATGTCTGAAGGTTGAATCCTGAGTTGATGATAACCTGACCTCAGATCTATCTTGGAGAACACACTAGCTTCTCTCAACTGGTCGAACAGATCTTCTATTCTGGGCAAGGGGTACTTGTTCTTGATGGTGACCTCATTCAGAGCTCGATAATCGATACACATCCTTTTGGTACCATCTTTCTTTTCCATGAATAAGACAGGGGCGGCCCAAGGCGAGGTGCTTTGCCGGATGTATCCTTTCTCTAACAACTCATCGATCCCCCAGATGGACGTGGAAACATTCGCGACCATCATATTGACCTGACTCTTCCTGCTCAAAGCATCTGCCACTACATTCGCTTTGCCTGGATGGTAATGAATCTCCAATTCATAGTCTTTGATAAACTCTAACCATCTTCGTTGCCTCATATTCAGCTCTGACTGAGTGAATATGTACTTCAGACTCTTGTGGTCTGTGTAAACATCACATTTCTGCCCATACAGATAGTGCCTCCATGTCTTCAGTGCGTGAACCACTGCCGCCAACTCTAGGTCATGGATTGGGTAATTCTTCTCATGAACCTTCAGCTGTCGGGACGAGTAAGCCACAACTCTTCCCTCCTGCATCAACACGCATCCCAAACCGGTGTAACAAGCATCGCAATACACCGAGAAGGGCTTGTGCACATCGGGTAAGACTAGGACAGGCGCTGTAGTCAACTTCTCTTTCAGTGCTTCAAAGGCTTCTTGGCATTTCTGGGTCCACTTGAACTCAACCTTGTTGCCTAGCAAAGCTGTCATTGGTTTTGCAATCTTTGAAAATCCTTCAATGAATCGCCGATAATATCCGGCCATCCCAATGAAGCTCTTGATTCCTCGAGCAACTATTGGCGCTTTCCAGTTCAGAATGTCTGCCACCTTCTTCGGATCCACAACCAGTCCTTCTTTGTTGATTGTGTGACCCAAGAACAGGACTTCACTGATCCAGAACTCGCACTTGCTCAACTTTGCATACAATCTCTGCAATACCATCCTCAAATGATCTGCATGCTCTGCTTCACTTTGAGAATATATCAGAATGTCATCAATAAATACCACCACAAACTTATCAAGATAATCCATGAATACACTGTTCATCAGATTCATGAAGAAGGCTGGTGCATTTGTTAGACCGAAAGACATCACAGTGAACTCATACAACCCATACTTGGTAATGAATACCGTCTTCGGAATGTCTGAAGGTTGAATCTTGAGTTGATGATAACCTGACCTCAGATCTATCTTGGAGAACACGCTAGCTCCTCTCAACTGGTCGAACAGATCTTCTATTATGGGCAAGGGGTACTTGTTCTTGATGGTGACATCATTCAGAGCTCGGTAATCGATACACATCCTTTTGGTACCATCTTTCTTTTCCACGAATAAGACAGGGGCGGCCCAAGGCGAGGTGCTTGGCCGGATGTATCCTTTCTCTGACAACTCATCGATTTGCTTCTTGAGTTCAACCAACTCTGGTCCGGATATTCTGTAAGCTTTCTTAAAGATGGGGGCGGTTCCAGGAAGAAGCTCTATGGCAAACTCAACTTTCCGCTCTGGTGGCATACCTGGTAGGTCCTTTGGAAACACATCTGGGAACTCAGACACAACCTTGATACTCTCAATTGGGTCTGCTTCACTGCTATCGACAGCCATCTGATAACAACTTCCTTTCTTCGGCTCAGGCGGGACTAACTCAGTCACCACATTCTCTCCTAGTGGGGACACCAACTTGATTGTCCTCTTATCACAACTGATAACTGCCTGATATTTATCTAGCCAATTCATCCCTAGGATGACATCTATTCCCTGAGTACCCATTACTATGAGATTAGCGGGAAACACTATCCCCTTATTTCCACACTTACATTCAAGCAAATGCTATCGGCTCGAATTCTACCACCGGCTGAGTCAATTTGAATGGGTGTTGACATGGTAGTTATTGGAAGATTATGTGCTTCTACCCATGATGCAGTAATGAATGAATGCGTTGCTCCAGTATCAAATAACACTCCTGCAATATGAGAGTCGACTGGAAACATACCTACTATCATGTCGGGGGTTTTCTGAACTGCTTCCGCCTCCAAGTGGTTCAGTCTCCCATGGTTGTAGCGTGGCTGAGAGCGGTTTCCTGCTCCAGGCTTAGACACATTCTGCTTTGCTGGGGCATTGGGGCCTGACTGCTGCTGGGCTGCCTCCTTCGAACATTTCATCACCCAATGGCCTTGCTCTCCACAGTGGAAACATGCTCTGTTTCCACCCTGAACTGGTGCTGCCTGACTGTTTTGCTGGGTGGCTGGGGTAGGAAGACGAGGTGCCTGCTGATTCTGCCTCTGGAACTGACCTCCTCCTGACTGATTGTTCTAGCGATTCTGATGCTGGTGCTGAGGATACTGCCTTTGGAACTGTTGTTGCTAAGGTGGATGTTGGATCTGCCTGAACTGTAGAGGTGGATTACCTGAGAAACGAGGACGATTGTTGCTTCCAGACTGAGGTCCACTGATCTTACGCTTGCAATCCTCCATTTCTTTGCGCTTCATCTCTGTCATAATTGCTCTGTCAATCAGGTGTTGGAATGTCGGAAAGGTATGATTCATCAGCTGATACTGTAGAGGGTCAACCAAGCCTCTCAGGAAACGATACTGTCTCTTGGCGTCGGTGTTGACATCTTCAGGAGCATAGCGAGACAGTTGCAGAAACCTGTCCCGGTACTCACTGACAGACGATGACCCTTGCTTGAGTGCCAGGAACTCCTCCTTCTTCACTGTCATCAGACCTGCAGGAACATGGTACTGGCGAAAGCTACCTCTGAACTCTTCCCAGGTGATGGTGTCGGGGTTGGCATGGGTGGTGAGATAAGACTCCCACCAAGACTGAGCTGCTCCTCTCAACAGACGGAGACCATACATGACTTTCTCTTTGTCATCACATTGAGCGGTATGCAACTCTCGCTCCACAGTGCACAGCCAGTCTTCAGCATCCATGGGGTCAGAGGAGTGAGCGAACGTTGGGGGATGACCTCTCATAAATTCAGCACACTTGTCCCTGGGCATCTGAGGCATCTGAGGCTGAGGTGGTGGCTGTTGTTGCTGCTGCTGCTGAATGGCGGCCAAAGTCTGGCCAATGGCTTGAACGACCTGAGTCTGCATCATGAACATCTGCTCAATCGACATCGAGGGCGGGGGTGGCAGCTGCTGCTGCTGGGGTGCCTCATCCTGCGGGACTGCCTGCTCCTGCTGAGCACGCCTTCCTCCTCTGCGCCAGTTCTCTGACATCTGCAGAATGCAACCACACATCAAAACTGATCTTGCAAATCTTGCAGCATAAGAAAAGAGTATAAAATTCTTCCTCAACGCTGAACAGATGAACATCTTCACTGATCTCTAGCACAGACCAACACAGCTTCTCAGATAAAGAGGAAAGTGGAATAAAAGGCTTCCCAACTAGATAGCTAATTTCATTAACGTAAAACAGATAAACCAAAATGCAGGGGATACCCACACTCTGGTGAGAGTCATTACAAAGATTCAACTCCAACATTGTTCATCATAACAAGCATAAAAGCACAGGATAAGCAAACTACCCTATCTAACTAAGACTAACTAAAAGTACGACCGAGACTAAGACCAAGACTAAGACTAAGACTAAAATTTCTATATTAAGCATTTATTACAAGACTCAACACTGACGATCTATGGTTCTAAGTCTATCTTGGTCTTACAGTCGGGGTTGCCATAAGACTGGTGTCCACGCCGAGGTGAGCGGTACGGGTGCTGAGTCCCAACGGGAGCGGGGGAGCCATCATCCAGGTGACGACGCTCTGCGCGCTCAGCCCGCAGCTAGGCGATCTTAGCATGAGTCCTACTCAGCTCGTCTAATTCATGGTCCAGCTCCGTGTTTAGCACGGCGGCTAGGTTGACTATGCTGCTCAAACTAGGATTGTCCTCACCAACAGGTGAGACAATCACGCCTCCTATGCTGCCAGATGGACGGCGGGGGTAATACTTCAGGTTGAGACCGTCAGCTACCCCGCCGAGAACTGAGCAGTAGTGTGAAAGCGCACGCCGTGCGGCGTCTTGCATGGCCGCCTCAGCTGAGTCCCGCTCAGAGATGGAATAGTGCTCTGAGCAGACCTTCGTACCCCGGAGACTGTTCTCCGGACGACGCACCAAGCAGGTCGCCTCCCAGCGGTCCAGGTAAACCCCGCGACTGTGCTGGAAGACCACACAGCGATACTCGATAGACCAAGTATGTCGGTCAAGTGCCCGACGTAGCAGGGTGTCGAGCGCGTCGTGGAAGTGACACCCGCGAGCAGCGTCGCGAGTGATGGGTCGAGCAACCCATCCTTCCGGCTCCTGGTCAGCAGAAAAGTCGGTGTTGTGGCTCGAGCTGTTATCGCCACCTCCGCCGTCTGGGTCTCCTCCAACAACTACTCCAGGGGCTGGGGCGCTCAGTGGTGGTGCAGGGGGCGCCTCTAGGGGAAGCACGGGGGAGCAGCTCCTCACAGACTCTATCTCCTGCTGGAGCGAGAAAGAAGAGCCCTGCTGCTCCTGCTCCTGTCGTCGGTGCTCCTGCTCCTCATGCAGGTGGTGGTGCAGCCTCTCCAAGTGGCTGGACTGACCGGTCACTGGACGGCGAAGCGGACGCTCCACGAGACGGGAGGGTACGAAGGGGATGACAGACTTCCGTGCAGTGTGTCTAAGACGAGCCATCTACAAAAGACACCGCAAGCATAAGAGTGAGAACAGAACTAGTATGACCAGCAAGTAATAAATAATAAATAAATGAGGAATTAGAATAATCAAAAAGATTTTTAAAAGGTATAATATATAGTAGAACATAGGTTTGGTCGATATGACCGACATTTGAAGGGATACCAAAGTCAAGGCAGGGACAGGGGTCTATAATCCTTAGAACGACCATTCTGCTCTAGGTTAGCGGTCCTACAGTCAGCATGGCTTTGATACAACTTATGTCACTCCCGATTTTAGAAGGCCAACCGAATGCGAACCATGTACGTGCCAGGATCAGCAATTCACGTACACAGCAGTTACATAACTGGACATCATTACACAGTGCTCAAATAAAATTAAAAAGGGGAGTAATAGTCGATTACATCATATGTCTGAGACATCCACATAGTATTTACAATAATCAAAATGCGAAAACGAAACGTAGATAAACGCGGCCTTCACAGGCAGCCGACTTGGGGTTGCCGCTAACCCACGCCTAGAACTCGTCGTAATCTTGGAACTCCTGAAAGTCTCCTTCCACGGCTTCATCTTCTCCTGAGTAGTGGTTGCAATGCGGACAACCTAGGGATGGGGGGTTTGGTGTGTAGAGCAAGGGTGAGTACACATCAACATACTCAGCAAGTATCCTGTTTGGCGGTAGTGGACTAGCTTTATGTGGGGGTAAGTCAAGCAGTTGCTTTTAGTTGGTCAGATTATTATTACTAGTAGAGAAAGCCAGGTTTTAGGATTAACCCACGTTATTAACCCAAACGCACTCCCTTCCAAACGGAAAGAGTACCACTTACCACTACTAGAGCCAATACCAAAACCAACAATCTCATTGCCACCTGCAATCTGAACATCTCTGATCAAGTCCCACTAATCACTGGAGCTCCCTTGGCCGCTCATAACCGTGAGCACGGCTGATATATCAGTTTTCATACACTCTACAGAGGTTGCACACTTTACCCATGAGCCATGATCCCTTTTCGCCTCGGGTTGTACGAACCCTTGAACACTCCCAAGGTGAATAGGCAGGGTCTCACTATGTAGCCTTTACAAAGATTCCCCGGGGCTGTAGCCGCCCGTTAGGTTTCCTAAATGCACTGCACTCCTCCCCAAGGGGCGAACCAAACTTGGCAGAGCGAGCCGCATACACCGAGCCCCATTAACGGCACGACGGCTAAGCGAACTACACCGCGGTTCCTCTAATTATTCAGCTAAGGGCATCCCATGCCACCCTCATGGTTGCACTGTTTTCCCGGGCGGTCATCCAACGAACAGGTCCTTACGGAGAGGCACTCGAGAAACCGCTCGAGCCCCCTTGAATACCACAAGTATAACATCATAATAAAGGAGGGAAACATCGTATCATTGATAATCCTCATCATGTTCATTGATTAGAGTTGAGCCATAGCATAAAGCTAAACAATAATAATCCAACCCAAATAGGTAAACACGGACATGGATAACAAAGCTAGTCAATCCTTAGATATAAATGTGAAATTCGGGAGGTGAATTAAAGAATGTATAGAACAAAGATGGGTCAAGGGACACTTGCCGCCACCAACCAGCTGCTGGTCAGGGGCTTCTCCTGTCTGTTCTTCGGATTCCTTGACCAGACCGTTATCTATGCGGGCACGAACATACATTCACATCTCCAATCAGAAAGTAAACAGTACACCATACAAAGGGATGAATCCAATAATCATACACTCGACATATGGCTAGCGCTTACGACCATTTTAAGTAGTAAGAATAACATAACCATTATTACAATTGATAACTTACTATGCTCGTGTTAAGTGAAAGAATGAACTTAACCACTTAATTTCATGTAGTTGTCCTAACCGATATTTAATATAGGTGTAAAGGTAGTTATTGTCTAAGCATAATTAACCCACGCCTAGTTATTGCCGCTTCTTGATACAGTTCAATTAGTTCTAGCACTTTTAAATGATGAAGAGCATCATCGCGCGACAATTTGCACACAAAGGGTAAATGACAGAGTGTGACGTTTAAGCATTGCACGGGCGAGCGAGCGAACGAGCGAGCGAGTTGCCACACTAGCCGCGCACCACGAGCAGGTCGCGCTGCGCCAAGCTACGCGCACGAACGCACGCTGCGAGCAGCACGCGAGCAGCGAGCGCGCCACGCCGGGGCCGCGCGTGGAGGGCTGAACCGGGGCAGAGCGCGCCTCGTCGGGGGCCGGGGCGAGCCGAGGCCGCGGGCCGCGCCACGGACGCGACAGCAGGGGAGGGAGAGGGTCGGGGCGGGCGCCAGGGCTGCAGGCCGAGCGCCATGGCCGGATTCCGGCCGCGCCGAGCGCCACGACGCCGGGCCGGACGGGTTCGCGCGCGCATGGGAAGGGTGCAGGGGGGAGGGTCGCGTCAGGGATGCTGGCCGGGACGCCGGGGCCACGCCAGGACGTCGGCGGACGCAGGCGGGCGCCCTGGCCGCGAGCCGCGCCGAGGCCACGGAAGCGAGCAGGCCGCGCTGGACGAGCCGCGGACCGTGCGAAGGGGCGCCTGCGCCGGGACCGCGGGCGGGAACACCACGCCGGGCGAGCCGTGGACCGCGCTGGGCGCGCGCGCCGTCCATGGCAGATGGGTGTCGCGCCGATGCCGGGAACGGAGAGGAAAGGGACGGGCGAAAGGGGAGCGGGACGGGCTCACCTCGAGGAGCGACGGCGGCGCGGCCAGGTGCAGGGGCGGCGGTTCTCCCGCGGCTGGGCGATGGGGGAAGAGAGAGAGGCGTCGGGGGAGCGATTTGCGCGAGGGAAAGAGAAGAACGCGCGTTCGTGGGAGAGAGAAGATGAACAGGGGGTGACTCCCCTGAGACCTACAGGTGAGCCCCACCGGGGGGCGGCGGCGGCTGGGCAACTGCCCAGCGCGCGCGTAGGCGGTAGGAGCGGGCGAGCCGCTGGGGCGGCAGGGCCGCGCGCCAGCCGGACGACCCAAGTCGAGGGGGGGGGGGGGCTTTCGCGGGCCGCGCGGGGGGGGGGGGGGGGGGGGGGAAAGAAAGCGGCTGGGCCGCGGGCGCGCGTCCTCCATGGGCCGAGGCCAGGTGGGCCATGAGCAGGCCGCCGAGCGAGCCCAGGACGTAGGGAGGGTTTTCCTTTTTCTATTTTTCCCTGTTTTAGCTCTAATTCATCATTAGACTGCATGATTCACAAACCCCCCTCAATCAATCAGCAAAAATGCATGATCCGGCATGATGCAACAACCAAATAAAATACTTCTAGGGTTTATTATTATTATACGACCTAGAGTTTTGGAAATGGGTGAGATTTTAGCGAAAAGAAATGGGGAAAAGAGGTAACGTCCGAATTTAGCGAGTGACAGAGAAATTCGGGGCGTTACACCTTTCTGGCCTCCTCAACGGGGAGTAGGTTCTTTGGAATTGAGCCTCGGGAAGCAAATCATCGTGTCCATTTGTGTTGTTCTTCACCATTCGATTTGTTTCTCCCCCTCTCCCCTTTCTTTCTAAAAGTTCTCTTGCTGACATTGTTGAGTTAGCTCCCAAAGTTATCCACTTTGATTGAGCAGCTCATAGCAAAAAGAACTATCTTCCGCACTCTGAATTCACAATTATTCATTTCTAATCCTAACCCTAGGTGAAGTGCGTGTTCAAAGTTTATAATTTTTAGGTTTCATCTATTCACCCCCCTCTAGGCGACTTTCAGTGAGCAAGCTTGAGGGTGGGGCACGGGAGCGTAAGGATAGGCCGAATGCGAGTAGGGCACTTGCCTAGCACTGTTTTCTCTTTTTCCATTTTCGGAACTACAATTTAACTTTATTTTTCAACTTTAAATAAAATGAAATCCAACTCACCTCAAGAAATTTTGGAAGATAAAAAATTAATAGAGAAGCATTTTTATTAAAATTTAGGCTCATTTCATGGTGAAGATTCTTATACAAAAATAATTCTCTCTTTTTGTGTTTGGGAAAAATATGTAAACTCATGTTTAAAAGAAAAATAATTCAAATTCATCTTCAAAACTTATGACATGTGTTAGTTTATTCATAGTGGTTTTGTGCTGTATGTACCGAAATAGCTTTATCACAAAGCTTTTTGAAGCTTTCCATAAGCTTTGTAAGTTTACATGTGACATCTCTCTCCATTACCTTAATATATATCTGATGTGACATTTTCCACATCCTACTACCTTATTTTGTTAAAACTTTTTTTAAAAATGAAACCATTTAAAAGTGTAACCTAGTTTATATAATAAAATAATAACATCATGATATCAAATAATTACCATTAGATTATTGATTAGTTATATTTTTATAGTATACATATTCAATGTCATATATCTTTGTAATTATTTCAATAATTTTGATCAAAATTAGTATGCTTTGACTCTCTAAGAAAGTTGAAATGACCTATAATTTAAAACAGAGTAAGCAGTAGATTTCCACTCAATCTATTAGTATAATGTCCTAGACATAAGTTACGTTTGGATGTACTAGACCTAATAGTTAGGCTATTCACAATGGGAGTTTCGTAGCACTCTTTGCAACGCTGCCACATCATCATAAATGCTATGAAACTATGAATTAAACAATATCTCTCAATGTAATATTTCGCATCACTATTTTATAATGTTGCAACTCAATGGCCAATAGAAGTTAGTAAATTATGTGAATATGAAACAAATCACTCTCAATGGAGGTTTCACATGGTTTTCAAGACCTTGGAAACGAGTTGACATGGTTTCATCCTATGAAACTCAATCCTCTTAAATGATATGCCATGTCACCAAAAAAATTGATGTGGCACACTATTAAATGTTCATGAAACCACCATTGAGATTAACCTTAGTTGGCAAAAAAATTACTAGTACAATTACTCCATTCATCCCAATTTATAATTCATTTCACTTTTTTGTGCCATGTTTGACCGGCTCGTCCTATTCATTTTTTTGCGAAAAAATGAAAAATTCAAAGCCACATTTAAAGTATATTATATGCTAAACAATATCACACCAAAAATTAATAATAACTATGAAATTTTTTGAATAAGACGTGTCGATCAAACTTAGGGTAAAAAAGTCAAACGAATTATAAATTGTAACGGATGGAGTAGCTATCTAACAAATAGTTGGCTAACTATTAGCTAATTTGTTGTTGGGTTGTTTGAATGTCTGCAATTAATTTTAGCAGCTAACTATTAGCTTCAACCGCATTCAAACATGTCCATAGTACTTTTGTATTTTACTCTGACGTCTTATTTGGTTTCTATAAATTGAGAGAAATTGAAAAGTAGTCCAATAATAAAATGGACGCACTTACTAGATATTAGTTTCAAATGATGGAATCCAAGAGGCCCTAATGTATGATACAAGGCTTATGTGAATGTCCTCCAATAAAACATTTATATGCAACTTTTATTCATGCAAGAAAAAACAGATCAACTTGATGACCGCGCATTGGTTAAAAACAATGGTCAAAACTCTAAGACCGAGGTTAACAGCAACGGTATCATGGGGTGTGTACGTGTCCTTTTAGAATGTCCTTTTCCGCCACCGGCTGTTGAGATCTCTGCACTCTGCGCCACAGTCTAAACTGGTTGGTGAAATGATTAGTAGTGGGATGCAGCGGATAGTATCATTAGTGGCAGAAATCGCTCTAGATCTTGCCTAAAGTAGAAAGGCAAATACAATATTTGATGAAATGATGATGGATGGCAACGCCAGGATATGGAAAGGACAGAACGAATCAGAAAGGCACGTTCTAGTAGCTGAGAGATAATAAAATCGACAAGTGGCCAAGTGGGCGGCGGTGGGAAAGCATCAGTCACGCAAAGGCGGCTGCATGCCATGCCTAACGATCAGGAGAACATACGAGATGCCAAGCCAATACAGAAGAACAGAAGATAGTACCGTTGTGTGAGTTAGGTTTGTGTTTGCTGCTCCGTATTACGAATTAGTGTTGTTGGCGGCATGGCGCTCTTTTGACCAATTACTTAGGGCACCTATACTGCACGCGGGAAGTGAGGGATCTGGAGATGCTATCCGCGTGAGCGTGGACCGTCGGATCATTCGTGGTATATCAGCGAACCGTCTATGATTTGGGCGTCGCTTCTCTCTGCAAGGCGGTGGACCGTCCGCACTACGCAGATGCTGTGATGATCTTCTGCAGAACCTAGATCTCGTCTGGGGAGGGACCCCGTCAGGGAGAAAAAAAAATCATAGGCTTGTCTTGTAGTCGACAGGTCAACCAAGACGGCTCTAGACGACGTCGTGCCGAAGAGAGGTGAAGATTGAGGATGAAGAGCACTAATTACTGCTAGTCCTAAAGCAAGAATGTAAAGAAACTAGTGAATAGATTGATTTGATCGATTGGGTACTGCCTTAATTGGTCCTACCCCTCATATATATAGGGGTGGAGGTCTCGATACGTCCCTAGGTGCTTCCCAATAGATCCCCGCGCGATTACTCGGATAAGCACACATGGGATAAGTATTCTCGCCCGAGTTAATCTACTCGCAGATCGTCCGGGTTGTACCCATGGACCATCCGGGGCACAGACCATCTAGGCCACATGGCTGGATCGTCCGACCGTCCCTAGGTGCCACATATCTTGCTCAACACATGCACATGCCTTTTGGGGAATCCAAGCGAACAAAAACTTGATGTGAAATCATCGATTCTCTAACCATCTAGTCATACACTAGGATCATATTGTTTCTTGGAAAACAACCATTCAATGTCTTGGGTAGCTTATCACCTTGCAACGTTTGTAACATATATGCATTACCAAAGATCACCCTTGTAACTCTACAAGGCCCTTCCCAGCTTGGGGACCACTTACCAAACATCTGGTTCCTGCCCCTTAACGACAAGACTGTCTTCCAGACTAGATCTCCAACCTATAATGATTTAGCCTTGACCTTCTTCTTGTAGGCTTTGACAACTATGATCTTGTCTTCCTCAATCTCCTTTAGAGTCATCAATCTCTTGTCGGCCACCTTATCAGTATTGTCCATCATCAGACCATGATAGTCATCGACAGCTAAATCATTTTTCCTAGCAAACCTGATAGCTTTCAGGCTTATCTCCACAGGCAAAACAACTTCTTGTCCATACACAAGCTCAAAAGGAGAGACTTCAGTAGAACTGTGCTTAGATATTCTATGAGCCCATAAAGCCTCAGACAAAACATTGTGCCAATGCCTAGGATGATCAAATGTATTATCCTTTATAAGGCTAATTCATGTCCTATTACTTGACTCGACCTTATCATTGGTCTGAGCATAATATGGAGCGGAATTGAGTTATTTGATCTTGTATAGTTTAGCAAACTCGTGTACCTCTTTTGACATAAAAGAAGTCCCCTGATCTGTAGTCAATGATCTGTAGTCAAAGTTTGGGGAATGTCTTATCTATGAATAATTAATATGTTCAATCACAAACTCAATTACCTCCCTATGTGTCATACTTTTCAGGGCAACGACCACTGTCCATTTGGTGAAGTAGTCTATGGCGACTAGCATAAACTAATGCCCCTTTGACAATGAAGGATGAATTTCTCCTATAAAGTTCAAACCCCATCCCCTAAAGAGTCAAGGTTATATAATAGGATGTAGTTCGACGGCAGACACCAATTGTAGATCACCAAACTTTTGACACACTTGACAACCTTTGTAGTACTTACAACAATCGGTTATCATATCAAGCAAATAGAAACTAGATCTTCTTAAAAGCCACTTCATTTTAGATCCAATTGATGGTACCATAAATACCTTCATGCACTTCGGCCATATATAACTAATGTAGCATCATCAGGGCCCAAGCACTTAAGAAAAACATCATTAGGAGTTTAGAGATAAAGTACATCATCAATGAGAACATACTTAAAAGCTATACGCTGAATATTTCTATATGTCCTAATATTTGGAGGTGTTCTCCTGTTAACTATATCGGCTGCATTATTAGACAAATCAACCAAGACCATGCTTCTGTTGACATTGGACGGTTTGTTGTCTCCACCTGGATGGTCCAGAACCCAAGGACCTAGCGCACTTCTAATCATCGAATTTTCAGAAACATGGAATCCCTTGGGTTACCTGATAACCTGAAGCTTCCTATGCCAAGTTATTAGCTTTGAAATTCTCAGTTCTAGATACATGCCGAATGTCAAATTCGTCAAAGTACGTATTATGTCCCAACATATTTTGAGATAATCATTCAAAACACCATCTAAACATTGATACTGTCTTGAAATTTGTTGGACATCTAGCTGAGAATCACTAAACACTTTCACATGATTTACTCCCATATAGTCTAAAAACTCTAAACCAAATAAGAGAGCTTCATATTCGACTTGATTATTTGCAATGAGCTTTCAATCAGCTAGAGAAGTCAAAAGTGGTATTCCTTGGTGAAACAAGTACGATGTCAATCCCTTGTCCTTCATTGCAAACTGATCCATAAAAATATAGATCCTAGGTAGTAATGATTGTTGGGACCATGCTTCGTCGCCGAAGGTCCTGCAGGAAGAAACAGCTTCGGCTGAAGCTGTCTGCACGTGATGACCGAAGGTCGCTGTTCATGAAGCTTCGGAATTACAAACCGACTTAAAAGTAGAATGACCTTTTAGTCCATAAGTGTTTGAGTCGTTGTTGTAAACTTTTATGAGGGACATGATTGTAATTCCTCACAGGCTGTGTCCTGTGCCTATAAATAGTGAACAATATTCCTTTACTGTTCACGCATTCCTGTAATTGCAATCGCATCACTCGGGAATTATTCTTTGCCAAGGCAGAGGTATAAATGTATCTAATATTGTATTTGAATACATCAAGTTTATATAATATGTAAATGATGTTGTTTACTTATAATTTACTTGTCTTTAATGCTTTATATCTCACAATATTTTATATAATCTCTAAGAGTTTAATTACGAAGATTCAACCTTCGTAATTATATCGTTTTAACCTTCGTCCGAAGTTCATTAAATCCTTGAGGAAATAATGATTCAGCGGGCGAAGGGCATTAACATTTAACATTTTATGTTGCCTTGTTCTTAATTCATAGCATTTGAGAACAAGTCCCCAACAATGATAATACACGATATATCTAGCTTAGAGGAATCATCAATCCAATGTTCTGCAATAAAATTAGCTACAACTTGATCATTCATAGATTTCAAAGACTCATAGGCCAAGTCATATTCTATAAGTGCATAAACCCATTTGCCAAGTCTAACACTCATGATTAAGTTTTGCAACATATACTTAATCACATCGATTTGACAAGAAACAATGCAAGACCTAGGTACAAGGTAATATCTAAGTTTGGTACACGCATAAAACAAGCATAGATATAATTTCTTAATAAAGGTGTACCTTGTTTCAGCATCCACCAACCGTTGACTCAAATATGTTATGGCATGCTCTTTACCTTCGGCCTATTGAGTCGGAACAGATCCAATAACATTATCTTAAGCTGCAATATATAATTTAAAAGGGATCTACTCCTCGTTGCTTTAACCATCAGAGCCAAAGATAAGTAATCCTTAATAAGATCAAAAGCACGTTGTTGTTCTGCCCCAAGTGAAATCGACATTATTTTTAGCCAAAGAATAGGAGTGAAAGCTTCAATCTTCCTGACGAAGTTAGAAATAAACCTTCATAAATAATTCACCTTGTCGAGAAACTTCTGCATCTCAAGCTTACAAGTACGGTTCCCACATTCTGCATAGCTCTAATTTGCTCGGGGTCTACTTCTTTGCCATGCTAATGAATGATAAATCCTAAGAACTTGCTAGTCAACACTTCAAAGGCACACTTATGTGGGTTCATTTTTAGACCATACCGACACATCTTATAAAAGGCTTTGCGCAAATTGGCTAAATGAGAATCAAACTCAACCTATTTGACTACTATATCATCAATATAAACTTCTACGATGTTTCCTAACAACTCATGGAAGATCAAATTCATAGCCCTTTGATAGCTAGCACCGACATTTTTAACCCAAATGTCATAACAACCCACTCAAATAGACCAATAAAGCTTGGACATATAAAGACCGTTTTAAACGCATCTTCTTCGACCATAACGATTTGATTATATCCGGCATTACCATCAAGATAGCTAATGAGTCTATTTCCTGATGCATTATTAATCATAACATCAACTACATGCATAGGATATTCATCTTTTGAAGTTGCTCTATTTAAATTATGAAAATCAACACATACCTTGAGCTTACCGGAGTCTTTCTTTATCACCGACACAATATTAGAGACCCACTCACCATATCTGTAAGGTCTAATAAAGTTAGTCTCCAAGAGCCGGTGGATTTCATCCTTGATCCTAGGATTCAAGTCTAGATAAAGTGGTATTGGCCTTTGTTTGAATGGCCTGAAACCGAGTTTGATTGGTAACCGATGCTCAACTAGCTCTCGTCTTAAGCCTAACATCTCAGTATAACTCCAAGCAAAACAATCTGAGTACTCTAACAATAATCTGATCATTTTATTCCTAGAATCAGATATCAGGTTTTTGTTTACAAAAGTTAACCTTAGAATGCTACCATCTCCTGTGTCAACCTCCTCCAAAGGATCACCCGAAGTAAACCCCTGTCCTAACTTGTCTAGATTCCTAAATTCCTCTATTGTATACACACTAAAGGAGCATGTTACCCTCTACGGGGCTATAAACCATCTGGCCGTATGTCACACTCGATTTTGGAAGGCAAACCAAATGTGAACCATGTACGTGCCAGGATCAGAAACTCACATACACAGCGATTACATAATTAGACATCATCACACATTGCTCCAAAAAAGTGGAAATAGTACTTTATTACATCAAGATGTCCAAGACATCCACAGAGTCATTAACATAATATTGTCATTAGATATGGCCTTCACAGGTAGCTGACTAGGGGTTTGCCACTAACATAACTAGAACTCCTCAAAGTCCTCCATATTGCCTCCATCTCCTCCTTACACTAAAAACAATGGGGACAATCTAGGGTGGGTGGTTTTTAAAGCAAGGGTGAGTACTCATCAACGTACTTAGCAAATGCCCCGTTTGGCTAAAGTGGACTAACTGTATGTGGAGTTAAGGTTAAGAAGTTGATTTTAGTTGGTAAGGTATTTATTACCTAATAGTAAAGTCATGTTTTAGCAATACACCCAATTATTACCCAAAAGTACTCCCTCCAAGAGAAAATACTAGAGATCAGAGTTATATTTATCATCATTAACCATAATCATAAAAGTATCCAAAGTTCTTCTAATCAAACAGGATCCCAAGGCTGCTCTTAACCGTGAGCACGACTGATATACCAGTTTCTAACACTCTACAGAGGTTGCACAATTTACCCATGAGTCGTGATCCCTTTTTGCCTCGGGTCGATCAAACCCTCAAACACTACCAAGGTGAGTAGGCAAGGTTTCACTACGTAGCCTTTACAAAGATTCCCCAGAGATCATAGCCGCCCGTTAGGTTTCTCCAGTTTGATAAACACAGTACTTCTCCCCACAAGAAGGGTGACTAATGTTGGAGACTTGTTCTCAAATGCTATGAATTAAGAACAAGGCAACACAAAATGTTAAAGGTTAAAGCCCTTCGTCCTTCAAAGCATTATTTCCCTTAAGATATAATGATCTTCGGACGAAGGTCATGAAGGACATACCTTCATCATCGCAGTATATGTTAATGAAAGAAGAAGCATGTGGAATATAGGAGACAACATGAATAATCATATAATATTATTAGGTCATCTTTTATTATATTATCACGAATAAACGGAAATAATACGGAATTACATTTGTAACTTCGGCTTGACAGAAGGATAAAGTACAAGTGTGATGCACGAGCGAGTACCAATCAGCGTGAACAGTACATGGGTACTGTTCATCTATTTATAGGCACAGGACGCAGCCTGTGTGAGATTACATTCATGCCCTCCATATTTACTATTGACATAAGGACAATCTATCGAGGACTAGATAGCCTTTTCCTCTTTAAGTTGGTTCCTTTTTCTGCTACTGAGCCAAAGCTTTCTCGCGCTTAGCTTCGGAGCTGGTTCGACCTTCGTCGCGACCATGCTTTTTATATTGTGAACAGCTTCAACCTGAGTCCGAAGGTTCCTGTACATGTATTATTGAAAGGGAAATAGGATTACACCTTTTTCCTAATTGATTTTGGTGGTTGAATTGCCCAACACAAATAATTGGACTAACTAGTTTGCTCTAGATTATGAGTTCTACAGGTGCCAAAGGTTCACATCAAACCAATAAAAAGACCAAAAAATGATTCAAATATAGAGAGCAAAAGTCAGCCGAAGTGTCCCCTGGTCTGGCGCACCGGACTGTCCGGTGTGCCACCAGACAGTGTCCGGTGCACCACCGGACAGTGTCCGGTGTACCAGGGACTCCAACTCCAAACTGCTCACCTTCGGGAATTCTGGGAGCCAGTCCGCTATAATTCACCGGACTGTCCGGTGTAGCACCGAACAGTGTCTGGTGGCGCACCGGACTGTCCGGTGTGCCAGCGGAGCAACGACTACTTCAGCGCCAACGGTTGCCTGCAACAGCATTAAATGCGCTACAGTGCGCGCAGAAGTCAGGCACGTGCCAGAAGGCACACAGGACACTCTACATGACATGTCCGGTGCACCACCGGACTGTCCGGTGGCCTAGAAGACAGAAGCTCCAATGGTCAGAATCCAACGGCTGGGCGACGTGGCAGGCGCACCGGACAGTGTCCGGTGCGCCATGCGATAGCAGCCTTCACCAAACGGCTAGTTTGGTGGTTGGGGCTATAAATACCCCCAACCACCCACCATTCATGGCATCCAAGTTTTCACGCTTCCTACACCTTACAAGAGCTATATCATTCAATACAAGACACACCAAAGAGATCAAATCCTCTCCCAAGTCCAAAGATCATTCCCAATCAAATAGTGACTAGTGAGAGAGTGAATTGTGTTCATTTGAGCTCTTGCGCTTGGATTGCTTCTTTTCTTCATTCTTTCTTGTGATCAACTCAATTGTAACCAAGGCAAGAGACACCAATTGTGTGGTGGTCCTTACGGGGACTTAGTGTCCCGTTTGATTGAGAAGAGAAGCTCACTTGGTCTAAGTGACCGTTTGAGAGAGGGAAAGGGTTGAAAGAGACCCGGTCTTTGTGACCACCTCAACGGGGAGTAGGTTTGCAAGAACCAAACCTCGGTAAAACAAATCCTTGTGTCTCACTCTTTGTTTGCTTATGATTTGTTTTTCGCCCTCTCTCTCGGACTCGTTCATATTTCTAACCTAACCCGGCTTGTAGTTGTGCTTAAGTTTATAAAATTCAGATTCGCCCTATTCACCCCCCCTCTAGGCGACTTTCAATTGGTATCGGAGCTCGGTGCTTCATTAGAGCCTAACCGCTCGAAGTGATGTCGGGAGCATCCGCCAAGAGGGAGCTCAGGACCGGCGACAAGTCCGCAAGCTCGGGGAGAACGCACTCAAGGGAGTCCGCCCACAAGCACAAGGAGGAATCCTCTTCCTCCATCAAGTCCCAATGGAAGGGTGACAAGAAGAAGAAGATGAAGAAAGTGGTCTACTACGAGACCGACTCTTCGTCACCCTCCACCTCCGGCTCGGAATCGGCATCCGTCACTTCTAAGCGCCATGAGCGCAAAAAGTATAGTAAGATGCCCCTTCACTACCCTCGTATTTCAAAACGCACTCCATTACTTTCCATTCCATTAGGCAAACCACCTATGCTAGAAGGTGAAGATTATTCTATGTGGAGTGATAAAATGAGGCATCACCTAACCTCACTCCACAAAAGCATATGGGACATTGTTGAGTATGGAGCGCAGGTACCAAAGAAGGGAGACAAGGATTACGACTTGGAGCAGGTCGAACAAATCCAACACTTCAACTCCCAAGCCACTACTATACTCCTCGCCTCTCTAAGTCGAGAGGAGTATAATAAGGTGCAAGGGTTGAAGAGCGCAAAAGAAAATATGGGACGTGCTCAAGACCGCACACGAAGGAGACGAGGTGACCAAGATCACCAAGCGGGAGACGATCGAGGGGGAGCTCGGTCGCTTCATGCTTCACCAAGGGGAGGAGCCACAAGCAATGTAAAACCGGCTCAAAACCTTGGTGAACCAAGTGCGCAACCTCGGGAGCACCAAATGGGATGACCATGAAATGGTCAAGGTTATTCTTAGATCACTCGTTTTCCTTAACCCTACGCAAGTTCAATTAATTCGTGGTGATCCTAGATACACACTAATGTCTCCCAAGGAAGTAATAGGAAAATTTGTGAGCTTTGAGTTAATGATCAAAGGCTCTAAGAAAATCATCGAGCAAGGCGCCTCCTCCACACCCGATGTGCAACCCGTTGCATTCAAAGCAACGGAGGAGAAGAAAGAAGACTCTACAACGAGTAGGGTCCCCATCGACGCCTCCAAGCTCGACAATGAGGAGATGGCTCTCATCATCAAGAGCTTCCGTCAAATCCTCAAGCAAAGGAGGGGGAAGGACTACAAGTCACGCTCCAAGAAAGTTTGCTACAAGTGTGGTAAGCCCGATCACTTTATTGCAAAATGTCCATTATCAAGTGACAGTGACAGGGGCGACGACAAGAAGGGCAAGAGGAGAGAAAAGAAGAGATACTACAAGAAGAAGGGCGGCGATGCCCATGTATGCCGCGAGTGGAACTCCGACGAGAGCTCCACCGACTCATCCTCCGACGAGGACGCCGCCAACATCGCCGTCACCAAAGGGCTCCTCTTCCCCAACGTCGGCCACAAGTGCCTCATGGCAAAGGACGGCAAAAGGAAGAAGGTAAAATCAAAATCCTCCACTAAATATGCAACCTCTAGTGATGAGGATAATTCTAGTGATGAGGAGGATAATTTGCTCACCCTTTTTGCCAACCTAAACATGCAACAAAAAGAAAAGTTGAATGAATTAATTAGTGCTATTCATGAGAAGGATGAACTCTTGGACACCCAAGAGGACTTCCTAATTAAGGAAAACAAGAAGCATGTTAAGGTTAAAAATGCTTATGCTCTAGAAGTAGAAAAATGTGAAAAATTATCTAGTGAGCTAAGCACTTGCCATGATGTCATTGCCAACCTTAGAAATGAGAATGCTAGATTAATTGCTAAGGTTGATTCAAATTTATGTGATGATTCAATTTCCAATCTTAGAGATGATAATGCTAGTTTACTTGCTAAGATTGAAAAGTTGAATGCTTCTCTTGCTAGCCTTAGAATTGAAAATGAAAAATTGATTGCTAAGGCTAAAGACTTAGATGTTTGCAATGCTTCCATTTCCAATCTTAGAAGTAAAAATGACATTTTACATGCCAAGATTGTTGAACTAAAATCTTGCAAACCCTCTACATCTACCGTTGAGCATGTTACAATTTGCACTACATGTAGAGATGTTAACATTGATGCTATTCATGATCACATGGCCTTGATTAAACAATAAAATGATCATATAGCAAAATTAGATGCTAAAATTGCCGAGCATGAGTTAGAATACAAAAAATTTAAATTTGCTGGTAGTATGCTCTATAGTGGGAGACGCCCTGGCATCAAGGATGGCATTGGCTTCCAAAAGGGAGACAATGTCAAACTTAATGCCCCTCCTAAAAGATTGTCTAACTTTGTTAAGGGCAAGGCTCCCATGCCTCAGGATAACGAGGGTTACATTTTGTACCCTGCCGGTTATCCCGAGCACAAAATTAGGAGAATTCACTCTAGGAAGTCTCACTCTGGACCTAATCATGCTTTTATGTATAAGAGTGAGACATGTAGTTCTAGGCAATCCACTCATGCTAAATTGCCTAAGAAGAAAACTCCTAATGCATCAAATGAACCTAGCATTTTATTTAAGACTTTTGATGCATCTTATGTTTTAACTAACAAATCCAGCAAAGTAGTTGCCAAATATGTTGGGGGCAAGCACAAGGGGTCAAAGACTTGTGTTTGGGTACCCAAAGCTCTTGTATCTAATGTCAAAGGACCCAAAACCATTTGGGTACCTAAAATCAAGAACTAAATTTGTTTTGTAGGTTTATGCATCTGGGGGCTCAAGTTGGATCATCGACAGCGGGTGCACAAACCATATGACAGGGGAGAAGAAGATGTTCTCCTCCTACGAGAAAAACCAAGATCCCCAACGAGCTATCACATTCGGGGATGGAAATCAAGGGTTGGTCAAAGGCTTGGGTAAAATTGCTATATCACCTGACCACTCTATTTCCAATGTTTTTCTTGTAGATTCTTTAGATTATAACTTGCTTTCAGTTTCGCAATTATGTAAAATGGGTTACAACTGTCTTTTTACGGATATAGGTGTTACTGTCTTTAGAAGAAGTGATGATTCAGTAGCATTTAAGGGAGTGTTAGAGGGTCAGTTATACTTAGTAGATTTTGATAGAGCTGAACTCGACACTTGCTTAATTGCTAAGACTAACATGGGCTGGCTCTGGCATCACCGACTAGCACATGTTGGAATGAAGAATATTCACAAGCTTCTAAAGGGAGAACACATTTTGGGACTAACAAATATTCATTTTGAGAAAGACAGGGTTTGTAGCGCATGTCAGGCAGGGAAGCAAGTTGGTGTTCATCATCCACACAAGAACATCATGACGACTGACAGGCCACTCGAGCTCCTACACATGGACCTATTCGACCCGATAGCTTACGGCGGGAGTAAGTACTGTCTAGTTATTGTGGATGATTATTCTCGCTTCACTTGGGTGTTCTTTTTGCAGGAAAAATCTCATACCCAAGAAACCTTAAAGGGATTCTTGAGACGGGCTCAAAATGAGTTTGGCTTGAGGATCAAGAAGATAAGAAGCGACAACGGGACGGAGTTCAAGAACTCACAAATCGAAGGCTTCCTTGAGGAGGAGGGCATCAAGCATGAGTTCTCTTCTCCCTACACGCCACAACAAAATGGTGTAGTGGAGAGGAAGAATCGAACTCTATTGGACATGGCAAGGACCATGCTTGATGAATACAAGACTTCGGATCGGTTTTGGGCCGAGGCGGTCAACACCGCCTGCTACGCCATCAACCGATTATATCTACACCAAATCCTCAAGAAGACATCATACGAACTCCTAACCGTTAAAAATCCCAATGTTTCATATTTTAGAGTCTTTGGTAGCAAATGCTTTATTCTTGTTAAAAGAGGTAGAAAATCCAAATTTGCTCCTAAGGCTGTAGAAGGCTTTTTACTACGATATGATTCAAACACAAGGGCATATAGAGTCTTTATTAACAAGTCCTCTGGACTAGTTGAAGTTTCTTGTGACATTGTGTTTGATGAGACTAACGGCTCTCAAGTAGAGCAAGTTGATCTTGATGAGCTAGATGATGAAGAGGCTTCGTGCGTCGCGCTAAGAAACATGTCCATTGGGGATGTGTGTCCTAAGGAATCCGAAGAGCCTCCACAAGCACAAGATCAACCATCTTCCTCCATGCAAGCATCTCCACCAACTCAAGATGAGGATGAGGCTCAAAATGATGAATGAGAAGATCAAGAAGATAAGCCACCTCAAGAGGAGAGCAATGATCAAGGGGGAGATGCCCATGATCAAGATGAGGAAGACGAACAAGTTCCAAGACCGCCACACCCAAGAGTCCACCAAGCAATCCAACGAGATCACCCCGTGAACACCATCCTCGGCGATATTCAAAAGGGGGTAACTACTAGATCTCGTGTTGCTCATTTTTGTGAACATTACTCTTTTGTTTCCTCTATTGAGCCACACAGGGTAGAGGAAGCACTTCAAGATTCGGATTGGGTGGTGGCGATGCAAGAGGAGCTCAACAACTTCACTAGGAATAAGGTATGGCATTTAGTTCCACGTCCTAACCAAAATGTTGTAGGAACCAAGTGGGTCTTCCGCAACAAGCAAGATGAGCATGGTGTGGTGACAAGGAACAAAGCCCGACTTGTGGCCAAGGGATATTCACAAGTCGAAGGTTTGGATTTCGATGAAACCTATGCACCCGTAGCTAGGCTTGAATCAATTCGTATATTACTTGCCTATGCTACTCACCATGGCTTTAAGCTTTATCAAATGGATGTGAAAAGTGCCTTCCTCAATGGACCAATCAAGGAGGAGGTCTATGTTGAGCAACCTCCCGGTTTTGAAGATAGTGAGTACCCTAATCACGTTTATAGACTCTCTAAGGCGCTTTATGGGCTCAAGCAAGCCCCAAGAGCATGGTATGAATGCCTAAGAGATTTTCTTATCACTAATGGCTTCAAAGTTGGAAAGGTTGATCCTACACTCTTTACTAAAACACTTGCTAATGATTTGTTTGTATGCCAAATTTATGTTGATGATATCATATTTGGGTCTACTAACGAATCTACATGTGAAGAGTTTAGTAGGATCATAACACAAAAATTCGAGATGTCTATGATGGGGGAGTTGAATTACTTCTTAGGATTTCAAGTGAAGCAACTCCAAGAAGGCACCTTCATTAGCCAAACGAAGTATATTCAAGAAATTATAACCAAGTTTGGGATGAAGAATGCCAAGCCCATCAAGACACCCATGGGAACTAATGGGCATCTCGACCTCGACACGGGAGGTAAATCCGTAGATCAAAAGGTATATCGGTCGATGATAGGTTCCTTACTCTACTTATGTGCATCTCGACCGGACATTATGCTTTCCGTATGCATGTGTGCAAGGTTCCAAGCCGATCCTAAGGAAGTTCACCGTAGGGCCGTAAAACGTATATTGAGATATTTAGTTTATACTCCTAAGTTTGGCCTTTGGTACCCTAGGGGATCCACATTTGATTTAATTGGTTATTCCGATGCTGATTGGGCAGGGTGTAAAATTAATAGAAAGAGCACATCGGGGACTTGCCAGTTCTTGGGAAGGTCTCTGGTGTCTTGGGCTTCAAAGAAGCAAAATTCCGTAGCTCTTTCTACCGTCGAAGCCAAGTATATTGCCGCAGGCCATTGTTGCGCGCAATTGCTTTGGATGAGGCAAACCCTTAGGGACTATGGTTACATATTAACCAAAGTTCCTCTTCTATGTGATAATGAGAGTGCAATCCGCATGGCGGATAATCCCGTTGAACATAGCCGCACTAAACACATAGCCATTCAGTATCATTTCCTAAGGGATCACCAACAAAAGGGGATATCGAGATTGCATATATTAACACCAAAGAACAATTAGCCGATATCTTTACCAAGCCACTAGATGAACAAACATTTACCAAACTTAGGCATGAGCTAAATATTCTTGATTCTAGGAAATTCTTTTGATGTTTTGCACACATAGCTCATAGATATACCTTTGATCATATCTCTTTCATGTGCTATGACTAATGTGTTTTCAAGTGTATTTCAAACTAAGTCATAGATTGAAAGGGAATTGGAGTCTTCAGCGAAGACAAAGGCTTCCACTCCACTCCATCGAATTACTCATCTTTCACCGTCGCTTCGCGCCGCTCTCCAACTTTGGTATAATCTTCACCCATATGTTATTTCCCATAGGGAGAGAAAGCAGTAAAAGGGCTTATATTTCACTCAAGTATCCGTTTTTGGCGATTCATGCCAAAGGGGGAGAAAGTATTAGCCCAAAGCAAAAGGACCGCACCACCACCAATTTCAAAATTTTGAGTTAAGAAAAGATTTTTCAAATTGGTACAACCCTTTCAAAACTAATATCTAAAACCCTCTTGAACACTAAGAGGAGGATTTATTGAGGGGGAGTTTTGTTTAGTCAAAGGAAAAGCATTTGAAACAAGGGGAGAAAATTTCAAATCTTGAAAATGCTTCTCAAAATCTTACTCATTTACCTTTGACTATTTGCAAAAAGACTTTGAAAAGAATTTACAAAAGAACTTGCAAAAACAAAACATGTGGTGCAAGCGTGGTTCAAAATGTTAAAAAATGAAGAAAACAATCCATGCACATCTTATGAGAATTTATTGGTTCAATTCTAAGTAACCTTTGCACTTACATTATGAAAACTAGTTCAATTATGCACTTCTATATTTGCTTTGGTTTGTGTTGGCATCAATCACCAAAAAGGGGGAGACTGAAAGGGAAATAGGCTTACACCTTTTTCCTAATTGATTTTGGTGGTTGAATTGCCCAACACAAATAATTGGACTAACTAATTTGCTCTAGATTATGAGTTCTACAGGTGCCAAAGGTTCACATCAAACCAATAAAAAGACCGAAAATGGATTCAAATATAGAGAGCAAAAGTCAGCCGAAGTGTCCCCTGGTCTGGCGCACCGGACTGTCCGGTGCGCCACCGGATAGTGTCCGGTGTACCAGGGACTCCAACTCCGAACTGCTCACCTTCGAGAATTCTGGGAGCCAGTCCGCTATAATTCACCGGACTGTCCGGTGTGCCAGCGGAGCAACGGCTACTTCAGCGCCAACGGTTGCCTGCAACAGCATTAAATGCGCTACAGTGCGCGCAGAAGTCAGGCACGTGCCAGAAGGCACACCGGACACTCTACATGACCTGTCCGGTACACCACCGGACTGTCCGGTGGCCCAGAAGACAGAAGCTCCAATGGTCAGAATCCAACGGCTGGGCGACGTGGCAGGCGCACTGGACAGTGTCCGATGGCGCACCGGACTGTCCGGTGCGCCATGCGACAGCAGCCTTCACCAAACGGCTAGTTTGGTGGTTGGGGCTATAAATACCCCCAACCACCCACCATTCATGGCATCCAAGTTTTCACGCTTCCTACACCTTACAAGAGCTATATCATTCAATACAAGACACACCAAAGAGATCAAATCCTCTCCCAAGTCCAAAGATCATTCCTAATCAAATAGTGACTAGTGAGAGAGTGAATTATGTTCATTTGAGCTCTTGCGCTTGGATTGCTTCTTTTCTTCATTCTTTCTTGTGATCAACTCAATTGTAACCAAGGCAAGAGACACCAATTGTGTGGTGGTCCTTGCGGGGACTTAGTGTCCCGTTTGATTGAGAAGAGAAGCTCACTTGGTCTAAGTGACCGTTTGAGAGAGGGAAAGGGTTGAAAGAGACCCGGTCTTTGTGACCACCTCAACGGGGAGTAGGTTTGCAAGAACCGAACCTCGGTAAAACAAATCCTTGTGTCTCACTCTTTGTTTGCTTACGATTTGTTTTTCGCCCTCTCTCTCGGACTCGTTCATATTTCTAACCTAACTCAGCTTGTAGTTGTGCTTAAGTTTATAAAATTCAGATTCGCCCTATTCACCCCCCTCTAGGCGACTTTTCAATTATACTTGGGAAACATTGTTAATCATGTTTTTGAGGACCTTCGGAAGATAAAGGCCCCCAACAGTATCCCCTCGCAGTATTAATTTGTTAAGATAACAAATTCAGACTGTGATATGGACGAAGGCCTTAAGCCGAAGGTCCGAAAAAACACCTTCCCTTTGCTAGAATAGCAATAAACAATGACAGATGGGGCCCTCCACTTACAGCGCGCTGGGCGTATAAATAAGAACTCACACCTGCTGCATTTGATACGCTGCTTGTGCCATTTGCTTTAGTTTCTCAATTTTATAGCTCTTGTTTACTAGCGCTTGCTAGTTTTTCAAGCTCTCTAAGCTTCGGTTTAAAAGACGCGTTTTCACCATTTCTAAAGAAAAAGATGTCTCAAGACAAGAAGGTTGTTGCTGAGACGAAGCTGACTGAAGAGGAGAAGCTGTTTGAGGAGAAGAAGGTTGTGGATCCTTATATTGCTGGATTTATCGAGTCGATGGATAAAACAAACACAGAAAAAATTACTAAATAGATACTGGAAGGTTTGTCCGAAGATACTGGCGATAGCGATAGCTATGATGTGGAAAGTGGGGATGAGGATTATGAGGATCGGCCTTGGAGGCCAAGTCATTCAATCTTCAGAAAATCAACCATCAAACAGAGTCATGTTGAGAACATGAGAAGAAGGTATTTTCGGGACATGTCTATTGTGAGGGCTGGAGGAGACAACAACGTCCCTGCTCCTGAGGAGAATGAGGTTGTGATTTACCGAAGCTTCTTCAAGGCTGGACTTCGGTTCCCTTTGAGCAAGTTTGTAGTTGAAGTGCTGAAGACCTACCAAATCTTCCTTCATCAGATCACCCCCGAAGCCATAATAAGGATGGGGATTTTTGTCTAGGCAGTAAGGAGCCAAGGGCTTGAGCCAAGCACGAAGTGCTTCTGCGGTATGCACGAACTTTTATATGAGATGAAGGCCATGGGTAAAGAACAGTACCACAACAACTTCGGTTGCTATGGATTTATCGCTCGCCCCAATGCAGGCCACCCGGTGCCGACATTTCGGAAAAGATGGCCCAGGGCTTGGATGGAAGAATGGTTTTATGTAAAGAATGATTTGATAGCTAGGGAAGACATTAAGGAAGTCATTATGCACCCCATCTGGTCCCGCTTCGGCCTCTGAAAGCCGAAGATCGAAATTGATGACGCCGTCAAAGCATGTCAGAAGGCCTTCAGTACTGTTTCCTCCTTCATTGGCACAAGAGATTTAATTCAAGAACATATAGCCTTCAGAGTATGGCCACTTGTAGAAAGCTGGGAAATGTCGAAGGAGACCATCACTAACTCTAGCGAAGGTGGTTTGGTCCGGCTGAAGTATACATTCAGGTTTGGGGATAAGTTCGATGAACCAAACGACGACTGGTTGAAGTGCATCGAAGCTACAAGTGATGAACTGCTTGGAGCATATTCCAAAGCAGAAGATAATGCACTGTCCGCAGCCTTCAGAGGTCGGGGAAAGAAGAGACTGAACAGAGTTTTTGACGCCATTGTCTTCGTTTACCCCGACCACCGCTATCCACTGCAGGGATAGGGGAAAAAGAGGAAAGCTGCTACTTCAGACACCCCAATTGAGCTTGTACCGAAGGGAAAAAAAGTTGAAGGTTCTGACTCGCCGGCCGCGTTACATCGAACCAGTCGTAATTCCTGAATTTGGCGAAGGGGCCTCTTCGACTACCAAAACAAAAGAAACTGTTCCGCCTGCGCAGAACACTGGAGAGCCGGGCATAATGCCAAAGTTACTTTCAGTTAAGCTAGTTGAGACGACAGCTGATAAGGCTGAGGGGTCAAAAATTGGAGAAATAACAAAAATGCCAGAGATTTTAAGCCCTTCAACGGAGGCAACAGTGTCGAAGGCACAAAAGAGTTCTGCCGCAACTCCTAAGAGGAGAAGGATGGCGAATGTGCTAGATGTTGTATTAGAAACAGCAAAAACCTTGAGTCCTGCTCCTACAAGAAAAATTGTTGAATCTTCCAAGGCACAACCCAAAGCTGAAACGAAGCAGACAGAAGTCGAAGCTGCAATAATTCAGGCTGAAACCGAAGTTGGGCCTTCAGTGCCCACCGATACAGAGCCTGTCGTGGTTGAAGAAAAGACGACAGAGTAAATTGCATCTGAAAAGGTTGAAACTCCTGCTCCCGAAGCTTCAAAAGAAAGTTCTGATTACATCATTCGTTATGCTTCGAGAAAGGGACTTTCTCAGGAAGAAAAGCTAGAAGCACGACACTATGCCCAGAAATTGAAGTGCCCGAAGGGGGCATTAGTGTTTAATGGCAGTGGGGAAGAAGATTTTTTGTACTGTCTCCCGGATAATAAAGAAATATCTGTTTGCCGGGAGATAGGTATAAGCATCAGATTCCCGAAGCTGGAGGATGGTCTTTCAATCTTATCGAAGGATGAGCTTGCTGACAGCTTAGCGTATAATAGCATAAAGGTATAAGAGTTACATTTGAATTTAATTTGAATTTAAAAATGGGGTATTTTACTTGTCATACTTATTCTTTTCCTCCACTTGCAGGGCCTGATTCTTAGCAATGCCCTCAGGGCACAGAAAAATATTGAAGATGAAGGATATACCATGGCTCTGAACAATCTTCGTTCAGAGGTAATCGAATTAAGGAACGAAGGTCTTGAAAAAGACAAAGTATTTATTTCATTGGTAAACAAAGTGAAAGAAGATGAAGCTAGTTTCAAGGCTTAAGCCAAAATCCAAAAGAATGAAATCGAAGACCTTCGGAAACAGTTGGCAGAAGCGAAAGAAAATGCGCTCTCGCAGAAGCTAACTGAGAGATCAGCGAATATTGGAAAACCATTTATAAAAAACAGTTGAAGAACTTCGCGCTTCCAAGGAGAAAATAAAGGCTAGCTTCGCCAACGTGGGCGCCTATTCTAATGAAGATAACTTCATACGAGGCAACCCTGAAGGTGTTCTCGAATGGATAATTGGAGAGGCCGAAGCTTTTGAAGAAATTTTAAGTGATTGCGGGGATGTCTGCGCGTTCTCTGGTGCAAGGGGAATTTCAGCCATCCTGGAGAAGGCGGGATGCGACCATGTCAAGACTCTGGCCTAGGCCGAAGCTGCCTTCTCCATGGGTGATACAAAGGATCCCTCAGCTGAAGCAAGTTTAATGGGCAGGAAATTTTATAATGACATCTGGGTAAATGGTGGCCGAGAGATGGTTCACGAAATTATGAAGAAAAGTGAAAAAGACATCCATGACGCCCGAGTACAAGCAAAACAAGCTGAAGAAGCTGCAGAACGCGAGAAACGCATAGGTATTGTTTCGCGGCTCTTAGCTTCGGCATTTGTTTTTTTTGTGGCTTCGGACTGATTAATTTTTCCACTGTAGCTGAATTATCTCCGCCACCAGAACCGTTCGATCCCCTGGCCGATCCAGAAATGAAGGAGGCACTGGAGATCATTAATATGGCTGAATCTATTGTTGACGAAGTCGTCAATAAATTGCTGAATGAAGTTGCGGAGAAGATCCTGAAAGAAGACTAGCACTTTTTGTATAAACATTTTTTTAAATGGTCAATGTGGCTTTGTTGTAACAAAACTGTAATATTCGATGTACATATCTTTGAATCTACTATGTAAATTATTTGTAATTCACTTCTTTGCGATGCATGAAACTTTATATACATACCGTTTTTTAGCCTTCGGCGAAAAAACACCTTCCCTTCTTTTCATGCTTCGTAAAGAAAAAGATCCATACTTCGTAAAAATATCCATACTCCGTAAAAACATCCATGCTTCGTAAACAGGGATCCCTTCTTTTGCAACAGAGCTGATGAAATTGTATTTCTCAGCTTACTTTGTGTCTTAGCACATTTTCATTTTTATAAAGCATCCTCCGAATGTTGACTTCGTATTCAATTCGTGTTATTGGTGCGCTATGATGTATGATGTGATGCTATTAGGGATGATGTGATGATATGATGCAAAAATGATGCTAATGCCGAAGACACACACCCACACGCCCATACTGAAACAAACAATCTCTGCGTCCCCTTAGGAACGATTGGAATCTCTTTGTCGTTTATTTTTCGGCTTCACCACTTATTTTTCGGTGTAAGTTCTGCATCCCCTTAGGAACGTCTTTTGAACTTCTTCGCCTTCTATTTCGGCGGTATAAGTTCTGCATCCCCGTAGGAATGTCTTTTGAACTTCTTCGCCTTATATTTCGATGGTATTTGGCTCTGCATTCCCTTTGGAACGACTTTTGAGCAGAAAACTTAAACTGCGCTCCCTTAGGAACAACTTTTTGTAGCTTCAGCAAAACTTACACTGCGCTCCCTTAAGAACGACTTTTGGTAGCTTCGGCAATTTTTAACTCTGCATTCCCTTAGGAACGACTTTAGAGCTTCGGTAATTTTTGAGCTTCGTAAGTATGTGAAGAAGATATATTTCATTCTAATAGAAGCAAAACCATTACAAGGAATTAAAACTAGATTTACATTGCTTGTTCCTTATTGAAAAACAAAATGACATAGAACATAAAAGTATTTCAGGGGTAGGATATCGCTCAATAGATGTGCTTTGATTCTGGCATAGTACTGTTGACTGTGCGAGCTTCGGATTCCTCCCTGATTTCACGTTGCTGTTGGGAGTGCTGGCGCCCTTCTGGCTGCTGGCTTCGGGAATAGGTCGGTTGTAGTGGTGGTGGGGGTGGGAGTTGTGGCCAGGAAGCTTGTGAATGGCTAGCCGAAGCAACAGAAGCTGCAGGATGATTGCCCACATATTCTGGTATGTAGGGAGAGTGACATGAAGCAGTGTGCAAGACCTGCTTCGACTGATTCTGCCGAGCTTCGGCTTCTGCTATCTCCTTTTCCTTCTGAATGGTGATTTGGCACATTCTTGTAGTATGGCCCTTGTCCTCACCATAGAATAAGCAGTAGATCTTTCTGGGCTGATCCCCAAATCTTCCTCTGAAGCCCTGGCGCCTCTACCCCTTGGAGCTGGTGGCCTGAAAGAGCTTTGCTGTTGCCCCAAAGATTGTCAGGTGTATTGTGACCTCTAAGGCTGGCTTCCTTTGTCGTCGTTCTGACTGGAGCTGTGGATCGACCTTACATGCCTCGGGTGGATTCGTCCTTCGAAGCCCCTGGTCATCTCAGAGAATTTGTAAGCTGCCTCCCTTCTTTGGCGGAAGTCGTTATCAGCCCGGATGTACTCATCCATCTTCTGAAGCAGCTTCTCTAGAGTCTGTGGGGGCTTTCTGGTGAAATATTGAGCAGTAGGTCCTGGACGAAGACCCTTGATCATGGCCTCAATGACAATTTCATTGGGCACTATAGGCGCTTGTGCCCTTAGTCGCAAGAACCTTCGGACATATGCCTGAAGGTATTCCTCATGGTCTTGCGTGCACTGGAATAGGGCCTGAGCTGTGACTGGCTTCATTTGAAAGCCTTGAAAACTGGTAACCAGCATGTCCTTGAGCTTCTGCCACGACGTGATAGTCCCAGGCCGAAGAGAAGAATACCATGTTTGGGCTACGTTCCGGACTGCCATGACGAAGGACTTCGCCATGACTGCGGTATTGCCCCGGTACGAAGATATAGTTGCTTCGTAGCTCATTAAAAACTGCTTTGCATCTGAGTGCCCATTATACATGGGGAGCTGAGGTGGCTTGTATGATGGAGGACATGGGGTAGCCTGCAGTTCTGCTGCCAAGGGAGAAGCATCATCAAAAGTAAAGGTATCATGATTAAAATCATCATACCATCCATCCTCGTTGAATAAGCCTTCCTGACGAAGCTCCCTGTGTTGGGGCCTTCGGTCTTGTTCATCTTGAGCAAGATGATGCACTTCTTCAGTAGCTTCATCGATCTTCCTTTGAAGATCGGCCAGTCGTGCCATCTTCTCCTTCTTCCTTTGCACTTGTTGATGGATGATTTCCATGTCCCTGATCTCTTGGTCCAACTCCTCCTGGAGTGTTGGACTGGTGGCCTTTCTCTTGTGGCTTCGAGCCTCTCAGAGAGAAAGGGTCTCCTGGTTTATGTCCAGTGGCTGCAGTGCAGCAGCCCCTGGAGCTAAAGCTTTCTTCGGTGGCATGATGAAGGTTAGGGCTTGCCGAAGGTGGTCGAATGAGTTCACCGGAGGTGGGTGCCAATGTTGGGGACTTATTCTCAAATGCTATGAATTAAGAACAAGGCAACACAAAATGTTAATGGTTAAAGCCCTTCGTCCTTCAAAGCATTATTTCCCTTAGGATATAATGATCTTCGGACGAAGGTCATGAAGGACATACCTTCATCATCGCAGTATATGTTAATGAAAGAAGAAGCATGTGAAATATAAGAGACAACATGAATAATCATATAACATTATTAGCTCATCTTTTATTATATTATCACGGATAAACGGAAATAATACAAAATTACATTTGTACCTTCGGCTTGACAGAAGGATAAAGTACAAGCGTGATGCACGAGCGAGTACCAATCAGCGTGAATAGTACGAGGGTACTGTTCATCTATTTATAGGCACAGGGCGCAGCCTGTGAGACATTACATTCATGCCCTCCATATTTACTATTGACATAAGGACAATCTATCGAGGACTAGATAGCCTTTTCCTCTTTAAGTCGGTTCCTTTTTCTGCTAGTGAGCCGAAGCTTTCTCGCGCTTAGCTTCGGAGCTGGTTCGACCTTCGTCGCGACCATGCTTTTCATATTGTGAACAGCTTCAACCTGAGTCTGAAGGTTCATGTACATGTATTATACTTGGGAAA
This sequence comes from Zea mays, assembly GCF_902167145.1. NCBI lineage: Eukaryota > Viridiplantae > Streptophyta > Magnoliopsida > Poales > Poaceae > Zea > Zea mays. Next base: position 54,262,769 of record NC_050098.1, on the reverse strand, counting down.
CATTGTTAATCATGTTTTTGAGGACCTTCGGAAGACAAAGGTCCCCAACAACTAACAAAACCAAACTGAAAAAACCTCGGCAACGAGCCTCGGCAGAGCAAGTACTGTGCCCGGACCCCATTGACGGCCCTACGACGAAGCCAACTACACCTCAAGTTCCTCTAATTAATCAGCTAAGGGCATCCCATTCCACCCTCATGGTTGTACTATTATCCCGATTGGTCACTCAACGAACAGGTCCTTACAGAGAGGTACGTAGGAAACAGCCTAAGTCCCCTAAAGTATCACAAGATCATCATCGGGATAACATCATCGTACGTTGATTAAGGTAAAGCAATAGCATAAAGCTAACCATAATAACCCAAAAAGGTAACAAGGATAAGGTTAATACAGACTAGTAAATCCTTAGGTTTGAATAAAATAATGTGGGACGGTGAATTATGAAATAAGTGGGACATAGTAAGTCAGATGACACTTGGCTTCACCAGGTTGTTGCTCAAGAAGATCTATGGCAACACACTCAGGAACCACTGGCTGCTTGTTGTCTAAACAAAGCGATCATGCATTCAACACATTTGGATAAAGACAAATAAATAATACACCAAACATATACAATCAGGTGAACACAAGTTTGACAGAACAGTTTGTGATCTTAGGTTCTAGGGTGAACTAGCACACTTAGAAGTTTGTGATTCTCTAAGTATTATCTATCTCCATAGCTTACATAACTTAATTCCACTTATTTTAATGATACACAAAAGTTATACCAGGGATAGATTCATACTTTACATATTATTAATCTCACAAAGTTAAACATCTACTTACCATTAGGGTTCTCTTTTTTATTTTTCTTATTAATAAATAAACCATTACCTAAACTAATCTATAGACTAGGCATAAAATTAATATGTGCATACAGTGAATGATTATAATTTACATAGACAGAGGATAATCTTATGAACATTTTGCAATTTGAATCACTCAATTTGGAGTTCATATGCAAAAGATATGAAATAAACAAGTTTTGGAGTTCAAAATACAAAATTAGGTCTAAATCTGTGATTAATTAAAAGGTCAGGGGTCTGTATGCAAGAAAACAGGGGTCCACGCGCGAAACTAGAGGACGGTCGGTTGATTCCTACAAAACTGAGGGCTTCCATAGCAAAACCGCCCCACGAAGGGGTACGAGGTTTCCTCAGCCGTCAGATCTACGATCAGCGGCCAAGATTAGATCAGCAGGCGAGCGTGCGGGCGCGGGCATGTGAATAGTCAGCAGGGCTAATGAGCGGGGGAGGGCGAGTGAGTGTGTGCGGGCTCTAGAAAAGGCTCGGGCGCGTGGGGGCGTGGCCGGGAAACGTGCGGTCGTGGGCACATCCACGGCGGGAGCGCGGGTTGTTCAGGGGGGGAAGACGGTTCCGACAGGCGGGGCCCACGGAATAGAGAGAGCGGGCGAGCGAATAGTCAGCAGGGCTGACGAGCGGGACCAGTGGGACAGCGAGAGAAGGCGTGCGTGCGCGGAGGAGACTGGTGCCGACAAGTCGGCCCCATCGGGCAGCGAGATGGAGAGAGGGAAGCACGCAGGCGCGGGCTGGCACCGACAGGTAGGGACCACCTGTTAGAGGGAGGCGGGCACACGCGCGGGGGGCTTAGATGGGCTGGACTAGGCCGGCTTGGGCTGAAATGGGTTTTCCCTTTTCTCCGAATTTCTAATTGTTTGTCTTTTTATTTTCTCTAGTGAACTCAATTCAAATTCAAACACGAATTCAAATTCAAATAATTCAAACATATGCATCAAACAAAAGAACAATTTAAGCTAAGCATGATGCAACAATTCATGACTCACATAGTTTTGACAAAATAAATAATTAATCCCTCACCTAATTAACCTAATTCTAATCATAAGGAAAAGAGAGAGAGGCAAGAGGTAACACCTAAATTTGGTAGGCATTTAGTGAAGAAATTTTATACCCCCAAATTCAGGGTGTTACACCGTAGAGGATAGACCATCCGAAAAGGAGGCTGTGATTTGCGGACCTCTCTACGGGTCTTCAGACCGTCCGGTCATAACGGTCGGACCATCTAGAAGGGCAGCTACAACTCGTAGAGCTCTCTACATGACTTCGGACCATTCAGACATAGGAGCCAGACCGTTTGCGCTACCTATAGCGATCTAGTTTTCTTCTATTATCGAATGCATTGCATTTCATTTGGGGTTTAGCCAATTTTCTATCGGCTCTAACAATACAAGGGTGAACCCTTATTTGCAAACACTTATGAATTGATAATCATGAAAATTTACCCCTATGGAACATTTTGCAGAATCATATGTCCATAACATAGGGGCATCAGGCATAGCCATGCAAGCCGATGAATCCACATGCACTATTTCGACATCATCAACGACCCATTGTATTAACATCGGGTGCAAAGTAGAAGGTACACATTGATTGACATGTATCCAATCTCTTCTTAAATTACACTATAATTTCCTTCTACGATGGCGACACAAAATGTTGTGGCCACGGTCTTGGTCCCGATGTTTAACTCAATGAATGTCACACCTTTGGTCTCGACCGGACTAACGCTCCCAACGCTGCTAAGAGTCATGTTGATCCTAATCAACTCATTATCTAGAGTGCCTAGCTTTTGGTACAAAGAATATGGCATAAGAATGACAGTCGTGCCACCATCTATCAACAACCTTGAAATCGGTGTCCCATCGATATGACCACGTACGAAAAATGACTTTAGATGATTGACTGATTCCTTTGGTTTGGTGAAGACCACTTCCTTAGGACCGAAATCAAATTGAGCCATAACACTTTCATCATTACCGATTATACCATAATCAGTTGAAAAAGTAATAAAATTAATTTACATACCTGGGCATGCAGGGGATGCCTCGTAGTCCACCATCTTTTCTTCACCATGTCTTCAAGTTCATCAAATAGGATTGATGGATATGTAGAATCCTATTGCATTACATCTTTCCCTGCATCCTTGCTATTATCCTCCTCCAATTTGGACTGATGTGTACTTAGGGGCTCCCTGGTTAGGTCCGAAAGGTCTGCCCACGGAAGCCGGACTGTCAGCGATGGGTTCAGACGGTCGAACCAGAGGAGTTGTACGGTCTGCGAGCTTCGCAGGGCCTTGTGTCGCTGGTGTCTTATCAATTATGGTCGATTGTGCCTTGGCTTTAGTGACCCTTGGTCTCCATCGCTTCTGTGGATACTCTGGATGTGTCTCATTGAATACTTGTTCTGCTTCCTTTTCTTGGTTTGCTTTTGCCCTTAGCGCTGAAGCTTGCACTTTCGAGAGTGTGTCAGTCTCGATGGACACCATCGAGGCATAACATACTTAGGATCATGTATTATGTGTGATACCCGGTTTGCAAAGAAGAGAAGTTGGGGGTTGTTCTTTTTGTTTTTTTCCTCATCCGGTTGTTGTTTTGGGGATTTGGGATTTTGTGGAAAACATTCACAACTAGGGCAGTAGAATTTATTTGGTTTGACGCTTGCGTTGCGGTCGGGAGCTGTCGCGTGGGTTAGTTGGGCCGCAATTGGAGTTTCGGCCCATTAACCCTCCCAAACCCTAGCCGCCTCCCTCCTAACCCCCTCCCCCCATGTGCAGCCCCCCCTGCCCATCTCCTCCTCTCTCAATTCTTGCAGCCACCAAACCCTAGCCGCCCCCCCCCCCCTCTCAATCCCCTCCTCCCAAGGTGCCAATCCTTGCCGCTCGGATCATCGTCGTCGTGGTGCGAGTCTTCAATCGTTTTGGTGGAGGGAAGAAGGGAGGAAGGAAAGGGGGAGAATCCAAGGTGATTTTTGTGTTCATCCCTTGTTCATTTGCGCTGCAATTTAATTGATTAGAGGTTGCGTTTGCGATTGGGTAGAGGGGGCTGTCCAGAATTTTAGGTGGTGGGTGAACAGCAGTAGTCTAGCAGTTTCTGTGTTTTTTCGTGAGGAATTAAGGGAAATCAGTTTGGGGATCATGTAGAACTTTACCTTACCTTTCCAACGAGTATTTATGCGCTCAATTTGGAGTTATAAATTGAAAGTTATCACCGTTTGAATCCGGGTATGTGGTTGTCCAAAAAAACAGATTTTCAGGGGGATGAACAGCAGCAGTATTAGCAGTTTCTGGGGATTTTTTCGGGAGTAATTAGTGTTAATCAGTATGAGAATCATGTAGGGATTTATGTTATCTTTCCAACAAGTACTTATGCGCTCGATTCGGAGTTATAATTCAGGAGATATCGTTGTTTGAATCCGGTTATGTTGCTGTCAAAAAAAACAGATTTTTTAGGTGGGTGAACAGCAGTGGTATTAGCAGTTTCTGGGATTTTTTCGTGGGTAATTAGTGTTAACCAGTATGTTAATCATGTAGGGATTTGTCTTATCTTTCCAATGAGTACTTATGCGCTTGATTTGGAATTATATTTTAAAAGATATGGCTGTTTGAATCTGGGTATGTCGCTGTCCAAAAGACAAAGAAAAACAGATTACAGGGTTCATCTTGTGGACTGTTTTGGGCTAATTAGATATTGGAATTTAATTATAAATTGTATACAAAACTTGTGGGGAATTTTATGTAGATGCCTCTGGAGTTTTTGTTTGTTACCACTGCTGTCATAATTTTAAAGTTATGAAATTATTAAGCAGCGCCGCTGCAGTTTGGTGGGTGTAGGGAGAGATGTAACCCGCGGCGGGGTTTGAGTTTGTGCGTAGGTGCGGCGTTGCTTATGAGCCTGATTATGTGAAATTGGTGTACTAAGTTGGGTGTCAAAAACAGGTGGTGGACTTCCGGATCGTACTTAGGGATTTGCCCGAACTTCCGGTAAAGGCAAGTAAATACAGTGGTGGTTGCTACCGTTTGGTTTGCATCCTATTCCCTGTCATTGAGTATGCATAAGTTTTTAATTATGTTAATCATTGAATTCTATGATGAAATTTATTTGTTTGGAAGTATTAATTCTCAATTGTCTAATATTGTGGATGATCATAATTTGGTAATGATATATGTGGTTGATTCCCATCTGGATGAAGTTGAAGTGTCTTTTTGAATCATGTTATATGAAGTGTTGTAGGCATGACATGCACATCGCATCATCCATCTTGCATTTTGAAGTTATGTCGTGATCTTATGGTCCGACCGTACATGTACATTTTTAGCATCGTACGTTGCCCGAGGAGGGGTACGATGCGGCTTCATATCCTTAGAGGTATGAAGGCAGAAGTCATCCTTGCATTTGCAGACATTTGCACTCATGAGGAATATATGAAGTGTGACATTACTATATTACTATTGTGGTTTCAACCTGTGAGGTGTGGTATCTAGGTGCGTTGTACGTTGTATACGTGCTGCACCTTCGTAATAAGAAGGTTGTGGAATTAAGTGGTGGTAAAACAATGTTCTTATGTGGTTAAACTGTTTGATATTATTTTACTTGCTGAGATGTGTCATCTCACTCTTGCATTACTCAATGCAGGTACTTGATACATGTTGGGAATGAGGGGAGTAGCAGCACGTCCACTTTCACTCTCACAATAATGCTGTCCAGGCACAGCCATGATTTAATTAGAAACTTATTGTCAAAGGAAGTTTGTTTATTTTTTTATATGGTTGTGCGCACTGGTTAATTCAGTTCAGGTCGTATGTTTATCTTTCCTTGCTAGCCGAGTAATAATACTTAGTATGTTTTAGTCATGATATATGTTTATACTCTGTTGCTCCCTCTTTTATGCAATCTTGCAAAAGGGGATGCTGCCGAAATTTTATATATGGACGTCGGAAGTGTAGTACAGTAGCATACCGGGTTGTTTGTGGAACCTGGAGTGTTACAGTTGGTATCAGAGGATAGGCTTTAGATTCTACGCAATTTGAAGATAAATTTGACACACTTGCACATATAGGAAGGGTATGGGTTCATATATCTTTCATATTAGTATTTTATTGTATAGATGACTAGAATTTCCTTACTCCAAACCCCTTTATGGTTTGATGAGGTATGTCGTTAACAACGTAATGCTTGATATGAAATGTTACTTCTATTTAATATTGGTTTCTTGATGTGGTTGTTATTGAAATTATTATGCGAGTGAAGCTACTAATGTACTTGTTTTATATACATATCGTCATGATGTTTTTTGGGATGCAATGTTTACTAATCTCTGAGCTATTACCATCATATATTTCTATATGCTTGACTGTGGATGTTTTTTCCCAAAAGGATTCTTGGGTTCTAGTACTTGTAGGACCGATTGTTTATTGAGCTTGTGTATAGAGGATCTAATCTGACTTGGTGTAGTGTGAAAACACTATACAATGAAGTTTTATGGTGTTGTTGAGCTGGATTGACTGTTGGGTTACAACCCAACTTATCAATGTAATATTTCCATGGGTGCAGTGCTTTACACCTCACCTTTTTTTGGCTAGTGTGGCTACTTGCCAACTTGATCTTAGAGTACAATAGGTTTGTCTCCATAGAGCAAAGGCAATGTTGTACTGTCTATGAAATCTTGAGACTAGAAGAACTCAAGTGAATTTGCAAGATGACGTGGGTAGATAAGTCCAACCATGTTTACATGATATGTTTTCTTATTGTGTGCAACCTTATCTTTAATAATAAATAGGGTGATTTCAAGTGGATTTTATGTCTATATTATAGTTGAAGAGGCATGCATGTTTTCCTTCTATGGCATCACTAGGTTGCACACAATAAGAAAGGTTATGCATAATTTTTATTTGTTGGAGGCTAGTCATGCGGACGATATGGACAACCCGTTTTATATTGTTTTTAATCGCCGATGATACATGGTAGTTTTTTTATATGATCAGTTCTCTATGCATGCTTGTGGAATTATTATTTGGATCGCTTTATCTTAAACAAAGTCAATGTTTAACTGGAAGTTGCTTATGTTTGTTAGTCAGCTATCTCTATAATGATGTGGTTGTTGCATTAGATGGAGATTTTTATTATATGAATGATGGTTTGATAGATCATGTATGTCTACTACTTTGAATTCATCCTATGACATCACTAGGTACAAATTGTTCAAGTGCAATAATAGGAGGTATTGTTGTATGTGAGGTTAATCAAAGTAGTTGGGTTAGGTGGATTATCTTATTGAAGTCCAATTACTCCTGTTGAGCATAGTATCGTGTTATTATTTTAGTGTTGAAAGTAATATTTATGAAGCTTTTGCATGAGTCTGTGTCAAGAAGTACATTAGTTTTTTCTTGTTGTTATCCCTCCATTGCTTTATGAGTATTGCAAATTTTATCTCTTTTGAGAGGGGGAAAAGATGTTATATGACATGAGCACCATTTGCTTCACGTCAACAGAATAGTTTTGGAGATTTCTAGTAGTTGGATTCTAGTGTAATAACAACCATGTTTTATAGAGCTGGAGACGGGTATGTCAGGTGTTTCATACATTGTCGGTACATGGATGTTTGACCTTAGTGGCATTAACAAACGAGGTTGTTGAATTCATTGATTGTTGTGCTTAGTGTTCTAGCCTATTTGGTAGAGTGTTATTTAAAGACTTTGTGGAGTTGCATCCCAGTTTGGTAGTGGACAATCCTAGTGTTGATGGCACCTGCCAATGACTTGGGTTTCATTTTATATTGTTTTTTTTATTGTTGATAATGTGTTGTTTGGTTTCGGGAGGCATTTTAAATTAGTTGGAGACTGAATCAGGCTTCACTTATCTAGAATGTTTTGTAGTATGTTTCTGCATCTTTCCATAGGATGCTTAATCACCATGTTTGGTCTAAACATTTGAGAGATATGGGTTTCTTAAAACATCTTTGTTGGTGTCTCTAGCAGAGTGAGTCTTTAATTTTGTACGGAAGAGTAGACATTGAAGACGGTATAATTTGGTCTTTGTGGATTATGAAAGTTTTAGTAATTTCATGATCTTTTCAAAGAGTATTGGTTTCTAATTCTCATTGCATATAATTGGAGTTAGGTTGCTCTGAAGTTGTTGCACTGTTGTGTCTGAACTTTAGGCGTCGTTATAATCACCAATAAATCGACCGCGTTTTGATAGTTGCAGAGCACAAATTTGCGAATTCTATTTAAGCAAAACTTGTAGGTATTTTCAGTACCTTTTTAATGGGTATTTACTTGTAACTGTCTGTTAAATAGATTTGGAGAGGTGGTTGCCCGGATATAAGTCGAATCTCTAATGTGCAGTATCTCAGGCTGAGTTTAGCTGTAGGTCATGCAGAGTTGTGGGCTATAAGGATAAATTTGGGTGCAACTTTATTGCAAAAGTCGTGGACAATTTTCAAAACTTTTCCAACGCGTGTTCGTTGTAGTTTAAGTTGAGTATAGCAGGAGTTATAGGTTTTTGAATTTTAGTTGTCCATTGTTTCAATCTTATCAGTTTTGAAACAAAAGAGTTGCATTGTTTTATCGGTTTGGAAACCAATTCCGAGACACTCATTATAATAAAAGTTCTAGGGAATGTTATAATCTTTTCAGTGAGTTTATATTTGCAAAATTTTGTTAGCTGCAGGGAGTTATGATATCATGTATAGAATGTGCTTGGATGAATATGTGGGCAGACATAACATGCTTAAATTGATTCTTGTTTGCATGATGTGAGATTAGGCTTAAATGATTTAAAAAGTTATCATATTGCTTCTATACTTATATTTGTTCTAGGTGTCTCGTAATGAAGAACCTAAAGTTATTAGTCTTTCAATGAACGCTTAATCTTAGAAGAGTAATGAACCTGATAAAATCTATTGCTTGCTATTGGGACTGCATGACCAGTTTTAGTTATGTAGCTAGTTCAGTGAAGTAAACCATCTTTTCTGTAGAGATGTTATATATAAAAGTTGTAGCCAACTTATTTATCTTACTTGTGTAAAAATTTCATGACCATAGGTCTAGTAGTTTGGGAGTTATGATTTTCTCAAGTCCAGTCTCGAAATCTGTGCAGATTCTATACAGATTTCGAAGCTGACCTTGTTTGCCCAATTTAAACTTCGAATAACTTATTATAAATTATAAATAAGTTGTAGTACTTTTCTTAATCGTTACAACAAATTTTGGATTAATTTTTTTTTGGAGATCTATAAGTTAAGTTACAGCTGTTTTAAGTGTGATCTCTGAATCTGTCCAAATTTGGACAGCAGAGCCTTTCTCGTGTCTTTTGACCTTAATATGCATTGAATTAACTTGATATGTTTATAAATGAATTATAGACAATTCTACTAGCTTTCTAAAAAGTCTGGGAGCACCTGAATTGGATGATTGAGACTCCAATTATGGATTTTTGAATTGAGTAGTTGAATTATGTCCAAGTCTGGACAGAATTTACGTTTAGCACTGTTTGACCTTTCTAAGTGTCAAATCTTGTTGTGATGATAATACCAAGGGTATAGTGGACTTTATAAGTTTTCCATAAAGTCTTAGTTTACTAATTTTCGATGCATATTTTTGTGAGTTAGGAGCAAAACAATTAACCGCTGTGCTGCTATCTAGAAATATGCAAGCATTAAGTTGCTCTCTTGAAGTTGCTCTTGTGTGGCTAAGTTTGGTTTAGCCTATAGGAACATTATATGCCTTGCATTCATTGATTCATATATACATTCCTTGAAGTACTTGCATATGTCAATGATTGATTTGGTGTTAGGAAAGCTTGGTCCGAGGTATATAGGACCGTCTGCTATCTTGGCCGAGTTGGCAGCTGGGCTTAGCACATGTAATTGTCGGAATCTGTGATCAGAGTACACCAAGTATTCCATGTCTTTTTGTTGAGGAAGTATTTGCGGAATCCAGACCATCAAATCGAGCTAGAGCCGATTCCTGTGTAGCAAGAGCAGACTCTAGAGTGTCGTCTGCTGCGTATCTTAGAATCCTAGGAGCTTGAGGAGCTGATGCGGCAGAAGTACTCGAACTTTTCTTTATGTGTGAGTTTTGTTGATTCATTAACCTTTCTTTTGTTGTTCCGATAGAAGCGTCAGAATTCGAGGTCGAATTCTTTTTAAGAGGGGTAGAGTGTGATACCCGGTTTGCAAAGAAGAGAAGTTGGGGGTTGTTCTTTTTGTTTTTTTCCTCATCCGGTTGTTGTTTTGGGGATTTGGGATTTTGTGGAAAACATTCACAACTAGGGCAGTAGAATTTATTTGGTTTGACGCTTGCGTTGCGGTCGGGAGCTGTCGCGTGGGTTAGTTGGGCCGCAATTGGAGTTTCGGCCCATTAACCCTCCCAAACCCTAGCCGCCTCCCTCCTAACCCCCTCCCCCCATGTGCAGCCCCCCCACTTCTCTTCCCCCTTGGCCGCCGCCCCCCTGCCCATCTCCTCCTCTCTCAATTCTTGCAGCCACCAAACCCTAGCCGCCCCCCCCTCTCAATCCCCTCCTCCCAAGGTGCCAATCCTTGCCGCTCGGATCATCGTCGTCGTGGTGCGAGTCTTCAATCGTTTTGGTGGAGGGAAGAAGGGAGGAAGGAAAGGGGGAGAATCCAAGGTGATTTTTGTGTTCATCCCTTGTTCATTTGCGCTGCAATTTAATTGATTAGAGGTTGCGTTTGCGATTGGGTAGAGGGGGCTGTCCAGAATTTTAGGTGGTGGGTGAACAGCAGTAGTCTAGCAGTTTATGTGTTTTTTTCGTGAGGAATTAAGGGAAATCAGTTTGGGGATCATGTAGAACTTTACCTTACCTTTCCAACGAGTATTTATGCGCTCAATTTGGAGTTACAAATTGAAAGTTATCACCGTTTGAATCCGGGTATGTGGTTGTCCAAAAAAACAGATTTTCAGGGGGATGAACAGCAGCAGTATTAGCAGTTTCTGGAGATTTTTTCGGGAGTAATTAGTGTTAATCAGTATGAGAATCATGTAGGGCTTTATGTTATCTTTCCAACAAGTACTTATGCGCTCGATTCGGAGTTATAATTCAGGAGATATCGTTGTTTGAATCCGGTTATGTTGCTGTCCAAAAAAACAGATTTTTCAGGTGGGTGAACAGCAGTGGTATTAGCAGTTTCTGGGAATTTTTCGTGGGTAATTAGTGTTAACCAGTATGTTAATCATGTAGGGATTTGTCTTATCTTTCCAATGAGTACTTATGCGCTTGATTTGGAATTATATTTTAAAAGATATCGCTGTTTGAATCTGGGTATGTCGCTGTCCAAAAGACAAAGAAAAACAGATTACAGGGTTCATCTTGTGGACTGTTTTGGGCTAATTAGATATTGGAATTTAATTATAAATTGTATACAAAACTTGTGGGGAATTTTATGTAGATGCCTCTGGAGTTTTTGTTTGTTACCACTGCTGTCATAATTTTAAAGTTATGAAATTATTAAGCAGCGCCGCTGCAGTTTGGTGGGTGTAGGGAGAGATGTAACCCGCGGCGGGGTTTGAGTTTGTGCGTAGGTGCGGCGTCGCTTATGAGCCTGATTATGTGAAATTGGTGTACTAAGTTGGGTGTCAAAAACAGGTGGTGGACTTCCGGATCGTACTTAGGGATTTGCCCGAACTTCCGGTAAAGGCAAGTAAATACAGTGGTGGTTGCTACCGTTTGGTTTGCATCCTATTCCCTGTCATTGAGTATGCATAAGTTTTAATTATGTTAATCATTGAATTCTATGATGAAATTTATTTGTTTGGAAGTATTAATTCTCAATTGTCTAATACTGTGGATGATCATAATTTGGTAATGATATATGTGGTTGATTCCCATCTGGATGAAGTTGAAGTGTCTTTTTGAATCATGTTATATGAAGTGTTGTAGGCATGACATGCACATCGCATCATCCGTCTTGCATTTTGAAGTTATGTCGTGATCTTATGGTCCGACCGTACCGGTACATTTTTAGCATCGTACGTTGCCCGAGGAGGGGTACGATGCGTCTTCATATCCTTAGAGGTATGAAGGCAGAAGTCATCCTTGCATTTGCAGACATTTGCACTCATGAGGAATATATGAAGTGTGACATTACTATATTACTATTGTGGTTTCTACCTGTGAGGTGTGGTAACTAGGTGCGTTGTACGTTGTATACGTGCTGCACCTTCGTAATAAGAAGGTTGTGGAATTAAGTGGTGGTAAAACAATGTTCTTATGTGGTTAAACTGTTTGATATTATTTTACTTGCTGAGATGTGTCATCTCACTCTTGCATTACTCAATGCAGGTACTTGATACATGTTGGGAATGAGGGGAGTAGCAGCACGTCCACTTTCACTCTCACAATAACGCTGTCCAGGCGCAGCCATGATTTAATTAGAAACTTATTGTCAAAGGAAGTTTGTTTATTTTTTTTATATGGTTGTGCGCACTGGTTAATTCAGTTCAGGTCGTATGTTTATCTTTCCTTGCTAGCCGAGTAATAATACTTAGTATGTTTTAGTCATGATATATGTTTATACTCTGTTGCTCCCTCTTTTATGCAATCTTGCAAAAGGGGATGCTGCCGAAATTTTATATATGGACGTCGGAAGTGTAGTACAGTAGCATACCGGGTTGTTTGTGGAACCTGGAGTGTTACATTATGCCACCAGCTTTATCATTAGTAGCCATAGAAATTTCCTTCCTCTTGGTCGATTCACCAAAGTTCATCGGCTCTTCGTTGTTAGCATTAATGATGACATCTGTGGTTCCTACCTTAATAACATTATTGGTTGTCGTTTTCTCCAGTTTTTAGAACTTGAAGCCGATGACTCGGATATATGCGTTGTTAATGTGGGAGTTTTCTCCCTATACCCCCTATTGGATTAGTCAGCCTTTGTGGCCGAGGATTTCGGCATTCTTGCTGGTCATATGCATGGAGACCAGATTGGGGAGCACTCAATTGGTCAAATAATGAAATTTGGGATGCCCCCATGCTTGTGGAATCCCATAAGGATATTATGTGTGCAACATATGTGCTCCCCACATTTGGTTAGGCATATATGGTGGAGGTGGGAATGTGAATACATAAGGAGGTGGGTAAGCTGGTGGATACATAGATGCATAATTAGGTACATGTGTCCATAATGTTGGTGGTGTAGATTGTGTGTTTAGGACTAGCTGGACAACATCACGGGCTGATTCATTCGACCTTATCTTCTGAGGTGACCCATTCTCTTCTGCGCATGCCTATCTCCCGTGGATAGGAAAATGTGGTCACTTTGCTGGCTGGTCACGGGGAACGACCTTTTCATTGACATACTAAGCTAATAACTGATTAAAAGTAGGACCGGTTTTAATCAGCTGACCAAGTTCTTTAGCCACATTTTGTTTCCATGTACCTATTTTGGGTCATCGTTGCTTGAATGTTTGGGGTCGCTGGTGTTTCTGATTGTCCATGACCATCCGTGGTGAGTAGTCGGACTATCCACCATGGGTCCGGATCATCCACCTTTAGAGGTCGGACCATCCACCGTACACTGGATAGAAGGGTCAGCTTGATTACCCGACCATGCTTTCCCCCTAGCACTCTCAGTCCTAATGGTGATTTTTAATGTTTCTTTCTCATCATGAGTATTATGTGCAATTATTTCCCTAGAAAGAATTTTCTTGTTCTCATCGGTTACATGAGGTTCACCGACGACAACATCTTTTCCCTTGTCTTTATCGGTCACCTCTGGCCGAACTAAGACTTTTCCCTTTTAAGTCTAATATGTTGATAGGAAATGGCTGCTTGTCAATGCGCATCTCCTAAAAACTCAATCGCCCTTCATTTATAGTCGATTATACTTGTTGACAAAAGACATTGCAACCATTAGTGGCAAGAGAAACGGAATTGTGCCTCTTACAATAAGCATGTATTTTTAGCTCATCTATAGGTGGAATGGTATGAGTTATTTTAATGTTGCCACTTTTTAATAATTCATCAATTTTTTATCACACTTAGCAACAATAAAAGTAAATTTAACTTCCTCTTGCCGATTTTTCTGAACCGTCTGCAAGGATTAGTATGCTATAGACTTGGCCATAGCTTCCAAACAAGCTCAACAGCATACATGTCCTTGGACTCGTCATTAGAGCTACTATCATTATAATTAATAAGATGCATATTATTATGACGGGTTAATTTTGACATCTCCATGCTTCGGCTTTCACAAGCCAAAGCCCATCGATGCAATTGTGTTAGCGAGAAAACTGGGTGTCATCTAACTTATCCTTTAAATATGAATGTAACCATTAAAAGCTAGACCTTCTAATTGTTTATCCACATCTTGGTTTTTAAAACACCGTTTATAGTCTCCCAAAATCTTCGGATGTAGTCATTAACCGATGCATCACATCCCTATCATAGTGTCGCTAGATCAACTAACACTAACTCGTATTCCCTAAAGAAAAATGGTCATGAAATTTGTGTTCTAAATCACCCCAGGAGCTAATAGAGTTAGGTGGTAAGGCAGCGTACCATACAAAAGTTGTACCAGTGATGGACAAAGAAAATAGTTGAATGTGGAACGCATCCCTATCGGCTAATTCTCCTAGATGTGCTAAGAACTATTCGATGTGCTCGTGCGTGCTCTTACCGTATTCACTTGGAAATCTAGAGAAATCTGGTGTTGGGGGCCTTCCTCTTTCGAAGGTCCTCAAAAACATAATTAACCATTTGTTTTTAGCATAAACTATTACAGGGAGCTTCGTCTTCAGGATGCAAGCCTCTTCCTCATGATGAAGGCATACGAGATGAAGACAGATCTAAAGATGATAAGAATAAACACCGAAGTTATCGCCAGATTGACAGCTTCGGCTCATAACAGAGATGAAGTATGATGATGATGCTGACCGAAGGGGAAAAGACTACTTAGTCCTTAATGACTTGTATTACGATCATAAGTGGATATTGGGGACATAAATGTACTTTTACCCGGGCTGTGTCCCGTGCCTATAAATAGATGAACAGTAGCACCGTACTGTTCACGTTGAATTGTAATCACCCTCTCGCGTCTTCACCTTCGAGCAAGCCGAAGGTATCAATGTAATGTGAATTCTGTTGATATACATACATGTTTTATGGAATGTAAATATGAATGAATTAATGAGATATACTTACTGTCTTCGTCCCTTTACATTCTTGTTTTCACAATGAATGATGAAGGTATGTCCTTCATGACCTTCGTCTGATGATCATTATATCCCTGGGGAGATAATGTTTTGGAAGACGAAGGTCCCTAATAATTAACAATTGTGTTGCCTTGTTCTTGATTCGCAGCATTTGAGAACAAGTGACCAACATCTGGTATCTTGGTTCCTTGTGGGTATGGAATTGTGTTAAATCAGTGGTCGTAGAGTTTTTGATATGACAATCTTGAACCAAACATGCTAATCCCTAGCCTATATCGAAGTAAATCGACTATTTCTTCTCAAATTTTATCCATAGTAGCCGATGGTAGAGGACCGAATCCCACAACGTGAAGCTCGGATGGTCGGGCATTGTTATGTTGGCTATCTTTATGAGGGTAGTCTATGGTGCGTGGTGGTTCGAACCCTTCCCTGTGCGTCGGGTGGGTACTCTGTCCTAGGTGGGGGAGGATAGTGCTGCTGTGGTGTAGAGTATGGCTGCATGTTGCCAATATGGTGACATTCTACATACTAGACATCGAACGATCCGCGGTAGGCTACCAGACTGTTCGATATAGGGTCAGATGTTCCGAGATTATACTCGGATGGTCCGACCATACCTAGAGGTGCTGCTACGTTCATTAGATGTGATGGAAGTGGTGTTTGACCTAGGTATGAGTTCACCAGCATAACATATAATGGTTGGGACTGTATAGGCCGATTTGTTGCTGATGCATCTAGCGAGGTTTCTACAACGACGACATGGACGGAAAACTAGGAACAATATATTTTTCTAAAGTATGTGTTAGTTTTTTAGTGTTTTCTTCTATTCCATCCATGTGTTGTTCTACCTAACTTTGTTGTAATTTCATAAGATTAGGGATGGCAACGGGCACATTTTACCCACGTGCCCGCAGGTAAAAACCCTATAGGGTGCGGGTTTGATTCTCAACCCGACATATTTTTTCTCGTGGGTATGAAAAAGTTGTACCCATGCTCACTAACCCTCTTATCTGCTTTTGATATATGTATGTGTGTATATATGTATATATATATGTGTGTGTGTGTGTGTATTATATACAATGCGGGTACACATATATTATACATAATCTTACTACTGTAGTAACAGCTGCTAGGGGTGCGATTTGCTATGCATACCATCATCACCATCATGGGCAGGCACTGGGCGAGTGAGCAAGCTAGGAATCAGGATGCAGACGCAACAAGCCCATGTGATGTGGGACTTGGAGCACCGGTCTCCTCCTCTGTTGCTGCACTGCAAGTTTGTGTAGTGCTCGTTCCTGTCTCGATGAATGAACAACGTTGGCCAAACTTTAAAACATCCAGCGTATATTCATATATGTGTATAAATATATGTATGTATATATTGATGAAATATGTGTGTGTAATTATGTGCCCCGTGGGTTTATAGCACTCGCAGGTAGCGGGTACGGGTAGTATATTGTACTCATCGCGGGTAATGGTTATGAGCGTGGGTTAAATATCAAACTCGCGTGTACGGGTTTGTAAACCCTCTACACGTGGGTTTCAAACCCATTGCCATCCCTACATAAGGTGCATAATAGACTAATTATCACTAGAATTACATACATTGAGTCGAGTTGGATTTCTCCTTGCTTGATGATCTTCTGGTGTCAATATACCGTGAAGTGAGATATGAAGTCCTTTGCCTCCTCCCGCATCTTGTTCATGAAATCTTCAAACTATTGTTGCTTGTCGACTAGCAAACTCTTAAGAGTCGTCCCTATGATGTTTCCTGTGGAGACTTCGGTGTGATCTTTAGAAATGGTCATTTGGAGGCCGATTTTTATATCTAGACACCATTGTCCCCAGAGGAGTCGCCAAAAAGGTGAGTTGGTGTTCTTTTGGACCAATCACCTAGCACACCCTGATCTCGCTCGCGGGGAACGAGGTCTCGGGGTGCTCTCTGCGTGAGCACGGACTGTCAGTGGTAGGTCACCAGACTCTGCAACTTGCGTAGATGGTGTCACTCCTCTATGCAGGGCAGCGGATTGTCTGCCCGAGGCGTCTAAATGTCCACCATGTTTAGAAGGCTACGATGATCTCCTACAAAACCTGGATCTCGTCCCCCCCTAGAGGGACCCCATTATGGAGGAGAGATCCTAAGGTTGTCTTAGGGGTCATCAGGCCACCTAAGACACCTCTAGATGACGTTGAGCCGAATAGAGGTGAAGATTGGGGATGAAGAGGGCTAATTACTGCTACTCCTAGGGCAAGAATGTAAAGGAACAAGTAAATAGATTGATTTGATTTATTGGGCCTGTCTCAATCGACCGTATCCCCTCATATATATGGGGTGGAGGTATGGATCAGTTCCAAGGCGCTTCCCAACATATTCTTGCATGATTAGTTAGATAAGCACACGTGGGATTAGGACTCTCGCCCGAGTTAATCTGATCACGGACTGTCCAAACTGTACTCGCGGATCGTCCAGGGCGTGGACCGTCCGACCATCCTAGATGCCACATATGGAGCTCAAAAAGTATGATATAATACTCGTGTTTGTTTAAGCTTAATGTCTAAGGCTATGACTAAGCGATCGTGTATATGGTCGTGCAAGATATTATTTTTCACTGTAGACCATATTATTTATAGAGTGGAGTTTGAAATGAGAGATGTGGAAGAGTAAGCTGATAGAGATAGCCTAAGATGGAGCACATTTCTAATAGCTCCCTCCCCATCGGCCATGAAAGCATCTAGGCCCCTGGTTGGTTTTAATGATTAATGACAACGTAATATTATATGTGACTAACGTGTGTTTTGCAGAGACAAATGGTAAGTTAGGTCGCATGACAGGTAGTAGTACTACAACGGTGAAAACAATCCCGGAGATAAGAACTCGAAGCGACGGCTAAAACGACGGAACAAAAGGTGAAGGTCTACGGAGTCCGAGTGTCAAGGAGATGTGGACACTCGCGATTTAGTTAGGTCTTTTATTCTCTTTTAGCCGTACTATAAAGAGGGGTTGTCGATGAGTAGTTTGACCAAGAGAGTTCTAGTGTAGTGTTGATGCACAATCACACTCATATACAGTGCTAGGTGTCACTCTAGAACTCACACACAAGTTAGAGCGAAAACCGATTTGAAAATCAGCTAAAAAACAAGACTTAGTGTTTCTGGCTTTGGGGCACCGGACTGTCCGGTGTGCACAGGCAACCCACGGATGTTCACCTCACTAGATGAGAATGTTGATGGTCAAGATAAAATCACATTTGGAGACAACTCAAAAGGAAAAGTGCAAGGACTTGGCAAGGTGGCAATCTCAAATGACTTATCAATATCAAATGTTCTCTTAGTTGCACCCTTGAGCTTCAATTTATTATCAGTGGGACAACTCTGTGATCTTGGACTTCAATGCTTATTCACTCCATCAGAGGTTATTGTAACAAAAATGGATGATGAATCAATGGTATTCAAGGGATTTAGATACAACAACCTCTACTTAGTGGATTTCACTTCAGAAGATGCAGACTTAAGAACTTGCCTCTTCACCAAAGCTTCTCTTGGATGGCTTTGGCATAGGAGGCTTGCACATGTTGGGATGAGCACACTCAAGAAGGTATTAAAGAAAGATATGGTTAGAGGATTAAAGGAAGTGGTGTTTGAAAAAGACAAGCCATGCAGTGCATGTCAAGCTGGAAAGCAAGTTGCTAATACACATCCTACTAAAGCTTTCATGTCAACATCAAGGCCACTGGAACTACTTCATATGGATTTATTTGGACCTACAAATTATGTCAGTGCTGGTGGCAACCTCTACTGTCTAGTGATTGTTGATGACTTCTCAAGATACACTTGGGTGTTCTTTCTCCATGACAAATCTGAAGTTGCATCTATATTCAAGAAATTTGCCAAGAAAGCACAAAATGAATTTGATTGCAAGATTAAGAAGATTAGAAGTGACAATGGCAAAGAATTTGACAACACCAACATTCATGAGTACTGTGATGAAATTGGGATCAAGCATGAAGTATCTGCCACATATACACCTCAACAAAATGGAGTTGTTGAAAGGAAAAATAGGACCTTGATCACCCTTGCAAGAACAATGATTGATGAGTATAACACACCGGAGAGGTTTTGGGCCGAAGCTGTCAACACTGCTTGTTATGCAACAAATAGGCTATTTCCTCACCGGCTACTTGCGAAGACTCCTTATGAACTGCTAAATGGGAAAAAGCCAGACGTCTCTTTCTTCCGGGTATTTGGGTGCAAATGCTACATCTACAAGAAACGCCATCACCTAGGAAAGTTTCAAAGACGTTGTGATATTGGTTTTCTTTTGGGTTATTCATTAAAGTCCAAAGCATATCGAGTATTCAACCATGCCACTGGCGTGGTAGAAGAAACATATGATGTGGAATTTGATGAGACTAATGGCTCCCAAGGAGCACTTGAAAATCTTGATGATGTAGGTGATGAGCCACTCAGGGAAGCAATGAAGAACATGCCTATTGGAGCTATCAAACCAAAAGAAGATGAAGAAGAGGTGCAAATCATTGACAGGCCTTCTTCATCAAATGTACCACAAGATGATGAAAAAGATGAGAGGCATGCAAATGAAGATACATTTGTCTCTCATGAACAAGCAAGGGTACAAGCCGAAGATGTTGATGCTCCAGGATCTTCTTCTCAAGTGGTTGACAGGAGAAACTCATCACTACTTCAAGCTCATCCTCAAAACCAAATCATCGGGAGTCCTTCACAAGGGGTTATTACTCGATCACATAGACATGCTACTTTTGTTGAACATCACTCTTTTGTTTCTTGTGTTGAGCCTACTTGTATAGATGAGGCGCTACAGGATCCGGACTGGGTGAATGCCATGCATGAAGAACTTAACAACTTCACCCGTAACGAAGTTTGGACCCTGGAGAAGCCCCCACAAGATGCAAGAATCATTGGAACAAAGTGGGTATTCAGAAACAAACAAGATGATCAAGGTGTGATTGTAAGAAACAAGGCAAGACTTGTCGCAAAGGGATTCTCTCAAGTTGAAGGCTTAGATTTTGGAGAGACCTTTGCACCGGTTGCTCGACTAGAAGCCATCCGTATCCTACTTGCATATGCATCATGCTATGATATAAAACTTTATCAAATGGATGTAAAAAGTGCATTTTTAAATGGCTTCATAAATGAACTTGTATATGTTGAGCAACCGCCTGGATTTGAAGACCCTAGATATCCTAACCATGCTTACAGGTTGTCCAAGGCGCTTTATGGGCTAAAGCAAGCTCCAAGGGCTTGGTATGAGCGTCTTCGCGACTTCCTCATCGAAAAGGGCTTCAAGATCGGGACCGTCGACACAACTCTCTTCACAAAGAAACATAACGGTGATATTTTCATTTGTCAAGTATATGTTGATGATATAATCTTTGGCTCGACAAATGACTATCATTGCAAGGAATTTCGTGAGTTGATGTCGAAGGAGTTCGAGATGTCAATGATTGGTGAGCTAACATACTTCCTCGGCTTTCAAGTCAAGCAAATGAAAGATGGTAACTTTCTCTCACAAGAGAAGTATACCAAAGACTTGTTGAAAAGATTCAACATGGAGAAGTGCAAACCAATCAAGACCCCCATGCCTACAAATGGACATCTCGACTTAGATGAGGGAGGTAACCCGGTTAATCAAACTCTCTACCGTTCTATGATTGGTAGTTTATTGTACCTTACCGCATCTAGGCCCGATATTATGTTCAGTGTCTGCATGTGTGCTAGATTTCAATCTAATCCTAAGAAAGCTCATCTTCGCGCTGTTAAGAGAATTCTTAGGTATCTCAGGCACACCACAAGCGTTGGTCTGTGGTATCCCAAAGGAGCTACTTTTGATTTAATTGGCTATTCCGATTCGGATTATGCCGGTTGCAAAATTGATAGGAAAAGTACTTCTGGGGGATGCCATCTGCTTGGTAGATCACTAGTTTCATGGACATCCAAAAAGCAAAATAGTGTTGCCTTGTCAACTGCCGAAGCGGAATACATTGCCGCAGGTGCTTGTTGTACACAGATTTTATATATGAAACAAACTCTTCTAGACTATGGCGTAGTTCTAGAAAAGGTACCTTTGTTGTGTGATAATGAGAGTGCTGTTAAAATTGCTAATAATCCTGTACAACACTCTCGCACCAAGCACATTGATATCCGTCATCACTTCCTTAGAGATCATGTTGCTAAAGGAGATATCATTTTAGAAGGAGTGAGGTCGGAAGATCAATTAGCGGATATTTTCACTAAGCCACTTGATAAGACCCGCTTTTGCATGTTGAGGAATGAACTAAATATTCTTGATCTCAGAAATTTTATGTGAAATGTCAAATGGTGTTGTCAAGCTTGCATTGCATATTTAAATTCCTTGTATTGCATCTAGGACTTGTCTAACCTAGTTGAGATAACCGCCAACAAAGCGAGTGAAAAAGCTTAACTCGGGTCAAACCTGACAAGTCTTAGTTTTAAGCTTTTAGCACTTAAATTCTTATTTTTTATGCAATTATTGGTTCTTGAAATATGCATGAGGTACTGCACTTAGGGGGACTATTCAAAACTCAAATCACTCATGAAAACCCCTAGTGCAAACCAAAATGCAAATTTCACCATTTGCCTATTTTCTCTAAAAATTATCTAGCCTATGGCAAAATATTTTGAAAAGTATATGAGGGTGCCAATACCTGTCCCAACAAGTGTTATTTTGAGTGATTATAAGTTGGGATTTGGTTTGGTTGGGAGTTAGATAGAAAAATTCAAATTTTTCCAAAATCTCCTCTGTCTGGGCTCACCGGACAGTCCGGTGTGCACCGGACACTGCACTGTGCAATGTCCGGTGCACCGGCACCCGCGCACTAAAATTCAATTTTCCTGTGCGCTGTCCGGTGGTTCACCGGACAGCTACTGTGCGCTGTCCGGTGTGCACCGGACAGGCACTGTAGACTGTCCGGTGCGCCCATATCCAGTTTTTAAAAAATCCTTCCCCTCTCGCGCCCGAGGCCTGGCACCTCACTTCTCTGTTTCTCTGCCTCTGCTCTCGCGTTCAGGCGATTTCTCCCCTCACCGGCGATCTCCCCTCACCGGCGGCGACTCTCCGGCGACCCTGTGCCTGCGCTCGTCCTCTCCCTCTCTCGGTGAGCTGCACTCCGCTCTCCTCTCCCTTTCTCTCTTGTTCTCTGACTGAAGGCAGTGAAGCCCTTCTTTCTCTCCTCTTGCGCAAATCTCGAATCTCTGTGAAATCTAGTGAAACCATGTGGCCATTTGTGTTCCTATGTGTGCCTTAAACATCCTTGCAGGTTCCTAGCTCCTTCGGGAGGGTTTTTCACTTCTCAAATAGTCGTTTCACCGAAACCCTAATTCACCGCACGCCACGTGCTCGGTGAAATGCCCAAACCAGCCAAAAATGCTCCAATTGAACCCAAATTTTTCAGGCACCTTCACAACACTTCCAGTAACCTACTTGCCAAATTTCACGCCAATCCGAGATCCGAGGCTTAAATTTTACCAAATTTCCCGATTTGAGCGATCGTTTCCGAGCCGTGTGCCCAAATTCCTTTTTCTTCGCCTAAATTCAAACCAAGCACACACTTCACTCATATTCACCTATATAAACCTATTCGTGAAGTATCGGCTCAATTCCATATCGTTTCGTGCCTCAATTCGATTTCCCACCATCCTATGACACTATTTATCCGTCAAACGTCGTTTTCACGTCATTTGACTTCTTGATCGTCCCGTCTCGTGCCATATCTCTCTGTGTATGTATTTATTCACATTTCATATGCTTATGACTATGTGACTAATACGTGCTCACCTCTTCTGTCATTTCAGTGACCTTGTTTGACCGTGTGCCGTCTCCCGTCCTGCCTGGATCGTCACCTCTCGTGTGAGCTTTCCAGGTAGTCATCTCATTCTTTGCTAAATCTATCGGTGATTTTTGCTCTGTGCTTAGTCTCTCTATCTCGTTTGCAGACATTAGTTCAGGATGCCGCACACGAAGAATGCGTCGGCGCCAGGGGGTGGCGATGATGAGGATCCTCGTCGCCCCTTCAGGCAGGTCAAGGGCAAGACTGTCTACTTGGAGCAGCAGGAAGGCCGCAAGAAGCGGCGTACGGACAGAGAAGCCCGTGCAGCGGCAGCAGCTGCAGCAGCCGCTGCGCAGGCCGCACTTGGAGATCAGCCACAGACTCCATCCGATCAGATTGCATTTCGTGCTCGTCGTCTCACCTCCCGGCCTCGCTCTTCCTCTCATACCTCCGCTTCCACTCCGCCACCCACTCTGCCTGCTCCCGTCACTCCTATTGCTCCATCCACCTCCACAGCCATACCCACTACCTCCTCTACGCCAGCTTCCACTGCTTCCCCTGCTCCCGCTCCCGCTTCAGCTCCTCCTGTCCCTCCACCTCGATTCCGGGAGCGTGATGAGACTGAGGTCCGTCCTCTGGTTTTGGATCCTCGTCTGTTTGATCTTCAGCGTGCTACTGCGGCACGGGTACGTCGGTTCAGATACGTACCCGTGGAGTCTTGGCTACCAGCTCAGAGAGACCCAGCAGCAGGTGATCTTTTCAGCACACAGATTCAGGAGTCATTCTTCAGAGCTCAGATGTCTGCTCAGATAGCTCTGCGAGTGCACCGCCTTTTGGATCTTCCAGCTTTTCTGCTTGCAGCCGGTGCTGACTCTGAGGCACATCTCACCTATCTGCCTGGCCTTCTGACCCTTCTGACTATCAGCGGCAGATATGTTGAGGAGTGGGTCCGAGTCTTCTACGCCTCTGTTTGGATTGACCCGGATCATCACTGGATGAGGTTCCGCTTTGAGCGAGAGGATGTCACGATCACTGCCAGTCAGATCCGTCAGCTATTTGGATTCCCAGAGTCGACGACTCGCCTTCACAGCCTCTGCTACGGCTCTTCTGACCCTCCTCGTCGCCCTCACGGCGGTGTGGCTCCAGGGACAGCTCATGTCGCGGCTCTGTTCCGCCCGCCTTTCACAGATGGGTCGCGACGTTCACCAGCAGACTTTACTACAACAGCAAAGTACTTATATGAGCTCATCAGACGGACTCTTCTGCCGAGGATGGGTTACAGGGAGGCTACCACTCATATTCAGCTTTGGCTCCTTGGTGCCCTGGTCTCCCACTCTGAGTTTGACGTTGTGGACTTCCTGATTTGTGAGATCGAGGACACCGTTCTGGATGGGATTCGTGCTCGTCGGCAGTTGCCTTATGCTCACTACCTGTGCCACATCTTTGCGCAGCTGATTCAGCCACCTCGATTTCAGAGCACCCTTGAGGCCTCACGCCTTGTATTTGGATCTTACCGTCCTGCTCCTGAGATTCCTGTGCCAGCTTCTGCTTCTGTGTTTGACTCTCAGGCCGAGGATGCAGCTCTTCGACAGTTTGACACTCAGGGTACAGCAGCTGATGATGATGATGATGATGATTTTGGGGTTCCTCCTCCGCCTCCGCCTCCTATGCCTCCACGCTCACATGATCATGAGGCTGGGAGTTCTCGTGCTGCCCCTGCTCCTCCGGCTATGGACCCTGCTCTTGCGACGATTCTGGCCAACCTGGCAGCCGAGCAGGCCCAGTTATCCGAGACGATGCTCTCGATGTTTCAGAGCATGCAGGACAGGCAGGATGCACTTCAGCAGCAGCTACTTCAGGATCGGGCTGAGAGTAGGGCATTCATGGCCCTTATGCTTCAGCATTCTGGTATCTCAGCACCTCCGGTTCAGTCTGCTCCACCTCCTCCGATTCACGCTCCAGTGGTGCCATCGATTTTGTCAGGACCCCCTGTTGGTACCTCTCCGCTCCGGCCGGTCACTTTGGCGTTCACCTCTCCGGTTCTCAGCTCTGTCTGTCCGCAGCCGCCAGTGCCACCAGCATCTGTTGTTACCACTACCGCTGTGGCAGTATCTGTGACCGCTTCTGTTCCGGTAGCTTTTGCAGCGCGGCCTCTGTCCGAGTCAGTACCAGCTCCAGCTTCTACCGCAGATCCTGGATCCGAGACTGACTCTGACCCTCCGTCGGCGTTCGCTCTGCTACCTCGACCACGACCGGATGCGCCCCTGCCGCCTCCTCCTGCTTCAGATGTTTAGGTTCAGGTCCCTTTTGGTGTTTGACGCCAAAGGGGGAGAGAGATGAGTTGTGAGAGCTAGGGGGGTTAGAGAGTTAGTAGAGAGTTAGAGTCATTTTGATGTAATATATGTGCTTGCTACTCTCTGTACTAGCTTGATGTTTTTGGCTCACAAACTCGTCATATACTCTCGTTGGCTCACAAACCAGTCTTCTAGCTCTTGTTTCATTAATTTAACTCCACTTTTATATGAACAAGAATCTTATGATGTGTATGCGCTCACTCTTATTATTATGGTACACATTCTTTCTGTCAAAGATTAGTGAGTATAACTAACCATTCTTTCTATTGACGGAATCTTCAAAACAAACTACTCTCACAAAACTTGTAGGGTTGTCATCAATCACCAAAAAGGGGGAGATTGAAAGCATCTAGGCCCCTGGTTGGTTTTAATGATTAATGACAACGTAATATTATATGTGACTAATGTGTGTTTTGCAGAGATAAATGGTAAGTTAGGTCGCATGACAGGTAGTAGTACTACAACGGTGAAAACAATCCCGGAGATAAGAACTCGAAGCGACGGCTAAAACGACGGAACAAAAGGTGAAGGTCTACGGAGTCCGAGTGTCAAGGAGATGTGGACACTCGCGATTTAGTTAGGTCTTTTATTCTCTTTTAGCCGTACTATAAAGAGGGGTTGTCGATGAGTAGTTTGACCAAGAGAGTTCTAGTGTAGTGTTGATGCACAATCACACTCATATACAGTGCTAGGTGTCACTCTAGAACTCACACACAAGTTAGAGCGAAAACCGATTTGAAAATCAGCTAAAAAACAAGACTTAGTGTTTCTGGCTTTGGGGCACCGGACTGTCCGGTGCACCCTCTGCCAGGTGGGGCCAGGCTGGTCCACGGTAGAGTCTTTCCCGTTCGCAGAAACCCGAGAGCGCAGCGTTCAGAGTTGAATTTTAGTGGCACACCGGACACCGCACCGAACTGTCCGGTGTGCACCGGACAGTGGACTGTTCACTGTCCGGTGCGCCATGAGTCCAATGGCTCTCTGTCAGAACTAGCCGTTGGAAACGACCGTTGGCGCACCGGTGGCGCACCGTTGGCGCACCGGTGGCGCACCGGACTGTCCGGTGCGCCATCGCGCAGTGAATTGCCTGTAACGGCTAGTTGGTGGGTGAGGGCTATTTATACCCCCTCCACCCACCATATTCAATGTCTTGCACTCCACATTTATTCTAGCACATTGCTAGAGCATTGCAAGCACCAAAAGCCTAGTGAGGAGATTAGAGAATCATAATCCGCGCTTGTTCCTCATTAGCGGTAGTGAGAGCCACCTAGAGCACACACCACTTGCATTAGGCTTCTCTTGGTCAAGCGAAAGTCTACGGCTTGTTACTCTTGGTGATCGGCATCACCTAGACGGCTTGGTGGCGTTGGGAGCTCGGTGATCACCGTGAAGATCTTGTTGGTGACCCGACTCAAGTTTGTAAGCGGTCTCGAGGGATCCACCGCGCCGGAGTGGCAAAGGATCATCTCGTAGTGAGCACTTGGTTCTTGCGAGGACCAAGGGGGAGCGATACCCTTGAGCGGGTGCTCCAACGAGGACTAGTGGAGAGTGCCGACTCTTCGATACCTCGGGAAAAATTGGAGGAGTCTTCTAAACTTTGCTTTACATTCCGCACTTAATTCAAGCACTTTACATTGTGTATTTGTTTAGCTAGTATTTGAAGTATTATCTTAGCTTTGTTGCATTTCTAGTATTATATTCTTAGTGCTAGTTGTTGGGGTGAAGTTGGGCTCTTGCTTAGCTCTTGCTTAGGTTTTAATTAGTGTTGATTTTTAGAAAAGCCCAATTCACCCCCCCCCCTCTTGGGCATCGTGATCCTTTCAGGCCACCACCCCGATGCTGGAGCCCACCTTCCTCTCCCCTCTCCTCCACTTCCTACGTCTTCTGCACCCTCCCCTCTCCATCCATACACCAAACGCCAGCGCCATGTCACACGTCACATGATAGCTACCGTTGCCACTCGTGTCATCTTCACATTGCTCTTTAACGACTAATTCCACACTATCACTTCACCATATGCGGCAAATATTGCCACCACGCTCAACCATAGCCACATGCTGAGGCGAGATCTAGTGCCCTCACCATCGGTGACACCATATACAACTGCCATCATGACCACCCAACAACTACACGTACAATACCCTGACAATTGCGCCACATGATTGTCACTATTGTCATGGTCTTTTATACCAACACCATCGCTAATGGCGTGGCTATGAATGCCTACGACAATGTCAACAATGGGTCTGTTGTGTTGCGATCGCCACCGACCAATGTGGCACCCACACCCCTACCATGTTTTGTGGGTGTGAACCCAACTCCAATCCTATCGCTCATCCTCTGTCCCTCGCCATCCCCTTCAACCCACGGGTAACTCGGTGGGGGCACTCCAAGGCTTATCACTAGGAGGGTGATGGCCTCCTCGATGACTATGATGTGAAAACATTGCCAATCGCCACCAAAACCTTACCTAAACATGGTTCTTCACAAGCCACAACCACTGAGAATATCACAACTATCTGAGGGTCGTTCGCACTCTATCATCATTAGAGGCATTTGGGATGTAACTGTTCTGGCAGGAGCCCATGTGGGGACAGGGTTGCTAATCTTCTGTTAGATTCATGATAACTATCATTTTGGTGGAACATGACACACCGATCCACCTTTAGATCTAAAGACCCAAGCTACAACCATAGCACCATGACTTTTCTGGTTTTCAACCAGGTCACCAATTTAATGGACCTCGCCAAGAAGGCTAGTCTCTGCCTGTGATTTGAAGAACATAAGCAAGAACTCGAAAGTATGTAGCTCAATGAAAGTGACAACTGCAGATTTATGATTAAGATCATGATAATGGAGTTTCAAAAACCAATAATAATGATTGTTCAAAGATTGATTGACTCAAGTTCTAACATTTCCAGTGGTTGTTGATTATATAGTCTAAGGGGCATGCAAGGACCCATATTTACAGGGACACCTGAGGAAGGAAGCAATCTCAAACTCGACCTTCGAAGAGACCTATGGGTAGGGAGGCTAGCAAAGCTACAAAGCGAACTACATCAAATGGATCGGGAAGCTAGTCAAGTGCAGAGTACACTAGTATGTTGTTGGCCATCGACCTCACATAATCGAGGACAC
Organism: Zea mays; assembly: GCF_902167145.1. Classification (NCBI taxonomy): domain Eukaryota; kingdom Viridiplantae; phylum Streptophyta; class Magnoliopsida; order Poales; family Poaceae; genus Zea; species Zea mays. The sequence goes on along the minus strand of NC_050098.1, from coordinate 54,234,427 downwards.
CTGAGGAAGGAAGTCAATCTCAAACCCGACTTTTGAAGAGGCCTATGGGTAGGGAGGCTAGCAAAGCTGCAAAGTGAACTACATCAAATGGATCGGGAAGCTAGTCAAGTGCAGAGTACACTAGTATGTGTTAGAGACGCACATAAAAAAGTTTGATTTTTGGAAAGAAATTGAAGGTGTCATTTCATCGAAGATCGACAAGGTAGTAACCATGCAAGAAGAGGTAAAAGAACTAAGGAAGAAGCAAGTTAACAACTTGACATGGAGTCTTTGAACGAGTATGAGCGCATCATGGCGATTGATCTGTCTACATGTAACCCTAGACAACGAGCCCTATATGAAGCTTTGCAATGTGAGATCCTAGTACACAGAACCTCTAGGGGCAACTAAAGTGGAATGATCGTTTTGAACAGTTTGAATGGTTCTATGTATTTTGTTGTTGTCACTAGTCATGGAAAGATTGCTTGTAATAAGGGAAATTATGTCGAGGACCCATTTTAAAAATTGTTGTTTCATTTTAATGCTCATGTTGATGTATTTGGTTTATTGTCCCATGTCATGGCTAGGTTGCTTGTAATAAGGGAAACTATGTTGATGACCCATTTTTAAGAACTATTGTTTAGTTTTAATGCTTGTGTTGATATATTCAACATAAAAAATGAGGGGACTTTTTTGTGATGTTGCTTATGTGTTAATAGCTATGTGAACCAATGTCAATCTTCACTAAGCCATGCTATATATGGAAAGGCTACATTCAATTAATAATAGTAACATCAATGCACTTACATAGATTCATCTAACACAAACGTGATATAATAAAGGTCACACTTATTACAAAGATGACATACACAGTAGGACACACTCAACACATAAAAAAGAGCATAGAAACTAGAACTTTATTATAGTAGATAACTCTAGAATATGCTGATCCGAATATAGTACAAACAAGTGTGATGTCTTTAAACAAGGTGATTTTGTCGCAATAACTTGGAGTTGTTCTCGAGTTCCCGAGCTGTATGGCTGCACCAGTGGGCCATTATTGTCGTAGGTGGCCGAGAGGTTCTCTTCGCGCTTGTCCTCTATGATCAAGTTGTCTAGAATAATGGAGGTCTTCATGATGTTCTATAGATTATATTGATCCCATCTGTATGCTGCACCACAGATTATTGCTCATCAAGCTTGAAGTACTCCGAACACACACTTAATGTCCTTCGTAGCCCGCTCATGGACCTGGGCAAACCAATGATCCTTTTTTGTGAGAGGCTGACATACGATCTTCACAAACACTGACCAATCGGGGTATATCCCATCTCTAGATAGTACCCCATATTGTATGAGTTGCCATTGAGCATGAAGTGAATGGATGGTGCCTTCCCTAATGTGCCTATGTAACAGAGGTGACCAATGGAGTACATTGATGTTGTTGTTACTACTAGGCATCTTGAAATAAGCATGTCATATCCACAGGTCATGGGAAGCCATGACCTCAAGTGCCATAGAAGGGTGGCTACTTCGACATGTGAACATGCTCTGCCAAGTAGTGGGAAAATTCTTCCACTCCCAACACATGCAATCTATGCTCCCCAACATTCCAGGGAAGCCTCTAGTTGCGTTGAATGCAAGTATGGTGACTACGTCCTAAGATGTTGGGGTGTGGAGGTAGTATTCCTCAAACACTTTGACTAAAGCGGCGCAGGGCCTATTCAAGGCCTCTAATGCAATGGACATGGATATGTGGACATACTCATCCACAACATATGCTAGAACTTCGTAAGCCAATATGCGAAGTGTGGCACTACACTTCTGGATGGAGACAGACCCATTTTTTCAGTCGCATCTGGCCTATAGGACAACCATTGGTCTCTTTATGTCACACTAGCCATGATGCGAATGAACAATTGTTATCTAATGTCGTATCTAAGAAAATGGGAAAACTTTACCATTGTGTGGAGTTCATATTTGCAGCATAGTAAATCAAATAAAAAAGGGAGTACACAAAACCTATGTCGGAACTAGAAATCGGTGTGCACTAGATTGTCGCTGAATTAGTCTACCATTATCCTTGCGTGACTAGCGGCATGGTCCTAGTCAACGACGACATGACCAGGAATGGAACCATGCCTCCTCGACTTTGCCTTTCCTCTGCTTCAACAAGGAAATGAACGACCATGGAATTGTCATCGTCATCCATCAACTGTCGAGCCCTCCTATGACTAAGCATAAGCATCCACGGTAGAGTTTGTGTGAAGTGTTGGAATGAACTTTGAATGATATCACGGACAACATATATATAAGAACTAAGTTATATGAGAAGCTTCTTTCTCGACCTACAAGACAAGTGTAATCCTGTTGAAGCAATTGGCTGCTACGAGGTTCCTTCGGATGGAAGCTACGTTCGTGCATTGGCCCGACAAAGACTCTCGCAAGCTCTCTCTCGCGCATACCCTACTCTATCACTACACTACTACATCAATTATGTCTATACTGCGTTTTCATTCCTCATGTACTATAACAAACCGAGAGTAATTTGGTTATTTGAGACACTAAATGAATCCATTTGAAAATGTGACCAACTATAAAGTTGCATAACTTTTCAAGATCTACATGTTCTATTTTGATAGTTTCTACATCCGAGGTCGTTTACAAAATTTGATTTTCAATTTTGAAAACTTCACACGAATTTTTCAAAGATAAGATGATTTAAAATCAAAAAATTGTCAATTACAAAGTTTCATTACATTTCAAGACCTACAACTTTTATTTTAGTGGTTTTTCCATCCGTGGTAGTTTCAAAAATTCAAATTTTAAAATTCAAACATAGTTTTGCATGACAAGATGATTTCAAACCAAAACACTGTCAACTACAAAGTTTCATAACTCTTCAATACCTACAACTTTCATGTTGGTGGTTTTTTCTTTCGAGGTCGTTTTCAAAATTCAAATATTAATTTTTTTTTAAATTCAAACGTAGTTTTAGTTAACAAGATGACTTCAAATGAAAAAGTTGTCAACTATAAAATTCTATAACTTCTCAAAATCTAAAAAGTTTATTTTGGTTGTTTGATTATTTGTTCATCTCACATGATGGTTCTAACAATATACACAAATCTAATACATCTCTCTCGTAGTTTCATAAACTACGAGAGAGATATAGGTTTTATGAACAAATTTATTTTTATTTTGCTATATGAATAAATGTTCAAAATATAAATTGTACATCATGATGAGTTATACAAATTTGTAGTTAAAAACTTTTTCATTTGAATTAATTTACTGCTTTAAAATGTGATTTTTAAATTGTCTTTGCCTAGTGTTAAAAAAAGCACTCTGCAAAGAACGGTACAAACCTATACCTAATACAATATTTTCTACTATTCATACGACGTATACGACGCACAGCTGATGATTACATGTACGAGTACAACGTATCATGAATTAAAAATATATATTATAAAAGGATGGTAGTGGTGGCAGAATGGTTGGAGAAGGGTGAGTTAAATGGTGTGAACCGTTTGAGATGGTCATATTTGTACCTTGTAATATATTTTATTACCCTTAAAAGATTTTTTTCCTACATACGATTTGTCTCTAACTCTAACCATTCATTCTATGCAGCTCCCTTTGTATATTGAAACTCAATTAGTTAACACACATTTATTACTTTTTGATTTTTTTTAAAAAAAATTATATAATATTTGTAGTACCATAATAGACATTATTCATATCATAGGGCTTAGGTAGGATTAAAATATATTAATTAACTTATATGAGGAGCATAGTGCTTCCTCTATGTAGACAAAGATATTCATGCCTTCCAGGAGAGCTATAGAAAAAACGTTAGAGGAAATCGCTCTATAGCTCCCCAAAGTGGTGGATCCAATAATGGGACAAAGTAGGTCATAACCTCACCTCATTTTTTGTCTTTATATGTACACCGAATATACTACAAAATTGGAAAAAAAATAGCAAGTATGTGGGGCTAAAACTACAGTTGTACCTACAGTGTAACTCCACAGTCTACTAATACTATCTCCACCAACACCATTTATATACATTCTCTATATCCATCTTTTAAAGTCTCATAAAATATTCTCTCCTTTATATCCCATATCTCAAATGTCAAGTTGTTTTGTAATTTTGTTTAGCCCCATGTGAAATTCTGTCCTGCGTCATACACGGTAAGAGGAGCTTTAGGTATGCCCTTGGAAAAAAAACTTCAGTTTCTGTGATGGACGGTAGATGTGTTGGATGGCAAGATAAATAGGCAATTGGCGCGAGGCAGTGTGGGTGCAATTGACACATTGTCACCACCTGCGTTGCCCATACCGAGATCAAAACGCAGACGTGAGCAAATCACAGATAATCAGATGATCCCGATAATCTGACGGAGTTCGACTCTCTCTCTCTCCTGCTCCTCAATTCTTTATTATTGCCCTCTCGTCGCCAACTACTCTTCTCTCCTTAGCCGATCAATGGCCATATCTCCATGGTACAGATCGTAGTGGCTCTGAACTCTGAAGACTGAATGAGTTATGAGTATGTGTATAGCCAGAAAGAACAAAAGACCAAAACAAACACAAACACTGGGCATTCTGAAGGATGCAACACATAATTTGAGTCTGTGAAAATGCACTCACAGTCACTGATTCAGGGGGGCACAACACAATGCATGAAATTCCAACAAGTGGTCCTGTGCACGTGGGCTAGCGAGGTAGAGATTTTGGCCTGCCAATTTGGCCCATTAAGGCTAGGCCTATACATGCCACGGGACGGGATCACGGGAGGTATGCCGGACGCCAGGCAGGACTGCAGGAGTGCTCTTGTCTCTTCGAGTTCGCATTGTCACACAGCTGCCACTTTGTTGTCCGCTTTCCTTGCAGCCTCTGTCAGATGCCTTCCTCAGCCTGCCACCAGCTCATGTTGCTGCCTTTGTCAGACATCCTTCCTCATGCACCACGCATTCCTCAACCACTGCAGCAGCCAAGTGCTAAAAGATTCTGCTGCCAGGTCCCTTCCTCCTTCCTGAAGATGGAGTTCATGTCCTCCAATCTTTTTCCATCTTGCTACATCTGTTCTGCTTTAATCTCTGATCTGCAATTAATCTTTTCTAGCTTTAATTTGTTGCTGCTAATATCATATCAGACCTGGTAATATGCAGGACAACTAAGCTCGATTAATCGAGCTAGTCGATGAGTAATCACATCCAATCATCTGGTTGGTGCCTTAGCGACCAGGATTCATCAGATAATTTGATAACATTATTGAGTGTCAAACTCAAGTTAAAGTAGTGGGAAATGTGCAATTGCTCTTCTTTTTACATCTGCTATTAATGCTTAAGTTATGGTTGATTGGTTGGTATTACTTCATCTATAATGTGGCATTGTTTTCATGCAATTGATTGATTGGATGGTCAGTGCGAGGGGTATGAACATGTCACACACTAACCATGCAATACGTCTGGATCTCAAGTGTGGCCTTGAGGCAGCTGAGAATTATTTTGCTAACCTCCCTTATCAGCCAAGAATCATCGAACTTACGGCGCCTTTCATATTTGTTATTTCTCAGGAACAAGGAAGACAAAGCAACAGATCTCTACAGCCAGATGGATGAACATAGACCAACAATAATCTGATGCCTCTTTACATGAAGTCAGACCAGCATAGGAAGGTTGATAGTCTCTTCGAGGAGAAAGATGAAAACGGTATTTATTCGGTAATCGGTTTTTTTGTCATTTTTCTTTGATTACGAATAAATAGGATATAGAATCTACTATATAAATTTTGTATTCTTGTTTTTAACATTTAGCTTATAAAGATTTATAAAAGGCAAACCTCAAATTCATCATATATTTTCTCAAATGATATATATAAAATTCGGTATGGATTCGAAAATAAATTCGATAATTTTTTCAAATTTTTTTTGTTGTAGGGAACAAATAATACATAAAATATTTATTTAATATTTTATTCTTATTTGTAATAATGTGCTTGATAATATATGAAAAGATTAACATCAAATTTTATACATATATATTTTAAAATATTATATTTGTCCTAACAGTTCAGATTACCACTATCATCCTGAGGAGATGAAAGTAAAGAATGTTAAACCGGATAGCCTCACATGCTGTATTTTGGTGACAAAAAACTAGCACTACGGCAGGTACAGTCATTTTCGGTGGCTAGAGGCCGCCGAAAATAGGGTCTTCGCTGCCGAAAATAGCTTATTTTCGGCGGCTTTAAGCCTATTTTCGACGGTCTTTGGTCGCCAGAAAAATAGCCGAAAATAAGTGTAATACCCTGGGGTCCACAAACACCCCGGAATGCTACTGAACTACACATCTGACATTCATATATAAAATTTCGGTAGCATCTCCTTTGAAAAATTGTATAAACGAGGAGCAACAGTGTATAAACATATATCATAACAAAAAACATACTAAGCATTATTAATCTGCTAGCAAAGGGAAGTTAAACATAACGACATGAACTGAATTAACCATTGCCGACGATTAGAAAAAACAAAAATCATTTGACATCGAGTTTCTAATTAAATCATGGCTGCAACTGGGCAGCGTTATTATAATAGTGAAGGCGGACGTGCTGCTACTTCTTTCATTCCCAACATGAATCAAGTACCTGCATTAAGTAATGCAAGAGTGAGATGATACATCTCAGCAAGCAAATTGTTTGACGAGATATTTAAACCACAAATTGAATTAAACAACATTTTAAAAGAATCACAATTGAGATCAGAAATACTTATAGATATAGAACTCAATGGTCCCAATATAACTAATACCATCTCATTTTCTCGAACAACCACAATAGGTTGTATAACACTTCCCTGCGTCAACAATACCTGCAGATATCACTTCAATGTATGCATAGGAATGCAATGTGTAGATCCTCTTCCCTCATACCTTTGAGAGTATAAAAACCACATCATCTGCTAATATCACTTCAATGAATGCATATGAATGCAATGCATATGACCTCTGCCTTCATACCTCTAAGGGTATGAAGCCGCATCGTATCCCTCCTCGGGCAACGTACGATGCTAAGTTGTACCGGTACGGTTGGACCATAGGTCACGACCAAACTTCATATGCAAATGAATCATGCAATGCATATGGCATGCTGCATTTATCAATATACTTCACTTCCTTTAGATACAATACAAATCTCAAATAATACTTCATCTTTCTTCAGGGGTGTAAATTAATCTCATGGGTCATACTCGAACCATAATCATCATCCATATATGATAGGGCATCAATATAATACAATCAAGTAAAACATCATCATAGAGTGCAATTATGAAAGAATCCAATAATTCTGAATATTAAAGTGTAGGCGATAGAAATAACAGGTCAAAACGGTAGCAACCACCGCTACATTCACTTGCCTTCATCGAAGACGAAAAATGTACTAGGCATGACTGGAGTGTAGCCACCTGTTAGCGGGCATAAAACTTAGTACAAATATTTCACAAACATTTGCCAACAATCAACAAATCGCTCCTATACTTGAAACCAAGACCCGGTGGAAAGACTCCCACCCTGAACAACATGCAAAACAGCAGCAACGCTGTTTGTTAATTTTGTATCTTTAAAATTATAACAGTAATGATATCAAACAAATACTCTAGGAGTATCTACACAAAATACTCTACAACTTTGATATTCAATGGATACTTAAATTCTGCCATTTATAAGTTCTAAAACATCTGATAAGACAATTGACTGAATCTGTTTCAGACAACAGCATAGTTAACTTCAAAATTTGATATCTCCCAAACTACTCAACCAAAAATTATGCAATTCTGCTGGCAGTAAGAACTTTTATCCCTCTACAAAAGTCTCCATAGTTGTAACAGCCAATTCGGCTATTTACTATATGAAACCCACTAGTGAACAGACCCGCTCATTTTTATCAGACAAACAGGAACAGCCACAGTAAAACAAACATAACTGGAGTTTCATAATTCATATGAATGCAATCTTTAACAATCTGGAAAGCTTATGAAATTGTCTACAACTGCTTTTACAATCCTAAAGTTTAATTCTGTTGATAAAATTGACTAAATCTAAAAAGAACAGATTCTTCACAGAATTATGAGACTGAAAAACTGCTATAATCAAACTGCAATAACTTTCTGATCTGATGTCCGATTGAAGTGTTCTTCACGGACACGGAAATATCTACAAATTATCTACGACTCATATATAGACTTTTTATTTTTTTGAGGCCACTAAGACCACGAAAAACTGGCATAAACAGAAACTGTCAAATCTGCCATTCTGCAGAAACTAAATTCGAGATTAAAATCTAACCCCCACATCCAATCAAACGAAATTGCAGCACAATTACCAAAAGAAAAACAATATCACCTTGGACTCCTTTTCTTTCTTTCTTCTTTCTCCCACCAACCACCAATGGAGAATGCAGCACACCAAAGGAGGAACCAGGGGTCGGCTAGGGTTTAGAGGGAGGTGGGTGCAACACCTTGGGGAGGAGAGGAGCGACTGCAATGGGGAAGAAGGGGGGCTGCTGCAAAAATTGAGGGAAGGAGGGGGTGGCTGCTGCTATGAGGAAAGGGTAGGGGTGGCTAGGGTTTTTGAGAAGAGGAGGGAGCGATGCCCCCGATGCCCTTGATGCGAAACCGACGGCTCACAACCAAATCCCCCATTCATACCCCGATTCAGACAAATGAATACTCAAATGATATCGTTTAAATGAGATCTTCACATCTGCGAACTCCGAACTTCTAATGGCCCACAACCATTTTCCCACATCAACGCACCGAAGATCAACTTTTGGTCAACATTTTTTGGAATATTACACTCTACCCCCTTAAAAAGAATTCGTCCTCGAATTCGCCCACTCCCAGCAAAACATCCAAGGTACCCCAAATAGCACCACCATTCAAAACATGGGTCCATTATTGATATTAATCAACACAAGAACTTCTACCTCGGACTAATGGTCTAAGGAAGCTACACAACCTAACAACAAGCATGAAACAACATGCAATGAAGCTCAAAGCAAGTCATAGATGCAATCAACACTACGATTTCACAACATCGAATTTGGATGTAGCCATACATCAGCATCAATGTCTTAAAATGACACTCTTTTATGAACGGGTAATATGCACTAAGCACAACCCTTACCAACTTCAACAATTCATTTTAATTCAATGGTGAAACATCTACACCAGATGAACGTATAAGAAGATCAAACACCTCACCTCACAGCACCACAAAATAAGTAGTTCTATTGAAACAAAACTCCTAATCTTCCTAAACCCCGTTCTTGCAATCATGAAAAGATAATCATGTAATCTAACATTCTTTGCACCCCACAAAAGGGAGAAAGTCTATAGAACTAATGGAGCAATAAAGTCGATAAGAAGCCAATAACATTCTGCGCGGCACAGTTCATCGAAGAAATGCCAAAAACTCCACAAAGAGCATTGACAACACAACAACAACAACAACAACACAATACTTGCTTAACTAATGTCGCTATACTTCATCCAACAACTCAACTAAGAAAAATATCCAAACTAGTAAGGTTAACCTACACATAATATAAGTCTTCATCTACTGTAGTTCAGAAACTTACATTTCAGTCTATCATACGATGCACTCAAAGTACCAGACATACGAGGCCAAAAAACCCCGTAATCCTTCACACATTTGGCAAACATCTCAAGTTTATGTAAAAACCACATCATTTAGGAATAGGTGACTAACCACCCACAACCAACTCTAGACTAGGCAATGACTTCATTCAAAGCAATAGATAGGTGGTCCAACAATGGCTCCACAAGCATGCATCGGGGAGAGAACCATCTGATCCTCAACGTATTAATAAATAATCAATGGATCGAGAAAACAAAGATTTATTCTACAACTAGCATGACTAACATGCAACCACTTTAAACCACCTCTAGACTTTGTGGCTACTAAAACACACAATAGAAGAGAGACATGTAAGCCATTCTGGCTATGTAAAGACTTCCCCAAAATTCATATAAAAGTACCAATATGCATTTCTTTCAGAACTGGTTTCTCGAAATAAACAATTATTCTTTGCAAAGATAGTTGGAACTATCCACCAACCGCTCAACAACTTAAATTCAAATTGATGGTTACCTTGTAACCCAAAACACGCAATTCACACTCCTCTTAGGAACATCCTCAATCAAGCATATATAACAATATTATTGTAATAAAACTCAACCATGAAAACATGATGAAAACAACATAGACATACTTGTATATCACAAGCATAATAACAACTTAAATCTCACAAAAGACCAGCGATATCAATCGCATTAATAAAACAATATAAAGATTTAGAGATAAATCATATTAGGCATTAAGTCATAAACAAGTTACCACATCACCGTAAAGAAATAGGGAGGGCTAAAATTATTGTCATCTGCACTTCAAATACACTAATATATATCAAAGATATTTGAACCCATACCCTTCCTATATGTGCTAGTGTGTCAAATTTATCTTCAAATTGCCAAGAATCTAAAGCTTATGCTTTGATACCAACTGTAACACCTCGGGGTCCACAAATACCCTGGAATGCTACTGAACTACACATCTCACATTCATATATAAAATTTCAGCGGCATCTCCTTTGAAAAATTGCATAAACGAGGAGCAACAATGTATAAACATATATCATAACAAAAAACATACTAACCATTATTAATCTGCTAGCAAAGGGAAGTTAAACATAACGACGTGAATTGAATTAAACAAACATCATTTGACATCGAGTTTCTAATTAAATCATGGCTGCAACTGGGCAGCGTTATTATAATAGTGAAGGTGGATGTGCTGCTACTTCTCTCATTCCCAACATGAATCAAGTACCTGCATTGAGTAATGCAAGAGTGAGATGATACATCTCAGCAAGCAAATTGTTTTGACGAGATATTTAAACCACAAATTGAATTAAACAACATTTTATAGGATTCACAATTGAGATCTGAAATACTTGTAGATATAGAACTCAATAGTCTCAATATAACCAATACCATCTCATTCACTCGAACAACCACAATAGGTTGTATAACACTTCCCTGCGTCAACAATACATGCAGATATCACTTCAATGTATGCATAGGAATGCAATGTTTAGGTCCTCTGCCCTCATACATTTGAGAGTATAAAACCACATCATCTGCTAATATCACTTCAATGAATACATATGAATGCATTGCATATGTCCTCTGCCTTCATACCTCTAAGGGTATGAAGCCGCATCGTACCCCTCCTCGGGCAACGTACGATGCTAAGTTGTACCGATATGGTCGGACCATAGGTGTCGGCGTTTCGAACCCGGGGGGGGGGTCCCTGGACCGACGAGTAAATTGTCGTCGCGTGCCCCAGCCCAGATGGGCCGGCGCGAGACAGAGCGCGAAGGGGGGAAGAGGAGCCGGAGGGAGACAGGCGTGAGAGGTGAAACCCGCGGCCTTCGTGTTTGTCCCGCGCCCAGGTCGGGTGCGCTTGCAGTAGGGGGTTACAAGCGTCCACGCGGGAGGGAACGAGCGGCCCTGCGTGAGCGCCGTCCCGTCCTTCTCCGCGCGGCCAACCCTCTGTAAGAGGGCCCTGGACCTTCCTTTTATAGGCGTAAGGAAAGGATCCAGGTGTACAATGGGGGGTGTAGCAGTGTGCTAACGTGTCTAGCGGAGGAGAGCTAGTGCCCTAAGTACATGCCATCGTGGCAGCCAGAGAGGTTTTGGCACCCGGTTCGTGTGGTGTCGTGGCCGTCGGAGGAGCGCTGGAGCCTGGCGGAAGGACAGCTGTCGGGGCTGTCGAGTCCTTGCTGACGTCTTCTTGCTTCTGTAAGGGGGCTGAGAGCCGCCGTCGTCATAGAGCGTGCGGGGCGCCATCATTACTTGTTTAGCGGAGCGAGCCCGATGGGACGTCGGTCTTGTTCCCCGTAGCCTGAGTCAGCTTGGGGTAGGGTAATGATGGCGACTCCCATGACGTGGTCGGTCCGAGCCCTGGGTTGGGCGAGGTGGAGGCTCCTCCGAGGTCGAGGTCGAGTCTGTCTTCCAAGGCCGAGGTCGAGTCCGAGCCCCTGGGTCCGAGCGGAGACCGTCGGCTGAGGCTAGGGCTGAGTCCGAGCCCTAGGGTCGGGCGGAGCGGAGTTCGTCGTCTTCCGAGGTTGAGCCCGAGTCCGAGCCCTGGGGTCGGGCGAAGCGGAGTTCGTCGTCTTCCGGGGCTGAGCCCGAGTCCGAGCCCTGGGGTCGGGCGAAGCGGAGTTCGTCGTCTTCCGGGGCTGAGCCCGAGTCCGAGCCCTGGGGTCGGGCGAAGCGGAGTTCGTCGTCTTCCGGGGTTGAGCCCGAGTCCGAGCCCTGGGGTTGGGCGAAGCGGAGTTCGTCGTCTTCCGGGGCTGAGCCCGAGTCCGAGCCCTGGGTCGGGCGAAGCGGAGTTCGTCGTCTTCCGGGGCTGAGCCCGAGTCCGAGCCCTGGGGTCGGGCGAAGCGGAGTTCGTCGTCTTTCGGGGCTGAGCCCGAGTCCGAGCCCAGGGGTCGGGCGAAGCAGAGTTTCCTATGACGCCTGAAGCCGGACTTGGCTGCTGTCAGCCTCACTCTGTCGAGTGGCACAGCAGTTGGAGCGGCGCAGGCGGCGCTGTCCTCTTGTCAGACCGGTCAGTGGAGCGGCGAAGTGACTACGGTCACTTCGGCTCTGTCGACTGGAGGGCGCGCGTCAGGATAAAGGTGTCAGGCCACCTTTGCATTAAATGCCCCTGCGATTCGGTCGGTTGGCGTGGCGACTTGGCCAAGGTTGCTTCTTGGCGAAGACTGGGCCTCGGGCGAGCCGAAGGTGTGCCCGTTGCTGGAGGGGGTCCTCGGGCGAGACGTAGATCCTCTGGGGTCGGCTGCCCTTGCCCGAAGCTGGGCTCGGGCGAGGCGTGATCGCGTCCCTAGAATGGACCGACCTTTGACTTAATCGCACCGATGAGGCCTTTGCAGCTTTGTGCTGATGGGGGTTACCAGCTGAGATTTTGGAGTCTTGAGGGTACCCCTAATTATGATCCCCGACAATAGGTCACGACCAAACTTCAGATACAAATGAATCATGTAATGCATATGGCATGCTGCATTTATCAATATACTTCACTTCCTTCAGATACAATACAAACCTCAAATAATGCTTCATCTTCCTTCAGGGGTGTAAATTAATCTCATGGGTCATACTCGAACCATAATCATCATCCATATATGATAGAGCATCAATATAATACAATCAAGTAAAACATCATCATAGAGTGCAATTATGAAAGAATCCAATATTTTTGAATAGTAGAGTGTAGTCGATAGAAATAACAGGTCAAAACGGTAGCAACCACCGCTACATTCACTTGCCTTCATCGAATAAGAAAAATGTACTAGGTATGATCCGAAGTGTAGCCACCTACTAGTGGGCATAAAACTTAATACAAATATTTCACAAACATTTGCCAACAATCAACAAATCGCTCCTACACTTGAAACCAAGACCCGGTGGAAAGACTCCCACCCTGAACAACATGCCAAACAGCAGCAGCGCTGTTTGTTAATTTTGTATCTTTAAAATTATAACAGTGATCATATCAAACAAATACTCTAGGAGTATCTACACAAAATACTCTACAACTTCGGTATTCAATGGATACTTAAATTCTGCCATCTATAAGTTCTAAAACATCTGATAAGATAATTGACTGAATCTGTTTCAGACAGCAACATAGTTAACTTCAAAATTCGATATCTCCCAAACTACTCAACCAAAAATTATGCAATTCTGCTGGCAGTAAGAACTTTTATCCCTCTACAAAAGTCTCTATAGTTGGAACAGCCAAATCGGCTATTTACTATATGAAACCCACTAGTGAACAGACCCGCTCATTTTTATCAGACAAACATGAACAGCCACAGTAAAACAAACATAACTGGAGTTTCATAATTCATATGAATGCAATCTTTAACAATCTGGAAATCTTATGAAATTGTCTACAACTAATTTTGCAATCCTAAACTTTAATTCTGTTGATAAAATTGCCTAAATCTTAAGAGAACAGATTCTGCACAGAATTATGAGACTGAAAAACAGCTATAATCAAACTGCAATAACTTTCTGATCTGATGTCCGATTGAGGTGTTCTTCACGGCCACGAAAATATCTACAACTTATCTACGACTCATAGATAGACTTTTTATTTTTTTTGAGGCCACTAAGACCACGAAAACTGGCATGAACAGAAACTGTCGAATTTGCCATTCTGCAGAAACTAAATTCGAGATCAAAATCTTACCCCGACATCCAATCCAACGAAATTGCAGCACAATTACCAAAAGAAAAACAATATCACCTTGGACTTCTTTTCTTTCTTTCTTCTTTCTCCCATCAATCCACCAATGGAGAATGCAGCAGACCAAAGGAGGAACCAGGGGGTGGCTAGGGTTTAGAGGGAGGTGGGTGCAGCACCTTAGGGAGGAGAGGAGCAGCTGCAATGAGGAAGAAGGGGGGCTGCTGCAAACAATGAGGGAAGGAGGGGCGGCTGCTGCTATGAGGGAAGGGGAGGGGCGGCTAGGATTTTTGAGAAGAGGAGGGAGCGATGCCCTTGATGTGAAACCGACGGCTCACAACCAAATCCCCCATCCATGCCCCGATTCAGACAAATGAATACTCAAATGATATCGTTTAAATGAGATCTTCACATCTGCGGACTCCGAACTTCCAACGGCCCACAACCATTTTCCCACATCCACGCACCGAAGATCAACTTTTGGTCAACATTTTTTGGGATATTACAATAAGCCATTATTTTCGGCGGCTGACACGTGGCCGCTATTTTCGGCGGCCCGCAAGCAAGCCACCGAAAATAATCTCATATGCTTATTTTCGGCGGCCAGATGCCAACGCCGAAAATATGACATGATTATTTTCGGCGGACTCTGTTGGCCGCCGAAAATTAACAATTTCAGAGAACAAAAATTTAAAAAATGCAAAAAAAACAGCAATTTTAGCAACAATATAATCACAATAAAATGACAGAAACATTAATTCCAGAATTACACACATTTAACACAAAGTATCACACTTCTTCACAACCACATTGAAGTTCACCAAAATCAAGTTCACAGTTCACAAATGGTTCATCACAGTTCACAAATACATCACATATATAGTCCATTACAAC
Organism: Zea mays; assembly: GCF_902167145.1. Classification (NCBI taxonomy): domain Eukaryota; kingdom Viridiplantae; phylum Streptophyta; class Magnoliopsida; order Poales; family Poaceae; genus Zea; species Zea mays. Next base: position 54,219,207 of record NC_050098.1, on the reverse strand, counting down.
ATAAAACAAACTCACAATTCGGCACAAAACTCAAACCATCACATATCGGGGTCGTTAGAGTTGTGACCACTACCTCCAGAAGCGAACAACTCGTTGACGAAGTCGTGTAATGGGTTTGGACTTTAAAGAAAAAAGAAGACATTAATAACGGCAATGTTTACATGACCACTATTCAAACAATTTTTTCGTCAAACTAACCTCTCCTGTAGTAGCTCCCTCCCCTGCATAAGTTCCTCCTGGTGCTGGTATCACCGGTGGTGGCGTGTTGTGGCCCACGGCCCCAGATCCCTACAAAATCAAGTTTAGTCAAGATTTGAAAGGTTAATACAAACGACAAGTCTTAACTAAATTGAAACACCTGAGGTGGAGGTGGCGGAGCATGTAATCCCCACTGAGGCATCGACGGTTGAAATTAAGCAAAAATGAATGGTTGCTGTTGTGCCTGCTCTGGAAACCAAGACAGTTGCAAATACAATATATTAGTTAAAGGACCAATATCGAGCGTGTTGAGAATAAATAAGACACTCACGTTCATTGCTTGTTGCGCCTGTGCGTTGTAAGCAACCATGTACTCTGATTGCTGTTGGAGGAATGTCATTTGTTGCTGCCGCAGCTCTTCACAAAACCTTTCTTGTTGCTCCCTCGTATCGTCCTCCATGCTAGAGCGCTGACTACGGCTGCTACCACAACCCACCTGCGACGAAGAGTCGCCACGAGAATGCAACTCCGTCGAATCGATCACACCAGTAAACATAGAATATCTTGAAAAACAAGAAAATTAGCTATTCGGTCATAGTTCCAATATTATTGAAAAAATTCACAAGTTAATACCGTCCATGCGCCTTTCCTCTAATAGAATGCACAACTTCAGCGTCGATGGTAGGCGCTCCTCGCCAATCGTAGTCTTCTCCATACTTCCTAACCATCTCCTGCCTGTATGTCTCCTGCAATACAATATGAAGGTTCAGCACACATGTAATTTATAGATATATGGCAAGAAAACATTAATCCTAACAATAACTAACCATACGCTCAACGGTCGCTTGACTACATAGCTCATCGGAGATTTCACTTTTTTCGCTCTATGCCCTCTCCTATAAACATCGATTGGGCTCGGGACAACTCCAGTTTGAGCCTCTTGCAAATATATGAGTTTAAACCGGTTTTATTTCTGAGTAAAACAGAATACTACATACTCATCATTCACTTCGCCAACTGGATGTGTCCATCAGCCCCATAAGTATGGTTGACTACGACCTCATCATCGTCCTCGTCCTGCTGATGGCGCTGCCTATGTCAATTCCTATTTGACTTCTCAATCCACTTTGGCGAAGCCCATATCTCACACAAAGCCTTGTAAGCCTATGGCCGGTGTTCCATCCATAGAAGAGTTACCTGCATCTAAGCGTTAGCTCAAAATTACATTCACATCTGAATGAGCTGCTAAATTAGATTTTTACCTCTATGTACTGGTCTACAGTCAAGTAGACATCTGAATATTGTCAAAAGTTGTTGATAGAATGCCCTCGGCGCTTCATGTACGCATTCACAACCTATAGACGAGCATTGGAAAATGCATCGCTGCACACCTTTTTCGTATTTTTCTCTAATACTCGGTCTGCATGCTCTTGAGCCTCAGGTCCCACACGATAGCGTCTCTGTCGAACATCAAAAATAAATTTAGTTTGAAACATTACTCTTACCCAAAAATCATGCTTGACGGCGCCTTGAGCTGTTCCATATGTAGCATATGGAGCTAGTGCGAAGTGCGACCAGCTAGTGCAAGGAACCACCACACCTTTCGAGTCGTTGACAATTCCTAGATTATGTAGATGACAGAGGTTACCTAAGACTTGATTAACCTATCTATGGTGACCTCGGTCGTTGAAAGACGTGTCATCCCATTGGATGCATGACAAAAAAACAAGGAAGTCATGCCATATATATAGTGTACAATAAACAAATAAGTAAGAACAAAGTGGCCAAACATGAGTACCTATCACTAACCGGGATGATCAGTACCCGAGCTTCAGATTGTGCAGGCGCTGACGGAGGTAGGACAAAGTGGCCCTTCCGAGTGCCCCTTTGTCGAACGATAGGAGCCTCGATGGTATCGTCATCCGCCTCAGCATCTATGCCCGCGACCTCCTCCTCCTCATGGGCCTGCACCTCCGCCTCCTCATGGTGTTGCACCTCCTCCTCCTCGTCCTCCTCTTCCTATGGACATGAAATAGAGACATGTAAGACACATATATATATAAGTGACTGACAAATAAGATTAATTACATAAACATTTACATCGGTACTCCTTTGTAGAGTGATAGGTGCATCACGCAGTTCTGGTCGGGCGTGTCTCAGCAACGCCCCCTGTCTGCTCTGGCTAGAAGAATTCCCTTGGAAAAGGGAACGTGCACTAGGGACTATCCTGCTAGCCGCATTAAGAAACCCCCAAGCAGTGTGTTTTGTTTTCCTACCACTCATCTTGTTTAATAGAAAAACATTAAAGGTATTAGCTCCATAAAATTAAGTGAATTAATAAAAAACAAATAATACATCACATAAAATTAAATTATGCATTACACATCAAAATTCATCGGAATCACGATCAAGGAGTCTTCTTCGATCCAAAGCTCGCAATGTGGCTTTTTTGTTCCTTGGATTTCGTTTTCGTTTCGGTGCAACACACTCATCAGCAGTGACATCGTTACGGTCTCTGACTAGTGAGTTGAGTGCAACACCCTCATCAATAGTAAAAGTGGTCAACAATTCTTCTTGATAAACATCATCGGTCTGTTCATCTTCAAATTGATAACCAGCAGTGCAAGGAGTATGTAAACGTTCCCTAGGGTTCACCTTGTGAACTACCCACCATGCTTTAAACTTCGGATTTGGGTACGACATATAGTAGACCTGCTCGCACTGGTGTGCAAGGATAAAATTATCATGGCCTCGAAGTCGTTCCTTGTGCTTTACTTCAGTTATGCCATATTGACTTTGTCTAATCCCATTATTGTTGTCAAACCAATCACATAGAAAGAATACTAGTTTCAAAGTTTTGTTCCCTGCAAAATTAAACTCTAGGATGTTTTGAATGATGCCATAATAATTAGTTTCTCTTCGGAGTGCATCGAGTGCCCTAGTCAGAACTCCAGTGTTACGTGTGGCTGCACGAGGACGAGACTTCTCAAATTGGTCTGAACGAAAACAGAAGCCATTCACATCATATCGACCAAAGGTTTTGCAAGTCACCGTCCCATAAGATAGTTGTCTTAAGTCCTTATGTATGTTAGGAGTCTTTGTGCACTGCAAATAATATACAGTTAAAATGACTACCTCGCGTAATAGGCTAAATGACATCAAAGTAAGGAATATAAAGAGTTTACATGATCTCGAAACCAGCCAACAAAATTAGGTCTTCCTTGCCTCCCATGTCATCGCATCGTATCTAGTTGTTTGCTTGTAAGCTGATGGGAATAAGTCCAATTTTCTTCGTTGAACTTACTGTACGACAAATAAGTAATTAAATATGGCTCCCTGGCAAAGAAATTATGGGGCAAAATAAAGACTTACATGAAATATGGCTCCATCTCTTCCATATTCGAGTACATGTATAGCAATGCAGACATTTTTTCATCCATGCTAAGGTGGTAGAACGTGCCCTTACTAGTACTTGTGCCTCTCCATTGGAAAATGTTGAGATCACTGACAGGAGGTTCCTCATCGACATTGTATCGCATGGTAGCATCATAGACATTTTGTTCCTCTGCGAAATACACACTCGTGAAGTATGAAACCTCCTTTAGCAAAAAAAGCTTCAGCGATGCATCCTTCTACTCTATCCTTATTTCGAACCATGGCTCGCAGGTTTTTGAGTGCACGTTCATTGTGATACATCCAGCTATATTGTACAGGTCTAGCAACCTTTGCCTCATATGGAATGTGAATAAGTAGATGCTCCATCGGATTGAAGAATCCAGGTGGGAATATTTTTTCTAGCTTGCATAACAACACTGGTATTTCTTTCTCCAACTTCTCCATCATATTTTTACTTATTTCTTTGGCACAGATCTGCCTGTAGAAATAACTTAGCTCAACTATTGCTTGCCACATGGCGCCAGGCATGTAACCACGAAACATGACAGGGATAATCCTCTCCATTAATATATGGAAGTCATGGCTCTTTAACCCAGTTAGTTTTCCCATTTTCAAATTCACAGTTCTTTTCAAGCCCGCAGCATAACCATCAAGAAATTTAATTTTTTCATCCATCTCATTACCTCGATCTTGTCTTTAGAGGTAAGACAGAACAAGGCACGTGGCGGCTTGCCGTTGTCATTGAGCACTTGGGTTGGTCGGTCACAAAGCATTTGCTAGATCTCTTCGAGCTTTCAGATTGTCCTTTATTTTTTCAAAATGCATGCATGTGTGTATGAGGGCTTCAGCAACATTACTTTTGTCGGTACCCTGAATCAGGGGTACCCTCTTCTATAGTATGAAGGCGCTGCACCCGTACGACACCTCCAGGCCACACGGAGAGTGGCACCTGACCCCACCACATGGGCAGGTCTAGGGGCACCTCGTGGCAAGAAAAGATAATACTTCCCAGGGTGCATCGATGGGTCCGGACCTTCGCAGAGGGACACCGGACCCCTGTACGTATGAGTCCGGAGCTCCCAAGAGGGCTTGCCGGGTACCTCGGGTAAGCCCTAGGTCCTTCCGAGTAAGGTCCGGGCCTTGGCAAGGTCCGGGGACGAGGAGGATCCCGACATGAGTAGGGGTCCGGTGCCGGCACGTGTCCAGGCCTTGCCCTACGCTTCCCGCTCAGGCAGAGACCCGCTGCTGCCGCGTGGCTTATGGCCCGTGACATAAGCCAACAGGCCGAGCCTGACGTAAGGCCCATACAACCGTGTAGCCTCTGCATTTATTGCGGAGAGGACGAACCGCCTGCCACCATGCTGACGGGCGACGTGCCCTCTCAGCATTTAATGCGTCCTGTCCAATCCGCTGGCAGACGGTGTAAGGGTCATCCAGCAGATGGCGCGCCTGGCCAGTCTGTTGGCGAACAGTGTGCCCGTGCCGAGCAGCGCACAAGAAGCTTTCCCTGCACGCCGAGGATACGTAGAGCTCGGGCGTCTGGACACAAGAAGATTGCCCCGACAGTAAGTGAATGTCGCCTAGAGGGGGGTGAATAGGGCGAATCTGAAATTTATAAACTTAAGCACAACTACAAGCCAGGTTAGCATTAGAAATATGAACGAATCCGAGAGAGAGAGTGAAAACAAATCGCGGGCAAATAAATAGTGAGACACGATGATTTGTTTTACCGAGGTTCGGTTCTTGCAAACCAACTCCCCGTTGAGGTGGTCACAAAGACCGGGTCTCTCTCAAACGGTCACTTAGACCGAGTGAGCTTCTTTTCTCAATCAAACGGGACACAAAGTCCCCGCAAGGATCACCACACAATTGGTGTCTCTTGCCTCGGTTACAATTGAGTTTATCACAAGAAAGTATGAGAAAGAAAAGAAGCAATTCAAGCGCAAGAGCTCAAATGAACACAAGTCACTCTCTCTAGTCACTATTTGATTTGGAGTGATTTCGGACTTGGGAGAGGATTTGATCTCTTTGGTTGTGTCTAGAATTAAATGCTATAGCTCTTGTAATGTGTTGAAGGTGGAAAACTTGGATGCTATTGAATGTGGGGTGGTTGGGGTATTTATAGCCCCAACCACCAAAAGTGGCCGTTGGGAGGCTGTCTGTCGCATGGCGCACCGGACAGTCCGGTGCGCCACCGGACACTGTCCAGTGCGCCAGCCACGTCAGCCGGCCGTTGGGTTCTAACCGTTGGAGCTCTGACTGGTGGGGCCTCTGGGCTGTCCGGTGGTGCACCGGACAGGTCCTGTAGACTGTCCGGTGCGCCTTCTGTGCGTGCTCTGTCCTCTGCGCGCGCAGGCGCGCATTAAATGCGTTGCAGTCGACCGTTGCGTGCGAAGTAGCAGTTGCTCCGCTGGCACACCGGACAGTCTGGTGTGACACCGGACACTGTCCGGTGCTTCACCGGACAGTCCGGTGAATTATAGCGGAGCGGCCTCCCATTTTCTCGAAGGTGAGGAGTTCAACGTCGAGTTCCCTGGTGCACTGGACACTGTCCGGTGGTGCACCGGACACTGTCCAGTGGCACACCGGACAGTCCGGTGCGCCAGACCAGGGTGCCTTTGGGATGTCTTTAGCTCTCTTTATTTGAACCCATCTTTGGTCTTTTTTTTGGCTTGTTGTGAACCTTTGGCACCTGTAAAACTTATAGACTAGAGCAAACTAGTTAGTCCAATTTATTTGTGTTGGGCAATTCAACCATCAAAATCAATTTAGCAAAAGGTGTAAGCCTATTTCCCTTTTAATCTCCCCCTTTTTGGTGATTGATGCCAACACAAACCAAAGCAAATATAGAAGTGCATAATTGAACTAGTTTGCAGAATGTAAGTGCAAATGTTACTAAGAATTTGAAACAATAAATTCTCATAAGATATGCATGGATTGTTTCTTTATTTTTTAACATTTTGGACCACTCTTGCACCACATGTTTTGTTTTTGCAAATTCTTTTGTAAATTCTTTTGAAAGTCTTTTCGCAAATAGTCAAAGGTAAATGAGTAAGAATTTGAGAAGCATTTTCAATATTTGAAATTTTCTCCCCCTGTTTCAAATGCTTTTCCTTTGACTAAACAAAACTCCCCCTCAATAAAATCCTCCTCTTAGTGTTCAAGAGGGTTTTAGATATTAGTTTTTGAAGAGGGTGTTCCAATTTGAAATTCTATCAAAAATAAGATACCAATTGAAAAATTCATCATTTCAAACTCTTTTCTTAACTCAAATTTTGAAAATTGGTGGTGGTGTGGTGCGGTCCTTTTGCTTTGGGCTAATACTTTCTCCCCCTTTGGCATGAATCGCCAAAAACAGATACTTGAGTGAAATATAAGCCATTTTTAACTACTTTCTCCCCCTTTGGCGAACAAAATATGAATGAAGATTATACCAAAGTTGGAGAGAGGCTCGGAGCGACGGCGAAAGATGAGTAATTTGATGGAGTGGAGTGGAAGCCTTTGTCTTCGCCGAAGACTCCAATTCCCTTTCAATCTATGACTTGGTTTGAAATACACTTGAAAACTCATTAGTCATAGCATATAAAAGAGACATGATCAAAGGTATATTAATGAGCTATGTGTGCAAAACATCAAAAGAAATTCCGAGAATCAAGAATATTTAGCTCATGCCTAAGTTTGTTAAATGTTTGTTCATCTAATGGCTTGGTAAAGATATCGGCTAATTGTTCCTTGGTGCTAATATATGCAATCTCGATATCCCCCTTTTGTTGGTGATCCCTTAGAAAATGATACCGAATGGCTATGTGTTTAGTGCGGCTATGCTCAACGGGATTATCCGCCATGCGGATTGCACTCTCATTATCACATAGAAGAGGAACTTTGGTTAATTTGTAACCATAGTCCCTAAGGGTTTGCCTCATCTAAAGTAATTGCGCACAACAATGGCCTGCGGCAATATACTCGGCTTCGGTGGTAGAAAGAGCTACGAAATTTTGCTTCTTTGAAGCCCAAGACACCAGAGACCTTCCCAAGAACTGGCAAGTCCCCGATGTGCTCTTTCTATTAATTTTACACCCCGCCCAATCGGCATCCGAATAACCAATTAAATCAAATGTGGATCCCCGAGGGTACCAAAGCCTAAACTTAGGAGTATAAACTAAATATCTCAAGATTCATTTTACGGCCCTAAGGTGAGCTTCCTTAGGATCGGCTTGGAATCTTGCACACATGCATACGGAAAGCATAATATCCGGTCGAGATGCACATAAATAGAGTAAAGAACCTATCATCGACCGGTATACCTTTTGATCTACGGATTTATCTCCCGTGTCGAGGTCGAGATGCCCATTGGTTCCCATGGGTGTCTTGATGTGTTTGGCATCCTTCATCCCAAACTTGTTTAGAATGTCTTGAATATACTTCGTTTGGCTAATGAAGGTGACCTCTTGGAGTTGCTTCACTTGAAATCCCAAGAAGTGCTTCAACTCCCCCATCATCGACATCTCGAATTTCTATGTCATGGTTGATAGTAGACGCGGCCCGATCTTCCGTGAGATACGATAATTTGATTGAGTGGAGATCTCGACGTTGATGATCCAAGGCTCCAAGCGAACGGTTCCTTGCAATCACTACACCACGGCTCCGTTGGTTATCACCCGTGACACATGAATGACCTCACCACAAAGGCTTATCCTGCAAGCGCAATCAAGAACACAAGCAAGAACAGGAAAGAAACGCAACCAAAATTATATTGATTACGGGAGGGGGTCTCACACGCCGATGACTGCGACACTGTTCGATGACAGAATTGATCTAAGCAAAACCCAAACCTAAATGTGGTGGAGGCTACTGAATAAATAGAGTATTAGGGTGTGCGTAGCCCTGGACTCGCCCCTAATGGGCTCCGACGCGATACACGGCCCAACAGACGGTGTCGCAGCACCAAAACAGAATCTGAACGCTGACTTGTTTCGACGATTCCCGTTGACTCCGGATGAATTTTAGGGTGGAACCAGTTGGGTTGGTTAGACAATCTCGTTATCTTTCCAAGCATATCCAGTCCGTCGCAATCGGAGCTGGATGCATCTTGGGCGTCCATTTTAGTGCAGACTGGTCCTAGAACCCGAGATGGAGTCGCAGCCGACTCAGACTTGATCTCCTTCCTGTTGTGGACGCCCTTGCTGCTCCTCCTCAACACCTTGGCTTTTCCCAAGTCCTTGCTGGTCCTCTCCAAGGTACCTAATCATCAAAACATCCATGGCCCCAAGCATAAGCTCTGAAACACAATTGACTAGGGTAGAACGTACCTGGAGATTTAGTTGTCGTGCACGAGATCGTGTTATCGGTCCATTCATTGTATGTATAGAAGTGATGTCCTCATCATCCTCCTCCTCTTGAATTGGGGTCGTCCTCGACTCGGCCTCATCTTCGTCACCCATGTATGGCTTTAAATCTGAAATGTTAAAGGTGGGACTAACCCCAGCTCGTGGCATAAGTTTAGACTTTCTCAAATCAGGAAACCTATCCTTTCTCAAATGAACCCACACCAAGTCACCAGGTTCCAATTTCATTTCCTTCCTACCTTTATTAGCAGCAATACGATACTTTTCATTCATCTTTTCAATTTGCAACTTAGTTGTTTCATGTAACTTAAGAATGAATTCAGAACGTTGTGTAGCATCCAAGTTCACTATTTCAGAAGGTGGTAAAGGTAGCAAATCAATTGGGGCACGAGGATTAAAACCATATACTACCATAAATGGACTAAGCTTGGTTGTGGAATGAATCGATCTGTTATAAGCAAACTCAATATGTGGCAAACATTCCTCCCACAACCTCAAATTATCCTTCAAAATAGCCCGCAACATGGTAGATAAAGTGCGATTAACAACCTCTGTTTGCCCGTCAGTTTGGGGATGACAAGTAGTAGAAAACAACAACTTTGTTCCCAATTTAAACCACAAAGTTCTCCAAAAATGACTTAAAAACTTAGCATCCCTATCAGAAACAATAGTATTTGGCACACCATGCAAACGCACAATCTCAGTGAAGAACAAATCAGCAATATGTGAAGCATTATCAGTTTTGTGACAGGGTATAAAATGTGCCATCTTTGAAAAACTATCGACAATGACAAAAACACTATCACTCCCCCTCTTTGTTCTAGGCAATCCCAAAACAAAATCCATAGAAATATCCTCCCAAGGTGCACGAGGAATAGGAAGAGGCAAATAAAGACCATGGGGGGTTAAGTCGGGACTTAGCTTTGTTGCACGTGGTGCAACGAGAGACATAGCGCTCAACATCACGCCACATCCGAGGCCAATAGAAATGAGTAAACAACACATCCTCGGTCTTCTTAACACCAAAATATCCCATCAAGCCACCTCCATGTGCTTCCTGCAAGAGTAGAAGACGAACGGAGCTAGCTGGAACACACAACTTGTTAGCACGGTAGAGAAGGCCTTCACGCAGCATAATTTTCTGCCACGTTCTTCCCTCTCTACAATTTTCAAAAGCATCTTTGAAGTCCAAATCAGCAGCATATAATTCCTTTATAGTCTCCAAACCAAATATTTTATGATTAAGTTGGGACAACATAGTATAACGTCTAGATAAAGCATCAGCAATTACATTATCCTTTCCTTTTTTTATGCTTAATAATGTAAGGAAATGATTCTATGAATTCAATCCATTTAGCATGTCGTTTGTTTAGATTAGATTGTCCCTTAAGATACTTCAAAGATTCATGATCCGAATGTATGACAAATTCTTTAGACCATAGATAATGTTGCCAAGTTTGTAAAACTCGTACTAAAGCATATAATTATTTGTCATATGTAGAATAATTCAGAGTTGGACCATTCAATTTTTCACTAAAGAAAGCAACAGGTTTACCTCCTTGAATGAGCACTCCTCCAATCCCAATGCCGCTCGCATCACACTCGAGCTCGAATGTCTTGTCAAAATCAGGAAGTTGCAGCAGTGGTGCTTGTGTGAGCTTCGACTTGAGGGCATCAAAGGCTTGTTGTTGTGATGGTCCCCAACGAAACGACACTCCATTCTTTGTCAACTCGTGGAGAGGTGCTGCAATGGTGCTGAAATCCCGCACAAATCGCCTGTAGAATCCTGCAAGACCAAGAAAACTTCGAACCTGCGTGACCGTGGTTGGAAGTGGCCAGCTCGTGATGGCAACAATTTTTGCCTCATCCATCTCAATGCCCTGCGATGTCACAACATATCCAAGAAAAGACACACGATCGGTGCTGAAGGTGCACTTCTCAAGGTTACCAAATAAACGTGCATCACGCAAAACATCAAAAACAACACGTAAATGTTCAATATGATCATCATGAGACTTACTATATATAAGAATATCATCAAAATATACCACCACAAATTTATCGACGAAAGCACGTAAAACCTCGTTCATCAATCTCATGAAAGTGCTAGGCGCATTAGTTAACCCAAAAGACATGACTAACCACTCATAAAGACCGAACTTAGTTTTAAATGCAGTTTTCCATTCATCACCTAAAGACATACGAATCTGGTGGTATCCACTACGCAAGTCAATTTTAGAGAAAACAATAGAACCACTTAATTCATCAAGCATGTCATCCAATCTAGGAATAGGATATCTGTACCGAATTGTGATGTTATTAATGGCTCTACAATCAACACACATGCACCAAGTGCCATCTTTCTTAGGAACCAAAAGAACAGGAACAGAACAAGGACTAAGGCTCTCACGAATGTACCCGTGGTCCAGAAGGTCCTGGACCTGGCGCTGAATCTCCTTAGTCTCCTCGGGGTTGGTCCTGTAGGCAGCACGGTTGGGCAAGCTCGCCCCTGGAATTAAATCAATCTTGTGCTCAATGCCTCGTACAGGTGGCAATCCAGGGGGTATCTCAGAGGGAAACACATCCATATACTCTTGCAAAAGGTTAGCAATAACAGGTGGCAAGACAATAGATGCATCATCAATGGAATAGAAAGCATTTTTGCACACTAAGGCATAGCAAAGTCCAAGAGAGGCATGTAACTCATCAAGATCAGATTTGGTGGCTAGCAAAGTAGGAGTTTTTAACTTAATATGTTGCTGATTTTTAGAGTTAAAAACACCTTTTTGCTTAGCATTAGTCTTTTTCTCATGTTCAAAGTGGACAATCTCAGTGGGAGTCATAGGAAGCAACACAATTTTCTTTCCCTTATGCATGAAACTATATTTATTAGATCTACCATGGTGAATAGCATCAATATCAAACTCCCAAGGACGTCCCAGTAAAAGAGAGCAAGCATCCATAGTCACCACATCGAAATCAGCAAAGTCATGGTAAGAGCCAATAGAAAAATGCACCCTTGCTGTTTTTGTTACCTTGAACTTACTGCTGTTGTTAAACCATTGAATGTGATAAGGGTGGGGATGCTCTCGTGTGGTCAAGCCAAGCTTCTTGACCACCTCAACGTTCACTAAGTTGTTGCAGCTACCACCGTCAATGATGGTATGTACACGGCAGTCCTTGACGATGAGGAGCATGTTGAAAAGGTTGTGGCGCTGTTTGTTGTCGTCGTCACTAGCCGTGGTACTCAAAGCTCGTTGCACAATCAAGGCCTTATAGGTCTTGGTCGCTGTTGTACCAAGAACCTCTTCATCACCATCATAAGTCTCTGCAATGTTAGCTCCAACAATATCTTCATCTTCAACATCAAAAGCACTAACATACCCACCATCACCTGTAGCAATGTATGCCCGTTTGCTGGGGCAATCTCGCTGAATATGACCAAGTCCTTGGTAGCGGTGGCACTTGATGTCGGAGGAGCGGCCTGTGGAAGAGGTGGTCGTAGCAGGTTTTGCTGCAACACCCGAAGGTACAGTGGAAGATGTGGACGTCCGTACGCCCGAAGATGATGACGCCTTGGCTAGCGCCGGTGGCTGGCGTGGAGCGAAAGTGCTCCTCCTCCGTTGTTGACGACCCTGCAATTCTTTTTCTGCCAACATAGAAAGATGGAACAAGTGTTGTATAGAATGATATTCTTTATAATCAACAATATCATGAATCTCCCGCCTCAATCCCCCATAAAACCTAACCATTTGATCCTCCGGATCCTCAACTACCCCACATCGTAGCATACCTTTCTGAAGTTCTTGGTAGTATTCCTGTACCGACATTGAGAGCACCTAGAGGGGTGGGTGAATAGGTGATCCTGTAAAAACTTGAAACTTAATCCACAAAACTTGATTAGGAGTTAGCACAATTAAGCCAAGTGGCTAGAGAGGAGAGCTTGCACAACACGATAACCACAAAGAGATCAACACAGAGATGGCACAGTGGTTTATCTCGTGGTTCGGCCAAGTCCAACACTTGCCTACTCCACGTTGTGGCGTCCCAATGGACGAGGGTTGCAATCAACCGCTTTCAAGCGGTCCAGAGACCCACTTGAATACCACGGTGTTTTGCTTTCACTTTACTATATCCCACTTGCGAGGAATCTCCACAACTTGGAGCCTCTCGCCCTTACACTTTGATGTTCACAAAGAAGCACGGAGTAAGGGAGGATGAGCAACGCTCACAAGACACGAAATCAGAGTACCGACACACACACAAGTCACAACAAAAGCTCACAACACAACCCGACGAGTTCACAACTCAAATGAAGCTCTAGTTGCTATCACAAAGAATCAAATGCGCGGAATCGAAGTCTTGGTGCTTAGGAATGCTTAGAGAATGCTTGGTGTTCTCCTCCATGCGCCTAGGGGTCCCTTTTATAGCCCCAAGGCAGCTAGGAGCCGTTGAGAGCATTCCAGGAAGGCAATTCTTGCCTTCTGTCGCCTGGCGCACCGGACAGTCCGGTGCACCACCGGACACTGTCTGGTGCGGATCTCTTTCCTTATTTGGCGAAGCCGACCATTGCAGTCTTGGAGCCATTGGCGCACCGGACACTGTCCGGTGCACACCGGACAGTCCGGTGTCCCTTCTGACCGTTGGCTCTTGCCACGCGTCGCGCGTGGATTCTGCGGCCGACCGTTGGCCCGGCCGACTGTTGGCTCACCGGACAGTCCGGTGATTTATAGCCGTACGCCGTTAATTGCTTCCCGAGAGCAGCCAGTTGACAGACTTCGGCCTGGCGCACCGGACAGTCCGGTGCACCCAGACCGAGCTGTCTTTGGCTGAACAGAGCCATCTCTTTTTCAACTTGATTTCTCCTGTTTCCAGCACTTAGACATAGTACATTAGTCTCCAAAAAATGTACTAAGTCTTAGAAACATACCTTTTTACTTGATTTGCACTTTATCCATAGATTAACTTGAGTCCACTTGTGTTGGCACTCAATCACCAAAATACTTAGAAATGGCCCAAGGGCACATTTCCCTTTCAATCTCCCCCTTTTTGGTGATTTATGCCAACACAATAAAAAGCAACTAAAGGAAGTGCAACATCAATACAAATGAGAACTCAAAATTGTTTTGATTCAAATTTGGCATATATGGATCATTCTTTGCCACCACTTGGTTTTTGCAAATCAAACTCAATTTCCTATCTCTAAGTCAAACACACTTGTTGAAACATAAAGAGAGATATTTCAAGAGAAATTGATCAAAGATTCAAAAACTCCCCTTTTTTCCCATAATCAAATATTCTCCCCACAAGAGGCCAACTTTTGACAATAAGAGACAAACAAGAGTATTTTGACAAACAAAAACTCTAACTCTACTTTTTCAAAATTCTCAAGTGGTAGCTGATCCATTTCTTGCTTTGGCCTTATTTTCTCCCCCTTTGGCATCAAGCACCAAAACAGGATCAATTTTGGCCCTTTAACCCCATTGCCTCACCAAAATCTTCAACTAAGAGTAAAAAGGCAATAAGAGTACAAAGATGAACTTGGAATTAGTTACTCTTTCATCGGAGTGCAGTGGAAGTCTTGCATGGTCCAAGTCCACCTTTCCCTTTCAAACCTCTTTTGAGACTAAATTAAGCAAACTCAAGTACACAGTTAGTCTCAAAGGGTCAAGTTGTAGCACATCTCCCCCTAAATATGTGTAGCACATGCAAATGGACGTGTGAGGTCCGGGGAGTGCTTGTACAACTTGAGCACCATAAATAAACAACGAAATGCATTAAGGAACATGATCAAGGCATAAAACACATGTATGCTATAAATCAATCCAGGTTCCGCGAATCTAAGACATTTAGCTCACTACGTAGCTTGCAAAAGGTCGACTCATCTAGAGGCTTGGTAAAGATATCGACTAGCTAGTTCTCGGTGCTAACATGAAACACTTCGATATCTCCCTTTTGCTGGTGGTCTCTCAAAAAGTGATGCCGGATGTCAATGTGCTTTGTGCGGCTGTGTTCAACCGGATTATCCGCCATGCGGATAGCACTCTCATTATCACATAGGAGTGGGACTTTGCTCAGATTGTAGCCAAAGTCCCTAAGGGTTTGCCTCGTCCAAAGTAGTTGCGCGCAACACTGTCCTGCGGCAACATACTCGGCCTCAGCGGTGGATAGGGCAACGGAAGTTTGTTTCTTAGAGCTCCATGACATCAGGGACCTTCCAAAGAATTGGCACGTCCCCGATGTACTCTTCCTATCGACCTTACATCCAGCATAGTCGGAGTCTGAATATCCAATCAAGTCAAAGGTAGACCCCTTTGGATACCAGATCCCGAAGCAAGGCGTAGCAACTAAATATCTAAGAATTCGCTTCACGGCCACTAAGTGACACTCCCTTGGATCGGATTGAAATCTAGCACACATGCATACACTAAGCATGATATCCGGTCTACTAGCACATAAATAAAGTAAAGACCCTATCATAGACTGGTATGCCTTTTGATCAACAGACTTACCTCCTTTGTTGAGGTCGGTGTGTCCGTCGGTTCCCATTGGAGTCTTTGTGGGCTTGGCGTCCTTCATCCCAAACCGCTTGATCAAGTCTTGTGTGTACTTCGTTTGGGAAATGAAGGTCCCATCCTTGAGTTGTTTCACTTGGAACCCAAGGAAGTAGCTTAACTCGCCCATCATTGACATCTCAAACTTTTGAGTCATCACCCTAAACTCTTTTGCCACAAGTCGTGCTTTGTTCCTTGTCACCACTCCGTGCTCGTCTTGTTTGTTGCGGAACACCCACTTGGTTCCCACAACGTTTTGCTTGGGACGAGGCACCAGTGTCCAAACTTCATTTCTCTTGAAGTTGTTGAGCTCCTCTCGCATGGCCAACACCCAGTCCGGATCTAGCAAGGCCTCTTCTACCCTGAAAGGCTCAATAGAAGAGACAAAAGAGTAATGGTCACAAAAATTAACTAATCTAGAACGAGTAGTTACTCCCTTGCTTATGTCACCCAATATTTGGTCGACAGGATGATTCCTTTGAATCGTCGCTCGAACTTGGGTTGGAGGTGTCAGTTGTGCTTCTTCTTCTATCACATGAACATTTTGTGCTCCCCCTTGATCACACGCCTCTTCTTGATGAACCTGTTCATCGTCTTGAGTTGGGGGATGCACCATTGTTGAGGAAGAAGGTTGATCTTGCTCCTTTTGTTCCTGTGGCCGCACATCTCCAATCGCCATGGTGCGCATTGCGGCCGTTGGAACATCTTCTTCATCTACATCATCAAGATCAACAACTTGCTCTCTTGGAGAGCCATTAGTCTCATCAAATACAACGTCGCTAGAGACTTCAACCAAACCCGATGATTTGTTGAAGACCCTATACGCCTTTGTATTTGAGTCATAACCTAACAAAAACCCTTCTACAGCTTTGGGAGCAAACTTAGAATTTCTACCTTTCTTCACTAGAATATAACATTTGCTCCCAAATACACGAAAGTAAGACACATTGGGTTTGTTACCGGTTAGAAGCTCATATGAAGTCTTCTTGAGGAGGCGATGAAGGTAGACCCGGTTTATGGCGTGGCAAGCCGTGCTCACGGCTTCCGTCCAAAACCGTTCGGGCGTCTTGAATTCACCAAGCATCGTCCTTGCCATGTCTAGTAGTGTCATGTTCTTCCTCTCTACCACACCATTTTGCTGTGGTGTGTAGGGAGCGAAGAACTCGTGCTTGATTCCTTCCTCCTCAAGATACTCCTCCACTTGAAGGTTCTTGAACTCGGACCCATTGTCGCTCCTTATCTTCTTCACCTTGAGCTCAAACTCATTTTGAGCTCTCCTTAGGAAGCGCTTGAGGGTCCCTTGGGTTTCAGTTTTATCCTGCAAAAAGAATACCCAAGTGAAGCGGGAAAAATCATCAACTATAACAAGACCATACTTACTTCCTCCTATACTTAGATAGGCGACGGGTCCGAAGAGGTCCATATGAAGTAACTCCAGGGGTCTTGATGTTGTCATCACATTTTTGGCATGATGAGAGCTTCCCACCTGTTTACCTGCTTGACAAGCTGCACAAGGTCTATCTTTTTCGAAAGTTACATTAGTTAGACCTATCACGTGTTCTCCCTTTAGAAGCTTGTGAAGGTTCTTCATCCCCACATGTGCCCAACGGCGATGCCACAACCAGCCCATGCTAGTCTTAGCAATTAAGCATGCATCTAGACCGGCCTCCTCTTTTGCAAAATCAACTAAATAAAGTTTGTCGTCTAGTACACCCTTAAAAGCTAATGAACCATCACTTCTTCTAAAGACAGACACATCTACATTTGTGAATAAACGGTTGTATCCCATATTACACAGTTGACTCACAGACAACAAGTTATATCCAAGCGACTCAACTAAGAACACATTCGAAATAGAGTGCTCGGATGAAATAGCAATTTTCCTAACCCTTTCACCTTGCCTTGGTTCCCATCACCGAATATGATTGAATCTTGGGGATCCTTGTTCTTGACGTAGGAAGAGAACATCCTCTTTTCCCCCGTCATGTGGTTTGTGCATCCGCTGTCGATAATCCAGCTTGAGCCCCCGGATGCATAAACCTGCAAGGCAAATTTAGGCTTGGGTCTCAGGTACCCAACTCATGTTGGGTCCTACAAGGTTAGTTACAATAGTCTTAGGTACCCAAATGCAAGTCTTGTTTCCCTTACATTTGGCCCCTAATTTCCTAGCAATTACCTTTTTATCCTTTCTACAAATAGCAAAGGAAGCATTGCAAGCATAATAAATTGTAGAAGGTTCATTCATTACTTTCCTAGGAACATGAACAATATTTCTTCTAGGCATAACATTTTTCCTAGCCAAATTTCTATGATGCGTAGAAGAACTAGAAGCAAACATTGCATTTGAATCATAAGCATGTGAAACAACATCATTGCAACTCCTATCATGATGAACATTCCTAGAATATCTCCTATCATGGTATAAGAAGGCATGGTTCTTTTGAATACTATTTGCCATAGGGGCCTTCCCTTTCTCCTTGATGGAGATGGAAGCCTTATGGCTTGTTAAGTTCTTGACTTCCCTCTTGAAGCCAAGACCATCCTTAATTGAGGGGTGTCTACCAACCGTGTAGGCATCCCTTGCAAATTTTAGTTTATCAAGATCATTTTTGCTAGTCTTAGGTTGAGCATTAAGACTAGCCACTTCATCATTCAATTTAGAAATTGAAACTAGGTGTTCACTACAAGCATCAATATTAAAATCTTTACACCTATTGCAAATTTCAACATGTTCTATACAAGATGTTGATTTATTAGCTATTTCTAACTTAGCATTCAAATCATCATTTATGCTCTTTAAGCTAGAAATAGAGTCATGGCATGTAGACAGTTCACAAGAAAGCATTTCATTCCTTTTAATTTCTAATGCAAGAGAATTTTGTGCCTCTGCAAATTTATCATGCTCTTCATACAAACGATCCTCTTGCTTTTCTTACAACTTATTCTTATCATTCAAGGCATCAATTAATTCATTAATCTTATCAACCTTAGTTCTATCTAGGCCCTTGAATAAACATGAATAGTCTATTTCATCATCATCACTAGACTCATCCTCACTTGAAGCATAAGTAGTATTGTTTCGAGTACATACCTTCTTCTCCTTTGCCATGAGGCATGTATGATGCTCGTTTGGGAAGAGGAATGATTTGTTGAAGGCGGTGGCGGCGAGTCCTTCGTTGTTGGAGTCGGACGAGGAGCAGTCTGAATCCCACTCCTTTCCAAGATGTGCCTCGCCCTTTGCCTTCTTATAGTTCTTCTTCTTTTCCCACTTTCCACTCTTCTTTTCCTGGTAACTATCATTATCGGGGCAATTAGCGATAAAATGACCAATCTTACCACATTTGAAGCAGGAGCGCTTCCCCTTCGTCTTGTTCTTGTTGGGGTGCTCCTTGCGACCCTTTAGTGCCGTCTTGAACCGCTTGATAATGAGGGCCATTTCTTCCTCATTAAGCCCGGCTGCCTCAACTTGCGCCACCTTGCTAGGTAGCGCCTCCTTGCTCCTTGTTGCTTTGAGAGCAATGGTTTGAGGCTCGTGGATTGGGCCATTCAACGCATCATCCACGTATCTCGCCTCCTTGATCATCATCCGCCCGCTTACAAATTTCCCAAGAATTTCTTCGGGCGACATTTTGGTGTACCTAGGATTCTCACGAATATTGTTTACAAGATGTGGATCAAGGACAGTAAAGGACCTTAGCATTAGGCGGACAACGTCGTGGTCCGTCCATCGCGTGCTTCCATAGCTCCTTATCTTATTGACGAGGGTCTTGAGCCTATTGTACGTTTGGGTTGGCTCCTCCCCCCTGATCATCGCAAATCTCCCGAGTTCGCCCTCCACCAACTCCATCTTGGTGAGCATGGTAACGTCGTTCCCCTCATGTGAGATCTTGAGGGTGTCCCAAATCTGCTTGGCATTATCCAAGCCGCTCACCTTATGGTATTCATCCCTGCACAATGATGCTAGAAGAACAGTAGTAGCTTGTGCATTTTTGTGAATTTTCTCATTAATAAATATAGGACTATCAGTACTATCAAATTGCATTCCACTCTCGACTATCTCCCATATGCTTGGATGGAGAGAGAACAAGTGACTACGCATTTTGTGACTCCAAAATCCGTAGTCCTCTCCATCAAAATGAGGAGGTTTACCAAGTGGAATGGAGAGTAAATGAGCATTGGTACTTTGAGGAATACGAGAGTAATCAAAAGAGAAGTTAGAATTAATCTTCTTCTTTTTCTCGTAATCGTTGTTGTCATCCTTTTGGGAGGAGGAAGATTCATCATTGTCGTAGTAGACTATCTCCTTGATGCGCCTTGTTTTCTTCTTCCTCCCGTCTTTTCTTTTGTGGCCCGAGCCTAAGTCAGTAGGCTTGTCATCCTTTGGATCATTGACAAAGGACTCCTTCTCTTTATCATTGACCACCATCCCCTTGCCCTTAGGATCCATCTCTTCGGGCGATTAGTCCGTTTCTTGAAGAGAACGACTCCGATACCAATTGAGAGCACCTAGAGGGGGGGTGAATATGTGATCCTGCAAAAACTTGAAACTTAATCCACAAAACTTGATTAGGAGTTAGCACAATTAAGCCAAGTGGCTAGAGAGGAGAGCTTGCACAATACGATAACCACAAAGAGATCAACACAGAGATGGCATAGTGGTTTATCCTGTGGTTCGGCCAAGTCCAACACTTGCCTACTCCACGTTGTGGCATCCCAATGGACGACGGTTGCAATCAACCCCTTTCTAGCGGTCCAAAGACCCACTTGAATACCATGGTGTTTTGCTTTCACTTTACTATATCCCACTTGCGAGGAATCTCCACAACTTGGAGCCTCTCGCCCTTACACTTTGATGTTCACAAAGAAGCACGGAGTATGGGAGGGATGAGCAACGCACACAAGACACGAAATCAGAGTACCAACACGTACACAAGTCACAACAAAAGCTCACAACACAACCCGACGAGTTCACAACTCAAATGAAGCTCTAGTTGCTATCACAAAGAATCAAATGCGCGGAATCGAAGTCTTGGTGCTTAGGAATGCTTAGAGAATGCTTGGTGTTCTCCTCCATGCGCCTAGGGGTCCCTTTGAGAGCATTCCAGGAAGGCAATTCTTGCCTTCTGTCGCCTGGCGCACCGGACAGTCCGGTGCACCACCGGACACTGTCCGGTGCGGATCTCTTTCCTTATTTTGTGAAGCCGACTGTTGCAGTCTTGGAGCCGTTGGCGCACCGGACACTGTCCGGTGCACACCGGACAGTCCGGTGTCCCTTCTGACCGTTGGCTCTTGCCACGCGTCGCTCGCGGATTCTGCGGCCGACCGTTGGCCCGGCCGACTGTTGGCTCACCGGACAGTCCGGTGCACCACCGGACTGTCCGGTGATTTATAGCCGTACGCCGTTAATTGCTTCCCGAGAGCAGCCAGTTGATAGACTCTGGCCTGGCGCACCGGACACTGTCCGGTGCACCACCGGATAGTCCGGTGCACCCAGACCGAGCTGTCTTTGGCTGAACAGAGCCATCTATTTTTCAACTTGATTTCTCCTGTTTCTAGCACTTAGACATAGTACATTAGTTTCCAAAAAAATGTACTAAGTCTTAGAAATATACCTTTTTACTTGATTTGCACTTTATTCATAGATTAACTTGAGTCCACTTGTGTTGGCACTCAATCACCAAAATACTTAGAAATGGCCCAAGGGCACATTTCCCTTTCAGACATGTCTCCCTGATCTAAGCGTTGCAATTTTTTTTGAAGATCACGTCTATAAGAAGGGGGAACAAAGCGAGCTCGCATCTCCTCTTTTAACGCATTCCATGTTTGTGGTGCAGCACGTGTGTTAACAAGTTCATTCCACCAAATGATAGCAAAATATCTAAATTCACTAGTGGCTTGTCTAACCCTATGCTGCTCAGGAACAAGATGGGAATTAAATTTTTGTTCTACCGTCATCTCCCAGTCTAAGTAAGCTTCAGCATCATAAGAACCCATGAACGGTGGAATATAAAACTTAATCTTAGCAAATGGATCATGGTCTGGTTCAGGATTATGATGACGACGTCTACCATTACCTCCCATACCTTGTCGATTACGTGCGAGGCGTTGTCGCAGCGGTGCATAAACATCGTCGTCATCGTCGTCCACAGGAGAGTGAGCTGGGGCTGGAGTTGGTGGTGGGGGACGAGCCTCCAGTACGTCCATGCGTGTAACAAGTTCAGCAACTCGTCGATCAAGCTGCTCATAGGATGTCGAGGCAGAGTCCTGGTATTTTTTAAAAGCTTCAGTCATCGCGTGCATCATCTCCTTCAATTCCATTTGAGAGACACACTCATCGTCATTAAGTTTAGGCCCCTTGTCCTTGTCCATTTGATTCTTTGGTCCCGTCATTGTTAGCACAAAACAGAGACAAAAAGGCAACAAACAATGTGAACCCTACAACTATCTCTCAGGGTGATGGTGGAGGTGGTGGAATACAAATTATGGAGCGTCTTACCCCGCTCTTACAACGTTCTTACCAGCACTGCAGGTGGCAAACGGTGACCGGTGTGACTGTCCAACGAGCGTGGGTGTGATTGCAAAAGAGTACCTGTTCTGCTCGAGAGAAAATTGGAGCTATGGGAAGGCTGACTAAATATACATATGTGGCACACAAGTCAGTAACAGATAGCAATGTTGAATAAGTGTTCCAAGTACTCGTCCTAGTTGCTGGCCTAGAAAATGTAATAGAACAATTGGACCAAAGCACAAGAAAGGAGGTACAAGTAGCTAGTGGCAATGGCAGTTCTGTAAATAGGGCATATTTTTCAGCACTAGTAGAAATCAAAGGCGCGTTTCAAAAGGAGTACCATCAAAAGAGCTCGAAATATTCTGAATTTTTTACCACTCATCCAAAAACACAAAGGATGGAAGCACACAAAATTTCACTTGAAACAGAGTTGTATTGTGGCCTAGAGAAATTCACAAAGGATCTCTGAAATTCCTAAAAACACTTAAACAATTTTTAATTATCTTCTCGATTTTTTTTGAATTTTTTGACCGAACCAAACAGGCCATAGGCAAGTTTGGGTCACCCCAGAATGGAGTCAGGAATCTGCTGTAAAAATTTGAGCTCAAACGGAGCACCGAGCGAAAAGTTATGCCCGTTTTATGGAAGGTACCTCAAGTTATGGTTTTCAAAGGCACAAATCGGCATGAACCGAAGCGAAGGCTATGGAGCACAGGGTCAGTTTTAGAGATAGAATTTGTTTTCTAGATAAGGTCGGTTTAGATATAGGATCTTTTTTGTGGATATTGTCGGTTGTAGAGATAGGATCTATTTTGTGAATAGGATCGGTTGTAGAGATAGGATATGTTTTGTGGATAGTGTCGGTTGTAGAGATATGATCTGTTTTGTAGATAAGGTCGGTTTTGTAGGATGGAAGCGGATGGATACAATCAAACTGAACCAAAACATATCTAATCCAGCAACCAAACTCAACTAGAACACGAACTCAGAACTGCGGACTCTAAAACTGAATTGTGCAAAGGCTAAGACGATGGTTTTAGGTCGGAATAAACTGATCGTAATTTTTTTGGCTTTTTGTGGACTATAGGACGAAACAAAACTAATCTAAAG
The DNA here is from genome assembly GCF_902167145.1 of Zea mays. Lineage (NCBI taxonomy): Eukaryota > Viridiplantae > Streptophyta > Magnoliopsida > Poales > Poaceae > Zea > Zea mays. Next base: position 54,196,096 of record NC_050098.1, on the reverse strand, counting down.
GTAGAATTATACCTCACGGGCAACCTGGAATTCTGATACCAATTGATAGTAGACGCGGCCCGATCTTCCGTGAGATACGATAATTTGATTGAGTGGAGATCTCGACGTTGATGATCCAAGACTCCGAGCGAACGGTTCCTCGCAATCATTACACCACGGCTCCGTTGGTTATCACCTGTGACACACGAATGACCTCGCCACGAAGGCTTATCCCTGCAAGCGCAATCAAGAACACAAGCAAGAACAGGAAAGAAACACAACCAAAATTGTATTGATTACGGGAGGGGGTCTCACAAGCCGATGGCGGCGACACTGTTCGATGACAGAATTGATCTAAGCAAAACCCAAACCTAAATGTGGTGGCGGCTGCTGAATAAATAGAGTATTAGGGCGTGCGTAGCCCTGGACTCGCCCCTAATGCGCTCCGACGCGATACACGGTTCAACGGCCCAACAGACGGTGTCGCAGCACCAAAATAGAATTTGAACGCTGACTTGTTTCGATGATTTCCGTTGACTCTGGATGAATTTTAGGGTGGAACCAGTTGGGTTGGTTAGAAAATCTCGTTATGTTTCCAACCATATCCAGTCCGTCGCAATCGGAGTCCGGATGCATCTTGGGCGTCCATTTTAGTGCAGACTGGTCCTGTAACCCGAGATGGAGTCGCAGCCGACTCGGACTTGATCTCCTTCCTGTTGTGGACGCCCTTGTTGCTCCTCCTCAACACCTTGGCCTTTCCCAAGTCCTTGCTGGTCCTCTCCAAGGTACCTAATCATCAAAACATCCATTGCCCCAAGCGTAAGCTCTGAAACACAATTGACTAGGGTAGAACGTACCTAGAGATTTAGTTGTCGTGCACGAGATCGTGTTATCGGTCCATTCATTGTATGTATAGAAGTGATGTCCTCATCAATGATCCTACTAAATTCCTCACATGTAGATTCGTTAGTAGACCCAAATATAATATCATCAACATAAATTTGGCATACAAACAAATCATTGTCAAGAGTTTTAGTAAATAAAGTAGGATCGGCCTTGTCGGCGTTTCGAGACCGGGGGGTCCCTAAGCCGACGAGTGAGTGTGCTGCGTGCCCTAGCCCAGATGGGTCGAGCGCGTGGGCGAGCGCGAAGGGGGGAGAGGCGAGGTGGCCGAAGACGGGTGTGAGAGAGGTGGAAGTCCCGCGGCCTTCGTGTTCGTCCCGCGCCCAGGTCGGGTGCGCTTGCAGTAGGGGGGTTACAAGCGTCCACGCGGGTGAGGGAAGCGAGCGGCCCCAAGAGAGCGCCTGTCCCGTCCTCGGTCCCGCGCGGCCAACCCTCTCTAAGAAGGCCCTGGTCCTTCCTTTTATAGTCGTAAGGAGAGGATCCAAGTGTACAATGGGGGGTGTAGCAGAGTGCTACGTGTCTAGCGGAGGGAGAGCTAGCGCCCTAAGTACATGCCAATGTGGCAGCCGGAGAGATCTTGGCACCCTGCTGGTGTGATGTCGTGGCTGTCGGAGGAGCAACGGAGCTTGGCGGAAGGACAGCTGTCGGAGCGGTCGAGTCCTTGCTGACGTCCACCTGCTTCCGTAAGAGAGCTGAGAGCCGCCGCCGTCATAGAGCTTGGGAGGCGCCATCATTGCCTATCTGGCGGAGCTGGTCAGATGGGACACCGGTCTTGTTCTCTGCGGCCCGAGTCGGCTCGGGGTAGAGTGGTGATGGCGCTCCCTGTTGACGTGGCGGGCCCGCGCCCGAGGCCGGGCGACGTGGGGGCTCCTCCGAAGCTAGGGTTGAATTTGTCTTCCGTTGCCGAGGCCGAGTCCGAGCCCCTGGGTCGGGCGAGGCGGAAGTCGTTCGGCAGAGGCCAGGGCGGAGTCCGAGCCCTGGGGTCGGGCGAGGCGGAGTTCGTTGTCTTCCGGGGCCGAGCCCGAGTCCGAGCCCTGGGGTTGGGCGGAGCGGAGTTCGCCGTCTTCCGGGTCTTAGCCCGAGTCCGAGCCCTGGGGTCGGGCGGAGCGGAGTTCGCCGTCTTCCGGGTCTTAGCCCGAGTCCGAGCCCTGGGGTCGGGCGGAGCGGAGTTCGCCATCTTCCGGGTCTTAGCCCGAGTCCGAGCCCTGGGGTCGGGCGGAGCAGAGTTCGCCGTCTTCCGGGTCTTAGCCCGAGTCCGAGCCCTGGGGTCGGGCGGAGCGGAGTTCGCCGTCTTCCAGGTCTTAGCCCGAGTCCGAGCCCTGGGGTCGGGCGGAGCGGAGTTCCCTATGGCGCCCCTGGCGAGGCCTGACTGCCTGTCAGACTCACTCTGTCGAGTGGCACTGCAGTCGGAGTGGCGCAGGCGGCGCTGTCCTTCTGTCAGACCGGTCAGTGGAGCAGCGGAGTGACGGCGGTCACTTCGGCTCTGCCGGGGGGCGCGCGTCAGGATAGAGGTGTCAGGCCACCTTTGCGTTAAATGCCCCTGCAACTCGGTCAGTCGGTGCGGCGATTTAGTCAGGGTTGCATCTTAGCGAAGCCAAGGCCTCAGGCGAGCCGGAGATGTGTCCGCCGTTAAAAGGGGGGCCTCGGGCGAGACGGAAGTCCCTCGAGGTCGGCTGCCCGAGTCCGAGGCTAGGCTCGGGTGAAGCGTGATCGAGTCACTCGTACGGACTGATCCCTAACTTAATCGCACCCATCAGGCCTCTGCAGCTTTATGCTGATGGGGGTTACCAGCTGAGAATTAGGCGTCTTGAGGGTACCCCTAATTATGGTCCCCGACAGGCCTTTCCGACTTTGAAGCCATTAGTGATAAGGAAATCTCTTAGGCATTCATACCATGCTCTTGGGGCTTGCTTGAGCCCATAAAGCGCCTTAGAGAGTTTATATACGTGATTAGGATACTCACTATCTTCAAAGCTGGGAGGTTGCTCAACATAGACCTCCTCCTTGATTGGTCCATTGAGGAAGGCACTTTTCACGTCCATTTGGTAAAGCTTAAAGCCATGGTAAGTAGCATAGGCAAGTAAAATACGAATTGACTCAAGCCTAGCTACGGGTGCATAGGTTTCACCGAAATCCAAACCTTCGACTTGTGAATACCCTTTGGCCACAAGTCGGGCTTTGTTCCTTGTCACCACACCATGCTCGTCTTGCTTGTTGCGGAAGACCCACTTGGTTCCTACAACATTTTGGTTGGGACGTGGAACTAAATGCCATACCTCATTCCTTGTGAAGTTGTTGAGCTCCTCTTGCATCGCCACCACCCAATCCGAATCTTGAAGTGCTTCCTCTACCCTGTGTGGCTCAATAGAGGAAACAAAAGAGTAATGTTCATAAAAATGAGCAACACGAGATAGAGTAGTTACCCCCTTTTGAATATCGCCGAGGATGGTGTTCACGGGGTGATCTCGTTGGATTGCTTGGTGGACTCTTGGGTGTGGTGGCCTTTGAACTTGTTTATCTTCCTCATCTTGATCATGGGCATCTCCCCCTTGATCATTGCTCTTCTCTTGAGGTGGCTCAACTTCTTGATCTTCTCCTTCATCATTTTGAGCCCCATCCTCATCTTGAGTTGGTGGAGATGCTTGCGTGGAGGAAGATGGTTGATCTTGTGCTTGTGGAGGCTCTTCGGATTCCTTAGGACACACATCCTCAATGGACATGTTCCTTAGCGCCACGCACGGAGCCTCTTCATCATATAATTCATCAAGATCAACTTGCTCTACTTGAGAGCCGTTAGTCTCATCAAACACAATGTCACAAGAGACTTCAACTAATCCAGAGGACTTGTTAAAGACTCTATATGCCCTTATGTTTGAATCATAACCTAGTAAAAAGCCTTCTACAGCCTTAGGAGCAAATTTAGATTTTCTACCTCTTTTAACAAGAATAAAACATTTGTTACCAAAGACTCTAAAATATGAAACATTGGGCTTTTTACCGGTTAGGAGTCCATACGATGTCTTCTTGAGGATTCGGTGTAGATACAACCGGTTGATGGCGTAGCAAGCGGTGTTGACCGCCTCGGCCCAAAACCGATCCGAAGTCTTGTACTCATCAAGCATGGTTCTTGCCATGTCTAGTAGAGTTCGATTCTTCCTCTCCACTACACCGTTTTGTTGTGGCGTGTAGGGAGAAGAGAACTCATGCTTGATGCCCTCCTCCTCAAGGAAGCCTTCAATTTGTGAGTTCTTGAACTCCGTCCCGTTGTCACTTCTTATTTTCTTGATCCTCAAGCCGAACTCATTTTGAGCCTGTCTCAAGAATCCCTTTAAGGTTTCTTGGATATGAGATTTTTCCTGCAAAAAGAACACCCAAGTGAAGCGAGAATAATCATCCACAATAACTAGACAGTACTTACTCCCGCCGATGCTTATGTAAGCTATCGGGCCGAATAGGTCCATGTGTAGGAGCTCGAGTGGCCTGTCACTCGTCATAATGTTCTTGTGTGGATGATGAACACCAACTTGCTTCCCTGCCTGACATGCGCTACAAACCCTGTCTTTCTCAAAATAAAACATTTGTTAGTCCCAAAATGTGTTCTCCTTATAGAAGCTTGTGAAGATTCTTCATTCCAACATGTGCTAGTCGACGATGCCAGAGCCAGCCCATGTTAGTCTTAGCAATTAAGCAAGTGTCGAGTTCAGCTCTATCAAAATCTACTAAGTATAGATGACCCTCTAACACTCCCTTAAATGCTATTGAATCATCACTTCTTCTAAAGACAGTAACACCTATATCTGTAAAAAGACAGTTGTAGCCCATTTTACACAATTGTGAAACTGAAAGCAAGTTGTAATATAAAGAATCTACAAGAAAAATATTGGAAATGGAGTGATCAGGAGATATAGCAATTTTACCCAAGCCTTTGACCAAACCTTGATTTCCATCCCCAAATGTGATAGCTCTTTGGGGATCTTGGTTTTTCTCATAGGAGGAGAACATCTTCTTCTCCCCTATCATGTGGTTTGTGTACCCGCTGTCGATGATCCAACTTGAGCCCCCGGATGCATAAACCTACAAAACAAATTTAGTTCTTGATTCTAGGTACCCAAACGGTTTTGGGTCCTTTGAATTAGATACAAGAACTTTGGGTACCCAAACACAAGTCCTTGACCCCTTGTGCTTGCCCCCAACATACTTGACAACTACCTTGCCGGATTTGTTAGTTAAAACATAGGATGCATCAAAAGTCTTAAATGAAATGTTAGAATCATTTGATGTAATAGGAGTTTTATTCTTAGGCAATTTTGCATGGGTTGATTGCCTAGAGCTAGATGTCTCACCCTTATACAAAAAAGCATGATTAGGGCCAGAGTGAGACTTCCTAGAGTGAATTCTCCTAATTTTGTGCTCGGGATAACCGACAGGGTACAAAATGTAACCCTCGTTATCCTGAGCCATGAGAGCCTTGCCCTTAAATAAATTAGACAATCTTTTAGGAGGGGCATTAAGTTTGACATTGTCTCCCTTTTGGAAGCCAATGCCATCCTTGATGCCAGGGCGTCTCCCACTATAGAGCATGCTTCTAGCAAATTTAAATTTTTCATTTTCTAAGTCATGCTCATTAATTTTGGCATTAAGTTGAGCTATGTGATCATTTTGTTTCTTAATTAAGGCTAGGTGATCATGAATAGCATCAACATTAATATCTCTACATCTAGTGCAAATAGAAACATGCTCAATGGTAGATGTAGAGGGTTTGCAAGATTTTAGTTCAACAATCTTAGCATGTAAAATATCATTTTCACTTCTAAGATTGGAAATGGAAGCATTGCAAACATCTAAATCCTTAGCCTTAGCAATTAAATTTTCATTTTTATTTCTAAGGCTAGCAAGAGAAGCATTCAATTCTTCAATCTTAGCAAGTAAACTAACATTATCATCTCTAAGATTGGAATTTGAATCATCACAAACATTTGAATCAACCTTAGGAATTAATCTAGCATTCTCATTTCTAAGGTTGGCAATAATGTCATGGCAAGTGCTTAGCTCACTAGATAGTTTTTCACATTTTTCTACTTCTAGAGCGTAAGCATTTTTGACCTTAACATGCTTCTTGTTTTCCTTAATTAGGAAGTCCTCTTGGGAGTCCAAGAGTTCATCCTTCTCATGAATAGCACTAATTAATTCATTTAACTTTTCTATTTGTTGCATGTTTAGGTTGGCAAAAAGGGTACGTAAATTATCCTCCTCATTACAAGAGTTATCCTCATCACTAGTGGTTTCATATTTAGTGGAGGATTTTGACTTTACCTTCTTCCTTTTGCCGTCTTTTGCCATGAGGCACTTGTGGCCGATGTTGGGGAAGAGGAGGCCCTTGGTGACGGCGATGTTGGCGGCGTCCTCGTCGGAGGAGGAGTCGGTGGAGCTCTTGTCGGAGTCCCATTCGCGGCACACGTGGGCATCGCCGCCCCTCATCTTGTGGTACCTCTTCTTTTGTCTCCTCTTGCCCTTCTTGTCGTTATCCCTGTCACTCTCACTTGATAATGGACATTTTGCAATAAAGTGACCGGGCTTACCACACTTGTAGCACACTTTCTTGGAGCGGGACTTGTGGTCCTTCCCTCTCCTTTGCTTGAGGATTTGGCGGAAGCTATTGATGATGATCGCCATTTCCTCGTTGTCGAGCTTGGAGGCGTCAATAGGGAGTCTACTTGATGTAGACTCTTCCTTCTCCTCCCCCGTCGCCTTGAATGTGACCGGTTGTGCTTCGGGCGTGGAGGGGCCATCGTGCTCGATGATTTTATTTGATCTTTTGATCATCAACTCAAAGCTCACAAATTTCTCTATTACTTCCTCGGGAGACATTAGTGTATATCTAGGATCACCACGTATTAATTGAACTTGCGTAGGGTTAAGAAAAACGAGTGATCTAAGAATAACTTTGACCATTTCATGGTCATCCCATTTTTTACTCCCGAGGTTGCGCACTTGGTTCACCAAGGTCTTGAGCCGGTTGTACATTTCTTGTGGCTCCTCCCCTTGGCGAAGCCGGAAGCGACCGAGCTCCCCCTCGATCGTCTCCCGCTTGGTGATCTTGGTCACCTCGTCTCCTTCGTGTGCGGTCTTGAGCACGTCCCAAATCTCCTTGGCGCTCTTTAATCCTTGCACCTTGTTATACTCCTCTCGACTTAGAGAGGCGAGGAGTATAGTGGTGGCTTAGGAGTTGAAGTGTCGGATTTGGGCGACCTCGTCCGAATCATAGTCTTCATCCCCCGGTGATGGTACTTGTACTCCAATCTCAACAACATCCCAAATGCTAGTGTGGAGTGAGGTTAGATGATGCCTCATTTTGTCACTCCACATATTATAATCTTCACCATCAAACATAGGTGGTTTGCCTAATGGGACAAAAAGTAATGGAGTACGTTTGGAAATGCGAGGGCAGCAGGTGGAAACACCGCTGTAATGGCGACATATTTCCATGTAGCCTTGACTGGACCTGCCCGGACCTAGCTCATGAACCTTACCCCGGGGTCAGTCTACTCCTGGGAGGAGCTCTACGAGCGGTTCGTTACAAACTTCGCCAGTGCTTACCAGCAGCACGGTGTGGAGGCCCACCTCCATGCGGTGAGGCACGAGCCCGGGGAGACCCTCCGGAAATTCATCTCCCGCTTCACCAAGGTGCGAGGTACTATACCTCGTATTTCTGATGCTTCCATCATCACGACCTTCCGACAGGGAGTACGTGATGAAAAAATGTTGGAAAAGTTGGCCACACATGACGTGGAAACTGTCCCCACGCTCTTCGCTCTGGCCGATAAATGCGCCAGAGCCGCCGAGGGCCGGGCATGGCACTCAGCCCCACAAACCAGAGCTGCCCAGTCGGGTGGCTCGGGTACCGTCCCCCGGAAGAAAAAGAAGAAGGACCGCGACTACCAGAAGCCACGGTCCACCGCTCTAGTGGTCGCAGTCGCGACCGGAGGCCAGGGCGACCGCAACAAACGCCCACGGCCGCAGAGGGGTAACAACGGCTCATGCCCTATGCACCCCAATGGTCGCCACAGCGCCGCGGAGTGCCGCGAGATCATTGACCTCGCGAAACGTGTCAGTGAGTGGCGTGAGCAGTCTTCCAAAGACGGCTCTCCACCTCGCCGCCGACCTAGCAAAGAAAAGGTCGACGACTGCAAGGTGGCCGCAGCTGAGCGGGACCTCGGGTATCAGTCGCCCGAGGGGGACCTTAAGGATGTCTTCGCCGGAGGCTCCTACTCTGGTGAAGACAACTAGACGGACCCCAGGGGGACCCCGTGCTCCCCGGTCTACGGAGCTGAAGCATGCCTTCCTCCGGAAACCCTTCTAGATTCCCCACGAGTCCGGGCCGCAGACAGGTACATGCAGGAGTGACCACAGTCAAAGGCAAGGGCTCCCGTGTCAAATGCAGATGGGGACCCAGGGTCGGGACCTAGCCCTACGGCAAGCACCAATCTAAGAAGGGCTCCACAACTCTCCCCCAGCAGGGAAGGACCCTTCAAGGTAACGGGAATACACCGACCCAGGGGTAACCATCTAGCTACGACTGAAGGAGCGCCTTACCCCGATGCCGAAACATCTCTGTAAGTTCTATCCATAGGACAAGTCTAGGGGGGTCGAATCTGTTTCCCTTTTGTAACTAGGTAGCTCATATGTGTACGACAATCTAGTGGGGTCTGTCCCCATAAACCAAGCCTATTAGTCTGCACACATGCATGATGAGTTATAAAGAGAAACTACCCCCTCATTTGTGCCCCTATGATAGATCCACCTCGCTGCTCCATAGTCTTGCCTTGCAGTTTTTCAGATAATACCTTTTATCTAACCCACCCGTGTGGTTCCTATCTGTCCTGACGTTACGACATCCGAATTGAACAGCTAGGCTTGCAGTCTAGGGCCCCCGATACGAAAGTTGGGAGGTCCGATAGCCTGGGAGCCGGCCCTAGAGAACGGGATCTCGTTCCATGGGGTGGTCCGGAGCCCGTGTAGCCGCTCAGCCTGGTCCCGTACCATGGGCCTGCACGCTCCACCACTCCATGACGGGTACTTAGTATTTGGGGCTATAAGTCCTGTGGGTCCGACAACCTCGGGACCGGAGCTAGGGAATGGACATTAGTCTCCTGGGGCAGTCCGGAGCCCGTGCAGCCGCTTAGCCTGGTCCCGTACCATGGGCCTGCATGCTCCACTGCCCTGCGACAAGTGTCCTAGTACCTAGAACCGCGACCCAAGGGGGTCCGAACACGCAACTTGGCCACCCGGACTGAAACCTGCGAGTCCCGAGCATGTATCAAAGGATGGCAAATGTCAGACAGGGAACCCTATTGGTGTACTACTAACGCTCCCTAGCTGAAGCTATGTACAGATCCAGTTCCCAGTGATTTGCCTCCCGAGAGTTGTTAACAACCTTTTCAGATACGCTGGTATCCAGCCTCAACACAACAAGCCTGCATCCCAAGCGGGGGGGGTGCAGGTACCAGAGAGGAGTCAACAAAATCGCACACAGCAGAAACAAGTTGAAAATAGATAAGTGCTAATACCGCTTAATAAATAGTACTCTTGAGTACCTTACAAAAAGCGAAAGTATTACATCTGTTTTCAAGTGGAGCCCTAGTTCCATCTCTACTCTGCAGGTATGAACTACCTCCACACCAGTAGGGCCACGAGATAGCTAGCTCCGAGCGGCTCGCCAGCGGAGGCGACCACATCAGCACCGACGACGACGACCACCTCTGCACCGAAGACTCGCCAGCAGCGGCGATCACCTGAGCATGTACGCCGCTGCGGAAAGGTCCTCGCCCCCGTCTTCCTACGAGAGGCGACAACGAGGCCATTAAAGCCAAAGAGCCGGAGGTCCGGCAGCAAGTGGCACTAACGGTCTCGCTAGCGGAGGCAACCACCTCTGTAGTGGGCAGCCTCACCAGTGGCGACGACCACCTCAGCCCCACCAGCGGCAGCGACCACCTCTGCACCGATGGGCAGCGGCTGCCCCAGCACGCGCGAAGAGGTCCTCGCTCCCGTCCTCACTGCGGGAGTGAGGACAAGACCATCCAAGAATGCCGTCGCCGCCCCGCGGCGTACGATGTCTTGTACGACCCCCCGGTGCAGCCGGCGGCGCGGGAGAAGCCGTGGATGTGGCTGACCTGCGCACGGCGCAACCGTTGCCCGTGCGGTGGACGGATAGCCACGCCCTGTCCAAGCGACAGGAGGCAGCGCCGGAGGCGGCACCAAAGCCACCCAGGCCGAGGAGCCAGGCACACGGTAGCTGACGACGCCTCACATGGTCGACCCTGTGTAGCTGAAGTTCACCTCCTTCGTAAGGCTAGCGAACGCCCTTCTCCCCCAAATGCTGGAGGAAGAAGCGGGCCGCCAGCCCACGTGGAAGGCGGAGCGCCAACTCGGCTCGCCCTCCTCCCCAACACGGATGATGAACATCCTTGAAGCTGAGGGCAGGGGGAGGCCGCAGCCTGGCTCGCTTCTCTCCACCACAAGGCTGGTAGTCATCCTTGTGGATGACCACCGGCCGGAGGTTGCGATTGGGCTGCATGATGAAAATCCTTGAAGCCGAATAATGGTGGAAGAGCGCCAACCCCCACGGGGGTGCGCTCCTCCAACAGCAGCAAGAAGAAGACAAGATCGACGGCACCACCACGAGCGCGAGCTCTCCGGCGGTGAGGTCACCGGAAGGGATGGCCTTGACGCGGATCCCTCCAGAGAACACCGGCGCACCCCATCTGGAGGCCCGGAAGGCGGAAGGGCGCGATGGTCGCAAGAGGAGCGAGGCATGTCTACTGCCCGGGAGATCGACCCCTTTTTAAAGGCAGATCTCCCCACTCGCGCCCCCGAAGCGTCACGGGCGAAGTCTCCCCCGACGTGCACCAAGGTTCCCACCTTATGACACGGGGGCTAGGCCCCACATGTCATACAGACTGACCCGAAGAAGGAGCGTGCAACTACCCCGCGGTTATGCGCCCCTCCATTTTCGGGGCAACCAGCGGTCAGGAAGGCGAACCGCCGCACAAGGGGCATGCAACCGCCCCACGGTTAAGCGCCCCTTCATCTTCACCGTAACCAGCGGTCAAAAAGGCGACCCGCCACGCAAGAAGCTTACAACCACCACGCGGTTGTGCACCCCCTCAGCTTCGCTGCAACCGGCGGTCCAACCCAGGGGCCCAGGCCCACATGTCATGCAACCGGCGCGCCGGTTACCGGGTGCGGAAACATCGCACCGCCGCTTGCGCTAATGCCACGTCTTCTCGGGGCCGTCGCGAAAGTCTGAAAAGATATGTTTTTCAGAACCAGTGCAACGACTCGAGGCACCCCACGCATGGCCCAACAGTGACATTAAGTACGAAGGTCACGGGCCAGTCAGCCGTGGGAATAGGTGTAGCAGTCGGCATGACCATAGGCGGGCCGACAGTAATTACATCAACATGCGCGCAGGAGCAGCAGGCCAACCGCCAATCAGACTCTGGCCCCACCTGCAGACTCGCATCCTCCTCTGAGGCGGGCTCGGGGGCCACTGTCGGTACCCTAAATCAGGGGTACCCTCTTCTACAATATGAAGGCGCTACACCCGTACGACACCTCCAGGCCACACGGAGAGCGGCACCCGACCCCACCACATGGGCAGGTCTAGGGGCACCACGTGGCAAGGAAAGATAATACTTCCCAGGGTGCATCGATGGGTCCGGACCTCCGCAGAGGGACACCGGACCCCTGTACGTACGAGTCCGGAGCTCCCAAGAGGGCATGCCGGGTACCTCGGGTAAGCCCTAGGTCCTTCCGAGTAAGGGCCGGGCCTTTGCAAGGTCCGGGGACGAGGAGGATCCTGGCATGAGTAGGGTCCGGTGCCGGCACGTGTCCAGGCCTTGCCCTACGCTTCCCGCTCAGGCAGAGACCCGCTGCTGCCGCGTGGCTTGTGGCCCGTGACATAAGCCAATGGGTCGAGCCTGACGTAAGGCCCATACAGCCGTGTAGCCTCTGCATTTATTGCAGAGAGGACACACCGCCTGCCACCACACTGACGGGCGACGTGCCCTCTCAGCATTTAATGCGTCCTGTCCAATCCGATGGCAGACGGCGTCAGGGTCATCCAGCAGACGGCACGCCTGACCAGTCTGTTGGCGAACAGTGCGCTCGTGCTGAGCAGCGCACTGTACTCATCATTCCTTCTACAAGAAGCTTTCCCTGCACGCCGAGGATACGCAGATCTCGGGCGTCAGGACACAAGAAGATCGCCACGGCAGTAAGCATTTGTGGCCCCAAGTGCTATATTCTTTATGTCCCTGAGCCCACATGTCGGGGTTCAGTACCTTTGTGCATGCCCCCCTTCAGCTATAAAAGGGGAGGCATGCGATGTTACAAGGAGGCTCAATCTTTAGATCCAATCTTAGACTCACAAGCTCATACAAGCTCACAAGCAATACATCACACAGTGGAGTAGGGTGTTACGCTCCGGCGGCCCGAACCACTCTAAACCCTCGTGTGTTCTTGCGTTATTCCCGTTTTCCCTGCTAACAAGCAAAACGCCTAGGCCCCTCCTCATCTTAGTATTTAGGGCGGGTGCACTCTGCCACCCAACCGAAGATTTGCTCTCCGACAACTTTCTTGGTGCATGACATCAATGTTGTGCACAAGAACCAATGACGACATATAAGGGAGCTCCCAGAGACCACATATATGTGTCCAGTTGTGGTCCACTCCGAATCCTTCGTACTTGTCCCCCTTTTCATTTAGGACAAGGTTGTTCAGCTGAGCATATATTTCTGCTGCTTTAAGACGTTTAGGCGGTCCTTTGGTGACCACGATGTTCTTTATAAAGTTTTTCTTATCGCTCCTAAAGGGGTGTTTCCTGGGCAACCAGCGTCGATGATAATCGAAGTAAGTGATCTTTCCACCATGAGCAAGACGGAAGCAATCTGTATCTGAACCGCAATATGGACATGTCAATCTACCATGTGTACTCCAACCGGTAAAAATAGCATACGCCATGAAGTCATGCACCGACCACAAATACACGACTCGAAGTTTGAATATCTGTTTTTTAAAAACATTGTATGTTTCAACTCCTTTCCAAAGCTCCTTCAACTCTTCAATCAAGGGTTTTAACATGACATTGAGTTTTATTCCAGGATAGTTTGGGCCAGGATTGATTAAGCAAAGAAATATAAATTTATATTTCAGACAAAGAGAAGGTGGAAGGTTGTATGGAATAACCAAGACGGGCCAACATGAGTATGATGATGCCAATTGACCAAAAGGTGTGAAGCCATCGGTCGTGAGGCCGATTCGAACATTCCTCAGATCAGCTGCAAAGTCTGGATCAAACGTGTCGAGAGCCTTCCAAGCATCCCCATCTGAAGGGTGCACGATTAGGTCATCGTTATCACGGACACCTTCTTTGTCTCATCGCATGTGCATAGCGGTTTTTAGATAGAAACAACCATTTCACTCGAGGAGTTAGTGACAAGTAACGGAGCTGCTTATGTGCAACATCTGTCATCACCTTGTCACCCTCATCATTAACAACTTCCACAAATCTAGATTGTCCACATTTCAGACATTTTTTCTCTCCCGCATGCTCCTTCATGAAAAGCATACAATTATTTTCGCACGCATCAATCTTTTCATAATCCACACCGAGACCCTTGATAATTGTCTTTGAATGGTACATGTCTTTAGGCAACTTATTGGGCTTTGGGAGCACATCTCCTAATAACTTTAAAATCTCATTGTAACAATTGTTCGAGAAAAAAATACTTGGACTTAATGGCCATGAGCCGAGTCACAAAAGCGAGTATACTCACATCTGTGTGTTCATGCAACGGCTCTTCAGAGTCTTTTAGTAGTTTAAAAAATCTGGAAACCTCTGGTGTGGCAGGATCCTTGGAGCTTAGGTTTAATTCTAGACGTAGCGAATCTAGCATCTCATGCATCGCATCATCGCCGGCCCAATCATTGTTCTCCTCCTCTTCTACATTCCGGTTGGGTACTACCTCACCATGATGTTCCCACACATCATATCCGGGCATAAATCCAAACTGACAAAGATCTAGACTAACTCTTTTTTTATTAAGAAATATATTGTTTTCGTGTCGCCTATAAGGGCATCTGACAGTGCCGGTTAATGACAAGGAGAATACGCGGTCCACAAAACCTTTGGTCTTGGCTACCCAATCATCAGAATGACGTTCATTCCTACTCCAGCCATTGTACATCCATGCACGATCTTCAGCCATGCCTGAGACTATTAAACCGAACTATATCGTGAAAACATTATTCAACTTCGTTAAGGGTATCGGTCCTACATGTATAGGCAAGGATAGGTTCTAAACCTACATCAAGCTAGCAGGACCAAAAAAAATTTGGCATCATAACCTTGCTGCCACTAAACAATATATTACTTATATATAAAACAAAGAATGATATACTATTAATCAAATCAAACTAAATACCACATACCCTAATAATGCAAATATTCTACGTACTAATATAATGTACTTGTAAAACTGATAATATAATAGTACCACATATTAATATGAAATTAATGCCACAAATACAATATGCCCCTAATCCCTAAATCACATATACCACTAATACATTAATGAAATCGAACTAAACAATAATACTAATCACACACAGTAATCAAACAAACACAATTACAAATATATACTAATTTCGGCGGCAACTAAATAACGACCGTCGAAAATATGGAATAAAATATGCAAAAAAACCTATTGATAGGAAGAGCTCGGCGACGACGGCGGAGTGGTGGCAGCGAGGGCTCAACCACGGCCGGTCGACGGGAGCCGAGGGCGACGACAGACGACGTACGGGACAGAGCCAGCGGGGGCGTGGCTACACGGGGCGGCGCGGCGGCTCGGCGGGGGCGTGGCTGCTGCTGCGGCGGGCGCGGCTGGGGCGGGCGGCGCGGCGACGGCGTGGCGGCGACCGAGCGAGTGGATGGCGGTGACCGAGCGAGAAGGAGAAGAAACAAAGAGAATAGAGAAGGAGCCCGATGGTTTTAAAAACCTTATTTTCGGCGGCTGTGTCAGCGGCCGCCGAAAATAAGGTGTTATTTTCGACGGCTGTATCAGTAGCCGCAAAAAATAAACGTATTTTCGGCGGCTGTGTCAGAAGCCGCCGAAAATGATGTACAATGTTGTTGTGTAGGGTAGGACAACCCCCAAGCATTATATTAAAAGAAGACCTTCTCACGCAGGTCGAGGAAATCACCGAACCTCTGCCCCACTCATATATAGCGGCACCATAGCACATGTGAGAAACAACCGCAACCGAGATCGGGACTTAGACTTGTGCTTTGACATTTAAAAGATGAGGAGATTTTTTTTACCACAGTCTAAAATTTGCTTTCACTGGAGTCAAACCTAGAACCTGAAGAATACTATTCAGACCATCTAACCAACTTAGGACCTTTCACGTATTTTGGTGATCAGCTATGCAACATCGAACAAGATAGATAACATTGAAGAACTTCTAAAAGAAATGGTAGAAAAAAATGTGACTGCTGTATGGTCTGTATGGAGCACACTTGGTTGTATCTATGTCCATGTAAATGCCGGACAGGTTGAAAAAGCAGAAGCTGTTCTGAAGAAACCTGAGGGCCTTATTAGTGCTGATGATGGCAGGCAACCGTAGATTTCCTTATGAGCCTATATGCTTCACTATGCAATTTGAACAAGATCAATAGGGTATGGGTCTATGGGATGTGATAAAGGCCAAATTCTCCAAGGTAACCAACATAAGCGACCTCAGCATGCTTCACGCTCTTGACAAACAGCTCAATGATATTCACCGCATGAAATTTCGGTTAATTCTGTTACCCATGGATTGGATGAGATTGGAAAAAATTAAGAAGAATATTGACTTGCTTAGAATTTAAACCCATCTAATCTCAATCAATCCACATGAATTAAGAGCTAACAAAGCCCTTATATAGAGTGGGAATCTAACCATGGAAACTTTGATATAAGGCTGACAAATACGATGATTCGCGGCCATCCGAAGCTTGGCGTGACCGAAGAAGCAGAAACTTTTTGGGAGAAGGTCAAGAAAAAATGTGCAGAGTTTGACATTAAAACATGTGAGTTGTTTCTTGATCACACTACATGGGCAAGCGGGCCATGAACTGAGCACTGTATGAACTTGGTAGTGAATATGACCAAACTCTCCAAAAAAGCAGGGAAGCTCGATCAGGTCAGGACCTACAAGTTCCATAAGTACTTCGAAGAACACAAGGATGCTGACGTTGCGGAGAGATTCTGCTATGACATTGGGACGCTACTGAAGAGGTTGGGCGACAAGGGGCCATGAGATACATAGTTATCTTCATTTTCAATTTGAGAGATCAATTCTCCTGATCTCGTCCATGCGTATTAGAAATCAAATGTGGATCCAACGGTTTGTGTGACCTGTTGAAAACGTTTTTCTTTCATTGTGCCATGAAAAAGATAGCTCATGGCTGGGCCGGCCGGTGGTGTTCTAGCTTTTGGTGTTCTTACATGTGGATTCTTGCAAGTGCAACGTGAGGTCTTGTCCTTTTATTTTTTTTTGATTGAAACGTGAGGTCTTGTCTAGTCTAGCTAGGCCTTTTTGAGATACTTCTTTTTTTTCCCTACTTTTCTTCTGAATGAAATCGCTGTCACAGCACGAATCCTACTACAGAGCCATTTCTCTTTCCATGTCTTGCGGTCGGTGTGCCATCAGGTTGATGTCCTGACCACTGACATGTGCACGCTCGCGAGAAGTGTAGTGTGGATAGGTCTCTGTATAGAGCAGCCATCCGTGCGGGAAATAATTCCCTGGCAGGACGGTAGTCCAAAGCTGTCTCTACACGTGTGCCTTGGCTTCTGTCGTTTCCAACAGTGAAAAATGGTGGACCTGAACTAGAGATAAATTCTAGACTTTACAGTTGCGTTTAATTTGGTTCTATCGGACACCGAAAATCGGTTGCATCAGAATCTACTAGAGAACCAAATATAGCTGATTTTATTTCTCGTTTTTTTGGAATATCCAGCCTCACCATATTTTATTAAATTTTGTGTAACAGCCGTATTAGGATTGTGGGTGGGAAAAATGAGACACAATGTTTAACGTGGAAAAAATTCCCTAACGTGAAGGAGAAAAAAAACTACATTAAAACAAATTTATTAAGTGGTATGATGTAGAGGGTTGGTACAAACGGATCTATTTATATAGATAAAGCAGAAAGAGATAATGTCATATCCTTTTATTCAACAAACCGGATTCCTGATATCTAGCAAACCAAACGCATAGCCGTAGCATACTCTTACTAGTCGTAATGTCGTATTGTATCATTGTTCACATGTACCCATATTGTGTCATTCTTTTGTCAAGTGATCATTTGTTGTCAAATATGTTAGGGTGTTTTTATTGGTGCGTTTGGATTTTAAAAATATCATTACTATATATTCACCTACTTAGAGATGGGCCATTATAATTTTTAGTACTCTGACAAATACCATTATGTAGGCTTCACAGATATAGTTGGAGCGATTTGCAGATCACTGTATTTTAGTATCACTCAGAATACCCCTCTGCCCTCTACTCTCTCCCTCACAATGATGCATGGGCTTCACATATTTTAGTATCATCTTCCGCCGTTTTCAACTTCCATGCCACCGCTGTCGTAGCCACACGAGTGCGTGGGCGAGCTGGTAATGAGGCAACGGGGGGCGACACCACCCGCTGCCGCCACCACGCTGGCGAGCTGCAGAGCTGCCATCGTGATCATGCGTCATTGTCCCATGCAGCTAGGTCGTGCTCGCGGTGCCACACCATCGCCCAGGTCGTGCTCGCGGTGCCACACCATGGCCCTGGAACTGGAAGCTTATCTGTTGTCTCCGCACGCTGGCGTGCCAGCTCACTTTCGCATGAGATGTCAATGGATACCCACAACCTGATATCCTATGACTATTTCTTCAAAGTATAAGGTTGATGAGTAGAAATGTAAGATGCGCAACCAATTATTCAGACTAAGCATATGTTTTTTCTCCCAAATTATAATTTATTTGACTTTTTTGTGCCACGTTTAATCGGCCGGCTTGTCCTACTCATTTTTGTTTGCGAAAAATAAAAAATTCAAATACACATTTAAAATATATATTATATGCTAAACAATATCACAACAAAAATTAACAATAATTATAAATTTTTTAATAATACGATCAAGTCAAACTTAGAGTAAAAAGGTCAAATAAATTATAAATTAGAACAAAGAGAGTACAAATTAAGACGTTTGGGTCCTGTATTGCTTCCATGGCCTGCCCCATACTGTGCAAAGAGGACTCTGGACACAGCTCCAGATAAACGAAATCTGCATCCTTTTTCCAGGCCAGGCTACAGGGAGCGCCCGCACACGCTCAACGCAACGAGCATTAGCTAAGCTCAGGCACCACTTCAAGTTTCTTATTTATATCTTCTAAATAAAAGATTTAATCACCAAACCGTTTTCATATATCTGTTCCAAACATGTTTACAAATAAAGCTAAACCACCCATTCTATATATATATCGAACAAAAAAATCATGAGAGCAGTGAGTCCAAGCACTCAAAAACAAAAGTGACAGGTGACGCGACAAATGGATGGATGAGAGTGTAAAATATCTTGTCAAGTGTGTCTCGTGCAGCTATAGGACGGAGGTATTTATAGAATATTTATGGACTAGCGTCGTAAATACCTTTGTGTCCCTAGTTACCTGATACATTCCCGAAATATGATGTAAAACAAGGTAATTATAGGACATGGACCTGTTATTCTAATTACACCCAACTTTGTACCCTCGGTAGAGGCCGACAGGTGGGACCACTCATGTCCGGTCGAGAGTGGGCCCTCTAAAAGGGAAATAGCCTCAAACATTTCCTATAATAAATTTTGGTGTTTGACGACCATCACAAACCTGATGTATTAACTAGTTTGCCTTGTTGATCTTTTCTCAGGTGCATAAAGTTCACATACAATAACAAAAATGGCCCTTGGGCCAATTCAAATATGGGGCAAATCAGGATTGCACCAGCCTGAGGTGCATCAGACTGTCCGGTGCCCAGGCTGAAGCGCCCAATGAACTGGACGCTCTCGAGAAAACTCAGAGTTCCGCGGCTAAAATTCACCGGACTGTCCGGTGTACATCGGACTGTCCGGTGTACACCGGACTATCCGGTGAGCCCACGGCCAACGGTCGTCTTTGCAACGATCGACTGCTACAGGACTGTCACATGGTCGAAAACCGTCAGAATGTTAGAATCTGTCAGGGCACCGGACTGTCCGGTGTGCACCGAACAGTCTACCTAGCGTCAGATCCAACGGTCTACTGCTACAAACCCCAACAGACAGCTGACGTGGCATGCATCGGTCAATGAACAGTGCAGTGTCCGGTGCACACCAGACTGTCCGGTGTGCCCGTCGACAGAGAGCACAGCCAACGACTAGAATTGTGGTCACCACCATTCAATACACCCAAGCTTTCCACTCTCCACATTCAATACAAGAGCAAAGAATACATTCCAAAGACACATTCAAAGCTTCCAATCCTCTTCAAGTGCCACAATTAAGACAAGTGATCAATAGTGATTAGTGACTTGAGAGAGTGGGATTTGTGTTTCATTTGCTGCTCTTGTTGCTTGGTGTGCTTTCTTCATCTCTACCTAAACTTCCTAAGTGACTTGTAAAGCTAGCAAGAGACACCTAATTATGTGGTGATCCTTGCGGGGTCTTTGTGACCTGTGAGATTAAGAAGAAGCACTCAACCGGTCTAGGTGATCGATTGAGAGAGGGAAAGGGTTGAAAAAGATCCGACCTTTGTGGCCTCCTCAACGGGGAGTAGGTTCATTGGAACCGAACATCGGGAAACAAATCGTCGTGTTCATTTGTGTTGATCATCACCATTCGATTTGTTTCTTCCCTCTCCCCTCTCTCTCAAAGTTCTCTTGCTCACAATCTTTTTGAGTTAGCTCCCAAAATTATCCGCATTGTTTGAGCAAATCATAGCAAGAAGAACTATCTTCCGCACTCCATATTCATTATTATTTGTTTCTAATCCTAACCCCGGGCGAAGTGCGTGTTCAAAGTTTATAATTTTCAGATTTCGCCTATTCACTCCTCTCTAGGCGATTTTCACCCTCCTTCCAAAGAAATCAAAGATTTTGTCTTCGGCAGACACACTCCCGTGGTAGAAGTAGAGAACAAGTGGTCCCTCATCAGAAATCAACACGAGATGTCTCGCCTGCAGGTATCTTCGCTGATTAGCATGATCCTGAGGGGCCGAGCGACGTTCTTCTAGGGTCTTCATCATGGAAGCATGGGGACGGACTTTGCTCCTCAGGCTGTCTCCAACAGCACCCTGTAAACGGTCCTGTCCTCTAAATATAGAGGACTGTCAGGTCCCCTACGACTCCAGCAAGGGACTCTATACCGTCCTTTAAATTTTAGAGGATGTGGCAGGCACTCTAAATGTGGAGCGCTCCGGGAGTGCGCTATCCGCGCTGTTCGTCCACCAGCCGCCGCCAGGAAACTTCCCCGCATTCCTACCCCGCGCTGGCGACTGTATCTCCCGGGGCCGAGCCCTCGATCCGGCGCGCTTCGCCGCCGGCATCGAGGCAGGAGGGCGAGAAGCGGCCGTGCGGAGGCGGGTCTGTCGGCGTAGAGCTCGCACCCCTTGGAACCGAGGCCGCGCGACCCCCCGCAACCGAAGATCCAAGGCAGCTTCCCCCTGTTCGTCGCCGGAGAGTCGCCATCGGCAAAAGGCTTCGTCGTCCGCCGACTTCGTCGAAGGCAGCCGGCAAAAGGAAGAGAAGGTCCTCGCCGCCGTCGTCTTCGTCTTCGATTCGGTCCACCGAGCCAGATCCGCGAACAGCGAGGTACGAACTACACAGATCCTTTTTTGTTTAGTACTTAATCATTACCGTATTGTATTGTTCGTATTCGGTGGTATGGATTAGGGTTTGTGGGATGTTTAGGGTTTACGATCTTGAGCATTGTAAATAATGCGCTTCAATTTCATGCATCAATGGCTTATTGTTGTGTCCGGATGCTTCAATTTAGACCGGATTTGCGGGATCCATTTCGGGTTTGGGGGGGTTGTTCGTCCCCTATGATTCGGTTCTGTCCAGATTCAAATTACTCAACATTAATTTTGTATGCGACCATGGTAACCTAATCTGCAAATTTATAACAGGTTCACATAGATGCAATTTATAACAGGTAACCTAATCTGCAAATTTTAACTCTATACTCATAGTTTGGAATCCCTTCGATTGAGTAGTTTGTATAAACTACGTAACTTGTAGTCGGTGTTAACTAATTGAACACTGTGTTTGATGTAGCCATGGATTCGGAGAACGAAAAGCTCCGTAAAGCACTGGCTACTCTGCTCAGAGTTGTTCAAAAGCGTAGTTGTGACATCGTTGATGTCGTCAAATCAGCCTTCCAGCCTTTCAACTCACCTTTGGTCGACGAATTGAACCGAGCACTAGTTGAGATTGACGACCTCGCCAAGGATCTTGAAGACGTAGCAGTGCAAACTCAGTGGGAGGTAGAAAATATGGCTAAGAGTGAAGTGAAAGAACATCCACAACAAGAGGAAGCAGTAGAGGAGCTTCTCATACAAGATGGTTCAGAAGACGAGCTACTGATAGACGAAGAGTCACCAATTAAGTATGAAGACCTTGTGGGCTACGACGATGGTCGTGACTACTCAACCGACGACACATATCCGTACTAGTGTTCTAGGTTAAACTTCAGTACAAGTATTGTAGCAAGTTTAGGTCTATGTTCAGGTGTACTTGTCGGTTGGTATGATCATGCTTTTGGGGGAGTTTAATGTTCTGGTCTATGTAAACTGAATCCGGTTCAGTTACTACAATAATTATTGTGTTTTGTTGGACTATGTTTGCCTTACTTTATACCATGTTACATGATGACTACATGCTCATTTATATCATGTTTGATCTGCCTGTATTGCATAAAATGGGCAGTGATTGGAACCAGGTGATGTCTCAATATGGAAGCTTCCTTATCCAGATTGACGAGCAGCCTATCGGAACACAATATTCTGAATTTCCAGTTGATGGGCAACCCGAGGGCTCAAGAACACCAGCTGTTACTAAAAAGCCAACTCAAAGAACTAAGCTAGCAAACTTCACTGCTGAAGAGGACACAAGGGTATGCCATGCATGGCTTGCTGTTAGTTGCGATCCCATTATTAACACAGGCCAGAAACGTCAAGGATTTTGGAGTAGAATTACTCAAGCATACAACTCAAGACGAGGAACATTGCCAGAAAGGTCCACAAAATCTTTGATGAGTAGATGGGATACTATCAAAACACAGTGTTCCACTTTTGCTGGATACATGATGGCAGTCCTCCGACAGAATCCTAGTGGACTCAGTGACGCAGACAAGGTACATCTTTCATGTAACATTTTCACATCACTATTTAGAGGTTTGTTAGTAGGTTCCTGTTGTAACCATTTGTTATATGTGGCAGACATCACTGGCAGCTTCTAGGTTTGCAGCAATTGAGAAGAAGCCTTTCCACTTTTTACACTGTTGGGCCATTCTTAAGGACCAACCAAAATGGATGGACAACCACATGGGTCAACAACAACAGCAAGCCAATGCTAATCCCACTCATTCTAACACTGTCGATTTGGATGCAGAAGAATCTGTACCTTCAAGCTTCACATCCAAGAGGCCCCTTGGTCGAGATTCTTCGAAGGAAAAGGCAAAGAGGACTAAATCTGTGGACACATCTTCATCAGATTCTGAGTTTATGACACACATGGGTGATCTTTCTTTGGAGCGCCTGTCAGTGTACAAAACAACTGTTACAACTGAGGAAAAGAAGTTGGATTCAATGAACAGAAATGAGAGGCAGAAATTGCTCCTTGAGAAGAAGAAGTTGAACCTAGAGAAATTAAGGCTTGAAAGGCAGAAACTAAAGGAGGACAAGGAAGATGAGATAATGATCTTAAGCATGGATTTAAGCAAATGTAACCCTCTACTCCGCCAGTACTATGAAGCCAAGCAACAAGAGATACTGGCAAGGGTTACTGGGTCTACTTCATCTGGCCAGTGAAGGTTCCTTACTTAATATGTTTGTTTGTCATTTATGAATGAGGCGTACTCGGACTTGTTACTGTGAGCTTGCTGTCGTGAGACCCTAATCTGGTTTGTACTAGATTAGGGTAGGTCGTCTTTGAACTATTTGTTTTCAAGTTATTGTTTTGAACAATTTGTCATGGTTTGTACCTAAATGTTTTACTATATGTGTTGAACTATTTGGTTTCATGAACTGTGAGCTTGGTGCAGTATTTGTTTACCATTTGTACACACATGTGGTTGCATGACAGTAGTACTCCTTGTTATTGAATTGAAACAGCAGCATGAGACACTACGACACTTGGACACTAAGACACACAGTACACACACTTGATAAGAAATGGACATGACACTAACACAGACAGTACAACAATGTAAAGTAAACAAAGAGAGTTCGACAGTAGATAAGAACAGCCATGACAGAACTTGTTGCATTGTGTCCTATGCAACTCCGGATCCATGTCGCGCCCAGTGATGGTGTATCAGATCTACCTGAAGTTGAGTATATTTGTTGCGGTCTTTCAGTTGGTTGTACCTTTCATTGACGAAGTCGTTGCGCTCTTCCATTGAACCTTGAGTTGTGTCTTCCAGCACTCCGATGTTTTCAAAGGTTGTGTTCAAAGACAATGGACCTTCGTCTTCTACTATCATGTTGTGCAATATTATGCATGTTTTCATGATGTCCCCAATGTGTTCAGGACTCCAACCGTATGCAGGTCCACGGACCACACCCCATCTCTTCTGGAGTACACCGAAAGCTCGTTCTATATCTTTTCGAGCAGACTCTTGAATTGTTGCAAAGTGTTGGGTTCTAACGTCGTAGGGGTTACGGATTGTCTTGACAAATGCGGGCCAGTCAGGGTAAATCCCGTCTGCTAGGTAATATCCCATATTGTACGTGTGACCATTCACAGTGAATGAAACCGGAGGTGTGTCACCGCTCAGATGCCTTTCGAAAAGGTTTGAACGGTGAAGAACATTTATGTCGTTGCAACTACCTGGCAGACCAAAATATGCATGCCATATCCACAGGTCATACGACGCAACAGCTTCCAAGATCATGGTAGGATGTTTACCACGCCCTGTAAACATCCCCTTCCATGAACTTGGGCAGTTACGCCACTCCCAATGCATGCAATCAACACTACCAAGCATACCAGGAAACCCACGTGACTCGCCAACTTGGAGAAGGCGTGCGATATCTTCTGCATTTGGTGCACGGAGATAATACGGAGCAAACGCGGTTTGGACGGCCGTGCAAAAGTGTTTCAATGCCTCATGAGCAGTAGATTCCCCAATACGTACGTATTCGTCAACGGCATCAGCTGGAATACCGTAAGCAAGGATTCGAACAGCAGCAACAACTTTCTGTAGAGCAGAAAGACCAATCTCACCCGCACAATTTGGACGCTGAATAAAATAAGGATCCACTTGTTGCACAACATCAACAAGGCGCTCAAAGACATGGCAACGCATGCGGAACCTACCATAGAATTCATGTGTCATAATAGGGGTCATGAAGTTTTGTACATGGTAAAAAGAATGTGTTAATTGTAAATACCTCCTACGAAATTGAGCATCCGTGTACACCGGGTTCGCTCCAAAGTAGTCCGCTCGGATTCTTGCATCGCCGCTCATGTGATCACGATGAATCCTAACACGCCCTGGAATCGAACCACCATGACGACGCTCATTGCGTGCACGTCGCCTCCTATTGACCATGTGCCTCGCCAACTGCAACTCTTCTTCTTCCTCTTCCATTTCTTCCATCAAGCGCACAAGAAAATTGTTTTCTAAGTAGGGATTCATGGTTGTCGAGTTTGTAAAGGCAAGGTTGAGTGAAGTATGGAAGGCTCACTTGGTATTTATAGAGGAAGTAAGCTTCGGATAGAAGACGTGCGCTTGTCGTGCAAGGGAAGCTAGGCTATGGCTTCTCGAAGAAGAGTACTGCCTTACGGTGCGAGCTTGTCCATTTCAAAACTTATTTTGGCAACGATATTATACTATGTGGCGCGTTACCGACAACAATTACACAACAACAAAACAAGCAATGTAATTATTATTGATATTACGAATTTATTGCTTTGAAAATTAATAAATACAATTTTTTCGGATCATTTATATAGTGTCAAATGAGAAGAAAACAAAGAAAAATGAAAAAGAAATGGAAAATGTGAATCTGTTAACACTGTAGCTTTAGGGGACGGAATTTAGAGGACGCTGCTGGAGACGGAGAATATATAGAGGACAGAATCTTTTAGAGTGTTCTGTAAAGGACAGAGAATATTCCTTTAGGGGACGAAATTTAGGGGACGCTGCTGGAGACAGTCTCAGAAGCTGAGCCCCCGCGCTGCCTTCGTTCTTTCTGGTTGTCTGCCCTGCATCGTAGATCCTATTAATTGGTAAATACGCTGGGTGATCGAGGGTTGGTTCCGTCTTCACCCCAACACATGTACTTAAGATTAAGACTATTAAAATATAATCAGTGTCTATTAACATGTAATTTGTGTCTACTAAATAATTTTGACATTTAATTGGAGTCTATTAATTGATTAAATTTATTTAATAATTTTTAAGCTCATGCAGCAAGTACTCATGCAAAGCAACCAAACAACATCTCTAATGAACCAGGCTGGCTAGAGAAATAAACCAAACAAGCACATGTGCACCTCTTCAGCTTGACTCCGTATAGATTGGTTCCCATATGCGAGCCAGGTTAGCTAGAGAAGTAAACCAAACAGCCCCTATATGGATTAATAGGGCATGTTTAGCATGTCTCTACTTCACCCTAGAGCAATCCTACTCGAAAACTCCAAGAAGGAGCAACTTTATCTCAAAGTTTTTGAGACGTTTGGCAAAAATATTGTAATCAGCTCCAAAGTAAGTGTTTTTATGTGATGATACATTTGCGTATTTATATGTTTACTATGCATAACAAGTCATATATAATTATTTTTGCCAAAACAAATTCTCAAATATAACATTGTCACAACAGGAAACGCATAAAAGTCCGACGACCAGATTATGTCTAACGACCTGCTTGAAAGCCATCAGACATAAGGGTATTTTCGACGGGCTCTAGCCACCGTCGGACATAAGCTTATGTCTGACAGCTTCCAAGCAAGCAGTCGGACATAAGCTTATGTCCAACGACTTCTAGGGCCCGACCGTTGGACGTCACTGGATATATGGAACGACGTGCCCACGCCATTCCACTATCACAGCTCTTACGCTCATGCGAGGCCGTCGGACATAACCATGTGGGGCCCACTGGTCATTGTTATGGTCGTAAGCAGATTTAATTGCCGAAGGCTCTTAGAGACTGTCGAACATAGCTTATGTCTGACTGCAATCATCAGAAATAACCTTATTTTTGACCTTTTAGAAGCGACGAACTATTGTCATGAGACATAAGCCCTAACCCGTTAGACATAGCTTATGTCTGACAGTATATGGGTTATGTCCGATGGCTTAGATCGTCATAATTTTATGGCTTTACTGTACTGTGTCTCAAGAATAAAAAACACTATAAAAAGTCTTTATCCAAAAATATTACATGATCATTATATTGTAGTTTCATGCAAGAGAGAGAGATGTTGCCACACGGTCAAGAAATACGTCCAATGTAATAAAACTTAACTCTAGAAGTTGATTGATGTCACACCCGGATTTGAGGGCAAACCCGGGTGCGAATCAAATGTGTGCTAGGATCAAGTCTCACACATATAATGACTCATGGTACAGAAACAAATGTCACATATTTACTATATAATATGAGTTATGTACAAAATAGCTAAATAATTACATTATATGAAGACAATGATCTAGCAACCATAATAGTGGTGGACACAGGAGGCCACGAGCTTTAAAAAAGTGTTATTAACATGCTACCAGCCAGGGGCGCTCCTAATTTATCAACAAAACCTACACCACTACGGTTTCCTTGGTTGGAGGGTACCTCGACCGACGCGATGCCAATAGGGTCCTTGTGTATATCCATGGAATAATAAAGCTAGCTCCTCGCTAATATCCACGAGGCTGAGTGTGGCACCCACTCTAGGGCCCGGACGTTAGTTTGGAGGCCTTCTGTCATGGCTTCTTGTAACACCCCAGGTGTTTGTCACATATTAAATGACAATTTTGAACCTAAGAAATTAATTTCGTGAGTATAATAAACTCTAAGTCACACCCATTTCCGTCTATTTCAGTGATATCGAGAACCTTGTGAAGTTCAGAGTTATTCGTCACAGCAAATAATGGGTCCGAGTCCTGCTCGACTTCATCGTAAAGCGAATTCGGAGAATCAACCGTTATCATGATTTTGCCCCCGTCGAATTTAATAGAACTCGATCACAACAATTTATCAAGAGCAAAATAACCCGAACTAACCGAAGCCGATTTAGTTGTTGACCAAATTGGTTCCGTGTTCTAAAAACCAAAATACAACATCGCATTTAGAATGCACTCGATTTTCATAATCCAGTCCGTGCGCGTTACTAGACCAAACTAGGCGCGAGGATAATAATCGAAGTTTCGGATAGCTAGCTTTTGAAAGTATCTAATTTCGATAATCCATGCATAATCGAATGCCATAAAATAAAATTAAATAAATTAAGTTGCAGATCTCGTTTGGGTTTTTGAGCCAAGTCCGTTCCCGCCCATTTGAGCACACTAGAAACCATAACCCTAATTTCCAAGTATAAATAAGTCTCAATTGGGAAAATCCCTCGTTTCCCCTTTGCATCCACCCTTCCCATCTGCACAACCTTCTCATCTTCCTCGTACCTCCGCCAGCTGCTTCTCCCATAGTCGCCACACCTTGTTCCTCTCCCATCTAGCCTTATCTCTCTCGGCTCCTCCTACGCTGGCTATCTCCCTCACATGGCCTCTCTTCCCATGGCGCCTTGCCACGAGCTCCCCTACGAGCAGCTTCCCCGGGAAGCACAACATCTCTCCCAGCCATGGCGTTCGACTTTCTGCTGGCCGAGCTCTAGCCGAGCCCCCTCCATGGCACCCAGTTCGCTCCCTTAGGCGCTCTGCATCTCCGGCCACAACGGTTCCTCCTCGACCACCATCTTCACCATCAACGACCGCGCTTCCCTAGTTCCAAGGATGCCTACAACTCGTCCCTGGCCGATACCCGAGCATCTCCCCTGTGTACCCTCGCCTAGTTCGCGGAGCTGCAGCGGCCACACCGTCTCTTCCTCCGCAACGAGCCCTCGACATGTTCGACAAAATGTCGCAGCAAGCCCCGTCGACATGTGCAGTGTCGCAGCGAGCAGCAGCCTCGAGACCCCCTCCTCGTCGCGTGCGCCGACCCGATCTGCGCAGCCTTGGTCGCGATGTCGTAAAACCCGGTGAGCTCTTTGCTGTCCTCATAGTCCCACGCTCCTCGATTGATTAAAATGACCAAATCAGTGAACTGTGTAATAAAATGTGTGTTGTAATCACAACCCCTCGTCCTCGCGCCTTGCTCACCACTCGTTCGACGAAATGCTTCATTCGTGGGCGACATGCACAACCCAAATCCGATCGGTAAGGTTGTTTCCGATGTTTGGTTTACTCTCCATGTATTTTGGTCGATGTTGTGTATATATGTATTTGATATGTTTATGTGTGAAAATGTTCATGTTGGATTAAAGTTCATGGAGAAGCAAGTGAAGTAGAAAGGAACTTAGGTGTTTCTTATGTTTTTAGATGTGCTATTAGGAGTTATTTTTGTGATGTGCATGAGATGTATGATGAAATGGTTCAGTTGTGTGTGGTTGTATGGACGTATTAGTGTTTGGGAAGCAACCGTTGTGTTGATGTGAGATGTGGGTTTAAGGTGTAGAATTATGAAGAGTGCACAGATAAATATGTGTGCAAGGTATGGTTGAATGGATTGTGCGAATGATGAGTTTGGTAGAATCCATTGGTGTCACTTGTTCTTAGTTGACTGTTTGATTTTGGTTCAAGTATCATGTGAAAGTTTTGGATATACTTTCAAGCAGTTAGTTGGTAATATGTGTCAAGTGGTTGGTGTTTATTTAGTTTATATGGCAAAGTGGTGTCTTACCTTAGTGGTCATCACATTCGATATTTAGAGAGCTAGTTAAATTACTTCCACCCATAGCCTAAGTTTGAGGTGTCCTAAATTGTGAGCCTAACCTTTGTCAGTATTTTGGTGTCGTTCCTTGATAAACTTATAAAGTGTTTAGTGTTTTCTTAGTGTGTGAGCTATGTCGCAATTATTACGAATTAGAGGATAAATGTGCTTGTTACTTGTATGTTTGTAACTCTAGTGCTCCAAATGAATTAAAAGTAATTTTTAAGTCGACTTCTTGATGCTTGTTAGGTTGTTTTAGCTCTAAAAAATGAATAAGTGTTAGAGTATTCTAAGTGCCAGGAACGGGATAACTATAGAGACTAAATAGGAGCTAAATTTGAATACTCACTGTTTTGGACAGCAGGCACTATTTTTGTCGTGCCATTAGTTTGATGAAATAAATTCTATTTTCTGTAGAAATGTCCTATAGAAAAGTTGTAGATAACTTTCTTATATTGCTTGTGTTGAAATTTGATGGCCATAGGTCTGATAGTTTAGGAGTTATTCTCCTGACAGGTTTGGTATCAGAATATGTCCAGGTTCTGTCTAGATTTAAAAGATTGTATTGTTTGACCAAATTAAACATAGAATCAGTTCTTAGTAATTATAAAGAAGTTGTAGTAATTTTCCTAATATTTCTATAAAGTTATGGATCACTCTTTTTGGTGGTCTACATCTTTAGTTATAGCTGTTTGAAGTATGAAGTCTTAATATGTCCAAATCTGGACAGAGGCACCTTCTTTGTGTTGTTTGACCTTGTTAGGTATTGAACATGCCTGAGTCGATTATAAATGTTTCGTAGAAAATTTTATTAGATTGCTAGAAAATCTTGGATTACATGTTTTGGTTGTTTAAATATCTGATTTTGGCTAAAATAAGTACAGGCTGTGTTGCTATCCAAAAACTACAATTTTTAAGTTAACTGCTTGGGATTGCTCTTGTTCGGCTAAGTAGATTTAGATAGTTCTTGATTAAGGAAGACTTATAGTTGTTATACTCAAGTTAGAATATGTCCCATGATTGATATGCGTGCCATTTTTCCATGTAAGGCTTGCTTGCGAATTAAGTTAAGTATAGGCCGCCTACCCCATATCTAAAGTGATGTTAGATTCATGTGCCGATGAAGTATGGATAGCTAGTGCTTGTGTATGAGTGTTTATAGAGCCTTGCTATTTCATACTTAGTCCACTACCGTGTGGTGACATATAGTCTTATGTTATCTTTTATTATATTCATACTTGTGCACCATGAATATCATCATGTATGCTAGACATACGCATGAAGGATGTGACGTTGGAGCGAAGCCACAAGAAGATGAGACTTATCCCGAAGAAGATGAATGATCAAGTGGACGTTCGTCTAGCGGATGTCGTCTAACCTAACACTAACCTAGTGTTGGATTCCAGGCAAGCCCCAGCATCTAATTCCCATGGTTTGCAATAACTGTTTTTATTCACCTACCTGCCTATGATTGTTGCATTAGGTTGTAGGAGTTGTTTGGAAACAATTGCTGCATTTATCCTTGATTACCCTTGTTTATCCCTACCCATGTCACCTATGTAAATTAAGTACACTTAAATGCTTAGGTCTGCTTAGGCAATAGAAGTCGAGTGATTTCCTGTCACCTGCAAGGTACTATGCTTACCTTATGCTTGCTTGGGTAAAGTCATCGGGAAATATCAATGATTAATATGAAGGTTAATCTGATACCGAACGGGATGTAGATAAGGAAACACAAGGCATGGAGGTCTTCGTGTCTACTTATACCCGTCTATGTCGATTAAGAACCGTACCGTTGTGGTCCCTTGAATCATCTTGAACGCATGCCTACTTAGCTGGTCGGATACTTCGTTCTGACCACGAAGCCAGAGTACTATTCTATCTAGATTCGACCTTGCGGTGCACTTACTAGTGTGGGTGAGGAGTAACAGGGACACGGTGAGATGACTCATGGTGCATGGTACGCCTTGACCCTCTGATAGTCAGGCGGTCACTAGGTATGGTGGCCCCTATGGAATCCACGATGTGGAGCTAGGTTGCTATTGGAATAATTATGGTGGTGATCGTATCCCACAAAGTACTGTGAGTATGGTTTGTGTCAATAATACCCCGCCAGCTGGTTAGTAATCGATTCGAATCGCCATCGCTCCTCGATAGTTAGCACTTGACTTGAGATATTTCATCATAGTAAGAACTACACAGTGAGAACCATGAGAATGATTATATTATTATTGATTAATAATGATGACCTGATAATCAAGGGTTACTCTTTCTTGTCTACTTAATGAGCTACTTTCCAAACTTGATTAATCCCTAAAGCCATACTAGACATAGTGAATTCGAAATGGTCATTTAGCTAATCTAGTGCCAACCTAGATTTGTAGTAGAATAGGTAATAATGTTGAAACACTAAAAGATGATTAATTATCATGATGCCCCTTAAGATGCTAAAAACTACATTAATTCTTGTACTCTTTCAAAAGAAAGAGCCAGCTCTAGATAAAGCTTTGCATGATCCTTGGTGTATTTTACTTTCTTACTTCCTGGTTTTGGATGGGTAAGTCTAGCTGAGTACTTTCTTATACCACCATGTTGCAGGTGAAGATCTAGGCCTGCTGATGATGGTGGCTAAGTGCTAGTGGGCTCGGCCTTCTATATAGTTCTCATCCCTACTGTTTCTTGAAGATTATCGCTAAGCTAGCGTGTATTTCAAAACTATGGTTACATCTATCTTGTCCAAAGTTATATTCTTTGAAATCAAGTTTTGTACTTATTCCCATCTCTTATTTGTAAAGTTATTCTTATTTGTAAAGTTATTGTAATATTTTTCCTCTGCCAAAAACTCCAATATGGCAGTATGATATTGTGTATTTACTTAATCTGCGATCATGGTTGTGAGTTGATTTATCGAGGTCCTTTGGGATGCTCGACGATCTATCGGGTCTATATGGGCTCAAATATGTTTAGACAACTATGGAAGCAGATGTTTTTGGTACTTGTGCTCTTATAGATTGGGCGGTATCGTCATAGTTGGTATCGGAGCATGATTAAGTATAATACCGTCATATACTTACTTTTAAAACAAAGTTTTAGTTTTGAAAATCCCATTTTCAACTAAGTATTTTGTAAGTTTTGCAAAACTTTAGATTTCAAAAAGCTATAATGCTAGCGACATCCTCCTCTAAACCCTAAATTAAGGACTATGAAAGTCGCCTAGAGGGGGGTGAATAGGCGAAACCTGAAATTTATAAACTTTAAACATGTATTAAGGCCAGGGTTAGCGTTAGAATTAAATCGGAGTACGTAAGGTAGTTCTCCTTGCTTAGAGTTGCTCAATCAATGCGGATAACGTTTGGGAGCAAACTCAAATCAATATGAGCAAGGGAACTTTAGAGAGAGGAAAATAAATCAAGTGAGAATCAACAAGTGAACACGGTCATTTGTTTTACCGAAGTTCGGTTCCAAAGAACCTAGTCCCCATTGAGGAGGCCACAATGGTCGGTCTATTCCAACCCTTTCCCTCTCTCAATCGGTCACACAGACGGGTCGAGGCTTCTCCTTAATCACTTGGGTCACTAAGACCCCACAAGGATCACCACACACTTAGGTGTCTCTTGCTAGATTTACAAAGCACTTAGAGAATTAAGAATAGAAAGGAGAAAGTAATCCAAGCAACAAGAGCAACAAAAGAACACAACAATACCATCTCTCAAGTCACTAATGAGTTGAGTTGATTTGGAGGCTTGGAGAGGATTTGATCTTTGGAATGTGTCTTGGAATGAATGCTATTGCTCTTATATTGAATGTGAACTTCAGAAAACTTGGATGCCATTGAAGGAGGTGGTTGGGGGTATTTATAGCCACCAACCACTTTCTATCCATTGGCTATTTTTGCTGTCGATGGGCACACCGGACAGTCGGGTGGTGCACCAGACAGGGCACTGTTCACTGCCCCGTGCGTGCCATGTCAGTGGCCCGTTGGGGTTTGGAGCAGTTGGCCGTTGGAACCCTTTGTCCTGTAGCTGCACCGGACAGTTCGGTGCGTTCTGACTTCGCAGCCTGACATCTGAGTTGCACTGTGCGCTCCACTGTTCACTTTTGCAGTCGACCGTTGCGCGCAGTGACCGTTTCTCCATTGGCTCACCGGACATGTCCGGTGCACACCGGACAGTCCAGTGAATTATAGCGGAGCGCGCCCTGGAAAACTCGAGAGTGAGCAGTTCGCTTTGTGCTCGGCCTGGGGCACTGGACACTGTCCGGTGCGCCACTGGCAGCACACTCTCAAGTCTTGCTCCAAATATTGTTGAGTCCCCAACTTTATTTCTTTCTTGGTTTGTGTTGAACCTTATGCACCTGAGATAAATGACAACTAGGCAAACTAGTTAGTCCACGTGGTTTGTGACAGACGTCAACCACCAAAATCGATTATAGGAAATGATTAAGCCCATTTCCCTTTCAAACTAACAAGTGGCTTGGTTAGAATACTGACTTGGGGGAATTCATGCATACATGTGTATTGTTATTTTTTGGCCATTCAGTCTAAATGGTAAGATTTGGATCGACACTCAAGTAAAGTGAGTTGTGAGCGCTTGACCAAACAATCGTCGGTCCAGGGAAGAGTGAAATATAATACTGGATTATATAGACGTTATACATGTGTATATATGAGAGTACTTTATTGTGGTGTAACTAAATTTTTAGGTAGATTCAGTACATCATATGTGTATATGGGTATACACATGTATGGAGTATAGTTGATAGGTTGTTCTTACTTTTCAATATAAATGTTGCATCATTGGGATGAGCTGTGATGAACTTTTCTGCATGTACGCTAACCTCGAACACATATGTGTAGTTGACGACTAAGCAAATGCCAAGAGTACGTAATTATGCCACTGATATAGAACGTGATTGCCGCCTTAGGTTGGCATGATTGTGAGGACGAATAGGACGGGCATACATCATGTTTGTTACATCTTGTTTGTCTCTTGTGTAATGAACATGCTTCCCTCACCCTTAATTCTAGTAAGAGGTAAGTGTGAA
Organism: Zea mays; assembly: GCF_902167145.1. NCBI lineage: Eukaryota > Viridiplantae > Streptophyta > Magnoliopsida > Poales > Poaceae > Zea > Zea mays. The sequence continues at coordinate 54,161,915 of NC_050098.1, read as the reverse complement.
CATTGTGGTAAATTGTTGTCCTCTGAACTACAAGAAACATTTTATCATGTGTTGTTAGGCAGACTTGTTAGAATTGTGTTATTTATTTCTCTTGCCTTGCTATATAGAGGAACAATCGATGTGCAACCTATTTCCCTTAAACTGTAAGAGTTGTTCCCTGTTCTATACGTAGAAGGGCCCTAATTCAAACAGTCCTAAGGTTCTAGAATGAAACCCTTGTTAGAAATATGATGTTGATATATGAAATTTCTAGCCTTTGTATGTTGATCCATAAAAACATGCACCTATGCCACTTCTAGGGCTAAATAGCTTGACCACTAGATCTACTTAAGTTTAACTGTGTGTTAAGTGTATTCCAATAAAATATTTGATGCTTGTTTCCACAAACCATCTTTAGCCAAAGTTCTTATCGAGAATCCTTGCCCCATCCTTGTGGATCTCTCATCTGCTCATTCTAAAGGCAAAAATCGTGTTTGATGACCTCTCTTCTCACTTGGATCTAGAAATCTTGTTCGTTATGAATCATGTTGCAACTTTAGCCGCTAAATATCTAGATTGTTTATTGTTTCTACCCAATCATCCTATTGATGTTACAACATCTTCCAAAATACCAGATCTGGATCACTTTAAATCCTTCGTTGTTTTGTTGTGATACCCATGCTCGTGTATCAGGATAGCCTGAAGCTCTCTTTGATGGACACAAGTTGCATATGGAATTGAAAACAAGAACTTCATGCTTGTATTGTCGATGGTTCATCTATATCACTCTAGTGTCATGCCTCTATCTTGAGCCACATCATCGTTTACTCACTCTAAAGGAGCTATATGATGCAAGTAATCCCTCATGTCTCCTCGTTCTTGTACTTGCTATTGGAAATCATTTGAATGTTTTATCAAGTTATCTATGAGAAACGTATCTGCTCGGTTCCAATAAAATCTTGTGAGGATCTTTGATTCTATTAGTCTCTTAAAGATTGTCAATCGTTATCTCATGATTACCTCCTCCGTATATCCAATCTCATACTAATCATTGACTTGGTAACCTATGATACTCTCTTCTCAAAATTTTTAAGTCTTGGACCCTATCATATTCTTGTCATCGAGCCATAATCTCCTGGGCTCATTTTCTAGTAATCTCCCTTACTTGTTGACCCCCCTCTATGTACTGTTATCTGTGCACAGTTTATCTCTGTCACGTGGGATTTCTCATCTGCTACGTTGGTAATGGTGTTATGACTAATGAATGATGGTGCCGCGACAAAACCGAGAGCCTCTTGTGGGCAGCCGACACAAGGTTGTGCTACTCGACACGCGCTGATATCGTGGTTTATAGTCATAATCCATTATGGAACTACACCAGTGTGTTATCTTTTGTGCACACCTCCCTTGAATCGTTCTATGTATTTGTCTTAATGTATATCGATGTGTTATCTTTTGTGAACACATCTTCCTTGAATCAATCCCGATATTCTATCTTGACATATCACGCAGTTTTGTCCAAATTGATCTCATATGTTTTGTCTGAAGGTATGAACATATCTTTGTGAGTAATTTAGTACTTCCTTTCGAAGTTACAAAGAAGATAACCTAAAAAGAGCAGAATAAATTTGGACATTAATGTTAATAGGTGGTAGATAAAGAACTCTACACAATCGATCTAAAAATCAAGCAACATAGCCATCACTATTGGATCAAAAGTGCACATAGCCCTTAAACTAGACAAATACGATGATTGAATGAACCTCTGTCATAATGTACAACCTCATGTTAACAAAATATATCATATAGATATAATAAAGTACTTACTACTTAGTCTAATTATGAAGTTCATGTCACATAAAACATTGCCCTACACGGAATATGTAGGTCGAACCTATGTTGTTGTGACCATTCCACTCCTAAAACCTTGCTGTAATGAAGTCAATTACACCTTGGATAATCATGTCGATGGATCGAATTGTTGTACTAAGAAAATGTGGAACTATAGAAGACACATCATAAAATAAGCTTAATAATATCATGACACATTTCATCGTAAACACTGATCCTATTCTATGTTCCAAGCAATGAAACATGAAAGGAGCGTGGATAATAAGTTCCTTTTCAATTAAGCCATAAGATATTTTACTCATTCCACACCAAGAAGTGTGAAGTGAAAGCAAGCTAAGAAAGCTCAAATGAATTATTTGAAAATAATTGTGAACCTCCTACTTTGGATCGTCAACAGAGCATAAAAATGTTTACTCAATGTCAAGAGTACTTCAACAAGTTGGTTTTGTTAACTTGCAACTGTATGGTGAAGAAAAGTTATACATGAACCGTGAAGAAAAGTTTGTTAACTTCAACTGCATGATTTCATAGGAGCCATCATTGACAAATTCACCCAGTTTGTTTCTTACATTCTGGTAAATCCGATTTATCTGATGAAAACATAGGTCTGGTTTCATATCGCGTAAAGCCCTACAACTGCACGATATCTCCCCAGAACTAATTGATTTAAAATTGTGAACTACAATTCTAACTTGTTTTGGGAGTACCCATGATAATCAAGTCAAGATCGAGATAATATACACAAATCTTGTACCTAAATAAAATGGGTAATAGGCATATGTATCTATACACCTAAGTTGTTGGCCGATGTATGTTGTCTTCCTTGAATTGTTCGGCATTACCCCAACCATCACTAAAATCATTCCTTGTTAGTCTCGCACGTGGATTTCAACATATTCGGCAAACCATAACTATGCTGGTATGTGATAAAACTAGCCTCAATCGTAAAGTTAAAAATGGTATTGCACCAAAGCCTACAGATTCATAGTCCCAACCTATATCTTAACGATGAATCTAGAAGTTCAACAAACTAATCGTAGACCGAAGGTTAGACATACTATATGTTCCTTTCGACTCTCTTGTCGGAAATGGTTATCACGAATAAAAATTGTTTACAACCACAAAATTGTTAAAACATTATAAGGAACAATTTTACGATAGCAAGGGAAAAGTCACTATTTGAAGATTGTATGGTCAACCAAGTTCGAACTTGTCTCATGCGCTATCTATTTCCAGAACCGACCTAATTTTGATTACCTTTTAATGTGTTTTACACAAGGGGTTATGATGAATTCATCCTAGATAACTACTACCGATCAGAACTGTAGATTACCTTAACGAATAGTCATTAACCAGAACGGTAGATTCCCTTAACAAATAGTCATTAACTGTGCAGTGTAGGCCTAGTCAGCTACCCTACCTATCGCTCGCTCAACAGACTCAGATAGTATAGTGTTGTCAAAAAAGAAAACTGCACACATGGAACATTATATAATTTTCTGTTAGATAATATCTACGTAAATTGGCATATAAAACCAACGTGTCCATTGTCTGTTAGCTAAATAAAATTTTGCTGAGCCTCGAGAAATGATTGCCCCGTCTTGATCACACCTTATATGACTAGAATGGTAAATGCTATATTCACTAGAGAGCAGATGTCTAGGAACCCCTCACTTATGATCTGAACTACCCTATGATTACTAAGGATCATCTTGCTTAAAACAACATGATACTGGATTCCCCTCTAACAAAACAACACTTCAAAGGAGTTAATGAAGGAAAATTTTCAAACATAAGTTAGACTACTAATGTGACGTGAAAGATCAAAAATTGGTCCTACTCTAGATAAATTGTATCGCTTAAGCTTGGATTGAAAGGAGTAACACCATCATGACGATCAATATGACAATCACACTTTAATGTCAATGTTTTATTGTTAACCACTAATGGATCACTTACCTTTGTTAGTGATGTGAAAACCAATTAGCCTTAAGCTGTTGTGACATCTGGAATTGGAGATTACATGTATCTGTACTCTTAAAAGTATTTCGCTCCGAATTTCAGGACGAGATTCTTTTAAGGGGGAGGCATGTACCACCCTAGGTGCTCATCACGTGTTAAATGACAATTTCGAACGTAAGCAATTAATTTTGTAAGTATAATAAACTCTAAGTCACACCCATTTCCATCTATTTCGGTGATATCGAGAATCTTGTGAAGTTCAGAATTATTCGTCACAGCAAATAATGAGTCAGAGTTCTGCTCGACTTCATCGTAAAGCGAATTCAGAGAATCAACCAGTCTCATGATTTTGGTTCAGACGAATTTAATGAAAACACGGTCGCAACAATTTATCAAGAGCGAAATAACTCAAATTAACCGAAGCCGATTTAGTCGTTGACCAAACTGGTTCCGTGTTCCGAAACAAAAATATAACATCACATTTAGAACACACTCAATTTTCATAATCCAGTCTGTGCTTAATCTCCGACCACGGTGGCTCTGCTTCGACCACCATCTTCACCACCAGTGACACTGCTCTTCCCTAGCTCCATGGATACCTGCAGCTCATCCCTAGCCGACGCCCGAGCATCTCCCCTGCGCACCCTCGCCTAGGCCGTGGAGCTGCAACGACCACGTTATCTCTTCCTCCGCAACGCACCCTAGACATGTTCAACAAAATGCGACAGCAAGCCCCATCAACCTGTGTAGTGTCGCAGCGAGTAGCAGGCCCAAAACCCCCTCGTGTGCGCCGATCCGATCTGTGCAGCCTCGTTCGCAATGTCATAAAACCGGGTGTGCTTCTCGCTGTCCTCACTGTATTGTGCTCCTCGATTCGATAAAATAACCAAATTAGTGAACTGTGTAATAAAATGTGTGTTGTAATCAATCCCCTCATTGTCGTCGCGCCTCGCGCACCACTCGTTCGACGGAACGCCTCACCCGTGGGTGACATGCCCAACCTAAATCCGATCAGCCAGGTTGTTCGATGTTTAGTTTACTACCCATGTATTTTGGTTGATGATGTGTATATATGTATTTGATATGTTTATGTGTGAAAATGTTCACGTTGGAATAAAGTTCGTGGAGAAGCAAGTGAAGTAGAAAAGAACTTAGGTGTTTCTTATATTTTTCAGATGTGCTATTAGGAGTTATTTTTGTGATGTGAATGAGATGTATGATGAAATGGTTCAGTTGTATGTGGTTGTATAGACGTATTAGTGTTCGATAAGCAGTCGTCGTGTTGATGTGAGATGTGGGGTTAAGGTGTAGAATTATGAAGAGTGCGTCAATAAATATGTGTGCAAGGTATGGTTGAATGGATTGTGCGAATGATGAGTTTGGTAGAATCCATCGGTGTCACTTGTTCTTAGTTGATTGTTTTATATTGGTTGAAGTATCATGTGAAAGATTTGGTTAGACTTTCAAGCAGTTAGTTGGTAATATATGTCAAGTGGTTGGTGTTGATTTAGCTTATATGGCGAAGTGGTGTCTTACCTTAATGGTCATCACATTCGATATTTAGAGTAGTTAAATCACTTCCTCCCATAGCCTAAGTTTGAGGTGTCCTAAATTGTGAGCCTAACCTTTGTTAGTCTTTTAGTGTCGTTCCTTGACTAAGAAAAATATAAACTTATAATGTGTTTAGTGTTTTCTTAGTGTGTGAGCCATGTCACAATTATTACGAATATAGAGGATAAATGTGCTTGTTACTTGTATGTTTGTAACTCTAGTGCTCCAAATGAATTAAAAGTAATTTGTAAGTCGACTTCTTGATGCTTGTTAGGTTGTTTTAGCTCTAATAAATGAATAAGTATTAGAGTATTCTAAGTGTCAAAAATAGGATAACTATAGAGACTAAATAGGAGCTAAATTTGAATACTCACTGTTTTGGACTGCAGGCACTGTTTTTGCCGTGACATTAGTTTTATGAACTAAATTATACTTTATGTAGAAATGTCCTATAGAAAAGTTGTATATAACTTCCTTATCTTGCTTTTGTTAAAAGTTGATGGCCATAGGTCTGATAGTTTAGGAGTTATGCTCCTCACAAGTTCGGTATCATAATATGTCCATGTTCTGTCCAGATTTAAACGATTGCATTGTTTGACCAAATTAAACATAGAATTAGCTCATAGTAATTATAATGAAGTTGTAGTATTTTCCTAAGCTTTCTAAAAATTTATGGATCACTCTTTTTGGTGGTCTAAATCTTCAGTTATAGCTGTTTAAAGTATGAAGTCTGAATCTGTCTAAATGTCACACCCGAATTTTAGGGGTCCAAAACCCGGGCACGAAATAATCGCCAAGTGTGCTAGGATCAAGTCTTACACATATGATGACTCATGGTACAGAAACGAATGTCACATCATTAATATATAACAGAATTCTGTACAAAATAATTAAATAATTACATCATACGAAGACAACGATCTAGCAACCCAAAGTTGACTGGGAGATGACGGCCTAGACCACTCATGAACTCATCACAGCATCCTTCGTGCGCCTCATCCTGTGGTACCTGTTCTTGACCTAGGGGATGTGAGTATAGCAAGGGTGATCTCACATATGGTCATCGCTCAACAAGTTGTGGGGAATAATATGCATGAACTCACCAAAGGTGGGAGCTCATGTGAAGTGTAAGGCTTACCAAAGGAGATGGTTAAAGCTGAGCATTGCTTTTAAAGTTGGTCAAAATTTTATTAGCAGTTAATAGGTATAAGTAAATACCAACCCAAATAAATAAGAGATCAAGATTAATAACACCCACAATGCAATGCGTATGACAAATTAAGTTTAGTTCCGTAAGTTAATCATGCGAGAGTCCTAAGTCACTCTTGACCGCGAGCACGACTGATATACCAGTTTTACACTCTGCAGAGGTTGCACCCTTTACCCACAAGTCATGTTACCCATTTGCCAAGGGATCGCGACTTCCCATTCATCTCTATCGAGGAGATGAGGCAGGGTACCACTACGAGGCCTTTACAAAGTGCCACTAGCTTTAGAAAACCTGCTACGGTTTTCTGAGAAGGGAAATATAGGAATCCCTCGTCTGAAAAACCGTCGCAGCATGATCGACCTGAGAACCTCCCTATATGTAGCTCCTCTAACGCCCTTGCCCCTTTCGGGTAAGGTAGTCCTCCACTAGCTTTCCTAATTAGTCAGCCAAGGGCGTCCCATTCCACCCTTGTAGTAGAACAGATATCTCAAGTTAAGCTCCATGTTCCAATTAACACAATGACCTTGTCATGAACAATAATTAAATAACAGTATAACTGGAACATGATCATAATGTACCATTAATCCCAAAACCAGGTAGAGCAATAGCAAAACTACCCAATAGTTCTTTTATCTGCAAGGTGTGGAATAAACAAAACTAGGGAATCCTATTAGGTCCCATCAAATTAACTTGAGCATGTCACAGTGATTATCAATAACATTATTAGGTAGAGAAAAGTGATCATGGGCACAACTTGCCTGGAACTCGAGATTCCAGGTACCAACTTACTCTTCAAGTGACTCGTAACCTTGCTGCTAGTCATAGCAATACAAACAAATATGGTATAGGCAAAATTAACATCACACCAAACATAAGCACCAATTTCCTAATAATATTCTACGCATCGTAACGAGATCGCAGGTTCGAGAACCACTAAATTCGGAGTTACGGTTAACAAGTTATAATTTTCTAAAGGATTAAATGTTAGATATAAAACATTGCAAGTGTATAATTATAATCTATATTTTATAACAAAGTAAAGTTACCAGATGATAAACAATATTCATATGAATCTAATGCAACTGGAATGGATTGATTTGGGTTCTAAATGAATGATTTATGCATTTTCTATGTTTTTAAAATTACTTTGGCCATAAAAATCAATTTTCAAATTAGTTTTATTATTATACAAAAATTCCTGGATCGAGTACAATATTTCTTTTAAAATCGGGGTCTAACATGTAAATTTAAGGACCTGATTTTAGTTTCTGTTGAAATCAAGTGGACCATGGGTTATTTTCAATCAAAGCCCGAGCCACTTACGTAAAGTGTCCGACGATGAAGGGGATCATCAAATCTGGGCCATCCGATCCCTAACGACCGGTCCAGATTAGATAATTCTGAGTGGTGAATCGGCACGTGACTATGACCCTACGATTCGAGATCAGCGGCCCAGATCAACATCCCCAAATCGGTACGCATGTGATCTAATCTCGGTCATTAAGATCGAGATCGACGACTAGGGATTCGACTTCCCATCCTGACAGCTGAAGGCAGCGGTGCGCACGCCTCCCACAGCGGAGGTCATCGCCGGCGCAAAGCCAACCGGCCATCCCAAGCCCAAACCTTAGTGTAGATTAATGTATATTTTGACGGCGATCAAGGAAAACTTAGGAGGGTAGTTATCACCTACAGTGGTGCTGCGACATTGCCGGCACATAGAAAGAAGCGGAGTCGCGGCGGAGCTTCGCCTCCGGCGAGCAATTCACCCCACCTAGACGTCCATGAGCTCTGAAATCCCTGAAACTTCGCCCGTCGAGCACCAAAGAGGCACTACGAGCAATCCCAACGACCAAAGCCTCCTAGAGGGCGCGGACCACCGGCGACGACTTTCCCTAATGCTCAGGTGGCCTATTTCCCCGGTGGCGGCGCTCGATTCCCCGAGTTTCCTGGGTTTGAGTGGCCAAGTGGGATCCATGGGGCTCAAATTATATAGCCCCGGCCACGGAGAAGGCGGCCATGCGAGCGCGATTACTGGAGATGCCCGGCGCGGAGAATTCGCCATGGTTGTTACAGGTGGGGAAGGAGCTGACCACACAGACCCACAGTCAGCGAGAGAGAAGGATGTAGGGCGGTGTTTGGGCTTACCGGCGGGACCCAGGCGTCAGTGAAAGCCTCGATATTACGCGCGTGCCGAGTGGCTGCTGAGTAGGCCCGGTTTGACTGGAACGGGAAGTGGCGCGCAGGAGGTGGAGATGGACCGAGCGAAAGGCGATCCAGATGGGCTAAGATGGTGGCTTGCGGCCCAGCGAAGTTTTTCCTTTTTTCTTTTTATGTTTTCTTTTCTATTTCCAATTTCAAATGTGTGTTTTGGGTTTTCATCTGAAATATAATGCACAATCAAAATCCAGCATAAATGCAAGTATACTTTTGATTATTTATTTACTTTCTATTTTATTCCTTATTTAAATGCTCCAAAACATATATTAAAGAATAATCCACATGTTATTTATTTTAGGAGAATATCATATTTTTTTATTTTTTTAACAAATAGATTATGCTTTCTTTTCTAAATTAAATTACTGATTTAAAAGTTTTAAGATGTATATCTCTAACATGTTTTAGTATTGCCATCTACTCATTTTAGGAGGAGATAACTCCGAATTATAGAAATTTTTAAAAAATATTCTAGTTCAAGATCTTTGGAAAATTATATTGTATCCCCCAAAATGAGATTTTGAGGTATTACACTAAATCAGGACAGATGCACTTTCTTTGTGTTGTCTGACCTTGTTAGGTATTGAACCTGCCTGAGTCGATTATAAATGTTGTGTAGACAATTTTATTAGCTTTCCAGAAAATCTTAGATCACATGTTTTGGATGTTTAAATCTCATGTTATGGCTAAAATAAGTACAAATTGTGTTGTTGTTCAAAAACTACAATTTTTAGTTAATTGCTTAGGATTGCTCTTGTTCGACTAAGTAGATTTAGATGGTTCTTGATTAAGGAAGACTTATAGTTGTTATACTCAAGTTAGCATATGTCCCGTAATTGATATGCTTGCCATTTTTCCATGTAAGGCTTATGTGCGAATTAAGTTTAGTATAGGTCGCGTACCCCATGTCTTAAGTGATATTAGATTCATGTGCCGATGATGTATGGATAGCTAGTGCTTGTGTATGAGTGTTTATAGAGTCTTGTTATTTCATACTTAGTCCACTACTGTGCGGTGTCGTATAGTATTATGTTATTTTTCATTATACTCATATTTGTGCACCATGCATATAATCAGGTACGCTAGACATACCGTGTGAAAGATATGACGTTAGAGCGAAGCCACAAGATGATGAATTGGTGGGCTTATCCCGAATAACATGAATGATCAAGTGGACGTTCGAACAACAGATGTCGTCTAACCTAACACTAACCTAGTGTTGGATTCCAGGCAAGCCCCGATATCTAATTCTCATGGATTGCAATAATTTTTTTATTCACCTACCGCTCTATGGTTGTTGCATTTGGTTGTACGAGTTGTTTGGAAACAATTGTTGGATTTATCTTTGATTACCCTTGTTTATCCCTACCCTTATCACCTGGGTATATTAAGTACGCTTAAATGTTTAGGTCTGCTTAGACAATAGAAGTCGGGTGATTTCCTGTCACATGCAAGGTCCTGTGCTTACATTATGCTTGATTGGGTAAAGTCATCAGGAAATATCAATGATTAATATGAAGGTTAATCTGAGACTGGATGGTATGAAGATAAGGAAACATAAGGCATAGAGGTCTGGTGTCTACTTATATCCGCTTGTGTCGATTAAGGACCGTACCGTTGTGGTCCCTCGAGTCATGTTGAACGCAAGTCTAATCTGTTAACTGGTTGGATAATTTGTTCTGGCTGTGAAGCTAGAGTACTATTCCAGCCGGATTCGACCTCACGGTGCACTTACTGGTGTGGGCCAGGAGTGACGGGGACACTGCGAGATGACCCATGGTGCATGGTTTGCTCTGACCCTCTAGTAGTCGGGCAATCCTTGGGTACGATGGCCCCTGTGGAATCAGCGATGTGCAACTGGGCTGCTACTGGAATAAGTATGGTGGTGATCGTATCCCACGAAATACTATGGGTATGGTTTGTGTTAGGAATGCCCCGTTAGTTGGTCAGTAATCGATTCGAATCGCCATCACTCCTGGATAGTGAGCACTTGACTTGAGCTATCTCATCGTAGTAAGAACTACACAGTGAGAACCATGAGAATGCTGATATTGTTATTTATTAATAATGATGACTAGATTAATTATAATCAAGGGTTGGGTTATTCTTGCTTGTCCATGTAATGAGATACTTTCCAAACTTGATTAATCCCTAAAGCCATACTAGACATAGTGAATTGGCAATGGTCATTTAGCTAATTTGGTGCCAACCTAGATTTGCAGCAGAATATGTATTAATACTGAAAGGCTAAAAGATGATTAATTATCATGATGCCCCTTAAGATGCTAATAAGTACATTAATTCTTGTACTCTTTCAAAAGAAAGAGCCGGCTCTAGATAAAGCCTTGCATGATCCTTGGTGTTTTTACTTTCTTACTTCCTGGTTTTGGATGGGTAAGTCTAGCTGAGTACATTCAAGTACCTAGGGTTTATCCCACCATTTTGCAGGTGAAGATCTAGGCCTGCTGATGATGTTGGCTGAGTGTCGGTGGGCTCAACCTTCTATATAGTTTTCATCCTGCTGTTTTTGGAAGATTGTCACTGGCTAGCATGCATTTCAAAACTATGGTTACATCTATCTTGTACAAAGTTATATTCTTTGAAATCAAGTTTTGTACTTACTCCCATCTCTTATTTGTAAACTTATTGTAATATTATTCTCGCTGCCAAAAACTCTAGTATGTAATTGTGTATTTACTTAATCTGCGATCTTGGTTGTGAGTTATTTTAATGAGGTCCTTTGGGATTCTCGGCGATCTACCATGTCTATGTGGGCTCAAGTATGTTTAGACAACTGAGGAAGCAAATATTTTTAGTACTCTTGCTCTTCTAGATTGGGCGGTATCATCACACTTCTACTAGCCTGCAGCCCTCGAGGATGCCACAAAGCTGGTGAAAATATGTAAGGCATGTTAGTTTTTGTCACACCCAGTTTTGGAAGGCAAACCAAATGCGAACCATGTACGTGCCAGGATCAGAAACTCAAGTACAAAGCGATTACATAATTGGACATCATCACACAATGCTCAAAGTAAATAGCGGAAAGGTACTTTATTACAATAAGATGTCCGACACATCCATAGAGTCTAGTACATTGCCATAATCATTAATATCATCAAAGTGCGGAAAAACGTAATGTAGTAGATAAGGCCTACACAGGCAGCTAACTGGGGGTTTGCCACTAAGAAAAACTAGAACTCGTTGTAGTCCTGGAACTCCTCAAAGTCCTCCATGTTGCCAGCATCTCGTCCCGAACACTGAATACAGTGGGGACAACCTGAGGTGGAGGTGGTTTGTAAAGCAAGGGTGAGTACACATCAACGTACTCAACAATTGTCCCATTTGGCTAAAGTGGACTAGCTTTATGTGGGGTTAAGGTTAAGTAGTTGCTTTTAGTTGGTCAAGTATTTATTACCATTAGTAGAGCCAAATTTTAGTAGTAACCCAATTATTACCCAAATGTACCTCCTCCAAGAGGAAATACCAAGGATCAAAATTGTAACCAACATTATTAACCATCATCATAAAAGTAACCAAAATTCTTATAATCAAAGAGGATCCCAAGGCCGCTCTTAACCGTGAGCTCGGCTGATATACCAGTTTCTAACACTCTGCAGAGGTCGTACACTTTACCCACGAGTCGTGATACCTTTCCCGCCTAGGTTGTACAGATCCGATCTTCACTACCGAGGTGAATGGCCAGGGATACACTATGTAGCCTTTACAAAGACTCCCCTGGTGCATAGCTGCTCGTTAGGTTTCGCCAGTCGTACAAACGCAGTACACCTCCCCAAGGTGGGTGACTAACAAAACCAAATCGAATAAACCTCTGCATCCCCCCTTGGCAGAGCGATCACCACGCCCCAGCCCCCATTGACAGCCCTCAGGCAAAGTCAACTACACCCCCAGGTTCATCTAATTAATTAGCTAAGGGCATCCCATTCCACCCTCATGGTTGCAATGTTATCCCAGGTGGTCACTCCATGAACAGGTCCTTAAAGAGAGGTACTCAGGAAAATGGCCTGAGTCCCCTAGATTATCACAATATCATCATCGAGATAACATCATCGTGTGGCGGAACCGCCCGAATTATTCCAGCTTAAGTGCCCAAGTCCCACCTTAGAGGCAACGACGCACTTAAATCGGAATAAACTGTCGATTCCTCGGATCTGGTCCGATAAAGCCACTTACCAAGGATCGAATACCATAGGTCACTCAAAGGTGAGGCACATAGAAAATACAATAATCATGAAACCACAAATTAAAGTACTAGAGTCATTACATAGATTGGTGTTTTGCCAAAAGATAACAGGTTCGTAATTAAAATGCAGCGGATAATCGATAACGTCAAATACTAAGGAATAGGGCAAGGCCTAGCCCACTACTCCTCCTGGTCCTCTCCTATCGAGGCAGCATCCCACTCGACCGTCCAACCCGGTGGCAGGGTGGAAGGCCAAGTCACACCATCAACCATATCCTGTAGCGTACGTGAAAAAAATATGCCACAAGCAAGGCTGAGTATACTAATACTCAGCTAGACTTACCCGATGTGAGGAGTCTACTCCTCTACCTCTAGACCATGCAGCTGTTTGGCTGAGGGGTTTGGTTTGCCATAAGCACTAGCTGAGTCTAAAAACAATTTTACCTTTTCCAGTTCTAGCATATTTAATTTAGCTAGGTTTGCTCCTTTCTAAGCATACATGGTAACAATCATTTAGTACAATCAACATGTTATCTCAAGTAGAACCTCATTTCACTTTTTACTCAATGCAGTACAAGGGGTCAAGCAATCTCATTAGCTGCGAGAAGCAGACAATTCGAATCGAGTTTTTAACCTTGCAAGGTAAACCTAAACACACGACATGTAGGGGCACTCCGTCCCCACACACGTCAACTGTCCCCATCGATTCCCTGGTGTCACACCCGGTTTTGGGGGCAAAACCGAATGCATAGCATATGTGTGCCAAGATCCATTTTCCACACATATGTTGACATCACAAGTGTAGTATATCAAAAGACAATGCAATAAAGGCGTAAAGAGAGTAGAGTAGTCTTTATTACAACATCTAGATAATAGTGTCTTAAACAGTATCATCAAAGTAAAGTGGAAATAACATGGGTAATCTCCCAAAGGAAGATGACCGGCGCATCGTTAGACTCAGTACTCATCAAAATCTCCATCAAGGTCTTCTTCATCACCCTCTGATCAAAATATTAGCAAGGGTGAGCTCACTTATGGTCGGGGCTCAGCAAGTGGGGGAAAAATTAATGCAAGTTTAACAAGGTGAGGCTAAGGTTAAGCAGTCTGCATTTTAGTTGGTCAATATTTTATTATTAGCAACACATGTCTTACTAATAAGTGTGTATCCCAAGTATCCCAATTAAACAAAGGTATAAGAGTATAACAAAAACACTTAATTGAAACCACTTAAGCAAACCATTGGCAGATCATTAGATCTCGATTTATTGTTCATCTTTAAGTTCAATTATGGTCTAGGTTGCTCTTAACCGTGAGGACGACTGACATATCAGTTTTACACTCTACAGCGGTGGTACACCTTTACCCACAAGACGTGTATCCCATCTAGCTTGGGTTGTACGGACCCTTAAACACTGCCAAGGTGAATGGCTAGGGATCCACTATGAGGTTTTCACAGAATACACTTAATACAAACCAACCTGCTAAGGTTTCCAAGTCGGTGTGGAGGCCCTCTGGGCGAGGTACCTTAGCCAAGAATACATCCCCATGTTAACATGAGCTGCCACCACTGCCGCTCCCCCTCTTGCCCATATTTCAGGTAAGGTTGCTAGGTACTAAGCGCATTAAGCTAATTACCAAAGCCAGAGCCATGACAACACTTGTGGTTGCACTGTTATCCTGGGTGGTCACTCCATGTTCCAATTAATATGAAATAATCTTGTTTAACCATCGGGTTAACACCATATACCAATTTCAATAACGAGTGACATCAAAATTATCAAGTTGAGCGATAGCACAAATTTGCAAAGCATATTATTTTGCCACGGTAATCAAGGATTAAAGTTGGTAAATATAGAAAATCCTTAATTAGGCAAATCCCATCAAATTATGCAATATATCTAAAAAGTAAACATTATTATATGCATTAATTGGGTACAAATAGAATATGCAGAGGGAGAATCCACTTGCCTTGCTCGAAAGTGTCCTTTGGGTCGTCCTCGAACGAGTTTGGTTCGTCTACCCAACAGTCAACTTCTAGCATCGAATTGCGTTCATACATACAAAAAGAATACATACGCTAAAAGAAATAAACATACACCATCACAGGAGTAATCATTCACCATTACATACACAGTCATGCATCACACAATTATCCTCATAAATACGTCTTAAAGCATAAATATTTATTAATCCCTTATGCTCATTAATGTGAGTCGATATTGGTGAAAATATGAGTAAGTGGCCATAACACTAGTTTTATCTAGTATAATATGTATTAACATCCTTTATGAAAAATAAACGCTAATTATTTTCTTTATTACTAATAATAGAGTTATAAGTTTTATTCCTTTTATTTCTAAATAGAATTTATGCGTATAGCTAAAAATGGTTTATTTATGATTCTTCTAACATTAATATTCTAAAAATTAATGTATATCACTAATTGGACTTTTAATAACATATTCATGGTTATTATGACGTAAACATATGTATTCTGACTAGTAAAAATCCATTTTCATCTGACCGAAAACATGTGGTCTAGTATTTTCTTCTACTTATTCATGTCAATAAATTTACACTTAAAATACTACTAACAATTATTGTTCCATACACTAAAGCAAAGTTAAATTTGTAAACGTGTTCTAGTATGAAAATCACCGAGGTAGTGAATAGTGACAATATTCATTTTTAAAATTATAAAATCATACACATATCCGAAATATTGTTGTGGGGTTCGATTTTGGCTACACATATACATCGGAATCTCTTTTCGACAATCTCTAAACTGAAAAACCCAAAATTAATTAAATTTACAAAATAGGGACTAAATCGCAAATTTGCCTTCTTCTACCTTGGTGCTCTTGCTCAAGCGCAGGGTAGGGAGCTCGGTAGGGGGTCGGCCGAGCAAAGGAATGGGGCAGGGGACCTCGATGTTGGGCGGGGCTCCAGCGGGGTGTTGCGCGCACGGCGAGCTCGGACGGCGGAGCTTCGGCGACGGCGTTCGACGGTGCGGGTGCGGCCTATGGCGAGAGCAAGGAGAGCGAGAGAGATGGCGTGTTCGGGGAGGGAGAGGGAGAGGAAGGTGGCAGCTTTTATAGAGGGAGGAGAGGGGAGGGGCGAGGGCACCGGGGAGGGAGAAGAAACAGCCGACCATTAGCGCCATTGATGGCCATCAATGGAGGTTTTGAATGGAGGGAGAGAGAGAAGGGGAAACGAGGGGGGAGAAGAAGGGGCGTCGGTTTCCAGTTCCGGGCACGGACGGGCGCGGCCGGTCAGCTCGGACAGGCGCGGCCGATCGACAGAGGGGGGGGGGGGTGCTCGGCCGGATGGCCAGCTGGGCGTGGCGCTGTCCCGGGCGGCGGCGGCTGGGAGGTAGGAGAGAGGGCCGCGGCGCCCTGACGGGTGGGGCCCGCGCACCATAGATAGGGGCGGGAGTGGCTTAGGGGGCACGACGGCGGCGGCTGATGTGTCACACCCGGTTTTAGAAGGCAAACCGAATGCGAACCATGTATGTGTCAGGATCAGTTATTCACGTACACAGCAGTTACATAACATGGACATCATCACACAGTGCTCAAAATAGTATTAAGAAGGGAAATAGTCGATTACATCATACGTCTGAGACATCCATATAGTCTTTACAATAAATCAAAGTGCGGAAAAGAAACGTAGATAAACGCGGCCTTCACAGGCAGCCGACTGGGGGTTGCCGCTAACCCACGCCTAGAACTCGTCGTAGTCTTGGAACTCCTGGAAGTCTCCTTCCACAGCTTCATCTTCGCCTGAGCAGTGGTTGCAATGCTGACAACCTGGGGATGGGGGGGTTTGGTGTGTAGAGCAAGGGTGAGTACACATCAACATACTCAACAAGTATCCTGTTTGGCTGTAGTGGGCTAGCTTTATGTGGGGATAAGTCAAGCAGTTGCTTTTAGTTGGTCAGATTATTATTTACTAATAGAAAAGCCAGGTTTTAGTATTAACCCAAGTTATTAGCCCGATGTACCCTTTCCAAACGGAAAGAATACCACTTACCAGCACCATAGTCATAACAAAAACCATCGATCTCATAACCACCTGTACCAAAGTATCTCTGATCAAGTACCACTAATCACTGGAGCTCCCTTGGCCGCTCATAACCGCGAGCACGGCTGATATATCAGTTTTCAAACACTCTACAGAGGTTGTGCACTTTACCCACAAGCCGTGATTCCCTTTCTGCCCAGAGATCATGACTCTCCATTGATCACTACCAAGGTGACCCAGCAGGGCATCACTACGTAGCCTTTACAAAGATTCCCCGAGGCTGTAGCCACCCGTTAGGTTTCCTAAATGCACCGCACTCCTCCCCAAGGGGCGAACCCAAACTTGGCAGAGCGAGCCGCATACACCGAGCCCCATTGACGGCACGACGGCTAAGTGATCTACACCCCGGATCCTCTAATTATTCAGCTAAGGGCATCCCATTCCACCCTCATGGTTGCACTGTTTTCCCGGGCGGTCATCCATAGAACAGGTCCTTACGGAGAGGCACTCGAGAAACCGCTCGAGCCCCCTTAAGGCCACAAGTACAACATCATAATAAGAGAAGGGAAAACAGCGTATCATAGATAATCTCATCATGTTCATTGATTAGAGTTTGAGCAATAGCATAAAGCTAAACAATAATAATCCAACCCAAATAGGTAATCAAGGACATGGATAACAAAAGCTAGTCAATCCTTAGGTATAAATGTGTAATGCGGGAGGTGAATTAAATAATGAATAGGACAGAGATAGGTCAAAGGACACTTGCCTCCACCAACCGACTGCTGCTCAGGGGCTTCTCCTGCGAGTTCCTCGGGCTCTTCGACCGGATCGTTCTCTATGCGATTGCAAGCATACATACATTCATCCATTCAAATTAGGAAACAAACAGTACACCACACAAGGGGACAAATAAAGTAAATATGCATCAAGTATGACATTCGATGTCGCATTCGTTAAGGTTAGAAAGAAACGGGGAAAGGTCTCGCAGGGGGGGGGTTAAAGCTTATGCACTAATGATTAGTTACAATTGGTTCTAACAAAAGAATTTAGTTATATGCACTAATGGAAACCTAGTCATTTTTAGTTGATCAACATTGAACTGGATAAACAATTGATTATATGAATTAACTAGCGTAACGGAATTCTAAATTAAGTTTCCTATTTCAATAACATGAACAATGATTAGCCTGCCTAAAATAAAATAAATAACAATAATAAAAGAACATAAAATAAAATAAAACAAACAATAAATAAATAAAAAAAGGGGGGGGGGCGGTTGAACAGGGCGCGGGCGCGGGGCGGCTGGGCAGGGCGCGGGCGCGGGGCGGCCGAGCTGGGGCGGCTGGGCGCGCAGGGGGGCGGCCAAGCTGGGGCGGCTGGGCGCGCAGGGGCGGCCGGGCTGGGCGCGCAGGGGGGCGGCCGAGCGGGGCGGCTGGGCACTCAGGGGGCGGCCGAGCTGGGGCGGCCAAGCCGGGCGGCCACAGGGGCGGCCGAGCGGCGGCTGGGCGCGCGAGCAGGGGCGGTTGAGCCGGGCGGCGGCCTGACCAGGGAGAGGGAGGGGAGGGGAGAGGGAAGGGAGAGGGGAGGGCTCACCGGGGACAGGGACGGGGCGGCCGAGCGGCGGTGCGGCCGAGCTGCAGGGGGCGGCGGCTAGGGCAGGGGGCGGCGGCTAGAGAGAAAATGGGAGAAAGGGAGGGAGAGAGAGGGATTTGGGGGGAAGAGGGAGGGCGGCTGGGCCAGCTGGGCCCAAAGGGGGCGCGGGGGGGGGGGGGGGGCGACTGGGTCGGCCGGGGCGGCCCGCGGCGCGGGAGAGAGAAAAAGGGAGGAGAGAGAGAGAAGGAAAAAGAAAAGAAAAAAAAGAAAAAGAAAAAGAAAGGTTTTCTCCTTTTCGAAATCCGTTTTTTCCTAGATGAATGCACTTACATTTTTAAGCAATCGAAAGAATGCATGGTTCGGCATGATGCATCAAACAACATAAAGTATTTTAAGGTTTTGCTTAACACGGGAATTCCAAGTCAAACCCCGCTAAAACTTTGGAAAAGGTCAAGGTTTAGCGAGAGAACGAGAAAAGAAATGAGTAACGCCTGAATTTGGTGAGAGAAAAGAAGAAAAAATTCTACCCCCAAATTCAGGGCGTTACAAACCTATCCCCCTTAAAAGAATCTCGCCCTCGAGATTCAGGGTTGGCTAGCAAAGAGCTCTGGGTACTTGGCCATCAGATCATCCTCACGCTCCTAGGTTGCTTCTTCCTCAGAGTGATGATTCCATCTGACCTTGCACATTCTGATGGTCTTCCTTCGGGTGACTCTGTCTGCAACCTCAAGGATCTGCACTGGCTTCTCAACGTAGGTCAAGTCCTTCTGGACTTCAAGACCTTCCACTGGCAACTGCTCTTTTGGCACACGCAAGCACTTCTTCAACTGAGACACATGAAAGACATCATGCATAGCGGACAAATTCTCTGGCAGACTGAGCTGATAGGCCACTTCTCCACATCTTGCAAGAATTTGGTACGGACCAATGTAGCGGGGTGCTAGCTTGCCTTTGACTCCGAACCTCTTGACTCCTCTGATCGGGGACACTTTCAGATAGACAAAGTCTCCGACTTCGAAACTCAGCTCTCTTCTTCTTGTGTCTGCATAGCTTCGCTGCCTCGATTGCGCTATCTTCAGATTCTCTCGGACCATCTTGATGTTCTTTTCAGCTTCCAGCAGAATGTCTGGCCCAAACACTTGCTTCTCTCTAGGCTGATCCCATAGTAACGGAGTTCTACAACTCCTCCCATAGAGCGCCTGAAATGGTGACATCTTCAAACTGGCCTGGTAGCTGTTGTTATAGGAGAACTCTGCATAAGGCAATCGCTTGTCCCATCCGGACTGATCTTGCAACGCACAAGCTCTCAACATGTCTTCAAGAATTTGATTGGTTCTTTCGGTCTGACCATCTGTCTGCGGGTGGTAAGCTGAACTGAAATTCAGATGTGTGCCCAAGGCTTCATGCAACTGCTGCCAGAAATGGGAGGTGAACTGCGTTCCTCTGTCTGACACTATCTTCTTTGGCACACCATGAAGACAAACGATCCGAGACATATACAATTCTGCCAATACTGCACTGCTGTAGTTGGTCTTGACAGGTATGAAGTGGGCTGACTTGGTCAAGCGGTCCACTACTACCCAAATGGAATCGTAGCCGGCTCGAGTGCGAGGCAATCCGACTATGAAATCCATACCAATTTCATCCCATTTCCACTGAGGGATCTGCAACGGTTGCAACAATCCAACTGGTCTCTGGTGCTCTGCCTTAATTCTTCGACAACTATCACACATAGCCACATGCTCTGCGATTTCCCTCTTCATTCCGTACCACCAGAATTTCTTCTTCAGATCCTGATACATCTTCTCACTACCAGGGTGAATCGAATAGGCTGTCTCATGAGCTTCCTTGAGGATCAACTCCCGAATGGACTGGACATTGGGAACACACAGGCGGTCTTTGAACCATATCACGCCTTCTGCATCTTTACGGAAATCTTTGCCTCTGCCATCTAGAATCAGTCGCCGGATCCCACTGATCTTCTCATCATTCTTCTGTGCTTCTTTGATTTCCCGCTCCAAGGTAGGTTCCAACTCAACTATAACTCCTCGCGAATTGTTCAGAAATCCGAGACTCAACCTGTCGAACTCCTTGGCCAACTCATAAGGCATCGGACGAGAGACCATCAGATTGACTTGACTCTTTCTGCTCAAAGCATCTGCCACTACGTTTGCTTTGCCTGGATGGTAATGGATCTCCAACTCATAGTCTTTGATCAACTCTAACCATCTTCGCTGCCTCATATTCAACTCTGACTGAGTGAATATGTACTTCAGACTCTTGTGGTCTGTGTAAACATCACATTTCTGTCCATACAAATAGTGCCTCCATGTCTTCAGTGCGTGAACCACTGCTGCCAACTCTAGATCATGGATTGGGTAATTCTTCTCATGAACCTTCAGCTGTCGGGACGAGTAAGCCACAACTCTTCCCTCTTGCATCAACGCACATCCCAAACCTGTGTAACAAGCATCGCAATACACCGAGAAGGGTTTGTGCACATCAGGCAAGACTAGGACAGGTGCTGTAGTCAACTTCTCTTTCAGCGCTTCAAAGGCCTCTTGACATTTCTGGGTCCACTTGAACTCAACTTTGTTGCCTAGCAACGCTGTCATTGGTTTCGCAATCTTCGAAAACCCTTCAATGAATCGCCGATAGTATCCGGCCATTCCAATGAAACTCTTGATTCCTTGAGCATCTGTTGGCGCTTTCCAGTTCAGAATGTCTGCCACTTTTTCGGATCCACAGCCAATCCTTCTTTGTTGATTATGTGACCCAAGAACAGGACTTCATTGATCCAAAATTCACACTTGCTCAACTTTGCATACAACTGGTGCTCTCGCAATCTCTTCAACACCATCTTCAAATGATCTGCGTGCTCTTCTTCGCTTTGAGAATAAACCAGAATGTCATCAATGAATACCACCACAAACTTATCAAGGTAATCCATGAATACACTGTTCATCAAGTTCATGAAGAACGCTGGCGCATTGGTCAAACCAAAAGACATCACTGTGAACTCATACAACCCATACTTGGTAATAAATGCCGTCTTCGGAATATCCGAAGGTCAGATCCTGAGCTGATGATAACCTGACCTCAGATCAAACTTGGAGAACACACTGGCTCCTCTCAACTGGTCGAACAGATCTTCTATTCTGGGCAAGGGATACTTGTTCTTGATCGTGACCTCATTCAAAGCTCGATAATCAATACACATCCTTTTGGTGCCATCTTTCTTCTCGACAAATAGGACAGGGGCGGCCCAAGGCGAGGTGCTTGGCCGGATGTAACCTTTCTCTGACAGCTCATCAATCTGCTTCTTAAGTTCAACCAACTCTGGTCCGGATATTCTGTAAGCTCTCTTGAAGATAGGGGCGGTTCCAGGAAGAAGCTCTATAGCAAACTCAACTTTCCGCTCTGGTGGCATACCCGGTAAGTCCTTTGGAAACACATCTGGGAACTCAGACACAACCTTGATACTCTCGATCGGGTCTGCTTCACTGCTATCAACAGCTATCTGATAACAACTTCCTTTCTTTGGCTCAGGCGGGACTAACTCGGTCACCACTTCCTCTCCTAGTGGGGACACCAACTTGATGGTCCTTTTATCACAACGGATAACTGCCAAATACTTATCTAGCCAATTCATCCTTAGGATGACATCTATTCCCTGAGTACCCATTACTATAAGGTTGGCGGGAAACGCTATCCCCCTTATTTCCACACTTATATTCAAACAAATGCTATCGGCTCGAATTCTACCACCGGCTGAGTCAATTTGAATGGGGGTTGACATGGTAGTAATTGGAAGATTATGTGCTTCTACCCATGATGCAGTAATGAAAGAATGTGTTGCTCCAGTATCAAATAACACTTCTGCAATATGGGAGTCGACTGGGAACATACCTACTATCATGCCAGGGGTCTCCTGAACTGCTTCAGTCTCCAAGTGGTTCAGCCTTCCATGATTATAGCGCGGCTGAGAGCGATTGCCTGCTCCAGACTGAGGCACATTCTGCTTTGCGGGGGCATTGGGGCCTGACTGCTGCTGGGCTGCCTTCTTCGGACATTGCATCACCCAGTGGCCTTGCTCTCCACAGTGGAAACATGCTCTGTTTCCAACCTGAGCTGGTGCTGCCTGATTGCTTTGCTGGTTTGCTGGGGCAGGAAGACGAGGTGCTTGCTGATTCTGCCTCTGAAACTGACCTCCTGACTGATTGCTCTGACGGTTCTGGTACTGGTGCTGAGGATACTGCCTCTGGAATTGCTAATGCTGCTGAGGTGGACGCTGGTTCTGCCTGAACTGCTGAGGTTGATTGCCTGAGAAACGAGGACGATTGCTGCTTCCAGGCTGGGGTCCACTGATCTTGCGCTTACGATCCTCCATCTCCTTACGCTTCCTCTCTGTCATGATTGCTCTGTCAATCAGGTGCTGGAACGTCGGGAAGGTGTGATTCATCAGCTGATACTGAAGAGGGTCAACCAAGCCTCTCAGGAAACGGTACTGTCGCTTGGCGTCGGCGTTGACATCTTCAGGAGCATAGCGAGACAATTGCAGAAACCTGTCCCGGTACTCACTGACAGACAATGGCCCTTGCTTGAGGGCCAAGAACTCCTCCTTCTTCACCGTCATCAGACCTGCAGGAACATGGTACTGACGAAAGCTACCTCTGAACTCTTCCCAGGTGATGGCGTCGGGGTGGGCATGGGTGGCGAGGTAAGACTCCCACCATGACTGGGCTGCTCCTCTCAACAGACGGGGACCATACAGGACTTTCTCCCTGTCATCGCACTGAGCAGTATGCAACTCCCGCTCCATAGTGCGCAGCCAGTCTTCAGCATCCATGGGGTCAGAAGAATGAGCGAACGTTGGTGGATGACCTCTCATGAATTCAGCACGCTTGTCTCTGGGCATCTGAGGCATCTGAGGCTGAGGTGGGGCCTGCTGCTGTTGCTGCTGCTGCTGCTGAATGGCGGCCAAAGTCTGACCGATGGCTTGAACTGCCTGAGTCTGCATCAGAAACATCTGCTCGATCGACATCGGGGGCGGGGGCGGCAGATGCTGCTGCTGGGGCACCTCCTCCTGTTGAGCGGCTCGCTCCTGCTGAGCACGCCTTCCTCCTCTGCGCCTATTCTCTGACATCTGCAGAATGCAACCACACATCAGAACTGATCTGGCAAATCTTGCAGCATAAGAAAAGGGTATAGAATCCTTCAACAGCACTGAACAGATGAGCATCTTCACTGATCTCCAACACAGACCACACAGCTTCTCAGATAAAGAGGAAAGTGGAATAAAAGGTTTCCCAACTATATAGCTAACTCCTTTAACATGATAGGTAAACCAAAATGCAGGGGATACCCACACTCTGGTGACAATCATTACAAAGATCCAAACCAAACATAGTTCATCATGACAAACATAAATGCACAGGATATAGCAAACTACCCTGTCTAACTAAGGCTAACTAAGACCGAGACTAACGCTAAGACTGTAGCTTCTACGTATATATTTCGTATTAATTACAAGATCCAACTCTAACGAGCTATGGTTCTAGAGTTATCTTGGTCTTGCAGTCGGGATTGCCATAAGACTGTTGTCCACGCCGAGGTGAGCGATACGGGTGCTGAGTCCCGACGGGAGCGGGGGAACCATCTTCCAGGTGACGACGTTCCGCGCGCTCAGCCCGCAGCAGGGCGATCTCAGCACGAGCCCTACTCAGCTCGTCTAATGCATGGTCCAGCTCCGTGTTTAGCACGGCGGCTAGGTTGACTGTGCTGCTCAACCTAGGATTGTCCTCACCAGCAGGTGAAACAATCACGCCTCCTGTGCTGCCAGATGGACGGCGGGGGTAATACTTCAGGTCGAGACCGTCAGCTACCCCACCGAGAACCGAGCAGTAGTGCGAAAGCGCACGCCGTGCAGCATCTTGCATGGCTGCCTCAGCTGAGTCCCTCTCAGAGATAGAATAGTGCTCTGAGCAGGCCTCCGCACCCTGGAGACTGTTCTCCGGACGGCGCACCAAGCAGGTCGCCTCCCAGCGGTCCGGGTAGACCCCGCGACTATGCTGGTAGACCACACAGCGATACTCGATGGACCAAGTATGCCGGTTAAGTGCCCGACGTAGCAGGGTGTCGAGCGCATCGTGGAAGTGACACCCGCGAGCAGCGTCGCGAGTGATGGGTCGAGCAACCCATCCTTCCGGCTCAGGGTTAGCAGAAAGGTCGGTGTCGTGGCTCGAGCTGTCGTCGCCACCTCCGTCGTCTGGGTCTCCTCTAGCAGCTACTCCAGAAGCTGGGGCGCCCAGTGGTGGTGCAGGGGGCGCCTCCAGAGGAAGCACAGGGGAGCAGCTCCTCACAGACTCTATCTTCTGTTGGAGCGAGAAAGAAGAGCCCTGCTGCTCCTGTCGTCGACATTCCTGCTCCTCATGCAGGCGGTGGTGCAGTCTCTCCAAGTGGCTGGACTGTCCGGCCACGGGACGGCGAAGCGGACGCTCAGCAAGGCGGGAGGGTAAGAAGGGGATGACGGACTTTCGTGCAGTGTGTCTAAGTCGAGCCATCTACAAAAGACATCGCAAGCAAAAGGGTGAGAACAGAATTAATATGACCAACAAATAATGAATCATAAGTAAATGAAGGATTAGAATAAAACACAATTTTCAGCAAGGTATATTATATAGTAGAACATAGGTTTGGTCGGTATGACCAACTTTTGAAGGGATATCAAAGTCAAGGCAGGGACAGAGGTCTATAGTCCTTAGAACGACCATTCTATTCTAGGTTAGCGGTCCTACAGTCAGCACGGCTTTGATACCACTTATGTCACACCCGGTTTTAGAAGGCAAACCGAATGCGAACCATGTACGTGCCAGGATCAGTTATTCACGTACACAACAGTTACATAACATGGACATCATCACACAGTGCTCAAAATAGTATTAAGAAGGGAAATAGTCGATTACATCATACGTCTGAGACGTCCATATAGTCTTTACAATAAATCAAAGTGCGGAAAAGAAACGTAGATAAACGCGGCCTTCACAGGCAGCCGACTGGGGGTTGCCGCTAACCCACGCCTAGAACTCGTCGTAGTCTTGGAACTCCTGGAAGTCTCCTTCCACAGCTTCATCTTCGCCTGAGCAGTGGTTGCAATGCTGACAACCTGGGGATGGGGGGGTTTGGTGTGTAGAGCAAGGGTGAGTACACATCAACATACTCAGCAAGTATCCTGTTTGGCTGTAGTGGGCTAGATTTATGTGGGGATAAGTCAAGCAGTTGCTTTTAGTTGGTAAGATTATTATTTACTAATAGAAAAGCCAGGTTTTAGTATTAACCCAAGTTATTAGCCCGATGTACCCTTTCCAAACGGAAAGAATACCACTTACCAGCACCATAGTCATAACAAAAACCATCGATCTCATAACCACTTGTACCAAAGTATCTCTGATCAAGTACCACTAATCACTGGAGCTCCCTTGGCCGCTCATAACCGCGAGCACGGCTGATATATCAGTTTTCAAACACTCTATAGAGGTTGTGCACTTTACCCACAAGCCGTGATTCCCTTTCTGCCCGGAGATCATGACTCTCCATTGATCACTACCAAGGTGACCCAGCAGGGCATCACTACGTAGCCTTTACAAAGATTCCCCGAGGCTGTAGCCACCCGTTAGGTTTCCTAAATGCACCGCACTCCTCCCCAAGGGGCGAACCCAAACTTGGCAGAGCGAGCCGCATACACCGAGCCCCATTGACGGCACGACGGCTAAGTGATCTACACCCCGGATCCTCTAATTATTCAGCTAAGGGCATCCCATTCCACCCTCATGGTTGCACTGTTTTCCCGGGCGGTCATCCATAGAACAGGTCCTTACGGAGAGGCACTCGAGAAACCGCTCGAGCCCCCTTAAGGCCACAAGTACAACATCATAATAAGAGAAGGGAAAACAGCGTATCATAGATAATCTCATCATGTTCATTGATTAGAGTTTGAGCAATAGCATAAAGCTAAACAATAATAATCCAACCCAAATAGGTAATCAAGGACATGGATAACAAAAGCTAGTCAATCCTTAGGCATAAATGTGTAATGCGGGAGGTGAATTAAATAATGAATAGGACAGAGATAGGTCAAAGGACACTTGCCTCCACCAACCGACTGCTGCTCAGGGGCTTCTCCTGCGAGTTCCTTGGGCTCTTCGACCGGATCGTTCTCTATGCGATTGCAAGCATACATACATTCATCCATTCAAATTAGGAAACAAACAGTACACCACACAAGGGGACAAATAAAGTAAATATGCATCAAGTATGACATTCGATGTCGCATTCGTTAAGGTTAGAAAGAAACGGGGAAAGGTCTCGCAGGGGGGGGGTTAAAGCTTATGCACTAATGATTAGTTACAATTGGTTCTAACAAAAGAATTTAGTTATATGCACTAATGGAAACCTAGTCATTTTTAGTTGATCAACATTGAACTGGATAAACAATTGATTATATGAATTAACTAGCGTAACGGAATTCTAAATTAAGTTTCCTATTTCAATAACATGAACAATGATTAGCCTGCCTAAAATAAAATAAATAACAATAATAAAAGAACATAAAATAAAATAAAACAAACAATAAATAAATAAAAAAAGGGGGGGCGGTTGAACCGGCCTGGGGCAGGGGCGGCTGGGCGCGCAGGGGGGCGGCCGAGCTGGGGCGGCCGAGCCGGGCGGCCACAGGGGCGGCCGAGCGGCAACTGGGCGCGCGGGCAGGGGCGGTTGAGCCGGGCGGCGGCCTGACCGGGGAGAGGGAGGGGAGGGGAGGGGAGAGGGAAGGGAGAGGGGAGGGCTCACCGGGGACGGGGACGGGGCGGCCGAGCGGCGGTGCGGCCGAGCTGCAGGGGGCGGCGGCTAGGGCAGGGGGCGGCGGCTAGAGAGAAAATGGGAGAAAGGGAGGGAGAGAGAGGGATTTGGGGGGAAGAGGGAGGGCGGCTGGGCCAGCTGGGCCTAAAGGGGGCGCACAGGGGGGGGGCTGGGCCGCCAGGGGCGGCTGGGTCGGCCGGGGCGGCCCACGGCGCGGGAGAGAGAAAAAGGGAGGAGAGAGAGAAGGAAAAAGAAAAGAAAAAAAGAAAAAGAAAGGTTTTCTCCTTTTCGAAATCCGTTTTTTCCTGGATGAATGCACTTACATTTTTAAGCAATCGAAAGAATGCATGGTTCGGCATGATGCATCAAACAACATAAAGTATTTTAAGGTTTTGCTTAACACGGGAATTCCAAGCCAAACCCCGCTAAAACTTTGGAAAAGGTCAAGGTTTATCGAGAGAACGAGAAAAGAAATGAGTAACGCGTGAATTTGGTGAGAGAAAAGAAGAAAAAATTCTACCCCCAAATTCAGGGCGTTACTTGATGTCACACCCGTTTCCTGGGGGCAGAGCCAGGTGCATCGCATATGTGTGCCAGGATCTATTTCCACACATATGTTGACGTCACAAGTGTAATATATCAAAAGAACAATGCATAAAAGCGTAAATAAAGATTATATTAACATATTACACTTCGAACATACATAATGTCTTAACCTTTATTCATCAAAGTACAGCGAAACATGGACATCCATCCACAGGAAGATGACCGGGGGTTTCACTAGACTAGCATCCATGGAGCTCAGCATCATAACTTCATCTGCAAACTTCTGATCAAAATTTAAGCAAGGGTGAGCTCACTTATCGTCGGGGATCAGCAAGTGAGGGAAAAATTAATGCAAGTTTGACAAGGTGAGGCCAAGGTTGAGCAGTAAGCATTTTAGTTGGTCAACATTTTATTAACAACACCTATCTTACTAATAAGTGTGAATCCCAAGTATTCCCATTAAACAAAGGTATAAGAGTATATCAAAAACACTTAAGTGAAACCACTTAAGAAAACAATTGGCAGATCATCGAATCTTGATTTATTTCCATCTTCAAGTTCAATTATCATGTGAGGAGTCCAGGCTGCTCATAACCGTGAGCACGACTGATATATCAGTTTTACACTTTGCAGAGGTGGCGCATCTTTACCCATGAGTCGCGATTCCCTTCTAGCCCGGGTTAGCTATACCCGTATTCACTTCCGAGGTGAATGGCTAGGGTCTCACTACGAGGCTTCTCTCTAGAGTCCTCATTACGCAAATGCAGGAAATGGTCAAATTGCATAAAGCACACCTAATGTAACCAACTTATAGTCCAGACTGCAGGGTAAAGCTTTGAGAACTATGCCCGTATCCATTCTGCCTGAGCCGAAACTATAAGGGCTTGCCAGATGGCCCCGTTCCGGTCGACCACGACCAACACCCAACATAAGACTTCCCTAGTTATTTAGCCAAGACCAAAGCCATGATAGTTCTCATGGCAGCACTGTTTTCCCGGGTGGTCACTCCATGTTCCAATTAATATGCAATAATCTTGTTTAACGACCGGGTTAACAACAATAATGAAAACTTACCATTTGGAACATTAGTATCATACATGAGTGACTGCATAAATTTAAAGTTGTAGCAATAGCATAGCTACTTGATTAGATCATAATCCCGGTTTAAACAAGGAGTAAGGTTGGAGAGGTTAGGTGTATCTAAATAGGTAACCCATCAAATTATGCATATATATCCAAGAATAAACTTTATTAAATGTATGGTTTGGGATCAAACAGAGTATGCAGAGGGAGAAGTCCACTTGCCTTGCTTATTGAAAACTTGAGGTTCTTCCACGGATAGGAATAGATCTTGATTCTTAACTACTAGATCAACCACTGAATATCACACAAACAAACAAGAAGAACAAACACCATTCAATAACATACAACATTCACCATACGTAAAGCTAAAAGAAAGCCTAACGAATAGAACGTTCGCTTTTCAAAAACATCGCAAGTTATGGCTATAATAAGAGGGTGTTCTTTTCAAAAATGTGTGATCTATACTTTATAAAACAAGTCATGAGCATAAAATATTTTAATTAAAATATACAAATATTAGGTTCACCAAATTAATCTTTTATAAAACGTCATATGTGATATGCTAAGATTAAGGATTTATAAGACGAGAAAACACGTAATAACAATATTAAACCTTTTTAACCTTTTAGAAAAGATATAAGTTATATCTAAGGTTAATGGACTACAAAACACATTATTAATTTTAGAAGCATTATGGAACATCTTAGAAATCATTGTTAAACATTCACTTATGATAAACTAAGATATAAGTCTAAATAGGTTTTATGTGAAAAGATCATTATTATTAAACACCTATTTTATGAAAACTAGGTTATAGGCCTTTAAGTGGAATTTCATGCAAAAGATAATAAAAAAATAACTATCTTTTAATTTCATTAGAAAACACATAACCTATATTATTATATTCGAAGTCAATATATAAAGTAACATTTAAGTTATAAAAGAATTTAATCTCTTATTACTTTATCTAATCCTTTAGAAAAATCTAAGTGGTTCGTATATAATGTGGACTAAATTCTATGAAATCATTAATCATGCCATAAATCTAGTTAAGAACAAATTGACTATAGGTTTGATTAATAAATTATGATAAAGAATAATTAATCTATTAATTATGTTTAATTCTATTTTAAGTGTAATGCCCTAAAAATTAAACCATATTTATAACCCAAATATGGTGTGTCCTATGGATGATCGGAGGCCGTAGATGTATAGATCAAGATGATTCCGATCAATCACTAGTTTGTCTTGTTTGGAGTCCGGATGAGTCTTTTTGAGTGTCGGTTGATCTAAGCCATTGGATATTAGGATTGTGGAAGTTTTCTTCTATTTATACCTCCCTAACCCTAGAAGCCACATCCTCCCACCCCTAGCAGCCATCACCCTTTTGTGCCTTGCCCCAAGAGAAGAGAGGAATAAAAAGGGAGAGAAGAGAGGGGAGATGAGGGCATACCGTCGCCCATCGTCGTCGTTCCTCTCCAAGAATTGGTTGGATTTCCTTTCCTCTCCCTCTTTTCTCCACTTGATGAATGCTTTCCCTTGTTTTGGATGAGTTTTTGGCCCTGCAATTAGCCTTTCTTGGTTGGATTAGATGGGGGATTAGATTTTGATCTCGAAATTAGTCCCTGCAGGGTGGCAGATTCGACAGTTTCTGTTCATGCCTGTTTTTCGTGGTCTTAGTGCCCTCAAAAAAATAAAAAGTCTGTCTATAAGTCGTAGATAATTTGTAGATCTTTCCGTGGCCACAAAGAACACCTCAATCGGACATCAGATCAGAGAGTTATTGCAGTTTGATTATAGCAGTTTTTTAGTCTCATAATTCTGTGCAGAATCTGTTCTCTTAAGATTTAGGCAAATTTATCAACAGAATTAAATTTTGGGTTTGTAAGAGTTGTAGATAATTTAATAAGCTTTCCAGATTGATAACGAGTGTATTTATATAACTTTTGAAACTCCAGTTATGTTTATTTTACTGTGGTTGTTCCTGCTTGCCTGACAAAAATGAGCGGGTCAGTTTACTAGTGGGTTTCATCTAGTAAATGGCTGAATTGGCTCTTCCAACTATGGAGACTTTTGTAGAGGGATAAACGTTCTTACTGCCAGCAGAATTCCGTATTTTTTGGTTGAGTAGTTTGAGAGATATCAAATTTTGAAATTAACTATACTGCTGTCTGAAACATATTCAATCAGTTATCTTGTCAGATATTTTAGAACTTATAGATGGCAAAACTTAATTATCCATTGAATATCGAAGTTGTAGAGTATTTTGTGTAGATACTCCTAGAGTATTTGTTTGATATCATCACTGTTATAATTTTAAAGATACAAAATTAACAAAAAGCGCTGCTGCTGTTTGGCATGTGGTTCAGGGTGGAAGTCTTTCCACCGGGTCTTGGTTTCAAGTGTAGGAGCGATTTGTTGATTATTGGCAAATGTTTGTGAAATATTTGTACTAAGTTTTATGCCCGCTAGCAGGTGGCTACACTCCGAATCATGCCTAGTACATTCTTCTTCTTCGATGAAGGCAAGTGAATGTAGCGGTGGTTGCTACCATTTTGACTTGTTATTTTTATCGCCTACAATCTTAATTCAGAATTATTGAATTCTTTCATAATTGAACTCTATGATGATGTTGTACTTGATTGTATTATATTGATGCTCAATCATATATTGAGGATGATTGTGGTTCGAGTATGACCCATGAGATTAATTCACGTATCTGAAAGAAGAGGAAGTATTATTTGAGGTTTATATTGTATCTGAAGGAAGGTAAAGTATTATTTGAGGTTTGTATTGTATCTGAAGGAAGATGAAGTATTGTTTGAGGTTTGTATTGTATGTGAAGGAAGTGAAGTATATTGATAAATGCAGCATGTCATATGCATTACATGATTCATTTGCATCTGAAGTTTTGTCATGACCTATGGTCCGACCGTACCGATACAACTTAGCATCGTACATTGCCCGTGGAGTGGTACGATGCGGCTTCATACCCTCAGAGGTATGAAGGCATAGGACATATGCATTGCATTCACATGCATTCATTGAAGTGATATTTGCATATATTGTTGACGCAGTGAAGTGTTATACAAACTATTGTGGTTGCTCGAGGAAATGAGATGGTATTGGTTATATTGGGACTATTGAGTTCTATATCTACAAGTATTTCTGTTCTTAATTGTGATTCCTCTCGTGGTTTAAATATCTCGTCAAAACAATTTTCTTGCTGAGATGTTTCATCTCACTTTTGCATTACTCAATGCAGGTGCTTGATGCTTATCAAGGGGAGTGGGAAGTAGCGGCACATTGCACACATTGCTTAAAGAACCAAATAATTAGCTTGGGTTATTGACTTTTAAGGTTCATACTTTAGAGTATGATGTTGGCATAAACTGGTTCATTCGTGGTTAATTGTCCTTGATGAGAATTATATCATACTAGTATGAATCATTTTGTATTGATATATCTCTTTTGCTTCTGCGATGCTTATAATTACAAAGGAGGCGCTGCCAAATTTTATTTTGCTTAGTGTTCGGCAGTTGGTAGTGATGTCCAGTAGCATCTCGGGGTGTTTGTGGATCCCGGGGTGTCACAGTAGGAACAAATGATCTAATTCATTAGAAAGGGAATTATGTATAAACTATCATTTTAACGGCGAGGAGAGTGAGAGATAGATGGGGCGAGCTCGGGTAGGGAGAGAAGAGAGGAGCTCGACGTCCAATTTATAGAGGAGAGGGAGGGAGAGGAAAGGTCGGGTCTTCACGGCTGTTGATGGCGTTCATGGAGGAGAGGGAGAGGAACATATGCATTGAAGCTCCATAACGCAGGGAGAAACGGACGCGGTCTTGAATGCAGGGGCGGTTGGCGGCTCGGCGCTGGTTCTTGGAGCGGTCGGGTGCACAGGTGAAGGGTCGGTGGCTGGTGCGGTCCTGCTCGGCGGCTTCAGACGTGCGAGGTCGCGCTTGGGCGCCTGGGCGCGGGGAGGCCGGGGCTTCGGTCGGGGCGCGTGCTGCGGTCCTGCTCGAGTCGGGCGCGGCGCGCATGGGGCTTCGGGGCGTCGCGGCTCGGCCGGCCTTGGGGACGCGGCACGGTCGGGGCGCGCCTGGGCGTTGCGCGCAGGGCGACCGGGGTCGCGGGATGCTTTGCTGCAGGCGCTGGTGTGTGCTAGCGCGGCTGGGACTGCTTCAGGCAAGTGGCGGCGTCCAGAGAGGAGCAAGGGGAGGAAAGAAGAGAGAGAGAAGGGGAGCAGGGGCGGCGGCTAGGTCAAGGGGAGCAGGGAGCGGCGGCTTCATGGGCCTAATGGGCTTAGGGTTAGGTTTTGTTTTTTTCCTTTTTTTCTAATTTCGAAATACATAATTAAATAACCCTAAAATTCATAATAATTATACCAAAACTATTTATAAATAAAATATTTATTTTTGACTAATATTATTATATGTATTATTTGGTTTTTCATTTAAGAACAAATGATATTCAATATCCAAAATCACTTATGAGCAATCAAAAATCATTTTGAATGAAATAAATAACAAACACATGAATGAAAAATTTATTATCATAAATACCATTAATAAACTAAATGCATTATTTTTATTTTATGATTTTTATAGTGTTACAAATCTACCCCTCTTAAAAAGAATCTCGTCCTCAAGATTAAGGAAGGCTAGCACGAAAGCAAAGGAGATACATGGTTATTTGTAGGTTCTTAGTACACATTGAACTCTTCTAACATTAAGGAACTTCCTTACTTCTTTGCTCCGCAATGTATACTAATCAAGCGACCTTCATCATCGTACTTATAAAATGGTTGGTCTTCTGAATTATCGCTTAGGTCATGCTTGGCAGCTTTCTTCTCTAGTCGGTCTAGACGCTTCTTGGGGCATTCGCGAATAATATGTCATTCATTTTTGCAGTAGTAGCAAGCACCTCTTGCTTTGAGTTCTTTGCGAGTCAACTTTGCTTGACCAACAGGGGGTGAGGGTTGATTGGGTGTTTGTATCTCATATAGCTGAGCCTGACTTGAATCTTCTGTTTGGGTATCCATGTGTTTCGTGTCTTTTGCTTGTGGTTGAGGTGGACTAATCATGTATCCAACATTTTTCTATTCCATTTATTGTTCTTCATTCCATTCATCGAATATCTCTGTGACTCATTTTTCTCGTTCATAGTTGTTAAGGTAGGAATATTGTCATTGGCATCATTTACTTTATTTCCATTGGGGTTCATCATCTAGTCAGAGGGTAAAAGAGTTAGTGAGATAGACTGCATAAAAGGCTTGTATGACATTAAGATAAAGAGCGAACCCAACTTTTTGATTTCCAAGATAAGATTAGTTAAGAACGATTTCCGATTTTGCCTAGCTTCATCATACTACAAGAGTATACAAGTGTTATAATCCTTAAAAGAGATCTTTTGAACCTTATAGATTTCAGAGCATGATATCCAAATCATCTTTTTGATCCGAGAGTATTTCTTTGAGCACAAATTGAGAGAAAAATTGAGCGGGACTTTAGGGTAACTAGAGTAGAGCATCACATTGTTTGCATATAGCAGATGACACCATAGTTTATTCTCTTTATAAAGGGGCAAAACACAATAGGTGTGAGAGATTCTCCAAATTTTTTCGTATATCACTTAACACAATTACAAATCTTGAAAGGGGCAACACCTTGACATTTTTTTTTCTTCGTGAGGCATACTCCTTCTTCTAGCTAAATGATATATTATTCTTCCTTGCCAGATGCACCAATCAGAGCTGGAGGTCGATTGTCTTCAACTACTATTCTTTTTCTAGATGGGGTTTCCAAACACATGGTTCTCTCAGTATGTTGGATTACTGCCTTAGTTCTTTGTAACCAATTCTTTCCAAGAATCACATCCTTTCCCATTGATTCTATCACTATAAGATCAGCTAGAAAATCTATCCCATTGATTTTAACACTTACATTTGGACATATGTACCTTACTAACATTTTTCTTTTGGGTGCACTGATGGTCATCCTTGATCTCAAGGGACAATTAAAGATACCGTACTTTGTCACAAACTAGGCACTGATAAAAGAATGTGTTGTACGAGGATCATACAACACGGTGGCGATAGTTTTGTGAATGACCAGTGTTCCAAAAATTACTGCATTATCATATGGAATGGTTCCTGTCACTGCATAACTTATCCTTCCTATGGACTTTTTCCGTCGTTTATTCTTGGTTGACGCATGAGTTTGTGGGTGTTGTCTTTTCTTTTGGACCTTATTGATCTCCACATCTTTCTTAGGACAACTATTAACAAGATGGCCAGTATCACCACAGCCAAAGCAGGCACGACTTGATAAGTTACATGGTGGAGTTGTCTTTACGGTGTTGGTAGAAGTTTCTGTGCATTTTTGTTCATATTCCATGTCTGAAGACTGAGATAGCTTCATCTCGGAGGTGATCTGTAGTGAACTCTTCTCAGGACAGTTACAGAAGTAATGACCTTCACGTCCACATTGATAGCAAGTTTTTCTTGAAGTTATTTCTTGACTTTTCCATGTTTCCCTTTTCGTTCTTGGACCTGATGCGACCACGAGGCTGAAACTATGTGCAAGTAATAGTCCATACATCAATGTAACACTCATGTGTTTCTTCTTGGGGCTGGGCATCCTTGTGATGTTTCCTTTTTGGAATACTTTGCAATTCATCAACTGACAGTGCATTAGGTATGGGAGAATCTACTATTAGTTGTTCTTGGGGAGACATCTATCTTTTTATGCCAGAAAATAAAATTCGGTTCTTCTATTTTGTGGTTTCACTTTTTCTTGTATTGATTTGGCGACAAGGAATTCCATAGTACTCACAACAACAACATGTTCCACGGTCACTTGTCTGTTGATTTAGTTGTGCATCCTTTTGTGTCTTGAATGTCTGTTCATCAGCTGTTTTATTTATAGTGTTGTTTTGACTTGCCATCACACCACATTCTTTGCATTTAGTGACATCACTTGTGGTTGACATTCCAAGGTCTATCATCTGTATGGGTATGGAAGAATGGAAGGGACGAAAGGGTTGAGCAAAGACAGTTTTTAGAGAGCAGAGAAAACCCATCTATCTAAGGTTTTTCCTAGCTAATTGATGCTATTGTGTACAAAAGTCACACAATACACCAACAATCATTTTAAAGAAGCAAATCAAACATGAACACAGAGGACAATGAACTCAATCATACCAGCACAACACCATCCAATTCTACTCATTCAACCAAAACAAAAGGTGAGACAAGGTTTGGATTACGCAAGATATTATAACATCAAGGAGTTGGGTAAGAATTATCAAGGAGTTAGACAAGACATAATTGTTGGTGGCTAAGAGTGGAATAAGCTAACCATGAACTATTAAAGTGAGGATAAATGATACAACCAAGGATATGAAGTGAGTTAGGGATAAAGCGTTATCAAGGAGAAAAGTAGAAAGGCAAAAGTTTAATATCAAGGTAGATATTGCACAAGGGTGGCAATAATGGCAAGAAAACAAAAGTATAAGGAGTCAAGGGTTATATGGCAATATTAGGGATTAGAAACCACTTATAATATAATATAATATCGCCATTACCGATCTAGTCGAAAATCTTAATACTAAAGAACAATCCTATCAACTTAGCCAAGAAGTCAAATAATAGATCCAGGGGATCCATAACAAAAATTCTTGCAGAGTGGGGATAAGACAGAGAATAGGGCATCATTGATAGCTTCGAAAGGGTTTCTTCTGGCAAACTTCGCTTCAAGTTCCATAATCTTGCTTGATCATCTTGCAATGCTTCTCATTAGAACCTTCTGATAGATGAAGAATCAGACAAGAAGGGTTGAAGATAAAAGAGACGAGTTTTGATATAAAGTAAGTTTTTATGGAGACAATAAAGACAAGTTTTGAACGACTAACTGGGTTTTCCATTTCTAACTAATCTAGCGACCTACGGTCACATTGCTTTGATACCACTTCTATCACACCTGTTTCCTAGGGGCAGAGCCGGGTGCATCGCATATGTGTGCCAGGATCTATTTCCACACATATGTTGACGCCACAAGTGTAATATATCAAAAGAACAATGCATAAAAGCGTAAATAAAGATTATATTAACATATTACACTTCGAACAGACATAATGTCTTAACCTTTATTCATCAAAGTACAACGAAACATGGACATCCATCCACAGGAAGATGACCAGGGGTTTCACTAGACTAGCATCCATGGAGCTCAGCATTCTTCTGCAAACTTCTGATCAAAATTTAAGCAAGGGTGAGCTCACTTATGGTCGGGGCTCAGCAAGTGGGGGGAAAATTAATGCAAGTTTAACAAGGTGAGGCCAAGGTTGATCAGTAAGCATTTTAGTTGGTCAACATTTTATTAACAACACCTATCTTACAAATAAGTGTGAATCCCAAGTATTCCCATTAAACAAAGGTATAAGAGTATATCAAAAACACTTAAGTGAAACCACTTAAGCAAACCATTGGCAGATCATTGGATCTTGATTTATTTCCATCTTCAAGTTCAATTATCATGTGAGGAGTCTAGGCTGCTCATAACCGTGAGCATGGCTGGTATATCAGTTTTACACTCTGCAGAGGTGGCGCATATTTACCCATGAGTCGCGATTCCCTTCTAGCCCGGGTTAGCTAGACCCGTATTCACTTCCGAGGTGAATGGCTAGGGTCTCACTACAAGGCTTCTCCCTAGAGTCCTCACTACGCAAATGCTGGAAATGGTCAAACTGCATAAAGCACACTTAACGTAACCAACTTATAGTCCATACTACAGGGTAAAGCTTTGGGAACTATGCCCGTATCCATTCTGCCTGAGCCGGAACTATAAGCGCTTGCCAGATGCCCCCGTTCCGGTCGACCACGACCAGCACCCAATAGAAGATTTCCCTAGTTATTTAGCCAAGAGCAGAGCCATGATAGTTCTTATGGTAGCACTGTTTTCCCGGGTGGTCACTCCATGTTGAAATTAATATGCAATACTCTTCTTTAACCATCGGGTTAACAATAATAATGTAAACTTACCATTTGGAACATTAGTATCATACAGGAGTGACTGCATAAATTTAAAGTTGTAGCAATAGCATAGCTACTTGATTAGATCATATTCCCGGTTTAAACAAGGAG
The DNA here is from genome assembly GCF_902167145.1 of Zea mays. Taxonomy (NCBI): domain Eukaryota; kingdom Viridiplantae; phylum Streptophyta; class Magnoliopsida; order Poales; family Poaceae; genus Zea; species Zea mays. The sequence goes on along the minus strand of NC_050098.1, from coordinate 54,123,695 downwards.
TAAGGTTGGAAAGGTTAGATGTATCTAAATAGGTAACCCATCAAATTATGCATATATATCCAAGAATAAACTTTATTAAATGTATGGTTTGGGATCAAACAGAGTATGAAGAGGGAGAAGTCCACTTGCCTTGCTTATTGAAAACTTGAGGTTCTTCCACGGATAGGAATAGATCTTGATTCTTAACTACTAGATCAACCACTGAATATCACACAAACAAACAAGAAGAACAAACACCACTCAATAACATACAACATTCACCATACATAAAGCTAAAAGAAAGCCTAACGAATAGAGCGTTCGCTTTTCAAAAACATCGCAAGTAATGGCTATAATAAGAGGGTATTCTTTTCAAAAATGTGTGATCTATACTTTATAAAACAAGTCATGAGCTTAAAATATTTTAATTAAAATATACAAATATTAGGTTCACCAAATTAATCTTTTATAAAACGTCATATGTGATATGTCTAAGATTAAGGGTTTATAAGACGATAAAACACGTTATAACAATATTAAACCTTTTTAACCTTCTAGAAAAGATATAAGTTATATCTAAGGTTAATGGACTACAAAACATGTTATTAATTTTAGAAGCATTATGGAACATCTTATAAATCATTGTTGTTGGGGACTTGTTCTCAAATGCTTTAAGTTAAGAACAAGACAACACAGAAGATGTTAATCGACAAAGTCCTTCGTCCTTCGAAGCATTATTTCCTTTAGGATATAATGATTTTCAGACGAAGGCTATGAAGGGCTTACTTTCGAAGAACAAGACAACACAGAAGATGTTAATCGATAAAGTCCTTCGTCCTTCGAAGCATTATTTCCCTTAGGATATAATGATTTTCAGACGAAGGCTATGAAGGGCTTACTTTCGTAGTTACAGCATGCAATGACGGAGAATGAATTATAATGAGTATGAAAGATAATATAGACAATTATATATTATTATCAACTTATTTTTGTATTACCATTATGAAGAAATAGAAATGACGTTGGATTACAAATGTACCTTTAGCTTGAAGGGGAAAAAGTACAGGTGTGACGCAAAAGCAAATGCCAAATTCGTCCCCCCAGTACGGGGGTACTGTTCACCTATTTATAGGCACGGGACACAGTCCATATAAAATTACATTCATGCCCTTTACATTTGGTAGTAATTCTATAGTAATCCACCGAGGTCTGAACAGCCTTTTCATCTTTAAGTCGGTTTCTTTTTCTGCTACCACGCCGAAGCTTTCCCGCTCACATCTTTGGCGTTGTATCAACCTTCGTATTACTTTGGGCTTCTCCTGCTGCGATATCGACTCGAGTCCGAAGATACCTGTTTACACATTATTCTCCAGAAACACTATTAAATCTTGTTTTTGAGGACCTTCGGAAGCCGAAGGCCCCCAACAGTAGCCCCTCGCAATATTAATTTGTTAAAATAATAAATTTAGATTGCGACATGGACAAAGGCTTTAAGCCGAAGGTCCGAAAAAACACCTTCCCTTTGCTAGAATAGCAACATTCACTGACAGGCGGGGCCTTTCAATTTTTAACGCACTGGGCGTATAAATAAGACCATAGCACAAGCTCATTTGGCACGCTCTCCTGCCATCTGCTCCCGCTCACTCAATTTTTAGCTCTTGCGCACCAAGATTTGTTTAGCTTTTTAAGTTTTGAAGCTTCGGCGTTCAAAACAGTTTTTTAGTGTTTCCGAAGATGTCTGAAGATAAGAAGGTTGCTGCTGAGATGAAGCTGAGTCTCGATGAAGAGAAGAATCTGGGGTTTCTTATAGCAATGTCGAAGACCAATATAGAAAAAATCACCAAAGAGATTTTAGAAGGTTTGTCTGAAGATACTGATGACAGCGATAGTTATGATGTGGATAGTGGTGGTGAAGACTCCGAAGATCGCCCCTGGCGACCAAGCCATTCAGTTTTTGGCAAATCAGGTATCAAAGAAAATCATCATGTCAACATGAGGGGAAGATACTTCCGGGATTTATCCATTGTAAGGATCGACGAAGGAGAGAAAACTTGCCCGACCCCTGAGGAAAATGAAGTCGTAGTGTTCCGAAGCTTTTTGAAAGCTGGACTACGATTTCCCCTGAGCAGCTTTGTCGTAGAAGTGCTGAAAATGTTTGAAGTCTACCTTCATCAACTTACCCCCGAAGCAATTATAAGGCTGAATATCTTCGTGTGGGCTGTGAGAAGCCAAGGTCTGGAGCCTGATGCGAAAAGTTTCTGTAATATACACGAATTATCATACGAGACAAAACCTTGGGGTAAGGAACAGTATCACAATAATTTTGGCTGCTACAGCTTCGTTTCTCGGTCTGGGTCAAGCTGTCCCGTGCCAACCTTTCGGAAGAAATGGCCCGGCGACTGGATGACAGAATGGTTTTATGTGAAGAATGACCTGACAGTACGGGAAGATATTAAAGGTATAATTATGCGCCCTATTTGGCAAAGCTTCGGCCTGCGGCGGCCGAAGGTTGAAATGAATGAAGCTGCCGAAGAATGCCAGAGAGCCTTCGGTGTTATTTGTTCTTTTATTGGAACAAGAGATTTGGTACAAGAGCATATTGCCTTCAGAGTATGGCCGCTCGCGGAAAAATGGGAAATGCCGCAAGAAACCATAAAGGAGGCTGATGAAGGTGGGCTTGTCAGGCTGAAGTATACTTTCAAGTTCGGAGATAAATTCATTGAGCCAGATGATGACTGGCTAAAAAGCATTGAAAATTTGAGTGATGAACTACTTGGGGCTTACTCGAAGGCCGAAGATAGTGCATTGTCAGCGGCCTTCGGAGGCCGGAAAAAGAAGAGACTGAACCGAGTGTTTGACGCAATCGGGTTCGTCTACCCTGACTATCGTTATCCCATTCGAGGGCAGAAAAGAAAAGGCACAACCTCCGCGAAAGAAGAAGCTGCAACTGCTCCTAGTGAGCCAGCACCGAAAAGAAAAAGGATAAAGGTCCTCACACATCGGCCACGCTATATTGAACCAGCTTCGGTGCCTGAGTTCACCGGAGATACCTCTTCGGCCACCGAAGCTGAAAAACCAACCAAGCCAACCTTGCTGCCAGAAGTTGCAGAAATGGCCGAAGCTCCAACAAGAATAGAATTGGAAGAACCAAAGATTTTGTTACCAGAAACCAAAGAGATGGCCGAAGCGCCATCGACAGAAAAAATGGAAAAAGCAAAAGGATCCATTGAGGGATAAAAAATATCAGAAGTTTTAAGTCCTTCAGCAAATGTTGAATCAATAAAAAACTGAAGGGGCTCAGCGGTGACTCCAAAAAGAAAAAGAATGGTCACTGTGCTAGATGTTCTGGAGACAATTGAGTCCTCGAACACGACTCCGAAGAAGACTGCTGAAACATCCAAAGCAGAAACTGAAATCTTCGATGCTGAAGCTTCAAAGCAACAGGCTGAGACTGAAGCTGGGCCTTCAAAGCCCACGAAGGAAGAAAAAATATCAGAGCCAATTCCTATTGAAAAAATCAGTGATGTTGCCCCCGAAGCATCCCCCACAGTCCCTGACTATATTGTTCGACATGCTTTGGGGAAAAAGCTGTCTGAAAAGGAAAAACAAGAGGCCCAGTTTTACGCCCAAAAACTGAAATATCCAAAGGGGGCGTTGATATTCAACGGCAGTGGAGAAGAAGACTTCTTGTATTGCCTCCCTGACAGCAAGGAGATTTCTGTCTGTCGGGAGATGAGCAAGAGCTTCGGATTCCCAACACTAGAGGACGGGCTCTCGGTGTTGTCGAAAAACGAGCTGGCCGACAGCTTGGCGTATAATAGCTTAAAGGTACAAAAAATGAGGCCTTTGTGTTTTTTCTCGAAACCAAAATTTTTCATTTGTTTAAACTTATTGACACACATATTTTTGTTTGCAGGGTCTTATACTTAGCAATGCCCTCAGGGCCCAAAAAGATGCCGAAGATGAAGGGTGTGTTATGGCCCTGAGCAACCTTCGTTCTGAAGTTATTGAACTACGGAACGAAGGTCTCGAAAAAGATAAAATATTGCATTCCTTGATAAATAAAATAAAAGAAGACGAAGCTACTTTTAGAGGTCAAGCTGAGGCTCAGAAGCATGAAATTGAAGATCTTCGAAAACAACTAGCCAGAGCTAAAGAGGAATGCATACTTGAAGAAACGAGACGAGAACTTAGCGACCAATGGGCAAATCATTTAGAAGAAACTGTTAAAGAGCTTCGTTCATCCAAGAAAAAATGCTATGACAAATCTATGGAGTGTGTTAAGAAAATAAAAGCTAGCTTCGCCAGCGTTGGCGCATTCTCGAGCGAAGAAAACTTTATAAGAGGCAACCCCGAAGGTCCCATCGAATGGATTAATCACGAGGCAGAGGCCTTTGAAGAAATTTTAAATAGCCGCGGAGACATCTGCGCTTTTTTAGGTGCCAGAGGGATTGCCACCATTTTGGAGGGAAAAGGCTGCGAACATGTAAAGATTTTATCGCAATCCGAAGCCACCTTGTCCGTTGAAGATGTAAAAGACCCTTCAGCCGAAGCCAGCATGGTTGGGGGAAAATTTTTCACCGATATTTGGGACAATGGTGGTAGAGAAATGGCCCGAGAAATCATCCAGAAAAGCGAAAAAGGGATCTACGAAGCTAGAAAAGTAGCAGAGGCTGCTAAGAAAAACGCAGAGCCCGAAGGGCAAATAGGTATTAACTAATGGTTTTTATTGTGTTGAAACTTTTGATTTTAAACTTCGCTCGCAATCTGTAATAGCAATGTAGTCGTATCCTGTCCTCCCTCAGATCCTACTGAAGCGTCTCCGGGCCCTCAGCCTAAAGATGACGATGAAATTAAAAAGATGGCTGAAGCTATCATGGATCAAGTTGTCGATCGACTCCTGAACGAAGCTGCAGAAGTAGTACTTAGGGAAGACTAGGTGCTATTGTAAAATCATTTGAAATGTAATATGTGAAAATTCTTGTAACCCTGAATGTAATATACTTGTTTTTTATGGTTCAATTCTTTACGATGCATGAAATTTTAAACACGTACCGTTTTTGAGTCTTCGACGAAAAAACACCTTCCCTTCTTTTCATGCTTCATGAAGAAGAATTGTCATCTATCACAACAATATCCAAAGTGTTCTGATGAAAAATATCCAGGCTTCGTGAAAGTATTTTCCGAAGCTATACTCTGAAGATTAATATTGTTTCTCCTTGTGACTTAGCATGATTTGCCCTTTTTCAAAGCATTTTCCCGAAGATCGATATTATACCCCCTTCTTGTGCCATATGCAGCATGATGTATGATGCTTATGTTATGCAAAATGATGTGATGATGTTATGCTATGTGAGATGGTATTCATTCCGAAGGTGCACGCACATCCGTGCAATAAAATACATAATCTTTTTTGAATCAGCGTTGATTTTTCGTTGTAAGCCTCCCTTAGGAGCTTCTTCGCCTTTTACTTCAGCGGAATCAGCGTTGACTTTTCGCTGTAAGCTCTGCATTCCCTTAGGAACGACTTTGGAGCTTCTTCGCCTTTTACTTTCGACGGAATCAGCGTTGACTTTTCGCTGTAAGCTCTGCATTCCCTTAGGAACGACTTTGGAGCAAAAAACTTACACTGCGCTCCTTTTGGAACGACTTTTTGTTGCTTCGAAGAACTCATACCGTGTCTTAAAATAAATTTAATAATCCGAAGGTCCTCCTTGCTATTGCAAATTCTCAAGCTCCGGCAACTTAAGCCTGTGTAGCAGATATGTTTTCCTTGTGACAAACAACAAAACTATTACTTGAAATTTAAAAAGTGTCCTTTATTACACAGAAAATAAAACTGAATGGAAAAATCTGCTGTCAAGGTAGGATATTTGTTAATAGATGTGCTTCGACTCTGGCACAGTGCTATTGACTGTGCGAGCTTCGGATTGTTCTCTGAAGTCCCTTCGATGTTGCTCATATTGGCCCCCTTCTAGCTGCTGGCCTTGTTGCAGTGGTGGTGGTGGGGGCGGAGGCTGATGCCAGGAAGCTTGAGGCTGGCTCGCCGAAGCAACAGAAACTGCAGGGTGGTTGCCTACATATTCTGGGATGTAAGGCGAATGATACGAAGCAGTGTGCATGACCTGCTTCGGCTGACCCTGTTGTGCTGCAGCTTCGGCTATCTCCTTTTGCTTCTGGATGGTAACATGACACATCCTAGTGGTGTGGCCCTTGTTTTCACCACAAAACAAACAAAATATTCTCCTGGGTTGATCCCCAAATCTTCCGCCAAAGCCCCTGGCGCCTCTGCCTCTTGGAGCTGGCGGTCGAAAGGAGCTTTGCTGTTGACCCGAAGCCTGTGAGGAGTACTGTGTCCTTTGCTGCTGACTCCCCTTATCATCATTTTGAGTAGAGTTGTGAATTGACCTGACATGCCTCGGATAGAATCTTCCTCCGAAGCCCCTGGTCATTTCAGAAAACCTGAAAGCCTCCTCTCTTCTTTGACGAAAATCATTGTCAGCTCGAATGTATTCGTCCATCTTCTGGAGCAGCTTCTCCAGCGTTTGTGGTGGCTTCCTGGCAAAATACTGCGCTGATGGCCCCGGCCGAAGCCCCTTGATCATGGCCTCAATGACAATCTCATTGGGTACTGTCGGCGCCTGTGCCCTCAGACACAGAAACCTTCGGACATACGCCTGAAGGTACTCTTCATGGTCCTGGGTACACTGGAAGAGAGCCTGAGCGGTGACCGGCTTCGTCTGAAACCCTTGAAAGCTAGTTATCAACATATCCTTCAATTTCTGCCAAGAAGTGATTGTCCCTGGCCAAAGAGAAGAGTACCAAGTCTGAGCAACGCTCCTGACGGCCATGACAAAGGATTTTGCCATGACTGCCGTATTGCCACCATACGGAGATATAGTTGCTTCATAGCTCATTAGGAATTGCTTAGGGTCTGAGTGACCGTCATATATGGGAAGCTGAGGTGGCTTGTAAGTCTGTGGCCAAGGTGTAGCCTGCAATTCTGTTGAGAGAGGAGAAGCATCATCAAAAGCAAAGTTTCCATGATGGAAATCTTCATACCAGTCATCCTCATTGTGAAAGTCTTCCTGATGAAGCTCTCTGCGTGGAGGCCTTCGGCTTTGATCGTCTTGAACAAGATGACGAACCTCTTCAGAAGCTTCATCTATCTGTCTCTGAAGATCAGCTAGACAAGCCATCTTCTCCTTCTTGCGTTGAACCTGCTGGTGAAGGATCTCCAGATTTTGGATTTCCTGATCTAGGTCATCCTCCGGAGGTGTTGGACTGACAGGCTTCCTCTTCTGGCTTCGGGCCTCTCTAAGAGAAAGGACGTCTTGATTGGGGTCCAGCGGCTGCAGGGTGCCAGTTCCTGTTGCTGAAGCTTTATTCGGCGGCATGACGAAGGTGATGCTTGACGAAGGTGTTCAAAGCTCAAGAAATGGAAGTGAGTTCACCGGAGGTGGGCGCCAATGTTGGGGACTTGTTCTCAAATGCTTTAAGTTAAGAACAAGACAACACAGAAGATGTTAATCGATAAAGTCCTTCGTCCTTCGAATCATTATTTCCCTTAGGATATAATGATTTTCAGACGAAGGCTATGAAGGGCTTACTTTCGAAGAACAAGACAACACAGAAGATGTTAATCGATAAAGTCCTTCGTCCTTCGAAGCATTATTTCCCTTAGGATATAATGATTTTCAGACGAAGGCTATGAAGGGCTTACTTTCGTAGTTACAGCATGCAATGACGGAGAATGAATTATAAAGAGTATGAAAGATAATATAGACAATTATATATTATTATCAACTTATTTTTGTATTACCATTATGAAGAAATAGAAATGACGTTGGATTACAAATGTACCTTTAGCTTGAAGGGGAAAAAGTACAGGTGTGACGCAAAAGCAAATGCCAAATCCGTCCCCCCAGTACGAGGGTACTGTTCACCTATTTATAGGCACGGGACACAGCCCATATAAAATTACATTCATGCCCTTAACATTTGGTAGTAATTCTATAGTAATCCACCGAGGTCTGAACAGCCTTTTCATCTTTAAGTCGGTTTCTTTTTCTGCTACCACGCCGAAGCTTTCCCGCTCACATCTTCGGCGTTGTATCAACCTTCGTATTACTTTGGGCTTCTCCTGCTGCGATATCGACTCGAGTCCGAAGATACCTGTTTACACATTAAACTCTAGAAACACTATTAAATCTTGTTTTTGAGGACCTTCGGAAGCCGAAGGCCCCCAACAATTGTTAAACATTCACTTATGATAAGTTAAGATATAAGTCTAAATAGGTGTTATGTGAAAAGATCATTATTATTAAACACCTATTTTATGAAAACTAGGTTATAGGCCTTTAAGTGGATTTTTATGCAAAAGATAATAAACAAATAACTATCTTTTAATTTCATTAGAAAACACATAGCCTATATTATTATATTCGAAGTCAATATATAAAGTAACATTTTAAGTTATAAAAGAACTTAAACTCTTATTACTTTATTTTATCCTTTAGGAAAAGCTAAGTGATTCGTATATAATGTGGACTAAATTCTATAAAATCATTAATCATGACATAAATCTAGTTAAGAACAAATTGACTATAGGTTTGATTAATAAATTATGATAAAGGATAATTAATCTATTAATTATCTTTAATTCTATTGTAGGAACAAATGATCTAATTCATTAGAAACGGAATTATGTATAAACTATCATTTTAGTTTATAAAAGCAATGACTCTTGTTATCTTTTAATTAAGAAAATATAAATAATCTATTAATTGAACATATATTTATCTTCTATTTTTATTAAGAAACATATGGTCTACATATTCTTTTAAGTTTCTATTTAATACGACTACACCTAAACATCTATAACGAACCTTATTAAATATGATATCTATTAAAAAGATCATTTTAAAATTAGAAACAAATTATCTACTTCATTAGTAAGAAACCTAGATTTATCAATATAACTATCAATTTCTTTATTAGAAAAGTATGAGTGCCTAGTTAAGTCATTTTAACATTATTATAAATTCTACTATTTCGGTTTTCTCCTTTCTTTTCTAAATAGAATTTATACGTATAACTAAAAATTGTTTATTTAATTCTTCTAACATTAATATTCTAAAAAGTAATTGTAAATTACTAAATGAGACTTTTAATAACATATTCATGATTATTATGACTTAAATAAGCATTTTACTATTCTAAGTAATTAAGTGCTATACTTATGAATACTTTTATTATGACTAGTAAAATATATATTTTCATTTGACCGGAAATACGTGGCTAAATTCCTATTTCAATTTCTTATATCACTAAAATTATACTTATATCAATACTAACCAATTATCGCTCCACACACTAAGCAAAATTAATTATAAATATTTCTAGTATGAAAATCACCACGGTAGTGAATAGTGACCGTGTTCATTTTTAGAATTATAAAATCATACGCATATTCAAAGTAGTGTCGCATGGTTCGATTTTGGCTACATGTATACATTGAAATCTCCAAAATCGTACACGTGAATCGCATCGTCTCAATATTACAACAATAATTCACAAAATTCAAAACATGCTTTAAAAAATAAATTAACGTTTGCCTTCAACCTTGGGTTAATCACGTGTAGGGATGAACGTCGACGAGTAAGGAGTGGGACAGGGGTTCAGCCGGGGGACACAGACTGTGAGCACGAACTCCAGCGAGGCTCCACGGACGGCGGCGATGGCTCTAACGGCGAGGAGAGTGAGAGAGAGATGGGGGCGAGCTCGTGTAGGGAGAGAAGAGAGGAGCTCGACGTCCAATTTATAGAGGAGAGGGAGGGAGAAGAAAGATCGGGTCTTCACGGCTGTTGATGGCGTTCATGGAGGAGAGGGAGTAATGGGGGAGGGAGAGGAACGGACGCATTGAAGCTCCATAACGCAGGGGGAAACAGACACAGTCTTGAATGCAGGGGCGGCTAGCGGCTCGGCACCGGTTATTGGTGCAGTCGGGTGCGCAGGCGAAGGGTCGGTGGCTGGTGCGGTCCTGCTCGGCGGCTTCAGACGCGCGGGGTCGCGCCTGGGCGCTTGGGCTACGCGCGTGGCGCGGGGAGGCCGGGGCTTCGGTCGGGGCGCGTGCTGCGGTCCTGCTTGGGTCGGGCGCTGCGCGCATGGGGCTTCGGGGCGTTGCGGCTCGGTCGGCCTTGGGGACGCGACACGGTCGGGGCGCGCCTAGGCGTTGCGTGCAGGGCGGCCGGGGTCACGGGGTGCTTGGCTGTAGGCGCTGGTGCGTGCTGGCGCGGCTGGGGCTACTTCAGGCAAGTGGCGGCGGCTAGAGAGGAGCAAGGGGAGGAGAGAAGAGAGAGAAGGGGAGCAGGCGACGACTGTTGCCAGGGACCAGGGGCGACGGCTAGGTCAAGGGAAGCAGGGAGCGGCGGCTTCATGGGCCTAATGGGCTTAGGGTTAGTTTTTGTTTTTTTTCTTTTTTTTCTAATTTCGAAATACATAATTAAATAACCCTAAAATTCATAATAATTATACCAAAACTATTTATAAATTAAATATTTATTTTTGACTAATATTATTATATATATTTTTGGTTTTTCATTTAAGAAGAAATGATATTCAATATCGAAAATCACTTATGAGCAATCAAAAATCATTCCGAATGAAATAAATAACAAACACTTCAGTGAAAAATTTATTATCATAAATACCATTAATAAACTAAATGCATTATTTTTATTTTATGATTTTTATAGTGTTACAGCTGATGGGCCCTGATGGGCCGGTTAGGGTTAGGATTAGGGTTAGCTGTTCCTTTTTTTCTATTTCAAAATATAAATAAATATATTTAAAAATTCTAAACATCATAATAATTATACCAAAATTATTTATAATTAAAATATTTATTTTTTGGACCAATAATTATCATATTATTTAGTTGGATTTTCATTAAAAAGGAAATTCTACTAAACATCCAAAATCAAATATGAACAAACCAAAAATTATTCTAGATGCAAATAAAAATCAAACATTAGAAATAAAATTTATTATCATATTAATAAACTAAATGCATTATTTTAGTTGATGGTTTTTATAGTGTTACAAACCTACCCCTCATAAAATAATCTCGTCCTGGAGATTAAGGAACTTCTGAGAATAACTGGGAGAATTTTGCCCTGAGTTCATCTTATCTTTCCCAGTGGCCTCATCTTCTGAATGATGCCTCCACTAAACTTCGCACATGTTAATAACTTTACTCCGTGTAATTCTGCGAGATGTTTCCAGAATTCTGACATGGTACTCCGAATACATCACATCCTCATTAGCATTCAGTTCTTCCATAGGTAACTGTTCCTCCGGTACTCTTAAGCACTTCTTGAGTTGTGACACGTGAAATACGTCATGCACATACGACAAACTATTAGGTAGCTCTAACTGGTACGCTACTTCACCTTTTCTTTCCAAAATCTTGAACAGGCCAATGTAGCGAGGAGATAGTTTTCCCTTAACCTTAAATATTTTCATTCCTCTCATTAGTGAAACCTTAAGGTATACGAAGTCTCCTACTTCAAAGATCAACTCTCTTCTTCTATTATCAGCATAACTTTTCTGTCTAGACTGTGTTGTCTTCAGATTCTCTCTGATAATATGTACTCGCTTTTCTGCTTCTTGGAGAATTTCTGGACCAAATACTTGACTTTCTCTGGTCTGATTCCAATTAAGCGATGTTCTACACTTTCGTCCATAAAGTGCTTCAAATGGTGCCATTTTTAGACTTGCCTGGTAACTATTGTTATACGAGAACTCTACATAAGGCAAACTTTTATCCCAGCTTCTACCATGCTTTAGAGCGCAAGCTCTTAGCATATCTTCCAACACTTGGTTTGTTCTTTCCGTTTTCCCATCCGTTTGCGGATGATAAGCTGAACTAAAGTTTAGCTTGGTATCCATGGACTCATGTAGTTTTTTCCAAAAGCGCAAGGTAAATTGAGTTCCTCGGTCCAATACGATCTTCTTCGGTAGTCCATGTAGACAAATAATCCTCGACATGTATAACTCTACTAACTGGGCTCCTGAGTAAGTTGTCTTCACAGGTATAAAGTGTGCCACTTTAGTCAACCTATCTACTATGACCCATATTGAATCATAGCCATCCCGAGTACGGGGTAGTCCAACTATGAAATCCATACCGATTTCTTCCCATTTCCATTCTGGTACTCTTAGAGGTTGTAGCAATCCTGCTGGTCTTTGGTGTTCGACTTTAACTCGTTGACACACATCACATAGTGCAACATGAGTAGCCACATCTCTTTTCAAACCGTACCACAAATACTCTTCTTTAGATCCTGGTACATCTTTGTGCTTCCAGGGTGAATAGAGTAAGTCGAATCATGAGCTTCTCTCAAAATAAGTTGGCGTAGGTGTTCGATTTCCGGTACACATATTCTCTTTTTAAACCATAGTGTGCCTTGTTCATCTTTCGTGAAATCTGGGGCTTTACGCAACACAATCAAAGTTTTAATTTCCTTAATTTTCTCATAAGATTCCTGTCCATTACGAATGTCTTGTTCCAACGTAGATTCAACTTCCATAACCATTGCTTCCATATTGTTGAGCATACCAAGGTTGAGTTGTTCCATTTCCTAGCACAATTCCTGTGACATCAAATGAGTAGTGATGTTGTTCACTTGACCCTTACGGCTCAAAGCATCAGCCACTACATTTGCTTTTCCTAGGTAATATTGTATTTCCAAATCATAATCTTTGATCAACTCAAGCCATCTTCTCTTTCTAAGGTTGAGTTCTTTCTAAGTGAATATGTATTTCAAGCTTTTGTGATCCGTGAAGATTTTGCACTTGTTTCCAATCATAATGTATGTTGGTGCATTTTTCAGTCCAAATGACATGACCAAAAACTCATATAATCCATATGTCGTGGTGAAGGCTGTCTTGGGTACATCTTCTGCTCGAATCTTTAGCTGATGATATCCTGACCTTAGATCTATCTTCGAGAATATCTTAGCTCCTTTAATATGATCAAATAAATCTTCAATCCGAGGTAAAGGGTATTTATTCTTAATTGTTACTTCATTCAAACTTCTATAATCAACACACATTCTTCTCGAACCATCTTTCTTGCTCACAAATTGAACTGGGGCTCCCCAAGGGGATGAACTTGGGCGAATGAAACCCTTTTCTAGTAATTCCTCTATTTGTTTCTTCAGTTCAACCAAATCTTTGACATCCATTTTATAAGGTCTTTTTGAGATAGGTGCAGTTCCGGGTAATAATTCAATAGAAAACTCTATATCACGATCATGTGGCATACCTGGTAATTCCTCTGGAAATACGTCTAGGTATTCACACACTACCTTGATATTTTCCAGAGGCTTTTCTTCCAAGTGATTTACCATTGTCTCTCCTTTTTCATCTGTTGACATGTCTGTGCTAACTTGGATTCTTTCACCTTGTGTACTTGTCAACATAATTGTTCCTTTGGCACATTGTATCACTCCATCACAACTTTTCAACCAGTCACATCCAAGAATCACATCAATACCATTGGATCCTAGGACCACTAGGTTGACTGGAAAATCTATTCCCTGAATCTTGAGATTAACATGGAGGCATGAGTGTGTGGCCTTCATATCACCTCCCGGTGAACTAATATGTAACATCTTCTTAAGAGGGTGCTTTGGTAGGTTATGTTTTTCCACCACTGACTCAGTTATAAATGAATGCGATGCTCCAGATTAAAATAAAACTGAAGCAGGTATGGAGTTGATAAGAAACATACCATACACCACGTCGGCATCCTCAGGAATTGATTCCGCTGTCATGTGATTAACCCTTCCTCTATTCTGGTTCTGTGGCGTTTTGTTCTGCGCAGATCCACGAGCGGGGGTGTTCTGGTCAGTTCTTTGACTGCTGTTCTTCTGAGGTGTCTGTTGATTGCGCCTTGGGTAGTTGTTAGCATAATGGCCAAGTTTGCCGCACTTGAAACAACCATTGGGTTGGACTGGTGCGTTGTCGTTGCTTTTGGTCTGTGTGTTCACGGTGCTACCTTGACGAGTCAGCGAATTACCACCAAACCTTTGGTTGGTCTGAGAGCTGTTCCTCTGCTGGTTCTGAGTTTGATTGCTTCTCTGACCTTGTTGTACAGAGCGTTGTATTTGATAGTTGTTTCCACCTTGGTTTCCAGAGCGAAACTGAGAATCCTGCGAGTTGTTCTGGCGTGTATTTCTGCTAGACTGACCTTGAAATAGAACAAGGCTCACGGCCTTGGCGTACAATGCTCCAATTGTCCCCGGCTGCCGCCGTGCAACGGCCGCACTTGTACCCACCATAGCTAGCATGGGAGAACCTGTCTCAGGTCCAGTGAGGAGTAAAGTCTACAGGCACGTTCACTCAAGTACTAGGTTTTTCGGTTACCATATTTCCCAACATGTGTCTAGTACGTTCAAACGCTTGACTCAGGTATCCACACATTAATCCTTAATTCCATTTCCGTCTCATACACAAGGCATCCACCCTGGATCCAAGTCCATATACCATCATAGATCTCGTTATCAAGGTGAATACGATCAATTCCTGACCTCGCGTGAGTGCTAGAAAAATCACTCTACTTCTACCGAGATCCCTAATTAGCAAAGCTGCTACTCGACCTAACATACTAGTATCCATCTCAAAAGGAATCCTGAGTTCATGCAACTAAGGGTTTCAAGCAACTCCTACACTTAAGTGCACGGTACAAGCCTACAAACATTAATTGTAGTAAAATAGCATGTATAACGGTTATGCATAAAACCGGGGCTTGCCTTCAAAAGCTGAGGCTGCGGGGAGATCCTCGGTGGCAGGCTCTGGAGCTGGCTCCTGGACTTCCTCTTGGGCAACTCCTTGCTCGGGGATGAGCACGTACTCTCCATCTGTGAGGTTGCAATCTAAATGAATGCAATGAATAAGAGATATGTATGCTATGGTATGTAATTTAGTAATGATAATGCTAGGTGAAATGATTAAGTTAGTGATATAAAACCAAACCCTTCTATTGGAGATTTTAGTGGCATACTTGGTCATTTTAGAATAAGGTATTGTCAAGTTTAAGTGGTCAGATTATTTTGGTCCACTGACTTTTAGTGTCTTAGTGAAAAGTTTATCAAGATCCTTGCTGAAATCATTATGTGTAGGATTTATCACTTTTACTAATTATCTCTTTTTCCTTTTTTTCCATTTATGCTTTTGGAGTAGGTTTGAACTACAACACTGATTTAAAAATTTACAAAAATTCTGTAAAAATTACAGTGGCTTCTCACTGGTGTATATATTTCAATATCAAAAATTGAGGCCTAGAATAGGAACGGTTTTCTCTGCACAAAAATATTAAAATTTAGGGCAGAGGGGGTGTTTTGAACTACAACTCTCCTCTAGGAGTGGTCTTTTTCCTAAGGTTTATTTTTGCTGGTATTTAGGGGTAATAATATGACTTTGTACCAAATTTTAGCCAATGATACCTACTGGTCATTTTATGGTGATTTTCTAAAGTTTTAGGGCTTAGTGGTGCTTTTTACTACTACTACTACTATATTTGAAAAATGTCAAACAACAAATTTCTAAATTTTCCTATCTCCTTCTTTGTGCAAGAGCAATCATTCTTGAAGTTGGTTAATTTTGCTCATAGGGAAGGGGTGGTAAAATTTCTTGGAATATATGGTCTTTTTCATGGGGTAGGGAGTGAGGTGTATTACATCATATTTTTGTTTGACAGTTCATAACTTTCAGAACCTAGCAAAATTGGTTTGGCCAATTTTTTATGGATAAAACTCAAGTTATGCATTTTTGAAGTTGACTGTTGTTATTTATTGAAAGGTTAATTCAAAATTGAAAGGAAAACTGATTTGCGCTGAGGCCCCTGGGTTCTTTTACTGTTCTTATTACATCTATGTCCTCAGGGCACTATTCATTGGTGTGACTGACAGCGCGAAAAACCCCCTAGGTTCTACCGTAATTTAACCCGCGATACCTGGATTCTCGGAACAGTGACCGGGGCAGAGATTACGGCGGTGAGACTCATCGGCGGCGAATTAGCTCCGGTGAAGTGGTCGACGACTTTGGGGAGGTTGCGACGGTCACGCCGATATGCGGGTCGGCGTTGGGGATGGCCGGAGTTCGTCGGACCTCGAGCGCAGGCGGGGGAGCATGTCGGCAGCGAGGATTCTAGCCTAATCACGACGGCATAGGTCAATCCATTGAGTTGGGGAGCTTCACGGGAAGTCAGGGAGGTCGTAGGCGCAAGTAATCGAAAAATGGTTTACCTGGTAGCCCAGTCTACGTGCGGCGGCGGGCGGCCGAAGTTCGACGAGGGTGATCCCACTTTTCTGGTGAGACAGGGTCTCAGTTCTTGCTTGAAAGAGCTTCACGGCTTCACGGGGAAGCCGTCCAAGGGCTCGGGCGAGGCTAGGGGTCGACAAAAAGGGCTGGCCATGACGACCGTGCTTGGGCAATGGTGGCGGGTGGTGGCGCTTGCCTTTCACGGCGAACTCCGGTGATCACTGGCTCTAGCGAGGCTTTGGGTGCCAGGTGAAGACGGCTAAGGCCTTGGGGCACTTATAGGCGGGGGCGAGATGCAGGCGCGCGGGGCGGAGCAACCGCGCGCGGGGGTGCATGTTGCCGTGGCCAGTCCGCGCTCGGCCGGTCAGGCAAGCCATCGAGCGCGTGGCAGCGCTCGGTCAGGTCACTTTCAAACACTAATTGGCTCGCGATCCTCTCATAACTCTCCCAAATCTCTGCACACAATTTCTTCTTTGTCGTTTACTCTTTGTTTCTCTTACATCACTTGACTAGATTAGATCTCAGAATTGAGAAATACGAGGGGGCGAAGTTGGGTCTGTCGCCCAGCTAGAATCCGAGACCAAAGTCAAGCCAAATCGTGTCAAATGATTTTGGTTTGATTTCAAACTTTGCTAGAGTGTATTCAAGGTAATTTGACGCCACTTTTATATTTGGATCATGTGGATTTGAGTTTTAGAATTTAGAGAACACGACCGAACTTTATGAAGAGGTCAAAATTCAGATTTCTGAATTTTATGAATTTCCCATTGAGTTTTCACTAGAGGGGTCATTTTGGGAATTTTGCAAAACCCCTTTGATCGAACTTCCTTACTATATTTTGTAGATTATTTAGTGTACTATAACTTTGTTAATTGGTCTTCATCATGATTTTATGTTTTTCATAATCTTCTCACTAAATTCCCTTTTTGTGTTCAAATGATTTAGTTAGGGTAGTACTAGGGTTTTGAACAATTTTCTCCCTTGAGGTGCATGATGAGTTTATGGTATATTTCTTGAGATGAAAATCACATGTTTGAGTCTTTGCTTATCAATTTGGTGCCTTTTGCTCAATTATATTTGCAGGTGATAATGTTCACAAATGTGGGTGTGGAGGGAAAAAGCCTGAGTAACACCTGGGGTGTTACACATTGTATCATAAATAATCACATCATATTCATTGATTAAGTTAAAGCAATAGCATAAAGCTAACCATGATAACCCAAAAGGTAAACAAGGATAAGTAAATACAGACTAGTCAATCCTTAGGTTTCAGTAATGTAATGCGGGACAGTGAATTATGAAGTATGTAGGACATAAAAGGTTAGAGGACACTTGCCTTCACGAGGTTGTTGCTCAGGAAGATCTTCAGCAACACACTCAGGCACCACATACTGCTCGTTGTCTAAATAAAGCGATCATGCATTCAATACATTTGGTAAATGACAAATAAACAACACATCAATCATGTACAAACATGGGAACACATCTCAAAAAGAAAAGTATAAACTCAAAAGGGAGTTTAAATGATAGGGTAGACTAATCCCACTAAGTAGTTGATTATTCTTTAAGTGTTGTCCATGATTACATAATCTGATTCTATTTCTTTTAATGAGACATAAGAGTTACACCAGAGATAAATTCATACATCACATGTTATTATCTTTCCAATATTAAACATCTATTTACCACTAGGGTTTCCCTTTTAATTTATTTTATTAAGTGAATAAATCAATACGTATATTAATTCATAGTTAGACATAAAAATTAGAGTGTCCAGATTGTGAATGGACCTAATTTATTTAAACAGAGAATATTCCTATGAACATTTTGTAATTTGAATCACTAAATTTGGAGTTCATATGCAAAGGATATGAAATAAACAAGTTTGGGAGTTTAAAATATGAAAATAGGTTTAATTCTCTAATTATTCAAAAGCCTAGGGTTCAATCTGCAAGATTACAGGGGCCTGCGCGCGCAAACCAGGGACGATGGGTTGATTCCAAACAACCTGAGGGTCTCTTTAACAAAATTACCGCGTGAAGGGGTGTCAGGTCTGCTCAACCGTTATATCTAAAATCCACGGACGAGATTAGATCCTCGGGCGAGGGCGCGCGCGGGGGGGCAAGCGAACGCTGACAAGTGGGCCGGCGGTGTCAGCGACCGAGAAGGGAGGTGTTAGGGGCCTTCGTCTTCCGAAGGTCCTCAAAAGCATGATTAACAATGTTTCCCATGTATAATATATGCACATGAACTTTCGGAGTCGGGATGAAGCTGTTCACAAAATGAAGAGCATGGTCGGGACGATGGCCGAACTAGCTCCGAAGCTACGTGCAAGGAAGCTTCGGCTCAGTAGCAGAAAAGGAACCGACTTAAAGAAAAAAAGGCTATCTAGTCCTCGATAGGTTGTCCTAATGTCAATAGTAAACAAGAATGTAATTTTACTCAGGCTGCGCCCTGTGCCTATAAATAGATGAACAGTACCCCCGTACTGTTCATGCCGACTTGTACTCGCTCGTGCGTCACGCTTGTGTTTTCTCCTTTTGTCAAGCCGAAGGTACAAATGTAATTTTATATCATCTATGTTTATCCATGATAATATAATAAAGTGGAACTAATAATTTTATATGATTATTCATGTTGTCTCTTATATGTCACATGCTTCTTCTTTCATTAACGTATACTGCGATGATGAAGGTTCGTCCTTCATGACCTTCGTCTGAAGATCATTATATCCTAAGGGAAATGATGTTTTGAAGGACGGAGGGTATTAACCTTTAACATTTTGTGTTGCCTTGTTCTTAATTCATAGCATTTGAGAACAAGTCCCCAACATTGGCGCCCACCTCTGGTGAACTCATTCGACCACCTTCGGGAAGCCCTGACCTTCGTCATGCCGCCGAAGAAAGCTTCAGTGCCAATGGCTGCTGCATTGCAGCCATTGGACACAAACTAGGAAACTCTCTCTCTCTCTCTCTCTCCAAGAGGCTCGAAGCCAGAAGAGAAAGGCCACCAGTCCAACACTCCAGGAGGAGGAGTTGGACCAAGAGATCAGGGACATGGAAATCATCCATCAACAAGTGCAAAGGAAGAAGGAGAAGATGGCTCGGCTGGCCGATCTTCAAAGGAATATCGACAAAACTACTGAAGAAGTGCGTCATCTTGCGCAGGATGAACAAGACCGAAGGCCCCAACACAAGGAACTTCGTTAGGAAGGCTTATTCAACGAAGATGGATGGTATAATGATTTTAATCATGATACCTTTACTTTTGATGATGCTTCTCCCTTGGCAGCAGAACTGCAAGCTATCCTATGGCCACAATCTTACAAGCCACCTCAACTACCCATGTACGATGGGCACTTAGACCCAAAACAATTTTTGATGAGCTATGAGGCAACAATATCCTCATACAGAGGCAATGCAGCTGTTATGGCTAAGTCCTTCGTCATGGCAGTGCGGAATGTGGCCTAGACATGGTTTCTTCCCTTCGGCCAGGGACAATTATGTCATGGCAAAAGCTCAAGGACATGCTGGTGACCAAATTCCAAGGCTTTCAGATGAAGCCAGCCATAGCTCAGGCCTTGTTCCAGTGCATGCAAGACCATGAGGAATACCTATAGGCGTATGTCCGAAGGTTCTTGCGACTAAGGGCACAAGCACCCACAATTCCCAACGAAATTGTCATTGAGGCCATGATTAAGGGACTCCGGCCAGGACCCATGGCTCAGTACTTCGCCAGGAAGCCCCCACAAACTCTAGAGAACCTGCTTCAGAAGATGGATGAATACATTCGGGCTGACAATGACTTCCGCCAAAGAAGGGAGGAAGCTTACATATTCTCGGAGATGACCAGGGGCTTCGGAGGAAGAATCCACCCGAGGCATGTCAGGTCAATCCACAATTCCAGCTAGAATGACGACAAAGGAAGCCAGCTTCAGAGGCCACAGTACATCTCACAATCTTTGGGGCAACAACAAAGCTCTTTCAGGCCGCCAGCTCCAAGGGGCAGAGGCGCCAGGGGCTTTGGTGGAAGATATGAGGATCAACCCAGGAAGATTTATTGCATATTCTATGGTGAGGACAAGGGCCATACTACAAGAATGTGCCAAATCACCATTCAGAAGCAGAAGGAGATCGCGAAAGCCGAAGCTCAGCAGAATCAGCCGAAGCAGGTCTTGCACACTGCTTCGTGCCACTCTCCCTACATACCAGAATATGTGGGCAATCATCCTGCAGCTTCTGTTGCTTCGGCTAGCCATTCACAGGCTTCCTGGCCACAGCTCCCACCCCCACCACCACTGCAACCGACTTATTCCCGAAGCCAGCAGCCAGAAGGGCGCCAGCACACCCAACAAAAATGGGAGTTCATGGAGGAATCCGAAGCTCGCACAGTCAACAACACTATGCTAGAATCAAAGCACATTTATTGAGCGATATCCTACCCCTGAAAATACTTTTATGTTCTATGTCATTTTGTTTTTCAATAAGGAACAAGCAATGTAAATCTAGTTTTAATTTCTTGTAATAGTCTCACTTTTATTAGAATGAAATATATCTTCTTCACAGACTTACGAAGCTCAAAAGTCGTTCCTAAGGGAATGCAGAGCTAAAAATTGCCGAAGCTACAAAAAGTCGTTCCTAAGGGAGCGTAGCATAAGTTTTCTGCTCAAAAGTCGTTCCAAAAGGAATGCAGAGCCAAATACCACCAAAATATAAGGCGAAGAAGTTCAAAAGACGTTCCTAAGGGGATGCAGAACTTATACCGCCGAAATAGAAGGCGAAGAAGTTCAAAAGACATTCCTAAGGGGATGCATAACTTACACCGAAAAATAAGCGGTGAAGCCGAAAAATAAATGGCAAAGAGATTCCAATCGTTCCTAAGGGGACGCAAAGATTGTGTGTTTCAGCGTGGGCGTGTGGGTGTGTGTCTTCGACATTAACATCATTTTTGCATCATATCATCACATCATCCCGTAAGGCATCACATCATACATCATATCGCACTAATGACATGAATTGAATACCAAATCGATTTTCGGAGAATGCCGTGTAAAAAATGAAAATGTGCTAAGGCACAAATTAAGCTGAGAAATACAGTTTCATCAGCTCTATTGCAAAAGAAGGGATCCCTTGTTTACGAAGCATGGATATTTTTACGAAGTATGGATATTTTTATGAAGCATGAATATTTTTACGAAGTATGGATATTTTCACGAAGCACGAATCTTTTTATTTACGAAGCATGAAAAGAAGGGAAGGTGTTTTTTCGCCGAAGGCTAAAAAACAGTATGTATATAAAGTTTCATGCATCGCAAAGAAGAGAATTACAAATAATTTACATATTAGATTCAAAGATATGCACATCAAATATTACAGTCTTGTTACAACAAAGCTACATTGACCATTTAAAAATGTTTATACAAAAAGTGCTAGTCTTCTTTCAGGATCTTCTCCGCAACTTTATTCAGCAATTTATCAACGACTTCGTCAACAATAGATTCAGCCATATTAATGATCTCCAGTGCTTCCTTCGTTTCTGGCTTGGCCAGGGGTTCGAATGGTTCCAGTGGCGGAGATAATTCAGCTACAGTGGAAAAAATTAATCAGCCAGAAGCCACAAAAACAAATGCTGAAGCTAAAAGCCGCGAAACAATACCTATACGTTTTTCACGCTCTTTAGCTTCCTTACCTTGTTTTGCTTCCACTCGGGCGTCATGAATTTCTTTTTCACTTTTCTTTATAATTTCGTGAGCCATCTCTCGGCCACCATTTACCCAGATGTCATTGTAAAATTTCCTGCCCATTAAACTTGCTTTAGCTGAGGGATCCTTTGTATCATCCACGGAGAAGGCAGCTTCGGCCTGGGCCAGGGTCTTGACATGGTCGCATCCCGCCTTCTCCAGGATGGCTGAAATTCCCCTTGCACCGGAGAACGCGCAGACATCCCCGCAATCACTTAAAATTTCTTCGAAAGCTTCGGCCTCTCCATTTATCCATTCGATAACACCTTCAGGGTCGCCTCGTATGAAGTTATCTTCGTTAAAATAGGCACCCACGTTGGCGAAGCTAGCCTTTATTTTCTCCATGCAGCCCAAGGATTTTTCAAAGCATCTTTCCTTGGATGCGAAGTTCTTCAACTATCTTCTCTAAATGGTTTCTCCAATATTCACTGATCTCCCAGTTAGCTTCTGCAAGAGCGCATTTTTCTTTGGCTTCTGCCAACTGTCTCCGAAGGTCTTCGGTTTCTTTCTTTTGGATTTCGGCTTGAGCCTTGAAACTAGCTTCATCTTCTTTCACTTTGTTTACCAATGAAATCAAGATTTTGTCTTTTTCAAGACCTTCGTTCCTTAATTCGATTACCTTTGAACGAAGGTTGTTCAGAGCCATCGTATATCCTTCATCTTCAATGTTTTTCTGAGCCCTAAGTGCATTGCTAAGAATTAAGCCCTGCAAGAGGAGGACATAATTAAGTACAAGCAAATAGAATATTTCGTTTTCAAAATACAAAATTAGTTTTTATACCTTTATGCTATTATACGCCAAGCTGTCAGCAAGCTCATCCTTCGATAAAATTGAAAGGCCATCTTCCCGCTTCGGGAATCCGTTGCTTCTACCTATCTCCCGGCAGACGGATATCTCTTTATTATCCGGGAGACAGTACAAAAAATCTTCTTCCCCACTAGCATTAAACACTAATGCCCCCTTCGGGTATTTTAATTTTTGGGCATAGTGTAGTGCTTCTAGCTTTTCTTCTTGAGAAAGTCTCTTCCCCGAAGCATGACGAATGGTGTAATCAGTGCTATCTTTTGAAGCTTCGGTAGCAGGAGCTTCAACCTTTTCAGGTGCAATTTGCTTTGCCGCCTTTTCTTCAACTACGACAGGCTCTGTCTTGGTGGGCTCTGAAGGCCTAGCTTTGGTTTCAACTTGAATTGTAGTAGCCTCAACTTCTGCCTGCTTTGTTTTAGCTTCGGGTTGCGCTTTCGAAGCTTCGGCAATTTTTCTTGAAGGAGTAGAACTCAAGGTTTTTGCTGTTTCTAGCACAACATCTAATACATTTGCCATCCTTCTCTTAGGAGTTGCGGCAGAACCCTTCCGTGCTTTCGGCACTGTTACCTCAGTTGAAGGGCTCAAAATCTCTGGTATTTTTGTCATTTCTTTAATTTTTGGCCCTTCAGCCTTATCAGCCTTCGTTTCAACTAGCTTAGCTATAAGCACCTTTGGCATTACAACCGGCTCTTTAGTGCTCTACACAGTCGGAGCAGTTACTCTTGTTTCGGCAGCCGAAGAGGCCCCTTCGCCAAATCTAGGAATCATAGCCGGTTCGATGTAGCGCGGCCAGTGAGTCAAAACCTTCAACTTTTTTCCCTTCGGCACAGGACCAACTGGGGTGTCCGAAGTAGCAGCTTTCCACTTTTTCCCCTGTCCCCGTAGCGGATAGCGGTAGTCGGGGTAGACGAAGCCAATGGCGTCAAAAACTCTGTTCAGTCTCTTCTTTCCCCGACCTCCGAAGGCTGCGAACAGTGCATTATCTTCTGCCTTGGAATATGCTCCAAGTAGTTCATCACCTGTAGCTTCGATACACTTCAGCCAGTCGTCGTCTGGTTCATCGAACTTATCCCCAAACCTGAATGTATACTTCAGCCGGACCAAATCACCTTCGCTAGAGTTAGTGATGGTCTCCTTTGGCATTTCCTAGCTTTCTACAAGCGGCCATACTCTAAAGGCTATATGTTCTTGAATTAAATCTCTTGGGCCAATGAAGGAGCAAACATTATTGAAGGCCTTCTGACACGCTTCGGCGGCGTCATCAATTTTGACCTTCGGCCTTCGGAGGCCGAAGCAGGACCAAATGGGGCGCATAATGACTTCCTTAATGTCTTCCCTCGCTTTCAAATCATTCTTTACACAAAACCATTCTTCCATCCAAGCTCCGAGCCATCTCTTCCGAAATGTTGGCACTGGGTGGCTTGCGTTGGGGCGAGCGATAAATCCATAACAACCAAAGTTGTTGTGGTATTGTTCTTTACCCATGGCCTTCGTCTCATATAGAAGTTCGTGCATACTGCAGAAGCACTTGGCGCTTGGCTCTAGCCCTTGACTTTTCACTGCACAGACAAAAATCCCCATCCTTATTATGGCTTCGGGGGTGATCTGATGAAGGAAGATTTGGTAGGTCTTCAGTACCTCAACTAGAAACTTACTCAAAGGGAACCGAAGCCCAGCTTTGAAGAAGCTTCGGAAAATCACAACTTCTTTCTCCTCAGGGGCAGGGACGTTGTTGTCTCCGCCAGCCCTCACAATAGACATATCTCGAAAGTACCTCCCTCTCATGTTTTCAAGATGACTCTATTTGATGGTCGATTTTTCGAAGATTGAATGACTTGGCCTCCAGGGCCGATCCTTAGAATCTTCGTCCCCACTTTCCACATCATAGCTATCTTCAGATAAGCCTTCCAGTATTTCTTTAGTAATCTTCTCTATATTTGTTTTTGCCATCGACTCGACAAATCCAGCAATATAAGGATCCACAGTCTTCTTCTCCTCAAACAGCTTCTCCTCTTCAGACATCTTCATCTCAGCAGCAACCTTCTTGTCTTGAGACATTTTTTCTTCAGAAATGGTGAAAACGCGTCTTTTAAACCGAAGCTCGGATAGCTTGAAAAACTAGCAAGCGCTAGTGAACAAGAGCTATAAAATTGAGAAAATAATGCAAATGGCACAAACAGCGTATCAAATGCAGCTGGTGTGAGCTGTTATTTATACGCCCAGTGCGCTGCAAAGTGGAGGGCCCCATCTGTCATTGTTCATTGCTATTCTAGCAAAGGGAAGGTGTTTTTTCGGGCCTTTGGCTTAAGGCCTTCGTCCATGTCGCAGTTTGAATTCGTTATCTTAACAAATTAATACTGCGAGAGGCTACTGTTGGGGGGCCTTCGTATTCCGAAGGTCCTCAAAAACATGATTAACAATGTTTCCCAAGTATAATATATGTACAGGAACTTTCGGACTCGGGATGAAGCTGTTCACAAAATGAAAAGCATGGTCGGGACGAAGGCCGAACTAGCTCTGAAGCTACATGCAAGGAAGCTTCGGCTCAGTAGCAGAAAAGGAACCGACTTAAAGAGGAAAAGGCTATCTAGTCCTTGATAGGTTGTCCTAATGTCAATAGTAAACTTGAAGGGCATGAATGTAATTTTACACAGGCTGTGCCCTGTCCCTATAAATAGATGAACATTACCCCCGTACTGTTCACGCTGACTTGTACTCGCTCATGCGTCATGCTTGTATTTTCTCCTTCTGTCAAGCCGAAGGTACAAATGTAATTTTATATCATCTATGTTTATCCATGATAATATAATAAAGTGGAACTAATAATGTTATATGATTATTCATGTTGTCTCTTATATGTCACATGCTTCTTCTTTCATTAACGTATACTGCGATGATGAAGGTTCGTCCTTCATGACCTTCGTCTGAAGATCATTATATCCTAAGGGAAATGATGTTTCGAAGGATGAAGGGTATTAACCTTTAACATTTTGTGTTGCCTTGTTCTTAATTCATAGCATTTGAGAACAAGTCCCCAACAGGAGGCGGGCTGACTAGTCAGGCCCAGCGCCATGGGTGTAGGCACTGACCGGTAGGGCCTAGGGGCAGAGCGTGGGTGAGGGAGCGAACCTGAGCGGCCGGATCCGAATCAGATGGTTAGTATTAGACTAGGTTTAATTAGATTCGGGCCACCCGGTCTCAGATGAACGCTTGGGATCTAACGTCCGGGTTCCTCGGCCGCCAGAGGTGGCGCTACTCGCGTCTGTGGCGAAGGTCAACCGGAGACGAGGGCGAAACATGCTGGGACATCTTGAATGGCTCAGGGAATTCAGGGGAGCGCGACGAACTCGGCTAGGGGCATGGCATCGACACAAAGGCGCTGGAGGGGGCATTTCATGGCGAGGCGGCTCGACGGTGGCGCAACACTACTCCAGCGAGCAATCGCGCATGGCCGAGGGCACACAAGGGAAAAATAGGGGAAGGTCTGGGTTGCTTACATCGAGAGAAGACTCCGGGACCCTTGAACGATGGCAGGGACACGACAAGGGCTTGGGTCGACGGCGGCGGCTTTTCGGCGGCACGAGGGAAACTCTGGTGAGCACGGGCAGAGGGAACCAGAGAGGGAGAGGGTAAGCTGAGGCGCATCTCAAGTTGTGGGCACCGAGGCAAAACTCACCGAGGCGAATGGTGGAACGGGTGCGCGGGCACGGTGAACGGCGGCGTTCTTCCGAGAGCTCCAAGGAGGAACGACGCACGAGCGAGAGCGAGCTGGGGTGTCTGCAAGTGGGGAAATAGCCGAGCGGACGAGAGGGGGCTTGAGTAGGGGCTGGGCACATGGGTGGTGGTCAGAATTCGCGCGGACATGGGCGCGGATGTGGGCGCGGCCTTGGCGGGCGCGCGAACCGGGAGTTAGAGGAGGGGGAGAGGGCTGACGAATGGGGCCCAACAGATAGCGACACAGACGCGCGAACGCACAACGGGCCAGGGCACCGACAAGACGAGCCCACGTGGCGGTGAGAGCGGGGAAGGGGAAAGGCGGGCGCGAGATCCACCGCTGACAGGCGGGGGCCACCTGTCAGCGCGGGCGGGCGCGGGCGCTCGCTGCTGGGCTGGTTTGGGCTGACCTGGGCCGAATTAGTGTTGTCCTTTTTCCTGGAATTTCTAATTGCTTTTCTATTGTATTTTCTTTAGCGTTTTCAATTCAAATTCAAACCAAGTTTCAAATTCAAACTAAATGAAACATGTGCAACAATTCAAAGAATATTTAAGCTCAACATGATGCAACATTTCATGACTCATAATGGTTTGGCAAAAATAAATAATTAATTCCCTACCTAATTAAGCTAAGTCTACTCAAAAGGAAAAGAGAGAGAGAAGAGTAACACCTGAATTTGGATGATAATAAGAAAGAAATTTATACCCCCAAATTCAGGGTGTTACAGACCTATCCCCCTTAAAAAGAATCTCGCCCTCGAGATTCAAGGTTGGCTAGAAAAGCGCTCAGGGTACTTGGCTTTCAAATCATCTTCTCTTTCCTAGGTTGCTTCTTCTTCTCAGTGATGACCCCATTTGACTTTGCACATCCGATGGCGCTTCTCCGAGTGACCCGATCTGCTGTCTCCAAAATCTGAGTTGGCTTCTCAATATATGTCAGATCTTCTTGAACTTCAAGGTCCTCTGTTGGCAACTGCTCTTCTGGCACTCTCAAGCATTTCTTCAGCTGAGACACATGGAACACGTCTTGCACAGCTGACAGACTCTCTGGTAAGCTGAGTTGACATGCCACTTCTCTGCGCCTTGCTTGAATCTGGTACGGTCCGATGTATCGAGGTGCTAGCTTGCCTTTGACTCTGAAACTTTTGATTCCTCTGATCGGTGACACCTTTAAGTAGCCATAGTCTCCTACTTCAAAACTCAGTTTTCTTCTTCGGGTGTCAGCATAGCTTCGCTGTCTGGACTGCGCTGTCTTCTGATTCTCTTGGACCATTCTGATGTTCTCTTCGGCTTCAAGCAAAATATCTAGACCGAACACCTGTCTTTCGCTGGGTTGGTCCCAATGCAATGGAGTTCTATAATTCCTCCCATAAAGTGTTTCGAATGGTGACATCTTCAGACTTGCTTGATAGCTATTGTTGTAAGAGAATTCTGCATACAGTAGCCTCTTGTCCCAACCTATTTTGTCTTGCAAAGCACAAGCCTTCAACATGTATTCAAGAATCTGGTTGGTTCTCTCTGTTTGACCATCTATCTACGGGTGATAAGTTGAGCTGAACTTCAAGTGTGTGCCCAAAGCTTCATGCAACTGTTGGCAAAAATGAGAGGAGAACTAAGTGCCTCTATATGATACTATCTTCTTCGGAATGCCATGCAAGCACACAATCCGAGAAATGTATAGTTCGGCAACACTGCATTGTTGTAGGTGGTCTTGACTGGTATGAAATGGGCCGCCTTTGTCAAACGGTCCACTACTACCCAGATGGAGTCATAACCAGTACGAGTGCGAGGCAAACTAACTATAAAGTCCTTCCCAATCTCATCCCATTTCCACTAAGGGATCTGCAATGACTGCAACAAACCTGCAGGCATCTGATGTTATGCTTTAATCCTCTAACAGTTGTCAAATACAACAACATACTCTGCTATCTCCCTTTTCATACGTACCACCAGAATTGTTTCTTCAGGTCTTGGTACATCTTCTCGCTACTAGGATGTGTAGAATATGTTGTCTCATGAGCTTCCTTGAGAATCAGTTCCCGTATTTATTTGATGTCGGGAACACACAGTCTATCCTTAAACCATACCACTCCTTCTGTGTATTCACGAAAATCCTTGCCTTTTCCATCTATGATCAGTTGCCGGATCTCGTTGATCTTCTTATCATCCTTCTGGCCCTTCCCGATGTCTTGCTCTAGAGTGGGTTCCAACTCAATTGTCACTCCTTAAGTGTTGTTCAGAAATCCGAGACTCAATCTATCGAATTCCTTCGCTAGCTCATACGGCATGGGGTGAGCGGCCAACATATTAACTTGACTCTTTCTGCCTAGAGCATCTGCAACCACATTTGCTTTGCCTCAGTGATAATGAATCTCCTGCTCATAATCTTTGAACAACTCTAGCCATCTTCGCTGCCTCATGTTTAGCTCTGACTGAGTGAATATATACTTGAGACTCTTGTGGTCCGTGTAGATATCACACTTTTGGCCATACAAATAGTGCCTCTAGGTCTTTAGTGCATGAACCACTGCTGCTAGCTCCAGGTCATGAGTAGGGTAATTCTTTTCATGAACTTTCAATTGTCGGGACGAATATGGCACTACTATCCCTTCCTGCATTAACATACATCTGGCAGAATTAATACTAGCGCTGTTGTCAATTTCTCCTTCAATGTCTCAAAGGACTTTTGGCATGCTGGGGTCCACTTGAACTCAACCTTCTTTGCCAACAAGGTTGTCATTGGCCTGACAATCTTGGAGAAACCTTCAATGAAACAACGATAATAACCGGCCATTCCAATGAAACTCTTGATTCCTCGGGTGTCTTTCGGTGCTTTCCAATCCAAAATTGCTGCTACCTTCTTCGAATCTACAGCCAATCCCTCTTGGTTTATGATGTGACCTAAGAACAGGACTTCACTAAACCAGAACTCGCACTTGCTAAGCTTGGCATATAATTGGCAACGTCGTAACCTCTGCAGTACTTTTCTCAAGTGCTCTTCATGCTCTTGCTCATTCTAGGAATATACAAGGATATCATCAATGAACACCACTACGAACATGTTAAGGTAGTCCATGAGCACGCTGTTCATCAAGTACATGAAATAAGCTGGCGCATTCGTCAAACCGAATGACATGACCGTGAACTCATATAGCCCATACTTGGTGATAAAGGCTATCTTCGGTATGTCCGAAGGCCGGATTCTGAGCTGATGGTAACCTGACCTCAGATCTATCTTCGAGAACACCCCGGCTCCACTCAACTAATCGAATAAGTCTTCAATTCTGGGCAGGGGGTACTTATTCTTGATAGTAACTTCATTCAAGGATCTGTAGTCAATGCACATCCTCTTTGTTCCATCCTTCTTCTCCACAAATAGCACTGGGGCTGCCCAAGGCGAGGTACTCGGTCGGATGTAGCCTTTCTTGAACAACTCATCAATCTTCTTCTTGAGTTCCACCAATTCTGGTCCGGACACTCGATATGCTCTCTTAGAAATAGGGGTGGTGCCTGGTATAAGTTCTATGGCAAATTCAACTTTCCTTTCAGGTGGCATACCTGGTAACTCCTCGGGAAACACATCTGGGAATTCTGATACTACATTGATAGCTTGTGATGGTTCAATCTCCTTAATATGGGCGGTGACTTGGTGATAGCTTCCTTTCATTGGTCCAGACAAGACCAACTCCTCTAACACTTCTTCTCCTGATAAGGATACTAACTTCACCGTTCTCTTGTCATAGCTAAGATTGGCTTGATACTTGGTTAGCCAATTCATCCCTAGGATGACATCTATTGTTGCATCCTGGTTACCCATAACTATTAGATCAGTGGGGAACTCTATCCCCCTTATTTGAAATCTTGCACTAAGGCAAAATCTATCCGTTTGGGTTCTCCCACCAATTGAACTAACCCTCATAGGTGGATACATGGGTGCTACTGGTTTATTGTGTGATTCAACCCATGATGTAGTCACAAAAGAATGTGTTGCTCCAGTATCAAATAACACATTTGCAGAATGGTACTCAACTAAGAACATACCTAGTGCCACTCCTGGGGTCTCCTGGACTGTGTCGGCTTCCAGGTGGTTCACCTTTCCGTACTGGACACGAGGCTGCCCACGGTTGTTGCCTCCATGTTGCAATGTATTCTGCTTGACTGGGGCATTAGGAGCTGGCTGCTGCTGAGCTACTTTCTTTGGGCAATGATTTGCCCAATGGCCTTGTTCCCCATAGTGGAAATATGCATGACCTCATCCTTGCGCTGGCACTGCTTGGTTGTTCTGGTTGGTTGCTGGGGCAGGAAGGCGGGGTGCCTGCTTGCTCTGACGCTGATATTGATTTCCTCCCTGCTGGTTGTTCTGGCGGTACTGCTGTTGCTAAGGAAACTGCCTCGGGTACTGCTGTTGTAGGTTCTGACGCTGATGCTGGTGCTGGTGACCTTGCTTGAATTGCTGAGGTGGGTTGCCTGAGTAGTGGGGACGACTGCTACTCCCAACCTGAGATCCACCAATCTTGCATTATCTGTCCTCCATCTCCCGATGCTTCCCTTCAGTCATGATTGCTCTGTCGGTCAACTGCTGGAAGGTAGGGAAGGTGTGGTTCATCAGCTGGTAGTGGAGGGGATCAACCAATCCTCTCAGGAAACGGTACTGCCTCTTGGCATCCTTATTGACATCTTCCGGGGCATTAACGTGACAGCTGCAGAAACTTGTCCCTGTACTCACTGACAGACATGGGACTTTGCTTCAAGGCGAGAAACTCCTCCTTCCTTACTATCATCAGTCCCTCGGGCATAGGGTAGCGATGGAAGTTGTCCCTAAATTCCTCCCAGGTGATGGCTTTAGGGTTGGCATGGGTGGCGAGGTAAGACTCCCACCAAGACTGTGCTGATCCCCTTAGCTGTCGAGGACCATACAACACCTTCTCATGATCGTTGCACTGAGCAGTGTGCAACTCACATTCCACAGTATGCAACCAATCTTCGGCGTCCATGGGATCAGTAGAATGGGCAAAGACAGGGGGATGGTCCCTCATGAATTCTGCCCGCTTGTCTCTGGGCACCTGTGGCATCTGGACTTGCACCTGAAGTTGAGGTGGGGGTGGTTGTTGCTGCACCTGCATTGCTGCTAAGGTCTGACCAATTGCTTGGACTGCTTGTGTATACATTAGGAACATCTTCTCAATGGTCATCGGGGGTGGCGGTGGCAACAGCTGCTGAGCTGCATCTTCCTAGGGTCCCTACTGTTCTGGCTGAGCACGCCTTGCACCTCAGCGCCTGTTTTCAGACATCTGTAGAAAGCATACACAAATCAGATCTGACTCTGCAGTCTTTCAGCATAAGAAAAGATGTATAGAAAATCTTCATAGCACTGAACAATTGATCATCTTCACTAACAGTTTCTCAGATAAAGAGGAAAGTGGAAATAAAGGGATTACCCAACCAAATAACTGACTTTATTAATAACTACACCAAGTTGCAGGGGATGCCCACACCTTGATGACAATCATTACAAAGATCCAACTTCATTACAAGTTCATCACGACAAGCATCAAGACATATGACAAGCAAACTATTCTAACTAAGACTAACTGAGACTAAGACTCTGAATTAAGCATTATTACAGACTCCGACTCTGTCGATCTATGGATCCAAATCTATCTAGGTCCTACAGTTAGGGGTACCATACTCAAAGCGACCAGGGGCGGTGAACGGTAAAGATGCTGAATCCCGACAGGGGCAGGAGAACCACCATCCAAATAGTGACATGTTGCGCACTCAGCATGCAATGGTGGTGCAGGGGGCACCGTCTCCGTCTCCGTTGGGGTCTCCTTCAGCAGCCGGGATGCCCTATGGTGGTGCAGGGGGCATCTCTGGTAGAGGTGCAGGGGAAGGCTACCTCCCAGACTCCACCTCCTGCTAAGGCGAGGGGGAAGAGTCCTGCTGCTCCTACTCCTAGCGTTGGCGCTCCTGCTCCTCGTGCAGGCAACGATGAAGTCTCTCCAAGTGGCTAGACTGACCCGGCACCGTGCGATGCAGAGGGTGCTCCGCCAGGCGAGAAGGCAAAAAGTGGATCACAGACTTACGTGCAGTGCATTTAAGACGAGCCATCTACAAAGACATCATAAGCACAAGAGTGAGAGTAGAACTATAAGACCAAAAAGTAACTAGAAAGAAAAGTGAGACAAAATTTTGTAAGATGAGTAATAACAAAGAATTGGTCAAGATGACCAACTTTTGAAGTGATACTAAAGATCAAGGTAAGAGTAGGGGTCTATAGTCCTTAGGGCGACATTCTAGTCTAAGTTAGTGGTCCTACAGTCAGCAAGGCTTAGATACCACTTATGTCACACCCAGTTTTGGAAGGCAAACCGAATGTGAATCATGTATGTGCCAGGATCAGAAACTCACGTACACAGCGATTACATAATTGGACACCATCACACAATGCTCAAAGTAAATAGTGGAAATGTACTTTATTACAATAAGATGTCTGAGACATCCACAGAGTCTAGTACATAGCCATAATCATTAATATCATCAAAGTGCGAAAAACGTAACGTAGTAGATAAGGTCTACACAGGCAGCTGACTGGGGTTTTGCCACTAAGAAAAACTAGAACTCGTCGTAGTCCTGGAACTCCTCAAAGTCCTCCCCAAGGTGGGTGACTAGTAAAACCAAATCGAAAGAACCTCTGCACCCCCCTTGGCAGAGCGAGCACCACGCCCCAGCCCCCATTGACGACCCTCAGGCAAAGCCAACTACACCCCTAGGTTCATCTAATTAATCAGCTAAGGGCGTCCCATTCCACCCTCATGGTTGCACTGTTATCCCGGGTGGTCACTCCATGAACAGGTCCTTACGGAGAGGTACTCAGGAAAATGGCCTGAGTCCCCTAGAGTATCACAATATCATCATCGGGATAACATCATCATATCATAAATAATCACATCATGTTCATTGATTAAGTTTGTTGGGGGTCGTCTTCTCTGCCGAAGGTCCTCTAGGCGAAAACACCTTCGGCAAGACAGTACAAAGGCATGTGCGACATGAAGATATAAGCCGAAGATGATACGGACAAAGCCGAAGCTACGACTGAAAGAGCTTTGGCTTGGTATTATGATGATGACAAGGGACGATACCGACTTAAAGAGGAAAAGACTATATAGTCCTTAATAGTTCGCATTATGATTATAATTAGTTATCAGGGACATGGATATAATTTCGTCCGGGCTACGTCCTGTGCCTATAAATAGATGAACAGTACCCATGTATTGTTCACACTGCATTGTAATCGCTCCTGCATCACTCACATTCTCACCTTTTGTCAAGCCGAAGGTACCAATGAAATATAAATATTGTGAACATCTACTCATGTTTATGAAATGAAATAAGAATGTAAATAATTTATTGCTATATTGTCATTATTTACATTCTTCTTCTGTATTTCATGTTTCTTCATTCATATTTATTTATTTACCAAGATGATGAAGGTACGTCCTTCATGACCTTCATCTGAAGATCATTATATCCAAAAGGAGATAATGTTTCAAAGGACGAAGGTCTTTAATCATTAACAATTGTGTTGCTTTGTTCTTGATGTATAGCATTTGAGAACAAGGACCAACATTGGCGCCCACCTCCGGTGAACTCACTTCCACAGTTGTGACGATGGCTCCACACAACAACCAAGCTGTAGCACCTTTGTCCATGAAGCTGGTGCTCCCAATCACAGGCGGCTCAAGTTCTGAACCAGCCAATAAGAAGAAGAAGAAGGAAGCACAAAGAAGGGTACATCATGTTGGGGTGCAAGGACCCTTCATCAAATCCAAGTGGTCTCACATCCCAATTACCTTCTCTCAGGAAGACATTTAGCTCAAGGATTATCCTCACAATGACTCAATGGTCATATATTGTGTCATCAAAGGATTTATGGTTCACAATGTCCTAGTAGACACAGACAGTGCAACAGATATCATCTTTGCAAAAGCTTTCAGGCAAATGCAAGAGCCAGAGGATAAGATACATGATGCAACACACCCTCTTTGTGGCTTTGGAGTAAGACAGATTGTGGCACTTGGCAAGATAACAATGACAGTTACCTTCGGATATGTTCACAACACAAGAACAGAACATGTTGTCTTTGACATTGTTGATATGGAGTATCCATACAATGCAATCATTGGTCGAGGGACGCTTAATGCCTTCGAAGCAATACTTCATCTAGCATATCTTTGCATGAAGATACCTTCGGAACAAGGGCCCATTGTTGTACACGGGAGTCAAGAAGCTGCCAGAAAGGCTAAAGGTAGTTGGACGGATTCGAAGGCTATTCATAATATAGATGAAGCCAAAGCTTATCAGCAATATAAGCATAAAGGAGAGAAGGCTGCTTCAGCAGGTCAGCCAAAGCGTATGCTTTTATGTGAAGATATAGCAAAGCAAAAAGTATTATTGGGATATCAGCTATCTGATGAACAGGAAAAGACTTTGCTAAGATTCTTGTTCAACAACAAAGATGTCTTTGCTTGGACAGCCAATGATCTCTGTGGTGTCAATAGAGATGTTATTGAGCACTAGCTCAATGTGGACCCGTCCTTCAGACCAAGAAAGCAGAGGCTTCGGAAAATGTCTGATGATAAAGTCGAAGGTGCACGAAATGAAGTAAAGAGACTTCTCAGTGCCAGCATTATCACAGAAGTAACATATCCAGAGTGGCTGGCTAACACAGTCATGGTGAAAAAGCCAATGGGAAATGGAGAATGTGCATTGATTTCATAGATCTCAACAAGGCATGTCCAAAGGATGAATTCTCTCTACCAAGAATAGATTCCCTTATAGATGCAGCAACTTCTTCAGAACTCATGAGTCTATTGGATTGCTATTCGAGTTATCATCAAATTTGGATGAAAAAGGAGGATGAGCCAAAGACAAGCTTCATAACTCCTAGTGTTACCTATTGTTACCTTCGGATGCCGGAGGGCTCAAGAACGCTGGAGGAAGCTTCAGCAGAATGACTGCCAAGGTTCTTCACTCTCAAATTGGTAGAAATGTGCTGACTTATGTCGATGACATCATAGTAAAGAGCACAAAGCAAGAAAATCATGTTGCTGATTTGCAAGAAACATTTGCCAATTTCAAGCAAGCTGGTCTCAAGTTGAATACAGAAAAAATTTGTCTTCGGAGTGAAGAAGGGCAAGTTTCTTAGTTGCCTGGTATCAACAAAAGGCATCAAAGCTAATCCAAGCAAAATCGAAGCTATCCTTCGGAGGGAGCCACCAAATTCAAAGAAGGGGCTCAACGGTTGGCAGGAAGGCTGACATCGTTGAATAGATTGATATCAAGATCAGCAGAGAGGAATTTACCATTCTTTGAAATACTGAAGTTAGCCAAAGTCTTCCAGTGGGGTCCGGCTCAACAGAAAGCGTTCGAAGAGCTAAAGCAGTAACAAGCTGTATGTGGCTGCTTCCCATGCTACGGTCAGTGCGGCACTTGTACAGGAAAAACAAGATGGCCAAATAAAAAAGCAAGCACCAGTATGCTTCGTCTCCGAAGTACTCAGCCCATCAAAGAAAAATTACACAGAATAGTGCCTTCATCGCAACCCCTGAAAGATTCGGCACTACTTCCAAGCATATCATATAATAGTGACTTCATCGCAACCCCTGAAAGATATAATGAGGAACAAAGAAGCTATAGGAAGGATCGGAAAATGGGCCGTGGAACTTAACGAATTCACCATTGATTATGTGCATAGATCCTCAATTGAATCTCAGGCATTAGCGGACTTCATTGCTGATTGGACGCCAGGGGCTCAGGGTGAAGAAGCGACAAAAGATGCCGAAGCTTGGACGATATTTTGTGACAGATCTTGGGGGACCTTTGGTGTAGGAGCAGTTGCTGTCCTAGTTGCTCCGTCTAAAGTTAGAACATGTTATGCAATAAAGTTAGACTTCAGTTGTACAAATAACATTGCCGAGTACGAAGCTCTGCTTTTAGGGCTTCGGAAACTAAAGGCCATGGGAATAAGAAGGGCAATCCTTAAAACTGATTCGCAAGTTATTTCTGGCCACGTGGATAAGAGTAGCAAGGCAAGAGATCCGAAGCTTGAAAAGTATTTGGATGCAGTCCAAAGATTGGAAGCTTCTTTCGAGGGATTTTCTGTAAAAAATATCACAAGGGGAGAGAATGAGCATGCAGATTTATTAGCTAAGTCAGCGGCACAGTGGCTCCCTTTGCCTTCGGAAGTATTTTTTGAAACAATAAAAGCACCCTCAATCGAGCTCATGGAGAGAGCAGTGCTCACAATCTCACCTGTACATAGTGAAGACTGGAGGACCGAAATAATATCCTTCCTCCAAGGCATCTGCCTCTCAGACGATGAAGCTTATAACAAGAGAATGGAAGCAAGAACAAGACCTTATGTAATAATTGAAGGGGAGTTATACAAGCATGGAGTTTATTCCCCATTGCTCAAATGCCTTTCCAGGAATGAAGGACATGAATTATTGAAGGAAATACATGCAGGACTGTGTGGAGCCCACATTGGATCCATGCCTCTACTCGGAAAGGTTTTTAGACAAGGTTTTTATTGGCCAAAGGCAACAGACTTGGTCCAGAAATGCGAAAACTGTCAGAAATGTGTCAGAGACCAGAAACAACCTTTGTCTCTAACACAATTGATTCAACCTACTTGGCCATTGCAGAGATGGGGCCTAGATTTGTTAAGACCGCTTCCACCAGCACAAGGAAACTTAGAATATGTTGTGGTAGCGGTGGAATATTTCTCAAAGTGGATCGAAGCTAAGTCTCTAGCTACCGTAACTTCGGCCATAGTCCAAAAGTTCTTCTAGCAAAATATTAGCTGTCACTTCGGTGTGCCGAAGGCTATTACAGTCGACAATGGAACTCAATTTGATGCTGAAACATTTACGGTTTTTTGTGACCAGATTGGTACAAAAATACATTTTGCATCAGTAAGGCATCCAGAATCAAATGGGTTAGTAGAGAGAGCAAATGGAATTATAATGACAGGAATAATGAAGTTAATCTTCAATCAGCCCAGAGGAAAGTGGCCAGATGAATTAATA
This sequence comes from Zea mays, assembly GCF_902167145.1. Taxonomy (NCBI): domain Eukaryota; kingdom Viridiplantae; phylum Streptophyta; class Magnoliopsida; order Poales; family Poaceae; genus Zea; species Zea mays. Next base: position 54,086,038 of record NC_050098.1, on the reverse strand, counting down.
AAAGTGGTGTGGAGCCACAACACTGCTATCTCAAGGTCAATAGGTTTTACTCCATTCAAGCTCTTGTTCGGTGACGAAGCAATGACACCGGAAGAAGCAAGAACAGGATCAATAAAAACCAAAGCTTCATGGAGGATGAATCTGATTGCCAAATAACAAAAGACACCATAGAAGGGACCAGACTTCAGGCCATAGAGTACATCAATAAGTACCAGGCTGAAACAATAAAATGGCGTGATAGAAAAGTTCGATTGAAAAATATCAAACCAGGCCATTTGGTGCTTCAAAGGATGGCCAACCTAGAAACAGTAGGGAAGCTTCAGCTGAAATGGGAAGGTCCTTTTCTGGTAGTATCTTCGTCAAGACCCGGTTCTTACAGATTGAAGGATATGGACAACAACGACATACCCAGATCTTGGAATGCGGATGAGCTTCGGCGATATTATGTGTAATTGATGTTATCTTTTTATTTTTTCTATGGCACCCTTTTCCTTTCAGGAGGGGAGAAAGGTTTTTAATGGGGCCATAGTTTGTAATTTTCATTTTCGTTTAGCCCTATGCAATACAAGGGCCAAATTCCCCCAAAAATGTAACATGTAACACTAAGAATCCGCACCATCGAGTGCAAAAAAGAACAGGGAAAAGCTCAAAAGTCGTCCCTAAGGGGATGCTGAGCTGCAATGGCACTCCGAAGGCGACGAAGCTACAAAAGCCGTTCCTAAGGGAGCGCAGAGTAAGTTCCGAAGCTCAAAAGTCGTTCCTAAGGGAATGCAGAGGTAAAATGCCACCGAAATAGAAGGTGAAGAAGCTGAAAAGACGTTCCTAAGGGAATGCAGAGCTTAAATACCCCCGAAATAGAAGGTGAATAAGCTCAAAAGACGTTCCTAAGGGAATGCAGAGCTTAAATACCACCAAAATAGAAGGTGAAGAGACTCAAAAGTCGTTCTTAAGGGGATGCAGAGTCTGGGTGTGGTTTTGTGTGTGTTTGAGTCATACATCTGCATATTTCATCGCATCATTCCTTGCATTCATACAAACATTCATTAGACATTTGTAGGATCATCATCATCATAGCATAAGGCATGGAAAATGGACGATAATATGAAAGAGTTGCCCGGCTTTGGCGACAAAATGTTTTGTTGATTATGAAGAAGCTTCGTCTCAGACAAGACGAACACAGAGACACTTTATACAATGAAACATGCTTCGATGTGCATGAAAAGAAGGGAAGGTGTTTTTCGCCTTCGGATCAAAAGCTGTAACTATGGGTTTTGTCCACAACAAAGCACTTTATACATGGATAAAAAGGTAAAGTTATATTACAAAGTATGGACAAATATTTACAATGTTTTGTTTAGCTCTCAATTACAATCTTTTGCAAAAATAATGCAAAAGATCCTAATCTTTTTTCAGCTACAAAAAGAAGCTTCAGCCCAACAACCTTCGGAACATGCTTCGGCTTATTGATCTTCGGCGCCACCATCCCACAGAAAGATGACAATATAAGTTAAATGCAAGTATAACAAACTCAAGGTAAAAGACAGGTAAAAGTTTCATACTGAGCCGAGTAATTTCCGAGCTTCGTCTCCAGCAAGCTCTCGCCCTCCTTTAGCCCAAATCTGAGTAATAAATCTATTTCCAATACTTCGGGCCTCACCAGGAATATTGACTAAGTCTGATGGTGAGAGGCTGAAGTTTGGCTTGTTTACTGTTTTAGCATGCGTGCACCCAGCCTTCAAAAATGCAGCAGTCGTGCCACGATAAGCCAACAGAGCATAGAAATCACCATGCCCAGTTATTACTTCGTTGAGTGCATCAACTTCATTTTCGATATGCTCGAAGGCTTTTGGTATATCTTGAACCGAAGGGTCAATTTCTTTAGAGCTGGCCCCAACCGAGCTGAAGATTCATTTTAACCGATGCATGCAGTGGGTAGCAATCTCCAAGCACGTATTCCAAAGGTCTTTTAGCGATTTCTGCAGCTTCAAATTCTTCTCAGCTTCGGCTTCGGATTTCTCTTGCAGTTCTTTCCTCTCTTGCTCGAAGCGCTCTGATTTCTCCTTTAAAGTTGTTTGAGCTTTGAGAAGTTCCTCGTTTAATTTAGCATTTTCGCTTGTAATTCCGCAAGGGAACCTTCGGTTGCTTGAAGCAAGAAATCTTTCTTTTCAAGAGAAGCTTCAAAATCTTTAATTTTGTTCTCTAAACCTTAAATTACTATTTCATTTTTCTTATCTTTGAAATCTTGCTGCATTCTTAGCACCTTGCTTAGCAGCAGGCTCTACAAAAACAAGTTAAGTTTAGAATATTTTAATCCACCACAAAGAGTACAAGAATCCAAGCAAAAAATTCACCTTGAAATTGGAGTAAAATAGGCTGCCGACAATATGTTGCCGTCGGTAACCACTTATGTCAGATTCTAGCTTCAGGAAACCAACACTCTTAGACAGAGTGTCGATTATTTTTGCTCCGGCGTGATCGCGAATACATCCCAAAATTTCTTCGTCAATCCCGCCGAAGAGCATAGATCCCAGCTGATAGCCACATGATTTTCCATATTCCTTTAGCTCCTCTTTATCTGCCTCGGACAATTCCTGACTACCCAGGTGCCGAAGGCCAAAATCTTTTTCTTCTGACGAAGCATCAACAACTTCTTTCCCCTTGTCAGGCACTATCGCCATGTTTTCCTCTGCGGTCATAACTATCTCTTCTGCGGTCATATCTGATATGAGCTTGTCAATTCCTAACATTGTGCTCACAAGTTTAGCAGCTTCGGCAGCGGCTTCGGCACTTGCAGCAGGCACCATTCTTGACACCGAGGCCAAAGGCGGTGTTCGCTCTATAGCTTGCATTACGTTGACAATTCTCTGTTTCTTTTGACCTTCAGTCTTCTCCTTTGCGGTCGAAGGTTGATCCTTCTTCTGTAAAAATTTCGTCAGTTCCGGTCCTAGAGGACTTAGCAGCTTGATGGGCAAGGAACCAGTCATTACCTTTAAAATTTCTGCTACTTCGGCAGCAGAGGGCTTTAAAGGAGCTTCTTCTTCTGTTTGATCTACCTTCGGTTCCGCAGAGGAAGTCATGTCAAGCTTTCGCTTTTTGGAGATTGCCGCTTTCGGCTCAGGAGTTGATTTTGCCTTCTTCAAAATATTCTCATCCTCCTTTACTAGCATGGCAACTTGCCTATTTAGGATGCTGACAATCCTTTTCCTTTTTAACCCTTTGGCACCTTTGTCAAACCTTTCATAGTCTGGATATTCGAAATTTAACACGTCCATTACTCGATTCAGCCTTCATTTTGGCTAGGTGCCGAAGGCAGCAGTCATTAACTAGTCTTCCTTCTTGGTGTAGTTACCAAGGATTTCATTGCACATTGTTTCAATCATTTCTAACCACTCTTGGTATGGCTTCTTGAATTCTTTCTCAAACTTAAAATGGTAAGGGAGCCGAACAAGTTCGTGCTTTTTGTCCCCATCCTTCTTCTTGGCCATTCCCCAGCCACTAGAGGTTGGAAATACTCTATTTGCCAAGAATTCTTGCACTAGATCTCTAATGCTGACTTCGGCCGCTGCCACTCTGAACTCTACTTCAGCTACTTGGCATGGGGAGCCAAGCTGCATATGGCACAAGGGCCTTGTCATTCCGAAGCTCAATTTCAGCGGACACATGACCATAGTCATTAGCTTCTCCCTCCTTTTCTCGTCTGCCTTCATATAAAACCATTCGCTTTTCCAACCAGTCGGCCACTAGTACGGTAGCTAAGAACCGGAGCCTTCGTATCCTTTCGATACACAAAATTGTAGAAACCAAAATTCTCATGAAGGCCATCTGCTCTGGCCTTTGTTGGTAATGCAGCTCGTGCACCCGACAGAAAGCTTCGGCATTAGGACTCATACCCTGGCTTCGGAGGGCACAAATGTAGACACTAAGTCTAACGATTGCATTGGGTGTCAGTTGATGAAGGTATATTTCAAAGTTCTTCCAAACCTCTCCTATTATATCATATAGAAGGAACCGAAGCCCTGCTCTGAAGAAGCTTTTAAAGACAACAACTTTGTCATCCTTCGACTCCAGAATCATTTCGTCGCCAGCAAAGGCCTACCCAAAGTAGCCCAATTTCTTCATCATAACCATATCGTCTGCCATCATAGTAGATTTACCAAATTCAAGGTTGCTAGGTTTCGTTGGGCTCAAAATAGTGTAATCCTCTTCATCTTCGTTATCACTCCCTCCAACTACGATCTGTTCAGCTTCAACAATTGAGGTACCTTCGGCAACAGCCTCCTCTGGCACAACAAGACCTGATTGCTTCATCACTTCTGAGATAGGCGCTGTTTCGGCAGCTTCGGCCTTGTTTCCCTCACGAGACTCTTTAGTAGTGGATCGTACTCTAGCCATTTTATTGTTTCCTCTTTTTTGAGATGAAGTTGATCTTAAGTGCCGAAGAGTTTGCTCAAAAGCGCAATGCAGAAAGCTTCGGCTATGGTTAAATTTTTTAACATCGCAACAGTGCGATGGCAATGAATGCTGTGGTAACTTCTCACCAAACCGTCTGTTTATATAGAGCTACAGGGGGAAGGCGAACCGCCATGCCGCTCGCACTGACTGATCGGTGGACCATCCGGCATCCGGAATATTGTAATCGTTTATCGGCAACGAGCTCAGGGAAGGTGTTTTTCGGATCTTCGGCATTCCGAAGCCTTCGTGTTTTTCTCGGATCGACCTCGTTACAAAAAACAATCTAGCACCGCGAAGGGGCTACTGTTGGGGGTCTTCTTCTCCGCCGAAGGTCCTCTAGGCGAAAACACCTTCGGCAAGACAGTACAAAGGCAGGTGCGACATGAACATATAAGCCGAGGATGATACGGACAAAGCCGAAGCTACGACTGAAAGAGCTTCGGCTTAGTATTATGATGATGACAAGGGATGATACCGACTTAAAGAGGAAAAGACTATATAGTCCTTAATAGTTCGCATTATGATTATAGTTAGTTATCTGGGACATGGATGTAATTTCGTCCGGGCTACGTCCCGTGCCTATAAATAGATGAACAGTACCTATGTACTGTTCACGTTGGATTGTAATCGCTCCTGTGTCACTCACATTCTCACCTTCTGTTAAGCCGAAGGTACCAATGAAATATAAATATTGTGAACATCCACTCATGTTTATGAAATGAAATAAGAGTGTAAATAATTTATTGCTATATTGTCATTATTTACATTCTTCTTCTGTATTAAATGTTTCTTCATTCATATTTATTTATTTACCAAGATGATGAAGGTACGTCCTTCATGACCTTCGTCTAAAGATCATTATATCCAAAAGGAGATAATGTTTCAAAGGACAAAGGTCTTTAATCATTAACAATTGTGTTGCTTTGTTCTTGATGTATAGCATTTGAGAACAAGGACCAACAAAGTTAAAGAAATAGCATAAAGCTAACCATGATAACCCAAAAGGTAAACAAGGATAAGTAAATACATGCTAGTCAATCCTTAGGTTTCATTAATGTAATGCGGGACAGTAAATTATGAAGTATGTAGGACATAATAGGTCAGATGATACTTGCCTTCACCAGGTTGTTGCTCAGGAAGATCTTCAGCAACACACTCAGGAACCATGGACTGCTTGTTGTCTAAATAAAGCGATCATGCATTCAATACATTTGGTAAATGACAAATAAACAACACATCAATCATGTACAAACATGGGAACACATCTAAAAAAGAAAAGTATAAACTCAAAAGGGAGTTTAAATTATAGGGTAGATGTAACACCCCAGGTGTTACCCAAGGCCCTGACTCCCTAGATACACTTATGTCTTGTGTCACATGTGTTTAAGTGGAGGAGAAGGAGCACCAAAACCTTGGAAACCATGGGTTTAGCTAAGGAAGGTTCATGACAAAAACATTACCCAAACATTTTATGCAATGGTCACCTTGGACAAAAGAGGATTAAACACTAGACCCCCTTAAAGCACTAGACCTCCAAGCAAGAGATTAGTGGGAAAGCTAATCATATGGTCACTTCTTGTTTTTAACCCTTAACCAAAGTTTAAGTACACTAATGTATCTGCAAAAACAGTAAGGGAAACATTACAAAAAGGCCCCTCAAAGATCCCAAATCAATTCATTAAGTAGAGAGCACACTAGAGCTCTCCACTTTTCTCTAAGTCCAAAATCAACCCTAAGCTAAAGATCAGAAGTGTTCACCTAGTTAATGGCGCCAAAATCACTTGTTCTGAATATCAAAAAGGAGCCAAACTACCTAAGGAACCCACTGGAAAAATTTTAACCCGAGCCAAAACTGTTTGACATGATTTGACATCCCTTTTGTCTCAGGGTGAACAGTGTGACAACCCCGATTTGGCATCCGCATATCTCCCAAGCCAGGGCATATCTCCCCTTGGAACTCACATGAACTAGGTAGCCCTAGGTGCAGGGAAGAGATCTCACAAAAGTCTTATGGCGAGATTCGCACGTTTGGCTGCTCAGCAGGCGCAAGAACAGGGGCAGAATAACACAGCCACGTGTTCGACGCGCCCTGGCATCGCTAGAGCACGCCCCGGCGCTCGACCCCGCGCGCACTGCGCCATGCCCAGCCAAACCCATGCCCCCACCCACGCCCGCGCCTATAAAGCCAACCGAGGCTTCAACCGTACGCCCCCGCTCGCTCTCAACCTCACCGGAGCGCAAGATCACCGGCGATTGCTCTGCGCACGGTGTGCTAGCGGCCACCGAGACCCAACCAGATGGCAATGGGTAAAAACCCGCCGGGTATTACTTGCCCAAACTCATACCCGTGAAGAAAAAATACGCCCGCTAAAAAACCCATACCCATGATGGGTATAAAATTTTGCCCAAACCCATACCCATGCGGGTTTCGGGTACCCAACGGGTTTCCCATACCCACTAACATCAATATAAAAAAATATTTCATCATGTAAATGACAATTAATACATTAATAAGCTAGCATAAAAGGAACAAGTGATAACTAATTTTAGCTTTAAATTTGTTACATGAAGTTTATTTCAATTAGAACATATTCAATTAATAATATTATGAGACATATTTATAAGGAATGTTGATTTTAAGGCGGGTTTTAAAAACCCATGGGTTTGCGGGTATGGGTAGTGAAAGAACAAACCCATGCCCACGAACCCGTTGGGTTTCCATTTGAACCCATCAACAAACCTGTGGGTACAGAAATTGACTCAAACCCATACCCTAATAGAGCAAAAACCCACCGGGTTTCGGGTACCCATTGCCATCTCTACCAACCACCGTAGACCGGCCATCCTAGCCATTCCCCGCCTCGTCCGACCCTCGAGAGAGTCTCCACGTGTCTCGGTGAAGCTTCCAGAGCCAGGAATCAAACTCTACCTCGCCGGAGACACCGGATCAACGTCGCCAGACTTCACCAGATCGCCGGTGTACGTAGACCGAGCTCCACGGTGAGTCTTTCTTTGATTCCTTGCACGGGTAGACTCCTTAGCACTCCATGAAGCTCCCTATGCCCTTGGATTGAACCCTACGGCCGTGAGCAGGCCGGAGCACACGCCGCCGACGAGCCCGACCGCCTGCGCACGTGGCCCGACCGATTCCGGCCATCACCGACGACGAGCCGTACCTCGACGTGACCACAAGGACTTCCTGGAGCTAACCCCGTCCTTCGCCGGACCTCCCTCGCCGCCGGTAAGCCGCGTCGCCCTGTTTACTTCCACGGGTACTGTTTAAAAGGGGGGAGGGACCTCGGAGAGGAAGGAAAAGAAATCAGGGGTTTTTTTGAATTGTCAGAGACTCAAGTGAATAGTTGCGCAGGGGCATAAGTTAAAGGATTGTTTTAGGAAAAGCCTAGGGTCCTCGGTGTAAACTGGTTTTTCAGAAAACCTTTAAAACATTATTCATTTAAATACAAACAGAGCTTGTAAAATCTATAACTTCAGTTTTATTCAACCAAATTTAGTCAAACCAACTTTGCTAGGTTCTAAATAATGTGAACTACTTAGGAAAAATACAAAACCCCCTAAGTATTGCAGAATATTTTAAAGTTTTGAATTAAATAGTATCCTGGCCAAAAGTTAAATAAAAGAGGGAAAAATAGCTACACTGTTATACTGGGGTTAAGAAAAATCAGAGAAGTACTTAACCACTCCCTAATCTATTTAAAAATGGTACACCCCTAAGTACACCAAATTACGGAAGGGTTTACCATTTAAACTCATTTTGGCCCAAAGTTAAAGAGAATAGAAAAGGTAGTTTAAAAGAAGAACAAGGGGGCAACCACATTTTTGCTAGCTCACTTATTTAGTATAGTTCACTGGAAATTTTTGTTAGACCCTTGGTTAGTACAAAAGAAATCAGATACCTTTTATTTTATGAAAACAATGAAAACTTAGGAAAAACCTTAGAAAAATAATCCTGAGGAGAAACCACCCCAAACCTTGGGATAACTCACAATAGTTTATTATGAGTCTAGGAAAAATGTAAGATTTGTTGTTTGACATTTTCAAATGACAAGTTAGTTATAAGTACCTTTTTGGCATTAAACTTTAGAAAATCACAACTAAATATCCAGTAAGCCTTTTTCTGTGATTTTTAAAACAAAGACCTATTATTCCCTAGGAATCTTGGCAAAAATAAATGTTGACCCAGAAACCTCACAGAGATTAGAGCTATAGTGTAAAGTGCCTTTTTTCCCTTACTTTTGTTAATTTTGCACAAGTAGTATCTGAATTAATTTAAAACTCAAATTTTTAGGATAACACACAGAGGTCAATGTTTACTCCCTGTAATTTTTATAACATTTTTGGAAAATGTTAACTGACCATGATAGTTCAAAAATGCTTAATAAGAAGCACAATAGGAAGAAAAAGGGGAATTTTGGGAGAACTAGATAATGTACAACTAAAAACCTTCTAAGAATCTCATGAAACCTAAGAATGAAATTAAAGATTATAAGTTCATTCAAGGTCCCAAAAATAAAGGTATAAAACCCTTAAGTATAACAAAAGGAAACCCTAGAGTACCACTAAATTTAGTACTGTTTTACTATGCATAGCCTTTACAAATTACCATATCATTAATATGCATATATCTTATTCATTGCATTCGATAGACTGTAATCTCGCTGACGGGGAGTATATCCTCGTTCCGGAGCAAGGAGTTGCTCAGGAGGTAGTCCAGGAGCCAGCACTAGAGCCTGCCATCGAGGATCTGCTTGCCGCAGCTTTGGAAGGCAAGCCCCGGTTTTATGCATAACCTATATATATGCTATTTTACTACACTTAATGTTTGTAGGCTTGTACTGTGCACTTAAGTGTAGGAGTTGCCTGAAACCCTAGTTGCATGAACTCGGTATTCCTTTTGAGATGGATACTAGTATGCTAGGTCGAGTAGCTGCTTTACTAATTAGGGATCTCGGTAGAAGTCGAGTGATTTTTCTAGCACTCGCGCGAGGTCAGGAATTGGTTGTATCAATTTTTATATCGTAATGATGATGGTCTGTGGACAATGGTCCATGGGGATGCGTTGTCTACGAGACGGAAATTGGAATAAGGATTAAGGTGTGGTACCGTGTGTCAAGCGTTTGAACATACTAATCACATACCGAGAAATATGGTAAATCGGTAAGCCTAGTACCTGAGTGAATCTGGCAGTAGATTGCCCTCCTCACGCGACCTGAGACGTGGTCTCCCATTCCGGTTATGGTGGGTACGAGTGCGGTCACTGCACGACTGCAGTCGGGGTTAGTGAGGCACTGTACGCCAAGGCGGTGAGCCCCTCTCTACTGACGGGGAATCGATGGGGATGGTTGATGTGTGTAGGGACGGAGTGCCTCGCCACGTCGTGTGTTTAGGTTTACCTTGCAAGGTTTAAAAACTCGATTCGAATTGTCTGCTTCTCGCAGATAATGAGACTGCTTGATCCATGCTGCTACATTGAGTAATTAAGTGGAAATGCGTTGACTTGGCAAAAGATATTGATTGCTAAATGCTTGATACCATATATGATTAGGTAGATACACATTTAGTCTTAATAGAGTCACACTAATACTTGAAAAGCTAATCTTGATTTTAGACCCAGTTATTGCTTTTTTGGCAAACAAAACCCCTCAGCCAAATAGCTACATGTCTAGAGGTAGAGGAGTAGACTCCTCACACCGGGTAAGTCTAGCTGAGTATTAGTATACTCAGCCTTGCTTGTGTCATAATTTTTTTATAGGTTCTTTGGAGGACATGGTTGCTGGAGTGACTTGGCCGTCCATCTTGCCACCAGGTTGGACAGTCGAGTGGGATCCTACCTCGGTAGAGGAGGAGCATGAGGAGTGATGGGACAGGCTTCCTCATCCCTCCGTTTATTTATCGTTAGTTATATTCCGCTGCAACCCGAACAATGATCACTGCTTTTGTTAAACTTTGATGATGTTGTAATAAATTTAATACTCCTCAACATATGGTTTTATGTTTTATTGTATTTGCTCTGTGCCTCACCTTCGAGTGAGTACGTGGTACTTGATCCTGTTAGTGGCCTCGTCGGACTAGATCCGAGGGACTGACGTTTTATTCCTATTTAAGTGTGGTCTAGCCTTTAAGGTGGGACTTAGGCACTTAAGTTGGAATAATTCGGGCGGTTCCGCCACAGCTGGTATCGGAGCTTGTACCACCACAGAGGAATCAATAAACCGTAATTACCATCTTTTCGAAAAGTAAAACTTGTTAGAAACCCTGTCGGATAGCTCGGTAAGGCGAAAGGGATGAACATAGAGCGTGGAGCCTTAGGATACTAGATGGGTAGCTAGGTGGCTATTTGAGTGAGCTCTACAAGCTACTATAAGGGATGGGGATTTTCCCTATTCCCTATTGGTTGATGTGAGGTCGTTTAGGACGAGCATGCATGCATCATTTTATTTAAACTATTCTGGTATGTGGCTAAGAACTTTAAAAGCTATGAGGCCTGATAATAAAGGAGTAAATACACTTCAAGACCTCAACGTAACCTTAGAAAAGCCAAGCACTGATTTCCCTTTATTTTTGTATTTCTTTTTCTTTTTTTTTGCTTACGCTTACCCTTACACAGATGACTTCTCACGAATCCTCGGAAGGAGGGAACGCACATTCCCACAGGGACGGACTTGCACGAGAGGGTTTTCCCCGCATCTTATGGGAGGTGCTGCAGGGAGCCGATTATACGACACCTCCCCAGTACGCGGTGCAGCTGTTCGAGGAGCACCGGGTACCCCGCTGTAGGGTGAGGATGATTTTGGAGCCTCATCCCTTGTAGCCGGGCTGGCGTTCGTTGGACTTCGAATCTTTTGGATACAGGGCTGAGGACACTATCGAGGCCATTGCTCTCCACGGGTTGACGACCTTTTGTGGCTTTCACCCCTTGGAGCTATCTACTCATCCCATTGGCTTGTTCCCCGCGGAAAAGGAGGATGACCCAATGTGGAAAGATCGAGGGGAGCATGCCAAGGATGTGTGGGCTCTTTACCCAGGGCAGACTACTCACTTGATGGTGCGATGCATGAATGCCCTGTACCGCCTGCAAGCGGTGCGAGGAGAGGCAATGTCTCAGCTAATGGGCTTGTTGGAGGCTACCAAGATCACCCTGGATAACAGGGAGGAACTTGTGGTACACCTATCCACTGAGATGGTGGAAAAGGACCTCCAGGTGGAACAGATGGCCACCGAGATCCAAGAACTTGAGGAGTTAGTAGGAGCCAGGGAGAACACCATCGAAGTTCTTGAGGATCAGTTTATAAACACTCAGCAGCAACTTGAGGAAGCTAACCAACACTTGGATATGCACCATCAGGAGATTCAGGACATGGAGGCCGACGAGGATGTTGACATCGAGGGAGGAGTAGAGCCGGAGCCTGCATCCAGCCTGGACACTGCTGGCTCAGGGAGACCACCTTCCCCCGAGTCAAGCGTTGCCTCGTTTGCTCATTAGGTTACAGGGATAGGGTTAGAAGTGTGTGGTGGTAGAACTCCTCGAAGCTAGCTTAGCTTTTGCACCCTTGGGGTACTAGGCTAGACAGAGTTGAGTCTTTGATCACTGATGTAATCGTAACAAACTCTTTTGGAATTATGGATGGTGGATGATGTCAACTTTTAATTATGAATAAAGTTTATGTCATGTCGTATCTTTTATGGAAAATGCAAGGAAAATGTTGGCATTCTGCAAACCTTGTCTTTTCAAATATTCTACCATGTATGAACTCTCATATCAAAAGTATGATATTAAGAGCACCCTGAATTTTCAGATGGCAGGAAGAGCGCGCCGTGTACAGATTGAGTGCATTCCTCCACCACCACCGCCGCCTCCTACCATGGAAGAACTGATGTCTCAGCAGAACGAGATTCTGCGACAGTTGGCTTAGCGTCAGCCGCCACCTCAGCACTATGGTGGTGGTGATCATCATCAGCGTCCCCCAGCAGCGGCCACTTATCAGGAGTTCCTCAGCACTCAACCGTCGTTGTTCACTCGGGAAGAGGATCCACTTGATGCTGATGTATGGCTCAGGGTAGTGGAATCCAAATTCCCACTGCTTAATGGAGTTTGTTCAGATGTGGCTAAGGTCCGGTTCGCCACCCAGCAACTTCGCGGACCCGCGCGGACTTGGTGGGATCACTTTCTCGCTATGCAGCCAATTGATCACATGGTGGAATGGAGAGAGTTCAAGGCAGCATTAAGAGGGCATCACATACCGGCAAGCATTATGGACCGCAATCTTAATGAGTTTCTAGCACTCACTCAGGGGAATCATACTGTGTTGCAGTACGCTCAGGCCTTCAATGACCTGTGTCAGTATGCAGGCTATCATGCAGACACTGATGAGAAGAAGAGGGACAGGTTCAGGAGGGGCCTCAGTACTAAGCTCCGTGACTGTCTCAACATAGTCAGGGCCAACAACTACAATAAGTTAGTCAACATGGTCATTTCCCAGGAAGACTGCATCACAGCCCGCCAGGCAGAGAAGAAGAGGAAGACCCCTGTGGCAGGACCTTCAGCTCAGCCTCAGCGCTTCAGGATTGTATCTGACACTCAGAACAGGGGACCTCAGCAGCAGCAAGGACGTTGGGTGATCCGACCATAGCAGCAACAATAGGCACCCAACCGCTCTCAGCCCCCAGTTCAGAGGAACAATCAGTCACAGCAGCAGTACCGTCAGGCCAATGACAACATATGTTTCACTTGTGGTAACACTGGACACTATGCCAATAATTACCCCAGGAACCAGCAGAGGCAGGGACAGAATTCCAATCAGAACCAAGGCAAGAGGCAGAAGGTGCAAGTGAGACAAGGCAGGCTGAACTTCACCACCATGGCTCTTATTCCAGAGGGAGCACCCGTCATGACTGGTATCTTTTCTGTTTTGAATTATCCTGCAATCATTCTTTTTGATTCTGGTGCATCACACAGTTTTATCAGTTCAAAATTTAGTGCCAAATGCCAGTTACCTTTCCATCACACCAATGGGGGTATTACAATTTCAACACCAGGAGGCAGGGTTGCCACCTATCAAATCAACAGGCAGGTGCCTATAAAATTTGGTAGCCTTGTGATTAGAACCACCCTCCTCATCTTGGGTTTTGATAATGTGGATACCATATTGGGAACTGACTGGTTATCAAGACATCAGGCAGTAATTGATATTGCAGCAAGGGCCATTGAGATACACTCACCTACATGTGGTGAAACTACATTATATTTGCCTAACCAGGGTTGTACCCGTTCCTGTGCCTTCACTCTGATAGAGTCACCCGTCGAAAGGATTCCAGTGGTCTCTGAATACCCAGATGTTTTTCCGGATGAATTACCAGGGATGCCACCCGACAGAGACATAGAGTTTGCAATTGAGTTGCAACCCGGAACTGCACCTATATCCAAGAGACCCTATAGGATGCCTCCAGCAGAATTGGTGGAATTGAAAAAGCAGTTACAAGAGTTGTTGGACAAAGGATTCATTCGCCCAAGTACTTCAAATGGGGATGTCCAGCCTTGTTCGTGAAGAAGAAAGACGAGAGTCTGAGATTGTGTGTTGATTACCGCCCCCTCAATGCGGTAACCATCAAAAATAATTATCCATTGCCCCGCATTGATGCATTGTTTGATCAGTTGGTGGGAGCCAAGGTATTTTCTAAGATAGACATTCGCTCTGGCTACCATCAGATTAAGATCAGGGCCAGTGATATTCCGAAGACGACTTTCTCTACCAGATATGGGCTTTATGAGTACTTGGTGATGTCTTTCAGGCTGACCAATGCCCTGGCCTATTTCATGTATTTGATGAACTCAGTGTTTATTCCAGAGCTAGGCAAGTTTGTGGTGGTCTTCATTGATGTTATTCTGGTCTATTAAAAGAATGAAGACGAGCATACAGAGCATTTGCACATCGTACTTCAACGACTGCGTGATCATCGCTTATATGCTAAGTTCTCCAAATCTGATTTCTGGCTGAGGGAAATTAAATTTTTGGGTCACACCATTTCTCAGGATGGGGTATCAGTTAATCTTGAGAAAGTGCAAGAAGTGATGGATTGGAAGCCTCCTACCACTGTACGGCAGATTCGGAGTTTTCTGGGATTGGCAGGGTATTATCGGCGATTTATTCCGGATTTTTCCAGGATTGCTAAGCCGATGACTGAATTGTTGAAGAAAGGAGTAAAGTATGAATGGAGTCAGAAATGTGAGGATGCTTTTCATACATTGAGGCAGCATCTGACGACAGCACCCGTGCTAGCACAGCCTGACAACACCAAATCTTTTGAGGTTTATTGCGATGCTTCAGGTACTGGATTGGGATGTGTCTTGATGCAAGACAACAGAGTTATCGCCTATGCGTCCCGAGCACTCAGGTCTCATGAGCAGAACTACCACACCCATGATCTGGAGTTGGCTGCCGTAGTTCATGCTCTAAAGATATGGAGACATTACTTGATGGGAGCTCATTGTAATATCTATACTAATCACAAGAGTCTCATGTATATTTTTACTTAGGCAGATCTTAATATGAGGCAGAGAAGATGGTTGGAATTAATCAAGGACTATGATTTGGAAGTGCATTACCATCCTGGCAAGGCCAATGTTGTGGCAGATGCCTTAAGCCGGAAGGCCCAGTGCAACTGTGTGAGTATGGATTCCAAGATCGCCACTCTGTGTGACGAATTATGCAAGCTGAACAGAGAAGTTGTTTCCTCAGGTGCCTTGAGTTATATTTCAGTGCAGCCCACTTTACATGAGCAAATAGTCATGGCATAGATTGGTGACAAGGGTGTTCAAGTGATTAAGGAAATGATCGAACAGAAGGTGGACAAGTACAAATGCTTCCGTCAGGACAGCAAGGGGATTCTATGGTTTGGAGACCGATTGGTTGTTCCTAAGAATCCCGATCTCAGAGAGAAAATATTGGATGAAGCTCACCTTTCCAAATTTTCCATGCACCCCGGTAGTAACAAGATGTATCATGATCCCAGATCCTTGTACTGGTGGACCAGAATGAAGAGGGAAATTGCTAAGTATGTATCTGAATGCGACACTTGCCAGAGAGTCAAAGCTAGTCATTTGAATGTAGCTGGTACCTTACAGCGCCTTCCCGTACCATCTTGGAAATGGGAGGAGATTTGCATGGATTTTATTGTGGGATTGCCCAATACCTCCCGGTACCATGATTCTATTTGGGTCATTGTGAATAGGTTGACCAGGACAGCTCATTTCTTGCCAGTACATACCACCCACAGGACAGAAAAGTATGCAAAAATTTATATTGACCAGATAGTTCGTTTGCATGGAATACCATGGACTATTGTGTCAGACAGAGGAGCACCGTTCGTAGCACGTTTCTAGGAGCAAATGCAAGAATCACTTGGGACCCATGTAATAAGAAGCTCAGCATACCATCCTCAAACAGATGGTCAGACAGAAAGGGTGAATCAGATTTTGGAAGACATGCTGAGGGCATGTGTGCTACACTATGGTAAGGATTGGGACAAGTGCATTTCGTTGGTAGAATTCTCTTATAACAACAGCTACCAGTCCAGCCTAAAGATGGCACCGTTTGAGGCCTTGTATGGGAGAAGGTGTAGGACCCCGCTAAATTGGTCACAAGCTGGAGAGAGGGAAATATTTGGACCTGACCTAGTACTTGAAGCCGAGGAGAAGGTCAGAGTCATTAAGAAGAACCTAGAAGCTGCTCAGGCCAGACAAAAGAGTTATCATGACAAGAGGAGGAAGCCTCTACAATTTGAAGTGGGAGATCATGTTTATCTGAAGGTGTCACCCACCAAGGGTGTTCAGAGGTTTGGAATCAAGGGCAAGTTGGCTCGTCGCTACATTGGGCCCTATGAGATCAAAGAAACTTGTGGACCTGTAGCATATCAGTTGAAGTTGCCACCTCATCTGTCAGCAGTTCATGATGTATTCCACGTATCTCAGCTACGGAAGTGTGTTCGCTTACCCACGGAAGTGCTACCAGAACCAAAATTGGAAATAGAACCAGACTTGTCTTATCAAGAGCACCCCGTCAAGGTATTGGACCAAAAGGAGAGATCAACTCGGGCAAGGTCAATCAAGATGTATAAGATTCAGTGGAGCAACCACACAGAAGAAGAGGCTACGTGGGAGACTGAGGATTTTCTACGTTCTCGCTTCCCCGACTTTCTGTCTAATGGAGTCGGTACGTAACCCAAAACCCCACCCCCACCAGCCCTTTGAATCTAAATATAAGAAAAACTTAGTTGTTAAGAGTAAAGTAAGTTTTGAAAATAACTCTAAAAGGACTTCCTTCTGAAGTTGCAAAGAGAATGACATTCGAAGAGCAGTTAATTAGAGAAACTTGGTTAAAGGAAAATGCAACACACCAACACACCTTCTTGGTACCTCTCTAAAGGATCCCTACCCAAATCTTGGGACGAGATTCCTTTAAGGGGGGAGGGCTGTAACACCCTAGGTGTTACACATGGCCCTGACTCCCTACATACACTTATGACTTGTGTCACATGTGTTTAAGTGGAGGAGAAGGAGCACCAAAACCTTGGAAACCATGGGTTTAGCTAAGGAAGGTTCATGACAAAAACATTACCCAAACATTTTATGCAATGGTCACCTTTGACAAAAGAGGATTAAACCCTAGACCCCCTTAAAGCACTAGACATCCAAGCAAGAGATTAGTGGGAAAGCTAATCAAATGGTCACTTCTTGTTTTTAACCCTTAACCAAAGTTTAAGTACACTAATGTATCTACAAAAACAGTAAGGGAAACATTACAAAAAGGCCCCTCAAAGATCCCAAATCAATTCATTAAGTAGAGAGCACACTAGAGCTCTCCACTTTTCTCTAAGTCCAAAATCAACCCTAAGCTAAAGATCATAAGTGTTTTACTATGCATAGCCTTAAAAAATTACCATATCATTAATATGCATATATCTTATTCATTGCATTCGATAGATTGTAATCTCGTTGACGGGGAGTACATCCTCGTTCCAGAGCAAGGAGTTGCTCAGGAGGTAGTCCAGGAGCCAGCACCAGAGCCTGCCATCGAGGATCTGCTTGCCCCAGCTTTGGAAGGCAAGCCCTGGTTTTATGCATAACCTATATATATGCTATTTTACTGCACTTAATGTTTGTAGGCTTGTACTGTGCACTTAAGTGTAGGAGTTGCCTGAAACCCTAGTTGCATGAACTCAGTATTCCTTTTGAGATGGATACTAGTATGCTAGGTCGAGTAGCTGCTTTACTAATTAGGGATCTCGGTAGAAGTCGAGTGATTTTTCTAGCACTCGCACGAGGTCGGGAATTGGTTGTACCGATTTTTATATCGTAATGATGATGGTATGTGGACAACGATCCATGGGGATGCGTTGTATACGAGACGGAAATTAGAATAAGGATTAAGGTGTGGTACCGTGTGTCAAGCGTTTAAACATACTAATCACATACCGAGAAATATGGTAAATCGGTAAGTGTTGGGACTATGCTTCGTCGCCGAAGGTCTTGTAGGAAGAAACAGCTTCGGCTGAAGCTGCCCGCATGTGATGACCGAAGGTTCCTCTTCATGAAGCTTCGGAATTACAAACCGACATAAAAGTAGAATGACCTTTTAGTCCATAAATGTTTGAGTCGCTGTTGTAATCCCTTGTGAGGGGCATAATTGTAATTCCTCACAGGCTGTGTCCCGTGTCTATAAATAGTGAACAGTATTCCTTTACTGTTCACGGATTCTAGTAATAGTGATCACGCCATTTGGGAATCAATCTTTTGCCAAGGCAAAGGTATAATTGTATCCAATGCTTAAATGTGTTAAATCGATATAATATGAAAGTAATGTTGTTCGTTTATAATTTATTCACCTTTGACGCTTCATATTTTATATTACTTTATTCAATCTATTAAGATTCAATTACGAAGATTAACCTTTGTAATCATATTTTCTTAAACCTTCGTCCAAAGTTCATTAATCCTTAAATAATGCTTCGTTGGACGAAGGGCATTAACACTTAACATTTTATGTTGCCTTGTTCTTAATTCATAGCATTTGAGAACAAGTCCCCAACATTGGCGCCCACCTCCGGTGAACTCATTTCCACTTTCCTGAGACAATGGCTTCGTTCAAGAACCAAGCTGGAGCTGCTTCGGCTCCGAAGCTGATTCTCCCGATAACAGGCGGTTCACGCTCAGAGCCGGCTAACAAGAAACAGAAGAAGGATGCACAGAGAAGAGTACAACATGTTGGAGTGCAGGGACCCTTCATCAAGTCAAGATGGTCCCACATTCCAATCACCTTCTCCCAGGAGGATCTTCAGCTCAAGGATTTTCCTCATAACGATGCTATGGTTATTTCTTGCGTTATCAAAGGGTTTCTGGTCCACAATGTCTTGGTTGATACAGGCAGTGCAGCTAATATTATATTTGCTAAGGCCTTCAGACAAATGCAAGAGCCAGAAGATAAGATTCATGATGCTACACACCCTCTCTGTGGCTTCGGAGGAAGACAGATTGTAGCACTGGGCAAGATCACCATGCCTGTGACCTTCGGATTCATCAACAACACCAGAACTGAGCAAGTCGTGTTTGACATTGTTGACATGGAATACCCTTACAATGCAATTATTGGTCGTGGCACCCTCAATGCTTTTGAAGCAATTCTTCATCCTGCTTACCTTTGCATGAAGATACCTTCGGATCAAGGACCCATTGCTATTCATGGAAGTCAGGAAGCTGCCAGAAGGGCCGAGGGAAACTGGACTGACTCAAAAGCAATCCATAATATAGATGGAGCTGAAGCCTGTGAACAGTACAAATTCAGAAGGGAGAAAGCAGATTCGGCAGATCAGCCGAAGCCCATGCTCTTATGTGAGGACTTAGCAGAGCAGAAGGTGCTGTTGGGCTCCCAATTATCCGAAGAAAAGGAGAAAACCTTGATAAGGTTTTTGTTCAACAACAAAGATGTTTTTGCATGGTCAGCCAATGATCTTTGCGGAGTTAACAGGGATGTTATTGAACACTCGCTCAATGTTGACCCATCCTTCAGACCCAGAAAGCAGAGGCTTCGGAAAATGTCTGAAGACAAGGCCGAAGGAGCTCGGAATGAAGTTAAAAGACTCCTCAGTGCAAGAGTTATCAGAGAAGTAAAGTACCCAGAATGGCTAGCTAACACTGTTATGGTAAAAAAGGCCAATGGCAAATGGCGAATGTGTATCGATTTTACGGATCTCAACAAGGCCTGTCCGAAGGACGAATTCCCATTGCCAAGGATAGACTCCTTAGTTGATGCAGCAGCTTCGTCAGAGCTTATGAGTCTTCTAGATTGTTATTCAGGCTATCATCAAATTTGGATGAAGAAGGAGGATGAGCCGAAGACCAGTTTCATAACCCCTAGTGGAACATATTGTTACCTTCGGATGCCTGAGGGGCTCAAGAACGCTGGAGGAAGTTTCAGCAGAATGACTGCGAAGGTTCTTCAGTCTCAGATAGGCAGAAATGTGCTAACTTATGTTGATGATATCATTGTAAAAAGCACGAAACAAGAAAATCACATTGCTGATTTGCAGGAGACCTTCGCCAGTTTTAGACAAGCTGGTCTAAAGCTGAATCCAGAAAAAAGTGTCTTCGGAGTAAAGAAGGGGAAATTTCTTGGATGCTTGGTTTCAACAAAGGGAATTGAAGCTAATCCAAGTAAAATCGAAGCTATACTTCGAATGGAGCCACCAAATACAAAAAAGGGGGCCCAAAGACTGACAGGGAGGCTGGCATCTCTCAATAGATTCATATCCAGATCAGCAGAGAGAAATTTACCATTCTTCGAAGTGCTGAAATCAGCCGAAGTCTTTCAATGGGGGCCAAGCCAACAAAAAGCCTTCGAGGAACTAAAGCAATATTTGATAGATTTAACAACATTAACTCCACCAACACCAGGGGCTCCTTTGTTATTATATGTGGCAGCTTCGCACTCAGCGGTAAGTGCAGCACTTGTCCAGGAGAAGCTTGATGGCCAAGTCAAGAAGCAGGTCCCAGTATATTTTGTATCTGAGGTTCTTAGTTTATCGAAGAAAAACTATACAGAATTGGAGAAGGTGTTATATGCTGTTTTGATGGCATCCAGGAAGCTTCGGCATTACTTTCAAGCATACAATATTGTTGTTCCTTCTTCGCAACCGTTGAAGGATATTATGAGAAATAGAGAAGCTACTGGACGGATTGGAAAATGGGCTGCAGAGCTCAATGAATTTTGCATTGATTATGTGCATAGATCTTCGATCCAGTCTCAAGCGTTGGCAGATTTCATTGCTGACTGGACGCCAGGGGCTTAGGATGAAGAAACGAATAAAGATGCCAAAGTATGGACAGTGTTTTGCGATGGGTCTTGGGGAACCTTTGGAGCAGGAGCAGCCGCTGTGTTGGTCTCACCATCCAAAGTTAAAACTTGTTATGCGGCAAGACTCGATTTTAGTTGTACAAACAATATTACTGAGTACGAAGCCCTGCTTTTGGGCCTTCGGAAGTTAAAAGCAATGGGAATCAGAAGGGCCATTCTTAAAACTGATTCCCAGGTTGTTTCGGGTCATATCGACAAGAGTTGTAAGGCTAAAGATCCGAAGCTTGAAAAATATCTAGACACGGTCCGAAGGATTGAGGCTTCCTTCGAAGGATTTTCTGTCAAAAATATCCCTCGAGGACAAAATGAGCATGCTGATTTGCTAGCTAAGTCAGCAGCACAGGGGTTGCCCTTACCTTCGGATGTGTTCTTCGAAACAATAAAAGCACCTTCAGTGGAACTTCTTGAAAGAGTAGTCCTCAATATATCTCCTGTTTATAGCGAAGACTGGAGAACTGAGATCGTCTCTTACCTTCAGGGTAAAGTCCTTTCAGATGACGAAACTTATAACAGGAGGATAGAGGCAAGAGCTCGTCCATATGTTATGATAGAAGGGGAGTTGTACAAGCATGGAGTTTGTGCTCCATTACTCAAGTGTTTATCTAGAGCCGAAGGCATAGAATTAATGAAAGAAATACATGCAGGCCTGTGTGGATCTCACATTGGATCTAGGCCGTTACTTGGAAAAGTTTTCCGTCAAGGGTTTTATTGGCCGAAGGCAGCTTCGGATGCAGCGGAATTAGTTCAAAAGTGCGAAGGTTGTCAGAAATGTGCAAGAGATCAAAAACAACCTTCATCTCTAACTCAGCTAATACAACCCATCTGGCCATTGCAAAGGTGGGGCCTTGACTTGTTAGGTCCGTTACCACCGGCCCAAGGAAACTTAAGATATGTTGTAGTGGCTGTGGAATATTTTTCTAAATGGATTGAGGCAATGCCTTTAGCCACAATAACTTTGGCCACCATTCAAAAGTTTTTCTGGCAGAATATTGTTTGTCGTTTCGGAGTACCAAAGGCCATCACTCTAGATAATGGAGCACAGTTCGACTCCGAAGCTTTCAGAGAATTCTGTGATCAAATTGGCACAAAGATCCACTTTGCATCAGTCAGGCATCCGGAGTCAAATGGACTTGTTGAAAGAGCCAATGGCATCATAATGACAGGAATAATGAAGTTAATCTTCAATCAACCCAGGGGAAAGTGGCCAGATCAATTAATCAAAGTGGTATGGAGCCACAACACAACAACATCAAGGTCAACAGGCTTTACTCCATTCAAATTATTGTTTGGTGACGAAGCAATAACTCCGGAGGAAGCTAAAACTGGATCAATAAGAGTAGTAGCTTCGGCAGAATCAAATCCTGAAGCTGATCATTCTGTGGAAAAAGATGCTATAGAAGGGATCAGGCTTCAGGCTGTGGAGAACATCAATAAATATCAAGCCGAAACAATCAAATGGCGTGATAGAAAGGTTCGGCTAAAGAATATTGAGCCAGGACATTTGGTGCTTCGGAGAGTGGCTAACCCAGATACAGTGGGCAAGTTGCAATTGAAATGGGAGGGACCTTTTTTGGTAGTATCTTCGTCAAGACCCGGTTCATACAGATTGAAGGATATGGACGGCAACGACATTCCTAGATCTTGGAATGCGGATGAGCTTCGGCGATATTATGTATAACTTGATGTAAATTTTTTTTTATATTTTTTATTTTTTTCTTTTCTTTCATGGCACCCTTTTCCTTTCTGAAGGGGGAGAAAGGTTTTTAATGGGGCCATCACATGTAATTTCCTTTTTTAGCTCTATAAGAGCAAAATCCCCCAAAGATGTAAATGTAAAAACTGAGAACGCACCATCGAGTGCCGGAAAGAAACAGGGAAGAAGCTCGAAAGCCGTCCCTAAGGGGATGCGGAGCACGACGAAGCTACTAAAGAAGTCGCTCCAAAGCGGGCGTAGTGTAAGTTTTCTGCTCAAAAGTCGTTCCAAAGGGAATGCAGAGCTTACAGCGAAAAGTCAACGCTGATACCGCCGAAAGTAAAAGGCGAAGAAGCTCCTAAGGGAGGCTTACAGCGAAAAGTCAACGCTGATTCCCCTGAAGTAAAAGGCGAAGAAGCTCCTAAGGGAGGCTTACAGCGAAAAGTCAGCGCTGATATGTGATTGTTTATAAGGAAACAACGGTTGTGATTATGGCTTCGGATATGTGTTTGGACATTCATTTGCACACTACATTACATCATAACATTTGCATTCATAAACATTCATCCAGGCATATGTAGGATAACCATCATCATAGCATAAGTGGTTGCTTCGGCAAAAAGAAAAAAAAACTGTCTTTTGTACTTCGTAATGTACGGAAAAAAAAGAGCTTCGGCAAAAAGGAAAAACTATTTTTTATGCTTCGCTGTGTACGAAAAGAAGGGAAGGTGTTTTTTTCGCCTTCGGCTCAAAAAGACAATTTCGTCCACATCAAAGCACCTCATACATTAATGGAAGGGTAAGAGCATATTACAAGGTATGAACAAAATTCATTAAGAACTGTTTAGCCATATTTACAAAAGTTATTTCAAAAGTTTCTTGAGTTTTTCTACAATCTACTCCTACTGATCTTCATGGGTGTTGGGGACTTGTTCTCAAATGCTATGAATTAAGAACAAGGCAACATGAAATGTTAAACATTGATGCCCTTCGTCCGTGGAAGCATTATCTCCCCAAGGATTTAATGAGCTTCGGACGAAGGCCATAAACAAAATATCACGAAGGTCATACCTTCGTGATCAGACTTGAAAAACAATATGAAGTAAAATGCAAAACATAAGGCATTATAGAAAGACATGCCGAAAATGAATAACAATATTCACATATCTTTTATTATATGAACCTAAATATTGAAACATAATATTTAGGTACATTTATACCTTCGTCTTAGCAGAAAGCAATAATTTCAGCGTAATGTGCCAGTGATTACAAGATTGCGTGAACAGTACAGGTACTGTTCACCTATTTATAGGCACAGGGCGTAGCCTATGAGGAATTACAATTATGTCCCTCATAAGGGATTACAACGGTGACTCAAACATTTATGGACTAAAAGGTCATTCTACTTTTATGTCGGTTTGTAAATTCCGAAGCTTCATGAAGAGGAACCTTCGGTCATCTCATACGAATAACTTCAGTCGAAAACTGCTTCTTCCTACAAGACCTTCGGCGACGAAGCATAGTCCCAACAGTAGTCCCTTTCGCGGTGCTAGATCGTTTTTCGTAACGAGCTTGATCCGTGAAAAAAGTCTCCTAAGCTTCAGGAAGCCGAAGGTCCAAAAAACACCTTCCCTGAGCTCGTTGTCGAGAAACGATTCAGTTTCCCAGCGCATAGCGGTCCCACCTTGCAGAGTTACTGTTTGGTCTCTGCGGTCCACCGCGCAACGAGTGCAAGCGGTTGTCCGCCTGGTGTAAAAACCCTGGCGCTTCGCCTTCTTACCTGCAGTACTATATAAACAGACGAGTAGGTGTGAAGTTACCACAGCATTCATTGCTATTTGCACTGTTTTGCTGCCAAAATTTTTAACCATAGCCGAAGCTTGACTCTCGGAATCGAACGAAGCTCCAGCTTGAAGCCTGCTTCGTCAGAAGAAAAAACTTCAGAAGAAAAAGTATTTAATTCCCACAAATTCAGAATTAAATGGCCAGAGTGCGTTCTACCGCTAGGGTTGAGCGTGAGGGAGGCGAAGCTGAAGGTTCGGAGACTATTCCCATCTCCGAAGCGATGCAACGATCCGGGCTGGTAACTTCGGAAAAAATCCCCAGTGCTGATGCTGAACAAGCAGAACAAACAACTGCCGAAGCAGAAGAAGAAAACATCGAAGAAACTGATCCCGAAGATGATTATCGTATTGCCATGCCAAGTAAACCCAGCCACTTGGACTTCGGAAAGTCTACTGTTTCAAAGGCTGATCTCTCCAAGATGGTAAAGTCGGGTTATTTCAGTGAAAGTCAGAAGAAGCTACTACGCTTCGGGGGGGAAGAAACAACCCCAAAGCCGGAGAAGGATGAAATAGTCATTTTCAAGAGCTTTCTAAAGGCTGGATTAAGATTCCCCCTACATGGGATTATTGCAGAGGTACTGAAGAGGTTTGGTATCTACTTTTATTAGTTGACTCCTAACGCTATTGTTAGGCTTAGTGTTTATATCTGGGCCCTCCGAAGCCAAGCGGTGGAGCCGTTTGCGGACAGCTTTTGTCGAGTTCAGGAGCTGCACTATCAGACGAAGGCTAGAAAAGATGGATTGCATGACAATTTTGGTTGCTATAATTTTGCTTATCGGAAAACCACAAAGTTTCATGTAATCAGCTACCGAAGCAAATGGGCAGCAGGCTGGAAGTCGGAGTGGTTCTATGTCAAGGTTGATGACGACAAGGAGAAGCTTGTGCAAAGTCCACTTGAACTAATCATCGGAGAAACCCGACCTCGTTGCAACATGACACCAGAAGGTCCAACCCAACAAGCGTTAGATGAATTCAGAATTATTGCAGAACATATCAGTACAAGAGACCTGGTTCAGGAGTTTTTGGCTTTCAGAGTTTTTCCTAGTTTAAAAGAATGGGAAATACCGAAGCTAGAGGGGGAGAAGAAAGAAGGGGAACTTGTGCGGTTACCTTACTATTACAAGTTTAAGAAATACTTTAAAACACCTTGCCAAGAGTGGTTGGAAACAATTGAAATAATGTGCAATGAAATACTTGGCAATTACTCCAAAAAAGAAGATCAGTTGATGACTGCAGCCTTCGGCACCCGTCCGAAGCGAAGACTGAATCGAGTGCTAGACGCCTTGGGTTTTGAATACCCTGACTACGAAAATCTAAATAAAGGTGTCGGAGGCCGGAAAAGGAAAAGGATAACCGAAGCCTTAAATGAAGATGAGAAAGAACCATCAAAGAAGAAAATTCCGAAGAAGAGGAAAGTGTCTTCTCCGAAGCAAAAAATATCCGACGAAGAAGAAACTCCCGCATCACACTCTGCCACCGACATGGAGGAAATTTTGAAGGTAATGACTGAATCCCTGCCTGCGAAGCTAAGTCCATTGGGGCCTCAACTGACAAAGTTTTTTCAGAAGGAAAAGGAGCCCGAAAAAACGAAGAAAACGACTAAAGCAAAGAGACAAAGAATCATCGCTGTGACGGAGATCATTGACAAAACACCACCGAGAGCTTCAGCTCAGAAGATACCAGCGGCTGAGGGAATAACAAATATTGAAATCACACCTTCGGAGGTCGCGGCTGCCGAAGCTACCTCAATTGAAGATTTGAACTTGGAAAGCACAATCGAACACATCGACAAAATGTTGCTAGACATGGCCACAGAAGAAGCTACTACTGCCGCCGAAGAGGCCATGACCGCAGTGTCGGGGAAAGAAAAGGAAATTGCTGACGAAGCTTCAGAGGACGAGGCCTTCATGTTTCAAAATTTAGTTGGAGAAAAATTGTCAAAAACCGAAATAGAAGAGCTTAAAGAGTATGCCAAATCTTGCGGATATAAGCCAAGAGCACTCCTCTTCGGAGGTATTGATGATGAAAAATTAGACTGTATCCGGGATCAAACTGGAGCTAAGGTTATCGGTACTCTGTCAAAGAGTATCGGCTTTCCGAAGCTAGAAACGGACATTAGCCGCTACCGACGACAACATATCGTTGGTAGTTTATTTTATTCCAATTTCAAGGTGAACTACTTTTCCCTTGACTTTTATTGTTTTTAATAATGAAGACATGTCTAACGAAGGTTGTTTTCATGCAGAGTATGCTGTTGAGCAAAGCTTTAAAAATGCAACAAGATCTGGAAGACAAGAAACAAGAGGTTATAATTGAAAATTTAGAAGGCAAAATAAAAGAGCAATCAGCTATTATTGAAAAGAAGAACTTCGAGCTTCAAGCAACTGAAGGTTTATTGGCGGAAGCCGAAGCTAAGATAACAGAACTGAACACGAAGCTTCTCTGCCAATCTGAACAGTTTGAACAAGAAAAGCAAGAACTTAATGCAAAACTTGAAGCCGAAATCCAACAAAATTCAGATTTGAAAAAACTATTGGCGAGCCTTCAAGACAAATGTTTGGAATTTAGCAACAAATGTATTCAACGACTGAGAAAAATTTTCCACTCAGTTGGAGCTAGCAGTGAGAAATTCACCCCGTCAGCTGAGGATTTACCAAAGACCTTCGAACATATTGAGGGTGAAATTGATGAGCTTGACGAAGTTATAGCCGGGCACGGTGACTTCTGCGCCTGGGTAGCTTCTCGGGGCACTACTGCAGCTTTCCTAAAAGCTGGCTGCGATCATGGAAAAATTGTCAATAGGCCCAATTTCACTTTATCACCATCAATTCTAGATGACATTCCTGATCTCGCCCGAAGCATTTCTAATAGATTTGTAAAGATGATATGGACAAAAGGCGGGCGAGAAAAGGCTGGAGACAAAGCTCGGAGTCATCTTGAACCAGTAAGAAATCATACCTTGTGCTTACCTCTTCCTTCAAGCTCGATTTTGACTTACAACAACTTAATTCATGTAGGATGACGAAGCCGAGGCCGATGGTTAAAGAGAATGACGCCGAAGCTGAGGTCCCTTGAAGATTAAATAGGAGTAGACTGTAGACAAACTCAAGAAACTTTTGAGATAACTTTTGTAAATGTGACTAAACTTGTCTTTAATGAATTCTGTTCATACCTTGTAATATGCTCTTACCCTTCCATTAATGTATGAGAGGTGCTTTGATGTGGACGAAATTATCTTTTTGAGCTGAAAGCGAAAAAAACACCTTCCCTTCTTTTCGTACATAGCGAAGCATAAAAAACAACATTTCCCTTTTTTCCGAAGCTCTTCTTTTCGTACTCGAAGAAGTACAAAAGACAGTTTTTTCTTTTTGTCGAAGCAACCACTTATGCTATGATGATGGTTATCCTACATATGCCTGGATGAATGTTTATGAATGCAAATGCTATGATGTAATGTGATGTGCAAATGAATGTCCAAACACATATCCGAAGCCATAATTACAGCCGTTATTTCCTTAGAAACAATCACATATCAGCGCTGACTTTTCGCTGTAAGCTCTGTATTCCCTTAGGAACGACTTTGGAGCTTCTTCGCCTTTTACTTTCGGCGGAATCAGCGTTGACTTTTTGTTGTAAGCTCTGCATTCCCTTAGGAACGACTTTGGAGCTTCTTCGCCTTTTACTTTCGGCGGAATCAGCGTTGACTTTTCGCTGTAAGCTCTGCATTCCCTTAGGAACGACTTTGGAGCTTCTTCGCCTTTTACTTTTCGGCACTCGATGGTATGTTCTCAGCTTTTACATTTACATCCTTGGGGGATTTTGCTCTTATAGAACTAAAAAAGGAAATTACATATGATGGCCCCATTAAAAACCTTTCTCCCCCTTCAGAAAGGAAAAGGGTGCCATAAAAGAAAAAATATAAAAAAATTACATCAAGTTACACATAATGTCGCCGAAGCTCGTCCGCATTCCAAGATCTAGGAATGTCGTTGCCGTCCATATCCTTCAATCTGTATGAACCAGGTCTTGACGAAGATGCTACCAAAAAAGGTCCCTCCCATTTCAACTGCAACTTGCCCACTGTATCTGGGTTAACCACTCGCCGAAGCACCAAATGTCCTGGCTCAATATTCTTTAGCCGAACCTTTCTATCACGCCATTTGATTGTTTCGGCTTGATACTTATTGATGTTCTCCACAACTTGAAGCCTGATCCCTTCTATAGCATCTTTTTCCACAGAATAAACAGCTTCAGAATCTAATTCTGCCAAAGCTACTACTCTTATTGATCCAGTTTTGGCTTCCTCCGGAGTTATTGCTTCGTCACCAAACAATAGTTTGAATGGAGTAAAGCCTGTTGACCTTGATATTGTTGTGTTGTGGCTCCATACCACTTTGATTAATTGATCTGGCCACTTTCCCCTGGGTTGATTGAAGATTAACTTCATTATTCCTGTCATTATAATGCCATTGGCTCTTTCAACGAGTCCATTTGACTCCGGATGCCTGACTGATGCAAAATGGATCTTCGTACCAATTTGATCACAGAAATCTCTGAAAGCTTCGGAGTCGAACTGTGTTCCATTATCTACAGTGATGGCCTTTGGTACCCCGAAACGACAAACAATATTCTGCCAGAAAAACTTTTGAATGGTGGCCGAAGTTATTGTGGCTAAAGGCTTTGCCTCAATCCATTTAGAAAAATATTCCACAGCCACTACAACATATCTTAAGTTCCCTTGGGCCGGTGGTAACGGACCTAACAAGTCAAGGCCCCACCTTTGCAATGGCCAGATGGGTTGTATGAGCTGGGTTAAGGACGAAGGTTGTTTTTGATCTCTTGCACATTTCTGACAACCTTCGCACTTTTGAACTAATTCCGCTGCATCCGAAGCTGCCTTCGGCCAATAAAACCCTTGACGGAAAACTTTTCCAAGTAACGGCCTAGATCCAATGTGAGATCCGCACAGGCCTGCATGTATTTCTTTCATCAATTCTATGCCTTCGGTTCTAGATAAACACTTGAGTAGTGGAGCACAAACTCCATGCTTGTACAACTCCCCTT
Organism: Zea mays; assembly: GCF_902167145.1. NCBI lineage: Eukaryota > Viridiplantae > Streptophyta > Magnoliopsida > Poales > Poaceae > Zea > Zea mays. The sequence continues at coordinate 54,056,561 of NC_050098.1, read as the reverse complement.
CTATCATGACATATGGACGAGCTCTTGCCTCTATCCTCCTGTTATAAGTTTCGTCATCTGAAAGGACTTTACCCTGAAGGTAAGAGATGATCTCAGTTCTCCAGTCTTCGCTATAAACAGGAGATATATTGAGGACTGCTCTTTCAAGAAGTTCCACTGAAGGTGCTTTTATTGTTTCGAAGAACACATCCGAAGGTAAGGGCAGCCCCTGTGCTGCTGACTTAGCTAGCAAATCAGCATGCTCATTTTGTCCTCGAGGGATATTTTTGACAGAAAATCCTTCGAAGGAAGCTTCGACTTTTCGGACCGTGTCTAGATATTTTTCGAGCTTCGGATCTTTAGCCTTGCAACTCTTGTCGATATGACCCGAAACAACCTGGGAATCAGTTTTAAGAATGGCCCTTCTGATTCCCATTGCTTTTAACTTCTGAAGACCCAAAAGCAGGGCTTCGTACTCAGTAATATTGTTTGTACAACTAAAATCGAGTCTTGCCGCATAACAAGTTTTAACTTTGGATGGTGAGACCAACACAGCGGCTGCTCCTGCTCCGAAGGTTCCCCAAGACCCATCACAAAACACTGTCCATACTTCAGCATCTTTATTTGTTTCTTCATCCTGAGCCCCTGGCGTCCAATCGGCGATAAAATCTGCCAACGCTTGAGACTGAATCGAAGATCTATGCACATAATCAATGCAAAATTCATTGAGCTCTGCAGCCCATTTTCCAATCCGCCCAGTAGCTTCTCTATTTCTCATAATATCCTTCAACGGCTGCGAAGAAGGAACAACAATATTGTATGCTTGAAAGTAATGCCGAAGCTTCCTGGATGCCATCAAAACAGCATATAACACCTTCTCCAATTCTGTATAGTTTTTCTTTGATAAACTAAGAACTTCAGATACAAAATACACTGGGACCTGCTTCTTGACTTGGCCATCAAGCTTCTCTTGAACAAGTGCTGCACTTACCGCTGAATGCGAAGCTGCCACATATAATAACAAAGGAGCCCCTGGCGTTGGTGGAGTTAATGTTGTTAAATCTATCAAATATTGCTTCAGCTCCTCGAAGGCTTTTTGTTGGCTTGGTCCCCATTGAAAGACTTCGGCTGATTTCAGCACTTCGAAGAATGGTAAATTTCTTTCTGCTGATCTGGATATAAATCTATTAAGAGATGCCAGCCTCCCTGTCAATCTTTGGGCCCCTTTTTTGTAGTTGGTGGCTCCATTCGAAGTATAGCTTCAATTTTACTTAGATTAGCTTCAATTCCCTTTGTCGAAACCAAGCATCCAAGAAATTTCCCCTTCTTTACTCCGAAGACACATTTTTCTGGATTCAACTTTAGGCCAGCTTGTCTAAAACTGGCGAAGGTCTCCTGCAAATCAGCAATGTGATTTTCCTGTTTCGTGCTTTTTACAATGATGTCATCAACATAAGTTAGCACATTTCTGCCTATCTGAGACTGGAGAACCTTCGCAGTCATTCTGCTGAAACTTCCTCCAGCGTTCTTGAGCCCCTCAGGCATCCGAAGGTAACAATATGTTCCACTAGGGGTTATGAAACTGGTCTTTGGCTCATCCTCCTTCTTCATCCAAATTTGATGATAGCCTGAATAACAATCGAGAAGACTCATAAGCTCTGACGAAGCTGCTGCATCAACTAAGGAGTCTATCTGTTGGGGGCCTTCGGCTTACGAAGGTCCTCAAAAACAGGATTTAACAGTATTTCTGGAGTATAATGTGTGAACAGGTATCTTCGGACTAAAGTCGGAATCGCAGCAGATCAGAATAATACGAAGATTGATACAGCGCCGAAGACGTGAGTAGGAAAGCTTCGGCGTGGTGGCAAAAGATGAAACTGACTTAAAGATGAAAAGGCTATTCAGACCTCGATAGATTACTATAGAATTATTATCAAATGTAAAGGGCATAAATGTAATTTTGTATAGGCTGTGTGCTGTGCCTATAAATAGGTGAACAGTACCCCTGTACTGTTCACGCTGATTTGGCATCTGCTTTTGCGTCACGCTTGTACTTTCATCTCCTTCAAGTTGAAGGTACATTTGTAATTCGACGTTATTTCTGTTTGTACATGATAATAATATATAATTGTTTAATGTTGTCCTTTATATTCCTTACAATTCATTCTTCATCACTGTATAGAGAATTTATGAAGGTACGCCCTTCATAACCTTCGTCCGTAAACCATTATATCCTAAGGGGAATAATGCTTCGAAGGACGAAGGACTTAATCGATTAACATTTTCTATGTTGCCTTGCTCTTAACTCATAGCATTTGAGAACAAGTCCCCAACATTGGCGCCCACCTCCGGTGAACTCACTTCCACACTCTGAGTTTTCTGAACACCTTCGGCGGTCATAAACCCTCGCTATGGCGCCGAAGAAAGCTTCAGCAACTGGCACTGCAGCTCTTCAACCGCTGGACCACAATCAGGAGACTGTCTCTCTTCGGGAGGCCCGAAGCCAGAAAAGGAAGGCTGTTAGCCCAACACCACCAGAGGATGAGATAGACCAACAAATCAGAGACATGGAGATGCTTCACCAACAGGTGCAGAGGAAGAAGGAAAAGATGGCCAGGCTAGCTGAACTACAAAGGCATATAGACGAAGCCTCTGAGGAAGTTCGTCATCTTACTCAAGATGAGCAACACCGAAGGCCTCAGCACCAAGACCTTCATCAGGAGGGTTTCCTCAATGAAGACGACTGGTATGATAATTTCCATCATGGGAATTTTATTTTTGATGATGCTTCTCCTCTGTCTGCTGAGCTGCAGGCTACACCTTGGCCTCCATCCTACAAGCCGCCTCAGCTTCCCACATTTGATGGTCACTCAGACCCGAAGCAATTTTTGATGAGCTACGAAGCAACAGTATCTTCGTATGGTGGCAATGCTGCGGTCATGGCCAAATCTTTTGTTATGGCTGTCAGGAGTGTTGCTCAAACCTGGTACTCCTCCCTTCGACCAGGAACCATCACTTTGTGGCAAAAGCTGAAGGACTTGTTGTTAACCAGCTTCCAAGGGTTCCAGACGAAGCCGGTTACGGCTCAAGCCCTATTCCAGTGCACCCAGGATCACGAAGAGTACCTTCAGGCGTACGTCCGGAGGTTCTTGCGTCTGAGGGCACAGGCACCAACAGTGCCCAACGAAATTGTCATTGAGGCCATGATTAAGGGGCTTCGGCCAGGACCGTCAGCTCAGTACTTCGCTAGGAAGCCTCCTCCAACTTTGGAGAAGCTGCTATAGAAGATGGACGAGTACATTCGGGCCGATAATGATTTTCGCCAAAGAAGGGAGGAGGCTTTCAGGTTTTCTGAGATGACCAGGGGCTTCGGAGGGAGGTTCTATCCGAGGCATGTTAGATCAATTCATAACTCTACCCAAAATGATGATGGAGGGAGCCAACAGCAAAGGCCACAGTGTTCCTCACAAGCTTCGGGGCAACAACAAGGCTCCTTCCGACCACCAGCTCCGAGAGGCAGAGGCGCCAGGGGCTTCGGCGGAAGATTTGGCGATCAACCAAGAAGAATCTTTTGCTTATTATGTGGTGAGAACAAAGGTCATACCACCAGGATGTGCCATGTTACCATCCAGAAGCAAAAGGAAATAGCCGAAGCGGCAGCACAACAGACTCAGCCGAAGCAGGTCATGCACACTGCTTCGTATCATTCGCCTTACATCCTAGAGTATGTAGGCAATCACCCTGCAGTTTCTGTTGCTTCGGCGAGTCAACCTCAAGCTTCCTGGCAACAGCCTCCGCCTCCACCACCGCTGCAACAAGGCCAGCAGCCAGAAGGGAGCCAATATGCTCCACACCAAAGGGACTTCAGAGAACAGTCCGAAGCTCGCACAGTTAACAGCACTGTGCCAGAGTCAAAGCACATCTATTGACAAATATCCTACCTTAATAGCAATCTTTTTCATTCAGTCTTATTTTCTGTGTAATAAAGAACATTGTTCAGGTTTCATGTAAATAATTTCGTTGATTCCCACAGAGAAAATATATTTTCTTCACAGGCTTAAGTCGTTGAAGTTTAAAGATTTGCGCTAACAAAGAGGACCTTCAAATTATCGATAATTCTTCGAAGTAACAAAAAGTCGTTCTAAGGAACGCAGAGTAAGTTTGCCGAAGTCACAAAAAGCCGTTCCAAAGGGAGCGCAGTGTAAGTTTTCTGCTCCAAAGTCGTTCCAAAAGGAATGCAGAGCATACAGCGAAAAGTCAATGCTGATACCGCCTAAGTAAAAGGCGAAGCGCGAAAAGTCAACGCGAATACCGCTGAAAGTAAAAGGCGAAGAAGCTCCTAAGGGAGGCTTACAGCGAAAAATAAACGCTGATTCCGCTGAAGTAAAAGGCGAAGAAGCTCCTAAGGGAGGCTTATAGCAAAAAGTCAATACTGATTCAAAAGGATCATGTGATTTATCGCAGGATGTGCCTGTATCTTCGGAATAAACATCATTTTGCATAACATAACATCATCGCATCATTTCGCATAACATAAGCATCATACATCATGCTGCATATAGCACAAAAGGGGGCCATAATATCGACCTTCGAAGAATGTTTTGAAAAAGGGGGAAAAATCATGCCAAGTTACAAAGAAATGCACTATTGATCTTCGGAAGTGCAACTTCGGAAAATATTTTCACGAAGCTTGGATGTTATTCATCAGAGTACTATGGATATTGTTGTGACAAATAGAAATTCTTCTTCACGAAGCATGAAAAGAAGGGAAGGTGTTTTTTCGTCAAAGACTCAAAAACGGTACGTAAGTAAAATTTCATGCATCGTAAAGAATTGAGCAGTAAAAACAGGTATATTACATTCAGGGTTACAAAATGTTACACATATTACATTTCAGAAGTTTTTACAATAATGCTTAATCTTCTCTCAAAACTACTTCTGCAGCTTCGTTCAGAAGTCGATCGACAACTTGATCCATGATATCTTCAGCCATCTTTTTAATTTCATCGTCATCTTTAGGCTGAGGGCCCGAAGACGCTTCAGTAGGATCTGAGGGAGGACAGGATACGGCTACATTGCTATTACAGATTGCGAGCGAAGTTTAAAATCAAAAGTTACAACACAATAAAAACCATTAGTTAATACCTATTTGTCCTTCGGACCCTGCGCTTTTCTCAGCAGCTTCTGCTATTTTTCTAGCTTCGTAGATCCCTTTTTCGCTTCTTTGGATAATTTCTCGTGCCATTTCTCGGCCACCGTTGTCCCACATATCGGTGAAAAATTTTCCACCAACCATGCTAGCTTCGGCTGAAGGATCCTTTGTATCTTCGGAGAGCAGGGTGGCTTCGGATTGCGCCAAAATCTTTACATGCTCACAGCCCTTTTTCTCCAGAATGGTGGCAATTCCCCTGGCACCCGAAAAAGCACATATATCTCCACGGTTGTTTAAAATTTCTTCGAAGGCCTCAGCTTCGTGGCTAATCCATTCAATGGGGCCTTCGGGGTTGCCTCTCGTAAAGTTTTCTTCACTTGAAAATGCGCCAACACTGGCAAAGCTAGTTTTCAACTTCTTAACACAATCCATAGATTTGTTATAACATCTCTTCTTGGATGAGCGAAGCTCTTCAATAGTTCCCTCTAAATGATTTGCCCATTGGTCGCTTATTTCTCGTCTTGTTTCTTCAAGCATGCGTTCCTCTTTGGCTCTGGCCAATTGTCTTCGAAGATCCTCGATTTCAAGTTTCTGAGCTTCAGCTTGACTTTTGAAAGTAGCTTCGTCTTCTTTTATCCTATTTATCAATGAGTGTAATATTTTATCTTTTTCGAGACCTTCGTTCCTCAGCTCGATCACTTCGGAACGAAGGTTGCTCAGGGCTATAGCGCATCCTTCGTCCTCGGCATCTTTTTGGGCCCTGAGGGCATTGCTAAGTATAAGGCCCTGCAGAGACAAATGTGTGTGCGTCACCACATTTAAGCAAACAGAAAATTTTGATTTCAACAAAAATACGAAGGTTTAAAATTTTGTACCTTTAAACTATTGTACGCCAAGCTGTCGGCCAACTCGTCTTTCGACAGCACCGAGAGTCCGTCTTCTAGAGCTGGGAATCCGAAGCTCTTGCTTATCTCCCGGCAGACAGAAATCTCCTTGCTGTCCGGGAGACAGTACAAGAAGTCTTCTTCTCCGCTGCCGTTGAATATCAGCGCCCCCTTTTGATATTTTAATTTCTGGGCATAAAACTGGGCCTCTTGTTTTTCTTTTTCAGACAACTTTTTTCCCGAAGCATGCCGAACAATATATTCAGGGACCGCAGCGGATGCTTCGGGGGCAACAGCACTGATTTCTTCAACAGGAATTGGCTTTGACATTTTTTCTTCTTTCGTGGGCTTTGAAGGCCCAGTTTCGGTCTCAGCCTGTTGCCTTGGAGCTTCGGCATCGAAGACTTTAGTTTCTGTTACAGGTGTTTCAGCAGTTTTCTTCGGAGTTGTGTTCGAAGACTCAATTGTCTCCAGAACATCTAGCACAGTGACCATTCTTTTCCTTTTTGGGGTCACCGCTGGGCCCTTTTGGTTTTTTATTAATTCAATATTTGCTGCAGGACTCAAAACTTTTGATATTTTTGATCCCTCAGTTGCTTCTTTCACTTCTTCCATTTTTTCTGTGGACGGCGCTTCGGCCTTCTCTTTCGTTTCTGGTAACAAAATCTTCGGTTCTTCCAATTCTATCCTCGTTGGCGCTTCGGTCGTTTCTGCGACTTCTGGCAGCAAGGTTGGCTCGGTTGGTTTTTCAGCTTCGGTGGCCGAAGAAGTTTCGCCGGTAAACTCAGGCACCGAAGCTGGTTCAATATAGCGCGGCCGGTGTGTGAGGACCTTTATCCTCTTTCTTTTCGGTTCTGACTCGCTAGGAGCAGTTGCAGCTTCTTCTTTCGCCAAGGTTGTGTTTTTTCTTTTTTGCCCTCGAATGGGATAACGATAGTCAGGGTAGACGAACCCGATTGCATCAAACACCCGATTCATCCTCTTCTTTTTTCGGCCTCCGAAGGCTGCTGACAGTGCATTATCTTCGGCCTTCGAATAAGCCCCAAGCAGTTCATCACTTAAATTTTCAATGCTTTTTAACCAGTCGTCATCTGGCTCAACGAATTTATCTCCAAACTTGAAAGTGTACTTCAACCTGATAAGTCCACTTTCGTCGGCCTCTTTTATGATTTCTTGCGGCATTTCCCATTTCTCCGCAAGCGGCCATACCCTGAAGGCAATATGCTCTTGTACTAAATCTCTCGTTCCAATAAAAGAACAGATAACGCCGAAGGCTCTCTGGCATTCTTCGGCAGCTTCATTCATTTCAACCTTCGGCCTCCGAAGGCCGAAGCTTTGCCAAATGGGGCGCATAATTATACCTTTGATATCTTCTCGTACTGACAGGTCGTTCCTCACATAAAACCATTCTGTCATCCAGTCGCCGGGTCATCTTTTCCGAAAGGTTGGCACAGGACAGCTTGACCCGGACCGAGAAACGAAACTGTAGCAGCCAAAGTTATTGTGATACTGTTCCTTACCCCAAGGTTTTGTTTCGTATGATAATTCGTGTATATTGCAGAAAATTTTTGCATCAGGCTTCATACCTTGGCTTCTCACGGCCCACACGAAGATATTCAGCCTTATGATCGCTTCGGGGGTAAGTTGATGAAGATAGACTTCAAATATTTTCAGCACCTCCACAACAAACTCGCTCAGGGGAAATCGTAGTCCAGCTTTTAAAAAGCTTCGGTACACCACGACTTCATTCTCTTCAGGGTGTGGACAAGTCCTTTCCCCTTCGTCGGCCCTCACAATGGACAGATCCCGGAAATACCTTCCCCTCATGTCGGCAAGATGATTTTCTTTGATAGTTGATTTGTCGAAAACCGCATGGCTTGGTCGCCAAGGGCGATCTTCGGAGTCTTCACCACCACTGTCCACATCATAACTGTCGCTGTCACCAGTGTCTTCAGACAATCCTTCCAGAATCTCCTTAGTGATTTTTTCTGTATTGGTCTTCGACATCGCTATAAGAAATCCCAAGTTCTTCTCTTCGTCGAGACTCAGCTTCATCTCAGCAGTAGCCTTCTTATCTTCAGACATCTTCGGAAGCACTAAAAAATTGTTTTCAAATCCGAAGCTTCAAAACTAAAAGTTCAGCAAATCTCAGTGCACGAAAGCTAAAAATCGAGTAAGCAGGAGCAGATGGCAAGAGAGCGTGCCAAATGAGTTTGCTGTATGACCGTATTTATACGTCCAATGCGTTGGAAATTGAAAGGCCCCGCTTGTCAGTGAATGTTGCTATTCTAGCAAAGGGAAGGTGTTTTTTCGGACCTTCGGCGTAAAGCCTTCGTCCATGTCGCAATCTAAATTTATTATTTTAAACAAATTAAGATTGCGAGGGGCTACTGTTGGGGGCCTTCGGCTTACGAAGGTCCTCAAAAACAGGATTTAACAGTATTTCTGGAGTATAATGTGTGAACAGGTATCTTCGGACTAAAGTCGGAATCGCAACAGATCAGAATAATACGAAGATTGATACAGCGCCGAAGACGTGAGTAGGAAAGCTTCGGCGTGGTGGCAAAAGATGAAACCGACTTAAAGATGAAAAGGCTATTCAGACCTCGATAGATTACTATAGAATTATTATCAAATGTAAAGGGCATAAATGTAATTTTGTATAGGTTGTGTGTTGTGCCTATAAATAGGTGAACAGTACCCCTGTACTGTTCACGCTGATTTGGCATCTGCTTTTGCGTCACGCTTGTACTTTCATCTCCTTCAAGTTGAAGGTACATTTGTAATTCGACGTTATTTCTGTTTGTACATATAATAATATATAATTGTTTAATGTTGTCCTTTATATTCCTTACAATTCATTCTTCATCACTGTATAGAGAATTTATGAAGGTACGCCCTTCATAACCTTCGTCCGTAAACCATTATATCCTAAGGGGAATAATGCTTCGAAGGACGAAGGACTTAATCGATTAACATTTTCTATGTTGCCTTGCTCTTAACTCATAGCATTTGAGAACAAGTCCCCAACACTATCCTTGGCAAAGGGAATTCGTCCTTCGGATAGGCCTTGTTGAGATCTGTAAAATCGATACACATTCGCCATTTGCCATTGGCCTTTTTTACCATAACAGTGTTAGCTAGCCATTCTGGGTACTTTACTTCTCTGATAACTCCTGCACTGAGGAGTCTTTTGACTTCATTACGAGCACCTTCGGCCTTGTCATCAGACATTTTCCGAAGCCTCTGCTTTCTGGGTCTGAAGGATGGGTCAACATTGAGCGAGTGTTCAATAACATCCCTGTTAACTCCGCAAAGATCATTGGCTGACCATGCAAAAACATCTTTGTTGTTGAACAAAAACCTTATCAAGGTTTTCTCCTGTTCTTCGGATAATTGAGAGCCCAACAGCACCCTCTGCTCTGCTATGTCCTCACATAAGAGCATGGGCTTCGGCTGATCTGCTGAAGCTGCTTTCTCCCTTCTGAATTTGTACTGTTCACAAGCCTCAGCTCCATCTATGTTATGGATTGCTTTTGGGTCAGTCCAGTTTCCCTCAGCCCTTCTGGCAGCTTCCTGACTCCCATGAATAGCAATGGGTCCTTGATCCGAAGGTATCTTCATGCAAAGGTAAGCAGGATGAAGAATTGCTTCGAAAGCATTGAGGGTGCCACAACCAATAATTGCATTGTAAGGGTACTCCATGTCAACAATGTCAAACACAACTTGCTCAGTTCTGGTGTTGTTGATGAATCTGAAGGTCACTGGCATGGTGATCTTGCCCAGTGCTACAATCTGTCTTCCTCCGAAGCCACAGAGAGGGTGTGTAGCATCATGAATCTTATCTTCTGGCTCTTGCATTTGCCTGAAGGCCTTAGCAAATATGATATCAGCTGCACTGCCTGTATCAACCAAGACATTGTGGACCAGAAACCCTTTGATAACGCAAGAAATAACCATAGCATCGTTATGAGGAAAATCCTTTAGCTGAAGGTCCTCCTGGGAGAAGGTGATTGGTATGTGGGACCACCTTGACTTGATGAAGGGTCCCTGCACTCCAACATGTTGTACCCTTCTTTGCGCCTCTTTCTTTTGCTTTTTGTTGGCTGGTTCTGAGCACGAACCACCTGTTATCGGGAGCACCAGCTTCGGAGCCGAAGCAGCTCCAGCTCGATCGTTGAACGAAGCCATCAGCTCAAAAAAGTGGAAGTGAGTTCACCGGAGGTGGGCGCCAATGTTGGGGACTTGTTCTCAAATGCTATGAATTAAGAACAAGGCAACATGAAATGTTAAACATTGATGCCCTTCGTCCGCGGAAGCATTATCTCCCCAAGGATTTAATGAGCTTCGGACGAAGGCCATAAACAAAATATCACGAAGGTCATACCTTCGTGATCAGACTTGAAAAACAATATGAAGTAAAATGCAAATCATAAGGCATTATAGAAAGACATGCCGAAAATGAATAACAATATTCACATATCTTTTATTATATGAACCTAAATATTGAAACATAATATTTAGGTACATTTATACCTTCGTCTTAGCAGAAAGCAATAATTCCAGCGTAATGTGCCAGTGATTACAAGATTGCGTGAACAGTACAGAGGTACTGTTCACCTATTTATAGGCACATGGCGTAGCCTATGAGGAATTACAATTATGTCCCTCATAAGGGATTACAACGGTGACTCAAACATTTATGGACTAAAAGGTCATTCTACTTTTATGTCGGTTTGTAAATTCCGAAGCTTCATGAAGAGGAACCTTCGGTCATCTCATACGAATAACTTCAGCCGAAAACTGCTTCTTCCTACAAGACCTTCGGCGACGAAGCATAGTCCCAACAATGGGGGCCTCAGCTTTTGCGTCATACTCTTTAAGCATCGGTCTCGGCTTCGTCATCCTACATGAATTAAGTTGTTGTGAGTCAAAACCAAGTTTGAAGGAGAGGGTAAGCACAAGGTATGATTTCTTACTGGTTCAAGATGACTCCGAGCTTCGTCTCCAGCCTTTTCTCGCCCGCCTTTTGTCCATATCATCTTTACAAATCTATTAGAAATGCTTCGGGCGAGGTCAGGAATATCATCTAAAATTGTTGGTGATAGAGTGAAATTGGGCCTATTAACAATTTTTCCATGGTCGCAGCCAGCTTTCAGAAAAGCTGCAGCAGTGCCCCGAGAAGCTACCCAGGCACAGAAGTCACCGTGCCCGGCTATAACTTCGTCAAGCTCATCAATTTCACCCTCAATATGTTCGAAGGTCTTTGGTAAATCTTCAGTTGACGGGGTGAACTTCTCACTGCTAGCCCCGACTGAGTGGAAAATTTTTCTCAGTCGTTGAATACATTTATTGCTAAACTCCAAACATTTGTCTTGAAGGCTTGCCAATAATTTTTTCAAATCTGAAATTTGTTGGACTTCGGCTTCAAGTTTCGCATTAAGTTCTTGCTTTTCTTGTTCAAACTGTTCAGATTAGCAGAGAAGCTTCGTATTCAATTCTGCTATTTTAGCTTCGGCTTCTGCCAATAAGCCTTCAGTTGCATGAAGCTCGAAGTTCTTCTTTTCAATAGTAGCTGATTGCTCTTTTATTTTGCTCTCTAAATTTTCAATTATAACCTCGTGTTTTTTGTCTTCCAGATCCTGCTGCATTTTCAAAGCCTTACTCAACAGCATACTCTGCACATAAACAACCTTCGTTAGAAATGTCTTCATTATTAAAAACAATAAAAGTCAAGGGAAAAGTAGTTCACCTTGAAATTGGAATAAAATAAACTACCAACGATATGTTGTCGTCGGTAGCGACTAATATCCGTTTCCAGCTTCGGAAAACCGATGCTCTTTGATAGAGTACCGATAATCTTAGCTCCAGTTTGATCCCGGATACAGCCTAATTTTTCATCGTCAATACCCCCGAAGAGGAGTGCTCCTGGTCTGTATCCGCAAGATTTGGCATATTCTTTAAGCTCTTCTATTTCGGTTTTTGACAATTCTTGTCCAACTAAATTTTGAAACATGAAGGTTTCGTCCTCCGAAGTATCGTCAGCTATTTCCTTTCCTTTCCCAGACACTGCGGCCATGGTCTCTTCGGCGGCAGTAGTAGCTTCTTCTGCGGCCATGTCTAGCAGTATTTTGTCGATATGTTCGATTGTGGTTTCCAAGTTCAAATCTTCGGGTGAGGTAGCTTCGGTAGCCACGATTGCCGAAGGTGCGACCTCAACATTTGATATTTCCTCAGCCGCTGGTGTCTTCTGAGCTGAAGCTCTCGGTGGTGTCTTGTCAATGACTTCGGTCACTGCGATGATTCTTTGTCTCTTTGTTTTAGTTGTTTTCTTCGTTTTTCCGGGCTCCTTTTCCTTCTGAAAAAGCTTTGTCAGTTGAGGTCCTAATGGACTTAGCTTCACAGGCAGGGATTCAGTCATTACCTTCAAAATCTCTTCCAAGTCAGTGGCAGAGTGTGATGCGGGAGTCTCTTCTTCATTGGATACTTTTCGCTTTGGAGATGATACTTTTCTCTTCTTCGGAATATTCTTCTCTTTTGGTAGTTCTTTCTCATCTTCATTTAAAGCTTCGGCTACCCTTTTCCTTTTCTGGCCTTCGACACCTTTACTCAGTTGTTCGTAGTCAGGGTATTCAAAACTCAAGGCGTCCAGCACTCGATTCAGTCTTCGTTTTGGACGGGTACCGAAGGCCGCAGTCATCAACTGATCTTCTTTTTTGGAGTAATTACCAAGTATTTCATTGCACATTATTTCAATTGTGCCCAGCCACTCTTGGCAAGGTGTTTTAAAGTATTTCTTAAATTTGTAATAGTAAGGTAACCGCACAAGTTCCCCTTCTTTCTTCTCTCCCTCTAGCTTCGGCATTTCCCATTCTTTTAAAGTAGGAAAAACCCTGAAGGCCAAGAACTCTTGAACCAGGTCTCTTGTGCCGATATGCTCTGAAATAATTTTGAACTCAGCCAGTGCAGCCCAAGTGGGACCTTCTAATGACATTTGGCATCGCGGTCTTGTTTCTTCGAAGATCAATTCAAGAGGGCTTTGTACCAGCTTCTCTTTGTCTTCGTCAACCTTCACATAAAACCATTCCGACTTCCAGCCTGCCGGCCATTTGCTTCGGTAGCTGATTACAGGAAACTTTGTGGTTTTCCGATAAGCAAAATTATAACAACCAAAGTTATCATGCAATCCATCTTTTCTAGCCTTCGTCTGGTAGTGCAGCTCATGAACTCGACAAAAGCTGTCGGCAAACGGCTCCACCGCTTGGCTTCGGATGGCCCAGATATAAACACTAAGCCTAACAATAGCGTTAGGAGTCAGCTGATGAAAGTAGATCCCAAACTTCTTCAATACATCTGCAATAATCCCATGGAGGGGGAATCTCAACCCAGCCTTTAGAAAGCTTTTGAAAATGACTATTTCATCCTTCTCCGGCTTCGGGGTAGTTTCTTCCCCCCCAAAGCGAAGTAGCTTCTTCTGACTCTCATTGAAATAACCCGACTTCACCATCTTAGAGAGATCAGCCTTAGAGACAGTCGACTTTCCGAAGTCCAAGTGGCTGGGCTTACTTGGCATGGCAATATGATAATCATCTTCGGAATCAGTTTCCTCAATGTCTCCTTCCGCTTCGGCGTTTACCTGTTCTATTTCAACAGTGGGGATTTCTTCCGAGATTACCAGTCCGGATCGTTGCATTGCTTCGGAGATGGGAACAGTTTCCGATCCTTCAGCTTCGCCTCCCTCACGCTCAACCCTAGCAGTAGAACACACTCTAGCCATTTAATTCTAGATTTTTTGGGAACTAAATACTTTTCTTCCGAAGCGTTTTTCTTCTGACGAAGTAGGCTTCGAGCTGGAGCTTCATTTGATTTCGAGAGTCAAGCTTCGGCTATGGTTAAAAATTTTGGCAGCAAAACAGTGCAAATAGCAATGAATGCTGTGGTAACTTCACACCTACCCGTCTGTTTATATAGTGATGCAGGTAAGAAGGTGAATCGCCAGGATTTTTACACCAGGCGAACAGCTGCTTGCACCCGCTGCGCGGTGGACCGCAGAGACCAAATAGTAACTCTGCAAGGTGGGACCGCTATGCGCTCGGAAACTGAATCGTTTCTCGACAACGAGCTCAGGGAAGGTGTTTTTTGGACCTTCGGCTTCCCAAAGCCTAAGATACATTTTTCACGGATCAAGCTCGTTACGAAAAACGATCTAGCACCGCTAAGGGGCTACTATTGGGACTATGCTTCGTCGCCGAAAGTCTTGTAGGAAGAAACAGCTTCGGCTGAAGCTGCCCGCATGTGATGACCGAAGGTTCCTCTTCATGAAGCTTCGGAATTACAAACCGACATAAAAGTAGAATGACCTTTTAGTCCATAAATGTTTGAGTCGCTGTTGTAATCCCTTGTGAGGGGCATAATTGTAATTCCTCACAGGCTGTGTCCCGTGTCTATAAATAGTGAACAATATTCCTTTACTGTTCACGGATTCTAGTAATAGTGATCGCGCCATTTGGGAATCAATCTTTTGCCAAGGCAAAGGTATAATTGTATCCAATGCTTAAATGTGTTAAATCGATATAATATGAAAGTAATGTTGTTCGTTTATAATTTATTCACCTTTGACGCTTCGTATTTTATATTACTTTATTCAATCTATTAAGATTCAATTACGAAGATTAACCTTTGTAATCATATTTTCTTAAACCTTCGTCCAAAGTTCATTAATCCTTAAGGGAATAATGCTTCGTTGGACGAAGGGCATTAACACTTAACATTTTATGTTGCCTTGTTCTTAATTCATAGCATTTGAGAACAAGTCCCCAACAGTAAGCCTAGTACCTGAGTGAACCTGGCAGTAGATTGCCCTACTCACGCGACCTGAGACGTGGTCTTCCATTCCGGTTATGGTGGGTACGAGTGCGGTCACTGCACGACGGCAGTCGGGGTCAGTGAGGCACTATACGCCATGGCGGTGAGCCCCTCTCTACTGACGGGGAATTGATGGGGACGGTTGATGTGTGTGGGGACGGAGTGCCTCGCCACGTCGTGTGTTTAGGTTTACCTTGCAAGGATTAAAAACTCGATTCGAATCGTCTGCTTCTCGTAGATAATGAGATTGCTTGATCCATGCTGCTACATTGAGTAATTAAGTGGAAATGCGTTGACTTGGCAAAAGATGTTGATTGCTAAATGTTTGATACCATGTATGATTAGATAGATACACATTTAGTCTTAAGAGAGTCACACTAAAACTTGAAAAGCTAAACTTGATTTTAGACTCAGCTAGTGCTTTTTTGGCAAACCAAACCCCTCAGCCAAATAGCTGCATGTCTAGAGGTAGAGGAGTAGACTCCTCACACCGGGTAAGTCTAGCTGAGTATTAGTATATTCAGCCTTGCTTGTGGCATAATTTTTTTTACAGGTTCTTTGGAGGACATGGTTGCTGCAGTGACTTGGTCGTCCATCTTGCCACCGGGTTGGACAGTCGAGTGGGATCCTACCTAGGTAGAGGAGGAGCATGAGGAGTGATGGGACAGGCTTCCCCATCCCTCCGTTTATTTATCGTTAGTTATATTCTGCTGCAACCCGAACAATGATCAGTGCTTTGTTAAACTCCGATGATGTTGTAATAAATTTAATACTCCTCAACGTATGGTTTTATGTTTTATTGTATTTGCTCTGTGCCTCACCTTCGAGTGAGTACGTGGTACTTGATCCTGTTAGTGGCCTCGTCGGACTAGATCCGAGGGACTGATTTTTTATTCCTATTTAAGTGTGGTCTAGCCTTTAAGGTGGGACTCAAGTTGGAATAATTCGGGCGGTTCCGCCACAGTAGACTAATCTCACTAAGTAGTTGATTATTCCTTAAGTGTTGTCCATGATTATATAATCTGATTCTATTTCTTGTAATGAGACATAAGAGTTACACCAAAGATAAATTCATACATCACATGTTATTATCTTTCCAATATTAAACATCTATTTACCACTAGGGTTTCCCTTTTTATTTATTTTATTAAGTGAATAAATCAATACATATATTAATTCATAAATAGACATAAAAATTAGAGTGTGTAGATTGTGAATGGACCTAATTTATTTAAACAGAGAATATTCCTATGAACATTTTGCAATTTAAATCACTAAATTTGGAGTTCATATGCAAAAGATATGAAATAAACAAGTTTGGGAGTTTAAAATATGAAAATAGGTCTAATTCTATAATTATTTAAAAGCCTAGGGTTCAATCTGCAAGATTACAGGGGCCTGCGCGCGAAAATCAGGGACGGCGGGTTGATTCCAAACAACCCGAGGGTCTCTTTAACAAAATTACCGCGCGAAGAGGTATCGGGTCTGCTCAACCGTTAGATCTAAAATCCATGGCTGAGATTAGATCCGCGGGAGAGAAAGCGCGCGGGCGAGCGAACGCTGACAGGCGGGCCGGCGGTGTCAGCGACCGAGAAGGGAGGCTAGCCGGCGGTGTCAGCGGCCGAGGACTAGTCGGATTGAGCGCCAGGGGCGCAAGCGCTGACCGGCAGGGCCTAGGGGCAGAGCGCAGGTGAGGGAGCGAACCTGAGTGGCCGGATCTGAATCGGACGGTTAGTATTAGATTAGGTTTAATTAGATCTGGGCCGCCCGATCTCAGACGGACGCTTGGGATCTAACGGCCGGGTTCCTCGGCCGCCAGCGGTGGCGCCGCTCGCATCCACGGTGGAGGTCCACAGGAGACGAGGGCACGAGCGCGCTGGGGCCCGCTGGGACATCGGGAAAGGCTTCGGGAATTCAGGGGAGCGCGGTGAACTCGGCTAGGGGCATGGCATCGGCACAAAGGCGCTGGAGGGGGCGGTTCATGGCGAGGCGGCTTGGCGATGGCGCAACACTACTCTGGCGAGCAATCGCGCATGACCGAGGGCACACAAGGGAAAAATATGGGCAGGTCTGGGTTGCTTACCTCGAGAGAAGACTCTGGGACCCTTGAACGGTGGCAGGGACACGACAAGGGCTTGGATCGACGACGACGGCTTTCCGGCGGCGCGAGGGAAACTCTGGTGAGCATGGGCAGAGGGAACCAGAGAGGGAGACGGTAAGCTGAGGCGCGTCTCAAGTTGCGGGCACCGAGGCAAAACTCACCGAGGCGAAAGGCACGGTGAAGCTCCAACGATGACGGTGGAACGAGCGCGCGAGCACGGCGAACGGCGGCGGTCTTCCAAGAGCTCCGAGGAGGAACGACGCACGAGCGAGAGCAAGCTGGGGAGTCTGCGAGTGGGGAAATGGCCAAGCGGACGGGAGGGGGCTTGAGTAAGGGTTGGGCGCATGGGTGGTGGCCGGAATTCGCGCGAACATGGGCACGACCATAGCGGGCGTGCAGACCGGGAGTTAGAGGAGGGGGAGAGGGCTGACGAGCGGGCCCCGGCAGACAGCGGCACAGACGCACGAACGCACAACGGGCCAGGGCGCCGACAAGACGAGCCCACATGGTGGTGAGAGCGGGGAAGGGGAAAGGCGGGCACGAGATCCACCGCTGACAGGCGGGGGCCGCCTATCAGCGCGGGCGGGCGCGTGCTGCTAGGCCGGTTTGGGCTGACCTGGGCCGAATTAGAGTTTTTCTTTTTCCTGGAATTTTTAATTGCTTTTCTATTTTATTTTCTTTAGGGTTTTCAATTCAAATTCAAACTAAGTTTCAAATTCAAACTAATTCAAACATGTGCAACAATTCAAAGAATATTTAAGCTCAACATGATGTAACATTTCATGACTCATAATATTTTGGCAAAAATAAATAATTAATTCCCTACCTAATTAAGTTAAGTCTACTCAAAAGGAAAAGAGAGAGAGAGAAACTAGAGAGAGAAGAGTAACACCTGAATTTGGATGATAATAAGAAAGAAATTTTATACCCCTAATTCAGGGTGTTACAGTTTTACTCCAAAAAGATGCACACCCAAGCTTAGGCACTACATTTTATAGTAGAAAGCCTACATTTTGATTATTCCTTAAAAATATGTATCATATATTTCGATTATTCATTAAAAATATGTATTCATTTTAAAATGTATTCATGGTAAAATTGGGATTGCATAGGAGATACATAGATAATACAATGTTTGTGTTGTTGTCATGCACCTTATATCCTTTTATTGAATAAAAAATAAAAATAAAGGTCTATCAAGTATGTCATTTGATACATATTATTATTTGGTTAGTTTATTTGGTGGTGTAGGCGGTGTTGGGCTTCCAGTCGGTGGGTATGACGTCGTCGTAGACAGTCTTAGTGCCTCCCTCGGTGGTGAGTCGGACGGTGATGGGTCCCTTGATTGGCTTGTCGCTGTCCTTCCTCCAGATGGCACCCCAGGAGTGCTTTAGAGGCTCGTACGTGTCAGAGCCCTTCTCCTTAATGTCCACTGCCACAATGTCACCATCTCCATCAACGTACTTTACCAACAGGGCCAGGTAGTTGGGGTTGCATCCCTTCTCCAAATGGAAGGTGACCTTAGATCCATACTTGCACTTGACCCTTCGAAACTGCATGTCGATGATGCCTGCCTTGCGCAACTTCTCCTCCTCGCCCTTCTTGGCCATGGCACCGAACGCCGTGCCTGCTAGGTCGAAGTGGTATGCCGCAATGGGCTCATAGTTCATGTCTGTAATGTATACCACCACGGGCTTGCCAGAGCACTCCGCTGGCTTGTCGCACTTGATCTCGAAGCAGGATCCACAACCCAGACCATCCTTGAAGATGGGGACGTTGCCACATGCGCCCATGCTGTTGAAAGGGGCCTTGTTCACGTCCTTGTACCCACATCCGCCACCATTGTCGTCGGGGCCGGCACCTGTAGGCTTGCCATACCATGTTGCCTTGGCATCTAGCCAATCACTACCATAGTTGGCTGTGATGTTCTTTCCTGGGGGAACCTTGGGAGGACCACACCAGGCACCGCCTACTAGAAATGATAGTGCCACCGCCACCAGCACCTGCACCTGCACTAATGACCACATGATGCTCACGACAGTCATCTTTCGTCTTTGACCGATGAATGGTACTGTGATGCGATGAATGAGTAGGCAGGGGTCATATTTATATCAGGCTGGCTGGGCTAGCGATTAATCGAGAGAGCTTTCTACGTAACAGTGCATGCAACAGTGAGGTCGAGCATGCATGCATGCCCAAGCGGTCTTTGCTCTTGGCCACTCAATAATTGGCTCCATATCTCGGAGCCAGGAGACCACCGGTAGCCCTACAACATTGTTGATTTCACCGTGATTGGAGGCAACCAATTTTGTGCCTCTCCAAAAAAACTCTAGATGTTGTCGTTTTCATCATGTATGGGAATGTCGTCGTCCTTACATGTAGGGCCAGCTCTATCCCTAGGCGGGTGGGGTGACCGCCTAGGGCCCAAGAACCAAGGGGGATTACTCGATATAGAATTTTATTACACAGTTTCTAAAAAAACCATAATAGTTTTTGCCTATAAAATGAAGTATCATGTGTTTCATCTCTCGATCTTTCTTATTAAATTCTTGTCATGTCATCAAATTTGCTTATATGGCGAGCTATTTAATGACGATGAAACTCAAATAAATCTCCACTTGGAAAATCCTAATACAAAACTAGCATGTTTGACCTTCTTGTCCTGGAGGTATATGTATATGCATCCCTGATTAAGTATCGTGCATCATCTGTATATTGGTATAGTAGTATTTGTTGGTATTTACTTTTCCGTATGAACTTAGTTCTACAAGGTTGCCTTAGATGCACATATATGGTGCTCAAAAGAGGAATAAAAGGAGGGAACGTATCGGGTGCAGATGAACCAATTGGTGCAACCAGTGCAACCAAGTCACAAGGATGGAGGTAGGATGGTCTTTTTAAAAATATCTTGGGAGAAATGGGTGGGTTTTTTGAAGAATAATATTTTTAAGAAGACCCTCTCACCTTCATCCTTGTGTCTTGGTTACACATGACACGTTCCCACAAACGAAAGAGAGACCATAGCCTCAGCTGAAAGAACTTTATTGAAGTTCAATTTAGCTTAGATACGTGTTCTATACATAAGGATATATTGGAAAACATTGATCTGAACAATATTCTCACAAATTTTGCTTCAAGAAATACTCGACAAAGTTATTTATTTTGATGCATTAGAAATATATATATATATATAATTGTTTAATACTCTAATTTTTATTCTCACTTGAGATAGTAGTATAGATTTAACATTGTTTAACTTTTCATATTTTTTTCTATTTTACTATAATCATTGACGATACTACAAAAAAATAAGAGTCCAAACATTGAGATTGACCTAGGGCCCTTCAAAACCCAGAGTCGGGCCTGGTTACATGTTGCAGCCAACTCCAAACTAAATGGAATTATGAATGGAAGTTGCATGGATATTATTCATTGGTCAAGGATGTGACTTTTGACCTAGTGCGCCAGTAGCTAGAAAAATAAATTGTCTGGGATATTATAGGAAATTGAGCCATAGACATGGCTTACTGTCTCCACAAATGAGTTATTTTATTCGAAAAATATTTTTGTTCAACCCACAGGAAAATTAGATGCCACCAATAACAAAAGTATTTTATTGATAGTGTGATATCGGTAAAAATGGGTAATTTTTCTTACGGCTTTGTAATTGTCAAAAAATGTTGATTTTTGTCTATGTGATATCGACAAAAAATATGATTGTATTATCAATAATAACAATGAATTCTTTTAGACCTAAGTTTGGATAGATTAGAATTTAAACCTAACATAAATTAATAAATCAATGTTCAAGCATTCAAGCACGTGCATAGCTATTTTTATGTACTCATATTCTAGGCTAATTTTTAAATTATATTTCATCCCTTCAAGTTTCTTTTATGACTGGATGTTGACACCTACACAACATTGGCCAAAGAACAATCTTAAAAAACATGCTCTGGCTCTTGCATCCCTTAAGCACACAATTGCCCGATTCAAATCCTAGATTAGTTGGCTCAAGGAGGGAGATGCTAATACAAAGTAGGAAGCTTCAGTAGAATCACATCAAAAGTGCTAAGTACCCAAAATCATAGAGATGTTCTGACCTATGTTGATGACATCATAGTCAGAAGTACGAAGCAAGAAGACCACGTCGCAGATTTGCAAGAAACATTTGCTAACTTCAGAAAAGCTGGCCTTAAATTAAATCCAAAAAATGCATCTTCGGAGTGAAGAAGGAAAAATTCCTTGCTTGCCTTGTATCAACTAAGTGAATCGAAGCTAACCCAAACAAGATAGAAGCAATACTTCGGATGGAGCCGCGAAAGTCCAGAAAGGGTGCCCAGATGCTGACAGACAGACTTGCATCACTAAATAGATACATCTCAAGGTCCACAGGGGGAAATATGTCATTCTTCGAAGTATTAAAGTCAGCCAAAGTATTTCAATGGGGACCGACTCAACATAAGGCTTTTGAGGATCTGAAACAATATCTCATATATTTGACAACTCTGTCTCTGTAACACCCCAGTGTTACTTAGGGTTTGCCAAAGTGCCCCAACTTGTGACCATTATCATATGTGACTTTAATTGAGCAAGAGACATCATACTTAAGAAACTAAAACTTCAGTTAAGTCTCTTTCATCTCATAAACCACACTCTAAGCATATCATACACCTCAGGGCAGAAAAACACCTAAAACCCTAACACCTTCCAAATGGGTCATTTAAGCACATAATGAGAATTTGAGAAATGACTTGGGAAACATGCAAAATTTTGATATGAACCAATTAACAAAGTTTTAGTGCACTAAATAACCTACAAAATGTAGTAAGGAAGATTTGTATATTGAATTTTCCAAAATCCCCAAATCAGCCCATGAACTAATGCCCTAAGGGAAAATTCAGAAATTCAGAAAACTGAATTCCAGCCCCTTTCCAAAGATCTTCTGTGTTCTCTGTTTTTCAAAACTTGAATCAAATAAGTCCAAATATAAAAGTAGCGCCAAACTACCTTGAACACACGCTGGAAAAATTTGGGAGCGAGACTCGGCCGTTTGACATGATCTTAGCAGGGATTTGCCTTGGAACTCGACCTTGTGACACTGCCACATTGATGAGGCGACAACTCTCTACCCTTGACCCGAAATCGCTCGGCTCCACGCGCAAATGATAGAGCGTAGTCGGGAGAACAAATCTTACACAATGATCTTGCCCAAATTCGCAAAGATCTGCGTCCTATCGGCGTTAGAACTCGGGCAGAAACAATGGCGCCACGTGTTCGATCGCGGCTGACACGCCCGGTTCACGCCAGTTCGCGCACTCGCGCCCAGCCGTGCACACCCGCACGCCCATGCTGGTCTATGCCCGCCCGTGCACCGCGCCGCGTTTATAAGAGCAGGGAAGCCTCGGCCGTACTCCCTCCGCGCCTCACTTAATCTCTCAAGCCCAGCACTTAGCTCCGGTGAGCTCTGCGCCGCTCGCCAAGCAACCCGAGCGCTCGGCCGCCGTGGCCAGACCCCTCCAAGCCATCCCCACTCAATCCCGTGCCTCGGTTAGCTTCCCCAGAGCCCCATAGAGCTCCCCGATGCAAGAAACCAGGCGCTACTTCACCGGAGAAGCCATTCCACCCTCGCCGGAGTTGTAATCCCCACCGGCGCACGTGGCCACGACTAACCGGTAAGCCACAGTCCAATTACTCGCGCCTACGTCTTCCCCAGCACCTAGTGAAGCTCATTGACCAAATTGATTGAACTCTACCGCCCTGGATAGGCCGGAGTCCTCGCCACCGACGAGCTCGCCCGCCTGTGCACGTGGACCAACCTACTCCGACCATCACCAGAGGCAATCCGCACATCAGCGCGACCGTCAAGACCTCCCCTACACCCTCGACCACTTTATCGGAGCAATCTCGCCGCCGATAAGCCCCTTCGCCCTTTCCTTCGCCGTGGTTACTGTTTAATGGGGAGAAGGACCGCAGGTTTGATTTAGCGAAACCCCAGGGGGTTTTCTGTGTAGTCAGAGACTCATGTGAATAGTGTTTCGAGGGCACGGTTTAAATGACTTAGTTAGAGACAAGCCCAGGGACCCCGATGCAAGTCGGTTTTCCATTTAATCATTCTGAATATTCTTTTTAATGAACACAAAGCTTAGGAAATTCATATCTTGAGAAATAATTAACCAAATTTAGTCAAACCAATTTTACTGGATTTAGAATATTATGAACTATCAAATAAAAATACTGAGCCCTATGATTTATGTAGTAATTTTTAGAATTTAGAATTAAATAAGGAAACTGCCCAAACCTTATTGAAATAAGGAAAAATAGTTATGCTTTTGTACTGAACTTAAGAAAATTTGTAGAGGTCCAAACCCAACTTAGGCACTGTTAAAAAATGTTAAGCACCCTGGTATACCAAATTAGCACAGAGTTATCTATTAAACACTTCATCTGCCCAAATTAATTTTTACCAAATTATTGATGAAGTAGATCACCAGAGAAAAAATGCAAAACCTATTCAAACTACAAAATAACACCCATTACCCCTACCTCATGTAATAGGCCATTTAATTCAAGAAATTCCTACCACCCTTTCCCTTAAGCAAAAAGTTACCGAATTCTAAAATGATTGCTCTTGCACAAAGAAGAAGATAGAAAAATTTAGAAATCTGTTGTTTGATATTTTTCAAGTATAGTGGTAGTAGAAAGCACCCCTTTGGCTAGAAACTTTAGAAAATCATAGTAAAATAACTAATGAGTATTAGTGGCTGAACATTTGTACAAAGTTATGTTATTACACCTAGATGCCAGCAAAAATAAACCTTAGAGAATAACCTACTGTTAAAAGAGAGTTGTAGTTCAAAGCACCCCCTCTGTCCAAATATTTAATAATTTTTTAAAGAGACAACCTCTCACTTTTTAAGCCCTACATTTTGATACAAAGAGTTATACACCAGTGAGAAGCCACTGAAAG
This sequence comes from Zea mays, assembly GCF_902167145.1. Lineage (NCBI taxonomy): Eukaryota > Viridiplantae > Streptophyta > Magnoliopsida > Poales > Poaceae > Zea > Zea mays. The sequence goes on along the minus strand of NC_050098.1, from coordinate 54,032,610 downwards.
TTTTACAGAATTTTTGGAAATTTATAGAACTATCTTGTAGTTCAAACCCACCTTAAAGGCATAAAAGAAAAGGAAAAGAAGAGATAGATTAGAAAGATTAATAAAGTCTCACCCCAATAAATACAGCTAGGAATCTTGTTAAAATAACACTAAGACCTAAAAAGGAAAACCAGTGGAACACTAAAAATGGTCTAACCATTCCGTAATCAAACTTGACCCTAATTTACTAAGTATACCCCGGAAATCTCTGATAGCCAGACTTAGCTCCATTCTCTGTTAATTAATCTTTCACCCTACAATTTTAGTTGCTAAATTGCATATCATGCCATGCATATATCTTACTCATTGCATTCATTAGATTGCAACCTTGCTGACGGAGATGTTGGGTCTATGCTTCGTCGCCGAAGGTCTTCAAGGGAGAAGCGGCTTTATAATGAGTGAGCAGGTATCTTCGGACTTGTATCAGAAAGGGAGAAGCTCAAAAGATACAAAGGTTGACACAGCGCCGAAGCTGTGAAGCAGGAAAGCTTCGGCATGTTCGCAGAAAAGGGAACCGACTTAAAGATGAAAAGGCCATTTAGACCTCGATAGAGTGCTATAGAATTATCACCAAATGTAAAGGGCATGTATGTAATTTTGTATGGGTTGTACCCCATGCCTATAAATAGGTAAACAGTACCCCCGTACTGTTCACGCTGACTTGGCATTTGCTTTTGCGTCACACTTGTATTTTCATCTCCTTCCAAGCCGAAGGTACATTTATAATTCAATATTGTTTCTATTTTTCTATGATGATATAATAAAGTGAAATAAATGATGTTATATGATTATTTGTGTTATCCTTTAACTTTCATATGCTTCGTCTTTCATTAATGTATACTGTAATGATGAAGGTTTGTCCTTCATAACCTTCGTCCGGAGATCGTTATATCCTAAGGGAAATAATGCCTCAAAGGACGAAGGACTTTATCGTTTAACATTTTCTATGTTGCCTTGTTCTTAACTCATAGCACTTGAGAACAAGTCCCCAACATTGGCGCCCACCTCCGGTGAACTCACTTCCACTTTTTTGAGCTGATGGCTTCGTTCAACGATCAAGCTGGAGCTGCTTCGGACCCGAAGCTGGTGCTCCCGATCACAGGTGGCTCGTCCTCAGAGCCAGCTAACAAGAAACAGAAGAAGGAAGCACAGAGAAGGGTACAACATGTTGGGGTGCAAGGACCCTTCATCAAGACAAGATGGTCTCACATTCCTATTACCTTCTCCCAAGAGGACCTTCAGCTCAAAGATTACCCACACAACGATGCCATGGTTATCTCTTGTGTTATCAAAGGATTTCTGGTCCACAATGTCTTGGTTGACACAGGCAGTGCAGCTGACATCATATTTGCTAAAGCCTTCAGACAAATGCAAGAGCCAGAAGATAAGATTCATGATGCTACACATCCTCTCTGTGGCTTCGGAGGAAGACAGATTGTAGCACTAGGCAAGATCACCATGTCAGTGACCTTCGGATTCATCAACAACACCAGAACTGAGCAAGTTGTGTTTGACATTGTTGACATGGAATATCCTTACAATGCAATTATTGGTCGTGGTACTCTTAATGCCTTCGAAGCAATCCTTCATCCTGCTTATCTTTGCATGAAGATACCTTCGGATCAGGGACCCATTGCTATCCATGGAAGTCAGGAAGCCGCAAGAAGGGCCGAAGGTAACTGGACTGACTCAAAAGCAATCCATAATATAGATGGAGCCGAAGCTTGTGCACAGTACAAATTCAGAAGGGAGAAAGCAGCTTCAGCAGATCAGCCGAAGCCTATGCTCTTATGTGAGGACATAGCAGAGCAGAAGGTGCTGTTAGGCTCTCAACTATCCGAAGAGCAGGAAAAAACCTTGATAAGATTTTTGTTCAATAACAAAGATGTTTTTGCATGGTCAGCCAATGATCTATGCGGAGTTAATAGGGATGTTATTGAGCACTCGCTCAATGTCGATCCATCCTTCAGACCCAGAAAGCAAAGGCTTCGGAAAATGTCAGATGATAAGGCCGAAGGTGCTCGCAACGAAGTCAAAAGACTCCTCAGTGCAGGAGTTATTAGAGAAGTGAAGTACCCAGAATGGCTGGCTAACACTGTTATGGTAAAAAAGGCCAATGGTAAGTGGCGAATGTGCATCGATTTTACAGATCTTAACAAGGCTTGTCCGAAGGATGAATTCCCACTACCAAGGATAGACTCTTTAGTTGATGCAGCAGCTTCGTCAGAGCTCATGAGTCTGTTAGACTGCTATTCAGGCTATCACCAAATTTGGATGAAGAAGGAAGATGAGCCGAAGACTAGCTTCATTACTCCAAGTGGCACATATTGCTATCTTCGGATGCCTGAGGGGCTCAAAAACGCTGGAGGAAGTTTCAGCCGAATGACTGCGAAGGTTCTTCAATCTCAAATAGGCAGAAATGTGTTAACTTATGTTGATGACATCATTGTCAAAAGCACGAAGCAGGAGAATCATATTGCTGATCTGCAGGAGACCTTCGCCAGTTTCAGGCAAGCTGGCTTGAAGTTAAATCCAGAAAAATGTGTCTTCGGAGTGAAGAAGGGGAAATTTCTTGGATGCTTGGTTTCAACAAAGGGAATTGAAGCCAATCCAAGTAAAATTGAAGCTATACTTCGGATGGAGCCACCAACTACAAAGAAGGGGGCTCAAAGATTGACAGGAAGGTTGGCATCTCTCAATAGATTCATATCCAGATCGGCAGAGAGAAATTTACCATTCTTCGAAGTGCTGAAGTCGGCCGAAGTCTTTCAATGGGGACCAATCCAGCAGAAGGCTTTCGAAGAACTGAAACAGTATTTGATAGATCTAACAACATTGACTCCACCAATGCAAGGGGCTCCTTTATTGTTATATGTGGCAGCTTCGCACTCAGCGGTAAGTGCAGCGCTTGTTCAGGAGAAGCTTGATGGTCAAGTCAAAAGGCAGGCCCCAATATATTTTGTTTCCGAGGTCCTTAGTTTATCAAAGAAAAATTATACAGAGTTGGAGAAGATACTGTATGCTGTCTTGATGGCCTCCAGGAAGCTTCGGCACTATTTCCAAGCTTACAACATAATTGTTCCTTCATCACAACCTCTGAAGGATATTATGAGGAACAGAGAAGCTACTGGAAGGATTGGAAAATGGGCTGCAGAGCTCAATGAATTTTGTATTGAATATGTTCATAGATCTTCGATTCAGTCGCAGGCACTGGCAGACTTTATTGCTGATTGGACACCAGGGGCTCAGGAGGAGGAAACAAATAAAGATAACGAAGCCTGGATAGTGTTTTGTGATGGATCTTGGGGAACCTTCGGAGCAGGAGCGGCTGCTGTGTTGGTTTCACCTTCCAAAGTCAAAACCTGCTATGCGGCAAAACTTGATTTTAATTGCACAAATAACATTGCTGAGTACGAAGCATTGATTTTAGGTCTTCGGAAATTAAAAGCAATGGGAATCAGAAGGGCCATACTTAAAACTGATTCCCAGGTTGTTTCGGGTCATATTGACAAAAGTTGTAAGGCTAAGGATCCGAAGCTTGAAAAATATCTGGATATGGTTCGAAGAGTCGAAGCCTCCTTCGAAGGGTTTTCTGTCAAGAATATCCCTCGAGGACAAAATGAGCATGCTGATCTGCTAGCTAAGTCAGCAGCACAGGGGCTGCCTCTACCTTCGGATGTATTCTTTGAAACAATAAAAGCACCTTCGGTGGAACTCCTTGAAAGAGCAGTTCTTAATATATCTCCTGTTTTTAGTGAAGATTGGAGAACTGAGATCATCTCTTACCTTCAGGGTAAATTTCTTTCAGATGACGAAGCTTATAACAAGAGAATAGAGGCAAGAGCTCGTCCATATGTCATGATAGAGGGGGAGTTGTACAAACATGGAGTTTGTGCTCCGTTGCTCAAATGCTTATCCAGAACCGAAGGTATAGAGTTAATGAAAGAAATACATGCAGGCCTGTGTGGATCTCACATCGGATCTAGGCCGTTACTTGGAAAAATTTTCCGTCAAGGATTTTATTGGCCGAAGGCAGCTTCGGATGCAGCAGAATTGGTTCAAAAGTGCGAAGGTTGTCAGAAATGTGCAAGAGATCAAAAACGACCTTCGTCCTTGACACAGCTCATACAACCCACTTGGCCATTGCAAAGGTGGGGCCTTGACTTGTTAGGTCCGTTACCACCGGCCCAAGGGAACTTGAGATATGTTGTGGTAGCTGTGGAATATTTTTCTAAATGGATTGAGGCGAAGCCTTTAGCCACAATAACTTCGGCTACCGTCCAAAAGTTTTTCTGGCAGAATATTGTTTGTCGTTTCGGGGTGCCAAAGGCTATCACTGTGGACAATGGAACACAGTTTGACTCCGAAGCTTTCAGGGATTTCTCTGACCAAATTGGTACGAAGATCCATTTTGCATCAGTCAGGCACCCGGAGTCAAATGGACTCGTTGAAAGAGCCAACGGCATTATAATGACAGGAATAATGAAGCTAATCTTCAATCAGCCTAGAGGAAAATGGCCAGATCAGCTAACCAAAGTGGTGTGGAGCCACAACACGACAACATCAAGGTCCACAGGCTTCACTCCATTTAAGTTATTATTCGGTGACGAAGCAATAACTCCAGAGGAAGCTAAAGCCGGATCAATAAGGATAGTAGCTTCGGCAGAATCAGATTCCGAAGCTGCTTATTCTATAGAAAAAGATGCTTTAGAAGGGATCAGACTGCAAGCCGTGGAGAATATTAATAAATATCAAGCTGAAACAGTCAAATGGCGGGATAGAAAGGTTCGGCTAAAAAATATTGAGCCAGGGCACTTGGTACTTCGGAGGGTGGCCAACCCGGAAACAGTGGGCAAATTGCAGTTGAAATGGGACGGGCCTTTCTTAGTAGCATCTTCGTCAAGGCCCGGGTCATACAGATTGAAAGATATGGACGACAATGACATTCCTAGGTCCTGGAATGCGGATGAGCTTCGGCGATATTATGTATAATTCGATGTAATTTTTCACATTTTTATTTTTTCTTTCATGGCACCCTTTTCCTTTCCAAAGGGGGAGAAAGGTTTTTAATGGGGCCAGCATATGTAATTTCCTTTTTTAGTCTTATAAGAGCAAAATCCCCCAAAGAATGTAAATGTAAAAGCTGAGAGCGCACCATCGAGTGCCGAAAAGTAAAAACGACGAAGCTCCAAAGACGTTCCTAAGGGAATGCAGAGCTTATACCGCCTAAGTAAAAGGCGAAGAAGCTCCAAAGACGTTCCTAAGGGAATGCAGAGCTTATACCGCCTAAGTAAAAGGCGAAGAAGCTCCAAAGTCGTTCCTAAGGGAATGCAGAGCTTACAGCGAAAAGTCAACGCTGATTCCGCCAAAAGTAAAGGCGAAGAAGCTCCAAAGTCGTTCCTAAGGGAATGCAGAGCTAAGGTGTGATTGTTTTTAAGAGAATAATGGCTATAAATATAGCTTCAGATACGTGTTTGGCCATTCATTTGCACAACACATTACATCATAGCATTTGCATTCATAAACATTCATCTAGGCATATGTAGGATAATCATCTTCATCGCATAAAATGATTGCTTCGGCAAGAAGAGAAAAAAGAAAGGGAAAAGAGCTTCGTGCACAAAAAAGAGGGGAAACTGTTGTTTTTATGAAGGAGAGCTTCGGAAAAAAGGAAAATGTTGTTTTCTATGCTTCGTTGCGTACAAAAAGAAGGGAAGGTGTTTTTTTTCGCCTTCGGCTCAAAAAAAGGAAATTTCGTCCACATCAAAGCATTTCTCATAAATCAGTGAAAGGTTAAGGATATATTACAAGGTATGAACAGTATACATGGAAGTTTTGTTTACATTTACAAGAGTTATCTCAAAAGTTTTTCAAGTACTGTCTGCAGTCTACTATCTAAATCTCCAAGGAGCTTCGGCTTCGGCATTATTTTGGATCATCAGCTTCGGCTTCGTCATCCTACATGAATAAGGTCATTGGAAGTCAGAATCAAGTTTATAGAAAAAGGTAAGCACAAGGTATGATTTCTTACTGGATCAAGGTGGCTACGAGCTTCGTCTCCAGCTTTTTCTCGACCACCTTTTGTCCATATCATTTTTACAAATCGATTCGAGATGCTTCGGGCGAGATCAGGGATGTCATCCAGGATTGATGGTGACAAAGTAAAATTTGGCCTATTGACAATTTTCCCATGATCACAGCCAGCCTTCATGAAGGCTGCAGCAGTCCCTCGAGAAGCCACCCAGGCACAGAAGTCACCATGCCCAGCTATGACTTCGTCGAGCTCGTCAATCTCCCCCTCAATGTGTTCGAAGGTTTTTGGTAGATCTTCAGCTGAGGGGGTAAATTTTTCGCTGCTAGCTCCAACCGAGTAAAAAATCTTTCTTAATCGTTGAATGCACTTGTTGCTAAATTCCAGGCATTTTTCTTGAAGATTTGTCAGTAGTTTTCTCAAATCCGAATTCTGCTGAGCTTCGGCTTCAAGTTTTTCATTGAGATCTTGTTTTTCTCGTTCGAACTGCTCAGACTGGCGGAGAAGCTTCAAGTTTAGTTCTGATATTTTTGCTTCAGCTTCCGCCAGTAAGCCTTCGGCTGCCTGGAGCTCAAAGTTCTTTTTCTCAAAAGCATCTGATTGCTCTTTTATTTTGTTTTCCAAATTTCCGATTATAATTTCATGCTTTTTATCTTCAAGATCTTGCTGCATTTGCAAGGCTTTGCTCAATAGCATGCTCTACATAAACACAACCTTCGTCAGACATGTTTTATTAGAAACAATAAAAGTTAAGGGACAAGTCATTTACCTTGAAGTTGGAGTAAAACAAACTACCAACGACATGTTGTCGTCGATAGCGGCTGATATCTGCTTCTAGCTTCGGGAATCCAATACTTTTGGACAGAGTACTAATAACTTTGGCCCCTGTTTGGTCCCGAATACACTCTAATTTCTCGTCATCGACGCCTCCGAAGAGGAGTGCCCCAGGTTTATATCCACAGGATTGGGCATACTCTTTAAGCTCTTCTATTTCAGCTTTTGTTAGATGTTCTCCAACTAAGTTTTGGAATGCGAAAGCTTCGTCTTCTGAAGCTTCATCAGCAATTTCTTTTCCTTTCTTTGACGCTGCGGTCACAGTCTCTTCGGCAGCAGCGGCAGCTTCTTCTGCAGCCATGTCTAGCAGCATTTGGTCAATATGTTCAATTGTGCTCTCTAAATTCAAATCTTCAGCTGAGGTAACTTCGGCGACTGCGGCCTCCGAAGGTGCAATTTCAATATCTGCTTCCTCTAAAGCTGCTCGTGTCTTTTGGGCCGAAGCTCTTGGCGGCGTTTTGTCAATTACCTCTGTCACGGTAATGATTCTTTGTTTCCTTGCCTTGATTGTTTTCTTCGATTTCTCGGGCTCCTTGTCCTTCTGAAAAAACTTTGTCAGTTGTGGACCCAGTGGACTTAGCTTCGCAGGTAAGGATTCAGTCATTACCTTCAGAATTTCCTCAACAACGGCAGCAGAAGGCGATGCGGGGGTTTCTTCTGCTTCGGATATTTGTTGCTTCGGAGAAGAAGCTTTCCTTTTCTTTGGAATTTTCTTCTTTATTGGCTCTTTTTCACCTTCATCTAAGGCTTCAGTCCCCCTTTTCCTTTTTTGGCCTCCGGCACCTTTGTTCAGATCTTCGTAGTATGGGTACTCGAAACCCAAGGCGTCCAATACTCGATTTAGCCTTCGTTTCGGTCGAGTGCCGAAGGCTGCGGTCATCAATTGATCTTCTTTTTTCGAATAATTGCCAAGTATCTCGTTGCACATCACTTCAATCATATCCAGCCACTCTTGGCAAGGAGCTTTAAAGTATTTCTTAAATTTGAAGCAGTAAGGCAAACGTACAAGTTCACCTTTTTTCTTTTCCCCCTCCAGTTTCGGCATTTCCCACTCTTTTACACTAGGGAAAACCTTGAAAGCCAAGAATTCCTGGACTAGGTCCCTTGTACTGATATTCTCTGCAACTATTTTGAATTCATACATTGCTTTTTGGGTCGGACCCTCTGGTAACATGTGGCACTGGGGGCGGGTTTCTCCGAAGGTCAATTCAAGTGGACTCTGTACAAGCTTTTCCTTATCGTCATCAACCTTGACGTAGAACCATTCCGATTTCCATCCTGCTGCCCATTTGCTTCGGTAGCTGATCACAGGATACTTCGTAGTTTTCCGATAAGCAAAATTATAGCAACCAAAATTCTCATGTAATCCATCTTTTCTAGCCTTTGTCTGATAGTGCAATTCGTGAACCCGGCAAAAGCTGTCCGCAAACGGTTCCACCGCCTGGCTTCGAAGTGCCCAGATATAAACATTAAGCCTAACGATAGCGTTGGGGGTCAGCTGGTGAAAATAGATTCCAAAATTCTTTAATATCTCTGCAATAATCCCATGAAGGGGGAATCTTAATCCAGCCTTTAGGAAACTCTTAAAAATAACAATTTCATCTTTTTCCGGCTTTGGGGTAGTCTCTTCTCCCCCGAAGCGTAATAGCTTCTTTTGATTTTCAGTAAAATATCCTGACTTTACCATCTTGGACAAATCAGCCTTCGAAACAGTAGATTTCCCGAAGTCCAAATGACTGGGTTTGCTTGGTGTGGCAAGGTGATAATCATCTTTGGAGTCAGTTTCCTCAGCATCTTCTCCTTCTGCTTCAGCGATTGCTTGTTCTGCATCATCAATAGGAGCCTTCTCCGAAGTCACTAGCCCGGATCGTCGCATGGCTTCGGAGATAGGGACAGTCTCCGAAGCATCAGTTTCGTCCCCCTCACGTTCAACCCTAGCGGTAGAACGGACTCTGGCCATTTAACTATGAACTTGTGAAACTTTAATACTTTTTTCTCCGAAGCAGGCTTCAAGATGGAGCTTCGTTCAATTCTGACAAACAAGCTTCGGCGATGGTTAAGAATTTTGGCAGCAAAACAGTGCAAATAGCAGTAAATGCTGTGGTAACTTCACACCTACTCGTCTGTTTATATAGTGCCGCAGGTAAGAAGGCGAAGCGCCAGAAGTTTTACACCAGGCGGGCACCCGCTCGCACTCGCTGAACGGTGGACCACAGAGACCGAACAGTAATTCTGCAAGGTGGGGCCGCTACGAGCAGGGAGAGTGAATCGTTTCTCGGCAACGAGCTCAGGGAAGGTGTTTTTTGGACCTTCGGCTCCCCGAAGCTTAAGAGACTTTTTTCACGGATCAAGCTCGTTACGAAAAACGATCTAGCACCGCGAAAGGGGCTACTGTTGGGTCTATGCTTCGTCGCCGAAGGTCTTCAAGGGAGAAGCGGCTTTATAATGAGTGAGCAGGTATCTTCGGACTTGTATCAGAAAGGGAGAAGCTCAAAAGATACAAAGGTTGACACAGCGCCGAAGCTGTGAAGCAGGAAAGCTTCGGCATGTTCGCAGAAAAGGGAACCGACTTAAAGATGAAAAGGCCATTTAGACCTCGATAGAGTGCTATAGAATTATCACCAAATGTAAAGGGCATGTATGTAATTTTGTATGGGTTGTACCCCGTGCCTATAAATAGGTAAACAGTACCCCCGTACTGTTCACGCTGACTTGGCATTTGCTTTTGCGTCACACTTGTATTTTCATCTCCTTCCAAGCCGAAGGTACATTTATAATTCAATATTGTTTCTATTTTTCTATGATGATATAATAAAGTGAAATAAATGATGTTATATGATTATTTGTGTTATCCTTTAACTTTCATATGCTTCGTCTTTCATTAATGTATACTGTAATGATGAAGGTTTGTCCTTCATAACCTTCGTCCGGAGATCGTTATATCCTAAGGGAAATAATGCCTCAAAGGACGAAGGACTTTATCGTTTAACATTTTCTATGTTGCCTTGTTCTTAACTCATAGCACTTGAGAACAAGTCCCCAACAGGAGAGTACGTGTTCATCCCTGAGCAAGGAGCTGTCCACGAGGAAGATCAGGAGCCAGCTCCCGAGCCTGCCATCGAGGATCTCCCCGCAGCCCCAGCAATTGAAGGCAAGCCTCGGTTTTATGCATAACCAATTTATATATGCTACTTTACTACACTTAATGTTTGTAGGCTTGTAATGTGCACTTAAGTGTAGGAGTTGCTTGAAACCCTAGTTGCATGAATTCAGGATTCCTTTTTGAGATGGATACTAGTATGCTAGGTCGAGTTGCTACTTTGCTAAATCAGGATCTCGGTAGAAGTTGAGTGATTTTTCTAGCACTCACGCGAGGTCAGGAATTGATTGTATTAATCCTGATAATGGGATCTATGATGGTCTATGGACTTGGATCCAGGGAGGATGCCTAGTCCATGAGATGGGAAAAGCAATTAAGGATTAATGTGTGGATACCTGAGTCAAGCATTTGAATGTACTAAACACATGTCGGGAAATATGGTAACCGGAAAACCTAGTACCTGAGTGAAGCTGGGCACGGACTTTACCCCTCACGTGTCCTGACACTAGGTCTCCCATGCTAGCTATGGTGGGTACAATTGCGGCCACTGCACGGCGGCAACCGGGGTCAATGGAGCATTGTATGCCACGGCAGTGAGTCCTGGCCACGAACGGGGGATCGATGGGGACGGTTGACGTGTGTGGGGACGGAGTGCCCTGACATGTCGTGTGTTTAGGTTTACCTTGCAAGGTTAAAACTCGATTCGAATCATCTGCTTTTCGTAGTTAATGAGACTGCTTGACCCCTTGTACTACATTGAGTAAGAAGTGAAATAAGGTTTTACATGACATAACATGTTGATTGTATTAATTGATTGTTACCATGTATGCTTAGGAGTAAACTTAGCTGAAAGTAATGACATTAGAATTGGAAAAGTTAAAATCAATCTTAGACTCACCTAGTACTTTGGCAAACCAAACCCCTCAGCCAAACAACTGCATGGTCTAGAGGTAGAGGAGTAGATTCCTCACACCGGGTAAGTCTAGCTGAGTATTAGTATACTCAGCCTTGCTTGTGGCATAATTTTTGCAGGTACGCTTCAGGATATGATTGATGGTGTGACTTGGCCTACCACCCTGCCACCTTGTTGGACGGTCGAGTGGGATGCTGCTCCAGCAGGAGAGGAGCAGGAGGAGTAGTGGGCTAGGCCTTGCCCTATTCCTCACCTTACGACGATATCGATTATCCGCTGCAGTTTATCTTATGAACTTATTTCAGTTTACTTGAAAAACTCCAACTTATGTAATGACTCCAGTATCTTAAATTTGAGGTTTCCTGTTTTATTGTATTTCCTCTGTGACTCACCTTCGAGTGAGCTCGTGGTATTTGATCTTGGATAAGTGGCTTTATCAGATTAGATCTGAGAGACTGACGAGTTATTCCGATTTAAGTGTGTTGCGACCTCTGAGGCGTGACTTGGGCACTTAAGCTGGAATAATTCGGGCGGTTCTACCATAGTCTCCACCTTCGCCAGGGCCACACTTCTTCTATTCATATCTGCCTCTCATTCCATCGTTAGTGAAGCATTGGTCCAAGAAAAGCAAGAAAGCCAAATGAAGAAGCAAGTAGCAGTGTAGCATTGGTCGTGTAGATCAATTAATTCATCATTGACTTTGTACATCGATCATCAATATAATCCTAGACATTAGTAGATTTCATTATCGATTGGACACCAGGGGCTCAGGACGAAGCACGGGCACCAGTCGAAGAAGTATGGAGTCTTTTGTGATGGTCATGGGGTACCTTCGGCGCAGGTGCCACTGCAGTTTTGATCTCACCATAAAAAATGAAGACTTCTTATGCAGCTAAACAAGAGTTTCAATGTACAAATAACATTAAAGAGTTTGAAGCAGTGTTGTTAAGGCTTCGAAAACTTAAGGCCATGGGAAAAAGAAGGGCAATTTTAAAGTCTGATTCCCAAGTAATTAAAGGGCATGTAGACAAGAGCACTAGAGCAAGAGATCTAAAGCTAGAAAAATATCTCGACACAGTTCAAAGGATGGAAGCTTCCTTTGAAGGTTTTTCAGTACAAAATATCCCAAGAGGAGATAATGAATAAGTAGATATGTTGGCCAAATCGATAGCACAGGGGCTGCCTCTTCCACTAGAGATAGCTGTGCTCACAGTAAAGAATATCCCAAGAGGAGATAATGAATAAGTAGATTTTTGAAATCCTCTTAGTACCTTCAGTAGACCTCATAGAAATAGCTGTGCTCACAATATCACCAACACATAGTGAAGATTGGACGACATAAATCATATCTTTCCTCCAAGGCAATCACCATTCGAACGATGAAGCTTATATCAGAAGGATGCATGCCAGATCAAGACCATACATGATGATAGAAGGGAACCTATTCAAGCAAGGAGTCTGTTCACCTCTACTAAAGTGTTTATACAGAACCGAAGGTCAGGAATTGATGAAGGAAATCTATTCAGGCATATGTGATGCCCACATTGGATCCATACCGTTATTAGGGAAAGTTTTTAGACAAGGATTTTATTGGCCAAAAGCTGCTTTGGATGCAGCAAAATTAATAAAAAATGTGACAATTGCCAGAGATGTGCCAAGGATCAAAAGCAACCTTCATCTCTAACCTAATTAATTTAGCATACTTGGCCACTACAAAGGTGGGGATTGGATCTTTTGGGACCCTTATCACCAGCTCAGGGGAACCTAAGATATGTTGTAGTAGCAGTTGAATACTTCTCTAAATGGATCAAGGCTAAACCATTAGCCACAATAACTTTGGCTACAGTCTAGAAATTCTATTGGCAAAATATAATCTATTGCTTCGGAGTGCCAAAAGTCATCACAGTGGATAATGGAGCGCAATTTGATTATGAAGCCTTCAAAACCTTTTGTGATCAAATTGGTACGAACATACACTTTGCATCAGTAAAACATCCATAATCCAATGGCCTAGTCGAGCGAACAAATTGTGTTATTCTAACAGAAATAATGAGATCAATTTTCAATCTGCTGAAGGGCAAGTGGCCAGATGAATTAGTAAAAGTAGTGTGGAATCACAATTCATCAGTGTCAAGGTCAACAGGTTTTACCCCATTCAAACTTTTGTATGGAGATGAAGCTGTAACTCGAGAGGAATCAAAGACAGGTATGATACAAATCATGGCTTCGGTAGATGATGAAGATACTGACAAAACGTCAAAACATGCAATAGAAGGGATCAAGCTTCAGGCGATTGACCATATTAATGAATATCAAGCAGAAACAGTAAAGTGGCGAGATAGGATAGTCAGACTAAGAAACATCAAGCCAGGACATTTTGTGCTTCGGAGAGTAGCTAACCTAGAAAAAGTAGGAAAGCTACAGCTCAAATGGGAAGGACCTTTCTTGGTTGTATCTTCGGGTCGACTAGGGTCTACAGGCTAAAGGACATAGAAGGCAATGATATTCCAAGGTCTTGGAACGCAGACATGCTTCATAGATACTATGTATAACAATTATGTAATTTTTCATTATATGTTCCCTTTTGCCTTTCAAGTGAGGAGAGGTTTTTGATGGGGCCATATATTGTAATTCTTTCATCTTTCAGCCCATTTAATATAAGGGAAAATTCCCCCATATGTAAAATGTAAAATCTGAGCTTACACCATCGAGTGTAAAAGGAAAAAAGGAAGGAAAAACACCTAGTAAAGGTGCAAAAGCTCCGAAGTCGTTTCTAAGGGAATGCAGAGTTCAATAAAAACACCTAGTAAAGGTGCAACAGCTCCGAAGTCGTTCCTAAGGGAATTCAGAGCTCAATAAAAACACCTAGTAAAGGTGCAAAAGCTCCAAAGTCATTTCTAAGAGAATACAGAGCTCAAAGAATCACCTAGTCAAAAAGGTGAAGAGACACTGAAGTCGTTCCTAAGGGGATGCAGAGTCTAGCATTTCTCTTTCACCTTTGGCAAAAGGCATACATTCTTGCATAACACATACTTGCATCATAATTTGCATTCATACAAGCATTCATCATAGACATTATAGCTTCATCGCATCATCGCATTTTGCACAAAAACTTTGACAGGGATTACCTAGACAAAAAGTAAAGCTTATAATGCTTCACGTGTATGAAAAGAAGGGAATGTGTTTTTTGCCTTTCGACTCAAAAGAAGTGTTGGGAGCCTTCCTCTTCCGAAGGTCCTCAAAAACGTAACTAACATGTTTTTCAGTATAATATAGACTGTTGCAGAAGACTTTGGCTTTGAGATGAAGATATGTGTGATATGAAGGTGCGGTCTGAAGGAAGGGTGAACGAGCGCCGAAGTTGTGGCTGAAGGACCTTCGGCTTAGTATGATGATGAAGGTGGAAGATGAAACCGACCTAAAAGGGAAAAGACTACTTAGCCCTTGATAGCTTGCCTTATTATTACCAGCAAATGTCAGGGATATGAATGTAATTTTGCCCGGGTTGTATCCCGTGCCTATAAATAGATGAACAATAGCATCATACTGTTCACGCTACATTGTAATTGCTCTCGCGTCACTCACATTTTCACCTTCTAACAAGCCGAAGGTATCAATGTAATATAAATATTGTGGATATTTATTCATGTTTATGAAATAAGAAAATATATTATTTGTTGATATATCATTATTATTTACATTCTTTTATACCTCATGTATCTCTATTTATATTTGTTTACTGAGATGATGAAGGTATGTCCTTCACGACCTTTGTCTGAAGATCATTATACCTGAAAGGAGATAATGTGTCGAAGGACGAAGGTCTTTAATCGTTAACAATTGTGTTGCTTTGTTCTTGATGTATAGCATTTGAGAACAAGGACCAACATTGGCGCCCACCTCCAGTGAACTCATTCGAGCACCTTCGACAAGAATTGACCTTCGTTATGCCACCGAAGAAGACAACAGCGCCAGGGGCTACACTGCAGCCACTGGACATGAACCAGGAGACGCTCCTTCTCCGTGAAGACAGAAGCCATAAGAGAAAGGCTACTAGCCCAACACTTCAGGAGGAGGAGCTCGACCAGGAAATCAGGAACCTGGAAGTCATTCATCAGCAAGTGCAGAGGAAGAAGGAGAAGATGGTCTGTCTGGCCGATCTGCAGAAGAGGATTGATGAAGCTGCTGAAGAGATGCGTCATCTTACTCAGGATGACTAGGAATGAAGGCCTCAGCACAGGGAGCCTCATCAAGACTACTCATACAATGACGATGAATGGTACGATAACTTTCATCACGGCAACTTCACTTTTGATGATACTTCTCCCCTGGCAGCAGAATTGCAGGCTATTCCATAGCCACAATCTTACAAGCCACCACAGTTGCCATGTACGATGGGCACTCAGACCCAAAGCAATTCTTAATGAGTTATGAGGCAATAATATCCTCATATGGAGGCAACACCGTTGTCATGGCAAAGTCCTTCGTCATGGCAGTCCAAAATGTGGCCCAGACATGGTATTCCTCTCTTCGACCAGGCACAATAACATCATGGTAGAAGCTCAAAGACATGTTGATCACTAGCTTCCAAGGTTTCTAGACGAAGCCAGTTACCGCTCAAGCATTGTTCCAATGTACACAAGACCAGGAAGAATACCTTCAGGCGTATGTCCGAAGGTTCCTGTGACTAAGAGCACAAGCACCCATAGTGCCTAATGAGATTGTCACTGAGGCCATGATCAAGGGGCTTAGGCCAGGACCCACAGCTCAGTATTTTGCTAGGAAGCCACCACAAACTTTGGAGAAGCTGCTTTAGAAAATGGATGAGTACATCCGGGCCGACAAAGATTTTTGCCAAAGAAGGGAGGACGCCTACAGATTCTCCGAGATGACCAAGGGCTTCGGAGGGAGGCTTCATCCTAGGGATGTCTGCTCCATTCACAACTACAATGCCAATGATGAAAGGGCCAGCAATGCTCAACATGGTCATCAAAATTCTTAGTCTTCGAGCATGACTTCTTTCACACCACCAGCTCCGAGGGGCAAAGGAGGAAGAAGTTTCAGTGGAGGAAGGTTTGGCAACAAACCCAGGAAACTGTACTGTCTTTTTTGTGGCGAGGACAAAGGCCACACAACAAGGACATGCCATGTTACCATTCAGAAGCAGAAGGAAATTGCTGAAGCTGAAGCACGGCAAAGTCAGCCGAAGCAGGTTCTACATACCGCTTCGTGCTACTCTCCGTATGTCCCGGAGTATGTAGGCAATCAACAGCCTACAGCCTCTGTTGCTTTGGCAAGTCATTCTCAAGCTTCTTGGGCCCAGTTACCACCGCCACCACCACTAGCACCTACTCGGGTCTGCAGTCAGCAGCCAGAAGGGCATCACCACTCTCAACAACAGTGTGATTTCCGGGAGGAGTCCGAAGCTCGCATAATCAACAACACTGTGCCCGAGTCGAAGCACATTTACTATATCCTAATCTGATGTATTTTTGTTTTGTTTGTCATTTTATTTTACTGCATGAAAAAACAATTCACGGAGGTTTAACCTCCAACTCGATGTAATAATATTGTGGTCACACTATCGAGTGTTGAACGCCACCCCTTCAGCAACGCTTCCGAAGCTACAAAAGTCGTTCCTAATGGAGCGGAGTGAGTTCCGAAGCTACAAAAGTCGTTCCTAATAGAGCGCAGAGTAAGTTCCGAAGCTCAAAAGTCATTCCTAAGGGAATGCAGAGCCAATATGCCACCGAAATAAAAGGTGAAGAAGCTCAAAAGTCGCTCCTAAGGGAATGCAGAGCTTAAATACCACCGAAATAGAAGGTGAAGAAGCTCAAAAGTCGTTCCTAAGGGGATGCAGAGCTTAAATACCACCGAAATAGGTGGAGACTCAAAAGACGTTCCTAAGGGGATGCAGAGTCGGTGTGTTTTTGTATGGGTATGTGTCTTCGGCATAAACATCATACTGCATCATATCATCGCATCATTTCGCATAGCATTACATCATACATCATGTCGCATCAACAGTGAGTTTGTGCAGAAGGAAAGTTGTTTCTTTCAAGATATGCGAAGAATGAAAGTGTGCTGGAGCACAAAGCACACCTTCGGCAATTAAAATTTTACATGTCAAGAAAATTTTTGTCGACAACGGTATTATACAACAGATGTGCCACAGAAGGGCTCTTTCTTTATGAAGCATGAAAAGAAGGGAAGATGTTTTTTCGCCGAAGGCTCAATAATGGTATGAACGCAAATTTTATGCATCGCAAAGAAATATATTACATTAATATAAACATAGATATACAATATTAACTCATGTGCAAGTATTACATTTCCCGAATACATTTTTGAAGTACATAAGAACTTAGTCTTCAGTCCTCTTTTAGAATCTTTTCAGCAGCTTCATTCAGTAGTTTGTTGACATCTTCGTCAATGGCTTCTTCGGCAATCCTTAGTGTCTCCAATGCCGCTTTCATGGCTGGGTCAGCCTCGGGGTCATAGAACTCAGGTGGCATTGAAAGTTTGGCTACAGTAAAGTAGTGAGTTATTAATCTGAAGTCAGAAAAAATATCAAAACTAAAATGCAGTAAAAATACATATACGCCTTGCGCGCTCAGCAACCTCTTTGGCTCGCTTGGCTTCTTCTCGGGCATCATGGGATTCTTTTTCATTTTTCTTTTTAGCTTCGTCGGCTATTTCCCGGCCGCCCTTCATCCATACATTGGAATAGAATTTCCCGCCCATCAAAGTAGCTTCAGCTGAAGGATCCTTCATGTTGTTTATGGAGAAGACGGCTTCCGTCTAGGTTGCAGCTTTAACATGTTCACATCCAGTTTTCTCTAAAATCGCTGCAACCCCTCTAGCACCGGCGAAAGCGCAAAAATCTCCGCGGTCGCTAAGAATCTCTTCAAAAGCTTCAGCTTCTTCGCCGATCCATTCAATAATTCTTATGGGATCGCCTCTAATAAATTTTTGCTCCGATGAGTATGCACCCACCTTTGCAAAACTATCTTTCAACTTCTTAGCACAATCCAAGGATTTCTCGTAATACCTCTCCTTCGACTCCCGAAGCTCATCCACATTATTTTGCAATCTTACGCTAGTCCATTCACTTATTTCTTGTTTTGCTTTAGCCACTTCAAAATCCTCATTTTTCTCGGCAAGCTTTTTCTTTAAGTTTTCAATTTCGGCTCTATAAGCTTTGTACTGTGCAGCAAGATTGGCTTCGTTAACCTTTACTCTATCTACCAAGGAAAGCAAAATTTTGTCCTTTTCTGAGGCTTCATTCCTAAATCTGATAACCTCCGACCAAAGGTTCCCCAGGGCTATTTGGCAGCTTTCTTCTTCAGCATTCTTTTGTGCCCTTAAAGCATTGCTCAAGATTAAGCCCTACAAAAAAGAGGAGGATCAGCAACATGGTACAAGATACAAAAATAATATGTTTGTAAGCTAGAAAATTTTTACATTCAGACTGTTATAAGCGAGGTTGTCTGCAAGGTCATCCTTTGACATTGTTGAGAGGCCAATCTCGAGCTTCGGAAACCCCATGTTCCTTGCCATCTCCCGGCAAACAGATAACTCCTTGTTGTCCGGAAGTCAGTACAGAAAGTCATCTTCATCAGTGCCATTGTACACCAAGGATCCTTTTGGGTACTTTAATTCCTTGGTGTAATGTTTAGCTTCGGCAATTTCCTCTTCCGACAATTTTTTACCCGAAGCATGTCGGATGATGAAGTCTAGCTCTTCAGTAGACCCTTCGGGAGTAGGAGATTCAACCTTCCTGGGTGCGTCTTCTTTTTCCAAGACAAGAGCGACATCCGAAGGTCCTTGTTCGATATTCTGTCTAGTTTCAATAGGCCCTGTTTCGATGGCCACTGAAGGCCTAGCTTTGACTTCAACATGAGTTATAGTAGCTTCGGCAGCCTCCTTTGCAGAGGCAGGAGTTGGCGCCCTTGCCGACTCCAAAACAGCATCCAACACGCTAGCCATCCTTCTCCTCTTCGGAGTTATTGCAGGAACTTTGGACACCTTCGGCAACTCCGACTCTGGTGGTGGGATCAGGATTTTTGACAACCATATTGACTCCAGTTCAGGTTCTTCGACCGTTTTCTCCTTGGCTTCAGCAGGATTTTCGGCGCTTCGGTCGACTCGGCTTTCTCTTGCCCTGTTACTTTTGACACCTCAGCCAATTCTCCCTTGGCACCGGCAGGAGTGGAATATTCCGGCTCAGCAGCGGAAGCAGCACCCTCAGAAAGCTTCGGCACCCTGGCCGTTTCAATGTACCTAGGCCGGTGCGTCAAAACCTCGATCTTTTTCCCCTTTGGCATAGCAGAGATGGACGAAGTAGCAGCTTTTCTTTTCTTTCCCTGCTTTCCCGAGGGATAGCAATGGTCAGGATATACAAAACCAATTACATCGAAAACTCTGTTTAATCTTTTCTTGCTCCGCCCTCCGAAGGCTAAGGTCATGGCATCATCTTCGGCCCTTGTATAGGCCCCAAGAAACTCGTCACTAGTTGCCTCAATACAGTTCAGCCACTCATCGTTCGGCTCATCAAATTGATCTCTGTATCTGAAGGTGTATTTCAGATAAACCAAGCCGCCTTGACTGGACCCGGTAGTGGTCTCCTTCGGCATCTCCCAGTCGTTCACAAGAGGCCACACTCTATAAGCAATGTGCTCTTGGACTAGGTCTCTTGTGCCAATAAAAGTGCATACACTATTAAAAGCCTTCTGACATGCTTCGACATCATTTCCAAGAACAGTGGCTAGCCTTCTGATGCCGAAGCGAGACCAAATAGGGCATTGGATGATCCCCTTTATATCTTCTCTTTCAATCAAGTTGTTCTTTACATAAAACCATTCTTCCATCCAGGCTCCTAGCCACCTCTTCCGAAAAGTCCAAACTGGATAGCTCATATCAGAGCGAGGCACGAAGTCGTAACTACCAAAATTATTGTGATACTGCTCCTTGCTAGTAGCCTTCATCTCATAGGATAGTCATGCATGTTGCAGAAACATTTTGCACTCGGCTCTAGTCCCTGGCTCCTCATGGCCCAAATAAAAATCCCCATCCTGATGATAGCTTCAGGAGTAATCTGATGAAGGAAAATTTCAAAAGTCTTCAGAACCTCTACTAAAAATTTGCTCAAGGGAAACCGAAGCCCTGCCTTCATGAAGCTCCTGTAGACAACAACTTTGTCTACTTTGGGCGCAGGGGCGGCGCTATCTCCTCCAGCCCTCACAATTGAAATATCGCGGAAATATCTCCCTTTCATAGCATCAGTTTGACTTTACTTGATCGGACTTTCCGAAGATGGTATGACTCGGTCGCCAGGGTCGATCTTCGGCATCTTCGTTTCCACTTTCCAAATCAAAACTTTCACTATCGCTAGGATCTTCAGACAACCCAACTACCATTTCATTGGTGATCTTCTTTGTGTTTGTCTTCTCCATAGCCTCGTAAAACCCAGCTAGTGCAGGGTCAACAACCTTCTTCTCTTCAGCCATTTAGTCAACACTTGTGCAAATGCCGAAGCTCACAAATCAATCAAACTCTGGCAGAGCAAGAAAACCCAAGCTCGAAAAAATAGCACAAGCAGTTGAAATGGCGCATCAAATGCTATCAATGTGACTCCCTATTTATATGCCCAGCAAACCACAGCTTGGTGGGCCCTATATGTCAGTGTCTTTCACTATTCTAGAGAAGGGAAGGTGTTTTTTCGGACCTTCGGCTAAAGGTCTTCGTTCACGTAGCAATCTGAATTTGTTAATATAGAAACAAATTAATACTGCGAGGGGCTACTGTTGGGGGCCTTCCTCTTCCAAAGGTCCTCAAAAACGTAACTAACATGTTTTTCAGTATAACATAGAGTGTTACAGGAGGCTTCGGCTTTGAGATGAAGATATATGTGATATGAAGGTGCGGTCTAAAGGAAGGGTGAACGAGCGCCGAAGTTGTGGCTGAAGGACCTTCGGCTTAGTATGATGATGAAGGTGGAAGATGAAACCGACCTAAAAGGGAAAAGACTACTTAGCCCTTGATAACTCGCCTTATGATTACCAGTAAATGTGAGGGATATGAATGTAACTTTGCCCAGGTTGTATCCCGTGCCTATAAATAGATGAACAGTAGCACTATACTGTTCACGCTGCATTGTAATCACTCTCGCATCACTCATATTTTCACCTTCTTACAAGCCGAAGGTATCAATGTAATATAAATATTGTGGATATTTATTCATGTTTATGAAATAAGAAAATATATGATTTTTTGATATATCATTATTATTTACATTCTTTTATACCTCATGTATCTCTATTTATATTTGTTTACTGAGATGATGAAGGTATGTCCTTCATGACCTTCGTCTGAAAATCATTATACCCGAAAGGATATAATGTGTCGAAGGACGAAGGTCTTTAATCGTTAACAATTGTGTTGCTTTGTTCTTGATGTATAGCATTTGAGAACAAGGACCAACAAGAAGAGTTTTATGGTTTCGTTCACAGCAAAGCAAATGGATACAACTAAAGGTAACATTACAAAATGTTTCTTTATATTTGCAAAATATTACAAATCATATCTCATTAAGTTCAATATTTTACAAAATGAAGCTTCTCAAGCACCCTTTCAGGATTACGCCTTAAAACTGCAGCTTCGTCTTCATCACTCGTCTTCGTCGTCAGCCTGCAAACAACACCATATTGGAGCACGACATTAAACAAGAAAAAAGGGGGATGATTGGGCAGAAGATCAACATACTTCTTTAAGTAGCACTCTTGCTTCGTCACTTGTGACTTCTCTTCCACCTTTTGTCCAGATTTGATTGACAAATCTGTTGCCCATGCTTATAGCTTCGGTCGACATCTTGTCCAAGTCAGGCGAAGAAATATCGAAGGTAGGTTCATTGACAGATTTCAAATGAGTGCACCCAGTCTTCTCAAAGACAGCAGCAGTTCCTGGTGATGCAACAAGAGCGCAGAAATTACCTTGTCCTTCCATTACTTTGTCAAAAACATCAATTTCTTTCTCTACCCATTCTAGTGCTCTAGAAAAATCATCAGATGCATATTTAGCTTCTTCATAAGCTGCCCCAATAGAATGGAATATCTCCCGCAGCCGCGAGGAGCATCGAGCTACGAAGCTGAAGCATGTATTGTGAAGGCATTTTATGGATTCAGATAATTTCACATTCTTTTCACCTTCGGCTTTAATTTTAATTTTTAAATATTCAGCTTCAAGGCTGAGACGATTTAGATTATCTTTAAAATTCAACTTTGTCTATACAAAGTTATTGCTCAACTGTTCAATTTGCTTGTTTTGCTCTGCAATCTGTGTATCCTTCTTCTCATTCAATGAGCAAGCTTTGGCTAAGCTCGCTTCGGTTTACTCAATCTTGTCATCTTTTTCTTTCAGTAACTTCTCGAGATCCTCAACCTTCTCTTCAAGACCAGTAATAATGAACTCATTTTTCCGGTCTTCCCCTTCTTGTTGTAGCCCCAATGCTTTACTTAGCAAGAAACTCTGCCATGATACCGAATATACTTAAGATTTTGTACATTTCAAATTAGAAATAAATAAGCAAATTAGGCAAAAGAGTAAGTCCATACCTTAAAATATGAGTATACTAGACTATCGGTGATATGTTGTTTTCAATAGTTCATAAGATCACTTTCTAGCTTCGGAAAACCGATGGTTTTTTGTCAGATTATTAACCACCTTTGCTCCAGCACAATCAGGAATACATCCTAGTATTTCTTCGTCTACGCCACCAAAAAGTATAGACCCAGGCTGATAACTGTTCGCTATGGCAAACTCCTTCAATTCGGATATGTCTTCTTCAGTTAACTTTTGACCACCTAGATGCCTCAAGTCGAAGGTCTTTTCCTCTAAAGAAGTTTCCCTAATATTCTTCATCTTCGAAGCTAAAATCCTAGAAGCGGTCACATCATCAGCTTCTTTTCTAGGCACTACATCCTCAATAAGCCTATCAATTTCAGATATGGTAGTCCCAAGCGGACCCCACTATCTTTGGTTCCTTGCACTGCATCGGCAGGTTTATCAGCCTCAGAAACTGCAACCTTCTTCTTTGCCTCTGACGGAGGATTCTTGCACACGGCCTTCATAACCGTCTTTATACGCCACTTCTTTCGAAGAACCTGATCTTCACTTGTAATTATTGTCTCTTCCATGACAGTTTCCGAAGGACCCCTCCCTGTTCCCTCTTTGGCATTCTTATTCTTTGTCTGTAATAAGCTAGTCAGATCTTATCCCAGTGGGCTCAGTATAGTGAAAGGCAAAGAGCGAGTCATTACCTCTAGGATTTCTGTAACGCCAATAGAAGATGCCGAAGGGGTCTTAGGGGCCTGCTTCGGAGGTACAAGTGCTTTATTGTCAGCACGACCAATCTTCGATGATTTTTGTTTCTTAGGGGCAGGTGATTTTGGCCCCGATTGTGAAGGCTCACCTTCATCAGCAACCTTACATTTCTTCGAAGGTACCTTTTTCTTCTTGTCCTCTTGAACTGACCTCATAGCTTGTATTTTCATAATACTCACAATTATTTTTCCTTTTTACTCCACCAACTTCTTTTTCAAACTTTTCGTAATCTGGATAATCAAACACCAGCGCGTCCATGACCCGATTCAACCTTCGTTTCTCCTGATTGCCGAAGGCAGCAGTCATTAGCTAGTCCTATTTCTTTGTGTAATTACCTAGAATCTCATTACACATTGCCTCAATCATCTCTAGCCACTCAATACAAGGACCGTTGAAGGTATCCTAGAATTTGAATCGGTAGGGTAATCTTACAAGTTCAAACTTATTCGCTTCACCCTTAAACTTTGGCATTCCCCATCCGCTTAATGTTGGAAAAACTCTATTAGCAAGGTACTCTTGCACCAAGTCCCGAGTACTAATCTATTCGGCGACAACTCTGAAATGGACTTCGGCCGTTTAGGATGGGGAGCCTATTTTCATGAAGCATAGAGTGCTTGTTATGCCGAAGTTCAGTCTCATCGGGCTCATCACTATATTTTTTCTTCATATAACCTTCGAGGAACTACTATATGAAGGGAGATACAAGATACATTAATTGTGTTGTCCTGTCAACTCAAAGAAGTCTAAAAACAGACATACATCATTATCTTCGTCCATGGAACATTATCTCAAAAGGATAGTGTCTCCAAGGACGAAAAACCTTAACATTTAACATTGTGTTGCCTTGTTTTTAATTTCATATAGCAATCGAAAACAAGTGACCAACAAGGTCCACCGTCGCAAATGAAAAAAATTGCGACTAAACTAGTTTTGCCAAATAAGATCTGCACTAATCATGAGGACAAGACTCATCTTTTAATCTACTAGAACATGAGACACCCGTAATCTCTACTACCTATTAAGACGGTAAGGGGTAGGCTGCCCCATTCCGTGTTCTGCCATTCCCATTCCGTCCTCACTGCAAAGCCCATTCCCATTCCCAGCTGACTGTCTTTCTCATTCCCCCTCCCTGCAAAGCCCATTCACATTTCCATTCCCGGCTATCACGTGTCTTTCTCATTCCCCCTTTTTCCATTCCCGGCTATCACGTGTCTTTCTCATTCCCCCTCCCACAAAGCATATTCTCATTCCCACGTGCATCCCACGTCTAGCTAAAATTAAATTAAAAAAAAGGCTCCAAGGGGATTCAAACCCGCGACCTCTCAAATAAATGTGTTTGTAACTACCATTACACCACATGTGTGTTTATGTCTACATCTATTATAGTAAAAATATATAATACATCTCTCCCGAAGCCCACCTGCTACCCTTGCACAATGTGTAGTAGTAGATAAGTATCCCTGAGATTATTAAATTATATTTTTTGGATTGAGGGAGTAGTATTTAAAGAAGAGCCTTGCATGCAATTTCTTTTGTTTGAATAATGTTTTCAACTTAAATACTTTTTTGCATGTGTAACATTTATTCTCCATAATATTTTTCCATGGATCTAACTTATAAATCATTTTCATAAACCAATGCCAAAGATGAATCCATGTTTCTTACTTGGAAACCCCGAACAAACACCACTAGCACGATGCGCTCGCGTTGGCGTCGCTCACCGACGACGAGAAGAAACTTGGCGACTGCCAGTTCGACCTCTGGAAGCAGTCCTACATGGCCCATGCGCCGCTGTGTACGGCAAGCTCCGGCGCAGCCACCGCTTGGACGTGGTCCAGAGCGGCTGCACCGCACTGTCCATCGTCAAACATGGGGACCTCATGGTCGTCGCCAATGTCGACGACTCTCGGGTTGTTCTGGGCATCACAACCTACGACGACGCCATCACGCCGTCTAGCTCATCATCCACCTGAAGCCTAACCTGCCACGTAAGTCGCTACTGACCGGCCATGAATCCTTGTGCGCTGGAATGACGACTGTTGGCACTTGCTTTCAAGCGCAAGGAGGCCAACAAGGGTGAACAGTGATGACAACAGGGTTACGTGATAGGAGGCAATAGCTCTGTTAATCTGGCCTCTCACGGGCACTATGCGGGGGTATTTATAGGTACCTGAGCGCCCAGCGCCTTGTGTTAAGGACGCATGTGCCCTCAGCTACCCAGGTTATCCCCAGAATATTCCCATAAAGCAGGGTTACAGACCGTAATTACAGGAATGCCTTTACAAATGAGGCCCGTAGCACACAGCGACCGCGCAGGGCCCGTTACAATGGGCCGGATCGTACGTGGGCCTCCGAACTGGACGAGGCCGCACGGTGGGAGGACCTCGTCGCAGGCCTTCGTCTGGCGTCGTACCGAGCGAAGGGTATCCGTGCCCGTTTTGTCTTCGTTGGACAGGCGGCACCGGCGAGGACTTCGAGCGGAGGGTGGCGGCTATGCCTTCGCCCCAACATTTGCCCTCCGAGGGACCAGTTCGACAAAGTCACCTGGTGCCGAAGACGTCGCTAGATGGCGGAGACGCTGCCCTCGCTCGAAGTGGTTCCGCGGGGGTTTTTGATGTGACTGTTGATTGACCGCGTACTGTTGGATTGCGGGTTTCCCGAAGCGCCGCGCTCTGCCTATAAAAGGGGGCGGGGGCCGGCGCTTTTTGAACTTTACTTTCCGCGCTCCGCGAAAACCCTAGCCGCCCGCCGTCTTGCTGCTCGTCTGCCCGCCGTGCTCTTGTTCGCCGGAGATCTAGCGCGAGTGAAGCAGACTGCCCGCCGCCGCCGACGGTACGTAGCGATGCCGTCTTCCTCTTCTTCCGCTGCCGCTACGCCGCCGGCCGGTTCCTCGCCGCCGGCCGCCGCCTCGTCGGAGGAAACGCTGAGCAGTTTGATGCCGGAGGAGTTGCGCGCCGGCGATTCTGTTGATTTCGGCGTGTCGCGAATGTCGTCGGCCCGCGTGGAGGATATGCAGCGGTTGGGCTACTTCGGCGGCGGAGTTGCCCGTGCCCCAGGGACGGAGAAAGTCCCCGAGCCGGAGGGCGAGTTGGTTGTCTTCGAGGCGTTTTTCGCCGCCGGTCTCCGCTTGCCTGCACATCGGTTTGTTGGCGAAGTCCTGCGCAGGTTCAACGTGCAAATACATCAGCTGACGCCGAATGCCGTGGTGGCCCTGTCGAAGTATGTCTGGGCGACGACTTCGTACGGCGGACAGCCATCAGTCAAAGTTTTTGCGAAGCATTATTGTTTACACTGGCAGAAGAGGATGATCGGGGACGAAGTTGCTCAGTTTGGGTCCTGCACATTCACGCCGAAGACCGGCAAGACCACGATGCCAGTAGTCGAGTTGGTCCCTTGCGCCCGCAACAAGTGGGGCAACTGGAATGAATTTTGGTTTTACGTTGCTGAGGGTACCGTCGAAGGCCACGAGGGACTTCCCGTGTCCGAGATGTGCTCTTATTTTTACTCGACGTACCCGCCCTTTGAAGTGGCGGAGGATGACATGGACGAAGGGGCCCTTCGGTGTGCCGCCGACCAGAGTAGTGGGCGCGACTTGGTTGAAGAGTTTGTGGCATACGGGGTATGGCCCTTGGCGCATGGTTGGGCGTTGGGCGAAGTATGCCCTCGCCAGATGCCTTTTCGTGGTGGAGAGATGGTGCGGAGTCCCGCCTTCGCGCTAAATCTACGAAACTGTGATCCGGCCGCCTTCGTGCGTGAGGCTGAGGATGAGGCGGCGCGGATTGTTGGGCGTTATGTGCCGAGGACCGAGGGCCAGCGCAGCTGGGAGATCCGCGGGTCGAATGACCGTCTGAATAGGGTCTTCGAATTGAACCAACTGCCATATGACGGCTATCCTGGTCAAGACGACGCGGACCGTCGGGGGAAGAAACCGGTGGTGGAGACTAAAGATGACCCTGCGCAGGCGGCCGCCCCATCCTCTAAGAAGAGGAAACTAGGTACTGCCATGGGAGGACTTGGGGTTTCCGATGGGTTTGCTAGAGAGTTGATGAGGACATGCGCGGCCCCGGGGGAAAGGATGTCTTCGCCCGAGCTCCGGGAGTCTTCGGCTCGGATGCTGAAGGTTACCAGGGGCTGCTGGCCTAGGAATGTTCCTATCCCCCCCCCCCCCCCCCGCGGCCGACGAAGACTCTTTTACATCTCACATGGTTCGTAAATGCAGAGTTTTTCCTTACCGGCGTAATATTGCTGCTGTTGTGTCGACAGTGATGGACAAGGATCGCCAGGGAGCTGCACAAAAGCGGCAGGCGGCCATCTGGCTTGTTGAAGCCAGGCCGAAGAGGCAGCGGTCGGGTGCGAAGGCTGCGGCCCCCGGCGGAGGCAAGCCGCCGCTGCCGGCGAAGTCGGGCGCCCCTGCATCTAGCAAGGTGCCGGAGGCAACGGCAGGCGCCGGGGGCTCCAAATCAGCAAAGGTGGTGCCGCCTGCCGGCGGAGTGGCGGAGGTCGCGAAGGCGGCCCAAGCGTTGCCGTTGTCAGGCAAACGCGTCGCCGACTTCGCCACCAACATTAGCGTGGACGACTATCTTGGTGGTAAGTCGCTGGGGTTTT
This sequence comes from Zea mays, assembly GCF_902167145.1. Lineage (NCBI taxonomy): Eukaryota > Viridiplantae > Streptophyta > Magnoliopsida > Poales > Poaceae > Zea > Zea mays. The sequence continues at coordinate 54,004,707 of NC_050098.1, read as the reverse complement.
TTTTTAATGTATTGTTGTTTTTTCGTTGATACGTTGCAGGGTCGGACGAAGGCCAACTTGTTATGGTTGCGCCTGCCGCGGCGACAGCGGTTGCTGCCACAGCGCCGAAGGCGAAGGGCGGGGCTCTTAGCGCCGGAGGCGAGGTGTCGGCCCTCGCGGTTGTCATGGATGAGGCGGGCGCTGCGACCCGCCGGCTGAAGGAGGTGACAGAGGCGCTAAGTCAGGTCCGCTGAGCTAGACTTCGTTCCCCCCCCCTTTTTTTTGCTGGGGCCGCGGTCTTACGATTGCTCTGCAGGTGGCTGACTTCGCCAGCCGCACTGCGTCGGGGGCTCTCACGGCAGCTGTGGCTGCCGAAGTCGAGAGACTTCGGACACAACATGCTGACGCCGTCCGTGAGAAGTCGGCCGCCGACAGCAAGTGTCGCAAGCTGGCGGACAAGGTGGCCACGCTGGAGGGAGAGAAGGCTGACCTCCGGCGCCAGCTGGCGGGGGAGAGGAGGGAGACCAACGAGGCTCTTGTTAAGGCGCAGGCTGCGCAGGCGGAGGCTAACCTGGCACGAGCGGAGGGCAATCTTGCCAGGGAGCACTCCGAGCAGCTGCAGGAGCGGCTCACCGCCCTGGAGAGCCGCGTGGAGAGGGCCGAGGCCATGTCGCGCGCGGAGCCGGAGCGGACGCGCCAGCTGCTTGTGGATACATACCGTGGGCTGGGCGCGGGGACCGGTGATTTCGAAGTGCCGGACCGGGAGTCCGGACTTCGCTGCCTGGAGTGGGTGCAGGAGGAGTTGCAGGCTCTCCCCACTGTCGTGGAGGGGTTTATGGCGTATGCCTCCTTGGTCACCTGCGAGGGGGCGATGAATGCGCTCTCCCGGGAAGGGTGCCGGCACTTCGAGGTCTTCGACCAAGTCGAAGAAGATTTTGAGCGAGATATCTTTAAGGTTGAGGACCCCGTAGTGAAGGAATCCGCCGAAGCTATCTTCGACCGGCTATGGGGCGAACACGGTCGCGAGGTGGTCAGAGAGCGGGCTGAAACGGCGAGGGTTCAGGTAACGTTTTCGAATGTTTGGTGTTTGTTGGATGTAGGCTGTGTGTGTGTTTGATGAGTTTGGTGTGTTTTGTCTTAGGAGGCGCGTGGCGAGAGGGTCAACGACTTCGGGGCGCTGAACAGCATGCTATCTGACCCGGAGCCAGCCCCGGCGGAGGCCGTGCCTGGGCCCGTCCTGGGGCCGACCCCGGAGACTGCGGGAGACGCGCCGGGTGCCACCGTAGCCGCTGCGGCCGGCGAAGGCCTGCCCCCAGAGGTTGCCGAAGTCGCACCTGATGCCTCCGCGGCGGCTGCGCCGAGCGCCGTAGATCCCGCAGCGGTGGCGGCGGAGATAACAGCGGAAGCAACGGCGGAGCCAACGGCGGAGGCTCCCGCAGCGTCAGGGCCGTCGCAGGTGGCGTAGTGGGTGTAGAGGGTTGGGGAAATTTGTACATGTTACTGAATTTTGGTTGCTGCGCAGGTTCAAGATTTTGGGCCTGCGCACACAACCGCTACTACTAAAATTTTGGCGGCTTCGACCGCGGAAGATGGTAATGAATGTGGTGGGTCTGCATCTGAGTTTTTGGATTGTGCTGACTCTGGGAGCTCGGTTGAGTGGACTGAGGAGTCATCGGAGGAGGACTTGGACTACTTTGCGGCCTTGGATGTGGCTGCGGCGGAGGCTTCGCCGCACGTCGCGGACGCAGGAGATGTGCTAGGTCCTAGCACCGGGCGACGACGACGAAGGGCGGTTGCGAAGCGTAGAGTTAGTGGGACGGAGGGGGCTCGGCTTCGTGTGAGTGGGACTGGCCGGCAGGAACTGTTGTCTTTGCCGACCGCCGTGAATACGGGTGAAGGGGAACTGCGAAGTCTTTTTGTGGGTGAGGAGCTTAGGATAATGTTATTTAATTATAGGGAGATGGGAATTATTCCTAAGGCTGAGCCGATGTAGAGTGTGGTGCCCTCGCTTGTATATGTAGAGGCCTGTATGATGAATTTGTGTGCCCTCGCTTGCATACGTGTGCGAAGGCGTTGTATACTTTGTCTAGTATGTTTTGTTATGCTGTGCTGGTGTGATTATAGTTCGGCTGCGCCCTTAGGCGGCTTCTGCGGGGATAGCCTTCGCGGTAGGCTTCGGTTTTTTCGCACTTGTGCTAATCCGGCTGCACCCTTGGGCGACTTCTGCGCGGATGGTCTTTGCGATAGACTTCGGTTTTTTGGGCACTTGTTGTGCTAGTCCGGCTGCACCCTTAGGCGACTTCTGCGCGGATAGTCTTCGCGATAGACTTCGGTTTTTGCGCACTTGTTGTGCTAGTCCGGCTGCACCCTTAGGCGACTTCTGCGCGGATAGTCTTCGCGATAGACTTCGGTTTTTGCGCACTTGTTGTGCTAGTCCGGCTGCACCCTTAGGCGACTTATGCGCGGATAGTCTTCGCGATAGACTTCGGTTTTCTGCGCACTTGTTGTGCTAGTCCGGCTGCACCCTTAGGCGACTTCTGCGCGGATAGTCTTCGCGATAGACTTCGGTTTTCTGCACACTTGTTGTGCTAGTCCGGCTGCACCCTTAGGCGACTTCTGCGCGGATAGTCTTCGCGATAGACTTCGGTTTTCTGCGCACTTGTTGTGCTAGTCCGGCTGCACCCTTAGGCGACTTCTGCGCGGATTTGTCGCACGCGAGGGTGGCTAGCGCTTAGCCTCGCGGTGACCTCGAATTGGTCGAATGTCGAAGACCGTCGTCGCGGTCTTTTTTCGACGCATGTTTTTGCGGGGGATTTTTCACACATATATTACATGGCTCCGCCTCGTTAAAAACCTCACCCCCCGGGAGGAAAAGAGTGCGGGCCGGTACAAGATTGTTTTTGGCGAATTACAAGGGCAGAATCAGCCCCGATGAGTCAAATAAAAAATTTGCGAAGGTTGTCGATGTTCCAGGAGTGCTCCAGGTCCTCGCCGTTTGGCGTTGTGAGCCTGTAGGCGCTGGGGGAAGCTTTTGTCTTGACTATAAAGGGGCCCTCCCACTTGGGCTCCAGCTTGCCCCTAGACTCCGTAAGAGCTGTTCGGACGAGTACGAGGTCCCCTTCGCTGAACTCCCTCGGGATGACTGCGTGGTCGCGCCATGCTTTGGTCTGGGCTTGGTATTTGTTTAGGGCCTGTAGGGCGAAGACCCACTCTCCGTCAATGAGATCTTTTGAAGTTGGCTCGTCCACGTCGGGGACGGCTGACGGAACTGTACGCGGGGACCCATGCTTTATTTCTTGCGGGGTCATGGCCTCCGACCCGTATAGAAGGCGGAAAGGAGTGAACCCAGTCGCCCTGCACTCAGTTATGTTTAGCGCCCAGACTGCCTCCGGTAACAAATCGGTCCATCTGCCTTTTTTTTCATCGAGGAGCATCTTCTTGACAGCTGTGAAGATTTTCCCATTGGCGCGCTCCATGACCCCATTGGACTGCGGGTGATAGACTGAAGCGAAGGCAAGCTTGGTGCCGATGGAGAAACAAAAATCCTTGAAATCTTGGCTATCAAACTGCTTGCCGTTGTCAACTGTTAGCTCGGACGGTACTCCGAAGCGGCAAACAATGTTTTGCCAGAAGAATTTTTGGGCAGTCTTTGATGTTATTGTAGAAACAGCCCTCGCTTCAATCCATTTGGTGAAGTATTCGACGGCTACGAAGGCGAACTTGAGGTTCCCCTGAGCGGTGGGCAGGGGCCCGACAATGTCCAGGCCCCAGCGCTGGAGAGGCCATGTATAGGCAATCAGCTTTGTATACTGCGAGGGGCTGCCTGACCGAGGAGAAAACTTCTGGCAGGCTTCGCAGGACCTTGTGACCCGATTTGCGGCGCAGATCATTGCGGGCCAGTAAAACCCTTGGCGGATCACCTTGGCAGCCAGGGCCCTTGGCCCTGCGTGCGAGCCGCACGTGCCACTGTGGACTTCACGTAGGATCTGCATGCCTTCGATTTCGGTGACGCACTTAAGCATTGGCTGACTGACCCCTTTCTTGTAGAGTTGGCCCTCAATCAGTGCGAAGTCCCGGCTTCGATGTCTGAGGCGCTTGGCCTCACTGACGTCGGCTGGATGATAGTACCCCTGTAGGAACAGGGTTATTGGTGCCCGCCAGTCTTCGGTCATGATTAGGTTGACTATGCGGTGGCCCTCGCTATCATTAGTTATTTGGAGCCCTTCAGGGCTTCGGACGGCTGGCGTGCCGATGGTGTGAAAGAACACGTCGGAGGGCAAGGGCTCGCCCCTGGCGGCAGCCTTGGCCAATGCATCGGCCTCCTCGTTCTTGGCCCTATCCACATGCTGCAAGGTGAATCCCTTGAACTGTCTCTCGAGACTTCGGATGGCTGCGAGGTATTGCATGAGCGCGGGGTCTTTTGCTGCATAGTCTTTCTCGACCTGGCCGGCAACTATCTTGGAGTCTGTTTTGATGATACATGTGGTGACTCCGAGGGCCCTTAGCTTGCGGAGGCCGAGGATAACCGCTTCATACTCTGCTATATTGTTTGTGCATCTGTCGGATTCCAGGGCGAAGCTGAGGCGTGCTGCATATCTGTGTTTGACTCCGGCTGGTGAGGTGACGACTGCAGCGACGCCTGCCCCCGCATGGCACCATGCGCCGTCGCAGTGGATAGTCCAAACCTTCTCTGTGGACAGGTCTGGCTGCGTTATTGGCCCAGTCCAGTCGACGACGAAGTCTGCCAGGACCTGTGACTTGATGGCTGTCCTGGGCTCGAAGCTGATGTGGTAGCCGGATAGTTCGGCTGCCCACTTGGCAATCCTCACCGATGCCTCCGGGTTTCTGAATAGTTCGCCGAGTCCCCTGTCTGAGGTGACTCGGACCTTGAATGCTTCAAAGTAATGGCGCAGCTTGCGCGAAGACATAACGACTGCGTAGGCGATCTTCTCTAGCTCTGTCATGTTGCACTTGGAAGGTGTCAGTACTTCGGAGACATAGTAAACAGGGCACTGTCTGACCGCACCCTCAACCGTCTGCTCTTGCACTAGTGCCGCGCTGACCGCGTGCGGCGAAGCCGCGACATAGAGCAATAGGGGGAGCGAGGAGTCGGGGCTCGTGAGGATTGCCAGCTCTGACAGGTACTGTTTCAGTGAGGCGAAGGCCGCTGCCTGCTCCGGTCCCCAGGCGAAGTCTTTTGCACCGCGGAGTGTTTTGAGGAAGGGGAGACTTCGCTCGGCGGACCTAGAGATGAACCTGTTGAGAGCGGCCAATCTGCCTGTCAGGCGCTGGACGTCCCTGGCGGACTGCGGAGGCGTCATGTTTATGATGGCCTGGATCTTGGTTGGGTTGGCCTCAATGCCGCGATGTGATACCAGGTAGCCTAATATCTTGCCCTGGCGAACACCGAAGACGCACTTTTCCGGATTTAGGCGGAGTCGTGCGTCTCGCATGCTCACGAATGTCTCGGCGAGGTCGGCGAGATGGTCCTCCTTATTCTTGCTGGCGACGACGATGTCGTCCACATATGTAAATATATTTCTGCCAACCTGCCCTTCGAGTACTGTTTTGGTGAGTCTGGAGAAGGTGGACCCGGCATTCTTGAGTCCCTCCGGCATTCTGATGAAGCAATAAGTGTCGAAGGGTGTTATGAAGCTGGTGCTGGCCTTGTCTTCCTCCTTCATGTATATCTGGTGATAGCCGGAGAAGCAGTCGAGGAGTGACATGACCTCGCATCCGGCCGCGCTATCGACTATTTTGTCGATCCGTGGCAGCGGGAAATTGTCCTTTGGGCAGGCCTTATTGAGACTGGTGAAGTCTATGCACATTCGCCATTTCCCACTTTTTTTCTGCACCATTACAACATTGGAGAGCCACGTGGGGTAAGCCACTGGCTCGATGAATTTAGCCTCTAGGAGGCGGTGCACCTCCGCCTTGGCGGCCTCTGTCTTTTCGTCGGACATTTTGCGAAGCCTTTGCTTTTTTGGTCGCACCGAAGGGTCAATTCCCAAACTGTGCTCAATTATGGATCGGCTGACTCCGACCAGGTCGAGGGCGGACGAGGCGAAGACATCTTTATTCTTGGCCAGGCAGCAGAGAAGCTTCTCTTCTTCATGTGATGTAAGGTCTTCGCTGATAGTGACTGTCTGCTTGGGCGTGGCCTGATCGAGGGGGACAATCTTGGTCCCGTCTTGGCTCTGCAGCTGTGCCTTGTCGTGCTGTTTATCGGTTGGGCTGGCGGGCGCGGGGACTTCGCGCTGGGTCGTGAGACAGTGCACGTTCCTCTGACCAGGCACGAAGTCCCGCTCTATGTTGTGCGCCGTCTGCTGGTTGCCGTAGACCGTAATAGCGCCTAGCGGACCTGGTATCTTCATACATAGGTACAGCCCGTGGATGGCAGCTTCGAACTTATTGATGGAGCCCCAGCCCATGATGGCGTTGTATGGATATACCATGTCCACGATATCAAAGGTTACTTGCTCACTTCGGGCATTGGGTGCTACACCGAAGGAGAGGGGCAGCTCTATCTTGCCAACGGGAAAGGTGCCCTTGCCGCCGAAACCATACAACGGGTTGTCCGAAGGCTTGAGCAGGCTGTGGCTTATACCCATGCGGTCGAAGGCGTGAAGGAAGATGATGTCTGCCTGACTGCCGTTGTCGACTAGGACTTTGTGTAAGTCCCAGCCTGCCACGCTACAATTGATGACCATGGCGTCGATGTGGGGGGCGCTGCGTAGGTCGACGTCTCGTGCGTCGAAGGTTAGCGGTATGTGGGACCACTTTGTCTGCACGACTGGGCCAGTGACGGCGACATGGTTGATGCTGCGGTAGTGGTCCCGCTTCTGCCGCTTGGTGTCGAAGTCCGTGCTTGACCCCCCTGTAATCATGTGAATGACTCCGCGATATGGTTGATCGGCAAAGTCTTCCTGCTTTGGGGCATGGGGGATGTTTTGATGTTGCTGGTGTGGAGGTGGGGGTGGAGGAGGTACGATTTGTACTTCCTGATGGTGTTGGTAAGCGTGGTGCGGTGGATGCGGAGCGGGGGCGTGGATATATGGTGGAGGGGGTGGCTGGTAGTTGTGCGCGACAATTCTGGGGTTGTCGGCTGGCTGCGCCCATGCCATTCTGTCTCTGGTGGCCTTCGTTTCGGGGCAGTCTTTGGTTTGGTGGGTGCAGTCTTCGCCGTGAAAAAGGCAGTAGAATCGGCGAGGCGGCTGCGCGCGCCCTTGGCCCCTGCCACGAGTTCCATTTCCGCGGCCCTGGGGGGATATTCTTGGCGGCGAGGGGGGTCAGCAGCGGGATGCTGGTTGGCGATGTTGTGTACTTGCTGCTGACTGCGGCTGTCTCGACCGGAGTCTGGCTGCGGAGTCCTCGTCCATGTGCGGCTGGACTGCGGGGCATCTTTGGGCTTCCGCTGCGACTCAACCTTGCGCTGGTGGAGCTCTTCGGATTTGGCATATTTTTCAAAGAGCTGATATAGCTCCTGGAGGTTCTTGGGTGGATCTCTGATACAATGACTGTAGAGGACGCCGACACGAAGGCCACTGATGGCGTAGTGGATAGCAATCTGATCATCGACGGAGGGCAGCTGTGACTTGAGTGTTAAGAATTTGCGGTAATACTCCCGCAGGGTCTCCTTTTCCAGCTGCTTGCAAAGCGAGAGCTCGGCCAAGGCGTCGGTGTCTGGGCGGTACCCTTGGAAGTTGAGCAGGAACTTGTCCCTGAGACTTCTCCATGAATCAATGGACAGCGGAGGCAATCTGGTGAACCAGGTGAGTGCTGGGCCCTCTAGGGCGATGATGAAAGACTTCGCCATTGTGGCGTCGTCCCCTCCGGCGGATGCAACGGTGACCTGATAGCTCATTATGTATTGCGCCGGGTCGGTGCTGCCGTTGTACTTGGGATAGGCTCCTGCTCGGAAGTTAGCTGGCCAAGGCGTCACTTGCAGGTGTGGCGTGAGGGGACTTCGCTCGTCGAGGTAGTTGACCCCTTGGAATGGCGCGCCGTGCTGGAAGGTGTAGTCACGCTGGGGGAAACGCGGGTTCTCCGGCTGTGCCCGGTGTTGCAGGGGTGGTCCATGCTGCAGGCCGAGGTAGTCTTCGCACGTGTCTTCTGGTTGTGCTCGCGGCTGGAGGGGTGGCTCTTGCTGCAGGCCAAGGTGGCCTTCGCGCTGCATTAGCGCGATCTCGCGCTCGAGGTCTTGGGCCTTCTGCTCCTCGTCGCGTATCATTTGCCGCACTTTGGCTAGTGCGGACACACGTTGGCGCTTGGCCTCCAGTATCTCTTTCTGCCTCTGGAGATTGCGGTTCTTGAGGCGCAGGGCGCGCAGCTGTAGCTGTTCTTCCGTTGAGACACCGAGGACCTCACCGTCCTCAGTGAGGTCCGCGCCTTCCAGTGGGGCGAAGCCTGGGGGCGGCTGCGATTGTCCTTCGGGCCCGCAGGTGCGGAAGGTGTCGTCTTCGCAGGTGCGGGGAACATTGTCTTCGGTGGGCTCTTGGTGGGTGGATTGGGTGAGGGCGAGGGCCTTGCCCTTTCTTGCGGCGAGCAGTGCTGCCTTCGCAGCCTCGTCAGCCTTCGGGTTAGCTCTCTTGGGTGCCATCGCGGGTGGTTTTGTCGTAGCATGAACGGTGGGTGCCAAATGTTGGCACTTGCTTTCAAGCGCAAGGAGGCCAACAAGGGTGAACAGTGATGACAAAAGGGTTACGTGATAGGAGGCAATAGCTCTGTTAATCTGGCCTCTCACGGGCACTGTGCGGGGGTATTTATAGGTACCTGAGCGACCAGCGCCTTGTGTTAAGGACGCATGTGCCCTCAGCTACCCAAGTTATCCCCAGAATATTCCCATAAAGCAGGGTTACAGACCGTAATTACAGGAATGCCTTTACAAATGAGGCCCGTAGCACACAGCGACCGCGCAGGGCCCGTTACAATGGGCCGGATCGTACGTGGGCCTCCGAACTGGACGAGGCCACACGGTGGGAGGACCTCGTCGCAGGCCTTCGTCTGGCGTCGTATCGAGCGAAGGGTATCCGTGCCCGTTTTGTCTTCGTCGGACAGGCGGCACCGGCGAGGACTTCGAGCGGAGGGTGGCGGCTATGCCTTCGCCCCAACAACGACCATTGTTGTTGTTGTGTGAGTGTCCTCGAACAAGATGTATGTAGAGGAGTAGCACATCCGGTGGTGCAACGACCAGGTGTACTACCTCGCTGATGAGCCCGGGGTGCACTTCATTTGGCAGCCCAGCCAAGAGTGATCGGTACTCACCATATCGCGCGCGTTCGACGACTATTATATCAAGGATTGTGGCGTCATCTCGACACCGGAGGTGAGCAGAGGTGGACCGACAACAATGACCACTCGCCATCGTCGGGGTACCTTTTGTGCCGGCCTGCCTTTAATTCTCTTCGCAAACGCACACTTGCATTTTTTGTTTAAGCAAGCGTGTATGGTGGTGCGTGCCTGATGACTAACGATGTACGACGGAACTTCTACCGGCAGGTGTGGCACGTGCTCTTCAATAATGAGACCATGCAAATCATGACATATATCGAAGTCTGCATGATACTGATGGTTGCAATGTAGTAGTGAAACAACTAAATTAAAATAACAAAATTTATGTATGGCTAGGATCACAAATGGATTATGAAATATTTTCTTATAACAATATAAGACACATTTTGTATATAAGTTATCATGGTATTATATGTTCCCGTTGCAACACACGGGTACTGACCTAGTTAAGTTGAAGAATGCAACAAATGAGTAACAACTACAAAGCCATTCATATGTACAGTACAAAAGCTGGTTCTAAAAAGATTCAAAACAAATTTATGTGTAATTCATACATGTTGTGTGATGTTCTATTGAGCTTCTATGCATTTGTTTGTTTTGGTCTAAAACTCGTTCACCATCCTCTTTATGATAATCATGCTTTATAGATCACAGCTAAAGGGTTCCTTTAAACAAGTCCTGAATGCAAACATAGATATAGATGCTGAAAATCCATATAAATTCGAAATCAATACAAACTGTTGCAAATATGCTAGTCTCAATTCAAGTATTACCACATACAAATTTCAAATAGAGATGGATACACACATACTGATAATAAAAACCACACAAAAGTTATGCACACTTGCCTCTAGATTGTAGTGTCGTTGAATATCAGTACGAGTGAGATGAGACAACCATTGGGCATGACACTTCCACTCAAAGAGTTTGCAAGTATATATAGGCTAGTGTAAGCCTGTAAGGCAAGCCACTATTTGCAAATGTGACTTGTCTAGTACCAAGCCTTTCAACATTACTACCATAGAGCACACATGGTTCTATGGTTCCAAGAAGACCTGATATATCCAAACAAAATGTAGTTAGTTCTTCGTTGAACATTCAAATTAATAAAATGACGTAATTCAAGATCTTTTGTAAAATTGTGAAGTACAAGGAAAAAAGCAGAATCAACACTCCCATAATTTCACAGCCTGATATTTTGTTAAGGGCGTGTTTGTTTGGGTTATAATCTATCTAGATTATATGATCAAACAAAATTTAAACTAAAATGTTAGTTTAAAATTTAATGGATTATATAATCTAGACAGATTATAATCTCAAACAAACACTCCTAAGTGTGTAGACTACAATCAATGTAGTTCAACTGACAACTTCAGTTAACAAGTTCTAATTGCTAGGTTCGAAACTGAAAATTTTAGCTAACTTCTAATTGCTTAGTATCTATGTCGAGCTTTCATGATAAATGTACCAACTGCCTCATCATTTCAGATGGTGTTTGGTTGAGCAAAATGTAATTTAATCAGATTATGGAGGGGGTCGGCTAACAATACGCAGCCGCTTGGTTCAGTCCAATCTATTATCAGGTAGCCCGCAATCAGATACCGAACCATTTGTGACCGATATCGCTCCTCGACCAGTCCTATTGCATTCTGCCACTACAACCATAATCTATTTCCCTTGCTATATCACAACCAAACAAATCAAGGCACCTAACAGCATGCTTGTTGTAGTTTTAAACCAGCTACAGCTATAGCTTCTATAGTCTCTATAAAACTAACAACTAAGACTCCCCGCCACTCCCCCTTGATATGTTTTTTTTAAGTAATGGATAAATCTACGACAAGGGTTGGGATTCAAAGCTCGAACCTTCTTGTAGTTTCTAAATTTTTCGATGGCCGGATCGAAGCATGCAAACATTCCCTTACACTCGATCACCATTCCCTGTGCCTCCCACCCACCAACGACCCAGGCAACCTCACCGTTGGTGATGGTGAAGTAGGGTGCACCATGGTCGAACCGCAGCTACAAGCCATCCTCCATCACCTCCTTGCGCCTACCCAAGCCAAGCACTAAGCAGTCAGAGAAGGAGCGATGTGTGTGTAGGGGCAGTGAGTCAATCGCTCGAGCAACCCTCTGTGCCATGCGGTCGCGAGCGCCGAGGCTGGAGTCGAAGAGCTTTGCGGCCACGCCCCGTGTGCTGAGAAGCGACGAGCACACGGAATCAGATACTACAATCGTTTGAAAGAGTAAAGTGATATTGCAGGCGGCAGTCTGAACAAGGTGGATTGGGTCGATCAGGTAGCAGAGGTGCGATAAGTGGGTTCATTCTAAACCTAATGGTAGGTGCGGTGGTCTATAATCTGGCTTTAAGACGAGATGTTTGCCATTAACAACCACGATGTTGGGAAATTTCTGATTAGGTGTCTGATAAGTCATAGAGCTAGTTTGGGATCTCTATTTTCCTAAGTAATTCCTATTTTATTAATGTATATGGAGCTACTCAGGAGGAAAATAAGAGTTTCTTTGCGAACTTACTTCTTTTCGCTATAATTGTTCAGTCCCGATTTTGCTTGGAGGAGAGTACAATATTATTAGATGGGATAAAGAAAAAAAAAGCTAGAGGACTAATAAATGGAGGTCCATTTTCAATTCAATTATTGATGAGTGTGGTCTCATTAAGTTTGATTTAATTGGTAGGCAATATACTTGGTCTAACAATATAATTGGTAGACAATATACTTGGACACGTGGTGGCACCGGACCTCCCTTGGCTGGAGGTCTGGATGGCACACATAGGGGTTCGGGACCGTGTGCCCCTTGGAGGTCCGGTCCCAGGCTGTAGGTAACGAGCAGTCACACCGTTGGGACCTAGGGTGACATCGGTTCGAAGGCTTGTGGTCCTGCCGAACGGATACATGCCCCAAGATGGGTTAGACCAATCATCTTCCCACGACTATGGATAGCCACAAGAGTCCTATCTTGAGCCAGTAGAAATAGCTACACCATATTTGAGGTACCGACAGAGGCGCCTGGGCGCACCTCAGGTGAGGTGACGAACCCGCAGGTGGAGCCATACTTGTGTCTTTGCTCAAGACATGTTGGTCCTGAGCAGCAGCTCTGTGTCTGAAGTTTTCGTGCCGAGTGGTTTGCTTGACGACACTTCGCTAGTTGCTGCAAAGACAAAGAATGGTCTAGCCTCACATTCGTGTAGCTAGCTTGAAGACAAGAATTTCCCTCTACCGGTCCCCTGGCATTAGGGCTCTCAGGGAGGTAGTCCCAAATGTCTAGGGCTACCTTTGGACCAGAGAGTCATTCCTAAGTATTCCTCACGAATGGTGCTTAGCAGCATGCCCTCGTGATCCTTACTTTGTTGTACTCAATCTATCGAGTTGTGTAACTGAACTTTGCCGAGCAGAGTTTTGGGATCCAGCCCTTAAATTTGGACGAGGTCTAGACCTTTAGGGTCCCAGTCCTAGGTACTAAGTCAGTTGTTCTACGACGGTGGACGGTTTAGGCTTATGGTACAGAACTAGGCAAAGCGACTACCTAACTCCGGAACACCTCTGAGAATGTGGACTTTTCCCATATACTTAGTCCCTATCAGTTTGTACCTTGTTCAGAATCAAGGGGGTCACAAAATAAGCAACAAGCTAGTCACATCACTCAGATTTGATGATAACAACAGAAGTGAGAATCTCGAGCAAGGGCGTAGAAAGAAAATCATGCCTAGATTAATAACATGATGATGGAGCCGATATATAAGGGTTGAACTGAGAGTAAATTCTTCCTTTATTACTTCATACATGATATCTATGTGAAAAATGTCAGAAATCGTGTTTATGAGGGTGGCCCTCACCGGACCAGACCAGGTTTATGAGTGTGGGCCTCACTGGACTGGTTCATTGATAAATGTTATCTATTACAAAGGAAGAGTTCATTCTCATGCTACCTTATGGGAAAAAGGTACGAGGCTGACCTAAACCATCTGAGCATCGTTGCGCGTCAGATTCGAAGGGTAAGCAGCGGCCCATTCTGCCTTGGCAATAGCCAAGGGCAGAGCATGACAGTGACCGACGACAGCTAACCCAAACTTCATGGGCTTGTGTTGTGACCGACAAGTTGGGCCTTGACACCATTGAGCCTCGTAGTAGGCTGACGCAACGGGCTGCGCAGGTCTTGGCGCTGCCGTTGAAACCCACTAGTGCATGTGGTAGGCCCCCTTGGCCCCCTCCGTTGTGGTGAGGTTGATGAAGGCGTTGCCGTTGTTCGCCTCCTTCCTGAAACTCAATAGTAGGTAGAAGAAGTCATATTGCAACTTTCCACTACCACTGAATGGCAGAGGAAGGAGGGCTAACTCCGAGTGACGTAGCGGGCTACGTAGCTCTTGGCGCTTCCCTTGAAAGCCACCGGTGTGCGTGGTAGGCCCCCGTCGCCCCCACGGCCTGTGGGATGCCTTCAATAAGATGAGGTTGTCGAAGGTGTAGCCCTTGCTGGCCTCACTTTTGAAATCCATTGGTAGGTAGAGGAAGTCATAGTGCAACTTTCCACTACTGCCAGATGTCGGAGAAGAGGGAGCGCCATCTCCGGCATAATTGGGAGAATCATATAGGAGATTCCCTCTACCTGGCGCGCCAAATGTCAGAGAGAAAACTCCAGCCGGGTGGAGGAGACAACCCTCCTAATCCTAAGAATAGGGGGGTAGCCTAGGGTTTGCCTGATGAGATGGATGAACACAAGAACACACAAGGGTTTAGAGTGGTTCAGACCGCTGTAGCATAATACCCTACTCCACTTGTTACTTCTATTTCTGAGAGCTTGAGAAAGCCTAGGATTGGTTGAAGATGCATCTAAGGGGATTCAAGTGAGTCTGTCCCTTTGTAGCGCATGTGCCATCAGGCACGTCACAAGGGAGTTGGAGCCCGACCGTTGGGCTCAACGTTTCAGTATTAAATATATACAAGATGGAGCTATAAGTGCAACGGTCGCTAATATCTTCTTCTCCTCGTCCGTTGTATTTATCTTCTGACTAGATATGTTCTCTATCCGGTTTGTCGGCCTAGGCCCGTGATGGGATGTTCCTAGTGCGCTGACATTGCTAGGGCGGGGCAAGCTAACATGCATAGGAGTTAATGTGATATCTCTATGCCATTAACTCTAGCTGTTACTGTAGCGCGTGAAGGCACCGGTGTAGTAGGCTACGGTGTAGGCTGCTGCATAGGTTGCGTCGTAGGCTAGCCCATCGTCTTGCATAGGGGAGTAGGTGGACAGTGTCGTCATGTCTCTTCTGCCTATCTCTTCACCTGGTGTTGTAGTGGGAACAACAAGGGTCATGATGGAAGTTACACGTGCTGTGCAGTGGGTCAATGGTCCTTGCCTTCGTAACGCATGGGTTACTGACGCGTCCTAGGCCTTGTAGACTGCACAAGTCGTATGCATTCAATGCGGGGCATAAGCCGCTTGTCACTGGTGTGGAAAGGCGGATGTGCTGCTCATATTTAACGTGGGTGGCCCTCGTGTCAGAGACCCACGCTAAGTGAGGCCTAGCAGCTTCCACGACACGCCATAGGCCACATGGCAGCACCGCATCCTCGCCTGGGTAATTCGTTCTGACCATGAAGCCAGAGTACTATTCTAGCCAGATTTGACCTCGCGGTGCAATTAATGGTGTGGGTGAGGAGTGACGGGGACACGGCGAGATGACTCATGGTGCATGGTACACCTTGACCCTTTGGTAGTCGGGCGATCTCTGGGTATGGTGGACCCAGTGGAATCTGCGATGTGTAGCTGGGTTGCTACTGAAATAAGTATGGTGGTGATCATATCCCACGAAGTATTGTTGGTATGGTTTGTGTTAGGAATACCCCGCCTGCTGGTAAGTATTTGATTTGAATCGCCATCGCTCCTGGATAGTGAGCACTTGACTTGAGCTATTTCATCATAGCAAGAACTACATAGTGAGAACCATGAGAATGATGATATTGTTACTGATTAATAATGATGACCTGATTAATTATAATCAAGGGTTACTTTTGCTTGTCTATTTAATGAGATACTTTCCAAACATGATTAATCCCTAAAGCCATACTAGACATAGTGAATTGGCAATGGTAATTTAGCTAATCTGGTACCAACCTAGATTTGCAGCAGAATAGGTAATAATACTGAAAGGCTAAAAGATGATTAATTATCATGATGCCCCTTAAGATGCTAACAACTACATTAATTCTTGTACTCTTCCAAAAGAAAGAGCCAGCTCTAGATAAAGACTTGCATGATCCATGGTGCCTTTTACTTTCTTACTTCCTGGTTTTGGATGGGTAAGTCTAGCTGAGAACTTTCTTATCCCACCATGTTGCAGGTGAAGATCTATGCCTACTAATGATGGTGGCTAAGTGTCGGAGGGCTCGACCTTCTATATAGTTCTCATCCTTGTTGTTTCTGGAAGATTGTCACTGAGCTCGCATGTATTTCAAAACTATGGATACATCTATCTTGTCCAAAGTTATATTGCTTCAAATCAAGTTTTGTACTTACTCCCATCTCTTATTCATAAAGTTATTGTAATATTATTTCCTCTGCCAAAAACTCTTGTATGCCAATATGTGATTGTGTATTTACTTAATCTATGATCATGGTTGTGAGTTGATTTACCGAGGTCCTTTGGGATGCTCGGCGATCTTGTATGCCGAAAACTCTTGTGTATTTACTTAATCTGTGATCATGGTTGTGAGTTAATTTCCATCTCATGAGTTTATTTCCTCTGCCAAAAACACATGTATGGAGTATAGTTGATAGGTTCTTCTTACTTTTCAATATAAATGTTGCATCATTGGGATGAGTTGTGATGAACTTTTCTACATGTACGCTAACCTCGAACACGTATATGTAGTTGACGACTAAGCAAATGCCAAGAGTATGTAACTATGCCACTATTATAGAATGTGATTTCCGCCTTAGGTTGGCATGACTGTGAGGTCGAATAGGACGAGCATACATCATGTTTGTTGCATCTTGTTTGTCTCTTGTGCAATGAACATGCTTCCCTCACCTTATTCAAGCTTCCCTCACCCTTAATTCTAGTAAGAGGTAAGTGTGAACATTGTGGTAAATTGTTGTCCTCTGAACTACAAGAAACATTTTATCATGTGTTGTTAGGCAGGCTTGTTAGGATTGTGTTATGTATTTCTCTTGCCTTGCTATATAGAGGAACAATAGATGTGCAACCTATTTTCCTTAAACCGTAAGAGTTGTTGCCTGTTCTGTACGTAGAAGGGCCCTAATTCAAATAGTCCTAAGGTTCTATAATGAAACCCTTGTTAGAAATGTGATGTTGATATATGAAATTTCTAGCCTTTCTATGTTTATCAATAAAAGCATGCACCTATGCCGCTTCTAGGGCTAAATAGCTTGACCACTAGCTCTACTTAAGTTTAACTGTGTGTTAAGTGTATTCCAATAAAATATTTGATGCTTGTTTCCGCAAACCATCTTTAGCCAAAGTTCTTATCGAGAATCCTTGGCCCCATCCTCGTGGATCTCTCATCTGCTCATTCTAAAGGCAAAAATCGTGTTTTATGACCTCTCTTCTCACTTGGATCTAGAAATCTTGTTCCTTATGAATCATGTTGCGACTTTAGCCGCTAAATATCTAGATTGTTTATTGGTTCTACCCCATCATCGTATTGATGTTAGAACATCTTCCAAAATATCGGATTTGGATCACTTTAAATCCTTCGTTGCTGTCTTGCGATACCCATGCTCGTGTATCAGGATAGCCTAAAGCTCTCTTTGATGGACACAAGTTGCATATGGAATGGAAAACAAGAACTTCATGCCTGTATTGTCGATGGTTCATCTATATCGCTCAGGTGTCATGACTCTATCTTGAACCACATCATCGTTTACTCACTCTAAAGGAGGTATCTGATGCAAGTAATCTCTCATGTCTCCTCGTTCTTCTATTCGCTATTGGAAATCATGACAATGTTTTATCAAGTTATCTATGAGAAACGTATCTGCTCGGTTCCAATAAAATCTTTTGATTCTATTATGTCTCTTAAAGTTTATCAATCGTTATCTCACGATTGCCTCCTCCATATATCCAATCTCATACTAATCGTTGACTTGGTAACCTATGATACTCTTTTCTCAAAATTTTTAAGTCTTGGACCCTGTCATATTCTTGTCATCGAGCCATATTCTCATAGGCTCATTTTCTAGTAATCACCCTTACTTGTTGATCCCCCTCTATGTACTGTTATTCATGCATAGTTTATCTCTGTCACGTGAGATTTCTCATCGGCTATGTTGGTAATGGTGTTATGACTAATGACTGATGGTGCCGCGACGAAACTGAGAGCCTCCAATGGGCAGCCGACACAAGGTTGTGCTACTCGACACGCGCTGGAATCGCGGTTTATAGTCATAATCCATTATGGAACTACACCATGTGTTATCTTTCGTGCAAACCTCTCTTGAATCATTCTATGTATTTGTCTTAATGTATATCAATGTGTTATCTTTTGTGAACTCATCTTCCTTGAATCAATCCCGATATTCTATCTTGACATATCACATAGTTTTGTCCAAATTGATATCATATGTTTTGTCTGAAGGTATGAATATATCTTTGTGAGTAATTTAGGACTTCCTTTAGAAGTTACAAAGAAGATAACCTATAAGGAGCAAAATAAGTTTGGACATTAATGTTAATATATTACAACAGGTGGTAGACAAAGAACTCTACACAATCGATCTAATAATCAAGCAACATAGCCATCACTATTGGATCAAAAGTGCACATAGCCCTTAAACTAGACAAATACGATGATCGAATGAACCTCTGTCATAATGTATGACCTCATGTTAACAAAATATATCATATAGATATAATAAAGTACTTACTACTTAGTCTAATTATGAAGTTCATGTCACATAAAACATTGCCCTACATGGAATATGTAGGTCGAACCTATGTTGTTGTGACCATTCCACTCATAAACCCTTGTTGTAATGAAGTCAATTACACCTTGGATAATCACGTCGATGGATCAAATCATTGTACTAAGAAAATGTGGAACTATAGAAGACACATCATAAAATAAGCTTAATAATATCATGACACATTTCACCATAAACACTTATCCTATTCTATGTTCCAAGCAATGAAACATGAAAGGAGCGTGCATAATAAGTTCCTTTTTAATGAAGCCATAAGAAGTGTATAGTGAAAGAAAGCTAAGAAAGCTCAAATGAACTATTTGAAAATAATTGTGAACCTCCTACTTTGGATCGTCAACAGAACATAAAAAGTTTTACTCAATGTCAAGAGTAGTTCAACAAGTTGGTTTTGTTAACTTGCAAGTATATGGTGAAGAAAAGTTGTACATGAACCGTGAATAAAAGATATTGTTTGTTCAAGCTTGAGGAATAAATCTTTGAATCCTTAATATGATCACCATATCAACACCCTCACCAACCGTAAGGGCTCAAATATATCTTCTCCTAAGATGACCTACATATGAGACCAAGGTAGCAGTTAAAATTTGTTAAAGGTTATGAATTTGAAGTCAACACCATCCAGGTAAAATGAATGTGTTGTGAACATACTTAATCGCAAAGTTTAGTGTCACTTTAAGAATCGAGAGCATGTTAACACTAAGTAATGTTAGGAAATGAAAACATTTAATCTTAAGGTCATTCCACATAACTTTCTAAATTCTCATTGAATTCAAATCACCTTGATAAAACAAATTCTTGATGGAACTTATTTTGTTCTACGTCTACATTCTTTTAGGCCACAATAAAAATTTATTAGGGTCTTAAAGAAAAGTTTGATGAACAAGAATGAAGCAATAGAACTACTATATAAATTACTAAATAAGAGTTTCAGATTGGATGCATATTTGAAAGTAAAGAATAGTCAATTAAAAGTAGCATGTACTTTGGAACTATTGACTACACCCACCTAGAAACATGAAGATATTCATATGAATTTCATTATGGATATACCTATGATGTTTCGTAAGCATGATTTCATAGGAGCCATCATTGACAAATTCCCCAAAACTAATTGATTTAAAATCGTAAACTACAATTCAAACTTGTTTTGGGAGTACCCATGATAATCAAGTCAACATCGAGATAATATACACAAATCTTGTACCTAAATGCAATGGGTAATATGCATCCTTATCTATACACCTAAGTTGTTGGCCGACGTATGTTGTCTTCCTACAATTGTTCCGTATTACCCCAACGATCGCTAAAATCATTCCTTGTTAGTCTCGCGCGTGGATTTCAACATACTCGGTAAACCATAACTATGCTGGTACGTGATAAAACTAGCCTCAATCGTAAATTTAAAAATGGTATTGCACCAAAGCCTACAGATTCATAGTCCCAACCTCAATAATGAATCTAGAAGTTCAACAAACCAACCGTAGACGGAAGGTTAGATGTAACACCCCTGGTGTTACTGGCACTAAAACTTGAGCATGACATCATATACATTGACATTTTATTTTGTTTGTTACACCTAGAATGCATCCACTAGGTAAAATTTCAAAACAAGTGTGATGTGGTGGCTTGAAGTATTCTTAACCTTAGGGAAGGATACCTAACCCTGGAATTAGGGCATATGGGTTTGAGTGGCACAAAAACCCTAAAGTGCTCAAAACCCTAAAAGAAACCCTAGAAAACCATAATTTGTACCCTAGCGGGGTGAACTCAAATTCTATGCACTTTTGGACAAAAATGTACATATCAAAGTGGTAGAACATAAAAAACCAAGCAATTTTTACATTGGAGGATTTTCAAGTAGTGTGGAGTAATTTGGACTTAATTAAAAAAAGTCCCTAGAACACCTATGTGGCTAACTCTGAATTTCAGTGAGGTTAAGCCATCTTTGGAGCCTTGTACTTCTTAATTCGTGAGGATTTTGCCCGAGCTCAATACATCAACCTTGTAGAGCTATGACAAGAGTACAAATTTGATGAAGTGATTAAGCCCTAAAGCTACATGGAAATGGGAGAAAAATAGACCTGAAGTTGGGCTGTCAGTCAACCTTAAGACTGAATCTTGACTATCAGTGAATTTGGATGAACTTTGAGACCGATTTGCGTGGGATTCAGTGAATGTTTGATCAAGGTCTCAATAAGAAGATTAAAGTTGGTACATTGGACAACAACTTTGATGTAGTTGCAATAGCAGGTTGTCACATAAAAATTCAAGAAAAATGCCCTTCAATGTGCCCTATCAAGCACCCTGAAGAAGATCCTGATGGTACAGTGTATGAAAATATCAGTGATGCAGTGCACTTCGCCGCTGGTGGCCCTCGTGACGTGGTCCACGCTGGTGCTACGTTTCGTGCTCTCTAGCGAGGGGATAGTCGCGGAGGGGTAAAAGATCCGAAGGGGGAATGGATCAGGTCGACCTCGTCGTACCCACTTGCCCGCGCGGTCGGTAAAATATCGCCGCCGGTGCTCGCCGTGATCGCATCAAGGGACACGTAGTCACATGATCCACCGCATTGCCGTGATCGTGGCATCCCCTAGATAGCGACTGTTGCACGGTGAACGCATGTGCTCCACGACAGGCTTCAGTAATTGTCTCACCAGGGAGATAAGCTCCACTCTCCTCCCAAATTCTGAGCCGCCGCTTAAAGCTTCTATAAATTGATACCCTAGTCTGCTTCGCCAAGTTGTTACGAACCTAGGACACCAGCCCTCGCCTCTGATCATCCACCACAGCGCCCTAATTTGGGATTTCCCCTGTAACACCCCAGGTGTTACCAAGGCCCTACTTGTACCCCTGACTTGTTATCACATGTGTTAAGTGGAGGAGAAGGAGCCCCAAAACCTTGGAAACCCTTGGATTAACTAAAAATGTTAATGACAAAAGAATTACCCAAGCACTTATGCAATGGTCATCTTGAGCCAAAGAGGTTAAACCCTAAGACCCCTAAAGGCACCAGACTTCCAAGCAAGGGATCAGTGGATAAGTTAATCAAGTGGCCAAATCTTGATTCTAATCTTTAACCAAAGATTATGTAACTTTATAACCTACAAAATGCAGAGGGGAAACATTACAAAAAGGCCCCTCAAAGACCCCAAATCCACCCCTTAAGTAGAGAGCACACTAGAGCTCTCTAATCTTTTCTAAGTCAAAATTTAACCCTAATCTAAAGATCAGACGTGTTCACTTAGTAAGTGGCGCCAAAACTACTTGGTCTGTATACCAAAAAGGTGCCAAACCACCTAAGGCACCCACTGGAAAAATTTGAACCCGAGCCAAATTCGTTTGACTTGATTTGGCATCACTTTTGTCACGGAGTAGACAGGGAGACAAGCCAGATTTGGCGTCCGCAAATCTCCCTACCTAGGGCATATCTGCCATTGGAACTCACATACAAGAGACAGCCCTAGGTGCCAAGAGGAGGCCTACGCCGGATTTTTGCCAAGATTAGCACGTTTGCGATCTCGGCAAGCTTTTGAACATGGGCAGAAGAACACCTCCACGTGTTCAACGCGCCCTGAACGCGCCAGAGCACGCCCAGCCCCCGACCCCGCGTGCCCCGCACCGCACCGCGCCAAGCCACGCCCGTGTCCCCTGCTCGCGCCCGCGCCTATAAAGCCAGCCAAGGCTTCAGTCGTACGCCCCCGCGCGCTCTCGACCTCACCGGAGCACGAGATCGCCGGAGTTTGCCCTGCAAACGGCGTGCCAGCGGCCGCCCGAGCACCCGCCACCGTAGACTGGCCAGCAGAGCCATTCCCAGCCCCGTCCAACCCTCGGAAGAGACTCTACGTGCCTCGGTGAAGCTCCCAGAGCGAGGAATCGAGCTCTGCCTCACCGGAGATGCCGGATCAAGGTCACCGGACTTCACCCGACCGCCGGCGAACGTAGACCGAGCTCCACGATGAGTTATTCTTCGATTCCTTGCACGGATCGACTCGTTAGCACCCCGTGAAGCTCCCCATGCCCTTGTATTGACCTATATCGCCGTGGATAGGCTAGAGCACTCACCGCCGACGAGCTCGCCCGCCTGCGCACGTGGACCGGCCGATTCCGGCCATCACCGTCGTCGAGCCGTACCTCGTTGTGACCGCAAGGACTTCCTGAACCCAACCCCGTCCTTCGTCGGACCTCCCTCGCCGCCGGTAAGCCGCGCCGCCCTTTTTCCTTTCGCGGGTACTGTTCAAAAGGGGGGAGGGATCTCGGGGAAGAAGAAATAGAAGTCAGAGGGGTTTTTGAATTGTCAGAGACTCAGATGAATAGTTGCGCAGGGGTATAAGTTGAAGGATTGGTTTATGAAAAGCCCAGGGTCCTCAGTGTAAACTGGTTTTCCAGAAAACCTTTTTAACATTTCTAATTTAAATACAAACAGAGCTTGTAAAATTCATAACTTCGGTTTTATTCAACCAAATTTAGTCAAACCAATTTTGCCAGATTCTAAATAAAGTAAAATACTTAGGAAAA
The DNA here is from genome assembly GCF_902167145.1 of Zea mays. Lineage (NCBI taxonomy): Eukaryota > Viridiplantae > Streptophyta > Magnoliopsida > Poales > Poaceae > Zea > Zea mays. The sequence goes on along the minus strand of NC_050098.1, from coordinate 53,981,961 downwards.
ATACAAAACACCCTAAGTGTTGCAGAAGAATTTAGAGTTTTGAATTAAATAGTGTTCTGGCCAAAAGCTAAACAAAAGAGGAAAAAATATAGTTACACTGTTAGACTGGGGTTGAGAAAAATCATTAAAGTACTTAATCACTCTCTAATCTGTTTAAAAATAGTAAACCCCACAGTACACCATATTAAGGCAGGATTTACCATTTAAAATCGTTTTAGCTCAAAGTTAAAGAAAATAGAAAAGGGAGTTTAAAATAAGAACCAGGGAGCAACCACATTTTTGTTAGCTCACTTATTTAATATAGTTCACTGGAAAATTTTATTAGACCTTTGTTTAGTACAAAAGAAATGAGATACCTTTTATTTTATGCAAACAATGAAAACTTAGGAAAATCTTAGAAAACACCCCAAACCTTGGGATAACTAATATTTTGTTATTATGAACATAGGAAAAATATGAGTTCTGTTGTTTGATATTTTTCAAATAACAAGTTAGTTATAAGTACCTTTTTGGTATTAAACTTTAGAAAATCATGACTAAATATATAGTAGGTCTTTTCCTATGATTTTTAACACAGAGGCCTAATATCATCTATGAATCTGGACAAAAATAAAAATTGGTACAGAGACTTCGCTTAAGTCATAGCTATAGTGTAAAATGCCCTTTTACACTTGTTTTTGTAAATTTTGCACAAGCAGTATCTGAATTAATATCCACCTCAAATTTTTAGGAGAACCCACCAATGTCAATAATTACCCACTGAAATTTTTATAACATTTTTGGAAAATGTTAACTAACCCTGATAGTTCAAAAATGCTTAATAAGAAGCAATAGAAAGAGAAGGGGAAACTTTGGGGAGAAATAGATGAAAATACAAAACCCTTAAGTATATCCAAAAAGAAACCGTAGAGAAACACTAAACTTAATATTGTTTTATGATGTATAATCTTTACAAATGATCATATCATTTTGATGCATATATCTTATACATTGCATTCGATAGACTGTAGTCTCGCTAACGGGGAGTACATCCTCGTGCTGGAGCAAGGAGTTGCTCAGGAGGTAGCCCAGGAGCCAGCACCAGAGCCTACCATCGAGGATCTGCCTGCCCCAGCCTTGGAAGGCAAGCCCCGATTTTATGCATAACCTACTTATTATGCTATTTTACTACACTTATTGGTTGTAGGTTTGAATGTGCACTTAAGTGTAGGAGTTGTTTGAAACCCTAGTTGCATGAACTCAGGATTTCCTTTAGAGATGGATACTAGTATGGTAGGTCGAGTAGCTGCTTTACTAATTAGGGATCTCGGTAGAAGTCGAGTGATTTTTCTAGCAGTCGCGCGAGGTCAGAAATTGGTTGTATCCATTTTCATATCATAATGATGATGGTCTGTGGATAACAATCCATGGGGATTGGTTGTCTACGAGATGGAAATTGAAATAAGGATTAAGGTGTGGTACCGTGTGTCAAGCGTTTGAACGTACTAAACACATGCCGAGAAATATGGTAAATCGGTAAGCCTAGTACCTGATTGAACTTGGCAGTAGACTTTGCCAATCACGCGACCTGAGATGTGGTCTCCCATTCCGGTTATGGTGGGTACAAGTGCGGTCACTGCACAACGGCAGTCGGGGTCAGTGAGGCATTGTACGCCAAGGCGGTGAGCCCTGATCTACTGGCGGGGAATCGATGGGGACGGTTGATATGTGTGGGGACAGAGCGCCTCGCCACGTCGTGTGTTTAGGTTTACCTTGCAAGGATAAAAACTCGAGTCGAATCGTCTGCTTCTCGCAGCTAACGTTGTTGATTGCTAAATATTTGATACCATGTATGATTAGATAGGTACACATTTAGTCTTAAGAGAGTCACACTAAAACTTGAAAAGCTAAAACTTGATTTTTGGACTCAGCTAGTGCTTTTGGCAAGCAAACCCCTCAGCCAAACAGCTGCATGTCTAGAGGTAGAGGAGTAGACTCCTCACACCGGATAAGTCTAGCTGAGTATTAGTATACTCAGCCTTGCTTGTGGCATAATTTTTCAGGTTCTCTGGAGGACATGGTTGCTGGAGCGACTTGGCCGTCCATCTTGCCACCGGGTTGGACAGTCGAGTGGGATCCTACTTCGGCTGAGGAGAAGCATGAGGAGTGATGGGACAGGCTTCCCCATCCTTCCATTTATTTATCGTTAGTTTTATTCCACTGCATACCGAAATATGATCACTGCTTTTGGTAAAACTCCGATGATGTTGTAATAAATTTAATACTCCTTAATGTATGGTTTTATGCTTTATTGTATTTGCTCTGTGCCTTACCATCGAGTGAGTACGTGGTACTTGATCCTGTTAGTGGCCTCATCGGACTAGATCCGAGGGACTGACGTGTTATTCCTATTTAAGTGTGGTCTAGCCTCTAAGGTGGACTTAGGCACTTAAGTTGGAATAATTCGGGCGGTTCCGCCACAGCTGGTATCGGAGCTTGTACCACCACAGAGGAATCAATAAACTATAAATACCATCCTTTTTCAAAAAAATAAAACTTGTTAGAAACAAGTGTTGGATAGATCGTCAGGACGATAAGGATAGACCTAGGATGTGAAGCCTTAGGATAATAGAGGGGTAGCTAGGTGGCTATTTGAGTAAGCCCGACAGGCTACTATAAGGGATGGGAGTTCTTCCCTATTCCCTCTAAGTTGAAATGAGGTCGTTTAGGACGAGCATGCATGCATCCTTTACTTAAACTACTTGATAATGAGGTAAAAAACTTTAAGACATGATAATGACAGATTAAGTACATTCATTGACCTTATCGTAACCTTCGATAGGCCAAGCCTTGATTCCCTTTTATTTTATAATTCTTTTTCTTTTTCACTTACGCTTAACCGTACACAGATGACTTCTCACAGATCCTCGGAAGGAGGCAATGCACTTTCCCACACGAACGGACTTGCATGAGAGGGTTTTCCCCGTATCTTGTGGGAGGTACTTCAGGGAGCAGGTTACAAGACGCCTCCCCAGTACATGGTGCAGCTGTTCGAGAAGCACCGGGTGCCCCGCTGTAGGGTGAGGATGACCCTGGAGCCTCATCCCTTACAGCCAGGCTCGCTTTCGTTGGACTCTGAGTCTTTCGGATACCGGGCTGAGGATACTACCGAGGCCATTGGTCTCCACGGGCTGACGACCTTCTATGGTTTTCACCCCTTGGAGCTGTCTACTCATCTCATTGGCTTGTTCCCTGCTAAAAAAAGGACGACCCAATGTGGAAAGACCGAGTGGAGCATGCCAAGGATATATGGGCTCTTTACCCAAGGCAGACTGCTCACTTGACGGTGTGATGCATGGATGCCCTATATCGTCTGCAAGTGATGCGAGGAGAGGCAATGTCTCAGCTAATGGTATTGTTGGAGGCTACCAAGATCACCTTGGATAACAGAGAGGAACTAGTGGTGGACCTATCCACTGAGATGGTGGAAAAGGACCTACAGGTGGAACAGATGTCCAACAAGATCCAGGAGCTTGAGGAGCTAGTGGGAACCAAGGAGAACATCATTGAGGTTCTTGAGGATCAGCTAATCAACACTCAGCAGCAACTTGCAGAAGCTAACCAACATTTGGATATGCACCACCAGGAGATCCAGGACATGGAGGCCAACGAGGATGTCGACATCGAGGGAGGAGAGGAGCCGGAGCCTGCATCCAGCTTGGATACTGCTGGCTCAAGGAGACCCCCTTCCCCCGAGTCGAGCGTTGCCTCGTTTGCTCACTAGGTTGTAGGGATAGAATAGAAGTGTGTGGCGGTAGAACTCCTTGAAGCTAGCTTAGCTTTTGCACCCTTGGGGTACTAGGCTAGACAGAGTTGAGTCTTTTGCTCACTGATGTAATCGTAACAAACTCTTTTGGGGTTATGGATGATGAATGATGTCAACTTTAATTTATGAAGAAAGAGTTTTTATGCCATGTAGAATCTTTTATGAATTATGCTAGAAAATATTGGTTTTACCCCTTTCAAATTTTTCACCGCGTATGAACCCTGACATCAGAAGTATGATATTTAGAGCATCCTTAATTTTTCAGATGGAAGGAAGAGCGCGTCGTGGACAGAATGAACGCATTCCTCCACCACCGCCACCGCCTCCTACCATGCATGAGTTGATGGCTCAGTAGAATGAGATTCTGCGACAGTTGGCTCAACTTCAGCCGCCACCTCAGCATTATGGTGGTGGTGATCATCAGCGTCCCCCAGCAGCAGCCACTTATCAGGAGTTCCTCAGCACTCAGCCGCCGTTGTTCACTTGGGCAGAGGATCCGCTTGATGCTGATGTATGGCTTAGGGTAGTGGAATCCAAATTTCCACTACTCAATGGAGTTTGTTCAGATGTGGCTAAGGTCAGGTTCGCCACCCAGCAGCTTCGCGGACCCGCGCGGACATGGTGGGACCACTTCCTTGCTATGCAGCCAGTTGACCACGTGGTGGAATGGAGAGAGTTCAAGGCAGCCTTCAGAGGACATCACATACCGGCAGGCATTATGGACCGCAAGCTCAATGAGTTTTTGGCACTTACTCAGGGGAATTAGACAGTGTTGCAGTACGCCCAGGCCTTCAATGACCTGTGTCAGTATGCCGGATATCATGCAGACACTGATGAGAAGAAGAGGGATAGGTTCAGGAGGGGGCTCAGCACTAAGCTCTGCGACCGTCTCAACACCGTCAGGGCCAACAGTTACAATGAGTTAGTCAACATGGCCATTTCCCAGGAGGACTGCATCACGGCCCGTTAGGCAGAAAAGAAGAGGAAGACCCCTATGGCAGGACCTTCAGCTCAGCCTCAGCGCTTCAGGATTGTATCTGACACTCAGAACAGGGGACCTTAGCAACAACAAGGACGTTGGGTGATCCGACCACAGCAGCAGCAGCAGGTACCCAACCGCTCTCAGCCCCCAGTTCAGAGGAACAATCAGCCACAACAACAGTACCGTCAGGCCAATGACAACAGATGTTTCACTTGTGGTAACACTGGACACTATGCCAAAAATTGCCCCAGAAATCAGCAGAGGCAGGGACAGAATTCCAATCAGAACCAAGGCAAGAGGCAGAAGGTGCAAGTGAGGCAAGGCAGGCCGAACTTCACCACCATGGCTGATATTCCAGAGGGAGCACCCGCCTTGACTGGTATCTTTTCAGTTTTGAATTATCCTACAATCATTCTTTTTGATTCTGGTGCATCACACAGTTTTATTAGTACCAAATTTAGTGCCAAGTGCCAGCTACCTTTCCACCACACAAATGGGGGTATTACAATTTCTACACCCGGAGGCAGGTTGCCACCTATCAGATCAATAGACACATACCAATCAGGTTGGGTAGCTTCATATTTAAAACCACTCTCCTGGTCATGGGATTGGATAGTGTGGATATCATCCTGGGGACTGATTGGTTATCGCGGCACCATGCGGTAATCGATGTCGCAGCCAGGGCCATAGAGATCCACTCCCCACTGGATGGAGAGATCACTGTTGGGGCGAAGGCAAAGACGCCACCCTTCGCTCGTCGCCTTTCGCTGCAGTCGCTGGTCTGACAAAGACAAAACGGGCAGGGACACCCTTCGCTTCATTCAGCACCAGACGAAGGCCTGCGGTGACGCCTCCCCGCAGCACGGCCTCGTCCTGCTCTAAGGCCCACGTGTGATCTGGCCCATTGTGACGGGCCCCGCGTGGCCGCCTTTGTGTTACGGGCCTAGTTTGTAAAGGCATTCTTGTAATTACAGCTTGTAACCCTGCTTTATGGGAATATTCTGGGGATAAACTAGGTGTCTGAGGGCACATGTGTCCTTAACACAAGGCGCTGGGCACTCAGATACCTATAAATACCCCCGCACAGTGCCCGTGAGAGGCTAGATCAACAGAGCTATTGCCCCCGTGCACGTAACCCTGTTGTCACCACCGTTCACCCTTGTTGGCCTCCTTGCTGCTGAGAGCAAGTTCCAACATTTGGCGCCCACCGTTCGTGCTACGACAAGACCACCCGCGATGGCACCCAAGAGAGCTAACCCGAAGGCTGACGAGGCTGCGAAGGCAGCACTGCTGGCCGCAAGAAAGGGCAAGGCCCTCGCCCTCACCCAATCCACCCACCAAGAGCCCACCGAAGACAACATTCCCCGCACCTGCGAAGACGACACCTTCCGCACCTGCGGGCCCGAAGGACAATCGCAGCCGCCCCCAGGCTTCGCCCTAGTGGAGGGCGCGGATCTCACCGAGGACGGCGAGGTCCTCGGCGTCTCAACAGAAGAACAGTTACAGTTGCGCGCCCTGCGCCTCAAGAACCGCAATCTCCAGAGGCAGAAAGAGATACTGGAAGCCAAGCGCCAGCGTGTGTCCGCACTAGCCAAGGTGCGGCAAATGATACGCGACGAGGAGCAGAAGGCCCAAGACCTCGAGCGCGAGATCGCGCTGATGCAGCGCGAAGGCCACCTCGGTCTACAGCAAGAGCCACCCCTCCAGCAGCGCCCGCAACCGGAAGACACGCGCGAAGGCCACCTCGGCCTGCAGCATGGCCCACCCCTGCAACACCGGGCGCAGCCGGAGAACCCGCGTTTCCCCCAACATGACTACGCCTTCCAGCACGGCGCGCCATTCCAAGGGGTCAACTACCTCGACGAGCGAAGTCCCCTGGCGCCACACCTGCAAGTGACGCCTTGGCCAGCTAACTTCCGAGCAGGGGCATATCCCAAGTACAACGGCAGCACCGATCCGGCGCAATACATAATGAGTTATCAAGTCGCCGTTGCATCCGCCGGAGGGGACGACGCCACAATGGCGAAGTCTTTCATCATCGCCCTAGAGGGCCCAGCACTCACCTGGTTCACCAGATTGCCTCCGCTGTCCATTGATTCGTGGAGAAGTCTCAGGGACAAGTTCCTTCTCAACTTCCAAGGGTACCGCCCAGACACCGACGCTTTGGCCGAGCTCTCGCTTTGCAAACAGCTGGAAAAGGAGACTCTGCGGGAGTATTACCGTAAATTCTTAACGCTCAAGTCACAGCTGCCCTCCGTCGATGATCAGATCGCTATCCACTACGCCATCAGTGGCCTTCGGGCCGGCGTCCTCTACAGCCACTGTATCAGAGATCCACCCAAGAACCTTCAGGAGCTATATCAGCTCTTTGAAAAATATGCCAAATCCGAAGAGCTCCACCAGCGCAAAGTTGAGTCACAGCGGAAGCCCAAAGATGCCCCGCAGTCCAGCCGCACATGGACGAGGACTCCGGAACCAGACTCCGGTCGAGATGGCCGCAGTCAACAGCAAGTGCACAACATCGCAAACCAGCAGCCTGCTGCTGACCCCCCTCGTCGCCAGGAATATCCCCCCCAAGGCCGCGGAAACGGAACTTGTGGCAGGGGCCGAGGGCGCGCGCAGCCGCCGCGCCGGTTCTACTGCCTTTTCCACGGCGAAGACTGCGCCCACCAAACTAAAGACTGCCCCGAAACGAAGGCCACCAGAGACAGAATGGCGCGGGCGCAGCCGGCCGACAATCCCAGAATTGTCGCGCATAATTACCAGCCACCCCCTCCACCATATATCCACGCTCCCGCTCCGCATCCACCGCACCACGCTTACCAACACCATCAGGAAGTACAAATCGTACCTCCTCCACCCCCACCACCACACCAGCAAAACCAAAACATCCCCCATGCCCCAAAGCAGGAAGACTTCGCCGATCAACCATATCGCGGAGTCATTCACATGATAACAGGGGGGTCCAGCACTGACTTCGACACCAAGCGGCAGAAGCGGGACCACTACCGCAGCATCAACCATGTCGCGGTCACCGGCCCAGTCGTGCAGACGAAGTGGTCCCACATACCGCTAACCTTCGATGCACGAGACGTCGACCTGCGCAGCGCCCCCCACATCGACGCTATGGTCATCAATTGCAGCGTGGCAGGCTGGGACCTACACAAAGTCCTAGTCGACAACGGCAGCCAGGCGGACATCATCTTCCTCCACGCCTTCGACCGCATGGGTATAAGCCACAGCCTGCTCAAGCCTTCGGACAATCCGTTGTATGGCTTCGGCGGCAAGGGCACCTTTCCCGTTGGCAAAATAGAGCTTCCCCTCTCCTTCGGTGTAGCACCCAATGCCCGAAGTGAGCAAGTAACCTTCGACATTGTCGACATGGTATATCCGTACAACGCCATCATGGGCCGGGGCTCCATCAATAAGTTCGAAGCTGCCATCCACGGACTGTACCTATGTATGAAGATACCAGGTCCGCTAGGCGCTATCACGATCTACGGCAACCAGCAGACGGCGCGCAACATAGAGCGGGACTTCGTGCCTGGTCAGAGGAACGTACACTGTCTCACGACCCAGCGCGAGGTCCCCGCGCCCGCTAGCCCAACCGACAAGCAGCACGAGAAGGCACAGTTGCAGAGCCAAGACGGAACCAAGACTGTTCCCCTTGATCAGGCCACGCCCAAGCAGACAGTCACTATCAGCGAAGACCTTACGTCACATGAAGAAGAGAAGCTTCTCTGCTGCCTGGCCAAGAATAAAGATGTCTTCGCCTGGTCCGCCCTAGACCTGGTCGGAGTAAGCCGATCCATAATTGAGCACAGCTTGGGAATTGACCCCTCGGTGCGACCAAAAAAGCAAAGGCTCCGCAAAATGTCCGACGAAAAGACAGAGGCCGCCAAGGCGGAAGTGCACCGCCTCCTAGAAGCTAAATTCATCAAGCCAGTGGCTTACCCCACGTGGCTCTCCAATGTCGTAATGGTGCAGAAAAAAAGCGGGAAATGGCGAATGTGCATAGACTTCACCAGTCTCAATAAGGCCTGCCCGAAGGACAATTTCCCGTTGCCGCGGATCGACAAAATAGTCGATAGCGCGGCCGGATGCGAGGTCATGTCACTCCTCGACTGCTTCTCCGGCTATCACCAGATATACATGAAGGAGGAAGACAAGGCTAGCACCAGCTTTATAACACCCTTCGGCACTTATTGCTTCATCAGGATGCCGGAGGGACTCAAGAATGCGGGGTCCACCTTCTCCAGACTCACCAAAACAGTACTCGAAGGGCAGGTCGGTAGAAACATATTTACATATGTGGACGACATCGTCGTCGCCAGCAAGAATAAGGAGGACCACCTCGCCGACCTCGCCGAGACATTCGCGAACATGCGAGATGCACGACTCCGCCTGAACCCAGAAAAGTGCGTCTTCGGTGTTCGCCAGGGCAAGATATTGGGTTACCTGGTGTCACACCGCGGCATCGAGGCCAACCCAACCAAGATCCAGGCCATCGTCGACATGTCGCCTCCGCAGTCCGTCAGGGACGTCCAGCGTCTGACAGGCAGATTGGCCGCTCTCAACAGATTCATCTCCAGGTCCGCCGAGCGAAGTCTCCCCTTCCTCAAAACACTTCGCGGTGCGAAAGACTTCGCTTGGGGGCCGGAGCAAGCAGCGGCCTTCGCCTCATTAGAACAGTACTTATCGGAGCTGGCCATCCTCACAAGCCCCGACTCCTCGCTCCCCCTATTGCTCTATGTCGCGGCTTCGCCGCACGCGGTCAGCGCGGCACTAGTGCAGGAGCAAACTGTTGAAGGCACAGTCAGACAGTGCCCTATTTACTATGTCTCCGAAGTCCTGACACCGTCCAAATGCAACATGACAGAGCTGGAGAAGATCGCCTACGCAGTTGTTATGTCCTCGCGCAAACTGCGCCATTACTTTGAAGCATTCAAGGTCTGAGTCACCTCTGACAGAGGGCTCGGCGAACTATTCAGAAACCCGGAGGCATCGGTGAGGATTGCCAAGTGGGCAGCCGAACTCTCCGGCTACCACATCAGCTTCGAGCCCAGGACAGCCATCAAGTCGCAAGTCCTGGCAGACTTCGTCGTCGACTGGACTGGGCCAGTAGCACAGCCGGACCCGTCCACAGAAAAAGTCTGGACCATCCATTGCGACGGCGCATGGTGCCATGCGGGGGCAGGCGTTGCTGCAATCGTCACCTCACCAACCGGAGTCAAACACAGATATGCAGCACGCCTCAGCTTCGCTCTGGAGTCCGACAGATGCACAAACAACATCGCAGAGTATGAAGCAGTTATCCTCGGCCTCCGCAAGCTAAGGGCCCTCGGAGTCACCACATGTATCATCAAGACAGACTCCAAGATAGTTGCCGGCCAGATCGAGAAAGACTATGCAGCAAAGGACCCCGCGCTCATGCAATACCTCGCGACTATCCGAAGTCTCGAGAGACAGTTCAAGGGATTCACCTTGCAGCATGTGGATAGGGCCAAGAACGAGGAGGCCGACGCATTGGCCAAGGCTGCCGCCAGGGGCGAGCCCTTGCCCTCCGACGTGTTCTTTCACACCATCGGCACGCCTGCCGTCCGGAGCCCCGAAGGGCTCCAAATAACTAATGATAGCGAGGGCCACCGTATAGTCAACCTAATCATGACCGAAGACTGGCGGGCACCAATAACCCTGTTCCTACAGGGGTACTATCATCCAACTGACGTCAGTGAGGCAAAGCGCCTCAGACATCGAAGCCGGGACTTCGCACTGATTGAGGGCCAATTATACAAGAAAGGGGTCAGTCAGCCAATGCTTAAATGCGTCACCGAAACCGAAGGCATGCAGATCCTACGCGAAGTCCACAGTGGCACGTGCGGCTCGCACGCAGGGCCAAGGGCCCTGGCTGCCAAGGTGATCCGACAAGGGTTTTACTGGCCCGCAATGATCTGCACCGCAAATCGGGTCACAAGGTCCTGCGAAGCCTGCCAGAAGTTCTCTCCTCGGTCAGGCAACCCCTCGCAATATACAAAGCTGATTGCCCATACATGGCCTCTCCAGCGCTGGGGCCTGGACATCGTCGGGCCCCTACCCACCGCTCAGGGGAACCTTAAGTTCGCCTTCGTAGCCGTCGAATACTTCACCAAATGGATTGAAGCGAGGGCTGTTTCCACAATCACATCAAAGACTGCCCAAAAATTCTTCTGGCAGAACGTCGTTTGCCGCTTCGGAGTACCGTCCGAGCTAACAGTTGACAACGGCAAGCAGTTCGACAGCCAAGATTTCAAGGATTTTTGTTTCTCCATCGGCACCAAGCTTGCCTTCGCTTCAGTCTATCATCCGCAGTCCAACGGGGTCGTGGAGCGTGCCAATGGGAAAATATTCACAGCTGTCAAAAAGATGCTCCTCGATGAAAAAAGGCAGATGGACCGATTTATTACCGGAGGCAGTCTGGGCGCTAAACACAACTGAGTGCAGGGCGACCGGGTTCACTCCTTTCCGCCTTCTATACGGATCGGAGGCAATGACCCCGCAAGAAATAAAGCATGGGTCCCCGCGTACAGTTCCGTCAGCCGTCCCCGACGTGGACGAGCCCACTTCAAAAGATCTCATTGACGGAGACCGGGTCTTCGCCCTACAGGCCCTAAACAAATACCAAGCCCAGACCAAAGCATGGCGCGACCACGCAGTCATCCCGAGGGAGTTCAGCGAGGGGGGCCTCGTACTCGTCCGAACAGCTCGGACGGAGTCCAAGGGCAAGTTGGAGCCCAAGTGGGAGGGCCCCTTCATAGTCAAGTCAAAAGCTTCACCCAGCGCTTACAGGCTCACAACGCCAAATGGCGAGGACCTGGAGCACTCCTGGAACATCGACAACCTTCGCAAATTTTTTGTTTGACCCATTTAGGGCTGATTTCGCCCTTGTAATTCGCTGCAAACAATCTTGTACCGGCCCGCACTCTTTTCCTCCCGGGGGGTGAGGTTTTTAACGAGGCGGAGCCATGTAATATATGTGAGAAAAATCCCCCGCAAAAGCATGTGTCGAAAAAAGACCGCGACAACGATCTTCGGCATTCGACCAATTCGAAGTCACCGCGAGGCTAAGCGCTAGCCACCCTCGCGTGCGACAAATCCGCGCAGAAGTCGCCTAAGGGTGCAGCCGGACTAAGCACAACAAGTGCGAAAAAATCCGATGTCTATCGAAGACTATCCACGCAGAAGTCGCCTAAGGGTGCAGCCGGACTAAGCACAACAAGTGCGAAAAAATCCGATGTCTATCGCGAAGACTATCCGCGCAGAAGTCGCCTAAGGGTGCAGCCGGACTAAGCACAACAAGTGCGAAAAAATCCGATGTCTATCGCGAAGACTATCCGCGCAGAAGTCGCCTAAGGGTGCAGCCGGACTAAGCACAACAAGTGCGGAAAAATCCGACGTCTATCGTGAAGACTATCCGCGCAGAAGTCGCCTAAGGGTGCAGCCGGACCAAGCACAACAAGTGAGAGGCTAGATCAATAGAGCTATTGCCCCCGTGCACGTAACCCTGTTGTCACCACCGTTCACCCTTGTTGGCCTCCTTGCTGCTGAGAGCAAGTTCTAACAATCACCATGTACCTACCCGACCAGGGATGTACCCGTTCATGTGCCTTCGCTATGATGGAGTCACCTGTCGAGAGGATCCCAGTGGTCTGTGACTACCCAGATGTTTTTCCAGATGAATTGCCAGGGATGCCACCCGACAGAGACATAGAGTTCGCGATTGAATTACAACCCGGAACTGTCCCTATATCTAAGAGACCTTATAGGATGCCTCCAGCAGAATTGGTGGAGTTGAAAAAGCAGTTGCAAGAATTGTTGGACAAGGGGTTTATTCGCCCAAGTACTTCTCCATGGGGATGTTCCGCCTTATTTGTGAAGAAGAAATATGAGAGTTTGAGGTTGTGTGTTGACTACCGCCCTCTTAATGCGGTGACCGTCAAGAATAAGTATCCATTGCCCCGCACTGATGTATTGTTTGATCAGTTGGTGGGAGCCCATGTATTTTCAAAGATAGACCTTCGTTCTGGCTACCATCAGATCAAGATCCGGGCCAGTGATATTCCAAAGACGGCCTTCTCTACCAGATATGGGCTTTATGAGTACTTGGTGATGTCTTTCGAGCTGACTAATGCCCCGGCATATTTCATGTACTTGATGAACTCAGTATTTATGCTAGAGCTAGACAAGTTTGTGGTGGTCTTTATTGATGGCATTCTGGTTTATTCCAAAAATGAAGCTGAGCATGCTGAGCATCTACACATCGTACTTCAACGACTGCGCAATCATCGTCTATATGCTAAGCTATCCAAATGTGATTTCTGGTTGAAGGAGATAAAATTTTTGGGTCACACCATCTCTCAGGATGGGGTATCAGTTGATCCTAAAAAAGTACAAGAAGTGATGGATTGGAAACCTCCTACCACAGTACAGCAGATCCGTAGTTTTCTAGGATTGCCAGGGTATTATCGACGATTTATTCTGGATTTCTCCAGGATTGCCAAGCCAATGACTGAATTGTTGAAGAAAGGAGTCAAGTATGAATGGACCCAGAAATGTGAGGATGCCTTTCATACACTAAGGCAACATTTGACAATAGCACCCGTGCTAGCTCAGCCTGACAACACCAAATCTTTTGAGGTTTATTGTGATGCTTCCGGTACTGGATTGGGATGTGTCTTGATGCAAGACAACAGAGTCATTGCTTATGCCTCCCAAGCACTCAGACCCCATGAGCAGAACTACCCCACACATGATCTGGAGTTAGCAGCCGTAGTTCATGCTCTCAAGATTTGGAGACATTACTTGATAAGAGCTCATTGTAATATCTACACTGATCATAAGAGTCTCAAATATATCTTCACTCAGGCTGATCTTAATATGAGACAGAGGAGATGTTTAGAATTAATCAAGGACTATGATTTGGAAGTGCATTACCATCCTGGCAAAGCCAATGTTGTGGTAGATGCCTTAAGTCGGAAGGCCCAGTGCAACTGTGTGAATATGGATGCAAAAATCACCACCCTATGTGATGAGTTGTGCAAGCTGAACATAGAAGTTGTTCCCTCCGGTGCTTTGAGTTATATTTCAGTGGAGCCCACCTTACATGAGCAAATAGTCATGGCACAGATTGGTGACAAGGGTGTTCAAGTCATTAAGGAAATGATCGAACAAAGGGTGGACAAATACAAATGCTTCCGTTAGGACAGCAAAGGAATTCTATGGTTTGGAGACCGATTGGTTGTTCCCAAGAACCCCAAGCTTAGAAAGAAAATATTGGATGAAGCCCACCGTTCCAAATTCTCTATGCACCCTGGCAGTAACAAGATGTATCATGATCTCAGATCTTTGTACTGGTGGACCAGAATGAAAAGGAAAATCGCTAAGTATATATCAGAGTGCGACACTTGCCAAATAGTCAAGGCCAGTCATTTGAAGGTGGCAGGCACCTTACAGCCCCTTCCCATACCATCTTGGAAATGGGAGGATATTTGCATGGATTTTTTTGTAGGATTGCCCAATACCTCTCGGCACCACGATTCTATTTGGGTCATTGTGGATAGGTTGACCAAAACAGCGCATTTCTTGCCAGTACATACCACCCACTGGACAGAAAATTATGCAGAAATTTATATTGACCAGATAGTTCGTCTGCATGGAATACCAAGGACTATTGTGTCTGACAGAAGAGCACCATTTGTAGCACGTTTCTGGGAGCAATTGCAAGAGTCACTTGGGACCCATGTAATAAGAAGCTCAGCATACCACCCTCAAACAGATGGTCAGACAGAAAGGGTGAACCAGATTTTGGAAGACATGTTGAGGGCATGTGTGCTACACTATGGAAAGGATTGGGACAAGTGTCTTTCATTGGCAGAGTTCTCTTATAATAACAGCTACCAGTCCAGTTTAAAGATGGCACCTTTCGAAGCCTTGTATGGGAGAAGGTGTAGGACACCGCTAAATTGGTCACAAGTTGGAGAGAGGGAAATATTTGGACCTGAATTGGTACTAGAAGCAGAGGAGAAAGTCAAAATCATTAAGAGGAACTTAGAGGCTGCTCAGGCCAGGCAAAAGAGCTATCATGACAAGAGAAGGAAGCCTCTACAGTTTGAAGTGGGAGATCATGTTTATCTTAAGGTGTCACCCACCAAAGGTGTTCAGAGGTTTGGAATCAATGGCAAGTTAGCTCCTCGCTACATTGGGCCCTATGAGATCAAAGAGACTTGTGGACCTGTAGCCTATCAATTGAAGTTGCCACCCCATATGTTAGCAGTTCATGATGTGTTCCACGTATCTCAGCTGCGAAAGTGTGTCCGCTTACCCACAGAAGTGCTACCTGAACCAGAATTGGAGATAGAACCAGACTTGTCCTATCAAGAACACCCCATCAAGGTAATGGATCAAAATGAGAGATCAATGCGGGCAAGGTCAATCAGGATGTATAAGGTTCAGTGGAGTCACCATTCAGTAGAAGAGGCTACGTGGGAGACTGAGGATTTTCTACGTTCTCGCTTCCCCGACTTTCTGCCCAAAGGAGTCGGTATATAATCCAAAAACCCCACCCCCACCTGCCCTTTGAATCTAAATATAAGAAAAACTTAGATGTTAAAGGTATAGTAAGCTTTGAAAATAACTTTAAAAGGACTTCCTTCTGAAGTTGCAAAGAGAATGACATTCTAAGAGCAGTTAACTAAAACGACTTGGACAAAAGGATCTACAACACCCAAGCACACCTTCTTGGTACCCCACAGAAGGATCCCTACCCAAAAATCTCGGGACGAGATTCCTTTAAGGGGGGAGGGTTGTAACACCCCAGGTGTTACCAAGGCCCTACTTGTACCCTTGACTTGTTATCACATGTGTTAAGTGGAGGAGAGGGAGCCCCAAAACCTTGGAAACCCTTGGATTAACTAAAAATGTTAATGACAAAAGCATTACCCAAGCACTTATGCAATGGTCATCTTGAGCCAAAGAGGTTAAACCCTAAGACCCCTAAAGGCACTAGACTTCCAAGCAAGGGATCAGTGGATAAGTTAATCAAGTGGCCAAATCTTGATTCTAATCTTTAACCAAAGTTTAAGTAACTTTATAACCTACAAAATGCAGAGGGGAAACATTACAAAAAGGCCCCTCAAAGACCCCAAATCCACCCCTTAAGTAGAGAGCACACTAGAGCTCTCTAATCTTTTCTATGTCAAAATTTAACCCTAATCTAAAGATCAAATGTGTTCACTTAGTAAATGGCGCCAAAACTACTTGGTCTGAATACCAAAAAGGTGCCAAACCACCTAAGGCACCCACTGGAAAAATTTGAACCCGAGCCAAATTCGTTTGACTTGATTTGGCATCACTTTTGTCACGGAGTAGATAGGGAGACAAGCCAGATTTGGCATCCGCAAATCTCACTACCTAGGGCATATCTGCCATTGGAACTCACATACAAGAGACAACCCTAGGTGCCAGGAGGAGGCCTGCGTCGGATTTTTGCCAAGATTCGCACGTTTGCGATCTTGGCAAGCTTTTGAACATGGGCAGAAGAACACCTCCACGTGTTCGACGCGCCCTAAACGCGCTAGAGCACGCCCAGCGCCCGACACCCCGCAGCCCGCGCCGCACCAAGCCATGCATGTGTCCGCTGCCCGCGCCCGCGCCTATAAAGCCAACCAAGGCTTCAGTCGTACGCCCCCGCGCGCTCTCGACCTCACCGGAGCACGAGATTGCCGGAGTTTGCCCTGCAAACGGCGTGCCAGCGGCCGCCCGAGCACCTGCCACCATAGACCGGCCAACAGAGCCATTCCCAGCCCCGTCCAACCCTCAGAAGAGACTCTACGTGCCTCGGTGAAGCTCCTAGAGCGAGGAATCGAGCTCTGCCTCGCCGGAGACACCAGATCAAGGTCACCGGACTTCACCCGATAGTCGGCGAACGTATACCGAGCTCCGCGGTGAGTTATTCTTCGATTCCTTGCACGGGTCAACTCGTTAGCACCCCGTGAAGCTCCCCATGCCCTTGGATTGACCTATATCGCCGTGGATAGGCCGGAGCACTCGCCGCCGACGAGCTCGCCCGCCTGCACACGTGGACCGGCCGATTCTGGCCATCACCATCGTCGAGCCGTACCTCGTTGTGACCGCAAGGACTTCCCGAAGCCAACCCCATCCTTCGCCGAACCTCCCTCGCCGCCGTTAAGTCGCGCCGCCCTTTTTCCTTTCGCGGGTACTGTACAAAAGGGGGGAGGGATCTCGGGGAAGAAGAAATAGAAGTCAGGGGGGTTTTTGAATTGTCAGAGACTCAGATGAATAGTTACGCAGGGGTATAAGTTGAAGGATTGGTTTAGGAAAAGCCCAGGGTCCTCGGTGTAAACTGGTTTTCCAGAAAACATTTTAACATTTCTAATTTAAATACAAACAGAGCTTGTAAAATTCATAACTTCAGTTTTATTCAACAAAATTTAGTCAAACCAATTTTGCCAGATTCTAAATAAAGTAAACTACTTAGGAAAAATACAAAACCCCCTAAGTGTTGCAGAAGAATTTAGAGTTTTGAATGAAATAGTGTTCTGGCCAAAAGCTAAATAAAAGAGGAAAAATATAGTTACACTGTTAGACTGGGGTTGAGAAAAATCAAAGAAGTACTTAATCACTCCCTAATTTGTTTAAAAATAGTAAACCACACAGTACACCAAATTAAGGCAGGTTTTACCATTTAAAATCATTTTAGCTCAAAGTTAAAGAAAATAGAAAAGGGAGTTTAAAATAAGAACCAGGGAGCAACCACATTTTTGTTAGCTCACTTATTTAATATAGTTCACTGGAAAATTTTATTAAACCTTTGTTTAGTACAAAAGAAATGAGATATATTTTATTTTATGCAAACAATGAAAACTTAGAAAAATCTTAGAAAAATAATCCTGAGGAGAAAATACCCCAAACCTTGGGATAACTAATATTTTGTTATTATGAACATAGGAAAAATATGAGTTCTGCTGTTTGATATTTTCAAATAACAAGTTAGTTATAAGTACCTTTTTGGCATTAAACTTTAGAAAATCACAACTAAATATCCAATAGGTCTTTTTCTGTGATTTTTAACACAGAGGCCTAATATCACCTATGAATCTGGACAAAAATAAAAATAGGTACAGAGACCTCACTTAAGTCATAGCTATAGTGTAAAATGCCCTTTTACACTTGTTTTTGTAAATTTTGCACAAGCAGTATCTGAATTAATATCCACCTCAAAATTTTAGGAGAACCCACCAATGTCAATAATTACCCACTGAAATTTTTATAACATTTTTGGAAAATGTTAACTAACCCTGATAGTTCAAAAATGCTTAATAAGAAGCAATAGAAAGAGAAGGGGAAACTTTGGGGAGAAATAGATGAAAATACAAAACCCTTAAGTATATCCAAAAAGAAACCCTACAGAAACACTAAACTTAATACTTTGTTACGATGTATAATCTTTACAAATGATCATATCATTTTGATGCATATATCTTATACATTGCATTCGATAGACTGTAATCTCGCTGACGGGGAGTACATCCTCATACCAGAGCAAGGAGTTGCTCAGGAGGTAGCCCAGGAGCCAGCACCAGAGCCTACCATCGAGGATCTGCCTGCCCCAGCCTTGGAAGGCATGCCCTAGTTTTATGCATAACCTACTTATTATGCTATTTTACTGCACTTATTGGTTGTAGGTTTGAATGTGCACTTAAGTGTAGGAGTTGTTTGAAACCCTAGTTGCATGAACTCAGGATTTCCTTTTGAGATGGATGCTAGTATGCTAGGTCGAGTAGCTACTTTACTAATTAGGGATCTCGGTAGAAGTCGAGTGATTTTTCTAGAACTCGCGCGAGGTCAGGAATTGGTTGTATCCATTTTCATATCATAATGATGATGGTCTATGGACAACAATCCATGGGGATTGGTTGTCTACGAGATGGAAATTGGAATATGGATTAAGGTGTGGTACCGTGTGTCAAGCATTTGAACGTACTAAACACATGCCGAGAAATATGGTAAATCGGTAAGCCTAGTACCTGATTGAACCTGGCAGCAGACTTTGCCCCTCACGCGACCTGAGACGTGGTCTCCCATTCCGGTTATGGTGGGTACAAGTGCGGTTACTGCACGACGGCAGTCGGGGTCAGTGAGGCATTGTACGCCAAAGCGGTGAGCCCTGATCTCCTAGCGGGGAATCGATGGGGACGGTTGATATGTGTGGGGACGGAGCGCCTCGCCACGTCGTGTGTTTAGGTTTACCTTGCAAGGATAAAAACTCGATTCGAATCGTCTGCTTCTCGCAGCTAATGAGACTGCTTGATCCATGCTGCTACATTGAGTAACAAGTGGAAATGAGTTGATGTGCAAAAGTTGTTGATTGCTAAATGTTTGGTACCATGTATGATTAGATAGGTACACATTTAGTCTTAAGAGAGTCACACTAAAACTTGAAAAAGCTAAAACTTGATT
This sequence comes from Zea mays, assembly GCF_902167145.1. Classification (NCBI taxonomy): domain Eukaryota; kingdom Viridiplantae; phylum Streptophyta; class Magnoliopsida; order Poales; family Poaceae; genus Zea; species Zea mays. Next base: position 53,962,660 of record NC_050098.1, on the reverse strand, counting down.
TTTAGACTCAGCTAGTGCTTTTGGCAAGCAAACCCCTCAACCAAACAGCTGCATGTCTAGAGGTAGAGGAGTAGACTCCTCACACCGGGTAAGTCTAGCTGAGTATTAGTATACTCAGCCTTGCTTGTGGCATAATTTTTCAGGTTCTCTAGAGGACATGGTTGCTGGAGTGACTTGGTCGTCCATCTTGCCACTGGGTTGGACAGTCGAGTGAGATCCTACCTCGGCTGAGGAGGAGCATGAGGAGTGATGGGACAGGCTTCCCCATCCTTCCATTTATTTATCGTTAGTTTTATTTCGCTGCATACCGAACAATGATCACTGCTTTTGGTAAAACTCCGATGATATTGTAATAAATTTAATACTCCTTAATGTATGGTTTTATGCTTTATTGTATTTGCTCTGTGCCTCACCATCGAGTGAGTACGTGGTACTTGATCCTGTTAGTGGCCTTGTCGGACTAGATCCGAGGGACTGACGTGTTATTCCTATTTAAGTGTGGTCTAGCCTTTAAGGTGGACTTAGGCACTTAAGTTGGAATAATTCAGGCGGTTCCGCCACATCCCCCAAATCGGTTCTTCGCGCCGCCGTTAGCATCTCGCCATGGCCAGCCATCCACAGGTCGATTCATACATCTCTACTTCGTTTTCTAACATCCCTTGAGTCTCCTGTTGCTCATAGGCCCATTTGATTGAATTAGACCGCGCTGAATCATTGTGAACACCTCAGTTTTCCCTCGGGTCTCACCGTCATCGTGGGCAGAAGAACTCTGGGCCGGATTCGTGCAATTGAGGGATAGATTAGGATTGCCAGGATTGGAAATTAGGTGTCAACTGAGTTAGGACACTGGTCATTGTGTATTCCGGCCGGTAGGGGTTTAGTGCAAACGTTAGCGAGACAAAGAAATAGTGTCGTGGGTTCTTTACTATTTGTTCGAATAGTCGGGGTCCTCTGTGTAATTTTGCCAGCGCAGGCACGCGCACGGGCGCGTTTGCCTGGAGGTGGGCCGGATTGGGTTAGATTGAGCCCAGTACTGTTCCTCCTTTTTTTCTTTTCTTTTTACTACCAGACTTGGAAAATTGTAAGAAATACTAGAAAAATGGTAAAAATATGGGACCAATTTTACTAGACTCCTCAATTCCTCTAGTATTTAATAAAAATAGTTCCAAGATTTTTAGTCCCAACCATGAATTATTTAGCATTTAAAGATGCCTAAACCTAGCCTTTTAGAATTTTAGAATTAAATTGATAGCTCCAAAAATAGTAAAACTTTTTGGGTGAGCTTTATATGATGATTAAAACCCTTAGGTAAAGTATAGCATGCTTTGGACATTGTTTGATCCCAAAACCAAGAAACTAGCTTTCTAGGATTTAAATACCCAACCCTAATAGAGCACTAAACAAGGAAATTCTAGTGACTAGTGGGCATCATGAAGGAAAGTTGTATTCAAGATACAACTTAGTGTGTTTCTATTCTAACTGCATATTCATAGCATCACATGAGCATACATGTATATGTATTGTTATGTATAGAAAACGAAGAAGAGGTGGTAGTCGAAGAAGTTGCCCCACAAGATGAAATTCCACCTGCCAAGAACAACGAAGAAGAGTGGAGAGATGGCGAGAGTAGCATGTACCCTCCGTGGCAAGAGGCTGGACGGTGGTGTAACTGTGCTCTCGGTTGGCGTGAACCCGGTCTGGTCTTGAGAAAACCGGTGGCGAGTTGACATATGCAAGGGTTAAGTGCTACATATGTCGTGTGGTTGGAGATCCCCAGCTGGGTATTAATCGATTCGAATCACCGTTACTTCTCGGACATGAAGACTTGGTCACTGACTTACACATAGCATTCCAGTAAACTCAAAGGGGTGATAAAAGATGGCTAGTGTAGGCCAAGTGCTTGAACTAGGATAGAAAGAACTCTAGATGCAGGTAATGACTTAACCTGACAAGTAAAATAAATTTTTAAGGATCCACTGTTAGTAAGCATTTCTGCAAATAGAGTCTTTGATTCTTGACCAGCTTTGCCTTGAATCCCACAAGCCAACATATCCTTGAGAGTCTTTTCCTTTGTCGGGTAAGACTTGCGAAAGTACACTCCATACTCAGGGTTTTCGAACCCATGTTGTTGTAGGTGATGAAACAGCGGAGTTTTGCTGTTTCTGCTCAAAGGTGGTGCCAAAGGAGGAGGCCAATCAGTAAAATGTTTGGAAGGATGTGTTGCCTCCCAGTTTTAAACACTATGCTTGTGTGCGGGAGGACGTTTTACCTCCCTGTTTTGTAATAATAAGTTATGCACTCATAACACCCGGTATTGTAATAATACTCTATCTATACTTTACAAATGTAAATTATGTTATTGTAATCTGTTTCCGCTATTTCTTTACTCCGGCTATGTGTGTAATGTCTGCATGATGGGTGATGCGCTCTTGGTCGATATGATGGTGATACAGAGGACCGAACTTGTCGAGTGATTAGGTGCATCTACATGGTTGTTCGAGGTCCTTAGGACAATGACATCTGTAGGTAGGCCTAATACCTTGGGAGGTTCTGCCACAGCTGGTATCAGAGCGGAGCCCGTGATGAGGACATCTCTTCTATACATACAATGAATGGACCGATAACACGATCACGTGCACGACAGCTAATTCTCCAGGTACGTTCTACCCTAGTCAATTGTGTTTTAGAGCTTACGCTTGGGGCCATGGATGTTTTGACGATTAGGAACCTTGGAGGGGACCAGCAAGGACTTGGTAAAGGCCTAGGTGTTGAGGAGGAGCAGCAAGGGCGCCCACAACAGGAAGGAGATCAAGTCCGACTCGGCTGCGACTCCATCTCGGGTTCCAGGACCAGTATGCACTAAAATGGACGCCCAAGATGCATCCGGACTCCGATTGCGACGGGCTTGATATGGTTGGAAAGATAAAGAGATTATCTAACCAACCCAGCTAATTTCACCCTAAAATTCATCCGGAGTCAACGGGAATCGTCGAATCAATTCAGCGTTCAGATTCTGTTTTGGTGCTGCGACACCGTCTGTTGGGCCGTTAGGCCGTGTATCACGTCGGAGCCTATTAAGGGTGAGTCCAGGGGTCACGCACGCCCTAATACTCTATTTATTCAGCAGCCGCCACCACAATTAGGTTGGGTTTTGCTTAAGTTTAGATCTGTCAAGAACAGTCGTCGTAGATCGGTTTGTGAGACCCCAACTTGTGAGCTTAATCATTCATCCGCAATATTCTAGATTGTGTTCTTTCTTGTTCTTGCTTGTGTCTTCGATTCTCAGGCAGGAATTAGCCCTCGTGGCGAGGTCAATCGTGCAATGCACGGTTGATAACCAGAGGAGAAGTGGTGATGCGATTGCGGGGTTCTAGTCGTGTTGATTGGAAGCCGGATCATCTGTGTGACACCTCCACCAAATCGACAGTTACCTTCACCTGAAGGAAGATCGGGCACCCCCGTTGCTATCAGCCCGTCTCTTCATACGTTACGTAGTACTTCAAAAGATTTTTTAAACACTTACCTTAAAATATTCTTTCATTTGTATCTTACCACTTTCTGGTAGTAACTTACCTTTTAAAAGTCGGGTAACAGAGTGCAGTATATAAGGAAGTAAGAGATCGACTAAAGATTGATCCCATAATTATTAGGTTGTGCATGCATCATGTTTAAACTATACTAAATAATTTTTCCCCTCTTATTGAGATATGGCGCGCACAAAAACTACCCAGCACAAGTCAACTGGACCTCAGGGCGTGCCTCGACATCAGTTAGCCTCCTGGCATGAAGGAAGCAGCAGTGGGAGTAATTGTGGTAGAACCACCCGAATTATTTCGACTTAAGTGCCCAAGTCACACCTTAGAGGCAGCAACACACTTAAATCAGAATAACCCGTCAGTCCCTCAAATCTAGTCTGATAAAGCCACTTACCCAAGATCGAATACCACTAGCTCATGCGAAGGTGAGGCATAAAGAGAATACAATAAAACATGAAACCACAAATTAAGGTACTAGAGTTATTACATAAATCGGAGTTTTAAATTAAAGGGAACAAGTTCATAACTAAAATGCAGTGGATAATCGATGACGTCGAATATTGAGGAATAAGGCAAGGCCTATCCCCTACTCCTACTGATCCTCTCCTGTCGACGCAGCATCCCACTCAACCGTCCAACCCGGTGGCAGGGTAGAAGGCCAAGTCACACCGTCAACCATATCTTGTAGCGTACCTGAAAAAATATGCCACAAGCAAGGCTGAGTATACTAATACTCAGCTAGACTTACCCGGTGTGAGGAGTCTACTCCTCTACCTCTAGACCATGCAGCTGTTTGGCTGAGGGGTTTGGTTTGCCAAAAGCACTAGCTGAATCGAGAAACAGTTTTAGCTTTTCCAGTTCTATCATATTTAATTAAGCTAGGTTTGCTCCTTTCTAAGGATACATGGTAACAATCATTTAGTGCAAGCAATATGTTATCTCAAGTAAACCTCGTTTCACTTATTACTCGATGCAGTACAAGGGGTCAAGCAGTCTCATTAGCTACGAGAAGTAGACGATTCGAATCGAGCTTTTAACCTTGCAAGGTAAACCAAAACACAAGATATGTAGGGGCACTCCATCCCCACACATATCAACCATCCTCATCGATCCCCCATTCACGGCCAGGGCTCACCGCCTTGGCATACAATGCTCCACTGACCCCGGCTGCCGCCGTGCAGTGACCGAACTTGTACCCACCATAGCTAGCATGGGAGACCCTGTCTCAAGACAAGTGAGGAGTAAAGTCCGCGCCCGGCTTCACTTAGGTACTAGGCTTACCGGTTACCTTATTTCCCGACATGTGTTTAGTACTTTCAAACGCTTGACTCAGGTATCCGCACATTAATCCTTAATTCCAATTCCGTCTCATGGACAAGGCATCCACTCTGGATCCAAGTCCATAGACCATCATAGATCCTGTTATCAAGATGAATACTATCAATGCATGACCTCGCGCGAGTGCTAGAAAAATCACTCGACTTCTACCGAGATCCTGATTAGCAAAGCAGCTATTCGACCTAGCACACTAGTATCCATCTCAAAAAGGAATCATGATTTCATGCAACAAAGGGTTTCAATAAACTCCTACACTTAAGTGCACGGTACAAGCCTACAAACATTAAGTGTAGTAAAATAGCATATATAAACGGTTATGCATAAAACCGGGGCTTGCCTTCAAAAAATGAGGCTGTGGGGAGATCCTCGGTGGTAGTCTCCTGGGCTGGCTCCTGAACTTCCTCTTGGATAGCTCCTTACTCGGGAATGAGCACATACTCTCCGTCGACTAGGTTGCAATCTAATGAATGCAATGAGTAAGATACATGTATGCCATGATATGCAATTTAGTAATGATAATATATGGTGAAATGATTAAGTTAATAAGGTAAAGCTTGATCTTACTACTGGAAGTTCTAGTGGTATACTTAGCCATTTAAAGTCAAGTATGGTCAAGTTTAAGTGGTCAAATTTTTTTGGTATCCCACTGATTTTCTTTAGTGTCTTGGTGAAAGGTTTTATCAAGATTCTTGCTGAAATCATTATGGGTAAGGTATATTACCTTTGTTAATTCTCTCTTTCCCCTTTTTCCATTTATGCTTTTTAAAGTAGGCTTGAACTACAATATAGCTTTAAAATTTCCAAAAATTCTATAAAAATTACAGTGGCTTCTCAGCGGTGTATAAATTTCAGTTTCAAAAATTGAGGCATAAAATGATAAGGGTTATCCTTGTACAAAAATATTAAAATTTAGAGTAGAGGAGGTGCTTTGAACTACAACTCCTTTTTAACAGTGAAATTTTCTCTAACACCTCGTTTGGATCATTGAAATTGAATTCCATTCTAATAATAATAATTTAGGCATATATCAATTAAGCTAATTCGATTTAATACAAAATATGTTTGTATACTATTATTAGCAAGATGTCAAAGATATTTATGTGCTACATTTTACTATAGAGGAGTAAGACGAAGAGTGTCATGTAAGTTACAGAGTAGAAACAAATTCTATTAATGAATAAAATCATTTCCCATGCTCCACCCCATGAATTTGAGATAAGCTTATATCTGAACTTTGGAAAGTGGTGGAATGTCAAATTCCAAACTAAATAAGTTACTTTATTAAGTGAATTCCAATTCCTATAAAATGAAGGGATCCAAACGCCCCGTAAGGTTTATTTTTGCTAGCAATTATGTGCAATAACAAGACTTTGTACCAAGTGCTAGCAATTGGTCATTTTATTGTGATTTTCTAAAGTTTTAGGGCTTAATGGTGCTTTCTACTACTACTATAATTGAAAAATGTCAAACAACATATTTCCTAATTTTTCTATCTTCTTCTTTGCACAAAAAAAATCATTCTAGAAGCTGGCAAATTTTGCTCAAAGGGAAAGGGTGGTAGAATTTCTCGGAATATATGGCCTTTTTCAAAGGGAAAGGGTGGTAGAATTTTGGACATCACATTTTTATTTTAGTTTCACATCGTAAGTAATTGGGTAAAAATTTGTTTGCTCACTGTTTCATATTTTTAGCCTTTCTTTTGATTTAATTGAAGTATTGGCTAAATCCAAGTTCTATTTGTTTAGCTCACTTACTGCGATGGTGTGGGGTGTTTACCATTTTTGTAGTGGTATACAAGTAGTTAGAGGTATACTAGATCTTTCTTGCCATTACTGTATTTGTCCTTTTTATTTTTAATCATGGCTTTTCTTGATTTCTTAGTGTCTATTAAAATTTTGTAACCTTAGATTAGCTCTAAACTAGGGTTCCATATATTTTTCCTATGTTCTTTATCACTTAGGTATACTGGGAAAAATATGGTCATCCTCTGGTTATCATTTTCTATTACCTTTCTTATTTTTCTAAAGTTTGGGCAGAAACAACTTTTAATGGACATTCCTGGTTTATTCTTGTATACTCGGGTGCTCAGTATTTTTAAACAGTGTATATGTTAGGTAAGTATCTCTACAAATTTTCTCCAGACAAGTATAGAAGTATTTCTATTTTTCTCTGTATTAATAAAGTTTGGACAATTTTCTTATTCAATTCAAAACTCTAAAAATTAGTACAGAAAACATGGGGTTTATTAATTTTGTTTGGTAGCGCATAAATTACAGAGTCTAACAAAATTTGTTTAACTAAATTTGAATAAGTATTTATTAAGTTATGCAATTAACTAATTTACTGCAGATTTAAAGAATTGAAATTCAAATGGGAAAAAGAAAATCTACTTTGCGCTAAGGTCCCTGGTATTTTCTTCCTGCGTTCCTTACAAACAGGTCCTCGGGTACTATTTCACTGAGTCTCTGATAATGCAGAAAACCCCCTAGGGTAACCCTAAATCTAACCCGGGTCCTTCCCCTATTGGAACAGTACCCGCGGCGGAGGAAAGGGCGGAGGGGCTTACCGGCGGCGAGATAGCTCCGGTGAGGCATCCAGGGAGGTCAGAGAGGTTATGACGGTCACATCGAGATATGGGTCGTCGTCGGAGGTGGTCAGAGTTGGCTGGTCCACGTGCGCAGGCGGGGGAGTTCGTCAGCGACGAGTGCTCCAGCCTGCTCACGGCGAGATAGTTCAATTGGTTGGATCAGGAGGCTTGACCAAGTGACGCAGAGGCGGTACATGTGAGGAATTGGAAAATGGCGCAGAGACTTACCCGGTCCACGTTCGCCGGTGAGCGGAAGAAGTCCGACGAGGGTGATTCGGGGTTTCCGGCAAGGTTCTGCTGGGTCTGAGGGCTTGGGGAGCTTTAGGGTCTCTGGCGAAGCTAACCAAGCTGCTGTCATGGACTGGGAATGGCTCGGGCGGGCTGGCCACGGTGGCCGAAGATCGGGTGGCTTGGTGGGCGGTGGCGCTTGCTCTCTGCTGTGATCTCTGGTGATCTCGGGTTTGGACGAGAGTGAGGGCGTGCGAGGGGATACGGCTAAGGCCGTGGGGGCACTTATAGGCAGGGCAAGGCACAGGCGCACGGGGAGGGGCGACCGCACGTGGGGGCACACGCAGCCACGACCAGTCCGCGCTCGGCTGGCCTGACACCGCATCGAGCACGTGGCTCTTTGCTTCTGCCCAAGTTTCAACGTCCATAGGTTGCAAATCTTCGTGTATTTGGACATGATCACTATACAAGATATGTTCCCCCGACGTAGCTTTGTCATTTATGTGTGGAAGTTGAGAGGTTTGGGTCGTGTACAGTGAGATGTCGCGTCGCCAAGATGTCAGTGTCTCACGGCCGCATCCCGAGGTAAATCTATGCCAAGATTATGTCAAACGGCTGAGAAATGCTCCCAAACTTTGCCAGGGTGTGTCCAAGGAAATTTGGCGCCACTTTGATAATTGGACCAAGTGGATTTGAGTTTCTGAATTATGAGAACACAGCTAATCTTTGTGAAGAGGTCAGATTTCAGAATTTTAGATTTTATGAATTTCCCATAGAGGTTTTACTTAAGGGGTTGTTTTGGGAATTTTGCAAAACCCCTTTCATAAATTTTTCTTAGTATATTTTGTAGCTTATTTAGTGTACTGTAACTTTGTTAGTTGGTCCATATTAAGATTTTATATTTTTCATAGTCTTTTCACTAATTCCCTTTTGTGCTCAAATGACCTAATTTGGGTAGTGTTAGGGTTTTGAATAATTTTCTCACTTGAGGTGCATGATGTATTTAGAGTGTGGTTCTTGAGGTGAAAAAGACTTAGCTTAGGTTTTAATTCCTCAAGTTTTGGTGTTTCTTGCTTCATTAAAATCACATGTGATAATGGTCATAAGTTGGGTACTCGGGAAAACCCTGAGTAACACTACGGTGTTACATCCCTCCCCCCTTAAAGGAATCTCGTCCCGAGATTCGAGTTGGGACCCTCTAGGGGTGCGAAAAAGGTTATGGCTTGCTTGTATGGTGTGGGTTTGCTTATTAAGGTTCCTTAGTAAACTGCTCTTCGAATGTCATCCTCTTTGCAACTTCAGAAGGAAGTCCTTCTTGATTTAGTTTTATAGCTTAACTCAATTTATGTTAAGATCATCTTTCTTATATTTGGATTCAAAGGGCAGGGGGGCTGGGGCATAGTTATGTACCGATCTTCTTAGGTAGACAATCGGGGTAGTTTGAGCGTAGAAATTCCTCAGTCTCCCAGGTAGCCTCTTCTTCTGGATGGTTGCTCCACTAGATCTTATACATTTTGATCGACCTCGCACAAGTTGATCTTTCCTTGCAATCCAGAACCTTGGAGGGGTGCTCTTGGTATGATAGATCTGGCTCTATATCCACATCTGGTTCTGCTACGACCTCTGCGGGCAAACGAACACACTTCTTCAATTGGGATACATGGAACACATTGTGGATGGCAGACATTTTTGAAGGTAGCTTCAATTTGTATGCCACGGGTCCACATGCTTCCATGATTTCATAAGGTCCAATGTAGCGAGGGGCTAACTTGCCTTTGATCCCAAACCTTTGCACTCCTTTTGTGGGTGATACTTTCAGATACACGAAATCTCCCACTTCAAACTAGAGGGGTTTCCTTCTCTTGTCATGGTAGCTCTTTTGCCTGGCCTGAGCAGCTTCTAGGTTCTTTCTGATCAGCTTGACCTTTCTTTCGGCTTCCGCCATTAGGCTAGGCCCAAAGATTTCTCTTTCGCCGGACTGTGACCAGTTGAGGGGTGTTCGACACCTCCTTCCATATAGAGCTTCAAAAGGTGCCATCTTCAGGCTAGATTGATAACTGTTGTTATAAGAAAACTCTACCAAAGAGAGGTACTTATCCCAGTTCTTGCCGTAATCGATCGCACAAGCCCATCATATCTTCCAGAATTTGATTTACCCTTTCGGTCTGACCATCAGTCTGGGGGTGGTAAGCTGAACTTCTTATTAGCTTGGTTCCCAAAGACTCTTGCAATTTCTCCCAAAATCTGGCTACGAATTGGGCTCCTCGGTCAGAGACAATTGTCTAGGGTAACCCGTGCAAACACACGTTTCGGTCAATGTACAACTCTGCATACTTATGAGCCTTATCGGTGGTGTGCACTGGAAGAAAATGTGCCACTTTCGTCAATCGATCCACAATGACCCAAATTGAATCATGATGTCGAGAGGTGTTGGGCAGACCCACAATGAAATTCATGCTAATGTCATCCCATTTCCACGAAGGTATCGATAGGGGTTGCAAGGCACCAGCTGATTTTAAGTGGCTTGCCTTTATCCTCTGACAGGTGTCACATTCCGACACATACTGAGCTATCTCTCTTTTTATTCTGGTCCACCAATATAGGGGCTTCATATCAAGGTACATCTTCGTGCTTCCTGGGTGCATGGTGAATTTGGAGAGATGAGCCTCATCCGAGATTCTCTTCTTTAGGTCTCTGTTTTTAGGAACCACCAATCTGTCTTCAAACCACAGTATCCCCTTGCTGTCTTGGTGAAAGCACTTATACTTCTCCACTTTCTGATTAAGGTTCTCTTTGATGATTTGCACTCCCTTGTCACTGAGTTGGGCCATAATAATTTGATATGACAAGGTTGGCTCAATGGAGATGTGAGACAAGGTACCAGAAGGAATCACTTCAATTCTCATCTTGTTCAACTCATCACACAGGGTATTAATGCGAGAGTCCGTCATCATACAGTTGCATTGTGACTTCCGACTTAAGGCATCAGCTACCACATTGGCTTTCCCTGGGTGGTAGTGTACTTCCAAGCCGTAGTCTTTGATCAATTCTAGCCATCTTTACTGCCTCATGTTGGGATCAGCCTGAGTAAAGATGTACTTGAGGCTCTTGTGATCTATATAGATATTGCAATGAGTTACCATCAAGTAGTGCCTCCACATTTTTAATGCATGAACCACGGCTGCCAATTCTAAGTCATGAGTTGGGTAATTTTGCACATGAGGCCTGAGTGCTCTCGATGCGTAGGCAATGACTCGGTTGTCTTGCATCAAAACACAACCCAGTCCAGTGCCAGAGGCATCACAATACACATCAAATGGCTTGTTGTTGTTAGGCTGCGCTAACACAGGTGCTGTGGTCAGATGTTGCCTCAAGGTGTGAAAAGGCATCTTCACACTTCTGACCCCATTCAAATTTTGCTCCTTTCTTCAACAATTCTGTCATGGGCTTCGCAATTCAAGAGAAATCTGGAATAAATCGGCGATAATACCTGGCTAATCCCAGAAAACTTTGAATCTGATGAACAGTCGTGGGTGGCTTCCTATTCATCACCTCTTGCACCTTTTCTGGATCAACAGTTATGCCTCCCTTAGAGATAGTGTGACCCAAGAATTTGATTTTCTTCAGCCAAAAATCACACTTGGACAATTTGGCATAAAGGCGGTGTTCTCTCAGACGTTGGAGCACTACATGCAAATGACCATCATGTTCTTCGTTCCTTGAGTACACCAAGATATCATCGATGAAAACCGCCATGAAATTGTCCAGTTTGGGCATGAAGACTGAATTCATCAGATACATGAAGTACACGAGTGCATTTGTTAGCCCGAACGACATCACCAAGTACTCATACAGCCCATATCTGGTCGAGAAGGCAGTCTTCGGAATATCACTCGCTCGTATCTTGATCTGATGATAGCCGGAGCGAAGGTCTATTTTGGAAAACACCTTGGCTCCAACCAATTGGTTGAAAAGAACATCAATACGAGGCAAAGGATACTTGTTCTTGATAGTCACCGCATTGAGTGGGCGGTAATCTATACATAATCTCAATCTTTCATCCTTCTTCTTCATGAACAAGGCTGGACATCCCCATGGTGAAGTACTTGGGCGGATGAAACCTTTGTCCAGCAATTCTTGCAACTGCTTCTTCAGTTCTACCAACTCAGCGGGTGGCATCCAGTAGGGCCTCTTGGAAATAGGTGTCGTTCCCGGTTGCATTTCGATGGTGAATTCAATATCCCGGTTTGGCGGAATTTCCTGGCAACTCGTAAGGAAAAACATCTGCATACTCACAGACCACTGGAATTTTCTTCAAGGGTAACTCTATCATAGTAAAAGGACATGACTGAGTGGTTTCTTGGCAGGGCAAATATAAGGTGAATTTTCCACAGATTGGGGAATGGACTTCAACGATGCGGTTGGCGACATCTAGCACCACATGGTGCTGGGTCATCCAGTTGGCTCCCAAAATAATATCCACATTATCCATCCCCAGAATGAGGAGGGTGGTTTTGACAATTTTTCTTCCCAGTTGAATAGGCACATTTCAATTTAATTGGTTTGTTGCAATTTTGTCCCCAGGCGTTGCTATCATGAAAGACCCTTCGGTATGATAGAAAGGCAGTTGGCATTTAACACTGAATTTATGGCTAATGAAGCTATGCGATGCACCAGAGTCAAATAGAATCAATGTAGGTTGATTAAAAACTGAAAAGGTACCGGTCATGACGGGTGCTCCTTCAGGTAGCTCCTCCAGAGTAGTGAAGTTGAGCTTCCCTTGCCTGACTTGTACTTTCTGCTTCCTTCCTTTGTTTTGGTCTGGTGCTGGCATCTGCCTTTGCTGGTTCCGTGGGCAATTCTTGGCATAGTAGCCCACATTGCCACACGTGAAGCACTTGTTTCCATTCCCTTGGCGGAACTGCTGCTGATTGTTCCTTGGAGCGGGAGCGGGAAACAGTTGGGTGCTTGCTGCTGCTGTTGAGGCGACCTGATAACCCATCTTCCTGCCTGTTGCTGGAATCCTCTGTTCTGACTGTTGGAGACAATCCGGAATCTCTGGGGTGGAGCTGAGGGTCCTGACATTGGTGCATTCCTCTTCTTTTCTACCCGGTGAGCTACAATATAGTCTTCCTATGATATGGCAATGTTGACCAATTCATTGAAGCTGGCAGCCCGAACAGTGTTGAGGCGCTCACGCAACTTGGTGTTGAGACCTCTATGGAAACGGTCTCTCTTCTTTTCATCAGAATCTGCATGATATCCTGCATACTGGCATAGGTCATTGAAGGCCAGGGCATACTGCAACACAGTGCGGGTTCCCTAAGTTAATGCCAAGAACTCGTTAAGCTTGCGGTACAAAATCCCTGTTGGAATATGGTGTCCCTGAAAGCAGTCTTGAATTCCTCCCATGTCACCTCGTGATCAGTAGGTAACATGGCACAAAAATGGTCCCACCATGTCCTAGTAGGTCCACGAAGCTGCTGCGCGGCGAAACGAGTCTTCGTGTCGTCAGGGCAAGCTCCCATGAGGAGTGGGAACTTTGACTCCACAACCCTTAGCCACACGTCGGCGTCTAGCGGATCCTCTGCCTTGGTGAACAAGGGCGGCTGCGTGCTCAGGAACTTTTGATAGGTTGATGCGGCCGGAGGACGCTGCGGCTGGTCTCCACCATACTGCTGAGGGTGGGGCTTGCGCTACAATAGCTGTCGCCTAATCTCATTCTACTGAGCCATCAGCTCCTGCACCGTGGGAGCTGGAGGAGGTGGCAGGGGAACCTGTTCGTTCTGCCCGCGACGCTGCAATCTGAAAACAAAAATTTCCGCCATTGTTATCTCGACTCATGGTTCTAACAGAATCCATTATATTATGAGAAGAAAAGATCATAACATAGTACTGAAACCAAACGAGAATAACATGCTGCATTCGTTTCGTTACTCATAAAAGTTTTCCTGGGTTACAACATTTTAGGGGAATTACCCATAAGCCTAGTCCCAAAATCTGATGTCAACTAAGCTTGCGTGGGTTCCTATCCTCCTAATATGTCAAACTATCCCGTCAACCCTGAGTGGTAGAAGCAACGCTAGATGCATGTGAAGGGGGCATTCCAGAGGGAGTCGCATTGGGACCAGGGGCTGGCTCTAGTTCCTCAGGAGCCTCTTCTCCCTCGCTTCCTGCCTCGTTTTCCTCCATATCCTGATGGTGCATCTCAAGGTGGTCGTTGGCTTCCTCAAGCTCCTTCTGCACATCATGGAGCTGGATCTCCAGGATATCGATAGTGTTATTCCGGATTTCCACCTGCTGCTCTAAGGTCGCGATGCGCTGGCTTAACTATTCCACCTGTAGGTTCTTTTCCACCAGTTCTGAAGACAAGTCGACCATGAAGTCCTCTCGACTATCGAGGGTGGTCTTAGTAGTCTGAGCGAGGTTAGTGAGGTGTGCCATGGCGTCGCTTTGCAGGGCTTGTATGCGGTACAGTGCGCTCATACACTGAACGGTGATCCTCCCAACTTGGTCGGGATGCATAACCCACACGTCACTACAACATATATGACCTTCTATAACGATTGTACGATGACAATAAAGAAATTCGTCATTAAATCTATTCGATTATGACGTTTTCTAGCATCCAACCAAGTTTAGTGACAAAAATGTAGTATCTGTCATTAAAACCGTCATAAATTATTCAAAAATCATGTTTGTGACGATATTATGTGACAATTTGCATTTGTCGTTGAAAATAATTCGTCATAACTTGTTTTACATCATGATTGTGATGATATCAAATAGCAATGTGTATTCGTCTGCGATACTTTGAAAATACTTACTTTTATAGAAAGGCGCTGACAGGTGGAGAAATATTATGTGTTCGAGTGATTTGCGTGATTTGGTTAGACTAAGGGGTGATTGGGACTGCTCTAGCTTTTGGCTCCAGCATGGAGCTATAGTTTATAATGTAAATATAAATAGTTTTAAAAAATATTTTTAATCTAAATAATAAAGAAATTGACATGTAAAATGTCTTCTAAAGATTTATAACTTTAACTTTATGATTTTCTAGAGTATCTGATAACCTGCTTCACAAATTCCACCAATTTTTCTAGAGCCAAGGAGTCTCAAACAAGCATGTTGTTTGTGTGCTGGATGACCTTTCGGGCTTGCGTTCTATCGTGCTTTAGGAATATGGGTTGGGCTGTGAGGTTATGAAGTTGACAGAACGGGCCTGCCCAGCAGGCTGGTGGCTGCCAAACATAAGGCCATGTCGCCCACTCCTGCGAGTGGTGTTGCTGGCCACACCATCGCGCTGCCCTGAGGTGGGCCGTGGGCGCATCCCAAAAGGTTTTTTTCAGCCCACACCGGCGACGTGCTCCGCCCTCAACACTAGCCACATCACACACTCGCTCTCAATCCAGGTGCTAGACCTCGTCGACCGACTCGATGTCGCCTTCGCCTTCGGTCCACGCCCCCGCTACTAACTCCAGCAGTCTGCTTGCTTGCTTCGGGCCTCCGGACGTTCGTGTGCCCCTGGCTCCACCGCTCCAGCCACCCATGCACAACCTTCTTCAGCTACCCGCGTGCCGCCTAGTGCTGGCCTGCTCTGCTAAGTGCGGAGCCATGGCTTGTCAGGACTGAAATGACAAGCAACCAACCCATTGCTGCTTCTACTACCAGGGAGGTGAGGAGCACGAGACCGACAATTAGATTTCAAAGGCAGGCTGCGGGCAGAAGCTTTCAACTAGGCAGGCTCAGTCTTATGTTGTTCGTGCAGGTTTTTGTCATGGGAGGAAGCAGTCGCACAACTGCAAATAGAAGAGCATGGCTGGCGAGCACTAGATTGGGTGGTGACGTCATTGTATTTGGTGATATTTCTTACACTTTCGTTGTCTCAATCCCCATTTTAAAGTGAAATGAGCTGGAGGGAAAAGCTTATGTCATTATAACATAGATGTGGTTTTCCTACGTCCTGGTTGAAGTGAAATAGTCCATAGATGTTTACTGATTTAGAAATGAGCTGCTATGTTACTTGGCACTCCTAGCTGGTACAATCTTTTTGGTGTCACTTTCACTACCTGAATTGTTGGGTTGATGATAAAAACCATTTGTTGGTGATATTTTGACATAGAAAAAGAGACCCTTTTATGGGTTTAGCAACTGCATCTAAATGAGTTAAATTTGCAATCTACATGAAGCTAGCTATTTCCTCTGTCTAAAGGATGTTTATTTTAATGGATGTGATTTTATAACTGATGCTCAGTCAAAAAGAAGTCTATGGCATTCTATCAACCCCATTTTAAATAGGTTTGTCTGAAATAAAAGTGCAATAGAAGCTCAAGGTACAACTTCCTTATGGTAAAGCTAGAACGCCAAAAACTGGCTGAATATTGGAGTTCTGGCATATGATTTGTCAACTTTAAACTTTACATGAACAAGTTATTTACATCATATAATTATTTTTATATTTTTATATTTTTCATACTATTTTTATGTACCTCCTTGCGTATATTTTATTTGACTTGGCATTCTATCAACCCCATTTTAAATAGGTTTGTCTAAAATAAAAGTGCAATAGAAGCTCAAGGTATAATTTCCTTATGGTAAAGCTAGAACACCAAAAACTGGCTGAATATTGGAGTTCTGGCATATGATTTATGATTTATCATTTTGTTAGTTGTCAACTTTAAACTTTACATGAACAAGTTATTTACATCATATAATTATTTATATTTTTTTATATTTTTTATACTATTTTTATGTACCTCCTTGCGTATATTTTATTTGACTTGAACTCTCGAACTAGGTTCCAAGCTTAGATGTTGCTACATACCCATTTGAAGTGATTCGCAGGTAGCTATAGACAGCTACAGATGCAGGTACAAGAAACCAGAATAATGTATTTGCAACATGCCTTATGATTGTTCACCAAGGTGGGGTACCAGCAATTAATGTATGTTGGTCTAATCCTCAACTTGTTATAGGTATGTATTCTTTCAACAGTGGACCTACTTCCACGTATATGTATGGGAATGTTCATTATTATACTACCTTACTAGCATCCATGGTTCTTGACATATCCCTACAGTGATGCTTGCTTACTGAAAGAGGCTAAGATTAGCACAGACTACATGCATCATCTTGATCCCACTCTTCAATGTGATCAGTGTATGCACTACAAAATAAACCCCCCTATAGCAACGTATACCTGGCAACGTACAATTATATGTGTTGGAAGTGATTAGGTTCCAACGCTTGTTATGTGTTGCAACTTATATCCGTTGAATTATAATGGTACTGGCAATGTTTAACATGTGTTGCAAACTGTATGCGTAGAGTAAATACGATCATAGCAACGATTACCATGTGTTGCAACCGTATGCATAGGGTAACTAGAATGCTTGTAACGTTTACATGCGTTGCAAACCGTATTTGTAGATTAATTTTGGTACTTAAGCAATTTTGCAATTGTGCCTTTTATTTTTAACTAAAGCATAGTAGTTGGGGATGCTAAATTGCGCAAAAAATGTGTAAAGTGGGGGGAATTGAACAACAATACAAAGTCTTTTAGTCCACTTTGTATCGTTTTATTTATTAAAATATTTTTTATATTATTGTCATTGTGCTTCACTTATTAAAAAACATGTCTTCAAGAGCAATCGAACACATAAAAATGTTGCTACAACCCAAATCTAAACGTTGTAGCATCCTATGATGACGAGATAGTCATGGGTGGCACCAACACATGTAAGCGTTGTTGTATCTTATAAAAATCTGTTGCAGTTTACCAACACTTATTTATATGACTTACCAACGTATGTATAAGCGTTGTAGTAGCCCCTAGCAACGGCAGTATAGGCAACACATAATTATGTGTTGGTATAGACCCTATCAACGCTTATATAGGCTTGTATCAACACATATATGCATTGCTAAAGGGGGGCTCATTTTGTAGTGATGGTAGTCTAGTTCAGATTGCCTCAATTTTTTTGTTTCTTTCCACTTCTGTTAAGTTTCTACAATCAATATTGATCAACTATTTTGTTTGAGTTAATGAAGATAGTTCTGAAAGTGGAGTGAATTCAAATTAATTGGTGAGCCTAGGAAACAAGTTCAAATGGCGACCATGTACCTCGATCAGCTATTTTGCTTTCAGTAGTTACAACTAGTGTATTGAACATCCATAATTTCTTAGGCATGTAAAATATGCCCTGGTTGCACTTCCATACTTTTATCAACTTATAGCATTCATTAATGTGTTGTCCGATAGCGCGCCCATAAGGGCACCCCATGTTCTAGTTTCTTGATTATGCAATAACCTTTTTTATGTAAATAGTTTGAATAATATATGAATGTGTAATGCTGCCACTAAAGTCTATTTAACATCTCTGTTTGCTCATATAGTTGTCCCTTATTGCTTCATTTTAATGTTCACCTACATTTATTGATTATGCAACAAACTTTATTTCTACTTCAGTACCATATATTTTTTATTGACATATGATTGTGATGTCCTAATTATTCCACCAAGGTGACATTGTATTTATTTTTGTTATTGACACATGGTACTTGAAGGATGCTTCCATAATATTTCATTTAAATAATGCTTCAGCACTATTCATATCTAAAATGCCTTTTAAATTGTTATTTCAAAATCCAACATCCATGTACCTTATTGTTGGGGACTTGTTCTCAAATGCTATGAATTAAGAACAAGGCAACATAGAAAAATGTTAATCGTTAAAGTCATTCGTCCTTCGAAGCATTATTCCCCTTAGGATATAATGACTTTCGGACGAAGGTTATGAAGGGCGTACCTTCATAAATACAATGACGGAGGATGAATTATAAAGAATAACATAGACAATTGCATATTATTATTATTAGTTTATTTTTTGCATTATTGTTATGTAGAAACAGAAATAACATCGAATTACAAATGTACCTTCAGCTTGAAGGAAATAAAAGTACAAGCGTGACGCAAAAGCGACTGACCGATCCGCGTGAACAGTACGGGGATACTGTTCACCTATTTATAGGCACGGGACACAGCCCATACAGAATTACATTCATGCCCTTTACATTTGGTAATAATTCTATAGTAATCCACCGAGGTCTGAATGGCCTTTTCATCTTTAAGTCGGTTTCATTTTCTGCCACCACACCGAAGCTTTCCCGCTCACATCTTCGGCGCTGTATCAACCTTCGTATTATTTTGGGCTTCTCCTACTGTGATACCGACTCGAGTCCGAAGATACCTGTTCACACACATTATACTCCAGAAATACTGTTAAATTCTGTTTTTGAGGACCTTCGTAAGCCGAAGGCCCCCAACAGTAGCCCCTCGCAATATTAATTTGTTTGAAATAATAAATTTAGATTGCGACATGGACGAAGGCTTTACGCCGAAGGTCCGAAAAAAACACCTTCCCTTTGCTAGAATAGCAACATTCACTGACAAGCGGGGTCTTTCAATTTTCAACGCACTGGGCGTATAAATACGGTCATACCGCAAACTCATTTGGCACGCTCTCTTGCCATCTGCTCCCGCTCACTCAATTTTTAGCTCTTGTTCACTAAGATTTGCTGAGCTTTTAGTTTTGAAGCTTCGGCTTTGAAAACAGTTTTTTAGTGTTTCCGAAGATGTCTGAAGATAAGAAGGCTGCTGCTGAGATGAAGCTGAGTCTCGACGAAGAGAAGAACTTGGGGTTTCTTATAGCGATGTCGAAGACCAATACAGAAAAATCACCAAGGAGATTCTGGAAGGTTTGTCTGAAGATACTGGTGACAGCGACAGTTATGATGTGGACAGTGGTGGTGAAGACTCCGAAGATCGCCCTTGGCGACCAAGCCATGCGGTTTTCGGCAAATCAACTATCAAAGAAAATCATCTTGTCAACATGAGAGGAAGGTATTTCCGGGATCTGTCCATTGTGAGGGCCGACGAAGGGGAAAAGTCTTGTCCACACCCTGAAGAGAATGAAGTCGTAGTGTACTGAAGCTTTTTAAAAGCTGGACTACGATTTCCCTTGAGCGAGTTTGTCGTAGAGGTGCTGAAAATATTCGAAGTTTATCTTCACCAACTTACCCCCGAGGCAATCATAAGGCTGAATATCTTCGTGTGGGCCATGAGAAGCCAAGGTCTGAAGCCTGATGCAAAAAGTTTCTGCAATATACACGAGTTATTATACGAAACAAAACCTTGGGGTAAGGAACAGTATCACAATAATTTTGGCTGCTATAGTTTCGTTTCTCGGTCCGGGTCAAGCTGTCCCGTGCCAACCTTTCGGAAGAGATGGCCCGGCGACTGGATGACAGAATGGTTTTATGTGAAGAATGACCTGACAGTACGAGAAGATATCAAAGGTATAATTATGCGCCCTATTTGGCAAAGCTTCGGCCTTCGAAGGCCGAAGGTTGAAATGAATGAAGCTGCTGAAGAATGCCAGAGAGCCTTCGGCGTTATTTGTTCTTTTATTGGAACGAGAGATTTGGTACAAGAGCATATCGCCTTCAGGGTATGGCCGCTCGCGGAGAAATGGGAAATAAAAGAAGCCGACGAAGGTGGACTTATCAGGCTGAAGTATACTTTTAAGTTCGGAGATAAATTCGTTGAGCCAGATGATGACTGGTTAAAAAGCATTGAAAATTTAAGTGATGAACTGCTCGGGGCTTATTCGAAGGCCGAAGATACTGCACTGTCAGCAGCCTTCGGAGGCCGAAAAAAGAAGATGCTGAATCGGGTGTTTGATGCAATCGGGTTCGTCTACCCTGACTATCGTTATCCCATTCGAGGGCAGAAAAGAAAAAACACAATCTCTGCGAAAGAAGAAGCTGCAACTGCTCCTAGCGAGCCAGAATCGAAAAGAAAGAGGATAAAAGTCCTCACACATCGGCCGCGCTATATTGAACTAGCTTCGGTGCCTGAGTTCACCGGAGAAACCTCTTCGGCCACCGAAGCAGAAAAGCCAACCAAACCAACCTAGCTGCCAGAAGTCGCAGAAATGACCGAAGCGCCAACAAGGATAGAATTGGAAGAACCAAAGATTTTGTTACTAGAAACAAAAGAGGTGGCCGAAGCGCCATCCACAGAAAAAATGGAAGAAGTGAAAAAACCAACTGAGGAAAAAACATCAGAAGTTTTTAGTCCTGCAGCAAATGTTGAGATAGTAAAAAATCAAAAGGTGCTAGCAGTGACTCCGAAAAGAAAGAGAATGGCTAATGTGCTAGATGTTCTGGAAACAATTAAATCATCAAGCACACCTCCGAAGAAAACTGTTGCCATTCCCGAAGCAAAAAATTAAAATTTCTGATATTAAAGTTCCAGAGCAAGAAACTGAAGCCGAAGCTGGGTCCTCAGAGCCCACGAAGATAAAATCCTTGGAAACCGAGGAAGAAAAAATAACAGAGCCAACTTTTGTTGAAGAAATCAGTGTCATTGCCCCCGAAGCATCCCCCAAAGTCCTTGATTATATTGTTCGTCATGCTTCGGGGAAAAAATTATCAGAAAAAGAAAAGCAAGAGGCCCAGCGCTATGCCCAAAAACTGAAGTATCCAAAGGGGGCGTTAATATTCAATGGTAGTGGAGAAGAAGACTTTTTGTATTGTCTCCCTGACAGTAAGGAGATTTCTGTCTGTCGGGAGATGAGCAAGAGCTTCGGATTCCCAACACTAGAAGACGGGCTCTCGGTGCTGTCGAAGAACGATCTGGCCGACAGCCTGGCATATAATAGTTTAAAGGTGTAACAAATGGGAACTTTGTATTTTTTGTTGAAACCAAAATTTTTCGTTTGCTTAAATCTAATGACGTACACATATTCTTCTTTGCAGGGCCTGATACTTAGCAATGCCCTTAGGGCCCAAAAAGATGCTGAAGACGAAGGGTGTGCTATAGCCCTAAGCAACCTTCGTTCCGAAGTAATTGAACTGAGGAACGAAGGTCTCGAAAAAGATAAAATATTACACTCATTAATAAATAAAATAAAGGAAGACGAAGCTATTTTTAAAGGTCAAGCTGAAGCTCAGAAACGCGAAATTGAAGATCTTCGAAAACAACTGGCCAGAGCCAAAGAGGAACGCATGCTTGAAGAAACGAAACGAGAACTCAGTGACCAATGGGCAAATCATTTAGAGGGAACTGTTGAAGAGCTTCGTTCATCCAAGAAAAGATGTTATAACAAATCTATAGAGTGTGTGAAGAAGTTGAAAGCTAGCTTCGCCAGTGTCGGCGCTTTTTCGAGCGAAGAAAACTTTACAAGAGGCAACCCCGAAGGCCCTATCGAATGGATCGATCACGAAGCTGAGGCTTTCGAGGAAATTTTAAACAGCCGCGGAGACATATGCGCTTTCTCAGGTGCCAGGGGAATTGCCACCATCTTAGAGAGAAAGGGCTGCGAGCATGTAAAAATTTTAGCACAATCCGAAGCTGGCTTGTCCTTTGAAGATGCAAGAGATCCATCGGCCGAAGCTAGCATGGTAGGTGGAAAATTTTTCACTGACGTCTGGGATAATGGTGGCCGAGAAATGGCCCGAGAAATTATTCGAAAAAGCGAAAAGGGCATTCACGATGCTAGAGAAGTGGCTGAAGCTGCTGAAAAAAGCGCAGAGCCCGAAGGGCAAATAGGTATCAACTAGTGGTTTTTATTGTGTTGTAATTTTCGATTTTAAACTTCGTTCGCAATTTGTAATAGCAGTGTAGCCGTATCCTGTCCTCCTTCAGATCGTACTAAGGCGTCTTCGGGACCTCCCCCGAAAGGAGACGACGAAATTAAAGAGATGGCTGAAGCTATCATGGATGGAGTTGTTAATCGGCTCCTGAACGAAGCTGCAGAAGTCGTTTTGAGAGAAGATTAAGTATTATTATAAAAACTTCTGAAATGTAATATATTGTAACATTTTGTAACCCTGAATGTAATATACCTGTTTTTATTGTTCAATTCTTTACGATGCATGAAATTTTACACATACCATTTTTGAGTTTTTGACGAAAAAACACCTTCCCTTCTTTTCATGCTTCGTGAAGAAGAATTTTTCTTTGTCACAACAATCTCCATAGTGTTCTGATGAATAATATCCAGGCTTCGTGAAGATATTTTCCGAAGCTACACTTCCGAAGATCAATAATGTATCTCCTTGTGACATCATGATTTTTCCCTTTTTTCAAAACGTTCTTCTGCAGATTGATATTGCGTCCGCCTCTTGTGCCATATGCAACATGATGTATGATGCTTATGCTATGCGAAATGATGCGATGATGTTATGTTATGCGAGGTGGTGTTTATTCCGAAGATACACACACATCCCTGCAATAAAACACACAATCTTTTATAAGCCTCCCTTAGGAGCTTCTTCGCCTTTTACTTCAGCGGAATCAGCGTTTATTTTTCGCTGTAAGCTCTGCATTCCCTTAGGAACGACTTTGGAGCTTCTTCGCCTTTTACTTTCGGTGGAATCAGCGTTGACTTTTTGCTGTAAGCTCTGCATTCCCTTAGGAACGACTTTGGAGCTTCTTCGCCTTTTACTTTCGGTGGAATCAGCGTTGACTTTTCGCTGTAAGCTCTGCATTCCCTTAGGAACGACTTTGGAGCAGAAAACTTACACTGCGCTCCCCTTGGAACGGCTTTTTATGACTTCAGCAAACTTACTCTACGTTCCTTAGAACGACTTTTTTATTGCTTCGAAGAATTTTTTGATAATTCGAAGGTCCTCCTTGTTATCACAAATCTTTAAACTTTGCCAACTTAAACCTGTGGAGAAAATATATTTTCCTTGTGGCAAAGAACGAAACTATTACATGAAATTTAAAAGATGTCCTTTGTTACACGGAAAATAGAACTGAATAAAAAAGACTGCTATCTATGTAGGATATTTGTCAATAGATGTGCTTTGACTCTGGCACAGTGCTGTTGACTGTGCGAGCTTCGGACTGTTCTCTGAAGTCCCTTTGGTGTGGAGCATATTGGCTCCCTTCTGGCTGCTGGCCTTGTTGCAGCGGTAGTGGAGGCGGAGGCTGTTGCCAGGAAGCTTGAGGTTGACTCGCCGAAGCAACAGAAACTGCAAGGTGATTGCCTACATACTCTGGGATGTAAGGCGAATGATACGAAGCAGTGTGCATGACCTGCTTCGGCTGAGCTTGTTGTGCTGCCGCTTCGGCTATTTCCTTTTGCTTCTGGATGGTAACATGGCACATCCTGGTGGTATGACCTTTGTTCTCACCACAAAATAAGCAAAAGATTCTTCTCGGTTGATCGCCAAATCTTCCGCCGAAGCCCCTGGCGCCTCTGCCTCTCTGAGCTGGTGGTCGGAAGGAGCCTTGCTGTTGCCCCGAAGCTTGTGAGGAACACTATGGCCTTTGCTGTTGGCTCCCTGTTGGGGTCGTGCTTCGGTGCGCCGAAGGTCTCACACGAAGAAGCAGCTTCGGCTGAAGTCGTCTCCAAGAGATGGCCGAAGGTCCCTTTTCATGGAGCTTCGGCGTTTTAAACCGACATAGAGATAGAATGACCTTTTTATACATATAGGTCTGAGTCAATGCTGTAAACTTTCGCAAGGGGCATAATTGTAATTTGTCACAGGCTGCGACCTGTGCCTATAAATAGATGAACAGTACCTCTGTACTGTTCATGTGAACCTGTCATTTGCTTTCACATCACGCTTGTACTTTTGCCTTCCGCAGGACCGAAGGTACATTTGTAATTCAAAGTCATTTATATTCATTAATACAAGTAGAGATAATTCTATGACAATATTTAAATGTTTATTTCATATTCTATGATTTATGTGAATGCTTCATTCTTCGTTGTTATGCTTACGAAGGTATGTCCTTCGTAACCTTCGTCCGAGATGCTTTATATCCCGAAGGGATATATCGTTATGGAGGACGAAGGACCTTAACACTTAACATTTTTTGTGTTGCCTTGTTCTTAATTCTTAGCATTTGAGAACAAGTCCCCAACATTGGCGCCCACCTCCGGTCAACTCACTTCCACCTTTCTGAGCTGATGGCTTCGTTCAACACTCAAGCTGGAGCTGCTTCGGCTTCGAAGCTGGTGCTCCCGATAACAGGCGGTTCTTGCTCAGAGCCAGCTAACAAAAAGCAGAAGAAGGAGGCTCAGAGAAGGGTGCAGCATGTTGGAGTGCAGGGACCCTTCATTAAGTCAAAATGGTCTCACATTCCAATTACCTTCTCTCAGGAAGATCTTCAGCTCAAGGACTATCCTCACAATGATGCTATGGTCATTTCTTGTGTGATCAAAGGGTTTCTGGTTCACAATGTCCTAGTTGACACAGGCAGTGCAGCTGACATTATATTTGCCAAAGCCTTCAGACAGATGCAAGAGCCTGAAGACAAGATTCATGATGCTACGCACCCTCTTTGTGGCTTCGGAGGGCGGCAGATTGTGGCACTCGGGAAGATTACCATGCCGGTAACCTTCGGATTTGTTAATAACACAAGGACTGAGCAAATTGTGTTTGATATTGTTGACATGGAATACCCCTACAACGCCATCATTGGTCGTGGTACCCTAAATGCTTTTGAAGCAATTCTTCACCCAGCTTATCTCTGCATGAAGATACCTTCGGACCAAGGGCCTATTGCTATTCATGGGAGTCAGGAAGCTGCCAGAAGGGCCGAAGGAAGCTGGACTGATTCCAAGGCAATCCATAATATAGATGGAGTTGAAGCTTGTGAACAGTACAAGTTCAGGAGGGAAAAAGCAGCTTCGGCTGATCAGCCGAAGCCCATGCTGCTGTGTGAAGATATAGCAGAGCAGAAGGTGCTATTGGGCTCGCAATTATCTGAAGATCAAGAGAAAACCTTGATAAGGTTTTTATTCAACAATAAAGATGTTTTTGCATGGTCAGCCAATGATCTTTGTGGAGTGAATCGGGATGTTATTGAACATTCGCTCAATGTTGACCCATCCTTCAGACCCCGCAAGCAGAGGCTTCGGAAAATGTCTGATGACAAGGCCGAAGGGGCTCGCAACGAAGTAAAAAGACTCCTAAGTGCAGGAGTTATCAGAGAAGTGAAGTATCCAGAATGGCTAGCTAACACTGTTATGGTGAAGAAGGCCAATGGAAAGTGGAGAATGTGTATTGATTTCACAGATCTCAACAAGGCTTGTCCGAAGGATGAGTTCCCGCTGCCAAGGATAGACTCTTTAGTTGATGCAGCAGCTTCTTCGGAACTCATGAGTCTCTTGGATTGTTACTCAGGTTATCATCAAATCTGGATGAAAAAGGAGGATGAGCCGAAGACTAGTTTCATAACCCCAAGTGGTACATATTGCTATCTTCGGATGCCTGAGGGGCTTAAGAATGCTGGAGGGAGTTTCAGCAGGATGACTGCGAAGGTTCTCCAATCTCAGATAGGCAGAAATGTGTTGACCTATGTTGATGACATTATTGTAAAAAGCACGAAGCAAGAAGACCATATTGCTGATCTGCAGGAGACCTTCGCCAGCTTCAGACAAGCTGGTCTGAAGCTGAATCCAGAAAAATGTGTCTTCGGAGTAAAGAAGGGTAAGTTCCTTGGATGCTTGGTTTCAACAAAGGGAATTGAAGCTAACCCAAATAAAATCGAAGCTATACTTCGAATGGAGCCACCAACCACAAGAAAGGGGGCCCAAAGATTGACAGGAAGACTGGCTTCTCTTAACAGATTTATATCCAGATCAGCGGAAAGAAATCTACCCTTCTTCGAGGTGCTAAAATCAGCTGAAGTCTTTCAATGGGGCCCAGCTCAACAAAAAGCTTTCGAAGAACTCAAGCAATACCTGATAGATCTAACAACATTAACTCCACCAATGCCAGGGGCTCCTCTGTTGTTGTATGTGGCAGCTTCGCACTCAGCAGTAAGTGCGGCACTTGTACAGGAGAAGTTTGATGGACAAATCAAGAAGCAGGTCCCAGTATATTTTGTATCTGAGGTCCTTAGTGTCTCAAAGAAAAATTATACAGAACTGGAGAAGGTGTTGTATGCCGTTCTAATGGCATCCAGGAAGCTTCGGCATTATTTTCAGGCATATAATATTATTGTTCCTTCTTCGCAGCCGTTGAAAGATATCATGAGAAATAAAGAAGCTACTGGCCGAATTGGAAAATGGGCTGCGGAGCTTAATGAATTTTACATTGATTATGTGCACAGATCCTCGATCCAGTCTCAAGCATTGGCAGATTTTATTGCCGACTGGACGCCAGGGGCTCAGGGCGAAGAAGCGAATAAAGATGCCGAAGCATGGACAGTGTTTTGTGATGGCTCCTGGGGAACCTTCGGAGCAGGAGCAGCTGCTGTTTTGGTTTCACCGTCCAAGGTTAAAACTTGCTATGCAGCAAGACTGGACTTCAGCTGCACAAATAATATTGCTGAGTACGAAGCCTTGCTCCTGGGTCTTCGGAAACTAAAGGCGATGGGGATCAGGAGGGCGATCCTTAAAACTGACTCTCAGATTGTTTCGGGTCATATTGACAAAAGTTGCAAGGCTAAAGACTCGAAGCTTGAAAAATACCTAGACACAGTCCGAAGGATCGAAGCTTCCTTCGAAGGATTTTCTGTTAAGAATATCCCTCGAGGGCAAAATGAACATGCTGATTTGTTAGCCAGGTCTGCAGCACAGGGGCTGCCGCTACCTTCGGATGTATTCTTCGAAACAATAAAGGCACCTTCAGTGGAGTTACTTGAAAGAGCAGTTCTTACTATTTCTCCTGTGTACAGTGAAGATTGGAGAACTGAAATAATTTCTTACCTTCAGGGCAACTTCCTATCAGATGACGAAGCTTATAATAAAAGAATAGAGGCAAGAGCTCGTCCGTATATCATTATAGAAGGGGAGTTATACAAGCATGGAGTTTGTGCCCCGCTGCTCAAGTGCTTGTCTAGAGCCGAAGGTATAGAGTTGATGAAGGAGATACATGCAGGCCTTTGTGGATCCCACATCGGATCCAGGCCGTTACTTGGAAAAGTGTTCCGTCAAGGATTTTATTGGCCGAAGGCAGCTTCGGATGCAGCTGAGTTAGTTCAAAAGTGCGAAGGTTGTCAGAAATGTGCAAGAGATCAAAAACAACCTTCGTCTTTGACACAGCTAATACAACCCATCTGGCCATTGCAAAGGTGGGGCCTCGATTTGCTGGGCCCATTACCACCGGCTCAAGGCAATCTGAAATATGTTGTAGTTGCTGTGGAATATTTTTCCAAGTGGATTGAGGCGAAGCCATTAGCTACAATAACTTCGGCCACTGTCCAAAAATTTTTCTGGCAGAATATTGTCTGTCGCTTCGGAGTGCCGAAGGCTATAACTGTAGATAATGGAACACAATTCGACTCCGAAGAATTCAGAAATTTTTGTGATCAAATTGGCACGAAGATCCACTTTGCGTCAGTCAGGCACCCGGAGTCGAATGGGCTTGTTGAAAGGGCCAACGGCATCATAATGACAGGAATAATGAAGCTAATCTTTAATCAACCAAGGGGAAAGTGGCCAGATCAGCTTACCAAAGTGGTATGGAGCCATAACACAACAACATCAAGATCTACAGGCTTTACCCCATTTAAGTTGTTATTTGGTGACGAAGCAATAACCCCGGAAGAAGCCAAAGCTGGATCAATAAGAGTGGTAGCTTCGGCAGAATCAGGTCCCGAAGATACTTGTCTCGTGGAAAAAGATGCCTTAGAAGGGATCAGGCTTCAGGCCGTGGAGAATATCAATAAGTACCAGGCTGAAACAGTTAAATGGCGAGATAGAAAGGTCCGGCTAAAAAATATTGAGCCAGGACACTTGGTGCTTCGGAGAGTGGCCAATCCGGGTACAGTGGGCAAATTGCAACTGAAATGGGAAGGGCCTTTCTTAGTAGCATCTTCGTCAAGGCCTGGTTCGTACAGACTGAAGGACATGGATGGCAATGAAATTCCAAGATCTTGGAATGCGGATGAGCTTCGGCGGTTTTATGTATAACTCGATGTAATTTTGACTTTTCTTTTCTTTTTCATGGCACCCTTTTCCTTTCTAAAGGGGGAGAAAGGTTTTTAATGGGGCCATCATATGTAATTTCCTTTTTAGTTTTATAAGAGCAAAATCCCCCAAAAGAATGTAAATGTAAAAGCTGAGAGCGCACCATCGAGTGCCGAAACTAAAAAAGAGAAGAAGCTCCAAAGACGTCCCTAAGGGGATGCAGAGCTCACAGCGAAAAGTCAACGCTGATTCCGCCGAAAGTAAAAGGCGAAGAAGCTCCAAAGTCGTTCCTAAGGGAATGCAGAGCTTATACCGTCTAAGTAAAAGACGAAGAAGCTCCAAAGACGTCCCTAGGGGGATGCAGAGCTTACAGCGAAAAGTCAACGCTGATACTGCCTAAGTAAAAGGCAAAGATGCTCCAAAGTCGTTCCTAAGGGAATGCAGAGCTGACGTGTGTTTGCTCCTAAGAAAATGATGGATGAGTGTGGCTTCGGACATACGCTTCGGACATTCATTTGCACATTACATCATGGCATTTGCATGCATAAGCATTCATTCATAGCATTTGTGTTCCTAAATGGTTGCTTCGGCACAGAGAAAAGTTTCGGATAAATGGTTTGTTATGATTCGTTATGTAAAAGAAAAGTTTCGAAGAGGTGGTTTTTTATGAATCGTTGTGTATAAGAGTAGCAGTCTTTTATGTCTTGTTATGTAAGGAAAAGCTTCGGCAGATAAGAGTAGCAGTCTTTTATGTCTTGTTATGTAAGGAAAAGCTTCGGCAGATAAGAGTAGCAGTTTTTTATGTTTTGTTATGTAAGGAAAGGCATCGGCAAAAAGAGGAAGCGGCCTTTTATGCTTCGTTGTGTACGAAAAGAAGGGAAGGTGTTTTTTCGCCTTCGGCTCAAAAAACTGATTTCGTCCACATCAAAGCACCTTAATCGAAGGGTAAGAATATATTACAAGGTATGTACAAAGTTCCTTGAAGAACAGTTTAATTCTATTTACAAGAGTTGTTACAAAATTATCCTGAGTTTTTCTAAAGCACACTTCTGCTAGTCTTCATTAAGCTTCAGCTTCGACGACAACTTCGGCGACATATCCTAGGCATCATCTTCACCTTCGTCATCCTACATGAGTCAAGGAATCATAAGAATCAAGCCCAAAGGAAAAGGTAAGCACGAAATGTCATTTCATACTGGTTCAAGATGACTTCGGGCTTCGTCTCCAGCTTTCTCTCGCCCGCCCTTTGTCCATACCATTTTTATAAATCTATTGGAGATACTTCGGGCGAGGTCGGGCATATCATCCAGGATTGATGAAGATAAGGTGAAGTTGGGCCTGTTGACAACCTTTCCATGTTCGCAGCCGGCCTTCAGAAATGCAGCAGCGGTACCCCGAGAAGCCACCCAGGCACAGAAGTCGCCGTGCCCGGCTATAACTTCGTCAAGCTCTTCGATTTCAGCTTCAATATGATCGAAGGCCTGGGGTAAATTTTCCGCCGAAGGGTTAAATTTCCCACTGCTGGCTCCAACAGAGTAAAATATCTTCTTTAATCGTCCAATACAATTATTGCCAAAGTTCAAGCATTTGTCTTGAAGGCTTGTTAATGCTTTCTTCAATTCTGAGCTGGTCTGGACTTCGGCTTTAAGCTTCGAATTCAGTTCTAGCTTCTCCTGATCAAATTGTTTTGATTGATTGATAAGCTTCGAATTTAACTCTAATATTTTAGCCTCAGTTTCAGCCAGCAAGCCTTCGGTCGATTGGAGCTCGAAGTCTTTCTTTTCAATGATGGCAGATTGCTCTTTTATTTTGCTTTCCAAGTTTTCAATTATAGCTTCGTGCTTTTTGTCCTCCAAGTCTTGTTGCATCTTCAGAGCTTTGCTCAGTAGCATGCTCTGAACAGAAGCAACTTATGTTAAATAATATTTTCATTGTTAACGGCAATAAAAACCAGAGAAAAAGGTTGTTTACCTTGAAGTTAGAATAAAACAAGCTGCCGACGATATGTTGTCGTCGGTAGCGGCTGATGTCTGTCTCTAGCTTCGGAAAACCGATACTCTTCGATAGAGTACCGATTACCTTAGCTCCAGTCTGGTCTCGAATACAGCCTAGTTTTTCATCATCTACACCCCCAAATAGAAGGGCTCCTGGCTTGTAGCCGCAAGATTTGGCATAGTCTTTGAGTTCTTCTATTTCGTCCTTCGTCAGTTTCTGCCCAATTAGATTCTGGAAAGAATAGGCTTCGTCGTCCGGAGTTTCTTCGACTATTTCTTTCCCTTTCCCTGGCACTGTGGCCAGGATTTCTTCAGTAACGGTGGCAGCTTCTTCAATGTTTTCCGTCAAAATTTTGTCAATATTTTCAAGAGTAGTTTCTAAATTTACATCTTCGGGTGTGGCAGCTTCGGTAGCCGCGACTTCCGAAGCTCTACCTTCGGCAGCTGCCGTTTTTTGGATTGACGCCCTTGGCGGCGTCTTATCGATAACTTCAGTTACCGCAATGATTCTTTGCCGCTTGGGTTTGCTTGTCTTCGTCTGATCCGGCTCGTCCACCTTTCGAAAAAGCTTCGTCAGTTGGAGCCCTAGTGGACTTAGCTTCGTGGGCATGGGTTCAGTCATTACCTTTAAAATTTCATCCACGTCGCTGGTAGAAGGCGGTGTGGGGGACCCCTCTTCTTCGGGTGATTTGCGCTTCGGAGTGGATATTGTTCTTTTCTTGATAATTTTCTTTTTCTTTGCTGGTCCTTCTTCATCTCTGATCAGAGTTTCGGTTTCGGCTACTCTTTTTCTTTTATGGCCCTCGGCACCCTTGTTCAACTGCTCGTAGTCTGAATACTCGAAGCCCAGGGCATCAAATACTCGGTTCAGTCTTCGTTTCGGTCGGGCACCGAAAGCTGCTGTCATTAATTGATCCTCTTTTTTGGAGTAATTCCCCAGGATCTCATTGCACATCACCTCAATTGATTCTAACCAC
The DNA here is from genome assembly GCF_902167145.1 of Zea mays. Classification (NCBI taxonomy): domain Eukaryota; kingdom Viridiplantae; phylum Streptophyta; class Magnoliopsida; order Poales; family Poaceae; genus Zea; species Zea mays. Next base: position 53,931,061 of record NC_050098.1, on the reverse strand, counting down.
TCTTTGCAGGGTTTTTTGAAGTACTTTTTAAACTTGAAGTGATAGGGAAGCCGGACGAGTTCACCCTTCTTCTTCTCTCCCTCCAGCTTCGGCATCTCCCACTCTTTTAGAGTAGGGAAAACTCTGAATGCCAAGAACTCTTGAACTAGATCCCTGGTGCCAATATGTTCTGAGATAATTTCAAATTCACCCAGAGCAGCCCAGGTGGGACCTTTTAGGTCGCCAATGTGGCATCGTGGCCTTGTCTCTCCGAAGATTAACTCCAAAGGGCTTTGTACCAGTTTTTCTTTGTCTTCGTCAACTTTTACATAAAACCACTCAGATTTCCAACCTGCTGGCCATTTGCTTCGGTAGCTGATGATAGGACACTTTGTTGTCTTCCGGTAGGCAAAATTATAGCAACCGAAATTATCATGTAGCCCATCTTTTCTGGCCTTTGTTTGGTAATGTAATTCGTGAGCTCGGCAGAAGCTGTCAGCAAATGGTTCCACAGCTTGGCTTCGGAGGGCCCAGATATAAACATTGAGCCTAACGATGGCGTTAGGAGTCAATTGATGAAAATAGATACCAAACCTCCTTAGTATCTCCGCAACAATACCGTGGAGAGGGAATCTAAGCCCGGCTTTTAAAAAACTCTTGAAAATAACAATCTCATCCTTCCTTGGCTTCGGGGTGGTTTCTTCTTCCCCGAAGCGGAGTAGCTTCTTCTGGTCCTCATTGAAATAACCTGCTTTCACCATCTTCGAAAGGTCAGCTTTTGAAACAGTTGATTTCCCAAAATCCAGGTGACTGGGCTTGCTGGGCATAGCAAGGTCATAGTCATCTTCGGAGTCAGTCCCTTCAATGTTTTCTTTTCCTTCGGCAGTTGTTGGGCCTGCTTCAGCAGCAGGCATTTCTTCTGTAGTCAGTAGACCGGAACGCTGCATTGCTTCGGAGATGGGCACAGTGTCTGAACCTTCGGCTTCGTCCCCCTCACGTACAACTTTGGCAGTAGATCGTATTCTCGCCATTTGATTCTAAGTTTGGGAAGTCAAAAACTTTTTACTTTTTTCTTTTCTCCGAAGCTCTTCTTTCTGACGAAGCGGACGTTGAGAAGCACCTTCGTTCGATTTTGGGACTTAAGCTTCGGCTATGATGGAAAATTTCGGCAGCAAAACAGTGCAAATAGCAATGAATGCTGTGGTAACTTCACAACTACTTGTCAGTTTATATAGTGCTGCAGGTAAGAAGGTGAAGCGGCGGAATTGTTACACCAGGCGCGCAGTAACTTGTACCCGCTGCGCAGTGGACCGCAAGGATCAAACAGTAACTCTGCAAGGTGGGACCGACACGCGCTCGGAAGTCGGATCGTTTCTCCGCAACGAGCTCAGGGAAGGTGTTTTTTGGACCTTCGGCTTCCCGAAGCTGAAGAGGCTTTTTTCACGGGTCAAGCTCGTTACGAAGAACGATCTAGCACCGCGAAAGGGGCTACTGTTGGGGTCGTGCTTCGGTGCGCCGAAGGTCTCACACGAAGAAGCAGCTTCGGCTGAAGTCGTCTCCAAGAGATGGCCGAAGGTCCCTTTTCATGGAGCTTCGGCGTTTTAAACCGACATAGAGATAGAATGACCTTTTTATACATATAGGTCTGAGTCAATGCTGTAAACTTTCGCAAGGGGCATAATTGTAATTTGTCACAGGCTGCGACCTGTGCCTATAAATAGATGAACAGTACCTCTGTACTGTTCATGTGAACCTGTCATTTGCTTTCACATCACGCTTGTACTTTTGCCTTCCGCAGGACCGAAGGTACATTTGTAATTCAAAGTCATTTATATTCATTAATACAAGTAGAGATAATTCTATGACAATATTTAAATGTTTATTTCATATTCTATGATTTATGTGAATGCTTCATTCTTCGTTGTTATGCTTACGAAGGTATGTCCTTCGTAACCTTCGTCCGAGATGCTTTATATCCCGAAGGGATATATCGTTATGGAGGACGAAGGACCTTAACACTTAACATTTTTTGTGTTGCCTTGTTCTTAATTCTTAGCATTTGAGAACAAGTCCCCAACACTCCCTCTATCATCATTTTGGGTAGAGTTATGAATTGATCTAACGTGCCTCGGATAGAACCTCCCTCCGAAGCCCCTGGTCATTTCAGAAAACCTGAAAGCCTCCTCCCTTCTCTGGCGAAAATCATTATCGGCCCGAATGTATTCGTCCATCTTCTGGAGCAGCTTCTCCAAAGTTTGAGGAGGCTTCCTAGCGAAGTACTGAGCTGACAGTCCTGGCCGAAGCCCCTTGATCATGGCCTCAATGACAATTTCGTTGGGCACTGTTGGTGCCTGTGCCCTCAAACGCAAGAACCTCCGGACGTACGCCTGAAGGTACTCTTCGTGATCCTGGGTGCACTGGAATAGAGCTTGAGCCGTGACCGGCTTCGTCTGGAACCCTTGGAAGCTGGTTAACAACAAGTCCTTCAGCTTTTGCCACGAAGTGATGGTTCCTGGTCGAAGGGAGGAGTACCAGGTTTGAGCAACACTCCTGACAGCCATAACAAAAGATTTGGCCATGACCGCAGCATTGCCACCATACGAAGATAGTGTTGCTTCGTAGCTCATCAAAAACTGCTTCGGGTCTGAGTGACCATCAAATATGGGAAGCTAAGGCGGCTTGTAGGACGAAGGCCAAGGTGTAGCCTGCAGCTCAGCGGACAAAGGAGAAGCATCATCAAAAACAAAATTCCCATGATGGAAATTGTCATACCAGTCATCTTCATTGAGGAAACCCTCCTGATGAAGGTCTTGGTGCTGAGGCCTTCGGTGTTGCTCATCCTGAGTAAGATGACGAACTTCCTCAGAGGCTTCGTCTATCTGCCTTTGTAGTTCAGCTAGCCTGGCCATCTTTTCCTTCTTCCTCTGCACCTGTTGGTGAAGCATCTCCATGTCTCTGATTTCTTGGTCTATCTCATCCTCTGGTGGTGTCGGGCTAACAACCTTCCTTTTCTGGCTTCGGGCCTCCCGAAGAGAGACAGTTTCCTGATTGTGGTCCAGCGGTTGAAGAGCTGCAGTGCCAGTTGTTGAAGCTTTCTTCGGCGCCATAGCGAAGGTTTATGATCGCCGAAGGTGTTCAGAAAACTCAGAGTGGAAGTGAGTTCACCGGAGGTGGGCGCCAATGTTGGGGACTTGTTCTCAAATGCTATGAATTAAGAACAAGGCAACATAGAAAAATGTTAATCGTTAAAGTCCTTCGTCCTTCGAAGCATTATTCCCCTTAGGATATAATGCCTTTCGGACGAAGGTTATGAAGGGCGTACCTTCATAAATACAATGACGGAGGATGAATTATAAACAATAACATAGACAATTGCATATTATTATTATTAGTTTATTTTTTGCATTATTGTTATGTAGAAACAGAAATAACATCGAATTACAAATGTACCTTCAGCTTGAAGGAAATAAAAGTACAAGCGTGACGCAAAAGCGACTGACCGATCCGCGTGAACAGTACGGGGATACTGTTCACCTATTTATAGGCACGGGACACAGCCCATACAGAATTACATTCATGCCCTTTACATTTGGTAATAATTCTATAGTAATCCACCGAGGTCTGAATGGCCTTTTCATCTTTAAGTCGGTTTCATTTTCTGCCACCACACCGAAGCTTTCCCGCTCACATCTTCGGCGCTGTATCAACCTTCGTATTATTTTGGGCTTCTCCTACTGTGATACCGACTCGAGTCCGAAGATACCTGTTCACACACATTATACTCCAGAAATACTGTTAAATTCTGTTTTTGAGGACCTTCGTAAGCCGAAGGCCCCCAACACTTATTTCAAGATCTCCATTCTCACTCGACTCATTTTATATCATTTCAGAAGCAAGAAAAATATAAGGATGTTGAACCTTGTGCAATAGATCTTTTCAAAAAGATGCATTGCAGTAAGAAGAAAAGTTTTAGCAAAAATATTCAGAAATCTATTGTAAGTGCTTGTTTTCCTTTCATGTTTATACTCACAACTTGTGGTATACTATACTGATGATTAACCTTTAACCATTATATTAGGTTAACATGGAAGAAATGGTAGCAGCACCAGTTCGGGATGGAGAACAACTAAAATCTCCAACGTAAGTTGTTTCTAATGTGCTACCAGGCTCTAGTGTGGTCCTACGCAATTTTGGTCTTCAGTGCGCCGCCAAGAAAAGCTCCACAACAATAGTTTCTGCAAAGGATCAACAACTTTAGTGTCAACTCGAGGCTGAGCAGCAAGAAAAAGATGGACTTCAGGAAGAAGTGGAAACCTTACTTAGGCATATGCGTCTTAGGAGACCATTGATAGTATGAATGATTGATGGAAGAAAATAACAACCTCCTTCATCAACTATCAAGCTTCAATCAAGGTCAAGTGTCTCCATCTTTAGTCTGTTTGACCACTATAGTACTTGCAACCTTATGGCTGCTATAGTAGATCCTTACGTTAGCTCTGCATTTGAAGTTATAGGATTTGCTTTAGATTTTAAGTTAAAGGATTTGCAGATATATGTTTTGAAGTTGTATGATTCTCTACTAGATGAAATATCTGTTTTCAACAAAATCATAAGATATTTTTGGTTGTGATGTGCAATATTCTATGATGACATGAATTCATATGATGTGTTCTTTCTGATGACGATTGTATCTGTCACAAATGCTTCGCCACATCACATGCCATGTCATCATATTTTATGATGAAAATATTTGTTACAAATGCATTGTCACGTTAGCTGCCACCTCCTCCCAACTTATGACGAAATTAATTGTCACAAGAATTTTGCCGCATCATCTGCCACGTGATCAGATCTATGACAAATGTTTTCGTCATAAAGGTTTTGCCATGTCACATACCACGTCATCACTATTATCCATGTGGCAATGCATGTCATTATAAATTGTGACGTTTTTAGAGGCAATTATGATGAAAGAGAGCATCATTAATTTAGTGACGAATCGGATGTGCGTCATAAAATCTATGACAATTTTTTTATGATCGTCATTGTAGTCTATTTAACACGCACCTTCTATGATGATGGCCTTTTCGTCACAATGGCGTCATCAAAATACAAACAGTGACAAATAAACACTAGTTAGTTACATAATCATATTGTCATAGAAGGCCTAAAAGGTTGTAGTGCGTCCTTCACGTGGCTCACTCTATTGCACCACATGGGGTCATCCCTCTTCTCAGCGGGGAAGAGTCCCAGTGGAGGCATCACCATCTCCAGGGGATGATATCTGCATAAGGTGGTCAGGGTCTTTAGTGCTGCGGCCTCGGTGGTGTCTTCCGCCCTTAACCCGATAGTCTCAGAATCAAGGGAACGCCATCCAGGCTGCAGAGGGTGTGCCTCCAGAGTCAGCCAGACCCGGCAACGTGGCACCCGATGCTCCTCATACAACTGCACCGTGTATAGAGGGGTGTAGGGTAACCGGCGGAGCTGAGCACCTCCCACAAGATGGAGGGAAAACCCTCGTGGGAAAGGTAGTCGAAACTGAAACGAGTGTCTCCTCCATTGATGGGGGTGGGTGAAGTCATCTGTGAAAGAGGGTTAGATGTAAGTGCTATGGCAGTGGAAAGGAAAACACCTATGCCCGGGTTGTTAAAAGGGGGTGGGTTAGCTTAGATTCTACTCCTTATGTTATTTATTATTAACCCTATTTTCTACATTCACACTTAGATGCATTTTTTCCTTAGCTTCCAATTTCTTCATATTTTATGACGCATGCTTGTTAGAAGGAATGTTTCCTCATAGATCAGAGGGGTGCTTCTAGGGCATCCCGGCTATTCTAAGAATGGCCTATATGGCCTACTTATATAGCCACCTATTTTCCCACTATTCCTAAGGCCTTTCGTCCTAGGTCTAGCGTTCTAGTCCTAACGATTCCAACACTGATTTCTAAGCAATTTTTATTTTTGAGAAGTTGGTATTCACGACTTATTGATTTCTCTGTGGTGGTATTCGCTCCGATACCAGCTGTGGCAGAACCGCCCGAATTATTTCGGCTTAAGTGCCCAAGTCACGCCTTAGAGGCAGCAACACGCTTAAATCGGAATAACCCGTCAGTCCCTCAGATCTAGTCTGATAAAGCCACTTACCAAGGATCGAATACCACTAGCTCACGCGAAGGTGAGGCACAGAGAGAATACAATAAAACATGAAACCACAAATTAAGATACTAGAGTTATTACATAAATCAAAGTTTTAAATAGAAGGGAACAAGTTCATAATTAAAATGCAGCGGATAATCGATGACGTCAAATATTGAGGAATAGGGCAAGGTATATCCCCTACTCCTCCTGATCATCTCCTGTCGAGGCAACATCCCACTCAACCGTCCAACCCGGTGGCAGGGTGGAAGGCCAAGTAACATCGTCAACCATATCCTGTAGCGTACCTGAAAAAAATATGCCAAAAGCAAGGCTGAGTATACTAATACTCAGCTAGACTTACTCGATGTGAGGAGTCTACTCCTCTACCTCTAGACCATGCAACTGTTTGGCTGAGGGGTTTGGTTTGCTAAAAGCACTAGCTGAATCTAAAAACAGTTTTAGCTTTTCCAGTTCTATCATATTTAATTAAGCTAGGTTTGCTCCTTTCTAAGCATACATGGTAACAATCATTTAGTGCAAGCAATATGTTATCTCAAGTAAACCTTGTTTCACTTATTACTCGATGCAGTACAAGGGGTCAAGCAGTCTCATTAGCTGCGAGAAGCAGACGATTCGAATCGGGTTTTTAACTTTGCAAGGTAAACCTAAACACACGACATGTAGGGGCACTCCATCCCCACACATATCAATCGTCCCCATCGATCCTCCATTCATGGCCAGGGCTCACCGCCTTGGCATACAATGCTCCACTGACCCCGGCTGCCACCGTGCAGTGACCACACTTGTACCCACCATAGCTAGCATCGGAGACCCAGTCTCAGGACAAGTGAGGAGTAAAGTCTGCGCCCGGCTTCACTCAGGTACTAGGCTTACCGGTTACCATATATCCCGACATGTGTTTAGTACTTTCAAACTCTTGACTCAGGTACCCGCACATTAATCCTTAATTCCAATTCCGTCTCATGGACATGGCATCCACTCTGGATCCAAGTCCATAGACTATCATAGATCCCGTTATCAAGATGAATACAATCAATGCCTGACCTCACGTGAGTGCTAGAAAAATCACTTGACTTCTACCGAGATCCTGATTAGCAAAGCAGCTATTCGACCTAGCACACTAGTGTCCATCTCAAAAAGGAATCCTGAGTTCATGCAACTAAGGGTTTCAAGCAACTCCTACACTTAAGTGCACGGTACAAGCCTACAAACATTAAGTGTAGTAAAATAGCATATATAAACGGTTACGCATAAAACTGGGGCTTGCCTTTAAAAGCTGAGGCTGCGGGGAGATCCTCGGTGGCAGGCTCCTATGCTGGCTCCTGAACTTCCTCTTGGACAGCTCCTTGCTCGGGAATGAGCACGTACTCTCCGTCAGCGAGGTTGCAATCTAATGAATGCAATGAGTAAGATACATATATGCCATGATATGCAATTTAGTAATGATAATATATGGTGAAATGGTTAAGTTAATAAGGTAAAGCTTAATCTTACTACTGGAAGTTCTAGTGGTATACTTAGCCATTTAAAGTCAAGTATGGTCAAGTTTAAGTGGTCAAATTATTTTGGTGTCCCACTGATTTTCTTTAGTGTCTTAGTGAAAGGTTTTATCAAGATTCTTGCTGAAATCATTATGGGTGAGGTATATTACCTTTGTTAATTCTCTCTTTCCCCTTTTACCATTTATGCTTTTTAAAGTAGGCTTGAACTACAATACAGATTTAAAAATTTCCAAAACTTCTATAAAAATTACAGTGGCTTCTCACTGGTGTATAAATTTCAGTTTCAAAAATTGAGGCATAAAATGATAAGGGTTCTCCTTGTACAAAAATATTAAAATTTAGGGCAGAGGAGGTGCTTTGAACTATAACTCCTTTTTAACAATGAATTTTTCTCTAAGGTTTATTTTTGCTAGCAATTAGGTGCAATAACAAGACTTTGTACCAAGTTCTAGCCAATGATACCTATTGGTCATTTTATTGTAATTTTCTAAAGTTTCAGGGCTTAATGGTGCTTTCTACTACTACTATAATTAAAAATGTCAAACAATGTATTTCCTAATTTTTCTATCTTTTTCTTTGCGCAAAAGAAATCATTCTAGAAGCTGGAAAATTTTTCTCAAAGGGAAAGGGTGGTAGAATTTCTTGGAATATATGGCCTTTTTCATGGGGAAGGTGTAACACCCCTGGTGTTACTGTAACTAAAACTTGAGCATGGCATCATAAGCATTGGCATTGCATATGTTTGATACACCTAGAGTGCATTCACTAGGCAAAAATTTCAAACAAGTTGTACTGTTTTGGTGTTTTGCAAACAAGACCCTGGAATAGGAAACTCAACCCTAAATAGGGATTAAAGGGGTAAAACATAACCCAAATTGAGAAAACCTAAAGGCTTTAGGGTAATAGTCGTAAAATGTCCCCAAAAATAAAGTTGAATCACATTTATACCCCTGGGATACCAAAAACCCTAATTAGAACCATGGAAAACCCTAAATTCAAACCCTAGGGGCCTATGTGCAAAATTAGTCCACTTTTGGACTAAAGTGCAAAAACCAAGTTAAATAAGTATCTTAAGTCATTTGGGTCACAAATATGTGGATTTGCAAGTTAAACCCTAAGTTTTGGGCTTATATGCAAAAAGCCACACTTTTTCTCAAATGATTAAGTCTGATTTTTAGTGATATTGGCTCAACTTTGGAGCTCTATATCTTCCAAATTATTGAGAATTTGCCCTAGGTCACCACATCAACTATGTAGATCTATCTTAGGTGAATAACTTTGCTTAAGAGAGTAAGCATGGTTATTGTGAAGAATATGGAGAAAAGTGCACTCAAAGTCGAACTTTCAGGCTGTCTGAAGTATGAAATTCAGACTAACAGTGGTATTGAGTCAACTTTGAACTGGAAATCAACCTTGCTCTAATAAGAATTTGGCTATGGATGCTATAGCAAGATTGTTGTTGGATCATCAGGCAACAACTTTGTTATTAGCTGATCCATTGGTTGCCATTGGAAATAGGAAGAAAATTAGCGCCAAACTTGCTCGGTCAGTCCAACTGAATGCCATTCGCCATGGTACAGTAACTGAACGGATATGGTTGCCAGCGCGGCTTGCTCGTCGACGGCGACCTCCCTGCGCGAAAATTCACGTCGCCGCCGTGATTCGTGTTCACTGGCGGTTGGATAACTACGGCAAAGAAAAGATCTCACGGCGGGGAAGGGATAGGATCGCGTCGTGGATATTTTCGGGTTGCCGTGGCCTCGCAGTATCCCGACCACGTGCATCGACAACGTGGCCGTGCGGCCGTCGCCGGAGTTTGCATCCTCCGCCGCGATTGTGCCACGCTTCCGGTCAGTGACCACGTCGCCGTGAACTATGATCATTACCCAGTGACTGTCGTGGCTTCTCGTCCCGTGAACTGCCACGAATCACCCCGCCGGTGACTCGCTTCTTCTCCGGCCGCCACCGCGCCATCCTCAATTCAAGCGCCACCGTCCCTGGAAGCTATAAATCGAGCCCGCCGTTAGCTCCGCAACCTCATTACACATCACACCGTCCAGTATCGCCCCCAAGCTTGCCCCAATTCTGTTCTGAAACACCACTGGGTCGAGCTCACCGCGGCTATAAATTCACCCCGTCCTCGCCCCCTTTTCTCAAATCAACCAAGCTCCGACCTTCGTCTCTAAATTGCGAAGCTGTAGCAACCATTCCTGTCCTCGATTAGCCACCCTGGCCGGAGAATTGCCATTTTCCCCCAAATCGGTCCGCCGCGCCACCCAAAACAGCCCGCCCGTGGCCAGCTTACTCTGGTAAGTCACTGTCCAATCCATGTGTTGTTCTAGTGCTTCTACATGCTTGCGAAGCTCACGGTGGCGTCCGTTTGCTCTATTCGACCATGGTTTGGCGGGAACATGTGCTCACAAACTCGGTGTCCGCCACGATCGTGGGCAGACGGCTCCCAGAGGGGTTCCTATCCAATTAACGGTTGTTCATAGATCGTCTTAGGTCGGTAAAGCCTCCCCGATAGTTAGCTTGAGCAATCATCGCCGGCCATGGCCTGTACAAGCCGCGTCAGGGGTAATCGGCGAGCGCGCCGTGGACAGGGGTGTGGTTGGAGAAGAATTAGAAGTATGGGGGTCTTTCTGCGAATGTCAGCGACTCGCCGAAACAGTGCTCTGACCCCGCTTTAGGTTATTCTGTTAGTCAGGGCCTTTTCTGCAAAACCCGCAGCGCGGGCGCGCGCTGGCGCGTTTCTGCGCTAATTGCGTCGGCTCGGGCTCCTTTCGGCCCGAGACTATTCATAAATTTCCTTTTTCCTTTCCTAACAGGCTTTGGAAATCTGTCATAAATTGTAGAAAAATCCTAAAAATATGAGACCAATTTTCTTAGAACCCTAATTTCCTGTAGTAGTTAATAAAAATAATCTCATGATTTTTAGATCAAATAGGGAATTTTAGAGCATTTAAAGTAGCTTAAAGTCTTAGTTCTGGATTTTTAGAAAATAGATAATAATCCCAAAATTGCTCCAACTTTTTACATAAGCTCTACATAATATTTAGAAGCCTTGGGTAGAATTTGGGTTGATTTGAACCTTATTTGATACCTAGAACCCAAAATCCCCCCTGCCCTTTGAAATCCTTTACTGACTCCGAAAACCCTAAGTTATCGGAGTTCCGTGAAGGAAAGTTATATTCAAGACTTAGAGAATAAATCTTTATTATCTTCGCACTCTCATGAGCATTACATGGCATTCATTCTTATATATGTATATATATGGTTATGTTAGAACGCGAAGAAGAAGTGGAAGTCACTGAAGAGAAGACCTCACCACCCTCGGATTCTCAAGTAGGAAACTGCTTCTACTTTGATATTTATGGATCCGAGCCAGACTCACCTACGAACAAAGGCAAGCCCTGGTGCATGCAACCCCTTTCCTTGTGTTTTTAAATAACTTTCGCACACTTTAAGTCTAGTGAAATGTGCATTAGGTTTATAGGAATTGCTTGAAACCCTTTGATGCATTGCTTTCCTTGATATCCATACCTTTATAGATACTTCTGTGAAGTATCAAAATATGCTTTGCAAAAATGCTTAGCCTTGCTTAGATCTTGTGGACAGAGGTTGTCCTTATCCTAGCTCGAGAAAGGATGGCTTCTACCTGCAAGAATATTTTCATTTGGAGCAATGGTGGGATCTTACTGCAAAGCTCCCTGTGATGCTCTTTTCATCCTAAGGAACAGAAACAATCCTAAGGATGGAAGTACTTAAATCGAGACTTGGGTTAGGAACAGGTGATGTTCTACCCAGGTTGAATAAGGATTGGATGCGTATGTAGGCCTGCTAGCGCAAGGACTATCTTAGCTAGCCGCATACCCTGGAAATGGGACAGGGTAAGCTTTGCCTCGAGCAGACTAAGGCCAGAATAAGATAACACGAAATGGGCGTGGAGCGGTGGCGGGAGTAGTGTGTACCCTCCGTGGCAAGAGGCTGGACGGTGGTGTATCTGTGCTCTCGGTTTGCGTGAACCTGATCTGGTCTTAAGAACCCTGGGGTCGAGTTGACATATGCAAGGTTTAAGTGCTACATATGTCGTGTGGTTAGAGATCCTCAGCTGAGTAAATCGATTCGGATCGCCGTTATATCCCCGGAGAGTGGAGACTTGATCACTGACCTACAACCTAAGTCAGGATGTGAACTTCATGAATAAAAATGATGTTGTATTGATGAGATGATGAAATTAGACTAGAGGCAAACAGAGTCTATTGATATTTAATTTGGCGTTAAAATATTGAAAGTAAGGACTCACTCTAGTAAGCTATTTCTGCAAAAGTATCTAAGTTGATTCTTGCTAAAGCCTCTCCTTGATTCCTATTTATCCAGCATACCCTTGAGAGTCTTTTCCTTAGTCGGGTAAGACTTGCTGAGTAATTCCATACTCAGGGTTTATCCCTCCGTTGTTTTTAGGTGAGGAAGCGACAAATTTTTGTTGCTTTTGCTCCAAGGTGGTGTCAAATGAAGAAAAACAAGAGTGAAGATGCGGGAGGACGTGGTCCTCGATAAGAACCTTTTATGAAAACTTATCGGGAGGAGTTTTTGCCTCCCTTGGTATGTGTAATAATACTACTCAGCACTCGCTTATATTTCTGGTCTGTAATAAACAACTTGAGCTTACTTTTTAATAAATGTAAGTTTATGTAATTGCTTCCGCATTTCTTTATCTCCGATGTTCTGTAATGTCTGCAAGACGGGTGAAACGTTCCTGGAAAGATAAGAAAGAAGATACCGAACTTGTCAAGTAGTTCAGGGGCACCTACAGGGTTGTCTGAAGTCCGTTGGACAAGGACAACTGTAGGTGGGCGTAATTACTTGAGAGGTTCCGTCACAACTGGTATCGGAGCGTAGCCCTTCTTTGCAGATATTATGAGACATCTTCAAAAGGATTTTCTAAAAGTCTTACCTAGAAACTCTCTTCTCCTCTTACCTAAGTATTCTGAAGAGTTTATCTTAAAGACCTGGTAGTAAGAGTGCAACATATAGAAGGTGTGAATTAACTAAGGTTGATTCTGTAATTATACATGCATCATGCTAAGAACTATACTAGTAAGATTTCCCCCTTAGAGAAACGCTGCCGCACCAGAAAGACCGCGCGCAAATCTACTAGATCCATTGGCATACCCCGCCATTAACTTACCCCAAGACATGAAGAAAGTAGCAATGGTAGCAACGATCCTATCAGGGATCTGGAAGCACAAGTCGAACTGCTTCAATCAGAACTCCATCATAGGAATGATCTATGGGTCGTGGATGCAGCCATCCGCTACTTGCAAGACCAACTCGCGAAACGAGATCTAGCGCTCGATTGGGCGGTTAACTCTCGTCCATTCGCCTGGGCTAAGGAAGCCAAAGCTCGAGCCGCGTGGAGGAACTTAGCTTAGCCATGGATAACTTGCAGGTCTGTTATAATACACTACATGAAGAAGTTCATGGGTTGTATTCACAACTGCACCCGGACGTCCCTGCGAATCCTATCGGGATGGAAGCCGGACCTTCTCATGTAGCGGGAGAAGCCCTTGATGGTGCACTAGACCTTTTCAGGCCCCCTCCTCTATGAAGGTTGGTTGACGAATGGTCTTCTACTCCCGACAGTAAAGCTACCAAAAGGGAAAAGAAATGGCTTACCAAGTGCCCGTAACATTGGCCGGACGGGATTTTCCTACTATTAAGATTAGGCCAAGACATAGATGTCATCTTGGGCATGAACTGGTTAGCCTAGCATAAAGCAATTCTCAACCCTGATATGAGAACCATCAGGTTGAGTTATGACCAATAGAGAGTTGGTAACTTGATTTCGTAAACCCAAGATTAGGCTATATTCGTATTTAGTGAACCATGACCCGACCCAAAGTTGAATTTTTCGTTATCCCTCCATGACCAAACACATACAAATAAATGCCTAGATAATTTTTTTGTCGGACCTAAAGTGTACCTAGACTGAAAATAAGGATCTCAAGTCATGTCTCCCTTTAGAACCATTCTCTTGTTCAGTTGATACAGATTGCGGTCTCTAGTATAGTTGGCCTCTCCTTGCGGATCGCCATGTTGCTTTATTAACCCAACCTAGGAAAGACATGTCCGACCATTTTCTTGAATTTGATACCTTTGGTTTCTTCATATCTATCGAAGGCATACCAACTTAATCCTTGAGCTTGTGATCTTTATGATGGGCATAGAAATATGCCTGGGGCTGAATTAACAGTCTCCCATCGTACTTCTTTCATCAAGTTTAGGTTATGGCCATGCCTTGTTCACTTCATCGGGCCATGATCTATTTGGCTCTCTACTTGTAACCATTCTTACAAATGGAGTCTCTTTTGTATATAGTCACCCTTGCTCAATCCATTGGTGTCGCGTGAGATTTCTTATTGGTTATGTTTGGTAATGGTATTATGACTAAAATCGGTGACACCACGCTGAAATCGAGGGCCTCCTGTGGGTGCACACATTTGGTTGCGCTACTTGGCACGCGCTAGTATCACAATTAGTAGTCATAATCCATTATAAGACTATATTGATATGTTATCTCTACACAAATTATACTTACCACGTGAGATTCATTATCGGTGCCAGTTTTGTAATGGTGTCATGGTTAAGAACTTATGGTACCACGGTGAAACTGAGAGCCTCCTGTGAATGTGCACACAGGATTTTGCTGCTTGGCGCACGCCAGTATCAAGGTCTCTAGTCATGATCCATTATGGAATTACACTGATGTGTTATCTTCCATTGACCTTTCCTTGAAACAATTTCTATGTTGTTTGTGAAGAGATCAAGTAACCTCTGTCATTTCCGTTGGATCAAAATGGCATACCACTTTCATGTGTGGTCTTATTTCTTTTGATCTTGGTAGTGACTACCCACACAAGTTCCCTTTGCATCCTTTGTGTAAAGGTGAAGCCTTGGAGCTTTTTAGTGTAAGAAAACAACTGATTAGCTCTCAAAATAGAGATCTGTTTCCCCTGCTGCTGAAATGCAAGAGTTTGTTCATTCGCTCTCTTATTTAATCCATGTATTCCCTAACCAAGTGGATAATTCATCTCGCGTGAGAAAAACGGATGAACAACTTGACCAAATAGATTTTTACCCACATACAAAACCTCTTATTAACAAAGAGTGGACTCTCAACCCTTGGCTTACCAATGGTATGGAGAGGATTTGCTTAACATCAAAAGTAGTTCAACAAGTTGGTTTTGACTAACTTGTAACTGCACAAGGAACGAAGGCTGAGTTTAGAGATCGTTTTATCGAGTTGTCTAAACTCGCTTTAGTTCAATCCACCCTAAAGAAGGTACTTACCAGAATCAAATTAAGTCGACCAGTAAATTATCGCTCTAGTCGCGCCTCGACCGTCTCACGCGTGCTTTTCCTGCGTGTGTGATCATGCCAATCCATGAATAGTGCTGGATAAAATGGACTGGTTGCAAAGTCCGTATCTACTGATCCCTCCGCTGGAGATTCTCTCGAATCTATATCACCTTTTAGGGACTTGGATTTTCTGCTTAGCCACGAGTTAACCGTGATGTTATTCGACATTCACACCCGTCCCCTGTGCTATGAACTTGCCGTAACCACTTGTTGGTAAACCTCTTTCTGTGTGTTTTACCCAAGATGGTGCATCTGATTCTGTTTGGGTAAAATTTCGTAATTACCGCTCACCCAACAGACTCAGATAAGTACAGTGTCATCAAAAGAAGCAAATTGCACACATGGAACCTTATGTGTTCTTCTGGTGGGCAAAGATGCAAATTGAAATTGCACACTATGTGGCTAGATGTGACACTTGTAAACGTGTCAAGGCCACATACATGAAGACTGCTGGTCCATTACAATCTTTACCTATCCCAACTTGGAAATGGGAAGACATAAGTATGGACTTTATTGTGGGATTGCCCAGGACCGCAAAAGGGTATGACTCTATCTGGGTGATTGTTGATCGACTTACAAAGATTGCTCATTTTCTGCCGGTCAAGACAGATTCCCCGGTTACTGTCTACGCCCAATTGTACATTGCTCGTATTCTTAGTCTGCATGGTGTTCCGAAGACCATAGTGTCGGATCGTGGACCTCAATTTGTAGCCAAGTTTTGGGAAGCACTTCACAAATCCTTGGGTACTAAGTTGCTCCATAGTTCGGCATATCATCCACAAACCAGTGGACAGACTGAGAGGATTAATCAAGTACTCGAAGATATGCTGCGGGCATGTGTTCTGGACTTCTCACAAAAATGGGATGAATGTTTGCCCTTAGCGGAGTTTTCATATAATAATAGCTATCAAGAAAGTATCAAGATGGCACCCTTTGAAGCTTTGTATGGACGACGATGTCGTACTCCGCTAAATTGGTCTGAACCAGGTGAAAGGTACTTCTTCAGGCCTGACCTGGTAAAAGAAACTGAAGACAAAGTTCAGAAAATAATACATAATATGAAGAAAACCCAAACTCGTCAAAAGAGTTATGCAGACCGACGACGACAACCCTTATGCTTTCTCGTAGGAGATTATGTCTACCTGAAAGTTTCACCAATGAAGGGTGTATCGCGTTTCGGGATTAAGGGAAAGCTTGCACCTCGGTACATTGGTCCCTTCCCTATACTTGAGCAATGTGGACCAGTGGCATATCGACTCCAACTACCCAAGACATTGTCTGCTGTGCATAATGTGTTCCACGTGTCACAATTAAAGAAGTGTCTTCGGATTCCCAATCGAACCGTTGAAGTAACAGATGTTGTCCTTGCGCCGGACTTGACATATTCTGAGCACCCTATTTGAGTCTTGGATCAAAAGGACAGGGTTACCCGAAGAAAAACTATCAAGTTCTATAAGATACAGTGGAACCAGCATTCCGAAGATGAGGCTACATGGGAAACTCAAGACTTTTTAGATAAGAATTTCCCAGACTTTTTAGCCTCTTGTGAATTGTAAAGCCTGTATAATTGTGTAATAAAGGAGTAAATTCCCAAGCCACTCCTGCCTTGTACCAGAAATAAGGAAATAAAAGTATGCCGCGTTTCCTTTTCCATTACTTACCCTAGGACTTTTAATCTCGGGACGAGATTCTTTTATGGGGGGAAGGATGTAACACCCCTGGTGTTACTGTAACTAAAACTTGAGCATGGCATCATAAGCATTGGCATTGCATATGTTTGGTACACCTAGAGTGCATTCACTAGGCAAAAATTTCAAACAAGTTGTACTGTTTTGGTGTTTTGCAAACAAGACCCTGGAATAGGAAACTCAACCCTAAATAGGGATTAAAGGGGTAAAACATAACCCAAATTGAGAAAACCTAAAGGCTTTAGGGAAATAGTCGTAAAATGTCCCCAAAAATAAAGTTGAATCATATTTATACCCCTGGGATACCAAAAACCCTAATTAGAACCCTGGAAAACCCTAAATTCAAACCCTAGGGGCCTATGTGCAAAATTAGTCCACTTTTGGACTAAAGTGCAAAAACCAAGTTAAATAAGTATCTTAAGTCATTTGGGTCACAAATATGTGGATTTGCAAGTTAAACCCTAAGTTTTGGGCTTATATGCAAAAAGCCACACTTTTTCTCAAATGATTAAGTCTGATTTTCAGTGATATTGGCTCAACTTTGGAGCTCTATATCTTCCAAATTATTGAGAATTTGCCCTAGGTCACCACATCAACTATGTAGATCTATCTTAGGTGAATAACTTTGCTTAAGAGAGTAAGCATGGTTGTTGTGAAGAATTTGGAGAAAAGTGCACTCAAAGTTGAACTTTCAAGATGTCTGAAGTATGAAATTCAGACTAACAGTGGTATTAAGTCAACTTTGAACTGGAAATCAACCTTGCTCTAATAAGAATTTGGCTATGGATGCTATAGCAAGATTGTTGTTGGATCATCAGGCAACAACTTTGTTATTAGCTGATCCATTGGTTGCCATTGGAAATCGGAAGAAAATTAGCGCCAAACTTGCTCGGTCAGTCCAACTGAATGCCATTCGCCATGGTACAGTAACTGAACGGATATGGTTGCCAGCGCGGCTTGCTCGTCGACGGCGACCTCCCTGCGCGAAAATTCACGCCGCCGCCGTGATTCGTGTTCACTGGCGGTTGGATAACTACGACAAAGAAAAGATCTCACGGCGGGGAAGGGATAGGATCGCGTCGTGGATATTTTCGGGTTGCCGTAGCCTCGCGGTATCCCAACCACGTGCATCGACAAAGTGGCCGTGCGGCAGTCGCCGGAGTTTCCATCCTCCGCCGCGATTGTTCCACGCTTCCGGTCAGTGACCACGTCGCCGTGAACTATGATCATTACCCAGTGACTGTCGTGGCTTCTCGTCCCGTGAACTACCACGAATCACCCCGCCGGTGACTCGCTTCTTCTCCGGCCGCCATCGCGCCATCCTCATTTCAAGCGCCACCGTCCCTGGAAGCTATAAATCGAGCCCGCCGTTAGCTCCGCGAACTCATTACACATCACACCGTCCAGTATCGCCCCCAAGCTTGCAACCGTGAGCTCCAATTTCGAGTTGCCCCAATTCTGTTCTGAAACACCGCTGGGTCGAGCTCACCGCGGCTATAAATTCACCCCATCCTCGCCCCCTTTTCTCAAATCAACCAAGCTCCGACCTTCATCTCGAAATTGCGAAGCTGTAGCAACCATTCCAGTCCTCGATTAGCCACCCTGGCCGGAGAATTGCCATTTTCCCCCAAATCGGTCCGCCGCACCACCCAAAACAGCCCGCCCGTGGCCAGCTTACTCTGGTAAGTCACTGTCCATTCCATGTGTTGTTCTAGTGCTTCTACATGCTTGCGAAGCTCACGGTGGCGTCTGTTTGCTCTATTCGACCATGGTTTGGCGGGAACATGTGCTCACAAACTCGGTGTCCGCCACGATCGTGGGCAGACGGCTCCCAGAGGGGTTCCTGTCCAATTAATGGTTGTTCATAGATCGTCTTAGGTCGGTAAAGCCTCCCCGATAGTTAGCTTGAGCAATCATCGCCGGCCATGGCCTGTACAAGCCACGTCAGGGGTAATCGGCGAGCGCGCCGTGGACAGGGGTGTAGTTGGAGAAGAATTAGAAGTATGGGGGTCTTTCTGCGAATGTCAGCGACTCGCCGAAACAGTGCTCTGACCCCGCTTTAGGTTATTCTGTTAGTCAGGGCCTTTTCTGCAAAACCCGTAGCGCGGGCACGCGCTGGCGCGTTTCTGCGCTAATTGGGCCGGCTCGGGCTGCTTTCGGCCCGAGACTATTCATAAATTTCCTTTTTCCTTTCCTAGCAGGCTTTGGAAATCTGTCATAAATTGTAGAAAAATCCTAAAAATATGAGACCAATTTTCTTAGAACCCTAATTTCCTGTAGTAGTTAATAAAAATAATCTCATGATTTTTAGATCAAATAGGGAATTTTAGAGCATTTAAAGTAGCTTAAAGTCTTAGTTCTGGATTTTTAGAAAATAGATAATAATCCCAAAATTGCTCCAACTTTTTACATAAGCTCTACATAATATTTAGAAGCCTTGGGTAGAATTTGGGTTGATTTGAACTTATTTGATACCTAGAACCCAAAACCCCCTGCCCTTAGAAATCCTTTACTGACTCCGGAAACCCTAAATTCTCGGAGTTCCGTGAAGGAAAGTTATATTCAAGACTTAGAGAATAAATATTTATTATCTTCACACTCTCATGAGCATTACATGGCATTCATTCTTATATATGTATATATATGGTTATGTTAGAACGCGAAGAAGAAGTGGAAGTCACTGAAGAGAAGACCTCACCACCCTCGGATTCTCAGGCAGGAAGATGCTTCTACTTTGATATTTGTGGATCCGAGCCAGACTCACCTACGAACAAAGGCAAGCCCCGGTGCATGCAACCCCTTTCCTTGTGTTTTTAAATAACTTTCGCACACTTTAAGTCTAGTGAAATGTGCATTAGGTTTATAGGAATTGCTTGAAACCCTTTGATGCATTGCTTTCCTTGATATCCATACCTTTATAGATACTTCTGTGAAGTATCAAAATATGGTTTACAAAAATGCTTAGCATTGCATAGATCTTGTGGATAGAGGTTGTCCTTATCCTAGCTCGAGAAAGGATGGCTTCTACCTGCAAGAATATTTTCATTTGGAGCAATGGTGGGATCTTACTGCAAAGCTCCCTGTGATGCTCTTTTCATCCTAAGGAACAGAAACAATCCTAAGGATGGAAGTA
Source organism: Zea mays (assembly GCF_902167145.1). Taxonomy (NCBI): domain Eukaryota; kingdom Viridiplantae; phylum Streptophyta; class Magnoliopsida; order Poales; family Poaceae; genus Zea; species Zea mays. The sequence goes on along the minus strand of NC_050098.1, from coordinate 53,911,179 downwards.
CTTAAATCGAGACTTGGGTTAGGAACAGGTGATGTTCTACCCAGGTTGAATAAGGATTGGATGCGTATGTAGGCCTGCTAGCGCAAGGACTATCTTAGCTAGCTGCATACCCTGGAAATGGGACAGGGTAAGCTTTGCCTCGGGCAGACTAAGGCCAGAATAAGATAACACGAAATGGGCGTGGAGCGGTGGCGGGAGTAGTGTGTACCCTCCGTGGCAAGAGGCTGGACGGTGGTGTATCTGTGCTCTCGGTTTGCGTGAACCTGATCTGGTCTTAAGAACCCTGGGGTCGAGTTGACATATGCAAGGATTAAGTGCTACATATGTCGTGTGGTTAGAGATCCTCAGCTGAGTAAATCGATTCGGATCGCCGTTATATCCCTGGAGAGTGGAGACTTGATCACTGACCTACAACCTAAGTCAGGATGTGAACTTCATGAATAAAAATGATGTTGTATTGATGAGATGATGAAATTAGACTAGAGGCAAACAGAGTCTATTGATATTAAATTTGGCGTTAAAATATTGAAAGTAAGGACTCACTCTAGTAAGCTATTTCTGCAAAAGTATCTAAGTTGATTCTTGCTAAAGCCTCTCCTTGATTCCTATTTATCCAGCATACCCTTGAGAGTCTTTTCCTTAGTCGGGTAAGACTTGCTGAGTTATTCCATACTCAGGGTTTATCCCTCCGTTGTTTTTAGGTGAGGAAGCGACAAATTTTTGTTGCTTTTGCTCCAAGGTGGTGTCAAATGAAGAAAAACAAGAGTGAAGATGCGGGAGGACGTGGTCCTCCATAAGAACCTTTTATGAAAACTTATCGGGAGGAGTTTGTGCCTCCCTTGGTATGTGTAATAATACTACTCAGCACTCGCTTATATTTCTGGTCTGTAATAAACAACTTGAGCTTACTTTTTAATAAATGTAAGTTTATGTAATTGCTTCCGCATTTCTTTATCTCTGATGTTCTGTAATATCTGCAAGACGGGTGAAACGTTCCTGGAAAGATAAGAAACAAGATACCGAACTTGTCAAGTAGTTCAGGGGCACCTACAGGGTTGTCTGAAGTCCGTTGGACAAGGACAACTGTAGGTGGGCCTAATTACTTGGGATGTTCCGTCACAGAAGGGGGTAATGTGTGTTACATCACATTTTTATTTTAGTTTCATATATTCTCTAGTGGTTTATATCATAAGTAATTGGGTAAAAATTTGTTTGCTCACTGTTTCATATTTTTAGCCTTTATTTTGATTTAATTGAAGTATTGGCTAAATCCAAGTTCTATTTATTTAACTCACTTATTATGATGGTGTCGGGTGTTTACCATTTTTGTAGTGGTATACTAGTAGTTACAGGTCTACTAGATTTTTCTTGTCATTATTTTATTTGTCCTTATATTTTTAATCATGGCTTTTCTTGATTTCTTAGTGCCTATTAAAATTTATAACCTTAGATTATCTCTAAACTAGTGTTCCATATATTTTTCCTATGTTCTTTATCACTTAGGATACTAGGAAAAATATGGTCATCCTCTGGTTATCATTTTCTATTACCTTTCTTATTTTTCTAAAGTTTAGGCAGAAACAACTTTTAATAGACATTCCTAGTTTATTCTTGTATACTGGGGTGCTTAGTATTTTTAAACAGTGTATATGTTAGGTAAGTATCTCTACAATTTTTTTCTTGACCAGTATAGAAGTATTTCTATTTTCTCTGTATTAATAAAGTTTGGACAGTTTTTCTTATTTAATTCAAAACTCTAAAAATTAGTACAAAAAACATAGGGTTTACTAATTTTGTTTGGTAGTGCATAAACCACAGAGTCTAACAAAATTTGTTTGACTAAATTTGGATAAGTATTTCTTAAGTGATGCTATTAACTAATTTACTATAGATTTAAATAATTGAATTTCAAATGGGAAAAAGGAAATCTACTTTGCGCTAGGGTCCCTGGTATTTTCTTCCTGTGTTCCTTACAAACAGGTCCTCGGGTTACTATTTCACTGAGTCTCTGAAAATGCAGAAAACCCCCTGGGGTAACCCTAAATCTTTCCTGCGGTCCTTCCCCTATTGGAACAGTACCCACGACGGAGGAAACGGCGGAGGGGCTTACCGGCGGCCAGATAGCTCCGGTGAGGCGTCCAAGAAGGTCGGGGAGGTTACGGCGGTCACGTCGAGGTACGGGTCGGCGTCGAATGTGGTCGGAGTCGTCCGTTCCACGTGCGCAGGCGGGGGAGTTCATCGGCGGCGAGTGCTCCGGCCTACTCACGGTGAGTTCATCGGTTGGCTCGGGAGGCTTGACCAAGTGACCAGAGGCGGTACACGTGAGGAATTGGAAAATGGCGCAGAGACTTTCCCGGTCCACATTCACCGATAAGCGGAAGAAGTCCGGCGAGGGTGATTCGGAGTCTCCAGCGAGGTTCTGCAGGGTCTGAGGGCTTGGGGAGCTTCACGGGTCTCTAGCGAAGCTAACCGAGCTGCTGTCGTGGACTGGGAAAGGCTGGGGTGTGCTAGGCATGATGGCCGAAGCTCGAGTGGCTTGACGGGTGGTGGCGCTTGTTCTCTGCGGCGATCTCTGGTGATCTCTGGCTTGGACGAGAGTGAGGGCGTGCGAGGGGATACGGCTAAGGCCGTGGGGGCACTTATAGGCGGGGCGAGGCATAGGCGCGTGGGGAGGGGCGACCGCGCGCGAGGGTGCGCGCTATCGTGGCTAGTCCGCGCTCGGCTGGCCTGACACGGCGTCAAGCACGTGGCTCTTTGTTTCTGCCCAAGTTAAACGTCCATAGGTTGCAAATCTTCGCGTATTTGGGCATGATCACTATACAAGATATGTTCCCCGACATAGCTTTGTCGTTTATGTGTGGAATTCGAGAGGTTTGAGGTCGTGTACAGTGAGTTGTCACGTCGCCAAGATGTCAGTGTCTCACGGCCGTGTCCCGAGGTAAAACTATGCCAAGATTATGTCAAACGGCTGAGAAATGCTCCCAAACTTCGCCAGGGTGTGTCCAAGGAAATTTGGCGCCACTTTGATAATTGGACCAAGTCGATTTGAGGTTTGAATTATGAGAACACAACTGATCTTTGTGAAGATGTCAGATTTCAGAATTTTGGATTTTCTGAATTTCCCATAGAGGTTTTATTTAAGGGGCTATTTTGGGAATTTTGCAAAACCCCTTTGATAAATCTTCCTTATTACATTTTGTATCTTATTTAGTGTACTATAACTTTGTTAGTTGGTCCATATTAAGATTTTATATTTTTCATAGTCTTTTCACTAATTCCCTTTTGTGCTCAAATGACCTAATTTGGGTACTGTTAGGGTTTTGAGTAATTTTCTCACTTGAGGTGCATGATGTGTAACACCCGAAATAAGATTTTTGGAACTTAGGGAATAAATTCTACAAAATACGTGAATTGAGGTATCTTTAAAAAAACATTCTTTGAAAACGTTCTTCTTAGAATAGATAAATGGTGATATTAAACTTTGATGCTTTAAATCTAGATTTGATTTTGAAGTTGAATTTTTTTAAATATATATATAATAAAATTTATTTTTGTGCTTATTTCTTTCATGAATTTTATCTACGGAACACATAAATATAACAATAAATATTGCATACATGTTGCATCTTTGTTTGTGCAGTTAGATTGGCTTGAAGTTTGAACTCTATTTGAATATAATTTGAAAATTTGAATTTCAAACTAATTGAAATAGGAAATTCGAAAACTAAAAAAAAGAGGAATTTAGAAAATAGTAAAAAGAAAAGAAACCAGCCCATTCAGCTTGACCACCTAGCCATAGCCCATCCGACGTCCTCTTCATTTCTCTTCTTATTTTATTCCTCTTGCCGCGCTTACATCAGCATGATGCAAGCATTGCATCATCATGCTAATCACCTGAATACCCCTTCATATCACTTGCACGCGAGCCTTTCCGCAGATATCGTGGGCACGGTCGCTTTGAAGCTTCGACCGTCTCCTTCGTAACAAACTCCTCCGCAAATCCCGAACAAGCTAGCTTCCATAACTGCCGCCGTATTTTTCTCTGACTCGGCCGGTGACGTGCGGCCTTCGATCCGCCTGCTGGGATATATAAATCCCTGATCGCTTCCTTGCTTGATCCGCGCCACTGCGCTAGGTGCCGGGCCACAGGTCTTCGTCGCCGAGCCATCTATCGGGTATCTGGCAAAATACGCATAGGAGAGAAAAGAGGACACCACCGTCGTACATACAGGGAGAGAAAAAGAAATCGGGAGGGATAGGATCGTAGTGCCTGTGCATGCTGAGCTTGGGGATTCACCGATGCGTTGAAGAACACCGGAGCCTTGGCAAATTTCATCTTGATTCCGAGGTTCATGGCCGGGTCGTGGCAAGCTGTGGCCAGCATCATCACAGACCCATCGTCGGTAAGTGTCTTTCTACTGAGTTGTCATTCTCCGTTTCTTCTACGTGCGGTCGCGGAATGGTTGGTGCACGGGTGGGCATGGCGTCGTGGTCGAACGTCGTGGGCACTGGTCGCTGGTGTACTCATCGCCGTGGGATGGGCTGTCATCGTCGGCCAGGAAGAGAGAGAAAGAGCGGCAGCTTGGGGTCGTAAGGAAGAAGACGACGTGTCCGTCGTTAATCTTCTAACCAACAGCTAAGATTAGTCGGGTTACTGCTTCGTCCGGATGAGATCGATGACCGTTGATCTTGGGGCAGACAGGGGGAGATCGGATCTTATATTCCAACCCGCGGATTGACTGCGGGTCGTCGGATTTGGATCCAAGGCTCCATGATGCGTACCGTTTCGGGCGAAGTTAGATTTAATCTGCACCGTGTGCCTCTGATCGTGCGGCTGTTGTCGCTCCATACCCCTTCGCGAGCACACTTTCATATGAACCCCCTGGAAATTATAAAATAGAACCTGCCGTCCCTCGCTACTGTGCTTTGAGTCTTAGGTTTATTCGGGCAGAGGCCCCTCTACTTTTCTGTTTTTATGCGCGCGAACCAGAGACCCGAGTAATTCAATAAATAAATTTAGAAATTGATTTTTAATGTATAAATAATTCCTAGAACTTGTTTAATCTATAGAAAATTCATATTAAGTCCAAATTAATCAATTCCAGTTGCAATGATTTTGTATTAATATTTTATATCAACTAGTAACACTATTTAGCCATGAAACTTGAATTAAAGTTATTCATTTAGATTAATGTATTCTTAGCACTAAATAATTTCGGAAATTCATAACTTAATAATCGTAGCTCCGAATTTAGTGGTTCTTGTTTCTACGATCTCATTGCGCAGCGTAGAATATTATTATATGGCTTATTCTTATGTTTGGTGTGATGTTAATTGTGTATATACCATGTTTGTCTGTATTGCTACGTTTAGCAGTGAGGACACGAGTCTTCTGAAGAGCAAGTTGGTACCTTCTCTCGTGCCAGGCAAGTTGTGCCCTTGACCACTTTTTACCCAATAATATTCTTAATGTCACTTATTCATGCATAGGTTAATTTTGATGGGACCAATAGGTCACCCTAGATTGTTTATCTCATTACCTTGTTTACCCCTTAATCACTTGGGTAGTTTGCTATTGCTTTACGTGGTTTTGGGATAATCATTTATTACATCTATGTTCCAATTCTTTTGTTATTCTATTTATGTTCATGTCAAGATCATTAATGTTAATTGGAACATAGAGCTTAACTTGAGAAACGCGTGCCACCACAAGGATTTATGGACGCCCTTGGCTGATTAATTAGGAAAGCTAGTGGAGGACTACCTTACCCGAAAGGGGCAAGGGCAGTAGGGGAGTGGTCAGTGTAGGGAGGTCCTTGGTTGATTTTGCTGCGATGGCGGTCAGGCAAGAACCCTCCATTGGAGCTTCCTATAAACTGTAGCGGGTTTTCTGAAGCTAGTGGAACTTTGTAAAGGCCTCGTAGTGTTACCCTGCCTCGCCTCCTCGGTAGAGGTGTATGGGAAGTCGTGATCCCTTGGCAGATGGGTAACATGACTTGTGGGTAAAGGGTACCACCTCTGCAGAGTGTAAAACTTGTTTACTAGCCGAGCTCACGGTCATGAGCAGCTCAGGACTCTCTGATGATTAAATTATGGAACTTAAATTCAATTTGTCATATGCATTGCATCGCAGGTGATGTTGTTACTTTTGTTCTACTACTTATTTGGGTTGGTATTTACTTATACTTAGTAATTGCTAATAAAATTTTGACCAACTTTAAAAGCAATGCTCAGCTCTAACCATCCTCTTTGGTAAGCCTTACACTTCACATGAGCTCCCACCTTTGGCGAGTTCATGCACATTATTCCCCACAACTTGTTGAGCGATGAACGTATGTGAGCTCACTCTTGCTGTCTCACACCCCCCCACAGGTCAAGAACAGGTACCGCAGGATGAGGCGCATGGAGGATGCTGCGACGAGTTCGTGAGAGGTCTAGGCCGTCGTCTCCCAGTCAACTTTGGGTTGCTGGACCGTTGTCTCCTTATAATGTAATTAATTATTTATTTTGTATAGAACTCTTATTATATAGTAAAGATGTGACATTCGATCCTGTGCCATGATTCATCATATGTGTGAGACTTGGTCCCAGCACACCTGGTGATTATGTTCGTGCCCGGGTCCTGGTGCCCCGAAACCCGGGTGTGACAGAAGTGGTATCAGAGGAATGTTGAATGTAGGACGAAACCTAGATAGAACTAGATAACCATTATCTACTTACCTTTGCTACTCTGATTCTTTTCTAAACTTTTCTTAATCTTTTCTCATCTATTTCCGCTTTACTCTGATTATTCTTACCTTTTCTCTCTAAAGACAAATGTGGATTTCACACTTTGAAATCCTGTGCCTAAAGTGACCTTTAGGAATAGGAGACCAAATCTTAGGAACAAAAACAAAACTATTTTTTATAGGTATCTATGTACTTGAATGCTTGTTCTTATGATACTTGTCTGATTTGGATCTTTAATTGAGTGTGATGAGTTGTGGAGTAATGTCCACAATTGCATCTACGTATACATATAGGCAAAAAAATCATAAAATAACTAGATAAACTAGATTATCCCTCATTAAAGTATCTAGCCTAACAATATCCATCTTATCTTAAAAGATTCTCTCTTATTTTAATAGATCTATCTTATCTTACAATATTCTTTCTTATCTTAATAGATCCATCTTATCCCGAAAAGATTCTATCATATCCTAATAGATCTTACTAACCTCAAAAGATTCCATCTTATCTTTATGGATCCATCTTATCCTAATAAGCATACTTATCCACCCTAGTTTAACAACCATGATCTAATGCAAATTAATTAGATCTTATCTAGTCAACCTAGTTATACCGATCTAATCTAGATCCCATCTAATCTAATATGGTCCAATCTAAAGTGAGTTACTTAATGGACCGATTAATACTTGTGAAATAGATTAGACCCTATCCACATGTTTTAACTTAGTTCACCCTACACTAAATAAAGAATGATAGACCAACCCAACCAATAGAGTCTTGATGGATTGCATAATCTATCAACCCTCACCTGACATCAAACCAGTTTAACCTACATCATGTAGTCTATCTCATCCATAACTATCTTAACCAAATTTCCTTAACCCCGATGATATATACTAACCTCGAATCAATGAGATCAAGATCGAAAAAGAAAAAGATCAACCCCGTCAAGGAAGGAGAGAAGTCAAACTCGATCTTCGGATACATCACCACCCAACACGGAGTTCTTTCTCACCATAAACTTTCTTACCCTAGGCTATTATTGCCCTAACCTAACCTACCCATCTTTTATCCTACATAATAAAATGACTATACATATAGATAACCATGCTCTCCTAATCACTCACTAAGGAAAAAAAAGGCTCTGGATTTTTGAAATAATTAGAAACTAAAAGCTAAATTGCAAACCACTCTTCCTATATCCTTTTTCTTACAAATCTCGAGGACGAGATTTCTGTTAAGGGGGGCAGGATTTGTAACACCCGAAATAAGATTTTTGGAACTTAGGGAATAAATTCTACAAAATACGTGAATTGAGGTATCTTTAAAAAACATTCTTTGAAAACGTTCTTCTTAAAATAGATAAATGGTGATATTAAACTTTGATGCTTTAAATCTAGATTTGATTTTGAAGTTGATTTTTTTTAAATATATATATAATAAAATTTATTTTTTTGCTTATTTCTTTCATGAATTTTATCTATGGAACACATAAATATAACAATAAATATTGCATACATGTTGCATCTTTGTTTGTGCAGTTAGATTGGCTTGAAGTTTGAACTCTATTTGAATATAATTTGAAATTTGAATTTCAAACTAATTGAAATAGGAAATTCAAAAAATAAAAAAAAGAGGAATTTAGAAAATAGTAAAAAGAAAAGAAACCAGCCCATTCGGCTTGACCACCTAGCCATAGCCCATCCGACGTCCTCTTCATTTCTCTTCTTATTTTATTCCTCTTGCCGCGCTTACATCAGCATGATGCAAGCATTGCATCATCATGCTAATCACCTGAATACCCCTTCACGTCACTTGCACGCGAGCCTTTCCGCAGATATCGTGGGCACGGGCGCTTTGAAGCTTCGACCGTCTCCTTCGTAACAAACTCCTCCGCAAATCCCGAACAAGCTAGCTTCCATAACCGCCGCCGTATTTTTCTCTGACTCGGCCGGTGACGTGCGGCCTTCGATCCGCCTGCTGGGATATATAAATCCCTGATCGCTTCCTTGCTTGATCCGCGCCACTGCGCTAGGTGCCGGGCCACGGGTCTTCGTCGCCGAGCCATCTATCGGGCATCTGGCAAAATACGCATAGGAGAGAAAAGAGGACACCACCGTCGTACATACAGGGAGAGAGAAAAAGAAATCGGGAGGGATAGGATCGTAGTGCCTGTGCATGCCGAGCTTGGGGATTCACCGATGCGTTGAAGAACACCGGAGCCTTGGCAAATTTCATCTTGATTCTGAGGTTCATGGCCGGGTCGTGGCAAGCTGTGGCCAGCATCATCACAGACCCATCGTCGGTAAGTGTCTTTGTACTGAGCTGTCATTCTCCGTTTCTTCTACGTGCGGTCGCGGATTGGTTGGTGCACGGGTGTTACCCTGCCTCGCCTCCTCGGTAGAGGTGTATGGGAAGTCGCGATCCCTTGGCAGATGGGTAACATGACTTGTGGGTAAAGGGTACCACCTCTGCAGAGTGTAAAACTGGTATACTAGCCGAGCTCACGGTCATGAGCAGCTCAGGACTCTCTGATGATTAAATTATGGAACTTAAATTCAATTTGTCATATGCATTGCATCGCAGGTGATGTTGTTACTTTTGTTCTACTACTTATTTGGGTTGGTATTTACTTATACTTAGTAATTGCTAATAAAATTTTGACCAACTTTAAAAGCAATGCTCAGCTCTAACCATCCTCTTTGGTAAGCCTTACACTTCACGTGAGCTCCCACCTTTGGCGAGTTCATGCACATTATTCCCCACAACTTGTTGAGCGATGAACGTATGTGAGCTCACTCTTGCTGTCTCACACCCCCCCACAGGTCAAGAACAGGTACCGCAGGATGAGGCGCATGGAGGATGCTGCGACGAGTTCGTGAGAGGTCTAGGCCGTCGTCTCCCAGTCAACTTTGGATTGCTGGACCGTTGTCTCCTTATAATGTAATTAATTATTTATTTTGTATAGAACTCTTATTATATAATAAAGATGTGACATTCGATCCTGTGCCATGATTCATCATATGTGTGAGACTTGGTCCCAGCACACCTGGTGATTATGTTCGTGCCCGGGTCCTGGTGCCCCGAAACCCGGGTGTGACATGATGTGTTTAGAGTATGGTTCTTGAGATGAAAAAGAATTAGCTTAGGTTTTAATTCCTTAAGTTTGGGTGTTTCTTGCTTCATTAAAATCACATGTGATAATGGTCACAAGTTGGGTACTGGGGAAAAACCCTGAGTAACACTAGGGTGTTACAGTAATGACCCCATCGGGGATTTGGAGGCCAAAGTGCATCGCCTCAGGTATGAACTACACCACGGGTGTCGGGAGCGTGCGCGCGATAGTCGGCGCATCGCTGAACTATCACCCAAAGTTAATCGCCTGCAGTACGAAATTTTGGAACGCGATACGGCCATTGATTGGGCCATCAACTCGCGCTCTATCGCTTGGGACTGTGAAGCTAAAGCTCTAGCTCGAGTAGCAGAACTTAGTGCATCCCTCGAAAACCTACAAGCATACTACAACACCTTGCATGAAGAAGTGCATGTATTGTATGATCGACTGCACCCGAACGTGCCACCCGATGTGGCAGCAATGGGAACTGGACCATCTGGCACAGCAAATGGAGGATCTGATGGGGGATTGACATTTTTGGAGCCCCTCCTTCCATGAACCTTGCAGATGAACGGTCTCCTGAAGTAGGCAGTGGGATAGCTAAGGATGAAGAAGATTAGAGTAGTATAGTCTGAGTAATGTACTTATGTAAAATAAGTAAGAAAGTCGAGTTGTATAATGGAGTATGTATAATTATTACTGTTCCGCAATGAAATAAAGATGGTGTATGTTTGGAATGTTATATTTCCAAATTTTTCTTTGCCTCAAATGTCATCCCGGATCCGTGCACATGATGGGGCAGGTACATCCCGCGGCGGGGAGATACTCCCAATCCGCCACCGGTACCTCCTACCATGGCCGAGGCTATCGCTGCCTTGGTCAATGCCACCACTGACAACACACGCTTTCTGCGCGAAATGGCAGGCAACCAATTTCAACAACGCAGAGGGAGAGTTCCCCCTCAAGGACCACGAGATACTACCTATCTGGAGTTCTCCGAAACCCTCCCACCGCTCTTCGTCAAGGCAGAGGAACCATTGGAAACCGACAAATGGGTGCGAGTAATGGAACATAAATTCGGGCTAATCCGATGCACCGAGGTTCAGAAGCCCATATTTGCCGCTTAGCAGTTAAGAGGCCTCGCCAGCACCTGGTGGGCAAACTTTTCCACCATCCAACCTACGGGACATCAAGTGAGTTGGGAAGAGTTTAAATTGGCATTTAGGGAACATTATGTTCCGAAAGGCGTGCTACAAAAGAAACTGGAAAGAGTTCATCCGACTGAAGCAGGGGGGAGATTCTGTGATGCAGTATCTCAATAAATTCAATCATCTCTCCCAGTACGCCATTGACCAAGTGGATACAGACTTGAAAAAGAAGAATTGTTTTAGGAGTGGACTAAATGACAGACTCCAGCGTAAGATGGCAACGTGTCTAGACCTCACATACAGGAGGGTTGTCAGTACATCACTGGCAGTTGAAGCCAAAAATACGGGACACGGAAAATCAAAGGGATATGCGGGTGCAAGATCAACTCAAGGACGTGAAAAGAGAACAAGGTTGGTAATCCGACCTTTCAATCCAAACCGTTCTTCACCTCGCCCACCTACATATCCATTTAAACCACCCGTATTTATTCGTCCCACTCCTGCCCCCGCTCCGACCAATCAGCTAAGTGCCCCTGGTACTCGTTTCCCTACCCTTCCTAGTTCCTCCAGTGGTTGCTTCAATTGTGGGAAGTCTGGGCATTTCATCAAGGACTGTCGATATCCGAAGCAAATCAAATCCATCTTTCAGCAGACCTCTGGGAACTCAAATCAAGGAAAAGGGAACACGACCAACTCTTCTACGGGCAAAAATTTGAAGAAAACTGGACGGGTCTATTATACCCAGGTAGCTACTACACCGGAAGGCGAACTGATGATGATGGGTACGTTCCTTATTGCCAACCATCCAGCAGTTATCCTTTTTGATTTTGGTGCATCACATACCTTCATAAAAAAGACTTTTATGGAGAAATATTGCATACATTGCACTAAATCAAGGGAGGGATTTGTTATCCACTCACCTGGGGGCCGAATATTTACTAAGGAAGTAGCCTTCCACATACCCGTAAATTTGCTGGACATGAGTTCTTTACAAATATGATTGTCATAAAGGGACAAGATATAGATGTGATTCTAGGAATGAATTAGTTAGCCCAAAATAAAGCCATCATCGATACCGACCAAAGGACCATTAAGTTAAGTTATGGTCATGAAGAAGTCCAATTGTCCATCCCTATAGCGATCCCAATCAAAGCATCTGGACAAGTTTTTGAGACCATGGTATAAGAAATTCGGGATATTCCAGTGGTATGTGAATTTCCAGATGTCTTTCTCGAAGACTTGCTCAGATTGCCTCCTAAAAGGGATGTGGAATTTGTGATTGAACTGAAGCCCAGTACGGCTCCCATTTCGAGAAGGTCGTACCACATGCCACCTAATGAACTGGCAGAACTCAAGACTCAACTACAAGACTTGTTGGAGAAGGGGTTCATTAGACCAAGTTCATCACCGTGGGGATGTCTAGCAATCTTCGTCAAAAAGAAGGATCAGACACTTCAAATGTGCGTGGGCTATAGACCCCTTAATGAGGTTACCATCAAGAACAAAGTATCCTCTTCCTCGGATCGATATTATATTCGATCAACTTACTGGAGCCCGGGTATTTTCTAAAATGGATCTCAGACCCGAGCATATACCCAAGACCGCATTCACCACACGGTATGGGTTATTTGAATATTTGGTCATGTCTTTCGGATTAACAAATGCTCCAGCCCACTTCACATACTTAATGAACTCGGTATTTATGCCCGAATTGGATAAATTTGTGGTGGTCTTCATTGACAACATTCTGATCTATTCCAAAAATGAAGAGGAGCATGCAAAGCACTTACGGATCGTGCTAACGCGCTTAAGGGGACATCAGCTGTATGCCAAATTCAGCAAAAGTGTATTCTGGTTGGAGGAAATCCAGTTTCTTGGATTGCGGTCGATCCCAACAAAGTCAAGGATATCTTAGAATGGAACTCACCTACTACAGTACATCAAGTTCGGAGTTTCCTTGGACTGGCTAGATATTACTGCAGGTTCATTCCGGATTCCTCCAAGATTGTTAAACCCATTACGGGTTTATTGAAGAATGATACAAAGTTTTATTGGTCCTCAAAATGAAATGAAGCCTTTAAGCAGCTGAAGGTGTTGTTAACCACTACCCCGATGTTGGCCCAACCGGATATTGAAAAGCGTTTTGATGTGTATTGTGACGCGTCAAGTAGTGGACTCGGATGTGTCTTGATGCAAGAAGGGTGAGTTATAGCATATCCTTCAAGACAGCTGCGCCAGCATGAAGAACACTACCCAACTCATGACCTGGAACTAGTTGCAGTCGTTCATGCCCTCAAGATTTGGCATCATTATCTGCTGGGAAATATCTGCCATTTGTATACAGATCAAAAAAGTTTGAAATATATCTTTACCCAGTCAGAACTGAACATGAGGCAGAGAAGATGTATTGAGCTAATCAAAGATTATGACTTGGAAATCCATTATCACCCAGGAAAAGCCAATGTGGTGGCAGATGCTTTAAGTCGCAAGACTTTTTGTCATTGTCTTACAATAAGAGCACCTGGCACCACTATATGCCAGGAAATGGAGAAACTGAATCTGGGGATAGTGCAGCAAGGAATTCTGACAAATGTGAAGCTTGAGTCAGTTCTTCTGCAAAGGATCATTGATTCCTAAAGAACCAATACGGGTATGAAGTACATTCATGAGAAAATGAAAGCTGGCAAGGCAAATTGCTTCAGGAAAGATAATCAAGAAGTAATATGGTTTAAAGATCACATAGTAGTGCCAAAAGATACTGTGGTCCGCCAACAAATCCTGGATGAAGCTCATCTTAGTCTATATTCCATTCATCCAGTGAGCACTAAGATGTATCAAGACTTAAAGCAACATTATTGGTGGACTAAAATGAAGATTGAAATTGCACGCTGTGTGGCATAGTGTGATACTTGCAGACGAGTCAAGGCCATACATATGAAGGCTGCTGGGCCATTGCAATCTTTGCCAATCCCATCCTAGAAATGGGAATATATTAGTATGGATTTCATTGTGGGATTACCCAGGACACCTAAAGGATTTGATTCTATCTGGGTTATAGTTGATCGACTTACAAAGATAGCTCATTTTCTATCGGTCAAAACATATTATCCGGTCATTACTTATGCTTAGATATATGTGTCCTGAATTCTCAGTTTACATGGAGTTCCAAAAACCATAATGTCAGACTGGGGACTGCAATTTGTATCCAAGTTTTGGGAAGAGCTGCATAAATCCTTGGGTGCTAAATTACTCCATAGTTCGGCTTATCATCCTTAAACAAGTGGACAAACTGAGAGAGTAAATCAGATACTAGAAGATATGCTAAGGGCATGTGTCCTAGAGTTCCTGCAGAAATGGGATGATTGTCTGCCATTGGCAGAGTTTTCTTATAATAGTAGTTATCAAGAAAGCATTAAGATGGCACCGTTTGAAGCACTGTACGGATGACGATGCCGAACACCCTTAAATTGGTCTGAACCAGGAGAACAGTGGTTTTTCAGGCCTGACTTGGTCAAAGAAACAGAGGAAAAAGTTCAACGGATAAGACACCACTTGGAAGAAGCTCAAGCTCGACAGAAAAATTATGCGGATAAACGATGCCGACCTTTGGTCTTTGAAGCCAAGGATTATGTATACCTGAAAGTATCACCGATGAAGGGTGTTAATCGGTTCGGGGTAAAAGGAAAGTTGGCACCCTGATACATTGGAGTGTTTCCCATTCTTGAGCAATGCGGACCAGTAGCGTACAGACTTCAACTACCTAAAATATTATCTACAGTACATAATGTGTTCCATGTGTCCCAATTGAAGAAATGTCTTCGGATTCCTGATCGAACCATTGATGTGGTGGATGTCACTTTAGAACCAGACTAGACTTATTCGGAACATCTTATTCGAGTCCTGGATCAAAAGGATAGAATCACCCGAAAAAGGACACTAAAATTCTACAAGGTACACTGAAGACAAAGCTACCTGGGAAACTCAAGATTTCTTGGAAAAAAATTTCCTAGGTTTTTAGCTTCATCTAGCTTGTAAGATGTGTACATCTGATAGTAAAATTGGAACAACTCCAATACCACCCCTTGCTTTGTAAGATAAATAAGGAAATAAAGATGTGACGTGTTTCCTTTTCCACTACTTACCCCAGGACTTTAAATCTCGGGACGAGATTCTTTTATGGGGGGAAGGATGTAACACCCCTAGTGTTACTGGCACTAAAACTTGAGCATGACATCATATGCATTGACATTTCATTTTGTTTGTTACACCTAGAATGCATCCACTAGGTAAAATTTCAAAACCAGTGTGATGTGGTGGCTTGAAGTATTCTTAACCTTAGGGAAGGATACCTAACCCTGGGATTAGAGAATATGGGTAAAAGTGAAGCCAAAATGAGTAATACTTCAAAAGTCATTGGAAATGTTCATAAGATATCAAGTTTGATGGATTTGAGTGGCACAAAAACCCTAAAGTGCTCAAAACCCTAAAAGAAACCCTAGAAAACCCTAATTTGTACCCTAGGGGTGAATTCAAATTTTATGCACTTTTGGACCAAAATGTACATATCAAAGTGGTAGAACACAAAAAACCGAGCAATTTTTACATTGGAGGATTTTCACGTAGTGTGGAGTAATTTGGACTTAATTGCAAAAAGTCCCAAGAACACCTATGTGGCTAACTCTAGATTTCAGTGAGATTAAGCCAACTTTGGAGCCTTGTACTTCTTAATTCGTGAGGATTTTTCCCGAGTTCAATACATCAATCTTGTAGAGCTATTATAGGAATACAAATTTGATTAAGTGATTAAGCCCTAAAGCTACATGGAAATGGGAGAAAAATAGACCTGAAGTTGGGCTGTCAATCAACCTTAAGACTGAATCTTGACTATCAGTGTTTGGATGAACTTTGAGACCGATTTGCGGGGGATTCAGTGAATGTATGATCAAGGTCTTAATAACAAGATTAAAGCTGGTACATTGGACAACAAATTTGATGTAGTTGCATTAGCAGGTTGTCACGTAAAAATTCAAGAAAAACGCCCTTCAATGTGCCCTGTCAGGCACCCTGAAGAAGATCCTGATGGTACAGTGTCTGAAAATATCAGTGATGCAGTGCACTTCGCCGTCGGTGACCCTCGCGTCGTGATCCGCGTCGGTGCTACGATTCGTGCTCTCTGGCGAGGTGATAGTCGCGGAGGGGGTAAAAGATCCGAAGCGGGAATGGATCAGGCCGACCTTGTCGTACCTACTTGCCCACGCGGTCGGTAAAATATCGCCGCTGGTGCTCGCCGTGATCGTAGCAAGGGACATGTAGTCACCTGATTCACCGCATTGCCGTGATCATGGCATCCCCTAGATAGCGACTATCGCACGGTGAACGCATGCGCTCCACGACGGGCTTCGGAAATTGTCTCACCAGGGAGAAAAGCTCCACTCTCCTCCCAAATTCGGAGTCGCCGCTTAAAGCTTCTATAAATTGATGCCCCAGTCTACTTCGCCATGTTGTTACGAACCCAGGACACCAGCCCTCGCCTCCGATCATCCACCACAGCGCCCTAATTTGGGATTTCCCCCAAATCGGTTCTCCACGCCGCCGTTAGCATCTCATCGTGGCCAGCCATCCACAGGTCAATTCATACTTCTTTGCTTCGTGTTCTAGCATCCCTCGAGTCTCCTTTTGCTCGTAGGCCCGTTTGATTGAATTGGACCGCACTGAATCATCGTGAACACCTCAATTTTCTCT
Source organism: Zea mays (assembly GCF_902167145.1). Classification (NCBI taxonomy): domain Eukaryota; kingdom Viridiplantae; phylum Streptophyta; class Magnoliopsida; order Poales; family Poaceae; genus Zea; species Zea mays. The sequence goes on along the minus strand of NC_050098.1, from coordinate 53,894,445 downwards.
TGGGTCTCGCCGTCATCGTGGGCAGAAGAACTCTGGGCCGGATTCGTGCAATTGACGGATAGATTGGGATCGCCACGATTGGAAATTAGGTGTCAACCGAGTTAGGACACTGGTCATTGCGTATTCCGGCCGGTACAGGTTAGCCGGAGCGCGCACACCGCCGTTCACCGTCGGGGACCTGGAGCTGTGAAGAAACAGAAGTGTGAGGGGTTTAGTGCAAACGTCAGTGAGACGAAGAAATAGTGTCGTGGGTTCTTTACTATTTTTTCGAATAGTCAGGGTCCTCTGTGCAATTTTGCCAGTGCGGGCACGTTTGCCTGGAGGTGGGCCGGATTGGGTTAGATTGAGCCTAGTACTGTTCCTCCTTTTTCCTTTTCTTTTTACTGCAAGACTTGGAAAATTGTAGGAAATTCTAGAAAAATGGTAAAAATATGGGACCAATTTTACTAGACTCCTAAATTCCTCTAGTATTTAATAAACATAGTTCCAAGATTTTTAGTCCCAACCATGAATTATTTATCATTTAAAGATGCCTAAACCTAGCCTTTTAGAATTTTAGAATTAAATTGGTAGCTCCAAAAATTGTAAAACTTTTTGGGTGAGCTTAATATAATGATTAAAACCCTTGGGTAAAGTTTAGCATGATTTGGACATTGTTTGATCCCGAAACCAAGAAACTAGCTTTCTAGGATTTAAATACCCAACCCTAATAGAGCACTAAACTAGGAAACTCTAGTGACTAGTGGGCACCGTGAAGGAAAGTTGTATTCAAGATATAACTTAGTGTGTTTCTATTGTAACTACAGATTCATAGCATCACATGAGCATTCATCTATATGTATTGTTGTTATGTATAGAAAATGAAGAAGAGGTGGTAGTCGAAGAAGTTGCCCCACAAAATGAAATTCCACCTGCCAAGAACAACTTCTACTTTGATATTTGTGGAACAGATCATGAGCCACCTACAACACAAGGCAAGCCCCGGTGCATTATCCCTTTCCTTGTGTTTTAAAATCTTTATCACCTTGTTTGATGCATTAGGTGATAGGAGTTGTGTGCTAAACAGTTGCTGCATTACCTTCCTTGGAACTGATTAACATTTCTTGATACCTATTTTGCTTAAAGGTTTTCTAATGCTTAGCTTTGCTTTAGAAAACAAAATGTTTTGATTTAAAACAAAAGATGATTGCTTCATATGGGATGTGAAGTTTTCAAAGCAAAGACTTGATGGTGAATCCATCATGGTCGTGATGGGTTCAACATCTGAAAAGATGTACCTCTGTCAGGTACCAAACTTTGGGTTGTAAATGATAAAGTCTCGGTGTAGTGTCTCCGTCTGAGTCGATTAAGGACCGTGTCGATATAGGCTTGATGATCGAGGACCTTTTAACTGGCCACATGCCTCGTCATGGGTAAGCTTTGCCTGGGTCAGACCAATACCAGAAAGGCCACCACGCAATGGGAGTGGAGAGATGGCGAGAGTAGCGTGTACCCTCCGTGGCAAGAGGCTAGATAGTGGTGTATCTGTGCTCTCGGTTGGCGTGAACCCGATCTGGTCTTGAGAAAACCGGTGGCAAGTTGACATATGCAAGGCTTAAGTACTACATATGTCGTGTGGTTGGAGATCCCTAGCTAGGTATTAATCGATTCGGATCGCCGTTACTTCTCGGACATGAAGACTTGGTCACTGACTTACACGTAACATTCTAGTGAACTCAAAGGGGTGATAAAAGATGGCTAGTGTAGGACAAGTGCTTGAACTAGGATAGAAAGAACTATAGATGCAGGTAATGACTTAACCTGACAAGTAAAATGATTTTTAAGGATCCATTGTTAGTAAGTATTTCTGCAAACAGAGTCTTTGATTCTTGACCAGCTTTGCCTTGAATCCCACTAGCCATCATATCCTTGAGAGACTTTTCCTTTGTCGGGTAAGACTTGCGAAAGTACACTCCGTACTCAGGGTTTTCGAACCCATGTTGTTGTAGGTGATGAAACTATGGAGTTTTGTTGTTTCTGCTCAAAGGTGGTGCCAAAGGAGGAGGCCAATCAGTAAACTGATTGGGAGGATGTGTTGCCTCCAAGTTTTAAACAAAATGCTTGTGTGCGGGAGGACGTTTTACCTCCATGTTTTGTAATAATAAGTTATGCACTCATAACACCCGATATTGTAATAATACTCTCTCTATACTTTACTAATGTAAATTATGTTACTGTAATTCGCTTTCGCTATTTCTTTACTCTAGCTATGTGTGTAATGTCTGCGTGATGGGTGACGTGCTCTTGGGCGATATGATGGCGATACAGAGAACCGAACTTGTCGAGTGATTAGGTGCATCTACATGGTTGTTCGAGGTCCTTAGGACAAGGACATCTGTAGGTGGGCCTAATACCTTGGGAGGTTCTGCCACATTAGACATCCTATATGTTCCTTTCGACAGTCTTGTTGAAAATGGTTATCACGAATAATAATTGTTTACAACCACAAAGTTGTTAAAACATCATAAGGAACAATTTTACGATCGCAAGGGGAAAGTCACTATTTGAAGATTGTATGGTCAACCAAGTTCGAACCTGTCTCACGTGCTATCTATTTCTAGAACTGACCTAATTTTGATTACCTTTTAATGTGTTTTACCCAAGGGGTTATGACAAATTCGTCCTAGATAACTACTACCGATCAGAACTTTAGATTCCCTTAACGAATAGTCATTAACTCTGTAGTGTAGGCCTAGTCAGCTACCCTACCTATCGCTCGCTCAACAGACTCAGATAGTACAATGTTGTCAAAGAAAGAAAACTGTACACATGGAACATTATCTAATTTTGTGTTAGATAACATCTACGTAAATTGGCATAAAAAACCACCGTGTCCATTGTCTGTTAGCTAAAACAAAAAATTTCTAAGCCTCGAGAAATGATTGCCCCGTCTTGATCACACCTTATATGACTAGAATGGTAAATGCTATATTCACTAGAGAGCAGATGTCCAGGAATCCCTCACGATCTGAACTGCCCTATGATCACTAAGAATCATCTTGCTTAAAACAACATGATATTGGATTCCCCTCTAACAAAACAATGCTTCAAAGGAGTCAATGAATGAAAATTTTCAAACATAAGTTAGACTAATAATACGTGAAAGCTCGAAAATTGGTCCTACTCTAGATAAATTGTATCGCTTATGCTTGGATTGAAAGGACTAACACCATCATGACGATCAATATGACAATCACACTTTAATGTCAACCTTTTATTGTGAACCACTAATGGATCACTTACCCTTGTTAGTGATGTGAAAACCAATTAGCCTTAAGCTGTTGTGACACCTCGAATTAGAGATTACACGTATCTCTACTCTTAAATGTCTTTCGCTCTGAATTTCGGGACCAGATTCTTTTAAGGGGGAGGACTATACCACCCCAGGTGCTCATCACGTGTTAAATGACAATTTCGAACGTAAGAAATTAATTTTGTGAGTATAATAAACTCTAAGTCACACCCATTTCCATCTATTTCATAATTATTTGTCACAGCAAATAACGAGTCATAGTCCTGCTCGACTTCATCGTAAAGCGAATTCGGAGAATCAACCAGTCCCTTGATTTTGCCTCAGACGAATTTAAAAAAAACACGGCCGCAACAATTTATCAAGAGAAAAAATAACCCAAATTAACCGAAGCCAATTTAGTCATTGACCAATTTGTTTCGTGTTCCGAAAACCAAAATATAACATCATGTTTAGAACGCACTCGATTTTCATAATCTAGTCTGTGCTTAATCGAATGCCATAAAATAAAATGAAATAAATTAAATTGCAGATCCCATTTGGATTTTTGGGCCAAGTCCATTCTAGCCCATTTGAGCCCACTAGAAATCCAAACCCTAATTTCCTAGTATAAATATGTCTCATTTGGGAAAAATCTCTCATTTACCCTTCTCAGCCACACAACCTTCGCATCTTCCTCGTTACCTCTGGCAGCTACTTCTCCCATAACCGCCACACCTAGATCCTTTTCCATCTGGCCTTCTCTTTCTCTCTGCGCTCCTCCTGCGCCGGCCGCCGGCCGTCTCCCTCATGCAGCTTCTCTTCCCATGGTGCCTGGTCGGGGGCTCCCCTGCGAGTAGCTTCCCCGGGGAGCAGTGGCGGAGCTAGCCCAAGGCCGGAGCCTGGGCACCATTATAAATTTCTAAATTTCATCTATAATCTCTATAATATACACTGTAAATTTCAAGAGAATAGATACATAATACTAATATTCAAGCAAATATTATTTAACATTAAAAAACAAAAAATTAGCATGATGGATACCTTAAGAAGGTAGATAACGAAACAAATTTACAATACGTTAATACTCAATACTTGTATTGAAATATTGAATCAAATGTTCAACCAACAGTTATATACTAATATACTAAAAAATCAATTAACAACTCATGAATCACAATTCGAAAATGAAAACAACTCACTGCCGGTTGGGACTTAGCGGCACCAGCAGGTGCTGAGAGCCAGAGGAGATGGGCTGCTGTGGCTGGCCCTGGTAGCAGCAAGGCCAGCGTGGGGCGTGGGCGCGCGGCAGGTCCCCGGCCTCAGATCGACGGAGCGAGCGTGCAGGCGTAGATGGAGCGGCTGCACTTGAGTGGAGCAGGAGTGCAATTGGCCGGAGGCCAGAGCAGCGGCGCTGCTAGGCGTGTCGCAGAGCGTGCGCCGTGCGAGTAGCCAAGGGTCGAGGGATGCGGCTGCCGGTTAGGGTTCGGTTGGTTGGCTTTGCTTCGTGTGTTCGCTCGCCACTTCCTCCTTCATGTTTCGTGCTGCGAGCTGTAGACGGACGATGACTGTTGGGCAACGTTTTGGGCCATATTACTAGACCGTAGCAGGCCGAAGCCCGGGCACGTGCCCGAGCTAGCCGGGCTGTGCCTCCGCCACTGCCGGGGAGCACGACATCCCTCCCAGCCATGGCGTTCGGCTTCCTGCTGGCCGAGCTCTAGCCGAGCCCCCTCATGGCGCCCAGATTGCTCCCTTCGGCGCTCTGCATCTCCGACCACGGTGGCTCCGCCTCGACCACCATCTTCACCACCAACGACACTGCTCTTCCCTAGCTCCAAGGATACCTGCAGTTCGTCCCTGGCCGATGCCCGAGCATTTCCCCTGCGCACCATCGCGTAGGCCGCGGAGCTGCAACGGCCACGTTGTCTCTTCCTCTGCAACTCACCCTTGACATGTTCGACAAAATGCGGCAGCAAGCCCCAACAACCTGTGTAGTTGATGTGAGATCCCCTCGCGTGTGCCGATCCGATCTGTGCCGCCTGGTTCGCAATGCCATAAAACCCGGTGAGCTCCTCGCTCTGCTCACTGTCTTGTGCTCCTCGATTCGATAAAATAACCAAATCAGTGAATTGTGTAATAAAATGTTGTAATCACAGCCCCTCATCGTCGTCGCGCCTCGCGCACCACTCGTTCGATGGAACACCTCACCCGTGGGTGACATGCGCAACCTAAATCTGATCAGCCAGGTTGTTCGATGTTTAGTTTACTACTCATGTATTTTGGTTCGCGTTGGATTAAAGTTTATGGAGAAGCAAGTGAAGTAGAAAAGAACTTAGGTGTTCTTATATTTTTCAGATGTGCTATTAGGAGTTATTTTTGTGATGTGAATGAGATGTATGATGAAATGGTTCAGTTGTACGTGGTTGTATGGACATATTAGTGTTCGAGAAGCAACCGTTGTGTTGATGTGAGATGTGGTGTTAAGGTGTAGAATTATGAAGAGTGCGTCGATAAATATCTGTGCAAGGTATTTTTTAATAGATTGTGCGAATGATGAGTTTGGTAGAATCCATCAGTGTCACTTGTTCTTAGTTGACTATTTTATTTTGGTTGAAGTATCATGTGAAAGATTTTGTTAGACTTTCAAGCAGTTAGTTGGTAATATCCGTCAAGTGGTTGGTGTTGATTTAGCTTATATGGCAAAGTGGTGTCTTACCTTAATGGTCATCACATTCGATATTTAGAGAGCTAGTTAAATTACTTCCACCCATAGCCTAAGTTTGAGGTGTCCTAAATTGTGAGCCTAACCTTTGTCAGTCTTTTAGTGTCGTTCCTTGACTAAGAAAAATATAAACTTATAACGTGTTTAGTGTTTTCTTAGTGTGTGAGCTATGTCGCAATTATTACGAATATAGAGGATAAATGTGCTTGTTACTTGTATGTTCGTAACTCTAGTGCTCCAAGTGAATTAAAAGTAATTTGTAAGTCAACTTATTGATGCTTGTTAGGTTGTTTTAGCTCTAATAAATGAATAAGTGTTAGAGTATTCTAAGTGTCAGAAACAGGATAACTATAGAGACTAAATAGGAGCTAAATTTGAATACCCTGTTTTGGACTGCAGGCACTGTTTTTTCCGTGCCATTAGTTTGATGAACTAAATTATACTTTATATAGAAATGTCCTATATAAAAGTTGTAGATACCGTCCTTATCTTGCTTGTGTTAAAATTTGATGGCCATAGGTCTGATAGTTTAGGAGTTATGCTCCTCACAAGTTTGGTATCAGAATATGTCCATGTTATGTCCAGATCTAAACGATTGCATTGTTTGGCAAAATTAAACATAGAATCATCTCATAGTAATTATAAAGAAGTTGTAGTATTTTCCTAAGCCTTCTAGAAAGTTATGGATCACTCTTTTTGGTGGTCTAAATCTTCAGTTATAGCTGTTTAAAGTATGAAGTCTGAAACTGTCTAAATCAGGACAGAGGCACTTTCTTTGTGTTGTCTGACCTTGTTAGGTATTGAACCTGCCTGAGTCGATTATAAATGTTGTGTAGACAATTTTATTAGCTTTCCAGAAAATCTTGGATCACATTTTTGGATGTTTAAATCTCTGGTTATGGCTAAAATAAGTACAAGTTGTGTTGTTGTTCAAAAACTACAATTTTTAGTTAATTGCTTGGGATTGCTCTTGTTCGGCTAAGTAGATTTAGATGGTTCTTGAATAAGGAAGACTTATAGTTGTTATATGCAAGTTAGCATATGTCCCGTGATTGATATGCTTGCCATTTTTACATGTAAGGCTTGTGTGTGAATTAAGTTAAGTATAGGTTGCGTACCCCATGTCTTAAGTGATGTTAGATTCATGTGTCGATGATGTATGGATAGCTAGTGCTTGTGTATGAGTGTTTATAGAGTCTTGCTATTTCATACTTAGTCCACTACCGTGCGGTGTCGTATAGTCTTATGTTATCTTTCATTATATTCATATTTGTACACCGTGCATATAATTAGGTACGCTAGACATACCGCGTGAAAGATGTGACGTTGCAGCGAAGCCCCAAGACGATGAATTGGTGGGCTTATCTCGAATAACATGAATGATCAAGTGGACGTTCGAACAACAGATGTCATCTAACCAAACACTAACCTAGTCTTGGATTCCAGGCAAGCCCCGGTATCTAATTCTCATGGTTTGTAATAATTGTTTTTATTCACCTACCTGCCTATGATTTTTGCATTTGGTTGTACAAGTTGTTTGGAAACAATAGAAGTGGAGTGATTTCCTGTCACCTGCAAGGTACTGCGCTTACATTATGCTTGATTGGGTAAAGTCATCAGGAAATATCAATGATTAATATGAAGGTTAATCTAAGATCGGACGATATGCAGATAAGGAAACACAAGGCATAGAGGTCTAGTGTCTACTTATACTCATATGTGTCGATTAAGGACCATACCGTTGTGGTCCCTCGAGTCATGTTGAACATATGTATAATCAGTTAATTGGCTAGAAAATTCGTTCCAACTACGAAGCCAGAGTACTATTCTAGCCGGATTCGACCTCACGGTGCACTTACTGGTGTGGGTCAGGAGTGACGGGGACACTGCGAGACGACCCATGTTGCATGGTACGCCCTGACCCTCTGGTAGTCAGGCGGTCCCTGGGTATGATGGCCCCTGTGGAATCAGCGATGTGCAGCTGGGCTGCTACTGGAATAAGTATGGTGGTGATCGTATCCCACGAAGTACTGTGGGTATGGTTTGTGTTAGGAATACCCCGTTAGTTGGTTAGTAATCGATTCGAATCGCCAATCCTGGATAGTGAGCACTTGACTTGAGCTATCTCATCGTAGTAAGAACTACACAGTGATAACCATGAGAATGGTGATATTGTTATTTATTAATAACGATGACCTGATTAATTATAATCAAGAGTTGGGTTATTCTTGCTTGTCTATTTAATGAGATACTTTCCAAACATGATTAATCCCTAAAGCCATACTAGACATAGTGAATTTGCAATGGTCATTTAGCTAATCTGGTGCCAACCTAGATTTGCAACAAAATAGGTAATAATACTGACAGGCTAAAAGATGATTAATTATCATGATGCCCCTTAAGATGGTAATAAGTACATTAATTCTTGTACTCTTCCAAAAGAAAGAGTCAGCCCCAGATAAAGCCTTGCATGATCCTTGGTGTTTTTTACTTTCTTACTTCCTAGTTTTGGATGGGTAAGTCTAGCTAAGTAGATTCAAGTACTCAGGGTTTATCCCACCATGTTGCAGGTGAAGATCTAGGCCCGTTGTGTAACACCCCATCCAATTCCTAGACCGGCGGTACTTACTCCTGGCAGCTCGCTAGGATCATCTATTTTCCCCACAAACCAACGCGTGTCTTTTGTGCGCACTTTGTCCTCACTCATGCGCACCCAAGAAAACTTCCTGGTCGGTCACCCATCCCAAATTGCTCCAAGCCAAGCACGCTTAACTTGGAGGTTCTTTCGAGATAGGCTTCTAAAAAAGAAGATGCACCTTGTTGATATGGATACTCTATTAATTCTATTAAGCCTTGGGCCAGGATATCACCATCCTAGGGGCTAGGATATCACAATCCACCCCCCTTAGAAGACCAACGTCCTCATCGGTCAACCCCAATCCAGGAACCTCCCCTCTTAGCCACGTCTATGTATCTAGTGTCATCATATGCCATGCCATGTGACCACTCTAGACCACATGCACCATGCGCTATATACCTGAACCCCTAACCCACACACGCCCGTGAAACCGAGAGGGTCGGCTCTGATACCACTTGTAGCACCCCGTCCAATCCCTGTACCATTGGTGCTTACTCCTAGTAGCTCTCTAGGATCATATATCATCCCCACAGACCAACACGAGTCTTTTGTGCGCACTTTGTCCTCACTCATGTGCACGCGAGAAAACTTCCCAGTCGGTCACCCACCCCAAATTGCTCCAAGCCAAGCATGCATAACTTGGAGGTTCTTTTGAGATAGGCTTCCGAAAAAGAAGATGCACCTTGTTGATATGGATACTCTATTAATTCTATTATTCCTTGGGCCAGGATATCATCATCATAGGGGCCTGGATATCACATGCTGATGATGCTGGCTAAGTGCCAGTGGGCTCGACCTTCTATATAGTTCTCGTCATGTTGTTTTTGGAAGATTGTCACTGAGCTAGCATGTATTTCAAAAATGTGGTTACGTCTATCTTGTACAAAGTTATATTCTTTGAAATCAAGTTTTGTACTTACTCCCATCTCTTATTTGTAAACTTATTGTAATATTATTCCCACTGCCAAAAACTCTAGTATGTGATTGTGTATTTCCTTAATCTCCGATCTTGGTTGTGAGTTGATTTACTGAGTTCCTTTGGGATGCTCGGCGTTCTACCGGGTCTATATGGGCTCAAGTATGTTTAGACAACTGTGGAAGCAAATGTTTTTGGTACTCTTGCTCTTCTAGATTGGGTGGTATCGTCACACTTCTACTAGCCTACAGCCCTCGAGGATGCCACAAAGCTAGTGAAAATATGTAAGGCATGCCAGTTTTACTCCAAACAGATGCACACCTTGACTTAGGCACTACATTTTACAGTAGAAAGCCTACATTTTGTAGTATGAATAGACACCTTACCACCGTTAACGATGGTCATACATCTAGAATTGATACATATGTATCATATATTTCGATTATTCATTAAAAATATGTATTCATTTTAAAATGTGTCCATGATAAAATTGGGATTGCATAGGAGATACATAGATAATACAATATTTGTGTTGTTGTCACGCACCTTATATCCTTTTATTGAATAAAAAAATAAAAAAGGTCTATCAAGTGGTGTAGGCAGTGTTGGGCTTCCATTCGGCGGGGATGACGTCGTCGTAGACAGTCTTAGTGCCTCCCTCGGTGGTGAGTCGGACGGTGATGGGTCCCTTGATCGGCTTGTCGCTATCCTTCCTCCAGATGGCGCCCCAAGAGTGCTTCAGAGGCTCGTAGGTGTCAGAGCCCTTCTCCTTGATGTCCACCGCCACAATGTCACCATCTCCATCAACGTACTTGACCAACAGGGCCAGGTAGTTGGGGTTGCATCCCTTCTCCAAATGGAAGGTGACCTTAGATCCATACTTGCACTTGACCCTTCGAAATTGCATGTCGATGATGCCCGCCTTGCGCAACTTCTCCTCCTCGCCCTTCTTGGCCATGGCACCGAACGCCGTGCCTGCTAGGTCGAAGTGGTACGCCGCAATGGGCTCGTAGTTCATGTCTGTAATGTACACCACCACGGGCTTGCCAGAGCACTCCGCTGGCTTGTCGCACTTGATCTCGAAGCAGGATCCACAACCTAGACCATCCTTGAAGATGGGGACGTTGCCACATGCGCCCATGCTGTTGAAAGGGGCCTTGTTCACGTCCTTGTACCCACATCCGCCACCATTGTCGTCCGGGCCGGCACCTGTTGGCTTGCCATACCATGTTGCCTTGGCATCTAGCCAATCACTACCATAGTTGGCTGTGATGTTCTTACCCGGGGGAACCTTGGGAGGACCACACCAGGCACCGCCTACCAGAAATGCTAGTGCCATCGCCGCCAGCACCTGCACCTGCACTAAAGACCACATGATGCTCACAACAGTCATCTTTTGTCTTTGACCGATGAATGGTACTGTGATGCGATGAATGAGTAGGCAGGGGTCGTAATTATATTAGGCTGGTCGGGCTAGCGATTAATCGAGAGAGCTTTCTATGTAACAGTGCATGCGACAGTGAGGTTGAGCATGCATGCATGCCCAAGCGATCTTTGCTCTTGGCCACTGAATAATTGGCTCCATATGTCGGAGCCAGGTGACCACTAGGCCTGGGAATGGGCCATAAAAACTCATGGGTATAAAGGGCCTCCAAATTCATGGTCTAATAATTTTGGATCTTTTTTGGATCACTGTTGATTAGGGTAGAGTTGGATCAAGCCATTTCATTAAAGGGCCAACACGGATCGATTATCAAATCTGGCCCAATCGTGTGCCTGGATCATGTGAAGGGCACAGCCCATGGATCATGTGAGAAGGCACAACCCGTGGTTCCTGTAAGCTGTAGCGTCTTCCTATTGGTCGTCCGAAGAGCGGTAGTGAGCGCCGAGGGGCCCCGCCGGCGCCTGCAGCACGCCCTGTCGCTTCATCCTGCAAGCGACGCACGCCATCGACACCTCCCCTGCGGCGATCGGAGCCACGCGCTAGATCCAACACCCTCACCGGAATCGTTGCGGATTCCGGCGCCGGCGGCCCCGCTCCGGATCTGCATTCCGTGCAGGGGCTTCTCCTGACCGCCTCGCGCCCTCGTCTCTCCAAGTAAACACCCGCTTCCCTTCCTCATGAGTCACGAGCCTTGGCTTCCCTTCCTCGTGCAGGGGCTTCCAGTAACAAGTCTAGCATTGTCGAGCGAGGATATCGAGCAAGGATGTGTGCCTGCTATTTGCTTAACCTTGCACAACCATTGCTCAGCATTGTAGATTGATCTGCTCTGTGCCCTATCATTTCTTGCAGTTGCAGTGCAGATCCGGCTTAATTGCTGAATTCTTCGCTAGCTCCTATTCTACCGCCTCAACTCCACAAAAGAATACAGCTATGATGTCGTACAGTGACAGTCAATCTATCTCTTATGTCTGATCAGATTATAGAAAATAGTATTAGTTTGCTCAATCCCAGGTCCGTTGAGAAGACAAAAAAAGGCTACTTAGAAATATTATTTGGTAGTGTATAAATAATAGAACTATAACTCATAGCCTTGTATGTATTTCACGATTCAATTGCTGAGATTTGTTTGCACGTTCTGACTACAACTCTTTTCATATGGTGATTTAAACTGTTAAGTACGCCAGTAATAAGTCATAAATTGGTTGTGATTTTTTAGGCCATATTCCTAGGCGTGTGCCTCACTTATAACTTGTGTAACGATTTTCTTTTGGTGATCTTGCAGTCTAGCCATGGAGAGGGTTTCATCAGCTCCAGAAATGGATGATGTTATCTCAACTGATCAGTCAAGCAGATCAACAAAAAGAAGGGCTAAAGTTTGGGATTATGTTGATTCAGAGCTAGTAGATGGGAAAGAGAAGGCGATCTGCAAATACTGTAAGGCCCACTTATCTTCTGTTGCGGGTAAAGGTACAACTCATCTGAATAGGCACATTTCTACGTATTGCCATGCAATTTCACAAGAAGAGAGACAAAGGTTCTTAGCGACCCAAAAAACAAAACCTGATGAGGCTCATGTTTTTGACCCTGTAGTCTTTCGAGGTCTAATAGCCAAGTACTTCCTTAGCGCAGAGATTTCATTTAGAAAGTGTGAAGATCCAAAGTTTCATCTCTTTAGAAACATTTTCACTGTTGGAGCAGCAAGACTGCAACAGTGCAGTAATTCAGATTTTATAAATAATTGGATTAGTAGCGTTCACATTCAACGGGCACTAATTTAGAATTCCTGTGCACATTCAAGGTTTACTCAGAGCATCTCTCTCCGCGTACTTATCAGTAGCGAGCTCCGTCCGAAAGTCCAAATCTTCAGCTCTCTCCTTGACGCATGCCCGGATCGATCGGTCCAGCTCTACCCACCGGAGGAGGAGGCAGATCGTCAACGGGCAGCTGACTAAGGTGGATCCACGGAGGAGGCTCTAAATTGGACAGTTTATAGGAAGGTAAATTTGACAGTTCATTGTGAAAACCCGCTAAATTGGATAGTTCTGTGTATACCTATAAATTTGACAGTTCATTGTGAAAACCGTCTCTAAATTGATGTTTGCTGTCAGTTCCGGGACTGATATATATGCTTATGATGTGCATTTTGAGACAGATGGATGTAAATAGTTTTTTGGTAGACTTGTGTTCTGCAATGTGTGGCCATGTATGTGTGAGCCCATGGATTATACTAATTCAATAAGCTAGTGGTGGTGCTTGCATGTTTGTGGGGGCCCTTGGATTGCTAATGTAATATTGCCATGGATTTTGAAAGGATCAGGGCAGGGTTGGGTGGCAAAGGCTTTAAAATCAGTTTGGATTGAGCTGTATCAAATTAGTTTGGATTCAAGTAGGGCTGGATTTACTCCTTAGTATTCTAGGATTGAAGTGGGGTTAGGATCGGATTATGACCCATTCCCTGGCCTAGTGACCACTGGTAGCCCTACAACATTGTTGGTCTCACCGTTATTGGAGGCAACCAATTTTGTGCCTCTCCACAAAACTTTAGATGTTGTCGTTCTCATCATGTATGGGAATGTCGTCGTCCTTACATGTAGGGCCGGCTCTGTCCCTAGGCAGGTTGGGTGACCGCCTAGGGCCCAAGAACTAAGGGGGCCTTCTCGATATAGAATTTTATTACACAGTTTCTAAAAATACCATATCAGTTTTGCCTATAAAATCAAGTATCATGAGTTTCATCCCTCTATCTCTCTTCTCATTAAATTCTTGTCATGTCATCAAATTTGCTTATATGTCGAGCTATTTAATGAAGATGAAACTCAAATAAAATCTTCACTTGGAAAATCCTAATACAAAACTAGCATATTTGACATTCTTGTCCTGAAGGTATATGTATATATGCATCCCTGATTAAGTATCATGCATCATCTGTATATTGGTATAGTAGTATTTGTTGGTATTAACTTTTCTGTATGAACTTAGTTCTGCAAGGTTACCTTAGAAGCACTTATTTGGTGCCCAAAAGAGGAATAAAAGAAGGGAAAGTATCAGGTGCAAATGAACCAATTGGTGCAACTAGTGCAACCAAGGCACAAGGATGGAGGTAGGATGGTATTTTTAAAAATATCTAGGGAGAGGTGGGTGGGTTTTTTGAAGAATGCTATTTTTAAGAAGACCCTCTCACCTCCATCCTTGTGTCTTGGTTGCACATGATACGTTCCCATAAATGAAAGAGAGACCATAGCCTCAACTAAAAGAACTTTATCGAAGTTGAATCTAGCTTAGCTACATGTTCTATCTAGAAGGATATATCGGAAAACATTGATTTGAACAATATTCTCACAAATTTTGCTTCAAGAAATACTAGATAAAGTTATTTATTTTGAGGCATTAGAAATATATATATATAAATGTTTAATACTCTAATTTTTATTCTCACTTGAGATAATAAGTATAGATTTAACATTGTTTAACTTTTCGTATTTTATTCTATTTTACTATAATCATTGACGATACAAAATAAAAAATAAGGGCCCAAACATTGAGATTGACCTAGGACCCTTCGAAACCCAGAGTCGGCCCTGGTTACATGTTGCAGCCAACTCCAAACTAAATGGAATTATGAATGGAAGTTGCATGGATATTAGTCATTGGTCAAGGATGTGACTTTTGACCTAGTGCGCCAGTAGCTAGAAAAATAATTTGTCTGGTAATTATAAGAAATTGAGCCATAGACATGGCTTACTCTCTCCATAAATGAATTATTTTATTTGAATTTTTTTCTTCAACCCATAGGAAAATTAGACGCCACCGATAAGAAAAGTATTTTATTGATAGTGTGATATTGGTAAAAAATGGGTAATTTTTCTTACGGCTTTGTAATTGTAATTTTTTTTGTTTCTTGCCTATGTGATGTAGACAAAAAATATGGATTGTATTATCAATAATAACAATGAATTCTTTTAGTCTCAAGTTTGGATAGATTAGAATTTAAACCTAACATCAATTAATAAATCAAGGTTCAAGCATTCAAGCATGTGCATAGCTATTTGTATGCACTCATAATCTAGGCTAATTTTTTAATTATATTTCATCCCTTCAAGTTTCCTTTTATGACTGGATGTTGACAGCTACACAACATTGGCCAAAGAACAATCATAAAAAGCATGCTCTGGCTCTTGCGTCCCTTAAGCGCACAATTGTCCGATTCAAATCCTAGATTAGTTGGCTCAAGGAGGGAGATGCTAATACAAAGTAAGAAGCTTCAGTAGAATCACATCAAAAGTGCTAAGTACCCAAACTGGCAGAGGTGTTCTGACCTGTGTTGATGACATCATAGTTAGAAGTACGAATCAAGAAGACCACATCGCAGACATGCTAGAAACATTTGCTAACTTCAGAAAAGCAGGCCTTAAATTAAATCCAAAAAATGCATCTTCGGAGTGAAGAAGGGAAAATTCCTTGGCTGCTTTCTATCAACTAAGTGAATCGAAGCTAACCCAAACAAGATAGAAGCAATACTTTGGATGGACCCGCCAAAGTCCAGAAAGGGTGCCCAGAGGTTGACAGACAGACTTGCATCACTAAATGGATTCATCTCAAGGTCCACAGGGAGAAATCTGTCATTCTTCGAAGTATTAAAGTCAGCCGAAGTATTTTAATGGAGACCAGCTCTGCAAAAGGCTTTTGAGGATCTGAAACAATATCTCATACATTTGACAACTCTGTCTCCACCTTCGCCAGGGCCACACTTCTTCTATACATATCTGCCTCTCATTCCGCCATCAGTGCAGCGTTGGTCTAAGAAAAGCTAGAAAGCCAAATGAAGAAGCAAGTACCAGTTTATTTTGTCTTAGAAGTCCTAAGCTCATCCAAGAAAAAATTACATAGAGATAGAAAAAGTATTATATGCAGTACTCACGGCTTTCAAAAAGCTTCGACATTACTTTCACTCACACCACATAATTGTTCCTTCGTCTCAAACTTTGAAAGACATCATAAGGAACAAGGAAGCAATAGAAGAATTGGAAAGTGGGTCGCAGAGCTCAATTAATTCATCATTGACTTCGTACATCGATCATCAATACAATCTCAGGCATTAGCAGATTTCATTGCCGATTAGACGCCAGGGGCTCAGAACGAAGCACGGGCACCGGACAAAGAAGTATGGAGTCTTTTGTGATGGATCATGGGGTACCTTCAGCGTAGGTGCTGCTTAGTTTTGAGCTCACCATCGAAAATGAAAACTTCTTATGCAGCTAAACTAGAGTTTCAATGTACAAATAACATTAAAGAGTATGAAGCAGTGTTGTTAATGCTTCAAAAACTTAAGGCCATGGGAAAAAGAAGGGCAATTTTAAAGTTTGATTCCCAAGTAATTAAAGGGCATGTTGACAAAAGTAGTAGACCAAGAGATCTAAAGCTAGAAAAATATCTCAACATAGTTCAAAGGATGGAAGCTTCCTTTGAAGGTTTTTCAGTAATGAATATCCCAAGAGGAGATAATGAATAAGTATATCTGTTGGCCAAATCGAAAACACAGGGTCTAACTTTTCCACCAGAGGTGTTTTTTGAAATCCTTTGAGCACCTTCAGTATACCTCATAGAAATAGCTGTGCTCGCAATATCACCAACACACAGTGAAGATTGGAGGACAGAAATAATATCTTTCCTCCAAGGCAATCACCATTTGGACGATGAAGCTTATATCAGAAGGATGCATGCAAGTTCTAGACCGTACGTGATGATAGAAGGGGACCTGTTGGGGGCCTTCGTCTTCCGAAGGTCCTCAAAACACGACTAACATGCTTTCCAGTATAATATACTGTCATAGGTAGCTTCGGCTTTGAGATGAAGGTGTACATGGTATGAAAGGCGCGATCTGGAAGAAGGATGAACCAGTTCCGAAGCTGTGGATGGAGAAGCTTCAGCTTAGCACAAGGACAATGGTGAAGAATGAAACCGACCTAAAGGAGAAAAGACGGTTTAGTCCTTGACAACTTACCTTTTGGCTAATAGTAAATGTTAGGGACATGAATGTAATTTTCCCCAGGCTCCGTTCTATGCCTATAAATAGATGAACAGTAACATCGTACTGTTCACGTTGACTTGTAATCACTCGCACGTCATTCTCGGATTTTTACCTTCTGTCAAGCCGAAGGTACAAATGTAACTTGATATTATCAATGTTTGTTCATGATTATATAATGTTAATATGAATAATTTGATGATTCAATATTATTACTTGTACTCTTTATGTGCTTCATATGTTTCTATTTATACTTACATATCGAAATGATGAAGGTATGTCCTTCATGACCTTCGTCTAAAGATCATTATATCCTAAGGGATATAATGCTTCGAAGGACAAAGGTCTTTAACCATTAATATTTGTGTTGCCTTGTTTTTGATTCATAGAATTTGAGAACAAGTGACCAACATTGGTGCCCACCTCCGGTGAACTCACTTGACCACCTGCGGCAAGCTTTGACCTTCGTCATGCCGCCGAAGAAGTCATCAGGGCCAGGGGCTGCACTGCAGCCGCTAGATGTTAATCAAGAAACATTACGCGAAGCTAGGAGCCAGAAAAGTAAGGCTACCAGTCCAACACCCGAGGAGGAGTTGGACTAAGAAATCAGGGACCTTGAAGCCATTCATCAACAGGTTCAGAAGAAGAAAGAAAAGATGCTTGCTTCGTCTCGCCGATCTTTAGAGGAAGATTGATGAGGCCGCTGAAGAAATGCGTCATCTCACCCAAGATGACCAAGACCGAAGGCCTCAATACAGAGAGCTTTGTCAAGACAATTCGCACAACGATGATGAATGGTACGATGATTTCCATCATGGTAATTTTGCTTTTGATGATGCTTCTCCTCTAGGAGCAGAGTTGCAGGCTACCCCATGGCCCCCATCATACAAGCCACCCCATCTTCCTATGTATGATGGGCACTCAGACCCGAAGCAGTTCCTAATGAGATACGAGGCAACCATATCTTCATATGGGGGCAACACTGTAGTCATGGCAAAATCCTTCGTCATGGCAGTCAAAAGTGTCGCACAAACTTGGCACTCTTCTCTCCGGCCAGGGACAATCACATCATGGCCGAAGCTTAAGGATATGCTAATCACCAGCTTCCAAGGATTTCAGACGAAGCCAGTCACTGCTCAGGCTTTGTTCCAGTGCACCCAAGACCGCGAAGAGTACCTTCAGGCGTATGTCCGAAGGTTCCTGCGTCTGAGAGCACAAGCGCCTACAACGCCCAATGAAATTGTCATTGAGGCCATGATCAAAGGGCTTCGGCCAGGACCTACTGAAAGGGAAATGTGCCTTTGGGCCATTTCTAAGTATTTTGGTGATTGAGTGCCAACACAAGTGCTTAAATGTGAATCTATGCCCATGGATGAACAAAGTGCAAATCAAGAGCTAAGGTATGTTTCTAAGTCTTAGTACATTGGTTTTGTGTACTAATATACTTGTCTAAGTATCAGAAACAGAAAGAAGAAGAAAAGAGAAGAGTTGGCTGTGTACAGCCAAAAGGCTGTTTCGGTCTGGGGCACCGGACTGTCCGGTGGTGCACCGGACAGTGTCCGGTGCGCCAGGCTGGCTCGAGCGAAGTGGCCGCTCTCGGGAATTCGCCGACGACGTACGGCTAAAATTCAGCGGACTGTCCGGTGTGCACCGGACTGTCCGGTGAGCCAACGGTCGACCGGGCCAACGGTCGGCCGCGCGATCTACGCGGGACACGTGGCCGAGCCAACGGTCGGAAGGGGGCACCGGACTGTCCGGTGTGCACCGGACATGTCCGGTGCGCCAACGGCTCCCAGATCAGCAACGGTCGGCTGCGCCATTTTAGGAAGGAGATCGGGCACCGGACACTGTCCGGTATGCACCGGACTGTCCGGTGCGCCCGATGACAGAAGGCAAGATCAGCCTTCCAGAATTGCTCTCAACGGCTCCTAGCTGCCTTGGGGCTTTAAAAGGGACCCCTAGGCGCATGGAGGAGGACACCAAGCATTCCTACAACATTCCTAAGCACCAAGACATCGATCTCGCGCATTCGTTTCATTGTGATAGCATATAGAGCTCTTGTGGAGTTGTGAACTCTTTGAGTTGTGTTGCGAGCTCTTGTTGCGACTTGTGTGCGTGTTGTTGCTCTGATCTTTTGAAGTCTTGTGTGCGTTACTCATTCCCCCTTGCTCTGTGTTTCTTTGTGAACTTCAATTGTAAGGGCGAGAGGCTCCAAGTTGTGGAGATTCCTCGCAAACGGGATTGAGAAAAAGCAAGCAAAACACCGTGGTATTCAAGTGGGTCTTTGGACCGCTTGAGAGGGGTTGATTGCAACCCTCGTCCATTGGGACGCCACAACGTGGAGTAGGCAAGCGTTGGTCTTGGCCGAACCACGGGATAAACCACTGTGTCATCTCTGTGATCGATTTCTTGTGGTATTGTGTTTTGTTGAGACTCCTTTCTAGCCACTTGGCAATCATTGTGCTAACACTTAACAAGTTTTTGTGGCTATAAGTAAGTTTTTACAGGATCACCTATTCACCCCCCCCCCCCCCTCTAGGTGCTCTCAATTGGTATCGGAGCGGTTCTCTTCAAGAAAGGGACTAACCACCCGAAGAGATGGATCCTAAAGGCAAGGGGATGGTGATCAACGACAAGGAAAAGGAGTCCTTCGTCAACGAGCCCAATGATGACAAGCCCACCGACTCAGGCTCGGGCCACAAAAGAAAAGACGGGAGAAAGAAGAAGGCAAGGCGCATCAAGGAAATTGTCTACTACGACAGCGACGAATCTTCCTCCTCCCAAAAGGACGACGACGACTACGATAGACGAAAGACGGTTAACTCAAACTTTTCTTTCGATTATTCACGCATCCCGCATAGTTCAAATGCTCAATTGCTTCCTATTCCACTTGGCAAGCCTCCTCACTTTGATGGAGAGGACTACGGATTTTGGAGTCACAAAATGCGTACTCACCTATTTTCTCTCCATCCAAGCATTTGGGAGATTGTGGAAAGTGGAATGAAATTTGATAGCTCAGATAGCCCTTCGTTTATTAATGAACAGATCCATAAAAATGCACAAGCTACTACTGTGTTGCTAGCCTCTTTGTGCAGGGACGAGTATCACAAGGTGAGCGGCTTGGACAATGCCAAGCAGATTTGGGACACCCTCAAGATCTCTCATGAGGGGAATGATGTCACCTTACTCACCAAGATGGAGTTGGTGGAGGGCGAGCTCGGACGATTCGTGATGATAAGGGGCGAGGAGCCGACACAAACATACAACCGGCTCAAGATCCTTATCAACAAAATAAGGAGCTACGGAAGCACGCGATGGACGGATCACGACGTCGTCCGCCTAATGCTAAGGTCATTTACCGTTCTTGATCCTCACTTGGTGAACAATATTCGTGAAAATCCTAGGTACATCAAGATGTCGCCCGAAGAAATTCTTGGAAAATTTGTAAGCGGGCGAATGATGATCAAGGAGGCAAGGTACGTGGACGACGCGTTGAATGGCCCAATCCATGAGCCTCAACCCATTGCTCTCAAGGCAACAAGGAGCAAGGAGGCGCTACCCAGCAAGGTGGCGCAAATTGATGCGGCCGGTCTTAATGATGAAGAGATGGCCCTCATCATCAAAAGATTCAAGACGGCGCTAAAGGGTCGAAAGGGACAGCCAAGCAAGACTAAGACCAAGGGAAAGCGATCATGCTTCAAATGTGGTAAGCTTGGTCATTTTATTGCTAACTGTCCCGACAATGATAGTGACCAGGAACACGGGAGCAAGAGGGAAAAGAAGAAGCATTACAGGAAGGCCAAGGGCGAGGCACATATCGGAAAGGAGTGGGATTCGGATTGCTCCTCCTCCGACTCCGACAATGAAGGACTCGCCGCCACTGCCTTCAACAAGTCATCCCTCTTCCCCAACGAACGTCACACATGCCTTATGGCAAGGGAGAAGAAGGTATGTAATCAAAACAATGTCACTTATGATTCTTCTAGTGACGATGAGTCTAGTGATGATGAAATAGATTACTCTAGTTTGTTCAAGGGATTGGATAGAACTAAAGTAGATAAAATTAATGAATTGATTGATACCTTGAATGAAAAAGATAGACTCTTAGAAAAACAAGAGGATCTTTTGTATGAAGAGCATGACAAATTTGTAGAGGCACAAAAATCTTATGCTTTAGAAGTTAAAAGAAATGAAGTGCTTTCTAGTGAACTATCTTCGTGTCATGAAACCATTGCTACTTTAAAGAGTGTTAATGATGACTTAAATGCTAAACTAGAAGTAGCTAGTAAATCTAATTCTTGTGTAGAACATGTTGAGATTTGCACTAGGTGTAAAGATTTCGATGTTGATGCTTGTAGTGATCATTTAGTTTCAATTTCCAAATTAACTGAGGAATTGGCTAGTCTTAATGCCCAACTTAGGACTAGCAAGAATGAATTTGATAAACTAAAATTTGCAAGGGATGCCTACACGATCGGTAGACACCCCTCAATTAAGGATGGACTTGTCTTCAAGAGGGAAGCCAAGAACTTAACAAGCCATAAGGCTCCCATTCCCGCTAAGGAGAAAGGGAAGGTCCCTATGGCTACTAGTGCTAAAAAGAACCATGCCTTTTTGTATCATGATAGGAGACAAACTAGAAATGCTTATAGGAGTTATAATGCTTACGATGATTTTTCTCATGCTATGTTGCTTCTAGTTCTTCATATGTGCATGATAAAAATGTTGGTAGAAGGAATGTTGTTCATAATATGCCTAGGAGAAATGTTGTTAATTTTCCTAGGAAAGTTAATGAGCCTTCTACAATATATCATGCTTTGAATGCTTCCTTTGCAATTTGTAGAAAGGATAGAAAGGTAATTGCTAGAAAGTTAGGGGCAAAATGCAAGGTTGATAAAACTTTCATTTGGGTCCCTAAGGAAATTGTGACTAACCTTGTAGGACCCAACAAGAGTTGGGTACCTAAGTCCCAAGCCTAAATTTGCCTTGCAGGTTTATGCATCCGGGGGTTCAAGATGGATTATTGATAGCGGATGCACAAACCATATGACGGGGGAGAAGAAGATGTTCACCTCCTACGTCAAGAATAAGGATTCCCAAGATTCAATTATATTCGGTGATGGGAATCAAGGCAAGGTAAAAGGGTTAGGTAAAATTGCAATTTCTAATGAGCACTCTATCTCTAATGTGTTTTTAGTAGAGTCTCTTGGATATAATTTGCTATTTGTTAGTCAATTATGCAACATGGGGTATAACTGTCTATTTACAAATATAGATGTGTCTGTCTTTAGAAGAAGTGATGGTTCACTAGCTTTTAAGGGTGTATTAGACGGCAAACTTTATTTAGTTGATTTTGCAAAAGAAGAGGTCGGTCTAGATGCATGCTTAATAGCTAAGACTAGCATGGGCTGGCTGTGGCATCGCCGCTTAGCACATGTGGGGATGAAGAACCTTCACAAGCTTCTAAAGGGAGAACACGTGATAGGTTTGACTAACGTGCAATTCGAAAAAGATAGACCTTGTGCAGCTTGTCAAGCAGGTAAACAAGTGGGAGGAGCGCATCACAGGAAGAATGTGATGACCACTTCAAGACCCCTGGAGCTGCTGCATATGGACCTCTTCGGACCTGTCGCCTATCTGAGCATAGGAGGGAGTAAGTATGGTCTAGTTATTGTTGATGACTTTTCCCGCTTCACTTGGGTGTTCTTTTTGCAGGATAAGTCTGAAACCCAAGGGACCCTCAAGCGCTTCCTCAGGAGAGCTCAGAATGAGTTTGAGCTCAAGGTGAAGAAGATAAGGAGCGACAATGGGTCCGAGTTCAAGAACCTTCAAGTGGAGGAGTTCCTTGAGGAGGAAGGGATCAAGCACGAGTTCTCCGCTCCCTGCACACCACAGCAAAATGGTGTGGTAGAGAGGAAGAACAGGACGCTAATCGATATGGCGAGGACTATGCTTGGAGAGTTCAAGACCCCCGAGCGATTTTGGTCGGAAGCCGTGAACACGGCTTGCCACGCCATCAACAGGGTCTACCTTCACCGCCTTCTCAAGAAGACGTCATATGAGCTACTAACCGGTAACAAACCCAATGTATCGTACTTTCGTGTATTTGGGAGTAAATGCTACATCTTAGTGAAGAAGGGTAGAAACTCCAAATTTGCTCCCAAAGCTGTAGAAGGGTTTTTGTTAGGTTATGACTCAAATACAAAGGTGTATAGAGTCTTCAACAAATCATCGGGTTTGGTTGAAGTCTCTAGCGACGTTGTATTTGATGAGACTAATGGCTCTCCAAGAGAGCAAGTTGTTGGTCTTGATGATGTAGATGAAGAAGACGTTCCAACGGCCGCTATGCGCACCATGGCGATTGGTGATGTGCGACCACAGGAACAATTGGAGCAAGATCAACCTTCTTCCTCAACAATGATGTATCCCCCAACTCAAGACGATGAACAGGTTCATCAAAAGGAGGCGTGTGATCAAGGGGGAGCACAAGATAATCATGTGTTGGAGGAAGAAGCGCAACCGGCACCTCCAACCCAAGTTCGAGCGATGATTCAAAGGGATCATCCCGTCGACCAAATTCTGGGTGACATTAGCAAGGGAGTAACTACTCGATCTCGATTAGTTAATTTTTGTGAGCATTACTCCTTTGTCTCTTCTATTGAGCCTTTCAGGGTAGAGGAGGCCTTGCTAGATCCGGACTGGGTGTTGGCTATGCAGGAGGAGCTCAACAACTTCAAGCGCAATGAAGTTTGGACACTGGTGCCTCATCCAAAGCAAAATGTTGTGGGAACCAAGTGGGTGTTCCGCAACAAACAGGACGAGCACGGGGTGGTGACGAGGAACAAGGCTCGACTTGTGGCAAAAGGTTATGCCCAAGTCGCAGGTTTGGATTTCGAGGAGACTTTTGCTCCTGTGGCTAGGCTAGAATCAATTCGTATCTTGCTAGCATATGCCGCTCACCATTCTTTCAGGTTGTACCAAATGGATGTGAAGAGCGCTTTCCTCAACGGGCCAATCAAGGAGGAGGTGTACGTGGAGCAACCCCCTGGTTTCGAGGATGAACGGTATCCCGACCATGTGTGTAAGCTCTCTAAGGCGCTCTATGGACTTAAGCAAGCCCCAAGAGCATGGTATGAATGCCTTAGAGACTTTCTAATTGTTAATGCTTTCAAGGTTGGGAAAGCCGATCCAACTCTTTTTACAAAGACATGTGATGGTGATTTGTTTGTGTGCCAAATTTATGTCGATGACATAATATTTGGTTCTACTAACCAAAAGTCTTGTGAAGAGTTTAGCAGGGTGATGACGCAGAAATTCGAGATGTCGATGATGGGCGAGTTGAACTACTTCCTTGGGTTCCAAGTGAAGCAACTCAAGGACGGCACCTTCATCTCCCAAACGAAGTACACGCAAGATCTGCTAAAGCGGTTTGGGATGAAGGACGCCAAGCCCGCAAAGACTCCAATGGGAACCGACGGACACACCGACCTCAACAAAGGAGGTAAGTCCGTTGATCAAAAAGCATACCGGTCCATGATAGGTTCTTTGCTTTATTTATGTGCTAGTAGACCGGATATTATGCTTAGCGTATGCATGTGTGCTAGATTTCAATCCGATCCTAAGGAGTGTCACTTAGTGACGGTGAAGCGAATTCTTAGATATTTGGTTGCTACGCCTTGCTTCGGGCTCTGGTATCCAAAGGGGTCTACCTTTGACTTGGTTGGATACTCAGACTCCGACTATGCTGGATGTAAGGTCGATAGGAAGAGTACATCAGGGACGTGCCAATTCTTAGGAAGGTCCCTGGTGTCGTGGAACTCTAAGAAACAAACCTCCGTTGCCCTATCCACCACTGAGGCCGAGTATGTTGCCGCAGGACAGTGTTGCGCGCAACTACTTTGGATGAGGCAAACCCTCAGGGACTTTGGCTACAATCTGAGCAAAGTCCCACTCCTATGTGACAATGAGAGTGCTATCCGCATGGCGGAAAATCCTGTTGAGCACAGCCGCACAAAGCACATAGACATCCGGCATCACTTTTTGAGAGACCATCAGCAAAAGGGAGATATCGAAGTGTTTCATGTTAGCACCGAGAACCAGCTAGCCGATATCTTTACCAAGCCTCTAGATGAGAAGACCTTTTGCAGGCTGCGTAGTGAGCTAAATGTCTTAGATTCGCGGAACTTGGATTGAATTGTAGCATACATGTATTTATGCTCTTGATCATGTTCCTTTTTGCATTTTGTTGCTTATTGTGGTGCTCAAGTTGTACAAACACTCCCTGGACCTCACAAGTCCTGTTTGCAAGTGATGCACATATTTAGGGGGAGCTGTACTACAACTTGACCCTTTGAGACTAACCATGTACTTGAGTTTGGTTGTTTTAGTCTCCAAGGAGAATTGAAAGGGAAAAAGGTGGACTTGGACCATGAAAGACTTCCACTGCACTCCGATGAGAGGGTAACTTATTCCAAGTTCATCGTTAAACTCTTATTGCCTATTTGCTCTTAATTGAAGAATTTGGTGAGGCAATGGGGTTAAAGGGCCAAGATTGATCCCGTTTTGGCGCTTGATGCCAAAGGGGGAGAAAATAAAGGCCAAAGCGATAAATGGATCAGCTACCACTTGAGAGATTTTGAAAATAGTAGAATAGAGCTTTTTGTTTTGTCAAAACTCTTGCATTGTCTCTTTTGTCAAAAGTTGGCCTCTTGTGGGGAGAAGTGTTGATTATGGGAAAAAGGGGGAGTTTTTGGAATCTTGAATCAATTTTCTTTGGAAAACCTCTCTTTATGTCTCTACAAGTGGATTTGACTTAGAGATAGGATTTTGAGTTTGATTTGCAAAAACAAACCAAGTGGTGGCAAAGGATGATCCATATATGCCAAATTGAATCAAAATGAATTTGAGTTTTTATTTGAAGTGATATTGCACTTGTTCTAGTTGCTTTATGTTGTGTTGGCATAAATCACCAAAAAGGGGGAGATTAAAAGGGAAATGTGCCTTTGGGCCATTTCTAAGTATTTTGGTGATTGAGTGCCAACACAAGTGCTTAAATGTGAATCTATGCCCATGGATGAACAAAGTGCAAATCAAGAGCTAAGGTATGTTTCTAAGTCTTAGTACATTGGTTTTGTGTACTAATATACTTGTCTAAGTATCAGAAACAGAAAGAAGAAGAAAAGAGAAGAGTTGGCTGTGTACAGCCAAAAGGCTGTTTCGGTCTGGGGCACCGGACTGTCCGGTGGTGCACCGGACAGTGTCCGGTGCGCCAGGCTGGCTCGAGCGAACTGGCCGCTCTCGGGAATTCGCCGACGACGTACGGCTAAAATTCACCGGACTGTCCGGTGTGCACCGGACTGTCTGGTGAGCCAACGGTCGGCCGGGCCAACGGTCGGCCGCGCGATCTGCGCGGGACACGTGGCCGAGCCAACGGTCGGAAGGGGGCACCGGACTGTCCGGTGTGCACCGGACATGTCCGGTGCGCCAACGGCTCCCAGATCAGCAACGGTCGGCTGCGCCATTTTAGGAAGGAGATCGGGCACCGGACACTGTCCGGTGTGCACCGGACTGTCCGGTGCGCCCGATGACAGAAGGCAAGATCAGCCTTCCAGAATTGCTCTCAACGGCTCCTAGCTGCCTTGGGGCTATAAAAGGGACCCCTAGGCGCATGGAGGAGCACACCAAGCATTCCTACAACATTCCTAACCACCAAGACATCGATCTCGCGCATTCGTTTCATTGTGATAGCATATAGAGCTCTTGTGGAGTTGTGAACTCTTTGAGTTGTGTTGCGAGCTCTTGTTGCGACTTGTGTGCGTGTTGTTGCTCTGATCTTTTGAAGTCTTGTGTGCGTTACTCATTCCCCCTTGCTCTGTGTTTCTTTGTGAACTTCAATTGTAAGGGCGAGAGGCTCCAAGTTGTGGAGATTCCTCGCAAACGGGATTGAGAAAAAGCAAGCAAAACACAGTGGTATTCAAGTGGGTCTTTGGACCGCTTGAGAGGGGTTGATTGCAACCCTCGTCCATTGGGACACCACAACGTGGAGTAGGCAAGCGTTGGTCTTGGCCGAACCACGGGATAAACCACTGTGTCATCTCTGTGATCGATTTCTTGTGGTATTGTGTTTTGTTGAGACTCCTTTCTAGCCACTTGGCAATCATTGTGCTAACACTTAACAAGTTTTTGTGGCTATAAGTAAGTTTTTACAGGATCACCTATTCACCCCCCCTCTAGGTGCTCTCACCTACGGCTCAGTATTTTGCCAGGAAACCCCCGCAAACCCTGGAGAAGCTTCTTCAGAAGATGGATGAATACATCCAGGCTAATAATGATTTTCGCCAGAGAAGGGAAGAAGCATACATGTTTTCTGAGATGACCAGGGGCTTTAGAGGAAGAATCCACCCCAGGCACGTCAGATCGATCCATAATTCCAACCTAAGTGATGACAGAGGAAGCCAGCCTCAAAGGCCACAACACAACTCCCAATCTTCAGGGCAATAACAAAGCTCTTTCAGGCCACCAGTCCCAAGGGGCAGAGGCGGCAGGGGCTTCAGAGGAAGATACGGGGATCAGCCAAGAAGGCTATATTGCTTATAATGTGGTGAAGACAAGGGCCACACCACAAGAACATGCCAAGTCACAATTTAGAAGCAAAAGGGGATTGTCGAAGCTGAGGCGCGGCAGAGTCAGCCGAAGCAGGTCCTACATACTACTTCATGCTACTCTCCCTATGTACCAGAATACGTACGTAATCAACAACCCACAGCTTCTATCGCTTCGGCAAGTCACTCTCGAGCTTCCTGGGCCCAGCTACCATTACCACCTACTCAGACCCAAAGCCAGCAGCCAGAAGGGCACCAACATGCACAACAACAGCGTGATTTTCGGGAGGAGTCCGAAGCTCGCACAGTCAACAGCACTGTGCCTGAATCCAAGCATATCTATTAAAAAGAATATCCTACCCCTGATGTATCTTTTTCTTTTCTGTCATTTTATTTTTCTTGTGTGAAAAACAAGTCATGAAGGACTTAATTTTGGTCTCATGTAATAACTGTGCCCGTATCATTAAGTAAAATGCTTCTTCCTAACAGACTTCTGAAACTACAAAAAGTTGTTCCTAAGGGAGCATAGAGTAAGTTTCGAAGCTACAAAAGTCGTTCCTAAGAGAGCGCAGAGTAAGTTCCGAAGCTCAAAAGTCATTCCTAAGGGAATGCAGAGCCAAAATACCACTGAAATAGAAGGTGAAGAAGCTCCAAAGTCGTTCCTAAGGGAATGCAGAGCTTAAATACCACCAAAATAGAAGGTGAAGAAGCTCCAAAGTCGTTCCTAAGGTGATGTAGAGCTTAAATACCGCTGAAATATAAGGTGAAGAAGCTCCAAAGTCGTTCCTAAGGGGATGCAGAGCTTAAAGACTCCAAAGACGTCCCTAAGGGGATGCAGAGTTGTGTGTTCCAGTGTGGGCGCGCGCGTGTGTGTGTGTTCGGCATCACCATCATATTGCATCATATCATCACATCATTCCGCATAACATTGCATCATACATCATATAGCATCAATGACAAAAAGATTGGATACGAAGCAGATCTTCGACAATACTTTGTTGAATGAAAATGTGCTGAGGCACGAAGCAAACCTTCAGAAAACACAATTTCATCACAACAGATTCGACATAAAAAGGGGCTTCTTTCTTTACGAAGCATGAAAAGAAAGGAAGGTGTTTTTTCGCCGAAGGCTCAAAAACGGTATGTGCGTAAATTTCATGCATTGTAAAGAAATATATTACAATAATTTACATGTCTGATTAATTGTTCCATACACCAATTGTTATATAGTACCATTACAATAAAAGTCTAATCTTCCTTAAGTATTTTCTCGGTGGCTTCGTTTAGCAGGCTGTCGACGACTTCGTCGACGATGGAGTTAACAACGCTCATTATATCCAATGCTTCTTTCATGACCGGATCGGACAGGTGGTTGAATGGCTCGGGCAGCGGTGACAATTCAGCTGTAATAGGCAAACTGTTAGTTCAAAGCCAGAAAATAAACACCGAAGCTAAAATTCAAAAACAGTCCTATACGCCTTGCGTGCTCAGTAGCTTCTTCGGCTCGCCTAGCTTCTTCTCGGGCATCATGGGTTTCTTTTTCATTTCCTTTATGATTTCGTTGGCCAATTCTCGGCCACAGTTCACCCAAACATCGGAGTAAAACTTGCCACCCACCAAAGTAGCTTTGACCGAAGGGTCTCTCGTGTCGTCTGTGGAGAAGGCGGCTTCAGTCTGGGCCACAGTTTTAACGTGGTCGCAACCATCCTTCTCTAGGATTACCGCAATACCTCGAGCGCCAGTGAAAGCACAGATATCCTTGCAATCGCTCAGGATCTCTTCAAAAGCTTCAGCTTCCCCGCTTATCCAATCAATAACACCCTCGGGGTCACCTCGAATAAAATTCTCTTCGGAAGAATAAGAACCTACTTTGGCAAAGCTGTTTTTCAATTTTCTTATGCAATCCAAGGATTTCTTGAAGCACCTTTCATTAGATTCACGAAGCTCCTCAACATTTTTTTGTAGCCTAGTTTTCGACCATTCACTAATTTCTTGACTAGCTTTTGCAAGTGCAAAGTTCTCATTAGCTTCGGCAAGTTTTTTCCGAAGGTCTTCAATTTCGGCTTTATAAGTTTCGGATTGAGTGTTAAATTTTACTTCATCTTCTTTCACTTTATCCACCAATGAAAGTAGAATTTTATCCTTCTCCAAGGCTTCATTTCTCAGCTTGATAACTTCTGATCGAAGGTTGCCGAGGGCTATCGCGCAACATTCATCTTCAGCATTCTTCTGCGCCCTCAAAGCGTTGCTAAGAATTAAGCCCTACAAGAAGATAGAATCAACACGAGAATACAAAACAAAATAATGTATTTTTAAATTCATCATTTTTGTACCTTCAGACTATTGTATGCAAGGATATCTGCAAGGTCATCTTTTGACATGGTGGAGACGCCAGCTTCAAGCTTCAGAAATCCCTTATTTTTGGCCATCTCCCGGTAGACGGATATTTCTTTATTGTCCGGGAGACAGTATAGGAAATCATCTTCATCAGTGCCATTGAACACTAAGGCCCCCTTCGGGTATTTTAGTTCCCGGGCATAGTGTTTCGCTTCTGCAATTTCTTCTTCAGATAGTCTTTTTCCCGAAGCATGTCGAATAATAAAGTCAAGATCTTTGGACGGTGCTTCGGGAGCAGGAGATTTAGCTTTTTCAGCCACATCCTTCTCCATAGCCATGCCAATATCTGGAGATTCTTGCTCAGCTCTATCCTCAGTTGCGACAGGCTCCATCTCAGCAGGCACTGAGGGCCCAACCTTAGTTTAAGCGCGACTTATAGCAGCTTCGGCAATTTTCTTTGCAGGGGCAGGAGTTAATGCCCTTATTGTCTCCATGATAGCGTCCAGCACGCTTGCCATTCTTCTCCTCTTGGGAGTTATTGCGGGAGTTTTTTCCACCTTCAGCAATTCTGCCTCCGGCGGTCCTGTTTTTTCCTCTAGGTCTAGCTTCTCGGCTATCTCTTCTTCAGCTTCAGCAGTTTGTATCGGCACTTCGGCCGATTCGGTTGCAGAAACCTTCGGTACTGCTGCTGATTCTTTGGCGCTTCGAATGGCAGGAGCAGCTTGTTCCGCTTCGACAGTGGAAGATGCTCCTTCATCAAATTTCGGCACTGTGGCCATCTCAATGTATCTCGGCCGGTGCGTCAAAACCTTGATCTTTTTGCCCTTCGGCACAACAGAGATGGTCGAAGCGGTAGTTTTCCTCTTTTTCCCTGCTTTCACGAGGGATAGCTATAATCAGGGTATATGAAACTAATCACATCGAAAACTCTGTTCAACCTTTTCTTGCCTCGACCTCCAAAGGCTGAGGTCAAAGCATCATCTTCGGCTCTAGTGTATTCCCCAAGTAACTCGTCGCTAGGAACCTCAAAACATTTCAGCCACTCATCGTTTTGTTCGTCAAACCGGTCTCTGTACCTGAAGGTGTATTTCAAGTAAAACAAACCACCTTGACTGGACCCGGCAGCAGTCTCCTTCGGCATCTCCCACTTATCCACAAGTGGCCATACCCTGTAGGTTATGTGTTCCTGAACGAGGTCTCTTGTGCCAATGAAGGCACAAACATTATTGAAAGCCTTCTGGCACGCTTCGGTATCCTTCTCGAGCGCAGTAGTTGGCCTTTAGAGGCC